>NC_053036.3:511063078-512313078 GCF_002575655.3 Aegilops tauschii subsp. strangulata | reverse complement strand
GGGATCATGCATTGCGGTATGAGTAAAGAGACTTGCCGGTAACGAGATTGAACAAGGTATTGGGATACCGACGATCGAATCTCGGGCAAGTAACATACCGACTGACAAAGGGAATTGTATACGGGATTGATTGAATCCTCGACATCGTGGTTCATCCGATGAGATCATCGTGGAACATGTGGGAGCCAACATGGGTATCCAGATCCCGCTATTGGTTATTGACCGGAGAGGCGTCTCGGTCATGTCTGCATGTCTCCCGAACCCGTACGGTCTACACACTTAAGGTTCGGTGACGCTAGGGTTGTAGAGATATGAGTATGCGGAAACCCGAAAGTTGTTCGGAGTCCCGGATGAGATCCCGGACGTCACGAGGAGTTCCGGAATGGTCCGGAGGTGAAGAATTATATATAGGAAGTCAAGTTTCGGCCACCGGGAAAGTTTCGGGGGTTACAGGTATTGTACCGGGACCACCGGAAGGGTCCCGGGGGTCCACCGGGTGGGGCCACCTGTCCCGGAGGGCCCCATGGGCTTAAGTGGGAGGGCAACCAGTCCTTAGTGGGCTGGGGCGCCCCCCATGGGCCTTCCCCCTGTGCCTAGGGTTGGAAACCCTAGGGTGGGGGCGCCCCACTTGCCTTGGGGGGCAAGTCTTCCCCCCTGGCCGCCGCCCCCCATCCAGATGGGATCCTGGCCGCCCCCCCCCCCTCCCAGGGGGCCTATATAAAGGGGGGAGGGAGGGCAGTAGTATTACAGCCTTGGGCGCCTCCCTCCTCCCCTGCTACACCTCTCCCTCTCGCAGAAGCTCAGCGAAGCCCTGCCGAGACCTGCTACATCCACCACCACGCTGTCGTGTTGCTGGATCTCCATCAACCTCTCCTTCCCCTTGCTGGATCAAGAAGGAGGAGACGTCACTACACCGTACGTGTGTTGAACGCGGAGGTGCCGTCCGTTCGGCACTCGGTCATCGGTGATTTGAATCACGGCGAGTACGACTCCGTCATCCACGTTCATTGGAACCCTTCCGCTCGCGATCTACAAGGGTATGTAGATGCACACCTTTCCCCTCGTTGCTAGTATACTCCATAGATGGATCTTGGTGAGCGTAGGAAAATTTTAAAATTATGCTACGATTCCCAACAGTGGCATCATGAGCCAGGCCTATGCGTAGTTACTATGCACGAGTAGAACACAAAGCAGTTGTGGGCGTTGATGTTGCCAATTCTTCTTGCCGCTACTAGTCGTATCTTGTTTCGGCGGTATTGTAGGATGAAGCGGCCCGGACCGACCTTACACGTACGCTTACGTGACACAGGTTCCACCGACTGACATGCACTAGTTGCATAAGGTGGCTAGCGGGTGTCTGTCTCTCCTACTTTAGTCGGAACGGATTCGATGAAAAGGGTCCTTATGAAGGGTAAATAGAAATTGGCAAATCACGTTATGGTCATACGTAGGTAAGAAACGTTCTTGCTAGAAACCTACAAACCACGTAAAACTTGCAACAACAATTAGAGGACGTCTAACTTGTTTTTGCAGCAAGTGCTATGTGATGTGATATGGCCAGAAGATGTGATGAATGATATATGTGATGTATGAGATTGATCATATTCTTGTAATAGGAATCACGACTTGCATGTCGATGAGTATGACAACCGGCAGGAGCCATAGGAGTTGTCTTTATTATTTTGTATGACCCGCGTGTCATTGAATAACGCCATGTAAATTACTTTACTTTGTTGCTAAACGTGTTAGCCATAGAAGTAGAAGTAATTGTTGGCGTGACGACTTCATGAAGACACAATGAAGGTTCGTTGTTTCGAAGCACCACGTGATGATCGGGTGTGATAGATTCTAACGTTCGAATACAACGGGTGTTGACGAGCCTAGCATGTACAGACATGGCCTCGGAACACAAGCAATACACTTAGGTTGACTTGACGAGCCTAGCATGTACAGACATGGCCTCAGAACACGGAGGACCGAAAGGTCGAGCATGAGTCGTATAGAAGATACGATCAACATGGAGATGTTCACCGATCTTGACTAGTCTGTCTCACGTGATGATCGGACACGGCCTAGTTAACTCGGATCATGTTTCACTTAGATGACTAGAGGGATGTCTATCTGAGTGGGAGTTCATTGAATAATTTGATTATATGAACTTAATTATCATGAACTTAGTCTAAAATCTTTACACTATGTCTTGTAGATCAAATGGCCCACGTTGTCCTCAATTTCAACGCGTTCCTAGAGAAAACCAAGCTGAAAGATGATGGCAGCAACTATACGGACTGGGTCCGGAACCTGAGGATCATCCTCATAGCAGCCAAGAAAGATTATGTCTTAGAAGCACCGCTAGGTGAAGCACCAATCCCAGAGAACCAAGACGTTATGAATGCTTGGCAGCAGCGTGCTGATGATTACTCCCTCGTTCAGTGCGGCATGCTTTACAGCTTAGAACCGGGTCTCCAAAAGCGTTTTGAGAAACATGGAGCATATGAGATGTTCGAGGAGCTGAAAATGGTTTTCCAAGCTCATGCCCGGGTCGAGAGATATGGAGTCTCCGACAAGTTCTTCAGCTGTAAAATGGAGGAGAATAGTTCTGTTAGTGAGCACATACTCAGAATGTCTGGGTTGCACAACCGCTTGTCTCAGCTGGGAGTTAATCTCCCGGATGATGCGGTCATTGACAGAATCCTTCAGTCGCTTCCACCAAGCTACAAGAGCTTTGTGATGAACTTCAATATGCAGGGGATGGAAAAGACTATTCCCGAGGTATATTCAATGCTGAAATCAGCGGAGGTGGAGATCAGAAAAGAACATCAAGTGTTGATGGTGAATAAAACCACTAAGTTCAAGAAGGGCAAGGGTAAGAAGAACTTCAAGAAGGACGGCAAGGGAGTTGCCGCGCCTGGTAAGCCAGTTACTGGGAAGAAGTCAAAGAATGGACCCAAGCCTGAAACTGAGTGCTTTTATTGCAAGGGAAGTGGTCACTGGAAGCGGAACTGCCCCAAATACTTAGCGGAAAAGAAGGCCGGCAACACCAAAGGTATATGTGATATACATGTAATTGATGTGTACCTTACCAGTACTCGTAGTAGCTCCTGGGTATTTGATACCGGTGCGGTTGCTCATATTTGTAACTCAAAACAGGAACTACGAAATAAACGGAGACTGGCGAAGGACGAGGTGACGATGCGCGTCGGGAATGGTTCCAAGGTCGATGTGATCGCCGTCGGCACGCTACCTCTGCATCTACCTACGGGATTAGTTTTAAAACCTCAATAATTGTTAATTAGTGCCAGCTTTGAGCATGAACATTGTATCCGGATCTCGTTTAATTCGAGATGGCTACTCATTTAAATCTGAGAATAATGGTTGTTCTATTTATATGAGAGATATGTTTTATGGTCATGCCCCGCTGGTCAATGGTTTATTTTTGATGAATCTCGAACGTGATGTTACACATGTTCATAGTGTGAATACCAAAAGATGTAAAGTTGATAACGATAGTCCCACATACTTGTGGCACTGCCGCCTTGGTCACATTGGTGTCAAGCGCATGAAGAAGCTCCATGCAGATGGACTTTTGGAGTCTCTTGATTATGAATCATTTGACACGTGCGAACCATGCCTCATGGGTAAGATGACCAAGACTCCGTTCTCAGGAACAATGGAGCGAGCAACCAACTTATTGGAAATCATACATACCGATGTGTGCGGTCCAATGAGTGTTGAGGCTCGCGGAGGATATAGTTATGTTCTCACTCTCACTGATGACTTAAGTAGATATGGGTATGTCTACCTAATGAAACACAAGTCTGAAACCTTTGAAAAGTTCAAGGAATTTCAGAGTGAGGTTGAGAATCAATGTGACAGGAAAATAAAATTCTTACGATCAGATCGTGGTGGAGAATATTTAAGTCACGAATTTGGTACACACTTAAGGAAATGTGGAATAGTTTCACAACTCACGCCGCCTGGAACACCTCAGCGAAACGGTGTGTCCGAACGTCGTAATCGCACTCTATTGGATATGGTGCAATCTATGATGTCTCTTACCGATTTACCGCTCTCATTTTGGGGCTATGCTTTAGAGACTGCCGCATTCACTTTAAATAGGGCTCCGTCGAAATCCGTTGAGACGACACCGTATGAATTATGGTTTGGGAAGAAACCTAAGCTGTCGTTTCTAAAAGTTTGGGGATGCGATGCTTATGTCAAGAAACTTCAACCTGAAAAGCTCGAACCCAAGTCGGAAAAATGCATCTTCATAGGATACCCTAAGGAAACTATTGGGTATACCTTCTACCTCAGATCCGAAGGCAAGATATTCGTTGCCAAGAACGGGTCCTTTCTAGAGAAGGAGTTTCTCTCGAAAGAATTGAGTGGGAGGAAAGTGGAACTTGATGAGGTGATAGTCACCCCTTCCGAACCAGAAAGTAGCGCAGTGCGGGAAGATGTTCCTGTGGTGCCTACACCGACTGGGGAGGAAGTTAATGATGATGATCATGAAGCTTCGGATCAAGTTACTACTGACCTTCGTAGGTCCACAAGGACACGTTCCGCACCAGAGTGATACGGCAACCCTGTCCTAGAAATCATGTTGTTAGACAACGGTGAACCTTCGAACTATGAAGAAGCGATGGCGGGCCCGGATTCCGACAAATGGCTAGAAGCCATGAAATCCGAGATAGGATCCATGTATGAAAACAAAGTATGGACTTTGACTGACTTGCCCGATGATCGGCGAGCCATAGAAAACAAATGGATCTTTAAGAAGAAGACAGACGCGGATGGTAGTGTGACCATCTATAAGGCTCGACTTGTCGCTAAGGGTTATCGACAAGTTCAAGGGGTTGACTACGATGAGACTTTCTCACCCGTAGCGAAGCTGAAGTCCGTCCGAATCATGTTAGCAATTGCCGCATACTATGATTATGAGATATGGCAGATGGACGTCAAAACGGCATTCCTTAATGGCTTCCTTAAGGAAGAGTTGTATATGATGCAGCCGGAAGGTTTTGTCGATCCTAAGAATGCTAACAAAGTATGCAAGCTCCAGCGCTCAATCTATGGGCTGGTGCAAGCATCTTGGAGTTGGAACATTCGCTTTGATGAGATGATCAAAGCGTTTGGGTTTACACAGACTTATGGAGAAGCCTGTGTTTACAAGAAAGTGAGTGGGAGCTCTGTAGCATTTCTCTTATTATATGTGGATGACATATTATTGATGGGAAATGATATAGACTTCTTGGAAAGTATAAAGGCCTATTTGAATAAGTGTTTTTCAATGAAGGACCTTGGAGAAGCTGTTTATATATTAGGCATCAAGATCTATAGAGATAGATCAAGACGCCTCATTCGTCTTTCACAGAGTACATACCTTGACAAGATATTGAAGAAGTTCAATATGGATCAGTCCAAGAAGGGGTTCTTGCTTGTATTGCAAGGTGTGCAATTGAGCACGGCTCAATGCCCGACCACGGCAGAAGATAGAGAAAAGATGAGTGTCATCCCCTATGCCTCGGCCATAGGGTCTATTATGTATGCCATGCTGTGTACCAGACCTGATGTAAACCTTGCCGTAAGTTTGGTAGGAAGGTACCAAAGTAATCCCGGCATGGAACACTGGACAGCGGTCAAGAATATCCTGAAGTACCTGAAGAGGACTAAGGATATGTTTCTCGTTTATGGAGGTGACGAAGAGCTCGTCGTAAAGGGTTACGTCGACGCTAGCTTCGACACAGATCTGGATGACTCGAAGTCACAAACCGGATACGTGTATATTTTGAATGGAGGAGCAGTAAGCTGGTGCAGTTGCAAGCGAAGCGTCGTGGCGGGATCTACATGTGAAGCGGAGTACATGGCAGCCTCGGAGGCAGCACAGGAAGCAGTCTGGATAAAGGAGTTCATTACCGACCTAGGGGTGATTCCCAATGCGTTGGGCCCGATGACTCTCTTCTGTGACAACACTGGAGCTATTGCCCTTGCAAAGGAGCCTAGGTTTCACAGGAAGACCAGGCATATCAAGCGTCTCTTCAACTCCATTCGTGAAAGTGTTCAAAATGGACACATAGATATTTGTAAAGTACATACGGACCTGAATGTAGCAGATCCGTTGACTAAACCTCTCCCTAGAGCAAAACATGATCAACACCAGGACGCAATGGGTGTTCGATTCATCACAATGTAACTAGATTATTGACTCTAGTGCAAGTGGGAGACTGTTGGAAATATGCCCTAGAGGCAATAATAAATGGTTATTATTATATTTCTTTGTTCATGGTAATTGTCTATTGTTCATGCTATAATTGTGTTATCCGGAAATCGTAATACATGTGTGAATACATAGACCACAACGTGTCCCTAGTAAGCCTCTAGTTGACTAGCTCGTTGATCAACAGATAGTCATGGTTTCCTGACTATGGACATTGGATGTTGTTGATAACGGGATCACATCATTAGGAGAATGATGTGATGGACAAGACCCAATCCTAAGCATAGCATAAAAGATCGTGTAGTTTCGTTTGCTAGAGCTTTTCCAATGTCAAGTATCTTTTCCTTAGACCATGAGATCGTGCAACTCCCGGATACCGTAGGAGTGCTTTGGGTGTGCCAAACGTCACAACGTAACTGGGTGACTATAAAGGTGCACTACGGGTATCTCCGAAAGTGTCTGTTGGGTTGGCACGGATCGAGACTGGGATTTGTCACTCCGTGTGACGGAGAGGTATCTCTGGGCCCACTCGATAATGCATCATCATAATGAGCTCAATGTGACTAAGGCGTTAGTCACGGGATCATGCATTGCGGTACGAGTAAAGAGACTTGCCGGTAACGAGATTGAACAAGGTATTGGGATACCGACGATCGAATCTCGGGCAAGTAACATACCGACTGACAAAGGGAATTGTATACGGGATTGATTGAATCCTCGACATCGTGGTTCATCCGATGAGATCATCGTGGAACATGTGGGAGCCAACATGGGTATCCAGATCCCGCTGTTGGTTATTGACCGGAGAGGCGTCTCGGTCATGTCTGCATGTCTCCCGAACCCGTACGGTCTACACACTTAAGGTTCGGTGACGCTAGGGTTGTAGAGATATGAGTATGCGGAAACCCGAAAGTTGTTCGGAGTCCCGGATGAGATCCCGGACGTCACGAGGAGTTCCGGAATGGTCCGGAGGTGAAGAATTATATATAGGAAGTCAAGTTTCGGCCACCGGGAAAGTTTCGGGGGTTACAGGTATTGTACCGGGACCACCGGAAGGGTCCCGGGGGTCCACCGGGTGGGGCCACCTGTCCCAGAGGGCCCCATGGGCTTAAGTGGGAGGGCAACCAGTCCTTAGTGGGCTGGGGCGCCCCCCATGGGCCTTCCCCCTGCGCCTAGGGTTGGAAACCCTAGGGTGGGGGGCGCCCCACTTGCCTTGGGGGGCAAGTCTTCCCCCCTGGCCGCCGCCCCCCATCCAGATGGGATCCTGGCCGGCGCCCCCCCCCCCCCTCCTAGGGGGCCTATATAAAGGGGGGGAGGGAGGGCAGTAGTATTACAGCCTTGGGCGCCTCCCTCCTCCCCTGCTACACCTCTCCCTCTCGCAGAAGCTCAGCGAAGCCCTGCCGAGACCCGCTACATCCACCACCACGCTGTCGTGTTGCTGGATCTCCATCAACCTCTCCTTCCCCTTGCTGGATCAAGAAGGAGGAGACGTCACTACACCGTACGTGTGTTGAACGCGGAGGTGCCGTCCGTTCGGCACTCGGTCATCGGTGATTTGAATCACGGCGAGTACGACTCCGTCATCCACGTTCATTGGAACGCTTCCGCTCGCGATCTACAAGGGTATGTAGATGCACTCCTTTCCCCTCGTTGCTAGTATACTCCATAGATGGATCTTGGTGAGCGTAGGAAAATTTTAAAATTATGCTACGATTCCCAACAGTGGCATCATGAGCCAGGCCTATGCGTAGTTACTATGCACGAGTAGAACACAAAGCAGTTGTGGGCGTTGATGTTGCCAATTCTTCTTGCCGCTACTAGTCGTATCTTGTTTCGGCGGTATTGTAGGATGAAGCGGCCCGGACCGACCTTACACGTACGCTTACGTGAGACAGGTTCCACCGACTGACATGCACTAGTTGCATAAGGTGGCTAGCGGGTGTCTGTCTCTCCTACTTTAGTCGGAACGGATTCGATGAAAAGGGTCCTTATGAAGGGTAAATAGAAATTGGCAAATCACGTTATGGTCATACGTAGGTAAGAAACGTTCTTGCTAGAAACCTACAAACCACGTAAAACTTGCAACAACAATTAGAGGACGTCTAACTTGTTTTTGCAGCAAGTGCTATGTGATGTGATATGGCCAGAAGATGTGATGAATGATATATGTGATGTATGAGATTGATCATATTCTTGTAATAGGAATCACGACTTGCATGTCGATGAGTATGACAACCGGCAGGAGCCATAGGAGTTGTCTTTATTATTTTGTATGACCCGCGTGTCATTGAATAACGCCATGTAAATTACTTTACTTTGTTGCTAAACGTGTTAGCCATAGAAGTAGAAGTAATTGTTGGCGTGACGACTTCATGAAGACACAATGATGGAGATCATGGTGTCATGCCGGTGACGAAGATGATCATGGTGCCCTGAAGATGGAGATCAAAGGAGCATAATGATATTGGCCATATCATGTCACTATTTGATTGCATGTGATGTTTATCATGTTTTTGCATCTTATTTTCTTAGAACGACGGTAGTAAGTAAGATGATCCCTTATAATAATTTCAAGAAAGTGTTCCCCCTAACTGTGCACCGTTGCGAAGGTTCGTTGTTTCGAAGCACCACGTGATGATCGGGTGTGATAGATTCTAACGTTCGAATACAACGGGTGTTGACGAGCCTAGCATGTACAGACATGGCCTCGGAACACAAGCAATACACTTAGGTTGACTTGACGAGCCTAGCATGTACAGACATGGCCTCAGAACACGGAGGACCGAAAGGTCGAGCATGAGTCGTATAGAAGATACGATCAACATGGAGATGTTCACCGATCTTGACTAGTCTGTCTCACGTGATGATCGGACACGGCCTAGTTAACTCGGATCATGTTTCACTTAGATGACTAGAGGGATGTCTATCTGAGTGGGAGTTCATTGAATAATTTGATTATATGAACTTAATTATCATGAACTTAGTCTAAAATCTTTACACTATGTCTTGTAGATCAAATGGCCCACGTTGTCCTCAATTTCAACGCGTTCCTAGAGAAAACCAAGCTGAAAGATGATGGCAGCAACTATACGGACTGGGTCCGGAACCTGAGGATCATCCTCATAGCAGCCAAGAAAGATTATGTCTTAGAAGCACCGCTAGGTGAAGCACCAATCCCAGAGAACCAAGACGTTATGAACGCTTGGCAGCAGCGTGCTGATGATTACTCCCTCGTTCAGTGCGGCATGCTTTACAGCTTAGAACCGGGTCTCCAAAAGCGTTTTGAGAAACATGGAGCATATGAGATGTTCGAGGAGCTGAAAATGGTTTTCCAAGCTCATGCCCGGGTCGAGAGATATGGAGTCTCCGACAAGTTCTTCAGCTGTAAAATGGAGGAGAATAGTTCTGTTAGTGAGCACATACTCAGAATGTCTGGGTTGCACAACCGCTTGTCTCAGCTGGGAGTTAATCTCCCGGATGATGCGGTCATTGACGGAATCCTTTAGTCACTTCCACCAAGCTACAAGAGCTTTGTGATGAACTTCAATATGCAGGGGATGGAAAAGACTATTCCCGAGGTATATTCAATGCTGAAATCAGCGGAGGTGGAGATTAGAAAAGAACATCAAGTGTTGATGGTGAATAAAACCACTAAGTTCAAGAAGGGCAAGGGTAAGAAGAACTTCAAGAAGGACGGCAAGGGAGTTGCCGCGCCTGGTAAGCCAGTTACTGGGAAGAAGTCAAAGAATGGACCCAAGCCTGAAACTGAGTGCTTTTATTGCAAGGGAAGTGGTCACTGGAAGCGGAACTGCCCCAAATACTTAGCGGAAAAGAAGGCCGGCAACACCAAAGGTATATGTGATATACATGTAATTGATGTGTACCTTACCAGTACTCGTAATAGCTCCTGGGTATTTGATACCGGTGCGGTTGCTCATATTTGTAACTCAAAACAGGAACTACGAAATAAACGGAGACTGGCGAAGGACGAGGTGACGATGCGCGTCGGGAATGGTTCCAAGGTCGATGTGATCGCCGTCGGCACGCTACCTCTGCATCTACCTACGGGATTAGTTTTAAAACCTCAATAATTGTTATTTAGTGCCAGCTTTGAGCATGAACATTGTATCCGGATCTCGTTTAATTCGAGATGGCTACTCATTTAAATCTGAGAATAATGGTTGTTCTATTTATATGAGAGATATGTTTTATGGTCATGCCCCGCTGGTCAATGGTTTATTTTTGATGAATCTCGAACGTGATGTTACACATGTTCATAGTGTGAATACCAAAAGATGTAAAGTTGATAACGATAGTCCCACATACTTGTGGCACTGCCGCCTTGGTCACATTGGTGTCAAGCGCATGAAGAAGCTCCATGCAGATGGACTTTTGGAGTCTCTTGATTATGAATCATTTGACACGTGCGAACCATGCCTCATGGGTAAGATGACCAAGACTCCGTTCTCAGGAACAATGGAGCGAGCAACCAACTTATTGGAAATCATACATACCGATGTGTGCGGTCCAATGAGTGTTGAGGCTCGCGGAGGATATAGTTATGTTCTCACTCTCACTGATGACTTAAGTAGATATGGGTATGTCTACCTAATGAAACACAAGTCTGAAACCTTTGAAAAGTTCAAGGAATTTCAGAGTGAGGTTGAGAATCAATGTGACAGGAAAATAAAATTCTTACGATCAGATCGTGGTGGAGAATATTTAAGTCACGAATTTGGTACACACTTAAGGAAATGTGGAATAGTTTCACAACTCACGCCGCCTGGAACACCTCAGCGAAACGGTGTGTCCGAACGTCGTAATCGCACTCTATTGGATATGGTGCAATCTATGATGTCTCTTACCGATTTACCGCTCTCATTTTGGGGCTATGCTTTAGAGACTGCCGCATTCACTTTAAATAGGGCTCCGTCGAAATCCGTTGAGACGACACCGTATGAATTATGGTTTGGGAAGAAACCTAAGCTGTCGTTTCTAAAAGTTTGGGGATGCGATGCTTATGTCAAGAAACTTCAACCTGAAAAGCTCGAACCCAAGTCGGAAAAATGCATCTTCATAGGATACCCTAAGGAAACTATTGGGTATACCTTCTACCTCAGATCCGAAGGCAAGATATTCGTTGCCAAGAACGGGTCCTTTCTAGAGAAGGAGTTTCTCTCGAAAGAATTGAGTGGGAGGAAAGTGGAACTTGATGAGGTGATAGTCACCCCTTCCGAACCAGAAAGTAGCGCAGTGCGGGAAGATGTTCCTGTGGTGCCTACACCGACTGGGGAGGAAGTTAATGATGATGATCATGAAGCTTCGGATCAAGTTACTACTGACCTTCGTAGGTCCACAAGGACACGTTCCGCACCAGAGTGATACGGCAACCCTGTCCTAGAAATCATGTTGTTAGACAACGGTGAACCTTCGAACTATGAAGAAGCGATGGCGGGCCCGGATTCCGACAAATGGCTAGAAGCCATGAAATCCGAGATAGGATCCATGTATGAAAACAAAGTATGGACTTTGACTGACTTGCCCGATGATCGGCGAGCCATAGAAAACAAATGGATCTTTAAGAAGAAGACAGACGCGGATGGTAGTGTGACCATCTATAAGGCTCGACTTGTCGCTAAGGGTTATCGACAAGTTCAAGGGGTTGACTACGATGAGACTTTCTCACCCGTAGCGAAGCTGAAGTCCGTCCGAATCATGTTAGCAATTGCCGCATACTATGATTATGAGATATGGCAGATGGACGTCAAAACGGCATTCCTTAATGGCTTCCTTAAGGAAGAGTTGTATATGATGCAGCCGGAAGGTTTTGTCGATCCTAAGAATGCTAACAAAGTATGCAAGCTCCAGCGCTCAATCTATGGGCTGGTGCAAGCATCTTGGAGTTGGAACATTCGCTTTGATGAGATGATCAAAGCGTTTGGGTTTACACAGACTTATGGAGAAGCCTGTGTTTACAAGAAAGTGAGTGGGAGCTCTGTAGCATTTCTCTTATTATATGTGGATGACATATTATTGATGGGAAATGATATAGACTTCTTGGAAAGTATAAAGGCCTATTTGAATAAGTGTTTTTCAATGAAGGACCTTGGAGAAGCTGTTTATATATTAGGCATCAAGATCTATAGAGATAGATCAAGACGCCTCATTCGTCTTTCACAGAGTACATACCTTGACAAGATATTGAAGAAGTTCAATATGGATCAGTCCAAGAAGGGGTTCTTGCTTGTATTGCAAGGTGTGCAATTGAGCACGGCTCAATGCCCGACCACGGCAGAAGATAGAGAAAAGATGAGTGTCATCCCCTATGCCTCGGCCATAGGGTCTATTATGTATGCCATGCTGTGTACCAGACCTGATGTAAACCTTGCCGTAAGTTTGGTAGGAAGGTACCAAAGTAATCCCGGCATGGAACACTGGACAGCGGTCAAGAATATCCTGAAGTACCTGAAGAGGACTAAGGATATGTTTCTCGTTTATGGAGGTGACGAAGAGCTCGTCGTAAAGGGTTACGTCGACGCTAGCTTCGACACAGATCTGGATGACTCGAAGTCACAAACCGGATACGTGTATATTTTGAATGGAGGAGCAGTAAGCTGGTGCAGTTGCAAGCGAAGCGTCGTGGCGGGATCTACATGTGAAGCGGAGTACATGGCAGCCTCGGAGGCAGCACAGGAAGCAGTCTGGATAAAGGAGTTCATTACCGACCTAGGGGTGATTCCCAATGCGTTGGGCCCGATGACTCTCTTCTGTGACAACACTGGAGCTATTGCCCTTGCAAAGGAGCCTAGGTTTCACAGGAAGACCAGGCATATCAAGCGTCTCTTCAACTCCATTCGTGAAAGTGTTCAAAATGGACACATAGATATTTGTAAAGTACATACGGACCTGAATGTAGCAGATCCGTTGACTAAACCTCTCCCTAGAGCAAAACATGATCAACACCAGGACGCAATGGGTGTTCGATTCATCACAATGTAACTAGATTATTGACTCTAGTGCAAGTGGGAGACTGTTGGAAATATGCCCTAGAGGCAATAATAAATGGTTATTATTATATTTCTTTGTTCATGGTAATTGTCTATTGTTCATGCTATAATTGTGTTATCCGGAAATCGTAATACATGTGTGAATACATAGACCACAACGTGTCCCTAGTAAGCCTCTAGTTGACTAGCTCGTTGATCAATAGATAGTCATGGTTTCCTGACTATGGACATTGGATGTTGTTGATAACGGGATCACATCATTAGGAGAATGATGTGATGGACAAGACCCAATCCTAAGCATAGCATAAAAGATCGTGTAGTTTCGTTTGCTAGAGCTTTTCCAATGTCAAGTATCTTTTCCTTAGACCATGAGATCGTGCAACTGCCGGATACCGCAGGAGTGCTTTGGGTGTGCCAAACGTCACAACGTAACTGGGTGACTATAAAGGTGCACTACGGGTATCTCCGAAAGTGTCTGTTGGGTTGGCACGGATCGAGACTGGGATTTGTCACTCCGTGTGACGGAGAGGTATCTCTGGGCCCACTCGGTAATGCATCATCATAATGAGCTCAATGTGACTAAGGCGTTAGTCACGGGATCATGCATTGTGGTACGAGTAAAGAGACTTGCCGGTAACGAGATTGAACAAGGTATTGGGATACCGACGATCGAATCTCGGGCAAGTAACATACCGATTGACAAAGGGAATTGTATACGGGATTGATTGAATCCTCGACATCGTGGTTCATCCGATGAGATCATCATGGAACATGTGGGAGCCAACATGGGTATCCAGATCCCGCTGTTGGTTATTGACCGGAGAGGCGTCTCGGTCATGTCTGCATGTCTCCTGAACCCGTACGGTCTACACACTTAAGGTTCGGTGACGCTAGGGTTGTAGAGATATGAGTATGCGGAGACCTGAAAGTTGTTCGGAGTCCCGGATGAGATCCCGGACGTCACGAGGAGTTCCGGAATGGTCCGGAGGTGAAGAATTATATATAGGAAGTCAAGTTTCGGCCACCGGGAAAGTTTCGGGGGTTACAGGTATTGTACCGGGACCACCGGAAGGGTCCCGGGGGTCCACCGGGTGGGGCCACCTGTCCCGGAGGGCCCCATGGGCTGAAGTGGGTGGGCAACCAGTCCTTAGTGGGATGGGGCGCCCCCCATGGGCCTTCACCCTGCGCCTAGGGTTGGAAACCCTAGGGTGGGGTGCGCCCCACTTGCCTTGGGGGGCAAGTCTTCCCCCCTGGCCGCCGCCCCCCATCCAGATGGGATCCTGGCCGGCGCCCCCCCTCCCAGGGGGCCTATATAAAGGGGGGAGGGAGGGCAGTAGTATTACTGCCTTGGGCGCCTCCCTCCTTCCCTGCTACACCTCTCCCTCTCGCAGAAGCTCGGCGAAGCCCTACCGAGACCCGCTACATCCACAACCACGCCGTCGTGCTGCTGGATCTCCATCAACCTCTCCTTCCCCTTGCTGGATCAAGAAGGAGGAGACGTCGCTGCACCGTACGTGTGTTGAACGCGGAGGTGCCGTCCGTTCGGCACTCGGTCATCGGTGATTTGAATCACGGCGAGTACGACTCCGTCATCCACGTTCATTGGAACCCTTCCGCTCGCGATCTACAAGGGTATGTAGATGCACTCCTTTCCCCTCGTTGCTAGTATACTCCATAGATGGATCTTGGTGAGCGTAGGAAAATTTTAAAATTATGCTACGATTCCCAACAAATACCTACCGTAGCTTTGCTGCATCATCCCTTCCTCTTCGGGAAAAAACTGATGCATACACGAATGATGTCTACTACGCAACTTTATTCTTGTAGACTCGTGTTGGGCCTCCAAGCGCAGAGTTTTGTAGGACAGTAGCAATTTTCCCTCAAGTGTATGACCTAAGTTTTATCAATCCGTGGGAGGCGTAGGATGAAGATGGTCTCTCTCAAACAACCCTGCAACCAAATAACAAAAAGTCTCTTGTGTCCCCAACACACCAAATACAATGGTAATTTGTATAGGTGCACTAGTTCGGCGAACAGATGGTGATACAAGTGTAATATGGATAGTAGATATTCATTTTTGTAATAGGAACAATAAAAAACAGCAAGGTAGCAATTGATAAAACAGAGCACAAACGGTATTGCAATGCTTGAAAATGAGGCCTAGGGTCCGTACTTTCGCTAGTGCAATCTCTCAACAGTGCTAATATAACTGGATCATATAACCATCCCTCAAAGTGCGATGAAGAATCACTCCAAAGTTCCTATCTAGCGGAGAACATAAGAAGAAATTATTTGTAGGGTACGAAACCACCTCGAAGCTATTCTTCCCGATCGATCTATCCAAGAGTTCATACTAAAATAACACCAAATAATTTCAGATTCATAATACTCAATCCAACACAAAGAACCTCAAAGAGTGCCCCAAGATTTCTACCGGAGAAACAAAGACAAGAATTTGCATCAGATTACCCCAATGTCACCTCGGGAATCCGCGAGTTGAGTGCCAAAACATATATCAAGTGAATCAATACGATACTGTAACATCCCAATTTTCAATTTGGATGTTGAACATTAGGTCATCATATACATCCATGATTCTTGCATTTTTGAATTGGTTTTATTTGGACATTTGATCCTAGAGACCTTAAGCAACTCAAGGACCATGTGAGAGAGTTGGAGGTTTTCATAAAATTCCATTTTTGAATTTTCAAAAATTGGTAAACTGGATCAAGGTGATTTTTATTTGAAATTATTTTTCCAATTATTTCAAAATAAATAAAATAATGAGAGAAGATAATATGACTTCTTCAAAACAGAGGAAATAATGGGAATTTAATTTTGAATAAAAATATATATTTATTTGGATTTTATTTGAGATTTATTTCGGTTAAATTAGGGAAAATTGCATATTTAAAAATTGCATTTTAGCCCAGAAAAATGTTCACGTTGTCCTAAATATTAGGAGAGGACCGCGAAAATTATTTTTGGGATTTTAGGATTTTTATTTATTTTTATTTTGGATTTGTCCCTTAGATTTAAACCCTCACTACTTTTTGCTCGTTTATCCAAATCCAGTGAAACCAATGCCAAAATCTTCGTCTTGTTCCCCTCTCTTCAGATAAACAACTTCAACATGATTTTGAAAATTTAAAATTTGGTTTCAAGAAGATTTTAATTTGAACTTCTTTTGATCGTAGTTTGTGTTTCGTAACTCCGATTCAATTGATTCTTTTTGCAAATCGAAGCTCTTCACTTGAACTTTCTGTTTAGATCTTTTCTATTTGGTTTTACCCTTGCATATTATGCTAGAGTTCTTATGTATGTTATTGTTTGTTCATGATAGAGTTTCTGGAGTGCGAGGCTTGCTACTACGAATCACTAGGGTTTTCCGATCGTCAGCAAGGCAAGTAACACTTTGATCATACCCCTTTATTACCCACTTTTTATGCATTAGTTTCAACCCTCAAACATTGCATGAGTAGGATTTGATAACATGTGGGTATTGGGAAGTAGTTGATGAGGTAGGAACCTATTGTCTTATATCAAACCCCGGGTATTATCCCTTATGCTTATACTAATTTGCTATGCTCGTAGACGTGGATTGGTTTGTGAGATTCATGGAAGATGTGAGAGTTATTTATAACTAAGGGAAACTTAAGGTGGCTACTTTAATACACATCTGGGTGGATTGGTTGTGGGCACCTGCCGTTATACCAGTGTTGTCCTAGGAGATCCCGGGGTACCCGTCTGATCATCCTATGGTTCGCCACCCAGGCTCAAAGGGATCATAAGATTATTCATGCTAGAAACTTCCGTGTGCAGCCACAAGCCATTATGGGCTCTGGCATAGTTGAGTAAGTTGTGGGGAAGCTTTCCATGATGGGCTAGTAGATGTAGGGGATTGTAGGTGTACCGGCCTATCTATCGGTTAAGGTGACCTCTTCGGAAAGACTGTGTCTCGGTCATCCGTTTCTCAAACATCATGCAGTGCGAGAAATACAATGGAGGAGATCGAGTCTTGTGGGGAAAAGTGCGCAACCTCTGCAGAGTGTACAAACTAATCATGGTTAGCCGTGTCCCCGGTTATGGACATCTTGAGTATCTGGTACTTGAATTATTGATTTGATCTCATCACTTTACTTAATGAATTTGTTGGGTTATTAATATTATTTTGGGAATGAGTTGGGGGTACCTTCTCAATAATTTCAACAAACTTTGTAGTTAAATAAAATATATTCCTTTGTTGTAGGGAAAAATTAGCTTTATGCAAATGATAACCATAGAGCCTCCACCAGCCAAATATGCATGTAGTGATAGCTGTTATTTTGTTCATTGCTCTATAGTGTTATCTTGCCAGCATATTCCATGTGCTGACCTACACGGCTGCAACGTATCATGTTGCCGAATTTTCAGACGAAGAGTAAGGTGGGATAGGTTCTTGTCGTGCACTCAGTATTGCCATGGAGTTGGATGGACTCATTTATCTTCGATGCTTCTGCAGTTATCTTATTTTAGATGGCCTTCAGCCATATTATTGTAATAAGTACTCTTTTTGAGACACTCGATGTAATAAGTGTGTGATTGAACTCTGTTATAAATCCTCGAGTGCCGTGTGTGTCAGCAATACTGATCCAGGGATGACACTTAAGCACAGGGACTTGACCGTCTGAGGTCGGGTCGCTATAGATACCCCATTGTCACCACGAGTATTCATATGCAAGACATATATCAAGTGCTCTCAAATCCATAAAAGTATTCAATCCGATAAAACGAAATCTCAAAAGGGAAAACTCAATTCATCACAACAAGATAGAGAGGGGAAAACACCATATGATCCAACTATGTTAACAAAGCCCGCGATACATCAAAATCGTGCCATCTCAAGAACACGAGAGAAAGAGATTAAACACATAGCTACTGGTACAAACCCTCAGCCCCAAGGGTGTACTACTCCCTCCTCATCGTGGTGGCCACTGGGATGATGAAGATGGCCACCGGTGGTGATTCCCCCCTCCGGCAGGGTGCCAAAATGGGGTCTAGATTGGTTTTCAGTGGCTACAGAGCCTTGCGGCGGTGGAACTTCTGATCTAGGTTAACCCCGATGGTTTTTGGAATATTTGGAATTTTATAGGGCAAAGAAGGGGTGCGGGAGGCCACCGTGGTGGGCACACCCTACCTGGGCGCGCCTGGGCCCCCTGGCGCGCCCTGGTGGGTTGTGCCTCCCTCGGAGCACCCCCAAGTGCTTCTCTGGCCCACTGGATGTCTTCGGGTCCATAAAAAATCCACAAAAAGTTCCGCGGTGTTTGCACTCCGTTTGATATTGATTTCCTGGATGTAAAAAAAGCAAAAAACAACAACTGGCACTGGGCACTGGGTAATAGGTTAGTCCCAAAAAATGATACGAAGTTGCTATAAAATTATTGTAAAACATCCAAGAATGATAATATAACAGCATGAATGTCGGTGTCAAAACCGGCGGATCTCGAGTAGGGGGTCCCGAACTGTGCGTCTAAGGTCGATGGTAACAGGAGACGGGGGACACGATGTTTACCCAGGTTTGGGCCCTCTTGATGGAGGTAATACCCTACTTCCTGCTTGATTGATCTTGATGAATATGAGGAATACAAGAGTTGATCTACCACGAGATCGTAATGGCTAAACCCTAGAAGCCTAGCCTGTATGATTATTATGATTGCCTCTACGGATTAAACCCTCCGATTTATATAGACATCGGAGGGGCCTAGGGTTGTACAAAGTCGGTTTATAGAGGAAGGAATCGAACGCCAAGCTTGCCATCCACGCAAAGGAGAGTCCCATCCGGACACGGGAGGAAGTATTTATCTTGTATCTTCATGGCCCATCAGTCCGGCCCACGTCACATAGGCCGGACTACCGAGGACCACTTAATCCAGGACTCCCTCAGGAGCCCCTGAACCAGGCTTCAATGACGATGTGTCCAGTGCGCAGATTGTCTTAGGCATTGCAAGGCGGGTTCCTCCTACAAATACTTCAAAGTAGTCCTTGAACACAGAAAACGTGTCTGGCTCTGCAAAACAAGCTCCACATACAGCCGCAAAGAGTATAATATCAACAAGTCCCATCCATTGACATTTTTTTAATGAGACGCCACGTCCCTGCACGGTCATTATTTCGAACCGTCTTTTAGCCTCCCACTCCACGTTTCGAGAAGCGGTTTCCATTGGCATGTCTTGTCGAAGCAGAGATCGTGTCCCCTTATCACAGGATTCTCATCAATACGGGCGTGGGTAATCCCATCGTGCCGTCCGCACGACTCTTGGGGAATAAGCGAGTTTTAAGGCGAGTGGGGAGGCGCTTGATATTCGCTGCCTTTATAAAGAGATAAGGATTCACCCTTTCACCCATGCCTTCTTTCTCTCTGCCCACCCATTCTCGAGCTCCAGCGCCCAAGCCTCTATCCTTTCCGCCTCAAAAAAGCACTCCAGCCATGTCTGGATCTGGAGCGCAGGGCAAGTGGATGGCCTCCTCCGTCATGGAGAAGGACATTACGAAGCTCCGGGAGGCGGAGTACTTGGCCAAGGAAATCGCCCACCGTCTTCCGGCCAAGGGGAAGATCATCCCCACCCCGAAGCCCTAGGAGAGGGTGGTATTCATCCCCCACTTCTTTCGCGGGTTGCGATTTCCTCTCCATCCATTCGTCCGCGGACTCATGTTCTACTACGGATTAGATTTCCATGATCTGGTCCCAAACTCTTTCCTCAACATCTCGGCATTCATTGTCGTGTGCGAGGCCTTCCTCCACATCCCACCCCACTTCGGATTGTGGCTAAAGACCTTCAATGTGAAGCCGAAGGTGGTGGGTGGTCAACATGCAGAGTGCGGAGGCGCCATGGTGAGCAAAATGTCCAACACCACGTGGCCCAAAGGCACCTTCATGGAGACTATCAAAGGGTGGCAGCAGTAGTGGTTCTACGTCACAGAGCCCGGCGACACCACCTGGGTCGCGGCTCCCGAATTCATGTCCGGGGCCCCAATGCGGCTCACCTTCTGGCTAGAGAAGGGCCTGGACTAGGCCTCGTCGAGCGAGCTGACGATGCTGCACACGCGCATCAAGAGTATGGTGGACAAGAACATCAAGCTCGTCAATGTGATCCAGGTGATGCTTTTTCGCCGGATCCTTCCTTGCCAAAGTCGGACCTGCAATTTGTGGGAGTTCGATCCGGCCAAGCACAAGACCTTGCAGCAGTTCTTCGCGCGCTACGCACGAAGGCATCTAGAAGGTACTTTTTAAGGCCAATGAGACGTGGCCGAACACGACCGAGGACCGTGGGTACAACCTGACCCATCCCGCCAGTCCGGTAAGCTTTTCGTATTTCAAGGCGTATCCTTCACCTGTACATTCAAGGAAGACATCTAAGCTTCCCTATCTGACTTTTCAGGGATGGACAACGAAGGTGGAGCGGATCCAGAGTCTGGCTCCGCTGCCTGAAAACCCAGCAATCCCACTTCTAACGAAGATGCTAGTTCCGGCGCCCTACCAGGCGCCAGAGAAGAAGGCCAAGAAAAAGGCCAAGGAGACCCAAAGTGGCCTCCGCCGCAAAGGCACTTCGGATGTTACGTCCGAAGACACTGAAACCCACTCCTCCCCCGCTACTGAGGACGAGGAGGAGGAGGAGGAGAGCAACTCTCCCCCCGAGGGGGGAAGGAAGAAGAGGGCGGCCTCCACGAATCTAGAGGCAGGGCGTCCAAGAGAGGGAGGGTCTCCCCCGCGGATAATCCCGCGGTGTATACTGATAGCAGCTCCGAGTGGCGTCCCAGGGATAATCCCCTGGCCGAATCATAAGTACTCAAAGGCACTTATACACATACTTCCAACCTCGGGGAATTCGCGGTTTTAATATGTCGAATCATGTGCTGTAGTCCGGCTCACGCCCGCCCCGAGCGATCCTCATCTTCGGGGAATTCGCTGGACCCGAAGGCGATGGACAGCGGGTCGCTTCCGGCGGCCTCCTCTCCCAGGGCCACGGATGACACCGAAGTGTTGTCCCGAAGGACCCTCCAAGACCAGGGAGAGGTACAGGAGGCCATCAGGGTGGCACCAGAGGGTGATACCTCGGTCGCCGGACACATGGGGGAGCAAATCCCCCCGGAGACTGGCGATGGGGGCCATATACAATTTGGTCCCCAGCCGAATGCTATTCCGGAGGCCCATACGGCTCCGGAATCAGGCAAGCAACCTTCCTCGAAAGAAGGAGGTGCGCTTATTCCGCCGGTGACCTCTGTCCCTCCAGAGGCGCCGGATACTCTGTTGGAAGCGCTGCAAGGTGCTTCCATTGTTGAGGAACACTGTATCCTTATGGGTACGGTGATTGATAGGGTTCAGAACGCTAAGAGCGGACTGACCGAAGCCTTTGCCAGCCTCCTAATAGGCTTTGAGGTATGTGACGTGCTACCTCTTGAGCACTGCGCTGGTTTTCCCTTGAAGAGGAAAGGGTGATGCAGCAGAGTAGCGTAAGTATTTCCCTCAGTTTTTGAGAACCAAGGTATCAATCCAGTAGGAGACTACACGCAAGTCGCCTCGTACCTACACAAACAAATAAGAACCTTGCAACCAACGCGATAAAGGGGTTGTCAATCCCTTCATGACCACTTGCAAAAGTGAGATCTGATAGAGATAATAAGATAAATATTTTTGGTATTTTTTATGATATAGATTGAAAGTAAAGATTGCAAAGTAAAACAGACTGGAAACTTATATGATGGAAAATAGACCCCGGGGGCATAGGTTTCACTAGTGGCTTCTCTCAAGATAGCATAAGTATTACGGTGGGTGAACAAATTACTGTCGAGCAATTGATAGAAAAGTGCATAGTTATGAGAATATCTAGGCATGATCATGTATATAGGCATCACGTCCGCGACAAGTAGACCAAAACAATTCTGCATCTACTACTATTACTCCACACATTGACCGTTATCCAGCATGCATCTAGAGTATTAAGTTCATAAGAACAGAGTAACGCATTAGGCAAGATGACATGATGTAGAGGGACAAACTCAAGCAACCCCATCTTTTTATCCTCGATGGCAACAATACAATACGTGCCTTGCTGCCCCTGCTGTCACTGGGAAAGGACACCGCAAGATAGAACCCAAAGCTAAACACTTCTCCCATTGCAAGAAAGATCAATCTAGTAGGCCAAACCAAACTGATAATTCGAAGAGACTTGCAAAGATAACAAATCATACATAAAAGAATTCAGAGGAGATTCAAATATTGTTCATAGATAATCTTGATCATAAACCCACAATTCATCGGATCTCGACAAACACACCGCAAAAAGAATTACATCGAATAGGTCTCCAAGAGAATCAAGGAGAACTTTGTATTGAGATCCAAAGAGAGATAAGAAGCCATCTAGCTAATAACTATGGACCCGAAGGTCTGTGGTAAACTACTCACACATCATCGGAGAGGCTATGGTGTTGATGTAGAAGCCCTCCGTGATCGATTCTACCTCCGGCGGAGCGCCGAAAAAGGCCCCAAGATGGGATCTCACGGGTACAGAAGGTTGCGGCGGTGGAAATAGGGTTTCGTGGTGATCTCGGATGTTTTCGGGGTATATGAGTACATATAGGCGAAAGAAGTTGGTCAGGGGAGCTACAAGGGGCCCATGAGGGTGGGGGCGCGCCTACCCCCTGGACGCGCCCTCCTTCCTCGTGGCCTCCTCGTTTCTTTCTTGACGTCCACTCCAAGTCTCTTGGATTGCGTTTGTTCCAAAAATCACTCTCCCGAAGGTTTCATTCCATTTGGATTCCGTTTGATATTCCTTTTCTGCGAAACACTGAAATACGCAAAAAACAGCAATTTGCACTGGGCCTTTGGTTAGTAGGTTAGTCCCAAAAATAATATAAAAGTGAATAATAAAGCCCATTAAACATCCAAAACAGATAATATAATAGCATGGAACAATAAAAAATTATAGATACGTTGGAGACGTATCAAGCATCCCCAAGCTTAATTCATGCTCGTCCTCGAGTAGGTAAATGATAAAAATAGAATTTTTGATGTGGAATGCTACCTAACATAATTATTAATGTAATTTTATTTATTGTGGCATGAATGTTCAGATCCGAAAGATTCAAGATTAAAGTTTAATGTTGACATAAAAATAATAATACTTCAAGCATACTAACTAAGTAATTATGTCTTCTCAAAATAACATGGCCAAAGAAAGTTCATCCCTACAAAATCATATAGTTTGGTCATGCTTCATTTTTGTCACACAAGAATGCTCTCATCATGCACAACCCCGATGACAAGCCAAGCAATTGTTTCATACTTTAGTAATCTCAAAAAAATCAACCTTCATGCAATACATGAGCGTGAGCCATGGATATAGCACTATGGGTGGAATAGAGTATAATGATGGGGGTTATGTGGAGAAGACAAAAATGGAGAAAGTATCACATTGACGTGGCTAACCAACGGGCTAGGGAGATGCCCATCAATTGATTTCAATGCAAGGAGTAGGGATTGCCATGCAACGGATGCAATAGAGCTATAAATCTATGAAAGCTCGACAAAAGAAACTAAGTGGGTGTGCATCCAACTTGCTTGCTCACGAAGACCTAGGGCATTTGAGGAAGCCCATTGTTGGATATACGAGCCAAGTTCTATAATGAAAAATTCCCACTAGTATATTTCTACCTCTTGAGCATGCGTTGGTTTTCCCTTCAAGAGGAAAGGGTGATGCAGCAAAGTAGCGTAAGTATTTCCCTCAGTTTTTGAGAACCAAGGTATCAATCTAGTAGGAGGCCACATGCAAGTCCCTCATACCTACACAAACAAATAAGAACCTTGCAACCAATGCGATAAAGGGGTTGTCAATCCCTTCACGGCCACTTGCAAAAGTGAGATCTGATAGAGATGATAAGATAATATTTTTGGTATTTTTGTGAAAAAGAATAAAATTAAAGATTGCAAAATAAACGGAGATAGAAATACCTAGTTGTTGGGAGATTAATATGATGGAAAATAGACCCGAGGGCCATAGGTTTCACTAGTGGCTTCTCTCAAGATAGCATAAGTATTACGGTGGGTGAACAAATTACTGTCGAGCAATTGATAGAAAAGCATAATTATGAGAATATCTAGGCATGATCATGTATATAGGCATCATGTCCGTGACAAGTAGACCGACTCCTGCCTGCATCTACTCCTATTACTCCACACGTCGACCGCTATCCAGCATGCATCTAGAGTATTAAGTTCATAAGAACGGAGTAACGCATTAGGCAAGATGACATGATGTAGAGGGATAAACTCAAGCAATATGATATAAACCCCATCTTTTTATCCTCGATGGCAACAATACAATACATGTCATTTCCCCTACTGTCACTGGGATCGAGCACCGCGTCATTGAACCCAAACCTAAGCACTTCTCCCATTGCAAGAAAGATCAATCTAGTAGGCCAAACCAAACTGATAATTCGAAGAGACTTGCAAAGAAAACCAATCATACATAAAAGAATTCAGAGAAGATTCAAATATTGTTCATAGATAATCTTGATCATAAACCCACAATTCATCGGATCTCGACAAACACACCACAAAAAGAGTTACGTCGAATAGAACTCCAAGAAGATCGAGGAGACATTTGTATTGAGATCCAAAGAGAGAGAAGAAACCATCTAGCTAATAACTATGGACCCGAAGGTCTATGGTAAACTACTCACACATCATCGGAGAGGCTATGTTGTTGATGTAGAAGCCCTCCGTGATCAATTCCCCCTCCGGCGGAGCGCCGGAAAAGGCCCCAAGATGGGATCTCACGGGTACAGAAGGTTGCGGCGGTGGAAATAGGTTTTCGTGGTGCTCCTGGATGGTTTCAGGGTACGTAGGTATATATAGGAGGAAGAAGTAGGTTGGTGGAGCCATGAGGGGCCCACAAGGGTGGGGGCGCGCCCAAGGGGGGCAGGCGCGCCTTCCTGCCTCGTGGCCTCCTCGTTGATTTCTTGATGTCCACTCCAAGTACTCTGGATCACGTTTGTTCCAAAAATCACGCTCCCGAAGGTTTCATTCCGTTTGGACTCCGTTTGATATTCCTTTTCTGCGAAACACTGAAATAGGCAAAAAACAGCAATTTGCAATGGGCCTTGGGTTAATAGGTTAGTCCCAAAAATAATATAAGAGTGTATAATAAAGCCCATTAAACATCCAAAACAGAATATATAATAGCATGGAGCAATCAAAAATTATAGATACGTTGGAGACGTATCAAGCATCCCCAAGCTTAATTCCTTCTCGTCCTCGAGTAGGTAAATGATAAAAACAGAATTTTTGATGTGGAATGCTACCTAGCATATTCTTCAATGTAATTTTCTTTATTGTGGCATGAATGTTCAGATCCGAAAGATTCAAGATTAAAGTTTAATGTTGACATAAAAATAATAATACTTCAAGCATACTAACCAAGCAATTATGTCTTCTCAAAATAACATAGCCAAAGAAAGCTCATCCCTACAAAATCATATAGTTTGGCCATGCTTCATTTTCGTCACACAAGAATGCTCTTATCTTGCACACCCCCAATGACAAGCCAAGCAGTTGTTTCATACTTTAGTAATCTCAAACTTTTTTCAACTTTCACGCAATACATGAGCGTGAGCCATGGATATAGCATTATGCGTGGAATAGAATATGATGATGGGGGTTGTGTGGAGAAGACAAAAAAGGAGAAAGTCTCACATTGACGTGGCTAATCAACGAACTAGGGAGATGCCCATCAATTGATGTCAATGCAAGGAGTAGGGATTGCCATGCAACGGATGCACTAGAGCTATAAATGTATGAAAGCTCAACAAAAGAAACTAAGTGGGTGTGCATCCAACTTGCTTGCTCACGAAGACCTAGGGCATTTGAGGAAGCCCATTGTTGGAATATACAAGCCAAGTTCTATAATGAAAAATTCCCACTAGTATATGAAAGTGACAAAACAAGAGACTCTCTATCATAAAGATCATGGTGCTACTTTGAAGCACAAGTGTGGAAAAAGGATAGTAGCATTGTCCCTTTTTATTTCTCTTTTTTTTGCCTTCTCTTTTTTTTGGCCTTTCTCTTTTTTTGGGACAGTGCTCTATTAATAATGATCATCACACTTCTATTTATTTACAACTCAATGATTACAACTCGATACTAGAACAAAATATGACTCTATATGAATGCCTCCGACGGTGTACCAGGATGGGCAGGGAATCAAGAGTGACATGTATGAAATAATATGCATGGTGGCTTTGCCACAAATACGATGTCAACTACATGATCATGCAAGGCAATATGACAATGATAAAGCGTGTCATAATAAACGGAACGTTGGAAAGTTGCATGGCAATATATCTCGGAATGGCTATGGAAATGCCATGATAGGTAGGTATGGTGGTTGTTTTGAGGAAGATATAAGGAGGTTTATGTGTGATAGGGCGCATTGTATCATGGGGTTTGGATGCACCGGCGAAGTTTTCACCAACTCTCAAGGTGAGAAAGGGCAATACACGGTAACGAAGAGACTAGCAATGGTGGAAGGTTGAGAGTGCGTATAATCCATGGAATCAACATTAGTCATAAAGAACTCACATACTTATTGCAAAAATCTACAAGTCATCAAAAACCAAGCTCTACGTGCATGCTCCTAGGGGAATAGATTGGTAGGAAAAGACCATCGCTCGTCCCCGACTGCCACTCATAAGGATGACAATCAAAGAACACCTCATGTTTCAAACTTGTTACACAACGCTTACCATACGTGCATGCTATAGGACTTGCAAAGTTCAACACAAGTATTTCTCAAATTCACAACTACTCAACTAGCACAACTTTAATATCACTACCTCCATATCTCAAAACAATCATCAAGCATCAAACTTCTCTTAGTATTCAACGCACTTATATGAAAGTTTTTACTAATCTTGGATGCCTATCATATTAGGACTAATTTTATAACCAAAGCAAATTACCATGCTGTTCTAAAGGACTCTCAAAATAATATAAGTGAAGCATGAGAGATCAAATATTTCTATAAAATAAAACCACCGCCGTGCTCTAAAAGATATAAGTGAAGCACTAGAGCAAAACTATATAGCTCAAAAGATATAAGTGAAGCACAAAGAGTATTCTAATAAATTCCGATTAATGTGTGTCTCTCCCAAAAGGTGTGTACAGCAAGGATGATTGTGGTAAACTAAAAAGCAAAGACTCAAATCATACAAGACGCTCCAAGCAAAACACATATCATGTGGTCAATAAAAATATAGCTCCAAGTAAAGTTACCGATGGACGAAGCCGAAAGAGGGGATGCCTTCCGGGGCATCCCCAAGCTTTGGCTTTTTGGTGTCCTTGGATTTACCTTGGGGTGACTTGGGCATCCCCAAGCTTAGGATCTTGCCACTCCTTGTTCCATAATCCATCAAATCTTTACCCAAAACTTGAAAACTTCACAACACAAAACTCAACAGAAAATCTCATGAGCTCCATTAGCGAAAGAAAAGAAAACACCACTTCAAGGTACTGTTATGAACTCATTATTTATTTGTATTGGTGTTAAACCTACTTTATTCCAACTTCTCTATGGTTCATAAACTCCGATGCTAGCCATAGATTCATCAAAATAAGCAAACAACACACGAAAAAACAGAATCTGTCAAAAACAGAACAGTCTGTAGTAATCTGTATCTAACGCAAACTTCTGTAACTCAGAAAAATCTACCAAAATAAGAAGACCCAGATAATTTGTTTATTGATCTACTGCAATTGGAATCAGTATTTTATCACGTTCTGGTGATTTTTAACAATTGTTTTCATGAACAGAAAGTTTCTGACTTTTTCAGCAAGATCAAATAACTATCAACCAAGAAGATCCTATAGGTTTTACTTGGCACATACACTAATTAAAACATAAAATCAAATCTAACCAGAGTCTAGATAAAATATTTATTCCTAAACAGAACCAAAAATCAAAGAACAAAAATAAAATTGGGTTGCCTCCCAACAAGCGCTATCGTTTAACGCCCCTAGCTAGGCATAAAGGCAAGGATAGATCTAGGTATTATCACCTTTGGTATGCAATTCTTCAATAGAACACCTATAACCCTTAGGAGTTTCTTTCTTCTTATTGATGATCAAACTCTTAGGCAAGAAATCAAGAAATTCATTTGTAGCAAACGGTTCCTTAATGATAGCAAAAAAGTTGGGGTGAACACTTATTGATTTGAGATCCGCAGTTTCCTTACTAGAAGATTCACCCTTATTTTTAGGAACATACATAAGCTTGGCAATTTTGGTAGGAGGATTTGGAGTATTTCTTACGGAAGAAAAAGCGGGCCCTAAGTTGGTAATAATACGCTCAAGCTTATCAATTCTACAGGAATTTTGATCTATTTTTTCATTAACTATGGGTTCTTTTTCCTTAAAACTTTTCACAGTAACTCCTACCTTAGATCCATATTGGGTGATTTGGTTGTGGATCTTTTTATCCAAATTCTCTATCGACTCTACGGTAGCAACTTTATTTTCAATAATTTCAAGCCTTTGCATCACATGTTCCAAAGTTAACATAGTTCCATTAACCAAAAGAGGTGGTGAGCCAAACAAATCTATCATAGCATTATAAGAATCAAAAGTATGGCTACCCAAGAAATTCCCTCCGGTAATGGTATCGAGAATATATCTATTCCAAGGAGTGACGCCTACATAAAAATTGCGAATAAGAACGGAAGTAGATTGCTTTCTAGCAAATTTATTTTGAGTGTTGCAAATTCTATACCAAGCATCTTTTAGATTTTCTCCCTCCCTTCGTTTAAAATTAAGAACTTCATTCTCTGGAGACAAAGGAGTAGATAAATGACTAGCCATGACGGCACACAGGACAAAAGAGGCAAGCGAAAAAGAGGCGAACGGAAAAAGAGGACGAATAAAAAGGCAAGGGTGAAGTGGGGGAGAGGAAAACGAGAGGCAAATGGCAAATAATGTAATGCGAGGGATAAGAGTTTGTGATGGGTACTTGGTATGTCTTGACTTGTGTGTAGACTCCCCGGCAACGGCGCCAGAAATCCTTCTTGCTACCTCTTGAGCATGCGTTGGTTTTCCCTTGAAGAGGAAAGGGTGATGCAGCAAAGTAGCGTAAGTATTTCCCTTAGTTTTTTAGAACCAAGGTATCAATCCAGTAGGAGGCCACACGCAAGTCCCTCATACCTACACAAACAAATAACAACCTTCCAACCAACGCAATAAAGGGGTTATCAATCCCTTCACGGCCACTCGCAAAAGTGAGATCTGATAGAGATGATAAGATAATATTTTTGGTATTTTTGTGATAAAGAATAAAAGTAAAGATTGCAAAATAAACGGAGATAGAAATAGCTAGTTGTTGGGAGATTAATATGATGGAAAATAGACCCGGGGGCCATAGGTTTCACTAGTGGCTTCTCTCAAGATAGCATAAGTATTACGGTGGGTGAACAAATTACTGTCGAGCAATTGATAGAAAAGTACATAATTATGAGAATATCTAGGCATGATCATGTATATAGGCATCACGTCCGTGACAAGTAGACCGACTCCTGCCTGAATCTACTACTATTACTCCACACATCGACCGCTATACAGCATGCATCTGGAGTATTAAGTTCATAAGAACGGAGTAACGCATTAGGCAAGATGACATGATGTAGAGGGATAAACTCAAGCAATATGATATAAACCCCATCTTTTTATCCTCGATGGCAACAATACAATATGTGTCGTTTCCCCTACTGTCACTGGGATCGAGCACCGCATGATTGAACCCAAAGCTAAGCACTTCTCCCATTGCAAGAAAGATCAATCTAGTAGGCCAAACCAAACTGACAATTCGAAGAGACTTGCAAAGATAACCAATCATACATAAAAGAATTCAGAGAAGATTCAAATATTTTTAATAGATAATCTTGATCATAAACCCACAATTCATCGGATCTCGACAAACACACCGCAAAAAGAGTTACATCAAATAGAACTCCAAGAAGATCGAGCAGAACTTTGTATTGAGATCCAAAGAGAGAGAAGAAGCCATCTAGCTAATAACTATGGACCCGAAGGTCTGTGGTAAACTACTCACACATCATCGGAGAGGCTATGGTGTTGATGTAGAAGCCCTCTGTGACCGATTCCCCCTCCGGTGGAGCGCCGGAAAAGGTCCCAAGATGGGATCTCACGGGTACAGAAGTTTGCGGCGGTGGAAATAGGTTTTCATGGTGCTCCTGGATGGTTTCGGGGTACGTAGGTATATATAGGAGGAAGAAGTAGGTCGGTGGAGCCACGAGGGGCCCCCGAGGGTGGGGGGCGCGCCTCCCTGCCTCGTGGCCTCCTCGTTGATTTCTTGACGTCCACTCCAAGTCCTCTGGATTACGTTTGTTCCAAAAATCACGCTCCCAAAGGTTTCATTCCGTTTGGACTCCGTTTGATATTCCTTTTCTGCGAAACACTGAAATAGGCAAAAAAAAAGCAATTTGCACTGGGCCTTGGGGTAATAGGTTAGTCCCAAAAATAATATAAAAGTGTATAATAAAGCCCATTAAACATCCAAAACAGAATATATAATAGCATGGAGCAATCAAAAATTATAGACGATGTATCATATATGAAAGTGACAAAACAAGAGACTCTCTATCATAAAGATCATGGTGCTACTTTGAAGCACAAGTGTGGAAAAAAAGGATAGTAGCATTGTCCCTTACTATTTCTTTTCTCCTTTTTGGCCTTTCTTTTTTTATTTGGCCTTTATTTTTTTGGTCCAATGCTCTATTAATGATGATCATCACACTCCTATTTATTTACCACTCAATGGTTACAACTCGATGCTAGAACAAAGTATGACTCTATATGAATGCCTCCGGCGGTGTACCGGGATGGGCAATGAAACAAGAGTGACATGTATGAAAATATGCATGGTGGCTTTGCCACAAATATGATGTCAACTACATGATCATGCAAGGCAATATGACAATGATGAAGCATGTCATAATAAATGAAACAGTGGAAAGTTGCATGGCAATATATCTCGGAATGGCTATGGAAATACCATAATACGTAGGTATGGTGGCTGTTTTGAGGAAGATATAAGGAGGTTTATGTGTGATAGAGTGTATCATATCACGGGGTTTGGATGCACCGGCGAAGTTTGCACCAACTCTCAAGGTGAGAAAGGGCAATGCACGGTACTGAAGAGGCTAGCAATGATGGAAAGGTGAGAGTGCGCATAATCCATGGACTCAACATTAGTCATAAAGAACTCACATACTTATTGCAAAAATCTACAAGACATCAAAAACCAAGCATTACGCGCATGCTCCTAGGGGGATATTTTGGTAGGAAAAGACCATCGCTCGTCCCCAACCGCCACTCATAAGGATGACAATCAAAGAACACCTCATGCTTCAAAATTTTTACACAATGGTTACCATACGTGCATGCTACGGGACTTGCAAACCTCAACACAAGTATTTCTCAAATTCACAACTACTCAACTAGCACGACTCTAATATTACCATTTTCTTATCTCAAAAACAATCATCAAGTATCAAACTTCTCATAGTATTTAATGCACTCTATATGAAAGTTTTTATTATATCCATCTTGGATGCCTATCATATTAGGACTAATTTATAGTCAAAGCAAATTACCATGCTGTTTTAAAGGACTCTCAAAATAATTTAAGTGAAGCATGAGATATCAATAATTTCTATAAAATAAAATCACCACCGTGCTCTAAAAAGATATAAGTGAAGCACTAGAGCAAAATTATCTAGCTCAAAAGATATAAGTGAAGCACAAAGAGTATTCTAATAAATTCTTATTCATGTGTGTCTCTCTAAAAGGTGTGTACAGAAAGGATGATTGTGGTAAACTAAAAAGCAAAGACTCAAATCATACAAGACGCTCCAAGCAAAACACATATCATGTGGTGAATAAAAATATAGCATCAAGTGAAGTTACCGATGGACGAAGACGAAAGAGGGGATGCCTTCCGGGGCATCCCCAAGCTTAGGCTTTTGGTTTTCCTTGAATTTTACCTTGGGGTGCCTTGGACATCACCAAGCTTAGGCTCTTGCCACTCCTTATTCCATATTCCATCAAATCTTTACCCAAAACTTGAAAACTTCACAACACAAAACTCAACAGAAAATCTCATGAGCTCCGTTAGTGCAAGAAAACAAACCACCACTTCAAGGTACTATAATATCCCAAATTTCCAATTTGGAATGTTATACATAGATCATCATTGCATATCATGTTTTGTTGCATTTTGACAAATCCTCGATAAATCCTAAGCAACTCAGGGACCCTCGGAGAGAGTTGGGGATTTTCTCGAATTTTCAAATTTGATTTTTCAAACGAGGATTGTGGTTTTAATTATTTTTCTCTCCGGAAAAATATTTCATTTTAAATAAACAAGAGGAGAAAATATGACTTCTCCAAACCAATTGAAATACTGGAGGAAAAATGTTAAAATCATTATTTGGAATTTATTTGGATTTTATTTGCAATTTTTATTGCATTAAAAATATTGCATATTTTCAAAAATATTAATTTTTTATTATAAAATGTTCACCCTATTCTAGATTTTCTAACTAGACGGGGAAAATTTATTTCATATTTTTCTGATTTTTATTTATTTTTCTACGTATTATTTTACGTGGAACTTATTTAAAAAAAACAGCCCGCGCGCCGACTGGGCCAAAGGCCCAGCCGACGGCCCGCCCGCGCCCTCTCCTCTCCCCGCACGACCGCCGCGCCGCCGTGTCCGCCATGGACACGGGAGCCGCCCCGCTCGCCCGCCCCCTTCCCCAAGCCACCGGAGCACCCCCCTCCCCTTTATATACCCCTCAACCCCCCCTCTCTCTCATCTAGCCACCGCCGCCGTCGCCTTGACCGCCGCCGCCGCCACCACCGCCGGTTGCCCCCCCCCTCGCACCCCGAGCCCCTCGCCGCCCCTCGCCCCGAGCACCGGAGCCCCGCCGGAACGGCCGCTCCGACGAGGTACTGCCTGCCCCGTTCTTTGCCGGGTTTTTTTAAAAAAAACCCTTCGTTTAAAAAAAACCTAGATCGGTTTTTTTTCGGTTTTATTATTTTACGAGCGTTTACTGAACCGTTCGATTTGACGAACGTGTTCGTCGGTTTTACTCTGTTAACGAACGTCCATTCTTTAACCGTTCGTCCGTTTTTCTTTTTCGTCGGATTTTTCTCGTTATTTTCTCAGATTCGATTTCTGATCGAATCTTCGATTCTGTTTAACTTCTCACTCGTTTATCGAATCAGGCGATTCAAGCGCCTAGAGTTTTGTCTCGAAATTCTCTTTCCGTTTAACCTACTTAAATAAGTTTTTGCTACAGTAAAATTTGACCTAGATCTAGATTAGTAAACGAAGTTTCTTTCTTTCGCCGTTTGACTTTTGTTGCTTCTTTCGAGTTGATTCTTTTTGCAAACCGGAGTTCTTAAGTTGAACTTTCTGGTTAGATCTTTCATTCGAGTTTTACCTGTGCATTAGATGAGTACTGATTGTATGCTTGTTTGTTTGCGATAGAGTACCCGGAGTGTGCCGCTTGTTACTTCGAATCGCTAGGTTTTGCGGATCATCAGCAAGGCAAGTAACACTTTGATCATACCCCGTTCATACCCAGTTTTATTGCATTAGATCTGTTTCCCTCAAACATTGCATGATTAGGATCTAATTAAATTGTGGGTATTGGGAAGTAGTTGAGGTTGAACCTATTACCTGTTTTCTTATCAAACCCTTGGGAGTTACTTCTACGTTGCTTTTACTATTGCCATGCTATGCTCATAGACGTGGATTGGGTTTGAGTGAAATTCATGACATATGTGAGATTGTTAATTAATGGTTTACTTAAGGTGGCAACTTAAAACTCACATCTGGGTGGATTGAGGTACCTGGGTATTCCAGGATTGCCTGATTTTTCTTTTGGACCGCCACCCAGGTTCAAAGGGATCATGAGATTATTCATGCTAGAAACTTCCGTGTGCAGCTGCAAGCTATTATGGGCTCTAGCATAGTTGACTAAGTTGTGTGAACTCTTACAGCGGTAGACTAGCAGATGTAGGGGAAAGTAGGTGTAACTGTCTACCCATACGTAAGGTGCAAACACTTCTGAAAGACTGTGTCTTGGTCATCCGTTACTCAAACACCATGTAGTGCGAGTAATCCAACGGAGGAGATCAAGTCTTGTGGGGAAAAGTGCACAAACCTCTGCAGAGTGTACAAACTAATCATGGTTAGCCGTGTCCCCGGTTATGGACAATTTGAGTATCTAGTACTTGGATTATCATGTGAATCTCATCACCATGTTACTTCTAATTAATCTTGTTGGGTTATTGATGACTTTTAATTGGGATTGAGATGCTGTCAACCATCTCAATGTTACACAACCACCATGATAGTTAAATAAAATTTATTCCTTTGAAGTAGGATAAAATTGGCTTTTCGCAAAACTGTAACCATAGAGCTTTCCACCAGCCACATATGCATATAGTATAGCATTATCATTGTTCATTGTTCTCTATGTGTTACTTTGCCAGCATATTCTATGTGCTGACCCGTTTCGGGCTGCAATGTTTCATGTTGCAGACTTTTCAGACAACGAGTAAGGTGCCTTAGGTCGTGGTCTTATACTCAGTGATGCCGCTAGAGTTGATGGACTCACTTATCTTCCAAGTCTTCCGCTGTTATCATTATTAGATGGCCTTAAGCCATGTTTATCATACTTAATCTTTTTGGAGATATTCGATGTAATAAGTGTGTGATTGCTACTCTGTTATAAATCCTCCATTTGTACTGTGCGTGTCAGCATTACTGATCCAGGGATGACACTGGTGCACAGCAGCACAGGCCATTTGAGGTCTGGTCGCTACAGGTACTGTAATGAACTCATTATTTATTTATATTGGTGTTAAACCTACTGTATTCCAACTTCTCTTTGGTTCATACCCCCCGATACTAGCCATAGATTCATCAAAATAAGCAAACAACACACGAAAAAAGAATCTGTCAAAAACAGAACAGTCTGTAGTAATCTGTATCTAACGCAAACTTATGTAACTCATAAAAATCTAGCAAAATAGGACTACCTAGATAAATTTTTTATTGATCTACTGCAATTTGAATCAGTATTTTATCACGTTCTGGTGATTTTTAACAAATTTTTTCGTGAGCAGAAAGTTGCTGACTTTTTCAGCAAGATCAAATAACTATCATCCAAGAAGATCCTATAGGTTTTACTTGGCACAAACACTAATTAAAACATAAAATAACATCTAACCAGAGGCTGGATGAATTATTTATTACTAAACAGAACCAAAAAGTAAGAAACAAAAATAAAATTGGGTTGCCTCCCAACAAGCGCTATCGTTTAACGCCCCTAGCTAGGCATAAAAGCGAGAATAGATCTAGGTATTATCATCTTTGGTTTTTAAATTTTTAGCGGATTCATGCTCGAATCCGGGGGGTTCTTTACGTTTCTTGTCTTTGTTTGAAGTGAAGAACTTCAAACTCGGGAGACAAAGGACTGGCCATGGGGACACACGGTGACACAAGAAGCAAGCGAAAAAGAGGCGAACGGAAAAAAGGGCAAATAAAACGGCAAGGGTGAAGTGGGGGAGAGGAAAATGAGAGGCAAATGGCGAATAATGTAATGCGAGGGATAAGAGTTTGTGATGGGTACTTGGTATGTCTCGACTTGTGCATAGACTCCCCAGCAACGGCGCCAGAAATCCTTCTTGCTACCTCTTGAGCACTGCGTTGGTTTCCCTTGAAGAGGAAAGGGTGATGCACCAAAGTAGCGTAAGTATTGCCCTCAGTTTTTGAGAACCAAGGTATCAATCCAGTAGGAGACTACACGCAAGTCGCCTCGTACCTACACAAACAAATAAGAACCTTGCAACCAATGCGATAAAGGGGTTGTCAATCCCTTCACGGCCACTTGCAAAAGTGAGATCTGATAGAGATAATAAGATAAATATTTTTGGTATATTTTATGATATAGATTGAAAGTAAAGATTGCAAAGTAAAACAGATTGGAAACTTATATGATGGAAAATAGACCTGGGGGCCATAGGTTTCACTAGTGGCTTCTCTCAAGATAGCATAAGTATTACAGTGGGTGAACAAATTACTGTCGAGCAATTGATAGAAAAGTGCATAGTTATGAGAATATCTAGGCATGATCATGTCTATAGGCATCACGTCCGCGACAAGTAGACCAAAACGATTCTGCATCTAGTACTATTACTCCACACATCGACCGCTATCCAGCATGCATCTAGAGTATTAAGTTCATAAGAACAGAGTAACGCATTAGGCAAGATGACATGATGTAGTGGGACAAACTCAAGCAATCTGATATAAACCCCATCTTTTTATCCTCGATGGCAAATACAATACGTGCCTTGCTGCCCCTGCTGTCACTGGGAAAGGACACCATAAGATTGAACCCAAAGCTAAACACTTCTCCCATTGCAAGAAAGATCAATCTAGTAGGCCAAACCAAACTGATAATTCGAAGAGACTTGGAAAGATAACAAATCATACATAAAAGAATTCAGAGGAGATTCAAATATTGTTCATAGATAATCTTGATCATAAACCCACAATTCATTGGATCTCGACAAACACACCGCAAAAAGAATTACATCGAATAGATCTCCAAGAGAATCAAGGAGAACTTTGTATTGAGATCCAAATAGAGAGAAGAAGCCATCTAGCTAATAACTATGGACCCGAAGGTATGTGGTAAACTACCCACACATCATCGGAGAGGCTATGGTGTTGATGTAGAAGCCCTCCGTGATCAATTCCCCCTCTGGCGGAGCGCCGGAAAAGGCCCCAAGATGGGATCTCACGGGTACAGAAGGTTGCGGCGGTGGAAATAGCGTTTCGTGGTGCTCTCGGATGTTTTCGGGGTATATGAGTATATATAGGCGAATGAAGTCGGTCACGAGGGTGGGGGCGCGCCTACCCCCCTGGGCGCGCCCTCCTGCCTCGTGGCCTCCTTGTTTCTGTTAGACGTCCACTCCAAGTCTCCTGGATTTTGTTTGTTCCAAAAATCACTCTCCCGAAGGTTTCATTCCATTTGGATTCCGTTTGATATTCCTTTTCTATGAAACACTGAAATAGGCAAAAAACAGCAATTTGCACTGGGCCTTTAGTTAGTAGGTTAGTCCAAAAAATAATATAAAAGTGTATAATAAAGCCCATTAAACATCCAAAATAGTTAATATAATAGCATGGAACAATCAAAAATTATAGATACATTGGAGACGTATCACGACGTAATTTATGCAGAAAAGAATATCATAGTATAGACAGTAGCCCCTGAGACACTGTCCCTGCTCGAAAAGAGAAGCCGGACAGAGGATCCAATAATTTTCGCAGGAGACTAACTATACATGTCTATGTGAATAAGCAGGCGTCGATGCTGGCTGCGACCTCCCATTCTGCCAAAGTCTCCAAACTGAAGCAGAATCTGGAGCAGGGCGAGGAAGAGCTTGTTCGTACGAAAAAACAACTCGAGGACCAGCAAGGTATGGAATGGCCTATTCAAATGTAGAAAGATATGAATTGTTTGTGTTGATCATGCTATCACGATATGTCGTAGGTGCTGCGACCGAGGTGGAGACCCTCAAGAAGGCGTTGGCCGAGGCCCAGAAGAGGGCGGCGAAGGAACAAGCCGCACGCGAAAAGCACGAAGCCAGGGTCGGGGAGGTCCAGCAGGAGCTCCAGGACACCATGAAGAAATGCGAGTCCTTGGAGTGCAATATTGCGGACCAAGAGTCTGAACTTGCCAAGGCCCGCCAAAGCACGCAAGAGACCCGAGTTGAAGCCCAGGGCGCCCTCCAGGAAATCCAGGAGGCCATGAAAATCGCGGCGGGTAAGGCCTTTATTATGCAGAGCAAATATGTGAGGAAAAGATACCTCTTACTGACCCAGATTTGGAGTTCTCCAGGAGCGTTTGCGGATCTTCCGCGCAGTGTTTCTGATCCTGCGGAGTTCTTCCGAGCCCAAGAGGGGAGCTCAACGGAGAAGCTGTTCTGGTCGCAGTACCTTGCACCAGAGCATCCTGTGCCCTTTAGCGATCAGCTTAAACAGTTGACCGAACTGCACAGGGTGGCCAAATTGTCCATGAAGGATTTGATAATCCGACTATGGCCAGCCGAAGCCATACCCAGCAGCTACTTCGGACTCGTGAAGCGGCTGGTCAATGTCTGCCCTCGGCTTGATGCCATCAAGCGGTCGGTCTGCATCGAAGGTGCACGGATGGCCTTCGCCCGTGTCAAGGTGCAGTGGGCGAAGATGGATGCCGTCAAGCTCGCAACCGAGGGACCACCCGTGGGCAAGGAGCACCGCACGCCCGAGCGGTATTTTGATGATGTCCTGAAGGGGTCCCGCATTGTAGAGGGCCAGTGTTCAAAAGACATTATCTTTGAATGAATACATTCATGGTTATCACGTCCTGTATTATGAAAAAAACCGATATGTAATATTATGCTTGTTGTTGTTTTTTAATTCTACCTCCTGTGCGGCCATTTTATTAAATCTGAGAGTTGCCCAGTCGTCAACTTCAGCCCCCACGTAGGTAGTACGGGGGTGTTCGGGTTGAGACCTAAAAACACTTGATCCAAGAGTTTAGTCCTTGAAGGAGGCGTTTGGCGCGACGAACCAGGCAATCGGACTATGTGGCTTTATCACCCTCACTTAGCCATAGGAGTTTGACAATAAAAATGCAGGCGCAGCCCCTAGTTAGGATATGTTAATCCGGACTAGGGTGTTATAGACACCTGATCGGGTGGAGGCCGATCCCTCGCATAATGATGTCTACTACGCAACCTTCTTCTTGCAGACGTTGTTGGGCCTCCAAGTGCAGAGGTTTGTAGGACAGTAGCAAATTTCCCTCAAGTGGATGACCTAAGGTTTATCAATCTGTGGGAGGCGTAGGATGAAGATGGTCTCTCTCAAACAACCCTGCAACCAAATAACAAAGAGTCTCTTGTGTCCCCAACACACCCAATACAATGGTAAATTGTATAGGTGCACTAGTTCGGCGAAGACATGGTGATACAAGTGCAATATGGATGGTAGATATAGGTTTTGGTAATCTGAAAATATAAAAACAGCAAGGTAACTAATGATAAAAGTGAGCACAAACAGTATTGCAATGTGTTGAAACAAGGCCTAGGGTTCATACTTTCACTAGTGCAAGTTATCTCAACAATAATAACATAATTGGATCATATAACTATCCCTCAACATACAACAAAGAGTCACTCCAAAGTCACTAATAGCGGCGAACAAACGAAGAGATTATTGTAGGGTACGAAACCACCTCAAAGTTATCCTTTCTGATCGATCTATTCAAGAGTCTGTAGTAAAATAACACGAAGCTATTCTTTCCGTTCGATCTATCAGAGAGTTCGTACTAGAATAACACCTTAAGACACAAATCAACCAAAACCCTAATGTCACCTGGATACTCCAATGTCACCTCAAGTATCCGTGGGTATGATTATACGATATGCATCACACAATCTCAGATTCATCTATTCAACCAACACAAAGTACTTCAAAGAGTGCCCCAAAGTTTCTACCGGAGAGTCAAGACGAAAATGTGTGCCAACCCCATGCATAAGTTCATTGAACCCGCAAGTTGATCACCAAAATATACATCAAGTAGATCACGTGAATATCCCATTGTCACCACAGATAAGCACGGCAAGACATACATCAAGTGTTCTCAAATCCTTAAAGACTCAATCCGATAAGATAACTTCAAAGGGAAAACTCAATCCATTACAAGAGAGTAGAGGGGGAGAAACATCATAAGATCCAACTATAATAGCAAAGCTCGTGATACATCAAGATCGTGCCAAATCAAGAACACGAGAGAGAGAGAGAGAGAGAGAGAGAGAGAGATCAAACACATAGCTACTGGTACATACCCTCAGCCCCGAGGGTGAACTACTCCCTCCTCGTCATGGAGAGCGCCGGGATGAGGAAGATGGCCACCGGTGAGGGTTCCCCCCTCCGGCAGGGTGCTGGAACGGGTCTAGATTGGTTTTCGGTGGCTATAGAGGCTTGCGGCGGCGGAACTCCCGATCTAGGTTTCTTTCTGGAAGTTTGGGGTTATATAAGAGGTGTTGGAGTCAGGAACAAGTCAGGGGGGTTCCCGAGGCGGCCACGAGGCAGGGGGCGCGCCCAGGGGGGTAGGGCGCGTCCCCACCCTCGTGGTGGCCTCGGGACTCTTCTGGCCCACTTCCGGTACTCCATGGGCTTCTTCTGGTCTAAAAATGATCTCCGTCAAATTTCAGCTCAATTGGACTCCGTTTGGTTTTCCTTTTCTGCGATACTCAAAAACAACGAAAAAAACAGAAACTGGCACTTGGCTCTAGGTTAAAAGGTTAGTCCCAAAAATCATATAAAATAGCATATAAATGCATATAAAACATCCAAGGTTGATAATATAATAGCATGGAACAATCAAAAATTATAGATACGTTGGAGACGTATCAAGCATCCCCAAGCTTAATTCCTGCTCGTCCTCGAGTAGGTAAATGATAAAAACAAAAAATTTGATGTGGAATGCTACCTAACATATTTATCAATGTAATCTTCTTTATTGTGGCAAGAATATTCAGATCCATAAGATTCAAGACAAAAGTTTAATATTGACATAAAAATAATAATACTTCAAGCATACTAACTAAGCAATCATGTCTTCTCAGAATAGCATGGCCAAAGAAAGTTCATCCCTACAAAATCATATAGTTTGGTGCTCCATTTTCGTCACACACGAATGCTCTCATCATGCACAACCCCGATGACGAGCCAAGCAATTGTTTCATACTTTAGTAATCTCAAACTTTTTAAACCTTCACGCAATACATTAGCGTGAGCCATGGATATAGCACTATGGGTGGAATAGAATATGATAATGGGGGTTGTGTGGAGAAGACAAAAAAAAGGAGAAAGTCTCACATTGACGCGGCTAATCAATGGGCTAGGGAGATGCCCATCAGTTGATGTCAATGCAAGGAGTAGGGATTGCCATGCAACGGATGCACTAGAGCTATAAATGTATGAAAGCTCAACAAAAGAAACTAAGTGGGTGTGCATCCAACTTGCTTGCTCATGACGACCTAGTGCATTTGAGGAAGACCATCGTTGGAATATACAAGCCAAGTTCTATAATGAAAAATTCCCACTAGTATATAAAAATGACAAAACAAGAGACTCTCTATCATGAAGATCATGGTGCTACTTTGAAGCACAAGTGTGGAAAAAGGATAGTAGCATTGTCCCTTTTTATTTCTTTTTTTTGGGCCTTCCTTTTATTATTTGGCCTTTCTTTTTTTTGGCCTTTCCTTTTTTTATTTGGCCTTTCTTTTTTTCTTTTTTTATTGGGACAATGCTCTATTAATGATGATGATCACACTTCTATTTATTTAAAACTCAATGATTACAACTCGATACTAGAACAAAGTATGACTCTATATGAATGCCTCCGGCGGTGTACCGGGATGAACAATGAATCAAGAGTGACATGTATGAAATAATATGCATGGTGGCTTTGCCACAAATACGATGTCAACTACATGATCATCCAAGGCAATATGACAATGATGAAGCGCGTCATAATAAACGGAACGGTGGAAAGTTGCATGGCAATATATCTCGGAATGGCTATGGAAATTCCATAATAGGTAGGTATGGTGGCTGTTTTGAGGAACATATAAGGAGGTTTATGTGTGATAGAGCATATCGTATCACGGGGTTTGGATCTACCTGCGAAGTTTGCACCAACTCTCAAGGTGAGAAAGGGCAATGCACGGTACCGAAGAGGCTAGCAATGGTGGAAGGTTGAGAGTGCGTATAATCCATGGACTCAACATTAGTCATAAAGAACTCACATACTTATTGCAAAAATCTACAATTAATAAAAACCTAGTATTACGCGCATGCTCCTAGGGGGGTAGATTGGTAGGAAAAGACCATCGCTCGTCCCCGACCGCCACTCATAAGGAAGACAATCAAAGAACACCTCATGTTTCAAATTTGTCACACAATGTTTACCATACGTGCATGCTACGGGACTTGCAAACTTCAACACAGGTATTTCTCAAATTCACAACTACTCAACTAGCACAACTTTAATATCACTATCTCCATGTCTCGAAACAATCATAAAGAATCAAACTTCTCTTAGTATTCAATGCACTCCATATGAAAGTTTTTATTATACCCATCTTGGATGCCCATCATATTAGGACTAATTTCATAACCAAAGCAAATTACCATGCTATTCTAAAAGAATCTCAAAATAATATAAGTGAAGCATGAGAGTTCATTTATTTCTTCAAAATAAAACCACCGCCGTGCTCTAAAAAGATATAAGTGAAGCACTAGAGCAAACGACAAACTACTCCGAAAGATATAAGTGAAGATCAATGAGTAGTCGAATAATTGTGCATCTATGTGAAGACTCTCTAACATCTAAGAATTTCAGATCTTGGTATTTTAGTCAAACAGCAAGCAAAAGAAAAGAAAATAAAATGACGCTCCAAGCAAAACACATATCATGTGGTGAATAAAAATATAGCTCCAAGTAAAGTTACCGATGAACGAAGACGAAAGAGGGGATGCCTTCCGCGGCATCCCCAAGCTTAGGCTCTTGGTTATCCTTGAATATTACCTTGGGGTGCCTTGGGCATCCCCAAGCTTAGGCTCTTGCCACTCCTTATTCCATATTCCATCGAATCTTTACCCCAAACTTGAAAACTTCACAACACAAAACTCAACAGAAAACTCGTAAGCTCCGTTAGTATAAGAAAATAAAACCACCGCTTAGGTACTGTTGTGAACTCATTCTAAATTCATATTGGTGTAATATCTACTGTATTCCAACTTCTCTATGGTTCATACCCTCCGATACTACTCATAGATTCATCAAAATAAGCAAACAACACATAGAAAACAGAATCTGTCAAAAACAGAAAAGTATGTAGTAATCTGTATCAAACGCAAACTTCTGGAACTCAGGAAAATCTGCCAAAATAGGACATCCTAGATAATTTGATTATTGATCTACTGCAATTGGAATCAGTATTTTATCACTTTATGGTGAGTTTTAACAATTGTTTTCGTGAGCAGAAAGTTTCTGTCTTTTTCAGCAAGATCAAATAATTATCACCCAAGAAGATCCTATAGGTCTTACTTGGCAAAAACACTAATTAAAACATAAAACCACATCTAACCAGAGGCTAGATGATTTATTTATTACTAAACATAAACAAAAAGCAAGGAACTAAAATAAAATTGGGTTGCCACCCAACAAGCGCTAACGTTTAACGTCCCTAGCTAGGCATGATGATTTCAATGATGCTCACATAAAAGATAAGAATTGAAACATAAAGAGAGCATCATGAAGAATATGAATAGCACTTTTAAGTCTAACCCATTTCCTATGCATAGCGATTTTGTGAGCAAACAACTTATGGGAACAATAATCAACTAGCATAGGAAGGCAAAACAAGCATAACTTCAAAACTTTAAGCACATAGAGAGGAAACTTGATATTATTGCAATTCCTACAAGCATATATTCCTCCCTCATAATAATTTTCAGTAGCATCATGAATGAATTCAACAATATAACCAGCACCTAAAGCATTCTTTTCATGATCTACAAGCATAGAAAATTTACTACTCTCTACATAAGCAAAATTCTTCTCAATCGGAATAGTGGTAGTATCATAAGAGACTCGAATACTATAAATTGTTTCCACGTTAAAAGAGTAGTGTTCAGAAAAAGGGTAATCATAATCATGACAAGTTTTATAAATATAATCATCACTACTCTTTATAGCATAAGTGTCATCGCAATAATCATCATAAATAGGAGGCATGCTATCATCATAATAAATTTGCTCATCAAAACTTGGGAGGCTAAAAATATCATCTTCATTAAACATAGCATCCCCAAGCTTGGGACAAACATTAATTGCAGCAAATATATTCTCAAACATGTCATTCTCATCAAACAAAGCATCCCCAAGCTTGGGCCTTTTCATATCATAAGCATAATCACTCTCATCATTAATAGTATGGATAGCACCAATAGTATAGCAATTATCATCATCACAATGAGTAATAGGAGCAACATCATTTGGGAGGGATACCTTTCTACCTTTACTTCTCCGTCTTTTCTTTTTCTTCTTCACATCATGTGTGGGTTTAACCCTCTCTTTTGAGCTCCTTATTAATGAGATTGGTTGAATAGAAAGCTCCTCCTTGTTCCCTGATTCATCATAAGAAATAATAGGAGGATATTGGGAAGTCTCTTCCCTTTCATTAGTATTCTCTTCATCTTCTATTTGTTTTCTTTTCTTTATGTAATTGGCAATATAAGGATTTTCAATACAATTCACCGCACAATACATATAAATTTCTTCTAGATCAAAATCAAGAACTTTATCAAGGACAAATTCTGGAAGATCCTTAGTTATACATTTCATTTCTTCATAACCCAAAAGCAAACTAAGTTCATTATGATGTGCAAGGGAAATCAAGTCATCACAATTTTTGGACACGATACGATCATGAAACAATTTGCATTGGGTACTGAAATGATCACGTTCATTGCAAAGTTCACAACTACGGCTAAGAAAGTTTAAATTTTCAGCACAAACATCTACCTTTCTTGCAACCATTTAGTTTCCAAATACTTATGCCTCTTGCAAAATCTATCTTCCCTGTTTGGTATGTACTTGCAAACTCTATGCACTCCACAAAAATCGACATGCTTATAAGAGATATTTTCATCATGACTAGTGCAATCATCATTAGTACTAAGGATATTCAAGGAGTTCATACTATCAACATTGCAATCATGCTCATCATTCAAAGATTTAGTGCCAAACATTTTCGAGACATCTTCTTCTAGCACTTGAGCACAATTTTCCTTTCCATCATACTCACGAAAGATATTAAAAAGATGAAGCGTATGAGGCAAACTCAATTCCTTTTTTTTGTAATTTTCTTTTATAAACTAAACTAGTGATAAAACAAGAAACTAAAAGATTTGATTGCAAGATCTAAAGATATACCTTCAAGCACTCACCTCCCCGGCAACGGCACCAGAAACTGCTTGATGTCTACTATGCAACCTTCTTGTAGACGTTGTTGGGCCTCCAAGTGCAGAGGTTTGTAGGACAGTAGCAAATTTCCCTCAAGTGGATGACCTAAGGTTTATCAATCTGTGGGAGGCGTAGGATGAAGATGGTCTCTCTCAAACAACCCTGCAACCAAATAACAAAGAGTCTCTTGTGTCCCCAACACACCCAATACAATGGTAAATTGTATAGGTTCACTAGTTCGGCGAAGAGATGGTGATACAAGTGCAATATGGATGGCAGATATAGGTTTTTGTAATCTGAAAATATAAAAACAGCAAGGTAACTAATGATAAAAGTGAGCACAAACGATATTGCAATGTGTTGAAACAAGGCCTAGGGTTCATACTTTCACTAGTGCAAGTTCTCTCAACAATAATAACATAATTGGATCGTATAACTATCCCTCAACATGCAACAAAGAGTTACTCCAAAGTCACTAATAGCGGCGAACAAACAAAGAGATTATTGTAGGGTACGAAACCACCTCAAAGTTATCCTTTCTGATCGATCTATTCAAGAGTCCGTAGTAAAATAACACAAAGCTATTCTTTCCGTTCGATCTATCATAGAGTTCGTACTAGAATAACACCTTAAGACACAAATCAACCAAAGCCCTAATGTCACCTAGATACTCCAATGTCACCTCAAGTATCCGTGGGTATGATTATATGATATGCATCACACAATCTCAGATTCATCTATTCAACCAACACAAAGTACTTCAAAGAGTGCCCCAAAGTTTCTACCGGAGAGTCAAGACGAAAACGTGTGCCAACCCCTGTGCATAAGTTCATTGAACCCGCAAGTTGATCACCAAAACATACATCAAATAGATCACGTGAATATCCCATTGTCACCACATATAAGCACGGCAAGACATACATCAAGTGTTCTCAAATCATTAAAGACTCAATCCGATAAGATAACTTCAAAGGGAAAACTCAATCCATTACAAGAGAATAGAGGGGGAGAAACATCATAAGATCCAACTATAATAGCAAAGCTCGCGATACATCAAGATCGTTCCAAATCAAGAACACGAGAGAGAGAGAGAGAGATCAAACACATAGCTATTGGTACATACCCTCAGCCCCGAGGGTGAACTACTCCCTCCTTGTCATGGAGAGCGTCGGGATGATGAAGATGGCCACCGGTGAGGGTTCCCCCTTCCGGCAGGGTGCCGGAACGGGTCTAGATTGGTTTTCGGTGGCTACAGAGGCTTGCGACGGTGGAACTCCCGATCTAGGTTTCTTTCTGGAAGTTTGGGGTTATATAAGAGGTGTTGGAGTCGGGAACAAGTCAGGGGGGTCCCCGAGGTGGCCATGAGGCAGGGGGCGCCCCCCCCACCCTCATGGTGGCCTCGGGACTCTTCTGGCCCACTTCCGGTACTCCGTGGGCTTCTTCTGGTCCAAAAATGATCTCCGTCAAATTTCAGCTCAATTGGACTCCATTTGGTTTTCCTTTTCTGCGATACTCAAAAACAAGGAAAAAAACAGAAACTGGCACTGGGCTCTAGGTTAATAGGTTAGTCCCAAAAATCATGTAAAATAGCATATAAATGCATATAAAACATCCAAGGTTGATAATATAATAGCATGGAACAATCAAAAATTATAGATTCGTTGGAGACGTATCACATAATGCGGAAAAAATTGCAAGAGATTTTAACCTCCGAACAGCTGACCAGCTCTCGCTGCATCATGCTAGTCAGTTTTTGGCTTTCTCTACTGAGTTGTTCATCCGGATAATTCAGGACACAATCGCAGTAGTTCTCCCTTTACTACCCTAGCCGATAGGGCAGAACGTAAGGTAGTAAGCACAGGAGCCGGGCAACCCAACTATTGACCAAAGACATGATTCGGAGCCGATGCATATAATGCTAATTTCAGGGTGCCGAACTATACTATAAAAAGTGTTCGGACTTTGTTGCCATAGTGCGGAGCATAATGAAGCCCCTGGCCAATGAAAGCGTACCAAAGTGTACGGGTGCAATCAATCAAAATAAAAGTGAAGTAGTAAGCCAGTGCCACATAATTTGGGCCGCAAACTGTTTCCATTATAATTTGATTAATACGTCAAAACGTATTTGTACAAATAGTGCGATAAGCGACATGGATATTTAACATGCCGAGGCCAAGGGGGAGCTTCATGCGGGTCCTGAAAACAGGTAGAGTGATCGTCAAGAAGACCACCTAGAGATTTCTCCGTACATCGATGGAACTTGCCGCTTTGTAATGTCCATCCTTCGAAAGGATCGATGATCAGGCCGTCATGAGGGGCCTGTGGAGAAGAAACCTAAAAAGGAAAATAAGAAAAGGGAAAATATATGTGTGTCCAGGGAAGGTCGAGCCATATTATGGACCATGGTCGAGTTACGCCTCCGTCTTTGCGCATGGTATTTTGAGTGGGTAGTTATGTACGAGCGGTACGTATGCCGCCATTCGGTCGGGACTGAGACGGAGGCCGAATTGCTAGCCGAACTCTTGACGAGCTGGATTGTCAAGATGCGGAGTAGTCCGGACTCGTTTAACAGTGTCCGGGAGCTTGGCCGCTGAATTAATATTCTGCTTGATAAGGCTGCTCTGTGCTTCCACTGCCAGGGCTGCGGTGTGCTCCTCGGTACGGAGCGAGCTTTCCGTGTTTCCATTGACTGTTATGACTGTTGGGAACGTAGTAATTTCAAAAAAATTCTACGCACACGCAAAATCATGGTGATGCATAGCAACGAGAGGGGAGAGTGTTGTCCACGTACCCTCGTAGACCGAAAGCGGAAGCATTAACACAACGCGGTTGATGTAGTCGTACGTCTTCATGATCCGACCGATCAAGTACCGAACGCACGGCACCTCCGAGTTCAGCACACGTTCAGCTCGATGACGTCCCTCGAACTCCGATCCAGCCAAGTGTTGAGGGAGAGTTTTGTCAGCACGACGGCGTGGTGACAATGTTGATGTTACCGACGCAGGGCTTCGCCTAAGCACCGCTACGATATTATCGAGGTGTAATATGGTGGAGGGGGGCACCGCACACGGCTAAGAGATCAATGATCAATTGTGTCTAGAGGTGCCCCCCTGCCCCCGTATATAAAGGAGCAACGGGGGTTCGGCCGGCCAAGGGGAGAGGCGCGCCAGGAGGAGTCCTACTCCTACCGGGAGTAGGACTCCCCCCCCTTCCATGTTGGACTAGGAGAGAGAGGGGGAAGAGGTGGAGGGGAGGAAGGAAAGGGGGGGCGCCGCCCCCCTCTCCTTGTCCTATTCGGATTGGAGGGAAGGGCGTGCGGCCCTGCCCTGGCCTCCTCTCCTCTCTTCCACCTAGGCCCACTAAGGCCCATTAAGTTACCGGGGGGGTTCCGGTAACCTCCCGGTACTCCGAAAAAATCCCGATTTCACCCGGAACACTTCCGATGTCCAAACATAGGCTTCCAATATATCAATCTTTATGTCTCGACCATTTCGAGACTCCTCGTCATGTCCGTGATCACATCCGGGACTTCGAACAACCTTCGGTACATCAAAACATATAAACTCATAATATAACTGTCATCGTAACGTTAAGCGTGCGGACCCTACGGGTTCGAGAACTATGTAGACATGACCGAGACACCTCTCCGGTCAATAACCAATAGCGGAACCTGGATGCTCATATTGGTTCCCACATATTCTACGAAGATCTTTATCGGTCAGACCGCATAACAACATACGTTGTTCCCTTTGTCATCGGTATGTTACTTGCCCGAGATTCGATCGTCGGTATCTCGATACCTAGTTCAATCTCGTTACCGGCAAGTCTCTTTACTCGTTCTGTAATACATCATCCCGCAACTAACTCATTAGTCACAATGCTTGCAAGGCTTATAGTGATGTGTATTACTGAGTGGGCCCAGAGATACCTCTCTGACACTCGGAGTGACAAATCCTAATCTCGAAATACTCCAACCCAACAAGTACCTTTGGAGACACCTATAGAGCACCTTTATAATCACCTAGTTACGTTGTGACGTTTGGTAGCACACAAAGTGTTCCTCCGATAAACGGGAGTTGCATAATCTCATAGTCATAGGAACATGTATAAGTCATGAAGAAAGCAATAGCAACATACTAAACGATCGAGTGCTAAGCTAACGGAATGGGTCAAGTCAATCACATCATTCTCCTAATGATGTGATCCCATTAATCAAATGACAACTCATGTCTATGGCTAGGAAACATAACCATCTTTGATCAACGAGCTAGTCAAGTAGAGGCATACTAGTGACACTCTGTTTGTCTATGTATTCACAGATGTATTATGTTTCCGGTTAATACAATTCTAGCATGAATAATAAACATTTATCATGATATAAGGAAATAAATAATAACTTTATTATTGCCTCTAGGGCATATTTCCTTCAGTCTCCCACTTGCACTAGAGTCAATAATCTAGTTCACATCGCCATGTGATTTAACATCAATAGTTCACATCACCATGTGATTAACACCTATAGTTCACATCGTCATGTGACCAACACCCAAAGGGTTTACTAGAGTTAATAATCTAGTTCACATCGCTATGTGATTAACACCCAAAGAGTACTAAGGTGTGATTATGTTTTGCTTGTGAGATAATTTTAGTCAACAGGTCTGTCACATTCAGATCCGTAAGTATTTTGCAAATTTCTATGTCTACAATGCTCTCCACGGAGCTACTCTAGCTAATTGCTCCCACTTTCAATATGTATCTAGACCGAGACTTAGAGTCATCTAGATTAGTGTCAAAACTTGCATCGACGTAACCCTTTACGACGAACCTTTTGTCACTTCCATAATCGAGAAACATATCCTTATTCCAGTAAGGATAATTTTGACCGCTGTCCAGTGATCTACTCCTAGATCACTATTGTACTCCCTTGCCAAAATTAGTGTAGGGTATACAATAGATCTGGTACACAGCATGGCATACTTTATAGAACCTATGGCCGAGGCATAGGGAATGACTTTCATTCTCTTTCTATCTTCTATCGTGGTCGGGCTTTGAGTCTTACTCAATTTCACACCTTGTAACACAGGCAAGAACTCTTTCTTTGACTGTTCCATTTTGAACTACTTCAAAATCTTGTTAAGGTATGTACTCATTGAAAAAACTTATCAAGCGTCTTGATCTATCTCTATAGATCTTGATGCTCAATATGTAAGCAGCTTCACCGAGGTCTTTCTTTGAAAAACTCCTTTCAAACACTCCTTTATGCTTTGCAGAATAATTCTACATTATTTCCGATCAACAATATGTCATTCACATATACTTATCAGAAATGTTGTAGTGCTCCCACTCACTTTCTTGTAAATACAGGCTTCACCGCAAGTCTGTATAAAAATATATGCTTTGATCAACTTATCAAAGCGTATATTCCAACTCCGAGATGCTTGCACCAGTCCATAGATGGATCGCTGGAGCTTGCATATTTTGTTAGTACTTTTAGGATTGACAAAACCTTCTGGTTGTATCATATACAACTCTTCTTTAATAAATCCATTAAGGAATGCAGTTTTGTTTATCCATTTGCCAGATTTCATAAAATGCGGCAATTGCTAACATGATTCGGACAGACTTAAGCATAGATACGAGTGAGAAACTCTCATCGTAGTCAACACCTTGAACTTGTCGAAAACCTTTTTTCGACAATTCTTAGCTTTGTAGATAGTAACACTACTATCAGTGTCCGTCTTCCTCTTGAAGATCCATTTATTTTCTATGGCTTGCCGATCATCGGGAATGTCAACCAAAGTCCATACTTTGTTCTCATACATGGATCCTATCATCATGACCATTTTGCGGAATCTGGGCTCATCATCGCTTCCTCATAGTTTGTAGGTTCATCATGGTCAAGTAACATGACCTCCAGAACAGGATTACCGTACCACTCTGGTGCGGATCTGTAGCGACCAGACCTCAAATGGCCTGTGCTGCTGTGCACCAGTGTCATCCCTGGATCAGTAATGCTGACACGCACAGTACAAATGGAGGATTTATACCAGAGTAGCAATCACACACTTATTACATCAAATATCTCCGAAGAGATTAAGTATGATAAACATGGCTTAAGGCCATCCAATAACGATAACAGCGGAAGACTTGGAAGAATAGTGAGTCCATCAACTCCAGCGGCATCACTGAGTATAAGACCACGACCTAAGGCACCTTACTCGTCGTCTGAAAAGTCTGCAACATGAAACGTTGCAGCCCGGAAACGGGTCAGCACATAGAATATGCTGGCAAAGTAACACATAGAGAGCAATGAACAATGATAAGGCTATACTATATGCATATATGGCTGGTGGAAAGGCTCTATGGTTACAGTTTTTGCGAAAAGCCAATTTTATCCTACTGCAAAGGAATAAATTTTATTTAACTATCATGGTGGTTGAAACATTGAGAAGGTACCTCCAACTCAATCCCAATTAAGTAACATCATTAACCCAACAAAATTAATTATAAGTATCACAGTGATGAGATTCAAATGATAATCCAGGTACTAGATACTCAAGTTGTCCATAACCGGGGACACGGCTAATCATGATCAGTTTGTACACTCTACAGAGGTTTGTGCACTTTTCCCCACAAGACTCGATCGCCTCCGCTTGATTCTCGCACTGCCTGATGTTTGAGAAACGGATGACCGAGACACAGTCTTTCAGAAACAATCACTCTTTACTCTGGATGGACCGGTACACCTACTTTCCCCTACATCTGCTAGTCCACCTCTTCAAGAGATCCTGTAACCTACTCAGCTATGCTAGAGCCCATAATAGCTTGCGGCTGCACACGGAAGTTTCTAGCATGAATAATCTTATGATCCCTTTGAGCCTGGGTGGCGGACCTTATACATACAGACAACACTGGGTTCTCCAGGTGCCTCAATCCACCCAGATGTGAGTTTTTAGTTGCCACCTTAAGTTGAACCATTATTAAACAATCTCACATCTGTCATGGATATCTCTCAAACCCAAACCACGTCTACGCATAGCATGGCAATAATAAAAAGCAACGTAGAAGTAACTCCCAAGGGTTTGATAAGAAAACAGGTAATAGGTACTACCTCAACTACTTCCCAATACCCACAGTTTAATTAGATCCTAATCATGCAATGTGTTTGAGGAAATAGATCTAATGCAATAAAACTGGGTATGAACGGGGTATGATCAAAGTGTTACTTGCCTTGCTGATGATCCGCAAAACCTAGCGAGTCGAAGTAACAAGCGGCACACTCCGGGTACTCTATCGCAAACAAACAAGCATACAATCAGTACTCAACTAATGCACAGGTAAAACTCGAAAGAAAGATCCAACCAGAAAGTTCAACTTAAGAACTCCGGTTTGCAAAAAGAATCAACTCGAAACAAGTAACGAAAGTCAAACGACGAAATAAAAAAAACTTCGTTTGCTAATCTGGATCTAGGTCAAGTTTTACTGTAGCAAAAACTTGTTTGAGTAGATTAAACGGAAAGAGAATTTCGAGACGACACTCTAGGTGCTTGAATCACCTGATTCCGATAAACAAGCGAAAAGTTAAACAGATTCGAAAATTCGATCAGAAATCGAATCTGAGAAAATAACGAGAAAATCCGACGAAAAAGAAAAACGGACGAACGGTTAAATAACGGACGTTCGTTAACAGAGAAAAACCGACGAACGCGTCCGTTAAAACGAACGGTTCGGTGAACGCTCGTGAAACAAGAAAACCGAAGAAAAAAAACAATCTAGGTTTTTTTTTAAACAAAAGTTTTTTTTCAAAAAACCGGTCAACACGAGACGAGGCAGCGGCGGTACCTCGACGGCGGGGCTCCGGCGAGGGCTCCGGCGGGCTCGGGCTCGGGGAGGGGCGCGAGGGGGCGGCGGCGGCGAGGCAAATGGCGGCGGCGGCGGCGGGCTAGCTGCGGGCGGCGGCGGCGTGCTCCTCCGGCGGCGGCGCGGGGTGAGGAAAGAGGGGGGTGCGGCTATATATATAGAGGGGGGCGGCTACTTGGGGAAGGGGGCGGGCGAGGCGGCGTGCGGCGAGCGGACTCCGGCGGGCGGTCGGCGTGCGGGAGGAGGAAGGCGACGGGGCGGGCCGTCGGCTGGGCCTTTGGCCCAGTCGGCGCGGGCGCATTTTTTTTTTAAGTTCCGCGGAAAAATATTGCGTAGAAAAATAAATAAAAATATGAAAATTATGAAATAAATTTTCCCCGTCTAGTTAGAAAATCTAGAATAGGGTGAACATTTTTAAAATCAAAAATAAATATTATGAAAACATGCATATTTTTAAATGCAATAAAAATTGCAAATAAATTCCAAATAATGATTTTAACATTTTTCCTCCAGTATTTCAATATTTTGGAGAAGTCATATTTGCTCCTCTCGTTTATTTAAAATTGAAATATTTTTCCGGAGAGAAAAATAATTTTAAAATCCCAATCCTCGTTTGAAAATCAAATAAGAAAATTCGAGAAAATCCCCAACTCTCTCCGAGGGTCCTTGAGTTGCTTAGGATTTATCGAGGATTTGTCAAAATGCAACAAAACATGATATGCAAATGATGATCTATGTATAACATTCCAAATTGAAAATTTGGGATGTTACAAACCTACCCCCCTTAAGATGAATCTCGCCCTCGAGATTCGGGTTGGCTAGAAAACAGGTGGGAGTGGTTTTTCCGTAGATCTTCCTCTCGCTCCCAGGTGGCCTCATCTTCTGTGTGGTGACTCCACTGAACTTTGCAAAACTTGATAACCTTGCTGCGGGTAACTCGCCTGGCATACTCGAGAATCTTAACTGGCTTCTCCTCATAAGTCAAATCACTTTCCAACCGAATCGCTTCCAGTGGCACAGTATCTCTCAATGATATCTCAGCCATCTCTGCGTGGCACTTCTTCAACTGTGAAACGTGAAATACATCATGTACTTCAGACAATCCTTCGGGCAATTCCCGCTTGTAGGCAACTTCTCCCATACGTTCCAACACTCTGTATGGTCCGATAAAACGAGGCGCTAACTTTCCCTTAACTCCAAAGCGCTTCACTCCTCGAAGTGGTGATACTCGAAGGTACACTCTGTCTCCGACTTCGTGAACTGCCTCCTTGTGTTTAGAATCAGCATAACTCTTCTGCCTGGACTGGGCTACCTTGAGCCTATCGCGAATCAATTTCACTTTCTGTTCAGACTCCTTAATCAAATCTGATCCAAACAACTGACGGTCTCCAACTTCGTCCCATAACAACGGTGTTCTACACCTCCTTCCGTACAAAGCTTCGAAAGGGGCCATCTTCAAACTGGTTTGATAGCTGTTGTTATAAGAAAACTCCGCATATGGCAAATTGTCGTCCCAACTTGATCCATAATCTAGCGCACATGCTCTCAACATGTCCTCCAAAATCTGGTTGACTCTCTCGGTCTGTCCATCTGTCTGCGGGTGAAATGCTGTACTAAATTCCAGCCTGGTTCCCAATGTTTCATGTAGCTGCTTCCAAAACTTTGAGGTAAATTGGGTTCCTCTGTCTGATACAATGGTCCTCGGAACTCCATGCAAACATACTATCCTGGTCATGTATATCTTTGCCAACTTAGCGCTGGTGTAAGTGGTCTTCACTGGAATGAAATGAGCCACCTTCGTCAAACGGTCGACTACAACCCATATCGATTCATAGCCTGAACGAGTCCTGGGTAATCCTGTGATAAAATCCATGCCTATTTTATCCCACTTCCATTCGGGTATCGGCAATGGCTGTAGCAATCCTGCTGGCTTCTGATGGCCTGCCTTCACTCTCTGACATACATCACAAACTGCTACAAACTCCGCAATATCCTTCTTCATTCCGGTCCACCAGAAAGTATTCTTCAAATCCAAATACATCTTGGTATTTCCTGGGTGAATCGAGTACGGTGAATCATGGGCTTCCTGCAAAATCAACTTCCTGATCTCCGGATCATTTGGCACATATACGCGGTCCTCGAACCATAAGGTATCGTGCTCATCCTCACGAAATCCCTTGGCTTTTCCTTTGCTCATCTTCTCCTTTATCTCTTCAATCTCCTTGTCTGTCTTCTGAGCTTCTCTGATCTTTTCCATCAAGGTAGACTGAATCTCCAATGTCGCTAAATAGCCTCTAGGGACTATCTCCAAACATAGCTCACGTAGGTCCTCGGCTAACTCCTGAGGTAACTCTCCTGTCATGAGGGTGTTGACATGACTCTTGCGGCTCAACGCGTCTGCTACTACGTTAGCCTTTCCAGGGTGATAATGCAATCTCATATCATAATCTTTGATGAGCTCCAACCATCTCCTCTGTCTGAGGTTTAACTCCTTCTGCGTGAAGATGTACTTCAAACTCTTGTGATCCGTGTACACCTCACAATGGTTTCCGATGAGAAAATGTCTCCATGTCTTCAATGCATGCACCACGGCTGCTAATTCCAAATCATGCGTAGCATAATTCTTCTCATGGGGTTTAAGTTGTCGTGAAGCATACGAAACAACTCTTCCTTCCTGCATAAGCACTGCTCCAAGTCCTCGACGAGAAGCGTCGCAATAAACTTCATAGTCCTTGCGTTGATCTGGCAGAATCAACACTGGTGATGTAACCAATCGTTTCTTCAACTCTTGGAAACTAGCTTCACATTCCTCAGTCCAATTAAATCTGGTGTCCTTCTTCAATAGCTCAGTCATGGGCTTAGCAATCCTTGAGAAATTCTCGATAAATCTCCGGTAGTATCCTGCGAGTCCAAGGAAACTCCGGATTTCTCCAACTGTAGTGGGCGATTCCCAACTTGTCACTGTATCAACCTTGGCAGGGTCTACTGCTATTCCTTCTCCAGAAATAACATGTCCAAGGAAGCCAACTTCCTTCAACCAAAACTCACATTTGCTGAACTTGGCATATAGCTGATGTTCCCTGAGCTTCTCAAGTACCAATCGTAAATGCTCCTCATGCTCTTCTTCATCCTTGGAAAAGATTAAAATATCATCAATGAACACAAGGACGAACTTATCCAAAAACTCCATAAACACTTTGTTCATCATGTTCATGAAATAGGACGGTGCGTTAGTCAGTCCAAATGACATAACGGTATACTCATACAATCCATATCTGGTGGTAAATGCTGTCTTGGGTATATCCTGCTCTCGAATCTTTAACTGATGGTATCCTGATCGTAGATCGGTCTTGGAAAATACTTTAGCTCCTTGCAGGCGGTCAAACAAATCATTGATCATCGGCAGTGGGTACTTGTTTTTGATGGTCACTTCATTCAATCCTCGGTAATCAACAACCATCCTTAGTGACCCATCTTTCTTCTCTACTAGAAGTACTGGTGATCCCCAAGGTGACGAACTTGGGCGAATATAGCCTTTATCCTGTAACTCCTTGATCTGCTTCCTAATTTCCTCCAAATCCTTTGCGGGCATCCTGTACGGTCTCTTAGATATTGGCCCTGTGCCTGGCAAAAGTTCAATCAAAAACTCAATGTCTCTATCTGGTGGCATGCCTAGCAACTCTTCTGGGAATACATCCGGATAATCCTTCACCACTGGTACTTCCTCCTGTACAACTCCTGATAAGGAATTCACTTGAGTCCTCTTCGGCATATGCCTGGATACATACTTGATCCTTTTTCCTTCCGGGGTGGTAAGCAAAATAGTCTTGCTGGCACAATCGATGTTTCCTCCATACAACGATAGCCAATCCATTCCCAAAATCACATCCAAACCTTGTGATTCCAAAACAATGAGGTCTGAGGGGAAAAAATGCCTTCCAATGGCCAACGGTATCTGAAAACATCCTTGGGTGGCCATATACTCTGCTCCTGGCGAGGTTACTAACAAGGGGCTTTTGAGAACTTGGGTGGACATCTTAAACTTGTTTACGAATCCCCTTGATATGTATGAATGCGATGCACCAGTATCGAAAAGAACAGTTGCAGTAAATGACTTAACCAAAAACTTACCTATTACTGCATCAGGCTGAGCCTCAATCTCCTCCACGCTCACGTGGTTCACATGTCCTTTGTTGAACGGGTTCGGCTTCTTCCCAGAGCTTCCATTGCCGTTTCCATTTTGGGCTTCGGGACAATCAGTTGCATAGTGTCCCGTCTTCTGGCACTTGAAACAAGTAATGTGACTTAGATCTCTCTTTGTTGGGGTAGATGGGTTGGTGCGGTTCTGTCCGTTTCCTCCTCCATTCCCATTACCATTCTTGGAGCCATTATGGTTGTGCGAACTACCTCCTCCATGGGTATGCTGAAACTGTCCTCCCGGCTTCGGGGTAAATCGTGGCTTCTGCTGGGCTCCAGAATTATACTTCCCTTGTCCATACTTCCTCTTGCGGTTTTCAATCTGCTGTTGCTTCCCTTCTATCATGAGAGCTCTATCTACCAGCTCCTGGTAGTTATTGAAAGTTGCTACCATCAACTGCATACTCAGCTCATCATTCAATCCTTCCAGAAACTTCTCCTGCTTGGCAGCATCCGTAGCAACGTCATCTGGTGCATAACGTGCTAACTTACTGAAATCTTCCACATACTGGCCTACGGTGCGTCCTCCTTGGCGTAGGTTGCGAAACTCACGCTTCTTCATAGCCATAGCTCCTGCTGAAACATGAGCTGTACGGAAAGCTTGCTGAAACTGGTCCCATGTGACAGTGTCAATAGGGTGCGTGGCTGTATAATTCTCCCACCATGATGCTGCGGGTCCATCAAGCTGATGTGCGGCAAAACGCACTCTTTCCGCATCTGTGCATCCTACAGTGGTTAACTCCCTTCCAACTTTGCGGAGCCAATCATCTGCAACAATCGGCTCGGTGCTACTAGAAAACACCGGCGGGTTTAGCCTTAAGAAACGGGCTAAGTGGTCAACAGGTGGTGGTGGCGGTGGGTTGTTGTTGTTGTTGTTGCCTTGGTTCTGAACTAACACTTGCATCAGGGCATTCTGTTGCTGAATCAACTGGGTGATCTCTGGCGGGAAAACAAATCCGGTGTCGCGTCTCGGAGGCATCTGATGGGTTTAGAAAAGATGAGATTTAAGAATAGAATGAGGTCTAGAGAGAAAACACTACCCATATGCTCATGAGACAAATTCAATCAATATCACTCAATCAATCCAAACAAGGCAAAACAATCGATCTAACTAGCGTTACAAAGTGCTTGAGCTATACTACTAAATGGGGGGAAAACTACTACTGATATGGTAGTCCACTAAAAATTCTGATCCGTTGAAGACTCCATGATGTCTGCTCCAGCTTCATCAATCCATTCGTCTTCACTTGGTTCCGAGTCGGTGTCGTCGATGATGATGTAGTTATCCGGACAAGTGCATTCGTCGACTTCTGCTTTTGGCACTGGGTTTCCCACGAATGTTCCAATCTTATTCTCCAGGTCGTCAATCTTCCCGACTAGTGCGTTGATTTCCTCCAAATAATCTTCGCGGTTAGCCTTGAGTTCTTCTTGGAGTTCCTTGATCTTCGTGAATGCCTTCTTCAGTTCTTCCTTGTCCGTGCATATCTGATTCTCCTGGCGTCGAATATGTTGATTCTGCTCCTGGATGAAAGCTGCAATTGATCCATCCTTCTTGGTCTTGATCATCTCCCATTGCGCGTCTCGACGTCCACAAATTTGATAAATGGTATCCTTAAGCTCCTAGTGATAGACTTCTCCAATGCATCCCATGGCGATGTGTGCGGCCATGCTCTTCCCTAAACTCCAAGTTGGTGCTTCGAAAACCAATCTCATGGCACTAAACATCCTTCCTGGAATGATAACTTGAATCTTCCAGCTCTCCTCTTCAGGTAATGTGGCGTTGTAGGTTCCGGTGACGCTTGGTATTCCTATGTTCAAGTACTTGATGACTTCCTTCAAATGTCGTCCAAATGGCGTGTCTTCATCTGGTTGCATGAACTTGCTCCTTGCATTCGCCATTCCTAAAAGAGTAGAAAGTGGAGAGGAGTCAGAAATGAGAAGAGAGAAGTTTTCTAGGGCTTAAGCTTAGTGGTCGTGACATATAGTCAGCGTGTGCTCTGATACCAACTTTGTAGCGACCAGACCTCAAATGGCCTGTGCTGCTGTGCACCAGTGTCATCCCTGGATCAGTAATGCTGACACGCACAGTACAAATGGAGGATTTATACCAGAGTAGCAATCACACACTTATTACATCGAATATCTCCGAAGAGATTAAGTATGATAAACATGGCTTAAGGCCATCCAATAACGATAACAGCGGAAGACTTGGAAGAATAGTGAGTCCATCAACTCCAGCGGCATCACTGAGTATAAGACCACGACCTAAGGCACCTTACTCGTCGTCTGAAAAGTCTGCAACATGAAACGTTGCAGCCCGGAAACGGGTCAGCACATAGAATATGCTGGCAAAGTAACACATAGAGAGCAATGAACAATGATAAGGCTATACTATATGCATATATGGCTGGTGGAAAGGCTCTATGGTTACAGTTTTTGTGAAAAGCCAATTTTATCCTACTGCAAAGGAATAAATTTTATTTAACTATCATGGTGGTTGAAACATTGAGAAGGTACCTCCAACTCAATCCCAATTAAGTAACATCATTAACCCAACAAAATTAATTATAAGTATCACAGTGATGAGATTCAAATGATAATCCAGGTACTAGATACTCAAGTTGTCCATAACCGGGGACACGGCTAATCATGATCAGTTTGTACACTCTACAGAGGTTTGTGCACTTTTCCCCACAAGACTCGATCGCCTCCGCTTGATTCTCGCACTGCCTGATGTTTGAGAAACGGATGACCGGGACACAGTCTTTCAGAAACAATCACTCTTTACTCTGGATGGACCGGTACACCTACTTTCCCCTACATCTGCTAGTCCACCTCTTCAAGAGATCCTGTAACCTACTCAGCTATGCTAGAGCCCATAATAGCTTGCGGCTGCACACGGAAGTTTCTAGCATGAATAATCTTATGATCCCTTTGAGCCTGGGTGGCGGACCTTATACATACAGACAACACTGGGTTCTCCAGGTGCCTCAATCCACCCAGATGTGAGTTTTTAGTTGCCACCTTAAGTTGAACCATTATTAAACAATCTCACATCTGTCATGGATATCTCTCAAACCCAAACCACGTCTACGCATAGCATGGCAATAATAAAAAGCAACATAGAAGTAACTCCCAAGGGTTTGATAAGAAAACAGGTAATAGGTACTACCTCAACTACTTCCCAATACCCACAGTTTAATTAGATCCTAATCATGCAATGTGTTTGAGGAAATAGATCTAATGCAATAAAACTGGGTATGAACGGGGTATGATCAAAGTGTTACTTGCCTTGCTGATGATCCGCAAAACCTAGCGAGTCGAAGTAACAAGCGGCACACTCCGGGTACTCTATCGCAAACAAACAAGCATACAATCAGTACTCAACTAATGCACAGGTAAAACTCGAAAGAAAGATCCAACCAGAAAGTTCAACTTAAGAACTCCGGTTTGCAAAAAGAATCAACTCGAAACAAGTAACGAAAGTCAAACGACGAAAGAAAAAAAACTTCGTTTGCTAATCTGGATCTAGGTCAAATTTTACTATAGCAAAAACTTGTTTGAGTAGATTAAACGGAAAGAGAATTTCGAGACGAAACTCTAGGCGCTTGAATCACCTGATTCCGATAAACAAGCGAAAAGTTAAACAGATTCGAAAATTCAATCAGAAATCGAATCTGAGAAAATAACGAGAAAATCCGACGAAAAAGAAAAACGGACGAACGGTTAAATAACGGACGTTCGTTAACAGAGAAAAACCGACGAACGCGTCCGTTAAAACGAACGGTTCGGTGAACGCTCGTGAAACAAGAAAACCGAAAAAAAAACCGATCTAGGTTTTTTTAAACAAAAGGTTTTTTTTTCAAAAAACCGGTCAACACGAGATGAGGCAGCGGCGGTACCTCGACGGCGGGGCTCGGGCTCGGGGAGGGGCGCGAGGGGGCGGCGGCGGCGGCTTCCCGGCGGCGGCGGCGAGGCAAATGGCAGCGGCGGCGGCGGGCTAGCTGCGGGCGGCGGCGGCGCAGGGTGAGGAAAGAGGGGGGGTGCGGCTATATATATAGGAGGGGGGGCTACGAGGGGAAGGGGGCGGGCGAGGCGGCGTGCGGCGAGCGGACTCCGGCGGGCGGTCGGCGTGCGGGAGGAGGAAGGCGACGGGGCGGGCCGTCGGCTGGGCCTTTGGCCCAGTCGGCGCGGGCGCATTTTTTTTTTCAAAGTTCCGTGGAAAAATATTGCGTAGAAAAATAAATAAAAATCAGAAAAATATGAAATAAATTTTCCCCGTCTAGTTAGAAAATCTAGAATAGGGTGAACATTTTTAAAATCAAAACTAAATATTTTGAAAACATGCATATTTTTAAATGCAATAAAAATTGCAAATAAAATCCAATAAATTCCAAATAATGATTTTAACATTTTTCCTCCAGTATTTCAATATTTTGGAGAAGTCATATTTTCTCCTCTCGTTTATTTAAAATTGAAATATTTTTCCGGAGAGAAAAATAATTTTAAAATCCCAATCCTCGTTTGAAAATCAAATAAGAAAATTCGAGAAAATCCCCAACTCTCTCCGAGGGTCCTTGAGTTGCTTAGGATTTATCGAGGATTTGTCAAAATGCAACAAAACATGATATGCAAATGATGATCTATGTATAACATTCCAAATTGAAAATTTGGGATGTTACAGGATCTCATTCTGGTTTACCTACGAGGTTCGGTAGTAACTTGATCTAAAGTTACATGATCATCATCATTAGCTTCCTCACTAATTGGTGTAGTAGTCACAAGAACAGATTTCTGCGATGAACTACTTTCCAATAAAGGAGCAGGTATAGTTACCTCATCAAGTTCTACTTTCCTCCCACTCACTTCTTTCAAGAGAAACTCCTTCTCTAGAAAGGATCCATTCTTAGCAACGAATATCTTGCCTTCGGATCTGTGATAGAAGGTGTACCCAATTGTCTCCTTTGGGTATCCTACGAAGACACATTTCTCCGATTTGGGTTTGAGCTTATCAGGATGAAACTTTTTCTTATAAGCATCGCAACCCCAAACTTTAAGAAACGACAACTTTGGTTTCTAGCCAAACCACAGTTCATACGGTGTCGTCTCAAACGGATTTAGATGGTGCCCTTTTTTACGTGAATGTAGCTGTCTCTAATGCATAACCCCAACACTATAGTGGTAAATCGGTAAGAAACATCATAGGTTGCACTATATCCAATAAAGTACGGTTATGACGTTCGGACACACCATTATGCTGTGGTGTTCCAGGTGGCACGAAATTGTGAAACTATTCCACATTGTTTTAATTGAAGACCAAACTCATAACTCGAATATTTGTCTCCGCGATCAAATCATAGAAACCTTATTTTCTTGTCACGATGATTTTCTACTTCACTCTGAAATTCTTTGAATTTTTCAAATGCTTCAGACTTATGTTTCATCAAGTAGATATACCCATATCTGCTCGAATCATCTGTGAAGGTCAGAAAATAACAATACCCGCCGCGAGCCTCAACACTCATCGGATCACATACATCAGTATGTATTATTTCCAATAAGTCAGTTGCTCGCTCCATTGTTCCGGAGAACGGAGTCTTAGTCATCTTGCCCATAAGGCATGGTTCGCAAGCATCAAGTGATTCATAATCAAGTGATTCCAAAATCCCATCAGCATGGAGTTTCTTCATGCGCTTTACACCAATATGACCTAAACGGCAGTGCCACAAATAAGTTGCACTATCATTATTAACTTTGCATCTTTTGGCTTCAATATTATGAATATGTGTATCACTACGATCGACATCCAACGAACCATTTTCATTGGGTGTGTAACCATATAAGGTTTTATTCATGTAAACAGAACAACAATTATTCTCTAAATGAATAACCGTATTGCAATAAACATGATCAAATCATATTCATGCTCAACGCAAACACCAAATAACACTTATTTAGGTTCAACACTAATCCCGAAAGTATAGGGAGTGTGCGATGATGATCATATCAATCTTGGAACCACTTCCAATACACATCGTCACTTCATCCTTAACTAGTTTCTGTTGATTATGCAACTCCCGTTTCGAGTTACTACTCTTTAGCAACTGAGCCAGTATCAAATACCGAGGGGTTGCTATAAACACTAGTAAAGTACACATCAATAACATGTATATCCAATATACCTTTGTTCACTTTGCCATCCTTCCTATCCACCAAATACTTGGGGTAGTTCCGCTTCCAGTGACCAGTCCCTTTGCAGTAGAAGCACTTAGTCTCAGGCTTAGGACCAGACTTAGGCTTCTTCACTTGAGCAGCAACTTGCTTGCCGTTCTTCTTGAAGTTCCCCTTCTTCCCTTTGCCCATTTCTTGAAACTAGTGGTCTCATCAACCATCAACACTTGATGTTTTTCTTGATTTCTACCTTTGTCGATTTCAGCATCACGAAGAGCTCGGGAATTACTTTCGTCATCCCTTGCATACTATAGTTCATCACGAAGTTCTACTAACTTGGTGATGGTGACTAGAGAATTCTTTCAATCACTATTTTATCTGGAAGATTAACTCCCACTTGATTCAAGCGATTGTAGTACCCAGACAATCTGAGCACATGCTCACTGCTTGAGCTATTCTCCTCCATCTTTTAGCTATAGAACTTGTTGGAGACTTCATATCTCTCAACTCGGGTATTTGCTTGAAATATTAACTTCAACTCCTGGAACATCTCATATGGTCCATGATGTTCAAAATGTCTTTGAAGTCCCGATTCTAAGCCGTTAAGCATGGTGCACTAAACTATCAAGTAGTCATCATATTGAGCTAGCCAAAATGTTCATAACGTCTGCATCTGCTCCTGCAATAGGTCTGTCACCTAGCGGTGCATCAAGGACATAATTCTTCTGTGCAGCAATGAGGATAATCCTCAGATCACAGATCCAATCCGCATCTTTGCTACTAACATCTTTCAACATAATTTTCTCTAGGAACATATCAAAAATAAACATAGGGAAGCAACAACGCGAGCTATTGATCTACAACATAATTTGCAAAAATACTATCAGGACTAAGTTCATGATAAATTTAAGTTCAATTAATCATATTACTTAAGAACTCCCACTTAGATAGACATCCCTCTAATCATCTAAGTGATTACGTGATCCAAATCAACTAAACCATAACCGATCATCACGTGAAATGGAGTAGTTTTCAATGGTGAACATCACTATGTTGATCATATCTACTATATGATTCACGCTCGACCTTTCGGTCTCAGTGTTCCGAGGCCATATCTGCATATGCTAGGCTCGTCAAGTTTAACCTGAGTATTCTGCGTGTGCAAAACTGGCTTGCACCTGTTGTAGATGGACGTAGAGCTTATCACACCCGATCATCACGTGGTGTCTGGGCACGACGAACTTTGGCAACAGTGCATACTCAGGGAGAACACTTTTATCTTGAAATTTAGTGAGAGATCATCTTATAATGCTACCATCAATCAAAGCAAGATAAGATGCATAAAAGATAAACATCACATGCAATCAATATAAGTGATATGATATGGCCATCATCATCTTGTGCTTGTGATCTCCATCTCCGAAGCACCGTCATGATCACCATCGTCACCGGCGCGACACCTTGATCTCCATCGTAGCATCGTTGTCGCCTCGCCAACTATTGCTTCTACGACTATCGCTACCGCTTAGTGATAGAGTAAAACAATTACATGGCGATTGCATTGCATACAATAAAGCGACAACCATATGGCTCCTGCCAGTTGCTGATAACTCGGTTATAAAACATGATCATCTCATACAATAAAATTCAGCATCATGTCTTGACCATATCACATCACAACATGCCCTGCAAAAACAAGTTAGACGTCCTCTACTTTGTTGTTGCAAGTTTTACGTGGCTGCTACGGGCTTAGCAAGAACCGTTCTTACCTACGCATCAAAACCACAACGATAGTTTGTCAAGTTGGTGCTGTTTTAACCTTCGCAAGGACCGGGCATAGCCACACTCGGTTCAACTAAAGTGAGAGAGATAGACACCCGCCAGTCACCTTTAAGCAATGAGTGCTCGCAACGGTGAAACCAGTCTCGCGTAAGCGTACGCGTAATGTCGGTCCGGGCTGCTTCATCTCACAATACCGCCGAACCAAAGTATGACATGCTGGTAAGCAGTATGACTTATATCGCCCACAACTCACTTGTGTTCTACTCGTGCATATAACATCAACGCATAAAACCTGGCTCGGATGCCACTGTTGGGAACGTAGTAATTTCAAAAAAATTCTACGCACACGCAAGATCATGGTGATGCATAGCAACGAGAGGGGAGAGTGTTGTCCACGTACCCTCGTAGACCGAAAGCGGAAGCATTAACACAACGCGGTTGATGTAGTTGTACGTCTTCACGATCCGACCGATCAAGTACCGAACGCACGGCACCTCCGAGTTCAGCACACGTTCAGCTCGATGACGTCCCTCGAACTCCGATCCAGCCAAGTGTTGAGGGAGAGTTTTGTCAGCACGACGGCGTGGTGACAATGTTGATGTTCTACCGACGCAGGGCTTCGCCTAAGCACCGCTACGATATTATCGAGGTGTAATATGGTGGAGGGGGGCACCGCACACGGCTAAGAGATCAATGATCAATTGTGTCTAGAGGTGCCCCCCTGCCCCCGTATATAAAGGAGCAACGGGGGTTCGGCCGGCCAAGGGGAGAGGCGCGCCAGGAGGAGTCCTACTCCTACCGGGAGTAGGACTCCCCCCCTTTTCCATGTTGGACTAGGAGAGAGAGGGGGAAGAGGTGGAGGGGAGGAAGGAAAGGGGGGCGCCGCCCCCCTCTCCTTGTCCTATTCGGATTGGGGGGGAAGGGCGTGCGGCCCTACCCTGGCCTCCTCTCCTCTCTTCCACCTAGGCCCACTAAGGCCCATTAAGTTACCGGGGGGTTCCGGTAACCTCCGGGTACTCCGGAAAAATCCCGATTTCACCCGGAACACTTCCGATGTCCAAACATAGGCTTCCAATATATCAATCTTTATGTCTCGACCATTTCGAGACTCCTCGTCATGTCCGTGATCACATCCGGGACTCCGAACAACCTTCGGTACATCAAAACATATAAACTCATAATATAACTATCACCGTAACGTTAAGTGTGCGGACCCTACGGGTTCGAGAACTATGTAGACATGACCAAGACACCTCTCCAGTCAATAACCAATAGCGGAACCTGGATGCTCATATTGGTTCCCACATATTCTACGAAGATCTTTATCGGTCAGACCGCATAACAACATACGTTGTTCCCTTTGTCATCGGTATGTTACTTGCCCGAGATTCGATCGTCGGTATCTCGATACCTAGTTCAATCTCGTTACCGGCAAGTCTCTTTACTCGTTCCGTAATACATCATCCCGCAACTAACTCATTAGTCACAATGCTTGCAAGTCTTATAGTGATGTGTATTACTGAGTGGGCCCAGAGATACCTCTCCGACACTCGGAATGACAAATCCTAATCTCGAAATACGCCAACCCAACAAGTACCTTTGGAGACACCTGTAGAGCACCTTTATAATCACCCAGTTACATTGTGACGTTTGGTAGCACACAAAGTCTTCCTCCGGTAAACGGGAGTTGCATAATCTCATAGTCATAGGAACATGTATAAGTCATGAAGAAAGCAGTAGCAACATACTAAACGATCGAGTGCTAAGCTAACGGAATGGGTCAAGTCAATCACATCATTCTCCTAATGATGTGATCCCGTTAATCAAATGACAACTCATGTCTATGGCTAGGAAACATAACCATCTTTGATCAACGAGCTAGTCAAGTAGAGGCATACTAGTGACACTATGTTTGTCTATGTATTCACACATGTATTATGTTTCCGGTTAATACAATTCTAGCCTGAATAATAAACATTTATCATGATATAAGGAAATAAATAATAACTTTATTATTGCCTCTAGGGCATATTTCCTTCAATGACACCACGCGGTCCGGGCATCTTGAGTTTGAGATAAGCATAGTGTGGCACCGCATTGAATCGAGCAAATGCAGTTCGTCCGAGCAGTGCGTGATAGCCACTGCGGTAAGGGACTATATCGAAGATCAAGTCCTCGCTTCGGAAGTTGTCCGTAGATCCGAAGACGACTTCCAATGTGATTGAGCCCATGCAGTGGGCCTCTACACCTGGTATAACTCCTTTAAAGGTAGTTTTCGTGGGCTTGATCCTTGATGGATCGATGCCCATCTTGCGGACTGCGTCCTGGTAGAGTAGGTTGAGGCTGCTACCGCCGTCCATGAGGACTTGCGTGAGGTGGAATCCGTCAATGATTGGGTGGAGGACCAGTGCGGCTGAACCGCCATGACGGATACTGGTCCAATGGTCCGTGCGATCGAAGGTGATCGGACAGGACAACCATGGATTGAATTTTGGGGCGACTGGCTCTATCGCGTAGACGTCCCTGAGCGCGCGTTTGCGCTCCCTCTTGGGGATATGAGTAACGTATATCATGTTCACCGTTTTAACCTGAGGGGGAAACTTCTTCTGTCCCCCTGTGTTCGGCGGACGAGGCTCCTCGTCGTCCTCCTCACTTTGTGACCCCTTCTCCTTATTCTATGTATTTAACTTGCCGGCCTGTTTAAAGACCCAACAACTTCTGTTGGTATGATTGGCTGGCTTAACTGGGGTGCCGTGCATCTGACACGGACGATCAAGTATGCGGTCCAGGCTAGACGAGCCCGGATTGTTTCTTTTAAATGGCTTCTTCCGCTGGCCGGACTTGGAGCCACTGAATCCGGCATTGACCGACGTGTCATCGGTATTGTCACCGTTGTTTCGACGCTTGTGCTTGTTGCGTCGGGGCTTGCCGTTGCTATTTCTGACTTCAGAGGTGCCAGGTTCGCTTGCATTATTATTGCTACGGGCTAGCCAGCTATCTTTGTTGGGGAACGTAGCAGAAATTCAAAATTTTCTACGCATCACCAAGATCAATCTATGGAGTAATCTAGCAACGAGGGGAAGGGGAGTGCATCCACATACCCTTGTAGATCGCGATGCGGAAGCGTTGCAAGAACGTGGATGAGGGAGTCGTACTCGTAGCGATTCAGATCGCGGTTGATTCCGATCTAAGCACCGAAGAACGGTGCCTCCGCGTTCAACACACGTGCAGCCCGGTGACGTCTCCCATGCCTTGATCCAGCAAGGAGAGAGGGAGAGGTTGGGGAAGACTCCATCCAGCAGCAGCACGACGGCGTGGTGGTGGTGGAGGAGCATGGCAATCCCGCAGGGCTTCGCCAAGCACCGCGGGAGAGGAGGAGGAGGGAGAGGAGTAAGGCTGCATCGAAAGAGAGACGTTCTCGTGTGTCTTGGGCAGCCCAAACCTCAACTATATATAGGGGGGAGGGGGCTGCGCCCCCCTTAGGGTTTCCACCCCCAAGAGGAGGTGGACAGCCCTAGATCCCATCAAGGGGGGGCGGCCAAGGGAAGGAGAGGGGGGGCGCCCCACTAGATGGGCCCTAAGGCCCATCTGGACCTAGGGTTTGCCCCCTCCCACTCTCCCATGTGCCTTGGGCCTTGGTGGGGGGCACACCAGCCCGCCTGGGGCTGGTCCCCTCCCACACTTGGCCCACGCAGCCTTCTGGGGCTGGTGGCACACTTGGTGGACCCCCGGGACCCTCCCGGTGGTCCCGGTACATTACCGATTTCACCCGAAACTTTTCCGGTGACCAAAACAGGACTTCCCATATATAAATCTTTACCTCCGGACCATTCCGGAACTCCTCGTGACGTCCGGGATCTCATCCGGGACTCCGAACAACATTCGGTAACCACGTACATACTTTCCCTATAACCCTAGCGTCATCGAACCTTAAGCGTGTAGACCCTACGGGTTCGGGAACCATGCAGACATGACCGAGACGTTCTCCGGTCAATAACCAACAGCAGGATCTGGATACCCATGTTGGCTCCCACATGTTCCACAATGATCTCATCGGATGAACCACGATGTCGGGGATTCAATCAATCCCGTATGCAATTCCCTTTGTCTAACGGTATGTTACTTGCCCGAGATTCGATCGTCGGTATCCCTATACCTTGTTCAATCTCGTTACCAGCAAGTCTCTTTACTCGTTCCGTAACTCACATCATCCCGTGATCAACTCCTTGGTCACATTGTGCACATTATGATGATGTCCTACCGAGTGGGCCCAGAGATACCTCTCCGTTTACACGGAGTGACAAATCCCAGTCTCGATTCATGCCAACCCAACAGACACTTTTGGAGATACCCATAGTGCACCTTTATAGCCACCCAGTTACATTGTGACATTTGGCACACCCAAAGCATTCCTACGGTATCCGGGAGTTGCACAATCTCATGGTCTAAGGAAATGATACTTGACATTAGAAAAGCTCTAAGCAAACGAACTACACGATCTTGTGCTAGGCTTAGGATTGGGTCTTGTCCATCACATCATTCTCCTAATGATGTGATCCCGTTATCAACGACATCCAATGTCCATGGTCAGGAAACCGTAACCATCTATTGATCAACGAGCTAGTCTCCTAGAGGCTTACTAGGGACATGGTGTTGTCTATGTATCCACACATGTATCTGAGTTTCCTATCAATACAATTCTAGCATGGATAATAAACGATTATCATGAACAAGGAAATATAATAATAACCTATTTATTATTGCCTCTAGGGCATATTTCCAACAGTCTCCCACTTGCACTAGAGTCAATAATCTAGTCCATATCACCATGTGATTAACACTCATAGGTCACATCACCATGTGACCAACATCCAAAGAGTTTACTAGAGTCAACAATCTAGTTCACATCTCTATGTGATTAACACTCAATGAGTTCTGGTTTGATCATGTTATGCTTGTGAGAGAGGTTATTTAGTCAACGGGTCTGAACCTTTCAGATCTGTGTGTGCTTTACGAATATCTATGTCATCTTGTGGATGCTACCACACGCTACTTGGAGCCATTTCAAATAACTGCTCTACTATACGAATCCGGTTTACTACTCAGAGTCATCCGGATTAGTGTCAAAGTTCGCATCGACGTAACCCTTTACGACGAACTCCTTTTCACCTCCATAATCGAGAAAATTCCTTAGTCCACTAGGTACTAAGGATAAGTTCGATCGCTGTCATGTGATCCATTCCCGGATCACTAGTGTACCCCTTGACCAACTCATGGCAAGGCACACTTCATGTGCGGTACACAGCATAGCATACTGTAGAGCCTACGTCTAAAGCATAGGGGACGACCTTCGTCCTTTCTCTCTCTTCTGCTGTGGTCAGGTCTTGAGTCTTACTCAATACTCACACCTTGTAACACAGCCAAGAACTCCTTCTTTGCTGATCTATTTTGAACTCTTTCAAAATCATGTCAAGGTGTGCGTTCTTTGAAAGTATCATCGGGCGTCTTGATCTATCTCTATAGATCTTGATGCCCAATTATGTAAGTAGCTTTTATCCAGGTCTTCCTTTTAAAAACTCCTTTCAAACAACCCTTTATGCTTTCCAGAAATTTTAGATCATTTCGGATCAACAATATGTCATTCACATATACTTATCAGAAATGTTGTAGCGCTCCCACTCACTTTATTGTAAATATAAGTTTCTAACAAACTTTGTACAAACCCAAAACTTTGATCACTCCATCAAAGCATATATTCCGACTCCGAGATGCTTGCTCTAGTCCATGGAAGGATCGCTGGAGCTAGCATACCTTTTAGCATCCTTAGGATCGACAAAACCTTTCTGATTGTATCACATACAACCTTTCCTTATGAAAACTGGTAAAGAAACTTGTTTTGACATCCATCTGCCAGATTTCATAAATGCAGCTAATGCTAACATGATTCCGACGGACTCAAGCATCGCTATGGATGAGAAAATCTCATCGTAGTCAACTCCTTGAACTTGTGAAAATACTCTTTGCCACAAGTCGAGCTTCATAGACGGTAACATTACCGTCCACGTCCGTCTTCTTCTCCATTTATCTCGGATTTCATGGCTTCTAACCATTTGTCGGAATATGGGCCCACCATCGCTTCTCCATAGCTCGTAGGTTCATTGTTGTCTAACAACATGACTTTCAAGACAGGATCACGTACCACTCTGAAGTAGCACGCATCCTCGTCGTTCTACGAGGTTTGGTAGTGACTTGATCCGAAGTTTCATGATCACTATCATAAGCTTCCACTTCAACTGGTGTAGGTGCCACAGGAACAACTTCCTGTGCCCTGTTGCAGACTAGTTGGAGTGACGGTTCAATAACCTTATCAAGTCTCCACCATCCTCCTACTCAATTCTTTCGAGAGAAACTTTTCCTCGAGAAAGGACCCGTTTCTAGAAGCAATTACTTTTGCTTCCAGATCTGAAATAGGAGGTATACCCAACTGTTTTGGGTATTCTATGAAGATGTATTTATCCGCTTTGGGTTCGAGCTTATCAGCCTGAAACTTTTTCACATAAGCATCGCAGCCCCAAACTTTTAAGAAACGACAACTTAGGTTTCTCCAAACGGTGTCGTCTCAACGGAATTGCGTGATGCCCCTTTTAAAGTGAATGCGGTTGTCTCTAATGCCTAACCCATAAACGATAGTGGTAATTTGATAAGAAACATCATGGCATGCACCATATCCAATAGGGTGCAGTTATGATGTTCGGACATACCATCACACTATGGTGTTCCAGGCGGTATTAATTGTGAAACACTTTCCACAATGTCTTAATTGTGTGCCAAACTCGTAACTCAGATATTCATCTCTATGATCATATCATAGACATTTTATCCTTCTTGTCACGACGATCTTCAACTTCACTCTGAAATTACTTGAACCTTTCAATAATTCAGACTTGTGTTTCATCAAGTAAATACACTCAGCATCTACTCAAACCATCTGTGAAGTAAGAACATAACGATATCCACTGCATGCCTCAGCACTCATTGGCCTGCATACATCAAAATGTATTACTTCCAATAAGTTGCTCTCTTGTTCCATCTTACTGAAAACGAGGCCTTTCAGTCATCTTGCCCATGTGGTATGATTTGCATGTCTCAAGTGATTCAAAATCAAGTGAGTACAAATGATCCATTTGCATGGAGTTTCTTCATGCATATATACCAATAGGCATGGTTCGCATGTCTCAATCTTTTCAAAAACGAGTGAGTCCAAAGATCCATCTACATGGCGCTTCTTCATGCGTTCTATACCAATATGACTCAAATGGCAGTGCCACAAGTATGTGGAACTATCATTACTATTTTATATCTTTTGGCACGAACATGTGTATCACTACGATCGAGATTCATTTTTAGGTGCAAGACCATTGAAGGTATTATTCAAATAAACAGAGTAATCATTATTCTCCTTAAATGAATAACCGTATTGCGATAAACATAATCCAATCATGCTTAACGCAAACACCAAATCTTGATGGTAGAGGGAGCATGCGATGCTTGATCGTATCAACTTTGGAAACACTTCCAACACACATCGTCATCTCACCTTTAGCTAGTCTCCATTTATTCCACAGCTTTTATTTCGAGTTACTAACACTTAGCAAACGAACCGGTATCTAATACCCTGGTGCTGCTAGGAGTACTAGTAAAGTACACATTCATATAATGTATATCTAATATACTTCTGTCGACCTTGCCTGCCTTCTCATCTACCAAATATCTAGGGTAGTACTGCTTCAGTGACCGTTCTTCTCATTACAGAAGCACTTAGTCTCGGGTTTGGGTTCAACCTTGGGATTCTTCACTAGAGCAGCAAACGACTTGCTGTTTCATGAAGTATTCCTTTTGCCCTTGCCCTTCTTAAACTAGTGGTTTTACTAACCATCAACAATTGATGCTCCTTCTTGATTTCTACTCTCGCGGTGTCAAACATCGCGAATAGCTCAAGGATCATCATAACTATCCCTGATATGTTATAGTTCATCACGAAGCTCTACTAGCTTGGTGGCAGTGACTATGGAGAACTATCACTTTCTCATCTGGGAGATTAACTCCCACTCGATTCAAGCGATTGTGGTACTCAGACAATCTGAGCACATGCTCAACGATTGAGCTTTTCTCCCTTAGTTTGCAGGCTTAAGAAACTTGTCAGAGGTCTCATACCTCTTGACGTGGGCACTAGTCCGAAATCCCAATTTCAGTCTTCGGAACATCTCATATGTTCTGCGACGTTTCAAAAAACCGTCTTTGGTGCCACAATTCTAAACCGTTAGCATTACTCACTGAACTATCACGTAGTCATCAAAACGTGTATGTCAGATGTTTCGCAACATCTACAGACGACGCTGAGGTTCAGCACACCGAGCGGTGCATTAATGACATAAGCCTTCTGTGCAGCAATGAGGACAATCCTCAGTTTACGGACCCAGTCCGCATAATTGCTACTACCAACTTTCAACTAAATTTTCTCTAGGAACGTATTTTAAACAGTAGAACTAAAGCGTATGACATAATTCGCAAAGACCTTTTGACTATGTTCATGATAATGAAGTTCATCTGATTATTGAACTCCCACTCAGATAGACATCCCTCTAGTCATCTAAGTGATACATGATCCGAGTCAAACTAGGCCGTGTCCGATCATCACGTGAGACAGACTAGTTATCATCGGTGAACATCTCCATGTTGATCGCATCTACTATACGACTCATGTTCGACCTTTCGGTCTCTTGTGTTCCGAGGCCATGTCTGTACATGCTAGGCTCATCAAGTCAACCTAAGTGTTTCGCATGTGTTCCGAGGCCATGTCTGTACATGCTAGGCTCGACAACACCCGTTGTATTCGAACGTTAGAATCTATCACACCCGATCATCACGTGGTGCTTCAAAACAACGAACCTTCGCAACGGTGCACAGTTAGGGGGAACACTTCTCTTGAAATTTTATAAGGGATCATCTTACTTACTACCGTCGTTCTAAGCAAATAAGATGCATAACATGATAAACATCACATGCAATCAAATAGTGACATGATATGGCCAATATCATTTTGCTCCTTTGATCTCCATCTTCGGGGCACCATGATCATCTTTGTCACCGGCATGACACCATGATCTCCATCATCATGATCTCCATCATTGTGTCTTCTTGAAGTTGTCACGCCAACGGTTACTTCTACTTCTATGGCTAACGCGCTTAGCAATAAAGTAAAGTAACTTACATGGTGTTATTCAATGACACGCAGGTCATACAAAAATAAAGACAACTCCTATGGCTCCTGCCGGTTGTCATACTCATCGACATGCAAGTCGTGATTCCTATTACAAGAATATGATCAATCTCATACATCACATATATCATTCATCACATCTTCTGGCCATATCACATCACATAGCACATGCTGCAAAAACAAGTTAGACGTCCTCTAATTGTTGTTTGCAAGTTTTTTACATGGCTTGTATAGGTTTCTAGCAAGAACGTTTCTTACCTACGTAAAACCACAACGTGATATGCCAATTTCTATTTACCCTTCATAAGGACCCTTTTCATCGAATCCGTTCCGACTAAAGTGGGAGAGACAGACACCCGCTAGCCACCTTATGCAACTAGTGCATGTCAGTCGGTGGAACCTGTCTCACGTAAGCGTACGTGTAAGGTCGGTCCGGGCCGCTTCATCCCACAATGCCGCCGAAACAAGATAAGACTAGTAGCGGCAAGAAGAATTGACAACATCGACGCCCACAACTACTTTGTGTTCTACTCGTGCATAGAAACTACGCATAGACCTAGCTCATGATGCCACTGTTGGGGAACGTAGCAGAAATTCAAAATTTTCTACGCATCACCAAGATCAATCTATGGAGTAATCTAGCAACGAGGGGAAGGGGAGTGCATCTACATACCCTTGTAGATTGCGATGCGGAAGCGTTGCAAGAACGCGGATGAGGGAGTCGTACTCGTAGCGATTCAGATCGCGGTTGATTCCGATCTAAGCACCGAAGAACGGTGCCTCCGCGTTCAACACACGTGCAGCCCGGTGACGTCTCCCATGCCTTGATCCAGCAAGGAGAGAGGGAGAGGTTGGGGAAGACTCCATCCAGCAGCAGCATGACGGCGTGGTGGTGGTGGAGGAGCGTGGCAATCCCGCAGGGCTTCGCCAAGCACCGCGGGAGAGGAGGAGGGAGAGGGGTAAGGCTGCACCGAAAGAGAGACGTTCTCGTGTGTCTTGGGCAGCCCAAACCTCAACTATATATAGGGGGGAGGGGGCTGCGCCCCCCTTAGGGTTTCCACCCCCAAGAGGAGGCGGCCAGCCCTAGATCCCATCAAGGGGGGGCGGCCAAGGGGAGGAGAGGGGGGCGCCCCACTAGATGGGCCCTAAGGCCCATCTGGACCTAGGGTTTGCCCCCTCCCACTCTCCCATGCGCCTTGGGCCTTGGTGGGGGGGCGCACCAGCCCACCTGGGGCTGGTCCCCTCCCACACTTGGCCCACGCAGCCTTCTGGGGCTGGTGGCCCCACTTGGTGGACCCCCGGGACCCTCCCGGTGGTCCCGGTACATTACCGATTTCACCCGAAACTTTTCCGGTGACCAAAACAGGACTTCCCATATATAAATCTTTACCTCCGGACCATTCCGGAACTCCTCGTGACGTCCGGGATCTCATCCGAGACTCCGAACAACATTCGGTAACCACGTACATACTTTCCCTATAACCCTAGCGTCATCGAACCTTAAGCGTGTAGACCCTACGGGTTCGGGAACCATGCAGACATGACCGAGACGTTCTCCGGTCAATAACCAACAGCGGGATCTGGATACCCATGTTGGCTCCCACATGTTCCACGATGATCTCATCGGATGAACCATGATGTCGGGGATTCAATCAATCCCGTATGCAATTCCCTTTGTCTAACGGTATGTTACTTGCCCGAGATTCGATCGTCGGTATCCCTATACCTTGTTCAATCTCGTTACCGGCAAGTCTCTTTACTCGTTCCGTAACTCACATCATCCCGTGATCAACTCCTTGGTCACATTGTGCACATTATGATGATGTCCTACCGAGTGGGCCCAGAGATACCTCTCCGTTTACACGGAGTGACAAATCCCAGTCTCGATTCGTGCCAACCCAACAGACACTTTTGGAGATACCCGTAGTGCACCTTTATAGCCACCCAGTTACGTTGTGACGTTTGGCACACCCAAAGCATTCCTACGGTATCCGGGAGTTGCACAATCTCATGGTCTAAGGAAATGATACTTGACATTAGAAAAGCTCTGAGCAAACGAACTACACGATCTTGTGCTAGGCTTAGGATTGGGTCTTGTCCATCACATCATTCTCCTAATGATGTGATCCCGTTATCAACGACATCCAATGTCCATGGTCAGGAAACCGTAACCATCTATTGATCAACGAGCTAGTCTCCTAGAGGCTTACTAGGGACATGGTGTTGTCTATGTATCCACACATGTATCTGAGTTTCCTATCAATACAATTCTAGCATGGATAATAAACGATTATCATGAACAAGGAAATATAATAATAACCTATTTATTATTGCCTCTAGGGCATATTTCCAACAATCTTCGCCCGCGCAAAAGCGGGTCATAAGTGCCGTGAGGGATGCCATCGACTTCGGCTTTTCTTGGCCGAGGTGTCAGGCGAGCCATTCGTCGCAGATGCTATGCTTAAAGGCCGCTAGGGCTTCGGCATCCGGACAGTCGACGGTCTGGTTCTTTTTAGTTAGGAACCTAGTCCAGAATTTCCTGGCTGACTCTCCGGGCTGTTGAACTATGTGACTTAAGTCATCGGCATCCGGAGGTCGGACGTATGTACCTTGGAAGTTGTCGCGGAAGGTGATAACCCACAAGTATAGGGGATCGCAACAGTTTTCGAGGGTAGAGTATTCAACCCAAATTTATTGATTCGACACAAGGGGAGCTAAAGAATATTCTCAAGTATTAGCAGTTGAGTTGTCAATTCAACCACACCTGGATAACTTAATATCTGCAGCAAAGTATTTAGTAGCAAAGTAATATGGAAGTAACGGTAACAATAGCAAAAGTAATATTTTTGGGTTTTGTAGTGATTGTAACAGTAGCAACGGAAAAGTAAATAAGCGGAGAACAATATGTGAAAAGCTCGTAGGCATTGGATCGGTGATGGAGAATTATGCCGGATGTGGTTCATCATGTAACAGTCATAACATAGGGTGACACAGAACTAGCTCCAATTCATCAATGTAATGTAGGCATGTATTCCAAATATAGTCATACGTGCTTATGGAAAAGAACTTGCATGACATCTTTTGTCCTACCCTCCCGTGGCAGCGGGGTCCTAATGGAAACTAAGGGATATTAAGGCCTCCTTTTAATAGAGTACCAGAACAAAGCATTAACACATAGTGAATACATGAACTCCTCAAACTACGGTCATCACCGGGAGTGGTCCCGATTATTGTCACTTCGGGGTTGCCGGATCATAACACATAGTAGGTGACTATAGACTTGCAAGATAGGATCAAGAACTCACATATATTCATGAAAACATAATAGGTTCAGATCTGAAATCATGGCACTCGGGCCCTAGTGACAAGCATTAAGCATAGCAAAGTCATAGCAACATCAATCTCAGAACATAGTGGATACTAGGGATCAAACCCTAACAAAACTAACTCGATTACATGATAAATATCATCCAACCCATCACCGTCCAGCAAGCCTACGATGGAATTACTCACGCATGGCGGTGAGCATCATGAAATTGGTGATGGAGGATGGTTGATAATGACGACGACGACGGATTCCCCTCTCCGGAGCCCCGAACGGACTCCAGATCAGCCCTCCCGAGTGGTTTTAGGGCTTGGCGGCGGCTCCATATCGTAAAACGCGATGAATCCTTCTCTCTGGTTTTTTCTCCCCGAACACGAATATATGGAGTTGGAGTTGAGGTCGGTGGAGCGCCAGGGGGCCCACGAGGCAGGGGGCGCGCCCCCCACCCTCGTGGACAGGTGGAGGCCCCCCTGACGTGGATTCTTCTTCCAGTATTTTTTATATTTTCCAAAAATAAGTTCCGTGGAGTTTCAGGTCATTCCAAGAACTTTTGTTTCTGCACATTAATAACACCATGGCAATTCTGCTGAAAACAGCGTCAGTCCGGGTTAGTTCCATTGAAATCATGCAAGTTAGAGTCCAAAACAAGGGCAAAAGTGTTTGGAAAAGTAGATACGACGGAGACGTATCAACTCCCCCAAGCTTAAACCTTTGCTTGTCCTCAAGCAATTCAGTTGATAAACTGAAAGTGATAAAGAAAAACTTTTACAAACTCTGCTTGCTCTTGTTGTTGTAAATATGTAAAGCCAGCATTCAAGTTTTCAGCAAAGATTATGACTAACCACATTCATAATAACTCTTAGGTCTCATGTTTACTCATGTCAATGGCATAATCAACTAGCGAGCAATAATAATAAATCTCGGATGACAACACTTTCTCAAAACAATCATAATATGATATAACAAGATGGTATCTCACTAGCCCTTTCTGAGACCGCAAAACATAGATGCAGAGCACCTTTAAAGATCAAGGACTGACTAGACATTGTAATTCATGCTAAAAGAGATCCAGTCATAGTCATACCCAATATAAATTAACAGTAATGGATGCAAATGACAGCGGTGCTCTCCGGCTGGTGCTTTTTAATAAGAGGGTGATGACTCAACATAAAAGTAAATAGATAGGCCCTTAGCAGAGGGAAGCGGGGATTTGTAGAGGTGCCAGAGCTCGGTTTTGAAATAGAGATAAATAATATTTTGAGCGGCATACTTTCATTGTCAACATAACAACCAAGAGATGGCGATATCTTCCATGCTACACACATTATAGGCGGTTCCCAAACAGAATGGTAAAGTTTATACCCCCCCTCCACCAACAAGCATCAATCCATGGCTTGCTCGAAACAACGAGTGCCTCCAACTAACAACAGTCCCAGGGGGAGTTTTGTTTGCAATTATTTTGATTTAGTTTGCATAAAGCATGGGACTGGGTATCCCGGTGACCAGCCATTTTCTCGTGAGTGAGGAGCGGAGTCCACTCCTCTTGAGAATAACCCACCTAACATGGAAGATACGGACAACCCTAGTTGATACATGAGCTATTCGAGCATACAAAACAGAATTTCATTTGAAGGTTTAGAGTTTGGCACATATAAATTTACTTGGAACGGCAGGTAGATACCGCATATAGGAAGGTATGGTGGACTCATGTGGAATAACTTTGGGGTTTAAGGGATTGGATGCACAAGCAGTATTCCCGCTTAGTACAAGTGTGTAACATCCCAAATTTTCACTTTCGAATGTTATACATTAGATCATCATGCATAACATATTTTATTACATTTTGTTTTGCGATCCTAGAAATTCTACGCAACTCAAGGACCCACGGAGGGAGTTGGGGATTTCGTTATTTTCATATTTGGGATTTCTCAAATTTTGAAAATAGGATCATTTGTTTTAATTATTTTTCTCTCCGAAAAATGTTTCATATTAAAATATATGAGAGGGGATAATATGACTTCTCCAAAAATAATGAAATATTGGAGGAAAATATTAAAAACAAATATTTGATTTTATTTGATTTTATTTGAATTAGGAAAAATACGCGTTTTTCAAAATTTCATTTAGACCCAAATAAATGTTCATCTTGTCCGGCTTATTTTTAGAGGACGGGGAAAATTTATTTCAGGATTTTTGGAGTCCGTTTAGTATTTCTTTTATTTGTTTTTCTGCGCGGAGTTTTTTTAAAAGGTTACCACCTTACCGAGGCCGTGTCCGACCTGGACACTACGCCCGGGCGGCCTTTAAAGGCTGACGGCCCGCCCTGGGCCGAAACCCTAGCCCCCGCCCTGAGACCCGCGCCGCCGCCGGATCCCGCCGCCGCCGCCGGATTCCGCCGCCGCCGCCGACGCCGCCCCGGAGCCGCCGCCGCCCCGACCCGCCGCCCGACCGCCGCCCGCCGGACCCGTTCCGCCGCCCGCCCGACCTCGCCGGAGGTAGCCACCCGCCGCCGCCGGCGGTTTTCTTTCGAGGACCACCCGGTTTTTTTAAAAAAACACGGTTTGTTTTTTAGATCGGTTTAGTTTTTTTCGGTTTACTTATTTTGCGGACGTTCGTCCGTACGTTCGTTTTAACGAACGGTTTTCGTCGTTTAACCGCAGACAGCGAACATTCGTTCGTTAGCCTCTTCGTCAGTTTTTCTTTTTCTCGGATTTTTCGCGATTATTTTCGATCGCGATTTTAGATCTGTTTTTCGTTTTAGTATAAATTTTCGCTCGTTTATCGGAATCAGGCGATTCAAGCGCCTAGAGTTTCATCTCGAAACCCTTTTTCTGTTTAACCAACTCAAACAAGTTTTTGCTATTGTAAAGTTTGACTTAGGTCCAGATTAGTAAACAAAGCTTGTTTCTTTCGCCGTTTGAGTTTCGTTGCTTCGTTCGATTTGATTCTTTTTGCAAACCGGAGTTCTTAATTGAACTTTCTAGTTAGATCTCTTATTTTTAGTTTTAGCCGTGCACCCTTACTTGATTGCTTATGTATGTATTGTTTGTTTGCGATAGAGTACCCAGAGTGCGAAGCGTGCTACTACGAGTCTCTAGGTTTCACGGATCATCAGCAAGGCTAGTAACACTTTGATCATACCTCTTTACCACGCAGTTTTATTGCATTAGATCAACGCTCAAACTATTGCATGGTTACGAACTGTTTAATATATGGGTTTTGGGAAGTAGATGAGGTAGTACCTATTGTCCTGTTTATTATCAAACCCTTGGGAGTTACTTCTATGTTTGCTTATATTGCTATGCTATGCTCGTAGACGTGGATTGGGTTTGAGTGAATTTCCATGACAGATGTGAGGATGTTAATTAATGGTTCAACTTAAGGTGGTTACTTTAATCCACATCTGGGTGGATTGAGGCACCTGGGGAACCCAGTGTTGCCTGTATTTTTGGATATCCCGGAGTACCCGTGAGATTATCCTATGGACCGCCACCCAGGCTCAAAGGGATCATGAGATTATTCATGCTAGAAACTTCTGTGTGCAGCCACAAGCTATTATGGGCTCTAGCATAGTTGAGTATGTTGCATGACTTCTTTCAGTGGTGGGCTAGCAGATGTAGGGGAAAGTAGGTGTAACTGTCCACCCGGAGTAAAGAGTTATTGTTTCTGAAAGACTGTGTCTCGGTCATCCGTTTCTCAAACACCATGTAGTGCGAGAAATCAAACGGAGGAGATCGAGTCTTGTGGGGAAAAGTGCACAAACCTCTGCAGAGTGTACAAACTAATCATGGTTAGCCGTGTCCTCGGTTATGGACATCTTGAGTATCTAGTTCTTGGATTATCATGTGAATCTCATCATCATGTTACTTAATTTAATTTGATTGGGGTTAATCACGTTCTTAATTGGGATTGAGTTGGAGGAACCTTCTCAATGTTTAACAACCACCATGATAGTTAAATGAAATTTGTTCCTTTGTTGTAGGAAAAAATTGGCTTTTCGCGAAAACTGTAACCATAGAGCTTTCCACCAGCCAAATATGCATGTAGTGATAGCATTATTTTGTTCATTACTCTATGTGTTACATTGCCAGCATATTCCATGTGCTGACCCATTTTCGGGCTGCAACGTTCATGTTGCAGACTTTTCAGACGACGAGTAAGGTGCCATAGGTTGTGGTCTTATACTCAGTGATGCCGTTGGAGTTGATGGACTCACTTTATCTTCCAAGCCTTCCACGGTTATCGTTGTTAGATGACCTTAAGCCATATTTATTGTAATAATTTCTCTCTTGAGACTATTCGATGTAATAAGTGTGTGATTGCTACTCTGTAATAAATCCTTCAAGTACTGTGCGTGTCAGCATTACCGATCCAGGGATGACACTGATGCATAGAGACTAGACTGTTTGAGGTCTGGTCGCTACAAGATGGTATCAGAGCACACGCTGACTGTAGGACACGACCACTAAGCTAAAGCCCTAGATCACTACTCTCTTCTCATTTCTGACTCCTCTCCTTTCTTCCACTCTTTTTGGATGGCGGATGCAAGGAACAAGTTCGCGCAACCGGATGAGGATACACCTTTTGGACGACACTTGAAGGAAGTTACTAGGTACCTGAACATCGGAATACCAAGCTTCACCGGGACTTACAACGCCGCACTACCAGAAGAGGAGCGCTGGATGATTCAAGTTCAAGTTCCAGGAAGGACGTTCATGCCAGTCACTGAGCCCATAGAGTTTTCCTTTGATGCACCAACCTGGAGTCTAGGAAAGAGCATGGCAGCCCACATCACCATGGGACGCATTGGAGAAGTGTACCACAATGATATCAAGGATACTATCTATCAGATTTGTGGGCGCCGAGACGAACAATGGGAGATGATCAGCACCAGGAAGGATAGATCTATTGCAGCTTTCATTCAGGAGTTAAACCAGCACATTCGTCGCCAGGAGAACCAGATGTGCACAGACATGATAGATCTGAAGAAAGCAAAGACTAGGATCATGGAACTGGAGGAAGAACTCAAGGCTACACGCGAGGATTATATGGAGGAAATCGTCGCACTAGTGGAGAAGAATGGCGACCTGACAAAGAAGCTAGGAGTTTTCATGGGAGACCCTATGCCAGGAGGAGAAGATGACGATTCTACTTGCCCGGAGAACTACATCATCATCGACGACACCGACTCGGACCCCAGTGATGATGATTGGGAGGATGAAGCCGGAGCAGATATCATGGAGTCTTCGACCGATCAATTTTTCTAGTAGACAACCAAATTAGTAGTAGTATTTTCCCCATGTATATACTATAGTCCAAGCACTTTGTAATGATAGTTAGATCGATTGTATGCCTTGTTTGAATTGATTGGAGTGATATGATTGTGGTTGTCTCATGTGCATATGGGTAGTGTTTTCCCTCCAGATCTCATTCTATCCTATTTTCTCATCTTCTCTAAACCCATCAGATGCCTCCGAGACGCGACACCGGATTTGTTTTCCCACCGGACATCACTCAGTTGATTCAGCAGCAGAATGCCCTGATGCAAGTGCTAGTTTAGAACCAAGGCAACAACAACAACAACTCACCACCACCACCACCTGTTGATCACTTAGCCCGTTTTCTTAGGCTGAATCCGCCGGTGTTCACCAGTAGCACCGAGCCAATTGTTGCAGATGATTGGCTCCGCAAGGTTGGAAGGGAGCTGACCACTGCAGGATGCACAGATGCGGAGAGAGTGCGTTTTGCCGCACATCAGCTTGATGGACCCGCAGCATCATGGTGGGAGAATTACACAGCCACTCACCCCATTGACACTGTCACATGGGACCAGTTTCAGCAAGCTTTTCGCACTGCCCATGTTTCGGCAGGAGCTATGGCCATGAAGAAGCGTGAGTTTCGCAACTTACGCCAAGGAGGACGTACCGTTGGCCAATACATGGAGGATTTCAGTAAGTTAGCACGTTATGCCCCAGATGACGTTGCTACGGATGCAGCTAAGCAGGAGAAGTTTTTGGAAGGATTGAATGATGAGCTGAGCATGCATTTGATGGTGGCAACTTTTAACAACTACCAGGAGTTGGTAGACAGAGCTCTCATGATTGAAGGGAAGCAGCAGCAGATTGAGAGCCGTAAGAGGAAGTATGGACAAGGAAAGTACAGTACAGGAGCTCATCAGAAGCCTCGTTTTACCCCGAACTCGGGAGGACACCTTCAGCATAACCATGGAGGTCACAATCACAATGGAGGGAGCTCGCACAATCATAGTGGCCCCAAGAATGGCAATGGGAACGGAGGAAGCAACGGACAAAACCGTACCAACCCATCAACCCCAGCCAAGAGGGATCTGAGCCATATTACTTGTTTCAAGTGCCAGAAGACTGGACATTATGCAACGGAATGTCCGGAAGCTAAGAACGGAAATGGCAATGGAAGCTCGGGGAAGAAGCCGAACCCTTTCAACAGGGGACAGGTGAACCACGTTAACGTGGAGGAGGTTGAAGCACAGCCTGATGCAGTAATAGGTAAGTTTTTGGTTAAGTCATTTACTGCAATCGTTCTTTTTGATACCGGTGCATCACATTCATACATATCAAGGGGATTTGTGGATAAGTATAAGTTACCCACCAAAGTTCTTGGAACACCTATGTTAGTAACCTCGCCAGGAGCAGAGTATATGGCAAGCCAAGGATGTTTTCAGATGCCATTGGCCATAGGAAGGCATGTTTTCCCCTCAGACCTAATAGTTTTGGAGTCGCAAGGTTTGGATGTGATTTTGGGAATGGATTGGCTATCGATGTATGGAGGAAACATCGATTGCGCCAGTAAGACAATCTTGCTTACTACCCCAGAAGGAAGAAGGATTAAGTATGTATCCCGACATGTGCCGAAGAGGACTCAAGTGAATTCCTTATCAGGAGTTGTACAGGAGGAAGTGCCAGTGGTGAAGGATTTCCCTGACGTATTTCCAGAGGAGTTGCCAGGCATGCCACCGGATAGAGACATTGAGTTTTTGATTGAGCTTTTGCCAGGCACAGGGCCGATATCTAAGAGACCGTACAGGATGCCCGCTAAGGATTTGGAAAAAATTAAGAAGCAGATTAAGGAGTTACTGGATAAAGGATATATTCGCCCAAGTTCGTCACCTTGGGGATCACCAGTACTTCTAGTGGAGAAGAAACATGGATCGTTGAGGATGGTTGTTGATTATCGTGGATTGAATGAAGTAACAATCAAGAACAAGTACCCACTGCCGATGATCAATGATCTGTTTGACTGACTACAAGGAGCTAAAGTATTTTCCAAGATTTATTTGCGATCATGATACCACCAGTTGAAGATTCGAGAGCAGGATATACCCAAGACAGCTTTTACCACAAGGTATGGGCTATATGAGTACACCGTTATGTCATTTGGCCCGACTAATGCACCTGCCTATTTCATGAACATGATGAACAAAGTGTTTATGGAGTTTTCGGATAAGTTCGTCGTAGTGTTCATTGATGATATTCTGGTCTATTCGAAGAATGAAGAAGAGCATAAGGAGCATTTGCGTTTGGTACTTGGAAAGCTCAAAGAACATCAGTTATATGCCAAGTTCAGCAAGTGCGAGTTTTGGTTAAAGGAAGTTGGATTCCTTGGACATGTTATATCCGGAGAAGGAATAGCAGTAGATCCCATCAAGGTTAACACTGTGACAAATTGGGAGTCACCCACGACAGTTGGAGAGATCCGGAGTTTTCTTGGACTCGCAGGATACTACCGGAGGTTCATTGAGAATTTCTCGAAGATTGCAAAACCTATGACCGAGTTGTTGAAGAAGGACACCAAATTCAATTGGACTGAGGAATGTGAGGCTAGTTTCCAGGAGTTGAAGAAACGTTTGGTTACAGCGCCAGTGTTGATTCTGCCAGGTCAACGCAAGGATTATGAAGTATATTGCGACGCTTCTCGTCGAGGACTTGTAGCCGTACTTATGCAGGAGGGAAGAGTTGTTTCATATACCTCACGATAGCTTAAACCCCATGAGTTGAATTATGCTACACATGATTTGGAGTTAGCAGCCGTAGTGTCGTGGAATTGTCACGGCAGATGTCCTCGAGCTAGGACTTAGTCGTGGAGCCATCGCAACCAGGAAGCTTGAAGGGGTTATGCGGGACAAGGAACACGAGGGTTTATACTGGTTTGGCCCCTTACGGTGAAGGTAAAAGCCTACGTCCAGTTTGAGGTGATATTGATTAGGGTTACGATCGCCAGGGAGCTAAACAGCTATGCCCGGCTCTCGATCAGGTTATTGTCGCCCTTGAACCGCTGCCGGGTCGTCCCTTATAGGGAGGCTGACGCCCCGCAGCCCTTAGAGTCCCGGCCGGCTCATAAGAACGTCCGGCTCGGACTCTAAACTATACTTGCCTTACACTACAAGTCTACTATAATAATGATTGTAGCTACAGGCTCTAAGCCATATCCGGGTCTCAGCCCATCTCTGGCCCATCGTCTTGAAACTTGGCTCCGGGCTTCTGGCAATGACCATCCGAAGAGTAACCCGGCCCCTCTTGGCGGGTGACTCTAAGGTCTATATCCTCAACATTAGGCCCCAGATTGACTTGAGCCGGCTCGTGTCAATCTTCAACTCTGCCGATAGAGAAAATCTCCGGCTTACCATTCATGTGAAGGCCATAACCCGGAGTGACGTCATCCTCTGGACTCCAGATAATCCGCCGTGACGTCATCCTCCATTAAGTCCGTTTTTTACTCCGCCAGATCCGCAACGGATCTTTGCTTTTATTGTCGTTCCGAAAATCGAGGCGTCGTGAGGGGGAGATAACCACGCCGTGGTCTCCTTGAATCTCGCGCCCACTTATGACTTCGCCTTATAAATAGGCCGGCCCAACGTGCTCTTCTCACGCTCTCTTCTTCCTCCTCGCGCCGTCGCTCTTCTGCCCGAGCTCTGCCACTGCCGCCGCCGTCGCGCCCCTGATCTTCATCAACCCGGCCGCTGCATCACCCTGACTCGGACCAGATAACGGCGGCGACTTCCGCTCTTCCCCAACTCCGGTGAGTCTCCTCTGCCTTGCTAGAACAGATCTGTGGTAGAGTTCGTCTGTGTTCTTCATGTTCGTCACCATAGCCACAAGCTTCGGTAGTTCCTGTAGTCATTGCCCTTGTTGATCTTCAGCCTTACATAGAACTAGTGCGGTAGTTGTTTAGGCCTCATTTTGAATGCCAGTAGATCTCTTTCCACTGCATAGATGCTTCGTTTGAGCTTAAGAACATCCACTCGTCTGTTTCTAGGTCTAGAAAATTTTCATTTCACCCGACCATTTTGATCCAAAAAAGTTACCGCAACCTGTGAAACCTGTTTTACCACACTTAGTAAAAACTGCAACCATTGAATCTTGGCGGCTTACATTTCCGGCTTAAAGAAAACACGCGCCGTAGAATCCTCCGGTTTAAAGAGAACCGTGCCTTGTAGAATTCTCCGGCTTAATTGAGTATATACCATTAGTCCCCTTCATAAGCTGCCACCTTAGTTTGAATGATAATCTCCGGTTTATAATTAACCCGGACACTTTTCTCTTTATCATAGACCACCAACTTTCACCATGCCTCCCAAGGCTCCCATCACTTGCAACTGGATGAGATCCAACGTCACTGACGAGACCCTGGCCAACTTCGTTAAGTCCGGATATTTACCTAAGAAGGAAAGCATGTCCTACCATGCCCCTGACCCGTCGGAAGAGAGACCACAGCCAAGGGACGGGGAAGTAGTGATCTTCGCAGACCATATGAGCCGGGGCTTTGCACCCCCCGGCTCAAAGTTTTTCAGGGACGTGCTCAACTTCTTTGACCTACGGCCTCAGGATATAGGACCCAACTCCGTATGCAACATCTGCAACTTCCAAGTCTTTTGTGAAGTGTACCTTGGAGAAGAGCCCAATTTGCTGCTTTTCAGAGAACTGTTCTACTTAAACCGCCAAAACAAGTGTGCCAACGGGCCAAGTCTGGAATTAGGCGGCATCTCCATCCAACGGCGTAGGGACTGTCTGTTCCCTTACGCAGAGCCGCCAAGCCACCCCAAGGACTGGAATATGACTTGGTTCTACTGCCAAGATACGTCCCCGGCTGACGAGAACCCGCTGCCCGGCTTTCGCCCAACACGCCTAGAGCCGACTCATCCGCTATCCGACAAACTGACTGCCGCGGAACGCCAGCCTCTGCTTCCAACGATCAATAAGATCAAGGCCCTGCTAGGCAACGGTCTGAACGGAATTGACCCGGTCCGGGTCTGGATCTCATGGTGGGTGATCCCATTGAGCCGCCGCCCCGGCTTAATGTGTGAGTACACCGGGCGAAAGGATGACCCGCAGAGGCACAGTCGCAATGATCTTCCAGAAGACGTTGCAGAGGAGGAGACCAAGGCTCTTCTAAACGAGAGCTTGGCAGATTGCGGAAGAACCGGGCTAGCCCCCTTCTGCAAGATCAATCCAGCCCCAGCGGTAAGCCGCTGACTTTAGCCTTTCAACTTCTTCTGCAGGTCACCTTGATCTGAACCATTTTAAGAATTCATTGCTGTATTTCTCAGGCTGATGATAAATTCTGGCGGGTCAAGTATGACCATGAGGCGGCCAAGAAGGCCAGGAAGGCGAAGAAAGCCGCCAAGAAAGCCGCCCCTCGCAAAGAGGGAAGCAGACCCACTGCTTCGGAGCTACTGCAATTAAGCGACAGCTCCGAGTCAGAGGTAACCCTTAAACCTTTAATCTCTTGCCATATTTGTTGTTTGTTGCTGTCCGCCTTATCAACATTTGCTCATTGACAGGATGACACCGGCGCCAGTAACCCGGTGGTTGAAGAGGTAACGTCACTTTCCTCCGACTCGGAGCCTTTGCCACAGCTGAAAGTCCGAAGAGTAACCCGGAAAGTAAGCTTTTCACATCCATTAGCTCATCAAGACCCTCAATTTCTTTTGAAGCAGCAGGTTCACGAGAGTCGGCGTCACACCCGGGCCCGCAAAGACACCGACCTCTCCGCCGGGTTACCCGACGCAACCAGGAAGCGTCGCACTGAGGTTTTTTCTCACCTGTACCCCTTTCATCCGTTGGCGGGTGTTATCCGTCAGCCACTCAACTCTTCTGACTCCAATTATCAGGAGACCTCCCCCTCTTCGGGTGACTCCATGCAGTCAAGTCTGCCGGCCTTCAAGACTGCACCCGGGTAATAACAATCTCCTTACATTATCTGTCTGTACTTACTCTTTGTGTGCCTAACACTTCTGTCTTTTCAGTGCCCAGGCAAAGCTCACTAAAAGAGCAAAGAAAACCAGGTCAGCCGGAGTGCCAGACTTGCCTGACCCGGAGGCGATGGCTCAAGAGCCGCCAGCTACCTCCACCCCCGAAGCCACCATTCCAATGGACACGGCACCTGAAGCCCCTGCCCCGACTACCAAGACAACGACCGAAGCGTCGGTTAACCCGGAGGCCTCCGGCTCGGCCCCACCAGCAGACGACCCGGACGTGGTAATTACCCGGACGGAATTCGTTGAGCCGGGGAGACCGACCGCGTTGGCCAAATGCTCCGCGAAGGGGGAGTTGCTGCAGCCCCACCAGGTGAATCTGGACCTCTCCAGCTACAGCGACTTGAGCATTGGAGAGCTCGTCTCTGGCTACATCAGCCAAGTTCACAAGAGCCGGGACGCCGAGATCGCCATGGTCAACCAGATCCAACAAAAATTTGAGGTATCCTTCTGCTGTCTTCTTACTTACTGCATAGTGACCCTTGTCATGCTAGCCCCCAAGTCGACGACTTATACTTGAATATGTTGTAGACTTAGGTCCCGGCTTACTCAACTGAGCCGGCAGCACGTAGATAGATACGTTCAATATGCATTAGCCCCCAAGTGCCAAGTGTCTTTGCTTGGAAAGCGCTTGGGACTTATATAATGACTGTTAATAACCCGGAAATATATGCAGGCTGTTGGCAAGAAATTAGAGTCTGACCTTGCGGATCTCAAGAGCCGGCTGAAGACACAGGAGATGGAGACCCGGAAGGCAAACGCCAAGTTTGTCTCCAGCATCGCCGCTCAAGAGAAGCTGAAGACCGAATTTGATGCTGAGCAGAAGGCCTGGGCTGAGGAGAAGGCCGCACTGGTGACCCGGGCGGAACAGGCGGAGAAGGCGCTCTCTGAGAAAACCGCCGAGCTCTCCGGCCCAAAGCGCCAGGTTTCCCAAATGGTAGCCGCCATCTTCGGTAAGTCGCCTCACCGGATTTCATCCATGTTAGAATGTTTACATCTCCTGATTCATCCTTGTCACCGGCTTATCTGATGTTGTTAAACAGGTCCCAGAAGCGCCAACCTTAACCAGAGCGTGGTCACCAAGTTAAAGGCCGTGTACACCCTGGTGGAACAGCTCTACACCGGGTCACAGCGCGCCTTAGCTGTGGTGGCCCTATCCAACGAGGTGCCAACTCATCTGGCCGAAGTCCTGCGCCGGCTCGCAGTTCTGCCGCAGCGGATCCAGGAGCTACGACGAGCATCCGCGAGAGCCGGAGCAATCGCCGCGCTGAGCCGGGCCAAAGCATTCCTGCCGGAGCTAGACCCGGCAGTCATCGCCCTGGGTTACCCAAGCCTGAAGAAAGACGGCTCAGCCTTCGACCAGAGGGATTTTGCGGCGTGTGTGAAGGCTGTATGCCCGGTGGCCACCATCATCAGGAATGACACCGACTTAACCAAGTATCAGCCGAGGTACAATGCGGAGAATCAGAGGATTCCAACCCCTCGCTATGAAGCTCTCAATCTGATTCCTCCGGCTCGTCAGCACACCTTCGCCCCGGAGATTGACCCAGCCAGGTTAATTGACGAAGAAGCCCAGTTCGAAGCTCTCAGCGGCATCGACTGGAAGTCATCAACCTTCGAGGTCTTGGGATCAGCCGGAGCAGAAGACAGGAACGAGCCGGGGACTTCAACTCAGCAGGCATCATAAAGCGGCTGGCGGTTCACCGAACAACGCTCCATCCTTGAGACTTGATGAATTTTTGTAATAGAATAGGTGCAACAATTTATCTCTGCCGTGCCATCGTGCACGTAATGAATGCTGAAATCCCTTGAAGTTATCCTTTTGGTGTACCTCCGGGTCATAATCATCCCTTTGTCCTTCTCAACCTTAAAAGGTGCCTTTAAGTATCTGCATAGAAAGGCAAATCACAAGTCTCAAGGCGGCTTACCACCCTGAGAATCAGGTGTTTGAGATGGATAACCTGGAATATGAATCAAAAAAGACTGGTCCTTAGTTATACTCTGAACATAGCCATGATAACACACTTATCGGCCTGTAAGCATACTTCCGGATTAAATAACCCGGGTAGCACGGTTGGTATCTTAACTCTAATTTACTTGCCTTGAGGACATCCATGATGTTCAACTAACAAGATAAACCAAAATTAAGCCGGCAAGTGAGACCCGGCCATGCACACTTTGCCAATCAGAGTAAACTTGTGATAAATCAGAACTTAGGGGCTTCCAGTTCGAATACGATCAGAGACCCGGCCCAAAAGGGGTTAAGCCAAGATTCGGATACGATCATATAGCCCCCAGTGGGTGTGGCGATGCCAATCAAGAGGGTACCGACAGCTATGTTCTCTTTGGTTCGAATACGACCCATGTTTGAACAAGAAGCCCCCAAATGATTCTTAAAATTGTTTAACGACGCTGATTCGAATACGATCCACGTCGGTTCTCAGAGGGGTTAAACTGTGATTCAAATAAGACCAAAGTTAACTTCCCAACGAGCTCGGCACTTTGCCAATCAAGTGGGTATCGACAGCTATGTTCTCTTTGGTTCGAATACGACCCATGTTTGAACAGGAAGCCCCCAAGTGACCTTACTGCTTACGGATAGACTCGAATACGATCATAAGCCGGATCCTCCTTTAAATCAGCATGTAAAAAATAACACACACATAATTGGAGGAGAAAAAAGGACAGAGGTCCTGCTTTATTTCTTATCATAATATATACATGTCTGAGATAAATATGTACACCACGAGAGCCGGTAGCTCAAGTGTAGTAAGGCCGAAGCTGAGCTATATTCCACGGCCGACGGGTCTCCTCCTCAGATTTACGCGAATCTTTATGTTCCCGAATATCAATGAGGTAATATGACCCGTTGTGCAAGTTCTTACTGACCACAAAGGGCCCTTCCCAAGGTGGGGATAACTTGTGTGCATCTGTTTGATCCTGGATGAGCCGGAGCACAAGGTCGCCTTCCTGGAAGACCCGGGATTTGACCCGGCGGCTATGATAACGGTGCAGGTCTTGTTGGTAAATCGCTGAACGGGCTGCTGCCACATCACGCTGTTCGTCCAACAAGTCCAGAGCATCTTGGCGCGCCTGTTCATTATCCGTCTCAACATAAGCCGCCACACGAGGTGAATCGTGACGGATGTCGCTGGGGAGGACTGCTTCTGCTCCATAAACCATGAAGAAAGGCGTGAAGCCTGTAGACCTGTTAGGAGTAGTGTTGATGCTCCATAAGACGGAGGGCAACTCCTCCACCCAACAACCCGGCGTCCGTTGCAAAGGGACCACAAGCCGGGGCTTGATGCCCTTCAGAATATCCTGGTTAGCTCTCTCAGCTTGACCATTGGATTGGGGATGAGCCACTGAGGAAACATCAAGTCGGATATGCTCTCGTTGACAAAACTCTTCCATAGCGCCCTTGGATAGATTGGTGCCATTGTTAGTTATGATGCCGTGCGGAAAGCCGAAGCGGAAAATCACCTTTTTCATAAATTGAACTGCCGTGGCTGCATCGCACTTGCTAACTGGCTCAGCCTCCACCCACTTCGTGAATTTGTCAACTACCACCAAGAGGTGGGTCTTCTTATCCTTGGACCGTTTAAAAGGCCCAACCATATCAAGCCCCCAGACCGCAAAGGGCCAAGTGATTGGGATCATCCTCAACTCCTGAGCCGGCACATGAGCCCGTCGTGAGAACCTTTGGCAACCATCACATTTACTGACCAAGTCCTCTGCATCAGCGTGAGCCGTTAGCCAATAAAAACCATGACGGAAAGCCTTGGCCACAAGAGATTTTGAACCGGCATGATGGCCACAATCCCCTTCATGGATCTCGCGCAAGATCTCTTGACCTTCCTCAGGGGAGATACAACGCTGAAATGCCCCTGAAACACTGCGATGATGCAACTCGCCATCGATAACAATCATTGACTTAGCCCGGTGGGTTATTTGCCTGGCCAGAGTTTCATCCTCAGGCAACTCTCCCCGGGTTATATAAGCCAGATATGGCATTGTCCAGTCTGGTATGACATGAAGAGCCGCCACCAGTCGTGCCTCCGGGTCAGGGATAGCCAAGTCCTCCTCTGTAGGCAACCGAACCGAAGGGTTATACAGGACATCCAAGAAAGTGTTAGGCGGCACCGGTTTTCGCTGGGAGCCTAGCCGGCTTAAAGCATCAGCTGCCTCGTTCTTCCTGCGATCAATGTGCTCCACTTGGTATCCCTGAAAGTGCCCAGCAATGGCATCAACCTCGCGGCGATAAGCCGCCATGAGAGGATCCTTAGAATCCCAGGTGCCTGATACTTGTTGAGCCACCAAGTCTGAGTCACCAAAGCACCTTACCCGGCTTAAGCTCATCTCCTTAGCCATCCGAAGACCGTGGAGCAAAGCCTCGTATTCAGCCGCATTGTTAGTGCAAGGAAACATCAACCATAGCACATAATGGAATTTGTCACCTTTAGGGGAAGCCAATACAACACCAGCCCCCGAGCCCTCCAGCTGTCTGGACCCATCGAAGTGAATAGTCCAATAAGTGTTATCTGGCCTTTGCTCAGGCACTTGTGACTCTGTCCAATCATTGATAAAATCCACCAAAGACTGAGATTTAACAGCAGTGCGTGGCACATATTTGAGGCCATGAGGTCCAAGTTCTATAGCCCACTTAGCAATTCTCCCTGTAGCCTCTCTGTTCTGGATAATATCCCCAAGAGGGGCAGAACTGACCACAGTGATGGGATGACCCTGAAAATAATGCTTGAGCTTCCGGCTTGCCATGAACACACCATATACGAGCTTCTGCCAATGCGGGTACCGCTGCTTGGACTCAATAAGCACCTCGCTGACATAATAAACCGGCCGCTCAACCGGATGCTCCTTACCCGTCTCCTTGCGCTCCACCACAATAGCCACACTGACGGCCCGTGTGTTTGCCGCCACATACAGTAGCAAGGGCTCCTTATCAACCGGAGCAGCAAGGACGGGGGGTTCTGCCAGTTGCTTTTTCAAATCCTCAAAAGCGGTATTAGCTGCATCATTCCAGACAAAGTTATCAGTTTTCTTCATCAACTGATATAGGGGCATAGCCTTCTCACCCAAACGGCTTATAAACCGGCTTAAAGCAGCGATACGACCCGCCAAACGCTGAACGTCATTTATACACGCCGGTTTAGCTAGGGAGGTGATGGCCTTGATCTTCTCCGGGTTAGCCTCAATGCCTCTGTCAGAAACCAAGAAGCCCAATAGTTTGCCTGCAGGAACACCAAAAACACATTTGGCCGGGTTAAGCATCATCTTGTAGACCCGGAGATTATCGAAGGTTTCCCTTAAGTCATCTATCAGGGTTTCCTCCTTGATGGATTTAACCACAATATCATCCACGTAAGCGTGAACATTGCGCCCGATCTGTTTATGAAGACAATTCTGTACACAACGCTAGTAAGTCGCCTGTGCACACTTGAGTCCAAAGGGCATAGACACATAGCAGAAGGCTCCAAAGGGAGTGATGAACGCCGTCTTCTCCTGGTCCTTAACTGCCATCTTAATCTGATGATACCCGGAATAGGCATCCAAGAAACTTAAGCGTGCACAACCTGCCGTCGCATCAATGATTTGATCAATACGGGGGAGAGCAAAAGGATCAGCCGGACACGCCTTGTTCAAGTCCATGTAGTCCACACACATCCGCCAGGTGCCGTTCTTGTTGAGTACGAGCACCGGGTTAGCCAACCACTCCGGGTGAAAAACTTCAACAATGAACCCGGCCGCCAAGAGCCGGGCCACTTCTTCACCAATAGCTTTCCGCCTCTCTTCATTAAACCGTCGAAGGAACTGTCTGACCGGCTTAAATTTTGGATCAACATTGAGAGTGTGCTCAGCGAGTTCTCTAGGTACACCTGGCATGTCAGAAGGTTTCCACGCGAAGATGTCCCTATTCTCACGGATGAACTCGATGAGCGCGCTTTCCTATTTCGGGTCCAGATTTGCACTGATGCTAAACTGCTGAGACGAGTCACCTGGAACAAAATCAACAAGTTTAGTCTCATCAGCTGATTTAAATTTCATTGCTGGTTCATTCTCCGTGGTTGGCTTTTTCAGAGAGGTCATATCTGTTGGGTCAACATTGTCTTTGTAAAACTTCAACTCCTCTGTAGCACAAACAGACTCTGCATAAGCCGCGTCGCCTTCCTCGCACTCTAGAGCCACCTTTCGGCTGCCGTGAACCGTAATAGTCCCGTTGTGACCCGGCATTTTGAGCTGCAAGTACACATAACACGGCCGTGCCATGAACTTGGCATAAGCCGGTCGTCCAAATATAGCATGGTATGGACTTCTTATCTTGACCACCTTAAAGGTCGGCTTCTCCACCCTGTAGTTGTTCTCATCACCAAAAGCCACTTCCAATTCGATCTTGCCGACTGGATAGGCCGACTTACCGGGCACCACACCATGGAAGATAGTGTTTGACTGGCTGAGGTTCTTATCGACTAGCCCATACAACGGAAAGTCTCATAATAAAGGATATTGATGCTGCTGCCTCCATCCATGAGTACCTTTGTGAACTTATAGCCTCCCACCTGAGGAGCCACCACTAAGGCCAAGTGGCCCGGGTTATCCACCCGGGGAGGGTGATCCTCCCTACTCCACACTATAGGCTGCTCAGACCACCGTAAGTAGCGTGGAACCGCCGGCTCAACAGCGTGAACAGCTCTCTTGTGAAGCTTCTGATCCCGTTTGCACAAACTGGTGGTAAACACATGATACTGTCCACCGCTAAGCTGCTTTGGGTTGGTCTAATAACCCCCCTGCTGTTGTTGATGACCCTAACCAGACTGTTGATTAAAGCCCCCTTGACCGTTCTGAGGACCGGAATTTGAGCCACCGCCCGGGCCATGAAAGCCGCCGGCGCCTGAACCGCCGCCCGGGCCATTGTAGCTCTTAAAGGCTTTCATGATCGCGCAATCCTTCCATAAATGAGTCGCGGGCTTCTCTCTAGAGCCATGCCTCGGGCAAGGTTCATTCAACAGCTGCTCCAGCGTTGGACCTGACCCGCCGCCTCGGGGAGGGGGCCTCCCCTTGCGTCGCTGGTTATTACCTTGAGAGTTGGCATTGGCTACAAACTCTAGGCTGCCATCGGCCTTACGCTTGCCTCCTCCTTGGTTCCCCAGGTTAAACTGAGGACTCTTGCCATTGTCGTTCTTCTTTCCCTTCCCTGTCCTTTCATCATCTGAAGGGGGATCCTTGGTACCATCAGAATCGGCGTACTTAACAAGAGCCGCCATTAGTGTACCCATATCGGTGCAGTCGTGTTTAAGCCGCCCGAGTTTCATCTTAAGGGGCACAAAGCGACAATTCTGTTCCAACATTAAGACTGCAGAGCCGGCATCCATCTTATCAGATGAATGTATGATCTCCTTGACCCGGCGAACCCAATGGGTCATGGATTCACCCTCCTGCTGCTTACAGTTAGTCAAGTCCACAATTGACATAGACTGCCTAGAGGTATCTTTGAAGTTTTGGATGAACCGGGCTTTCAGCTCTGCCCAAGACCCAATGGAATTTGGTGGTAGCCCTTTTAACCACGTGCGGGCAGTTCCATCTAACATCATGGTGAAATACTTGGCCATGGCCGCCTCACTGACCTCCAGCAATTCCATAGCCATCTCATAACTCTCAATCCAGGCTGCAGGCTGTAAGTCAGCTGTATAGTTAGGCACCTTCCTAGGGCCCTTGAAGTCTTTAGGTAGACGTTCATTACGGATAGCTGGCACCAAACAAGGGACACCCCCGGTCCTGGTAGGGATACCCACATCAACGGAAGTCGTCGGATAAGCCGGGGGGGTCTGGTAAGCCGTCAATTGAGGCACCTGCTCTGGCTCTTGCCGTGCTTGGTCTGCTGTGTAAAAGGCTCCATTATGAGCCGGGCCATGGCCAGGGGGCGGGTCATGGCGTCGGACGTTGCTTGAGCTGGTTGCCGAAACCATGTGCCGGCTGTAACTCGGGCTCTGGCCTGGACGAGGAGTCGAGTGGATCCTGTCCCGGCTGTAAGAGTACGCCTCTTGCTGCGCCAGTGCTGTTTGAAGGAGTTCCCTGACCCGGCGGGTCTCGATAGCCGTCGGAGAGTCACCGTCAACCGGTAGGGCCGCCAGCCGTGCTGCTGCAGCGACCATGTTTTCCAGCGGGTTGTTATAATGACCCGGGGGTATTGGCACGTACTGAGGCGGGGCAGGGGGCACCTGGGGAGGCCCCATCACTCGTGGCTGAATAAGGGGTCCAGACCCGGGCGCAATGACCCCTGGCGGGTTACTAGACCCCGCACCCGGCGTGTTGAAAAGATTGCGTGGATCGTAAACCGGTGGGAGTCGAGACTGGGCCTTCTGATGCCTCCTTCTCATGACCTCGTTGGCCGCGTTCTGATCCATCGTGAGTTGGAAGGACTGCGCTTGAATCAGCTGAGTCCGGGCGTCGAGAGCCGCCCGCTCCGCAGCCAGCCTAATCCCTTCCGCTGCAAGATCCTCTTTAGCTTTTATCAGATCCAATTTCAACGGTGCCACCTCCGCATCGTGCTGGGCTTGATCCGCCGGGTCAACCGTGGTGGTTAACAGGGCCGTCATCTTGTCCGTGAGATCCATCAGCACCTGAGCCCGAGAAGGCACCGGGTTTCCCAATCCAGCAGCGGGGTTCTGAACAGGCTGCGCACCAGCGATAAAAACTCCAACCTGACTTGGCAGCTCAAAAGGGTCCGGAATACTGTCGCCATCGGAACAACCCATGAGCCTACCATCTTGAAGTTGGTACAACGAGTTTGACTCATCGGTGGCCGACTCGCCGTCAGAGCCGGCGGCCGCCTCCTCACCGGACCCAGATGGATCAGAGGGCCCTCCATGGATGCATCCCACAAAAGCGCGCCTTAAGGCAGGCCGGGCTCGGGCGAGTCGTGCACGCTGAGCCGTTTCGATGAGATCGGCGCGGAGATCCGGCTCGGGGCCCGGCTCACCAATCTTGCCAATGAAGACATGAATTCCGCCAAAGGGGACCCGGTACCCGTACTCGATTGAGCCGGCGTCGGGGCCCCAGTCCGCATCGTCGATGTAGAGCTTGCCGCGACGACTCTTGGTCATCCGGCCCACAGCGTATCCCTTGAGCCCTTCGAAGCTGACCTTCAAGAACTCAAATCCACCGTGCGCTAGCCCCACGGTGGGCGCCAACTGTCGTGGAATTGTCACGGCAGATGTCCTCGAGCTAGGACTTAGTCGTGGAGCCATCGCAACCAGGAAGCTTGAAGGGGTTATGCGGGACAAGGAACACGAGGGTTTATACTGGTTCGGCCCCTTACGGTGAAGGTAAAAGCCTACGTCCAGTTTGAGGTGATATTGATTAGGGTTACGATCGCCAGGGAGCTAAACAGCTATGCCCGGCTCTCGATCAGGTTATTGTCGCCCTTGAACCGCTGCCGGATCGTCCCTTTATATAGGGAGGCTGACGCCCCGCAGCCCTTAGAGTCCCGGCCGGCTCATAAGAACGTCCGGCTCGGACTCTAAACTATACTTTCCTTACACTACAAGTCTACTATAATAATGATTGTAGCTACAGGCTCTAAGCCATATCCGGGTCTCAGCCCATCTCTGGCCCATCGTCTTGAAACTTGGCTCCGGGCTTCTGGCAATGACCATCCGAAGAGTAACCCGGCCCCTCCTGGCGGGTGACTCTAAGGTCTATATCCTCAACACGTAGTGCATGCGTTGAAGACATGGAGGCATTTTCTCATCGGAAACCATTGTGAGGTGTACACGGATCACAAGAGCTTGAAGTACATTTTCACGCAGAAGGGGTTGAATCTCAGGCAAAGAAGATGGTTGGAGCTCATTAAGGATTATGATATGAATTGCATTATCACCCAGGGAAGGCTAACGTAGTAGCTGATGCGTTGAGCCGCAAGAGCCATGTCAACACACTCATGACCGGAGAGTTACCCAAGGAGTTAGCCGAAGATCTTGGTGAACTATGTTTGGAAATAGTACCAAGAGGCTTTGTAGCAGCATTGGAGATTCAGTCTACTTTGATGGATAAGATTAGAGAAGCTCAGAAGACAGACAAGGAGATTGCTGAGATAAAGGAAAGGATGAGTAAAGGAAAAGCCAAGGGATTTCGTGAGGATGAGCACGATACCTTATGGTTTGAGGACCGCGTTTATGTGCCCAATGATCCGGAGATCAGGAAGTTGATCTTGCCAGAGGCCCATGATTCGCCGTACTCAATTCACCCAGGAAATACCAAGATGTACCTGGATTTAAAGGACAGTTTTTGGTGGACCGGAATGAAGAAGGATATTGCGGAGTATGTAGCAGTTTGTGATGTATGTCAGAGAGTGAAGGCAGAGCATCAGAAGCCAGCAGGATTGCTACAACCATTGCCGATACCCGAATGGAAGTGGGATAAGCTAGGCATGGATTTTATCACGAGATTGCCCAGGACTCGTTTAGGCTATGACTCGATATGGGTTGTAGTCGATCGTTTGACGAAGGTAGCTCATTTCATCCCAGTAAAGACCACTTATACCAGTGCTAAGTTGGCAAAGATATACATGACCAGGATCGTATGTCTGCATGGAGTTCCGAGGACCATTGTATCAGATAGAGGAACCCAATTTACTTCAACGTTTTGGAATCAGTTGCATGAAACTTTGGGTACCAGGCTAGAGTTCAGTACAGCCTTTCATCCACAGACAGACGGACAGACCGAGAGAGTCAATCAGATTTTGGAGGACATGCTGAGAGCTTGTGCGCTTGATTATGGATCTAGTTGGGACGACAATTTGCCATATGCAGAGTTCTCTTACAACAACAGTTATCAATCCAGTTTGAAGATGGCCCCTTTCGAAGCTCTGTGCGGAAGGAGGTGCAGGACACCATTTTTGTGGGATGAAGTTGGAGACCGCCAGTTGTTTGGACCAGATTTGATTAAAGAGTCTGAACAGAAGGTGAAGTTGACTCGCGATAGGCTCAAGGTAGCCCAGCCTAGGCAGAAGAGTTATGCGGATTCTAAACGCAAGGAGACAGTTTACGAAGTTGGAGACAGAGTGTATCTTCGAGTATCACCACTTCGAGGAGTGAAGCGCTTTGGAGTTAAGGGAAAGTTAGCGCCACGTTTTGTAGGACCATACCAAGTTTTGGAGCGTATGGGAGAAGTTGCTTACAAGTTGGAATTGCCCGAAGGATTGTCGGGAGTTCACGATGTGTTCCACGTATCCCAGCTGAAGAAGTGCCACGTGGAGATGGCTGAGATACCACTGAGAGATACAGTGCCGCTGGAAGCGATTCAGCTGGATAGTGATTTGACCTATGAGGAGAAACCAGTCAAGATTCTCGAATATGCCAGGCGAGTCACCCGCAGCAAGGTTATCAAGTTTTGCAAAGTTTAGTGGAGCCACCATACCGAGGATGAAGCCACCTGGGAGCGAGAGGAAGATCTACGGAAGGACCACTCTCACCTATTTTCTAGCCAACCCGAATCTCGAGGCGAGATTCATCTTCAGGGGGGTAGGTTTGTAACATCCCAAATTTTCAATTTGGAATGTTATACATTAGATCATCATGCATAACATAATTTATTGCATTTTTGTTTTGCGATCCGAGAAATTCTACGCAACTCAAGGACCCACGAAGAGAGTTGGGGATTTCGTTATTTTCATATTTGGGTTTTCTCAAATTTTGAAAATAGGATCATTTGTTTTAATTATTTTTCTCTCCAAAAAATGTTTCATATTAAAATATATGAGAGGGGATAATATGACTTCTCCAAAAATAATGAAATATTGGAGGAATATTAAAAACAAATATTTGATTTTATTTGGATTTTATTTGATTTTATTTGAATTAGGAAAAATACGCGTTTTTCAAAATTTCATTTTAGGCCCAAATAAATGTTCATCTTGTCCGGCTTATTTTTAGAGGACGGGAAAAATTTATTCCGGGATTTTTGGAGTCAGTTTAGTATTTCTTTTATTTTTTTTCTGCGCAGAGTTTTTTTTTAAGGTTACCGCCTTACCGGGCCGTGTCCGACCTGGACACTGCGCCCGGGCGGCCTTTAAAGGTCGACGGCCCGCCCCGGGCCCAAACCCTAGCCGCCAGCCCCGCCCCGCCTCGAGACCCGCGCCGCCGCCGCCGGATTTCACCGCCCCGCCCCGAGACCCGCGCCGCCGCTGCCGGATTCCGCCGACGCCGCGCCTCGCCGCCGCCGCCCCGACCCGCCGCCCCGCCCCGCCGCCTGCCGGACCCGTTCCGCCACCCGCCGCCGCCGGCGGTTTTCTTAAGAGAACCGCCCAGTTTTTTTAAAAAAACCGCGGTTTGTTTTTTTAGATCGGTTTAATTTTTTTCCGGTTTACTTATTTTGCGGACGTTCGTCCATACGTTCGTTTTAACGAACGGTTTTCGTCGTTTAACCGCAGACAGCGAACGTTCGTTCGTTAGCCTGTTCGTTAGTTTTTCTTTTACTCGGATTTTTCGCGATTATTTTCGATCGCGATTTCAGATCTGTTTTTCGTTTTAGTATAACTTTTCGCTCGTTTATCGGAATCAGGCGATTCAAGCGCCTAGAGTTTCATCTCGAAATCCTCTTTCTATTTAACCAACTCAAACAAGTTTTTTCTACTGTAAAGTTTCACTTAGGTCCAGATTAGTAAACGAAGCTTGTTTCTTTCGCCGTTTGAGTTTCGTTGCTTCGTTCGATTTGATTCTTTTTGCAAACCGGAGTTCTTAAGTTAAACTTTCTGGTTAGATCTCTTATTTCGAGTTTTAGCCATGCACCCTTGCTTGATTGCTTATGTATGTATTGTTTGTTTGCGATAGAGTACCCGGAGTGCGAAGCGTGCTACTACGAGTCTCTAGGTTTCACGGATCATCAGCAAGGCAAGTAACACTTTGATCATACCTCTTTACCACCCAGTTTTATTGCATTAGATCAACCCTCAAACTATTGCATGGTTAGGAATTGTTTAATATGTTGGTTTTGGGAAGTAGATGAGGTAGTACATATTGTCCTGTTTATTATCAAACCCTTGGGAGTTACTTCTACGTTTGCTTATATTGCTATGCTATGCTCGTAGACGTGGATTGGGTTTGAGTGAATTTCCATGACAGATGTGAGGATGTTAATTAATGGTTCAACTTAAGGTGGTTACTTTAATTCACATCTGGGTGGATTGAGGCACCTGGGGAACCCAGTGTTGCCTGTATTTTTGGATATCCCGGAGTACCCGTGAGATTATCCTATGGACTGCCACCCAGGCTCAAAGGGATCATGAGATTATTCATGCTAGAAACTTCCATGTGCAGCCACAAGCTATTATGGGCTCTAGCATAGTTGAGTATGTTGCATGACCTCTTTCAGTGGTGGGCTAGCAGATGTAGGGGAAAGTAGGTGTAACTGTCCACCCGGAGTAAAGAGTTGTTGTTTCTGAAAGACTGTGTCTCGGTCATCCGTTTCTCAAACACCATGTAGTGCGAGAAATCAAACGGAGGAGATCGAGTCTTGTGGGGAAAAGTGCACAAACCTCTGCAGAGTGTACAAACTAATCATGGTTAGCCGTGTCCTCGGTTATGGACATCTTGAGTATCTAGTTCTTGGATTATCATGTGAATCTCATCATCATGTTACTTAATTTAATTTGATTGGGGTTAGTCACGTTCTTAATTGGGATTGAGTTGGAGGAACCTTCTCAATGTTTAACAACCACCATGATAGTTAAATGAAATTTGTTCCTTTGTTGTAGGAAAAAATTGGCTTTTCGCGAAAACTGTAACCATAGAGCTTTCCACCAGCCAAATATGCATGTAGTGATAGCATTATTTTGTTCATTACTCTATGTGTTACATTGCCAGCATATTCCATGTGCTGACCCATTTTCGGGCTGCAACGTTCATGTTGCAGACTTTTCAGCGACGAGTAAGGTGCCATAGGTCGTGGTCTTATACTTAGTGATGCCGTTGGAGTTGATGGACTCACTTTATCTTCCAAGCCTTCCGCTGTTATCGTTGTTAGATGGCCTTAAGCCATATTTATTGTAATAAGTTCTCTCTTGAGACTATTCGATGTAATAAGTGTGTGATTGCTACTCTGTAATAAATCCTTCAAGTACTGTGCGTGTCAGCATTACCGATCCAGGGATGACACTGATGCACAGAGACTAGACTGTTTGAGGTCTGGTCGCTACAAAGTGAAGGCTAGCAAAAGACTGGGAAGCGACCAACTAGAGAGTGACAACAGTCATGAACATGCATTAAAATTAATAAACATTGAGTACAAGCATGAGTAGGATATAATCCACCATGAACATAAATATCGTGAAGGCTATGTTGATTCGTTTCAACTACATGTGTGAACATGTGCCAAGTCGAGTCACTTAAATCATTCAAAGGAGGATACCACCCCGCTATACCACATCACAACCATTTTAATAGCATGTTGGCACGCAAGGTAAACCATTATAACTCATAGCTAATCAAGCATGGCATAAGCAACTATAATCTCTAATTGTCATTGCAAACATGTTTATTCATAATAGGCTGAATCAGGAACGATGAACTAATCATATTTACAAAAACAAAAGAGGTCGAGTTCATACCAGCTTCTCCCATCTCACTCAGTCCATCATATATCATCATAATTGCCTTTCACTTGCACGACCGAACTATGTGAATAATAATAATAGTGCACGTGCATTGGATTAAGCTGGAATCTACGAGCATTCAATAAACAGGAGAAGACAAGGCAATATGGGCTCTTGGTTAAATCAATCAATAATGCATATAAGAGCCACTTCAACAATTTCATCATGGTCTTCTCCTATCGACCCCCAAAGAAAAGAAAAGAAATAAAACTATTTACACGGGAAAGCTCCCAACAAGCAAAAGAAGAATAGGAAATCTTTTTGGATTTTCTTTTTAATTATTACTACTACAGCAAGAAAATAAACTAACTAAAAGTTATTACTAATTTTTTTGGCTTTTCTTGAGGTTTAATCAAACACACAAGAAGAAAGCAAGAAAAAGAAAATAAACTAGCATGGATAATACAATGAAAGAGTATGAGCACCGACATCTAGCAATGAGTGTGTGTGAACATGAATGTAATGTCGATGAGAAATACGTACTCCCCCAAGCTTAGGCTTTTGGCCTAAGTTGGTTTATTGCCACGGATGGCCTGGCGGATATCCATAGTTGTAGCCGGGGTCGTACTGAGATGAAGAAGACTCTGATTGCCACTGGTTGGCAATCATCTCCGGATCCCACTGGTAATTAGACTGTCGTGGAGGTTCAAATTGTGGTTCCGGCTCCGTGGCTGATGTAGGGTTCCGGTAGGCGTGAATGGCCGCCAGCGGAACGAGATACGAACCTACAGATAAATCAAACAAGGAAGGAGCAGGCAAGGTAATAGTCTCAGGGTGATGTTTATCAAAGAACAATTTGTATTTAAGTGCCCCTTCCCTATTCTTAACAATAAAGTCATGCGCTACCATACTCTTATAATCTAAATAAGCAGTGGGCAGTAATTTTTCTTCTTTTTCATAGTGCCTAATAGGTATGTTATAGTGTGCAGCAAGGCGTGAAGCGTAAATACCTCCAAAGATGGGGCCCTTTGTATGGTTCAGACTTAACCGTTTAGCAATAATACCGCCCATACTAACAGAGTTATCACAGAATAAACCATGGAACAAAATAATAATATCAGGAACACTAAGGTTTCCACAGTTTCCGCGACCAATTAAGCAACGACTAGCAAATATTGCAAAGTAGCGTAAAACAGGAAAATGTATGCTAGTGATTCTTGCATCGGAAACCTTCCTAGTTTCCCCTACAGTAATAGTATCAATAAACCCGTCCACATCTTTACGATGTGGTTCCTCTAAACTACCCTCGAAAGGTATTTTGCAAACCCTGCAAAATTCATATAGTGACATCTTCTTAACCACATCATATAAATGAAACTCTACTGAAGGAGGTGATTCCTTAGGATAATAGTAGAAGTTCTGCACAAAAGTATTGGTGAGTAAGAGATACTGTTCGCGTTGGTCGCGGAGGAAGTCGGTGAGGCCTGCATTCTCAACCAATTCATAAAAATCATCATAAATCCCGGCTGCTCTCAAGAAATCATCGGAAGGCCATTCACATGGCCGAACCTCCGCGGTGCGAGGCAAATTATATTTGGGCCTCTCTGCTTCCTCACTTTGCTTCTCCTTCGAGCTTCGGCTCGATGAGCCCCTCAAAAATCTCTTCATTATTTTCTGAAAAATTCTGAAATTTTTAGTAACTTCAAATAAAAGTGAACCAATCTCAACAAAATTGATAGCAACTACTCCTACAAGTGCCTAGAGCCTATATCATGCATTAGAACTACTTGGAACCATATAAATTTGACATGCAAGCTCAAGAACATGGTCACCTAGGCAGCACAAATTTGCAATGAATAAAGCACTAGAACAAAAACTAATTGGACCAATGGAGGAGTCACATACCAAGGAACAATCCCCCCAAGCAGTTTTGTGAGAGGTGCTTTGAGCAAGGAGATCGAAAATCGCAGCAAAATGAGCTAGAACTCGTGCTTGAGCTGGATGGTGATTTTTTTGGGAGGAAGAAGGAGTGTGTGGGTGCAGGAATAAGTGGAGGGGAGCCACCGTGGGCCCACGAGGCAGGGGGCGCGCCCTGGACCCTCGTGGCCAGGTGCTTGCTCCCTCTGCTGTGTTCTCAGTGCCAAATATTCTTAAATATTCCAGAAAAAATCATATTTTAATTTCAGGGCATTTGGAGAACTTTTATTTTTGGGGTATTTTTATATTGCACGGATAAATCAGAAAACAGACAGAAAAATACTATTTTTACTTTATTTCAACTAAATAACAGAAAGTAGAAAGAGGGTACAGGAGGTTGTGCCTTCTAGTTTCATCCATATCATGCTCATCAAAAGGAATCCACTAACAAGGTTGATTAGGTCTTGTTAACAAACTCATTCCGACTAACATGGAACCGGAGAAATTTTGAATAACACTATGTTACCTCAACGGGGATATGCACATCCCCAATAATAAGGATATCATATTTCTTCTTGACAGTAGGTAAAGGAAATTCAAAACCTCCAAAAATAATCGATGGAATTTTTCCAATAGAGTTGATACTGTGAACTTGAGGTTGTTTCCTCGGAAAGTGTACCGTATGCTCATTACCATTAACATGAAAAGTGACATTGCCTTTGTTGCAATCAATAACAGCCCCTGCAGTATTCAAAAAAGGTCTTCCAAGAATAATAGACACACTATCGTCCTCGGGAATATCAAGTATAACAAAGTCCGTTAAAAAAGTAACGTTTGCAACCACAACAGGCACATCCTCACAAATACCGACAGGTATAGCAGTTGATTTATCAGCCATTTGCAAAGATATTTCAGTAGGTGTCAACTAATTCAAATCAAGTCTACGATATAAAGAAAGAGGCATAACACTAACACCGGCTCCAAGATCACATAAAGCAGTTTTAACATAGTTTCTTTTAATGGAGCATGGTATAGTTGGTACCCCTGGATCTCCAAGTTTCTTTGGTATTCCACCTTTAAAAGTATAATTAGCAAGCATGGTGGAAATTTCAGCTTCTGGTATCTTTCTTTTATTTGTAACAATTTCTTTCATATACTTAGCATAAGGATTCATTTTGAGCATATCAGTTAATCGCATACGCAAAAAGATAGGTCTAATCATTTCAGCAAAGCACTCAAAATCCTCATCATCCATTTTCTTGGATGGTTTGGGAGGAAAAGGCATGGGTTTCTGAACCCACGGTTCTCTTTCTTTACCGTGCTTCCTAGCAACAAAGTCTCTCTTATCATAACGTTGATTCTTTGATTGTGGGTTATCAAGATCAACAGCAAGTTCAATTTCTACATCATTATCATTGCTAGGTTGAGCATCATCATGAACATCATCTTTAACATTATTACTAGGTTCATGTTCATTACCATATTGTGTTTCAGCATCAGAAATGGAAATATCATTGGGGTTCTCAGGTGTGTCAACAACAGGTTCACTAGAAGCATGCAAAGTCCTATCATTTTTCTTTTTCTTCTTTTTAGAAGGACTAGGTGCATCTATATTATTTCTCTGAGAATCTTGTTCAATTCTCTTAGGGTGGCCTTCAGGATACAAAGGTTCCTGAGTCATCTTACTAGTTCTAGTAGCTACTCTAACAGCATAGTCATTATTCTTATTATTCAATTCATTGAGCAAATCATTTTGAGCTTTAAGTACTTGTTCTACTTGAGTGGTAACCATAGAGGCATGTTTACTAATGAGTTTAAGTTCACCTTTAACTCTAGACATATAATCACCCAAGTGTTCAATCATATAAGCATTTTGTTTTAATTGTCTACCAAAATAAGCATTGAAGTCTTCTTGCTTAACCATAAAGTTGTCAAACTCATCCAAGCATTGTCTAGCAGACTTATAACGAGGGATATCACCTTCATCAAATCTATAGAGAGAATTTACCTTTACTACCTGTGTCGGGTTATCAAGACCATGTGTTTCTTCAATAGGTGAGGGATTAAGATCATATATTTATTCAACAGACGGTAAATTAAGACCATGTATTTCTTCCATTTAGCTAATAACCTCGTTAGATCATATCTATCATTGCAAGCTAAAATAGCTCTAGCAGCTTCTTCATCCATAACATAACCCTCAGGAACAACAGGTAATTCATATTTATTGGGAGGAGAGTCTTCATCATCACTATCTTCAATATTATCAGTTTCAATAATTTCATTCTCTCTAGCCCTAGCAAGTTGTTCATCAAGAAATTTACCAAGTGGCACAGTAGTATCAAGCATAGAAGTAGTTTCATCATAAGTATCATGCACAACAGAAGTGGCATCATCAACAACATGCGACATATCAGAATTAATAGCAAAAGCAGGTTTAGGTGTCGCAAGCTTACTCAAAACAGAAGGTGAATCAAGTGCAGAGCTAGATGGCAGTTCCTTACCTCCCCTCGTAGTTGAGGGATAATTTTTTTTCTCGTCTTTCAAGTTCTTCATAGTGACCAGCAGATATAAATCCCAAGTGACTCAAAGAATAGAGCTATGCTCCCCGGCAATGACGCCAGAAAATAGTCTTGATAACCCACAAGTATAGGGGATCGCAACAGTTTTCAAGGGTAGAGTATTCAACCCAAATTTATTGATTCGACACAAGGGGGGCCAAAGAATATTCTCAAGTATTAGCAGTTGAGTTGTCAGTTCAACCACACCTGGATAACTTAATATCTGCAGCAAAGTATTTAGTAGAAAAGTAATATGGAAGTAACGGTAACGATAGCAAAAGTAATATTTTTGGGTTTTGTAGTGATTGTAACAGTAGCAACGGAAAAGTAAATAAGCGGAGAACAATATGTGAAAAGCTCGTAGGCATTGGATCGGTGATGGAGAATTATGCCGAATGTGGTTCATCATGTAACAGTCATAACATAGGGTGACACAGAACTAGCTCCAATTCATCAATGTAATGTAGGCATGTATTCCGAATATAGTCATATGTGCTTATGGAAAAGAACTTGCATGACATCTTTTGTCCTACCCTCCCGTGGCAGCGGGGTCCTAATGGAAACTAAGGGATATTAAGGCCTCCTTTTAATAGAGTACCGGAACAAAGCATTAACACATAGTGAATACATGAACTCCTCAAACTACGGTCATCACCAGGAGTGGTTCCGATTATTGTCACTTCGGGGTTGCCGGATCATAACACATAGTAGGTGACTATAGACTTGCAAGATAGGATCAAGAACTCACATATATTCATGAAAACATAATAGGTTCAGATCTGAAATCATGGCACTCGGGCCCTAGTGAAAGCATTAAGCATAGCAAAGTCATAGCAACATCAATCTCAGAACATAGTGGATACTAGGGATCAAACCCTAACAAAACTAACTCGATTACATGATAAATCTCACCCAACCCATTACCGTCCAGCAAGCCTACGATGGAATTACTCATGCACGGCGGTGAGCATCATGAAACTGGTGATGGAGGATGGTTCATAATGACGACGGCGACGGATTCCCCTCTTCGGAGCCCCGAACGGACTCCAGATCAGCCCTCCCGACAGGTTTTAGGGCTTGGCAGCGGCTCCGTATCGTAAAACGCGATGAATCCTTCTCTCTAGTTTTTTCTCCCCGAACACGAATATATGGAGTTGGAGTTGAGGGTGCCCACGAGGCAGGGGGCGCGCCCCCCACCCTCGTGGACAGGTGGAGGCCCCCCTGACGTCGATTCTTCTTCCAGTATTTTTAATATTTTCCAAAAATAAGTTCCGTGGAGTTTCAGGTCATTCCGAGAACTTTTGTTTCTGCACATAAATAACACCATGGCAATTCTGCTGAAAACAACGTCAGTCCGGGTTAGTTCCATTCAAATCATGCAAGTTAGAGTCCAAAACAAGGGCAAAAGTGTTTGGAAAAGTAGATACGACGGAGACGTATCAGAAGGCGTCTTCCAAGTCCTCCCAGCTACCAATAGAGTTTTCTGGCAGGCTGTTTAACCAGTGCCAAGCTGGTCCCTTGAGTTTTAGCGGGAGGTATTTGATGGCATGGAGATCATCACCGCGGGCCATGTGAATATGGAGAAGAAAGTCCTCGATCCATACCGCAGGATCTGTTGTTCCATCATATGATTCGATATTCACGGGTTTAAACCCTTCTGGGAATTCGTGCTCCATTACTTCATCAGTGAAGCAGAGGGGGTGTGCGGCACCTCTATATCGGGCCAAGTCACGACGTAGTTCGGATGGAGTCCGTCTGTGGTTTTCGGCCCGGACGCGGTTATGCTTGTCATGTCCGGCTAGATAGCTGTCGTCGCGCGTCGAGGCACGCCCCCGTGATCCGTAGATCGATCTGGTCTGACCTGCTCTATTTTCCAGGTCCTGACGCACGTCATATGTATGCCCCCGAGCTGTTATGTCTCTATCTTTACGGCGAGGTGGCATGGGCTGGTGTTCAACTTGAGTTGCCATTCTATCCCGGCCGCGTAGGTGGTCGGTCAGCCGTGTTACGCGCTGATGGTACGGGCTCCAGTGCCTCGTCATCGAATTGAGGTAGCAGTTTGCGCTTCGGGTAACTTTTGGTTGGGCGCTCGAGGCCATATTCCTCGGCTGCCAGGACATTAGTCCACCTATCGTTGAGTAGGTCTTGATCAGCTTGAAGCTGTTGCTGCTTCTTTTTCAGGCTCCTTGTAGTGGCTATTAGCCGGCACTTAAAGCGCTCTTGCTCGAGAGGTTCCTCAGGCATGATAAAGTCTTCATCGCCGAGGCTCACCTCGTCCTCGGAGAGTGGAAGATAATTACTATCCTCCGAGTCTTCGTTTACAACCTGTTCATCAGGGCTAACTTGCCCTTCTTCCCGATCGTCCTGTTCGGAGGTTGGCTCGACGGGGTTTTCTTGGTCTTCGGCATCGTCCGGAGTATTATTGCCTCCCGTGCCGGTGTTGTTGTCCTTTCCACGGCGTGATTTAGAGCGGCGCCGCTGACGTCGCCACTTTGGTTGTATCTCAGGAGGCTTATCCTCTACTGGATTTTTCTCGTTATCGCCGTTGCCCTCTTTGGGTGTATCCACCATGTACATGTCATACGAAGAGGTGGTCGTCCAGCGTCCGGTAAACGGAGAGTTTTGGGCCTGCTCTTCTCCGGCATCGTCGTCCATGACGTTGATGTCTTCGGAACCATAATCGAGCATGTCAGTTAAGTCCTCGACAGTGGCTATGAAGTGGGTGGTGGGTGGGATGTAAAATTCCCCGCTCTCAGCCCCTAGTCCGGGCTGGGCGTAGTTCGGACGTTGCTCCTCTGTAATGACGAGGGATCACATCAAGTCCAGAGCCTCACTTAAAGGCGAGGTTTGGTCGAGGAGAAGAGAGTCCGTGGAGTACGGCGGGAAGGAAACTTCTTGGCCGAACTCACACGATGCTGGCTCCGAGGGTCCGGAGCCAGTGTCCGGAGAAGAGTCCGGCATCCGGATGGTTGCCAGCGACACTACTTCCTCCGGACCTCCCGTACTGGGTTCAGTGGCCACAGATAGTCCAGCGGGCTCAGGAATCCCGTCTTCGGACCTAGCGATGTGCCCCGGACCTAAGGCCAGAGCGGAGGTTGGGGTTGTGAACCCTTGGAAGATCAAGTCTCCTCGGATATCAGCGACATAGTCCAGATTTCCAAAACTAATCTGGTGACCTGGGGCGTAGCTATCAATCTGCTCTAGATGGCCAAGCGAGTTGGCCCGCAGTGCGAAGCCGCCGAACACGAAGATCTGGCCAGGGAGAAAAACCTCCCTCCGGGCCGCATTGTTGTAGATGATTGACGGAGCCATCGAACCTTCTGACGACGACACAGCGGAACTTTCAATGAAAGCACCAATGTCGGTGTCAAAACCGGCGGATCTCGGGTGGGGGGGCCGAACTGTGCGTCTAAGGTCGATGGTAACAGGAGACGGGGGACACGATGTTTACCCAGGTTCGGGCCCTCTTGATGGAGGTAATACCCTACTTCCTGCTTGATTGATCTTGATGAATATGAGGAATACAAGAGTTGATCTACCACGAGATTGTAATGGCTAAAACCTAGAAGCCTAGCCTGTATGATTATTATGATTGCCTCTACGGACTAAACCCTCCGGTTTATATAGACACCGGAGGGGCCTAGGGTTGTACAGAGTCGGTTAAAGAGGAAGGAATCGAACGCCAAGGTTGCCATCCACGCAAAGGAGAGTCCCATCCGGACACGGGAGGAAGTCTTTATCTTGTATCTTCACGGCCCATCAGTCTGGCCCATGTCACATAGGCCGGACGCCCGAGGACCCCTTAATCCAGGACTCCCTCAATGAATACTTCATAAATTATAGATACGTTGGAGACGCATCAATGAGCCATCACGCCGTCATCACCAACTCTCTCCCCCTCTATGCAGTGGTGACACCTCTTCTCCCCATTGTAATCTCTACTTAAACATGGTGCTCACCGCTATATATTATTTCCCAATGATGTATGACTATCCTATGATGTTTGGGTAGATCCGTTTTGCTCTATGGGTTGATTGATGATCATGATTGGTTTGAGTTGTATGTTTTATTATTGGTGATGTCCTATGGTGCTCTCCGTGTCGCACAAGTGTGAGGGATCCACGCTGTAGGGTGTTGCAATATGTTCATGATTCGCTTATGGTGGGTGGCGTGAGTGACAGAAGCACAGACCCGAGTAAGTGGGTTGTTGCGTATGGGAATAAAGAGGACTTGATACTTAATGCTATGGTTGGGTTTTACCTTAATGATCTTTGGTAGTTGTGGATGCTTGCTAGAGTTCCAATCATAAGTCCATATGATCCAAGTAGAGAAAGTATGTTATCTCATGCCTCTCCCTCATATAAAATTGCAATAATGATTACCGGTCTAGTTATCGATTGCCTAGGGACAAATAACTTTCTTGTGACAAAAGCTCTCTACTAAAACTAACTTCGTTGTTTATTTATCTAAACAACCCCTAGCTTTTATTTACGTGTTCTTTATTATCTTGCAAACCTATCCCTTTACACCTACAAAGTACTTCTAATTTCATACTTGTTCTATGTAAAGCGAACATTAAGCGTGCGTAGAGTTGTATCAGTGGTCGATAGAACTTGAGGGAATATTTGTTCTACCTTTAGCTCCTCGTTGGGTTCGACACTCTTACTTATTGAGAAAGGCTACAATTGATCCCCTATACTTGTGGGTTATCAAGCTACATTATCACTAGACCATAAATCTGGAATTTTGGAAAATTGTTTTTCTTTCATTTTCTTACAAACCATTTCACCCCTGACAAAATCCTCAAAGAAATATTCTCCATACAACTTTTTATCAAAAGAAGCACAAGTTCCTCTGCTTCATTAGTCATGTTAATATCCTTATGTTTTTTTATCCTTTTAGCTCTCATCACAGGCCTAATTCTGACTGGAGAGTGAAATATTTCTCAGAACCAATAAGCTTACCTATCATCTCCGATGAAGACCCGCCTCCTCATCGGAGTCATCCCCGGCCAGTAGCCAGAAACGACTACCAGCCGGTGACGCCCCTACTCCATAGCCATGAAGCGAGCAAGGCTGGGTAGGCAGGGACAGCAGCGAGGAAACCTGGGCGACCTTTTGAGCAGGAACGCCACTGCTCTGGCCTTCGTATTCCTCATGGGCGGCAACATCGCCCTCCGCATCTGCTGATTCTTCGCCCCCTCTCCATCCAACACTTTTGGATCTGATTCGATCACCATCGGTCGCATGCGTGTCCCCATCGGAGGACGGGAAGTGCGATGACTGCCCGAACCAAAGTATCTGATACATCCCGCCAACGCACCGCGGCGAGATCTGAACGATCTCCACTTCCTTGCCTGCCTGGGGTTCTTGGAGGCAGTGCTACCTCTTGACCACTGCGTTGGTTTTCCCTTGAAGAGGAAAGGGTGATGCAGCAAAGTAGCGTAAGTATTTCCCTCAGTTTTTGAGAACCAAGGTATCAATCCAGTAGGAGGCTACGCGCGAGTCCCTCGCACCTGCACAATACAAATAAATCCTCGCAACCAACGCGATAAGGGGTTGTCAATCCCTTCACGGTCACTTACGAGAGTGAGATCTGATAGATATGATATGATAATATTTTTGGTATTTTTGTGATAAAGATGCAAAGTAAAATAAAAGAAAATTAAAAAGCAAAGCAATAACAAAGTGTTGGAAGATTAATATGATGAAGATAGACCCGGGGGCCATAGGTTTCACTAGTGGCTTCTCTCAAAAGCATAAGTATTTTACGGTGGGTGAACGAATTACTGTTGAGCAATTGACAGAATTGAGCATAGTATATCTAGGTATGATCATGTATATAGGCATCACGTCCGAGACAAGTAGACCGACTCCTGCCTGCATCTACTACTATTACTCCACTCATCGACCACTATCCAGCATGCATCTAGAGTATTAAGTTCATGAAAACAGAGTAACGCCTTAAGCAAGATGACATGATGTAGAGGGATAAATTCATGCAATATGATAAAAACCCCATCTTTTTATCCTTGATGGCAACAATACAATACGTGCCTTGCTACCCCTACTGTCACTGGGAAAGGACACCGCAAGATTGAACCCAAAGCTAAGCACTTCTCCCATTGCAAGAAAGATCAATCTAGTAGGCCAGACCAAACTGATAATTCGAAGAGACTTGCAAAGATAACCAATCATACATAAAAGAATTCAGAGAAGATTCAAATATTGTTCATAAATAATCTTGATCATAAACCCACAATTCATCGGTCTCAACAAACACACCGCAAAAAGAAGATTACATCGAATAGATCTCCACGAGAGAGGGGGAGAACATTGTATTGAGATCCAAAAAGAGAGAAGAAGCCATCTAGCTACTAACTATGGACCCGAAGGTGTGAGGTAAACTACTCACACTTCATCGGAGCGGCTATGGTGTTGATGTAGAAGCCCTCCGTGATGGATGCCCCCTCCGGCAGAGCTCCGGAACAGGCCCCAAGATGGGATCTCGTGGGTACAGAAGGTTGCGGTGGTGGAATTAGGTTTTTGGCTCCGTATCTGATCATTTGGGGGTACGTAGGTATATATAGGAGGAAGAAGTACGTCGGTGGAGCAACGTGGGGCCCACGAGGGTGGAGGGCGCGCCCTAGGGGGTGGGCGCGCCCCCCTACCTCGTGGCCTCCTGGAAGCTTCTCTTACGTAGGGTCCAAGTCTCCTGGATCATGTTCGTTCCAAAAATCACGCCCCCGAAGGTTTCATTCCGTTTGGACTCCGTTTGATATTCTTTTTCTGTGAAACTCTGAAATAGGCAAAAAACAGCAATTCTGGGCTGGGCCTCCGGTTAATAGGTTAGTCCCAAAAATAATATAAAAGTGGATAATAAAGCCCAATAATGTCCAAAATAGTAGATAATATAGCATGGAGCAATCAAAAATTATAGATACGTTGGAGACGTATCAAGCATCCCCAAGCTTAATTCCTGCTCGTCCTCGAGTAGGTAAATGATAAAAACAGAATTTTTGATGCGGAGTGCTACTTGGCATAATTTCAATGTAATTCTTCTTAATTGTGGTATGAATATTCAGATCCGAAAGATTCAAGATAAAAGTTCATATTGACATAAAAATAACAATACTTCAAGCATACTAACTAAGCAATTATGTCTTCTCAAAATAGCATGGCCAAAGAAAGTTCATCCCTACAAAATCATATAGTTTAGTCATGCTCCATTTTCGTCACACAAGAATGCTCTCATCATGCACAACCCCGATGACAAGCCAAGCAATTGTTTCATACTTTAGTAATCTCAAACTTTATAAACCTTCACGCAATACATGAGCGTGAGCCATGGATATAGCACTATGGGTGGAATAGAATATGATGATGGGGGTTATGCGGAGAAGACAAAAAAGGAGAAAGTCTCACATCAACGAGGCTAATCAATGAGCTATGGAGATGCCCATCGATTGATGTTAATGCAAGGAGTAGGGATTGCCATGCAACAGATGCACTAGAGCTATAAATGTATGAAAGCTCAACAAAAGAAACTAAGTGGGTGTGCATCCAACTTGCTTGCTCACGAAGACCTAGGGCACTTGAGGAGTCCCATTGTTGGAATATACAAGCCAAGTTCTATAATGAAAAATTCCCACTAGTATATGAAAGTGACAAAACAAAAGACTCTCTATCATGAAGATTATGGTGCTACTTTGAAGCACAAGTGTGGAAAAAAGGATAGTAGCATTGCCCCTTTTTATTTCTCTTTTTTTGGCCCCTTTTTTTTTGGCCTTTCTCTTTTTTTTGGGACAATGCTCTATTAAATGATGATCATCACACTTCTATTTATTTACAACTCAATGATTACAACTCGATACGAGAACAAAGTATGACTCTATATGAATGCCTCCGGTGGTGTACCGGGATATGCAATGAATCAAGAGTGACATGTATGAAAGAATGATGAACGGTGGCTTTGCCACAAATACTATGTCAACTACATGATCATGCTAAGCAATATGACAATAACGAATGTGTCATGATAAACGGAATGGTGGAAAGTTGCATGGCAATATATCTCGGAATGGCTATGGAAATGCCATAATAGGTAGGTATGGTGGCTGTTTTGAGGAAGATATAAGAAAGTTTATGTGTGAAAGAGCGTATCATACACGGGGTTTGGATGCACCGGCGAAGTTTGCACCAACTCTCAATGTTAGAAAGGGCAATGCACGGTACCGAAGAGGCTACAATGATGGAAGGGTGAGAGTGCGTATAATCCATGGACTCAACATTAGTCATAAAGAACTCACATACTTATTGCAAAAATCTACAAGTCGTCAAAAACCAAGCACTATGCGCATGCTCCTAGGGGGATAGATTGGTAGGAAAAGACCATCGCTCGTCCCCGACCGCCACTCATAAGGAGGACAATCAAGGAACACCTCATGTTTCAAATTTGTTACATAACGTTTACCATATGTGCATGCTACGGGACTTGCAAACTTCAACACAAGTATTTCTCAGATTCACAACTACTCAACTAGCACAACTTTATATCACTACCTCCATGTCTCAAAACAATCATCAAGCATCAAACTTCTCTTAGTATTCAACACACTCATAAGAAAGTTTTTACTAATCTTGAATACCTAGCATATTAGAATTATTTAAGAAAATTACCATGCTATCTAAAACTCTCAAAATAATCTAAGTGAAGTATGAGAGACCAATAGTTTCTATAAAACAAATCCACCACCGTGCTCTAAAATATATAAGTGAAGTACTAGAGCAAAACTATATAACTCAAAAGATATAAGTGAAGCACAAAGAATATTCTAATAATTTTCAAATCATGTATGGATCTCTCAAAAGGTGTGTACAGCAAGGATGATTGTGGTAAACTAAAAGGCAAAGACTCAAATCATACAAGACGCTCCAAGCAAAACACATATCATGTGGTGAATAAAAATATAGCTCCAAGTAAAGTTACCGATGGAAGTAGACGAAAGAGGGGATGCCTTCCGGGGCATCCCCAAGCTTTCGCTTTTTGGTGTCCTTAGATTATCTTGGGGGTTCCATGGGCATCCCCAAGCTTAGGCTCTTGCCACTCCTTGTTCCATAATCCATCAAAATCTTTCACCCAAAACTTGAAAACTTCACAACACAAAACTCAACAGAAATCTCGTGAGCTCCGTTAGCGAAAGAAAACAAAAGACCACTTCAAGGTACTGTAATGAACTTATTATTTATTTATATTGGTGTTAAACCTACTGTATTCCAACTTCTCTATGGTTTATAAACTATTTTAATAGCCATAGATTCATCAAAATAAGCAAACAACACACGAAAAACAGAATCTGTCAAAAACAGAACAGTCTGTAGTAATCTGTAACTAACGCAAACTTCTAGAAATCCAAAACATCATCCAAAATAGGACGACCAAGGCAATTTGTTTATTGATCAGCAGCAATTGGAATCAGTATTTTATCACGTTCTGGTGATTTTTAACAATTGTTTTCGTGAACAGAAAGTTTCTGAAAATTTCTGCAAGATCAAATAACTATCATCCAAGAAGATCCTATAGGTTTAACTTGGCACAAACACTAATTAAACATAAAAAGACATCTAACCAGAGGCTAGATCAAATATTTATTCCTAAACAGAAGCAAAAAGCAAAAAAACTAAAAATAAAATTGGGTTGCCTCCCAACAAGCGCTATCGTTTAACGCCCCTAGCTAGGCATAAAAGCAAGGATAGATCTAGGTATTGCCGTCTTTGGTAGACAATCCATAAGTGGCTCTCATGATAGATTCATATGGCAATTTTATTTTCTTCCTAGGGAAGTGTTCCATGCCTTTCTTTAATGGAAATTGGAATCTAATATTCCCTTCCTTCATATCAATAATTGCACCAATCGTTCTAAGGAAAGGTCTACCAAGAATAATAGGACATGAAGGATTGCAATCTATATCAAGAACGATAAAATCTATGGGCACATAATTCCTATTCGCAACAATAAGAACATCATTAATTCTTCCCATAGGTTTCTTAATAGTGGAATCCGCAAGGTGCATGTTTAGAGAGCAATCATCAAAATCGCGGAAATCTAGCAAATCGCACAAAATTTTGGGAATAGTGGAAACACTAGCACCGAAATCACATAAAGCATAGAACTCATGATCCTTAATCTTAATTTTAATAGTTGCTTCCCACTCATCATAAAGTTTTCTAGGGATAGAAACTTCCAACTCAAGTTTTTCTTCAGAAGATTGCATCAAGGCATCAACGATATGTTTAGTAAACACTTTATTTTGACTATAAGCATGAGGAGAATTTAGCACGGATTGCAACAAGGAAATACAATCAATCAAAGAGCAATTTTCATAATTAAATTCCTTGAAATCCAAAATAGTGGGTTTAGCAACATCTAGGGATTTGATTTCTTCAATCCCACTTTTATCAATTTTAGCATCAAGATCTAAAAACTCCGAATTTTTGGAACGTCTTCTAGGTAAAGGTGGATCATATTCAGTCCCATTATTATCAAGATTCATATTGCAAAACAAAGATTTAATAGGGGACACATCGATAACTTTTAGATCTTCATTTTTATTTTCATAGAAATTTGAAGAACACGCTTTCATAAAGCAATCTTTCTTAGCACGCATCCTAGCGGTTCTTTCTTTGCACTCATCAATGGAAATTCTCATGGCTTTGAGAGACTCATTGATATCATGCTTAGGAGAAATAGATCTAAGCTTTAAAGAATCAACATCAAGAGAAATTCTATCAACGTTCCTAGCCAATTCATCAACTTTAAGCAATTTCTCTTCAAGCAAAGCATTGAAATTCTTTTGCGAATTCATAAACTCTTTAACACTAGTCTCAAATTCAGAGGGCATCTTATTAAAATTTCCATAAGAATTGTTGTAGGAATTGCCATAATTATTAGAGGAATTACTAGGATAAGGCCTAGGATTAAAGTTTCCTCTATACGCGTTGTTACCAAAATTATTCCTAGCAACAAAATTCACATCCATAGATTCATTATTATTCTCAATCAAAGTAGACAAAGGCATATCATTAGGATCAGAAGAAACACTCTTACTAGCAAATAATTTCATAAGTTCATCCATCTTTCCACTCAAAACATTGATTTCTTCTATCACATGCACTTTTTTATTAGTAGATCTTTCAGTGTGCCATTGAGAATAATTAACCATAATATTATCTAGGAGTTTAGTAGCTTCTCCTAAGTGATTTCCATAAAAGTGCCTCCCGCGGCCGAATCTAAAAGAATTCTAGAAGCAAAATTCAATCTGGCATAAAAATTTTGTATAATCATCCACAAATTCAAACCATGAGTAGGGCAATTACGTATCATTAATTTCATCCTCTCCCAAGCTTGTGCAACATGTTCATGATAAAGTTGCTTAAAATTCATAATATCGTTTCTAAGAGAGATGATCTTAGCGGGAGGAAAATACTTAGACATAAAGGCATCTTTGCACTTGTTCCAAGAATCAATACTATTTTTAGGCAAAGACGAAAACCAAGCTTTAGCACGATCTCTAAGCGAAAAAGGAAAAAAGCTTCAATTTAACAATATCATTATCAACATCTTTCTTCTTTTGCATATCACACAAATCAACGAAGCTATTTAGATGAGTAGCGGCATCTTCACTAGGAAGGCCGGCGAATTGATCTTTCATGACAAGATTCAACAAAGCAGCATTGATTTCACAAGATTCGGTATTGGTAAGAGGAGCAATCAGAGTGATGAGGAAATCATTATTGTTGGTATTGCTAAAGTCACACAATTTGGTATTATCTTGAGCCATCGTGACAAGCAAGCAATCCAACACACGAGCAAACAAAAAGCAAGCGAAAAAGAGGCGAACGAAAAAGAGAGGGCATAAAACAGCAAGGGTGAAGTGGGGGAGAGGAAAACGAGAGGCAAATGGCAAATAATGTAATGCGGGAGATAAGGGATTGTGATGGGTGCTTGGTATGTTGACTTTTGCGTAGACATCCCCGCCAACGGCGCCAGAAATCCTTCTTGCTACCTCTTGAGCACTGCGTTGGTTTTCCCTTGAAGAGGAAAGGGTGATGCAGCAAAGTAGCGTAAGTATTTCCCTCAGTTTTTGAGAACCAAGGTATCAATCCAGTAGGAGGCTACGCGCGAGTCCCTCGCACCTGCACAATACAAATAAATCCTCGCAACCAACGCGATAAGGGGTTGTCAATCCCTTCACGGTCACTTACGAGAGTGAGATCTGATAGATATGATAGGATAATATTTTTGGTATTTTTGTGATAAAGATGCAAAGTAAAATAAAAGCAAAGTAAAAAAGCAAAGCAATAACAAAGTGTTGGAAGATTAATATGATGAAGATAGACCCGGGAGCCATAGGTTTCACTAGTGGCTTCTTTCAAAAGCATAAGTATTTTACGGTGGGTGAACGAATTACTGTTGAGCAATTGACAAAATTGAGCATAGTTATGAGAATATCTAGGTATGATCATGTATATAGGCATCATGTCCGAGACAAGTAGACCGACTCCTGCCTGCATCTACTACTATTACTCCACTCATCGACCACTATCCAGCATGCATCTAGAGTATTAAGTTCATGAAAACAGAGTAACGACTTAAGCAAGATGACATGATGTAGAGGGATAAATTCATGCAATATGATAAAAACCCCATCTTGTTATCCTCGATGGCAACAATACAATACGTGCCTTGCTGCCCCTACTGTCACTGGGAAAGGACACCGCAAGATTGAACCCAAAGCTAAGCACTTCTCCCATTACAAGAAAGATCAATCTAGTAGGCCAAACCAAACTGATAATTCGAAGAGACTTGCAAAGATAACCAATCATACATAAAAGAATTCAGAGAAGATTCAAATATTGTTCATAGATAATCTTGATCATAAACCCACAATTCATCGGTCTCAACAAACACACCGCAAAAAGAAGATTACATCGAATAGATCTCCACGAGAGAGGGGGAAACATTGTATTGAGATCCAAAAAGAGAGAAGAAGCCATCTAGCTACTAACTATGGACCCGAAGGTCTGAGGTAAACTACTCACACTTCATCGGAGAGGCTATGGTGTTGATGTAGAAGCCCTCCGTGATGGATGCCCCCTCCGGCGGAGCTCCGGAACAGGCCCCAAGATGGGATCTCATTGGTACAGAAGGTTGCGGTGGTGGAATTAGGTTTTTGGCTCCGTATCTGATCGTTTGGGGGTACGTAGGTATATATAGGAGGAAGAAGTACGTCGGTGGAGCAACGTGGGGCCCACAAGGGTGGACCTACCTCGTGGCCTCCTGGAAGCTTCTCTTACGTAGGGTCCAAGTCTCCTGAATTATGTTCGTTCCAAAAATCACGCTCCCGAAGGTTTCATTCCGTTTGGACTCCGTTTGATATTCTTTTTCTGCGAAACTCTGAAATAGGCAAAAAAGAGCAATTCTAGGCTGGGCCTCCGGTTAATAGGTTAGTCCCAAAAATAATATAAAAGTGGATAATAAAGCCCAATAATGTCCAAAACAGTAGATAATATAGCATGGAGCAATCAAAAATTATAGATACGTTGGAGACGTATCAGGCAGCTTCTTCCATCGCCCACAACAGCATCCTCACGGATCCCACCGCCCGCCCATCGGGAAACAGACAAAGGTCTTCCTCTTCGGTGAGCATGCGAAATGCCTCCGTCCTCGCCGCCTGCATATCCTCTCTCTCTCTCTCTCCGCGAACCAGGAGATGATCTCCCGCATCCGCTCCATCTTTAGATCATCCCCGCACGCTATCTCCAACATCCTGGATTTGAGCTTCAGCTTCCAATTCGCCATCAAACCTTAGCCGCGAGCTCGATTCGGTGCATGAGGGAGGGGAATTGGGGTCGTCGAGCGGCGAGGGAATAGTGAATGAGGATGTAACCCCTCGGTCAACATTAATAGCACGTCCGCCATGGCGACCCGCCTTCCCATGCTCCTCGAACCTCGCGATGTGTCGCACCGCCCCCAACAGTTGCCCAACCAACGATATGTGACAAGGGAAAAAAACATGTATACCTTCTCCGATCACCTCTCCCTCTCGCACAGCCCGATCGTCAACGCGCACGCCGTGATCTGGCTCGCCGCACTAAAGTCCCTCATCGGAAGACGAGCAGCGCTGGAGCCCGGAGGTTGGAGACCCGGCGCACCGCCCACCGCTGATCGCGTGGGGGCGACGTTGACCCAGTCGCCATCCACTGGAATTGGCTATGAAAAGGAGCTTTCATGATTCATCGTACTCCCTCCGTCTAGGTGAATAAGTCATCTTAGGTTGTGCACCGTGACCAAGAAGGAGGGGAAACGAGAGAACTTAATGTTTATTTGCTAATTAATAGCATTGCATGCAATGAACTAACCACTACATGTCATGCTCGGTAGTCTCGAGTCATTGAAAACATGTACGCCCCACATCTCTTATTGGTTGATATGTCAAGAAACAAGAAACGAGGTGGGAGTTAATGCACCGTGCCTAAGTATTTTGGGATTATTTGGTTTTCGTAAGGTGACTTATACACCTAGACGGAGGGAGTAATGCCAAACACAAATATACCCCCTCCATCCATATTCACATGAAGTACTTGTATTTCGCAATTTAATTTTTCTTCATTAATCATAATGGCGTGAGCTCTCTTCGAATACTATGTATTCAATGATATATTTGTGTTATACATAAACCCATTTCTTTGGTCAAATTGATGGTTAAACTTGAATCTCAGAATGCATGGGCATCACGTATGTTGAGACCGGCGGAGTACAAAATATCGTTGCATATCTGGATAGCTTTTGGTAACATACTCTCACACCAGGAGTACACCAGTATATTTTCGTGATCAAATTAAGTAACTTCAACGATATACCCAGGATATGCCAACAATTAAATGCTTATATACATGTAACAAGCAGACGATAACCTTAACAACTACTATACGACCAAACTCTGATGCAGCATATGCACAAGCATAATTATACAGCGATCATGTGCATGCATGCATGCGTGCTTAAAACAAGAAGTTCAACGACATGTGTGAATGTGTTGCCCAGAACTACGAGCTAGCAAGCTTAGCAGAATCAGCGCATGGCATTTCTTTTTGCGCCCATCACCAACCAACTACTCCCTCCGTTTCTAAATATAAGTCTTTGTAGAGATTTCACTATAAACTACATACGAATGTATAATAGATGCATTTTAAATGTAGATTCACTCATTTTGCCTCGTATGTAGTCCATAGTGGAATCTCTATAAAGACTTATATTTAGGAACGGAGGGAGTACTAACCAACAAACAGGAGCCCGATACGTCGCGAGGCGCCGATCATTCCGTGCTGCCACTGCAGACCGCAAATCATTCAGCTCCACGCGAATATTTCCAGTTCATTTCGCTCGTCAAGGACAGCACGGAGCCAGCATGCACCCAAGCTTGACGATTCAAGTGACGACGGCTCTCTTCGCAGCTCCATCTGCAAGCTGACTTTCTCGACTCGGAGGGCCGGCAGAACGCAAGCAGGATCGGCAGTTGAATTAAGTAAGCGCGGCATGAGCTAGGCGTGGTGGGTTAAGATAATCCCAGACCCTAACTCCGTTGCCTTGATTTTCTCTACTGAGCGGATCGTCGTCGTCCTTGGCGTGGCATGTTCGTTAACCACAGCCGCAAAAGGGTTGAAAAATCGAGTCTAGATACGTGCGGATACGACTTGACGATCGAGCGCGGGGGGAAGACCCGATCTGCTCCACGATCCCAACCGCCGAATGATTGTGACCGAAAATTGGGCCAGTTTCTTCTCAAGCAGGGAATAGATCTAGTGGAGTATTAATTTGGAGCAGATCAATGCCACGAATGAATGCTTATACATATGTACGGTGGCGAAACGTAGTCGTTGCAGCTGGATGATTCATTGCCAATAGGCAGACTGCAGCCACGCAAGTGAACCCACTGGCTTTGGTGGCGTCGTCCACCCTTTGATTTTTCGTCAAGCGGCTGTTGGATCGATTGCATGTTGGCCAGATCACGATCATGGTCTGCGCCTCCGCTATTGGAAGGATCCACGGACATATAAATATGGCTTGGTTCAGAATTTGACACTGCATTTTGATGGAGATTGCCTTTCTCGACGCATGCATTTTGTAGTCTATATCGTGCCACATACTCCTAGATATCATTTTTTGGAGAGGAGTGAAGACTGTAAAGTGCATGCATGACAACTGGACCAGTCCACTCGGCAAAAACGAGTAAACGGGTGAAGCAGCTGTCGAACGTGGCATTATTTCGCTTTTCATCGCATACAAGTATTGGAGCCTTGTAGAGGCCGGGGTGTTGGTGCCCCCACCGACAGAGAATACACGGTCCTCGTCAGACACATCGAGAGAACGCGGCTGCTGCGCCTGCTGTGCCAGTGCACACATTACAAACACTTGGAAATAAGTAGCCGTTAAAATAAACTAGTGCTCGGAACATGGTTACATGGGCATCCCGTGTAAACAGTAAGAAGAAAAGGTAAAAAAATCTGGTGACTAAAAGCAATGAGGCAGGGGCGATGGCGGAGCATGACGGAGCCGAAGGTGCGCCTCCGCCATCGCCCCTCGCTCACAAGAGCAGGGCAAACATTAGCGACCCTTATTTTAGGACGGAGGGAGTAGTAGACAGTCACGAAGTCGTCGTGCTAAGGCCCATCGGGACCAGGGCACCACAACTCCCACTATCGTGATGAAGAGAAGCGTACATATGAAGGATCCAACATGTAGACACATGAACACAGATGAAAGAAGTCTTGATCCATGCGGATCAACCGAAGACAAACAACGACCGAAACCCATGAGTTCCACCTCCACACGCCAACGACAACGTTGGACACACCGCCGAAACAGGGACTAGAAAGGGAGTACCTTACTTCATCTTCAGGGAGCCACCGCCGCCTCGCTTTTCTGAACAGGACACAAACCCTAACCGAACTTAAAAAAAACACCTAAAACGGAGCCCTCCCACCGGCCAGGGCTGGGATCCACGGTGTCTCCTTGGCCCTAAGGCCACAACAGCGAGGCAGACCGCCGCCGCTGCCGATGGAGGGAGGGAAACCCCATCGCCTGTGCTCCCGAGAGTCACGAACAAAGGGGTACGCTACACTTGTCCAATCATGTCGTAGTTTCGTCAAACCCCAAGATTTTTGACCCATTGATCACGATTTATGTCGCTTCGTGATTTGCACTACGTCAGGCCTCAGGTCTCCAGAGCGAGCTAAGCGAGTTGGGCCATCCAGGTCGGCTTCACGCGCAGAGCTCATGGAGCACATAGTCGAACCACTTATGAACAATCTAGCCTTCCACATCACGAGTTTCTTGAATCTGCTGTAATCACATTTTAGCCTGCCTCGTTTGTTTTTCAATTGAGCATGCTTGTATTTGCGCCCAGTTCTTATCTTGAATCGGTTTCCCACCTCCTCAAATGCATATAGTGTCAAGTGAGTGCTTGGCCTATTTCCAACCCCCAATTGTTGCCCAAACAACTTGGTGATCATCCTAGTGTTTTCATCGATCCATTTGACATCCATACTCAACACTGGTCCATAAGAATTCATGTCACTCTACGGGTACTAGCAAAAATATGGCAATCACATGCACTAGCAAAATCATGTCTCTGATCGTGACAAATAGATACCAAAAAGCATGGCACCATAAAGATAACAAAAGTGATGTCCAAATGTAGCACCAAAAGCAGATTGCATCACTTCACAATAGCTTGTCCATGCACAGGTTTGAGATTAAAAAATGATGCTCTCGGTCATATACAGAGAACAAATATTTTGGATGGGAAGGCGGCGAGTTCACCTTGGGAAGAGGAGGAAGTCGCCGCCCGAGCTCGGGGGATCCATCTTGCTGGGGGGAGGTGGGAAGGTGGCGGGAAGCCGGGGAGGTGAGGGGTATCAGTTGGCGGAGCTCGGTGGCGTCAGATGGGAGGGGATGGTGTTAGGGTTTGGAACTTAACTTTATATATATATATATATATATATATATATATATATATATATATATATATAGAGTGGGCTTTTGTGTATGTAACTTATCGAAGGCAGTTTCGTAAAACCGTCCGAGTAACATATGCATGCGGTTTATCTCAGGAGACCACCCCTAATATAAAGGTTTTTCTAGGCTGAATGATTTATGTAAATCGGTTGCATGGTAATTAAAACCGCCACAGGTGACCAAATTAGTGTTTTCTGAAATTTCCTTTGCCGAAAACTGACTCCAAAACTAAGATTTGTAGTAGTGATGATTTAACCGGGCCCTTCAAAGACAATTAAAAGCGCACTATGAACTTACCAATGTAGCTATTGTCATATGTACACTTTCAGGAGTATATAGCTACATTGGTAAGTTCCAAAAATGTTGGGATGGCAGCGGCAGAGGGAGTATACAAACGGAGCTCGTCTCGCCCCGGCAGCAAGACGGAGCTCGTCTCGCGCCCGGCAGCAGAACAGAGCTCGTCTCGCGCTCGGGGCTGCAGGACGGGCGATGGAGGCCAGCTTTGGCCGGCCTATTGGGTCTCGGCGCTGGGGGTCGTCCAGGGGTGCGAAAGGCGGGGTCTTTCCGCTCGTCTCTTCGGTTGAGGTAGCGGCGGGTCTCGGGTCAGGTGGTGCCGGTCTTGGATGCCGGGGCGGCGGCCCCGATGGTGGTAGCGCGGTGCTTTTGGGCAGAGTCCGCGGCTTGGTGCTGCCCGGTGGCCATGGTCGTGCGGGCGGTGTGGCAGCCGGGGTGCGGCTTTCGGTGGCGGTGAGGGGTGGCCGGGGTGAAAACCCGTTCTTTCTGCGGACAGACCGGCGGCGACGGAACTCGTTCCCTTCTTGAAGGCGTCGTCGCGGCTCTCATCGCCCATCGTGTGCTCTAAGGGAAACTCTGATCCTTGGATCGGGCGGTGGCGGCACTCCGGTGTCGTATCCATGCTGAAGGCGCCGCTTTGGAGTCCACGAATCGTCGTATGCGGCTTCATCTCTTCGTAGTTAGGGGTGGTGTTGATGTGCTCAACGCCCGTGTTTCATGCCTTGGGTGTGTGCGTTGTTGTGGTGGCGTGGGTCTGTATCAGGATGTTGGTGATCTTTGCTTTATATATAAAACGGGGCGGAAGCCTTTTTCGGTAAGTTCAAGCTGATAAACAAACTGATCAGCGCGTACTTGCCGTGATCTTGATGCGATCGCATGATAAAGGCCACGATGACAAGCAAAAGAAGAAGAAGAAACCGAACTAGTCATCTGTCAATTATTATTTTCATCCCTTGCCAGTTGCCAGCGGTCCCTTTAATCACTGGCAGAAGGATCTCACTGCTAGATATCAGAAGGCCTGTGGCTGGATAGTTTACTTGGCGGCGAAACGGTCCTGTGTTTAGACTTTAGACCCAGATACTCTTCGGGAATAAATCTGCAGATCCAGGCTCCAACCTGTAGCACTGCAATCTGATTAGGATGGCTCAACAAAACGGCACGGTCATCTCTTGTCTACCTAGTTTCTGGTGGTATACGATGTGCATTGCGCAGTCACTGTCACGGAAGGCTCTTGTGAGATTGTTTGCGATATGCCGCGTATTCCGGCGATTATCTTCTCATTTCTACTTTTGCTGTCACATGGTGTTAGAGGAAAGTAGCAACCACTCCATCTTGTATTCTTTGTAGCGGGTTGGCCCTCCATATTGCATGCATGATGATTCACGTTCCTAGCCCTTGAAGCCGTAGAGGAACATATAGCCCACTCATAAGATAGACAGCGACACGGTTCCCAAGTCCCAAACTTCCTGGAGGTCCAAGGCAAGCAACAAGCTGGAACTCTGAACTTAAGGATTAAGATAGCACACACAGTTCCCAAGTTTCCGAGTCAAAATCTGTCGACATGTAGATGTAGGTAGATTGAAACGCATGTGCAGTTTCAGTAAAACACGGCCAACGTCATATGCTTATGCTTTGGTAGAGCAAACACATATACACCAGTATATCACATACTTTGGGGATCCCCCGATAATAATCCCATAAGTATAAACAGATATACTGCATTGAAGCATATTGCCAAGTTCGTGTCAGGACATATATCAGTTTGCTACTCCCTCCGATCCATATTACTTGTCGTTGCTTTAAGCACGTAGGAGTGCGTAATATGGATTGAAGGGAGTATTATATTCTCGACTTGTTTTGTTCGCATATGCGCGTAGCTTGCTATGATGTCGCCTTGACGAAGGGGTAATGGCAAGACCGAGGCGATGGTCTGGTCAAAGTGTCAAAGGTCAGCTCCTCCCTATGCATGCATGCATGCGTACGGCGCGGCTGGTCAAGATACCCGTTACCACTCAACGTAAATCTCCGCAGGCACACGCTCTCCGCGTCACGGCGCACGACACGATCGGCCAACACATGCACGTGCGCGCTCGAGTCCAGTCGCGTACAAGTGCGCGCGCGGGCCGGGCGGAAGCGCAACGGAGAGGCGTCGGCGTAGTGGGGCGATCAAATGAATGAGCGATGCCATTCGGAATCGTGTCGCAGAGCAGAAAAGTGCCTCTCTTCACCTCCAAGTTGCTTCGCGGGCGTTACATAGGACGTGCCCACGAACATCGATGGAGGTTCTAGTTTTGACCGGACTCGTCGAGTGGAGATCAAGCTTTTGACCGTAGGAGTTTCATTCAGACGGGCTGCCTTCTTGTGTTCGCGTGGCGTGGCGTGGTATGCAGGAGGGGACAGGCGACACTGCCATGATACGTACTGGTCAGGGGATGGCATGCTTGTTGCATTGGGTCCGTGACGTGGTCCGTCCAAGCACTCAAGACTAGTTTTTCTTTTATTTAGAACAGAAATGAAGCTTTTTTATAGCGCGGCAAGCGTGATCAGGAACCTTGCCAGCCAGTTGATGGGCCAGGTAAAGGCCGAAGGGTTTATAGCTGATGCAACCTTATGAGTCTAATTAACAGGCGCTCCTTCGGCAGCCTCTTAAGGGTCAACTGGGGGTGGGCTGAAGTCACCTGGCGCGCTATGGGTGCTCCCTTCAAAAAAAAAAAATTCGCACGCGTTTTTGGCTTTTTAGATGGTTTTTTTTTTGGCTTTTCGGTTTTCCACCGGTCTTGAATTTTTTGTGTGTGAAAAAACGTGTTTTTTCTGCTTCCACGAGAGGCACGTCAGTGCCTCTCAAAAAGGGAAAAAAATCGCATTTTCTTTCTTTTTCCTTCTGGGAGAGGCATGGATTTGCTTCCGTGAGAAGCATGGCCGTTCCTCTCAGAAACAAAAAAAATGCGTTTTTTTCCTTCCACGAGAGGCACGGGTTTGCTTCCGTGAGAAGCACGGTCGTGCGTCCCGAAAACGAAAAAAAACCGTATTTTCTCCTTCCGCGAAATGTAGGGATTTGCTTCCGCGAGAAGCACGACCGTGCCTCTCGGAAATGGGAAAAAATGCATTTTTTTTTCTTCCAGTAGAGGCTCGGATTTGCTTTCGCGAGAAGCACGGTTGTGCCTCTCCGAATAGAAAAAAGAACATGCTTTCATTTTTTTTTTTGCGAGAGGCACGGCCGTACCTCTTGGAAACGGGGAAAATGTGTTATCTTTTATTTTCCTTCCACGAGAGGCATGGTCATGCCTCTTTCGGAAAGGGAAGAAACGTTCTGCTTGTATGGTTTTTTCATCCAGTTTTTTTCTTCAAAAAAAAGTTCATCAAAACTTATCAACACAGGATCTAGTTTTGAAGATCTCGACGCAAGAAATCCAACAATGAAAACGGTTCGAGATTTGGACGCACAGTTTAATAGATAAAATGTTTTGAATAAACGGATCTACGAAAGAAAAAAAACCCACAGGTCGCAACCTGGGAAGGTGAGAGTGAACTTTCTAAACAATGCTCCTTACTTAGTGATTTTGCATAAAAAGGCTCCCCTAAAAATACATAAAAAGGTTAACAAAACATACTACTGCCGAGGATCGAACTTGGATCAAGTTTTTGACCGTACGAGTATCAGATGGGCTGCCTTCTTGCGCTCGCGTGGCGTGCGTGATATATAGGGTGCCCCTATTTGGCGACCTGGGCGTGCCCAGTGACGTAATCGCATACTGCGCCCTATTGGACCGGCCCATGTGCGGAGCGGGACACTTCCTGATTGTTTTTTCCTTTTTGTTTTTACTTTTCCTTTTTAATGTTCTCTTTTTGTTTTATTCTATGTTAAAATAACTAGGAATTACAAAACTGTTAGAATAATTCAAAGAATTGTGAATTGTCAAAAATAATTCTTGAATTCAAAAAATGTTAGCAATTTAAAAAAGAATGACGATTTTTTTAGTTTTAATGAACAATTTTTATTTTGATGCACAATTTTTTATGAGCATTGTTAAATAATGATTAACATTTTTTTGTATTTTATGAACACATTTTGAATTCGATGAACATTTTTTTAACTGGAGGAACATATTTTGTGTTCAATGACATTTTATAGAAAAAATGATGAACAGATTTTTAATTTGATAAAAAAATAAAAATGTTGAAATAAAAAAAATTATGAACATGTTTTTTGCTCAATGAACAATTTTGAATTTTAATGAAAATTGTTTAAATCTTCTGAACAAAAAGAATTCAATTTGATGAATATTTTTTTACATGGTTGAACATTTTTTGAATTCGATGAACAAAAATATGTTGACAAATTTGAAAAGAAAATCGTAAAAGAGTGAAAAAATAAAGAAGAAAAATAGAAAAGAAAAAGAAAAACGAAAGAAAAAAATTAGAAAAGGAAAAGCAGAAAAAAGAAAAATAGAATATAAAATAAAAACGAAAAAGGACAAAAAGAAAAACCTGTAGAATAAACTCCCAAAACTGGTGAGGAATAAAACGCAAAATGTGTTGGCCCATACGCTGGATCGGGAGCTCGGGGGTGTGCGCTACCTCGCTAGAGCGCGACCTACGCGCTGTATAGGATCTGTCGGGTGACAGGTGATACTGCCATGATACGTAGTACTACTGTATGTGCTTTTTTGACTTCCTATTACTAGCAAACATGTGTGCCACTTTTTCACTTTGTATCATCGTCGATGGTGGTTCTTGTTCATCTATTTACGACAAACATGATAAATCTCAAGGCAGTGAGTTTGTTCATCCCTTTTTAGTGCACAAATTATTATAATATAAACATGGCTCGGTAAAATTTATAACATGAGATTTAAAAAAAATTAGTCTCAAGGCAGTGAGTTTGATCAGTTGTCAAGCTCCTCCATGGTGCATGCTACACACCGCGCCCTCAAATCACACTTCAGACTCCTACACATGTAGGTTAATTACCGTGTTCATTTATTCCTTCTTTTGATCGCAACTCCTTTCCGAGCCAATTTATTTAATCGGGTCCTCTCTCCCATCGGATTTTTCCCTTCACGTGCTCATTAAAGAGAAATGTATTTCTTTCCTTCCTATTGATTCATAAAAAACCTTATTTATTTCTTTTTTTATTTTCAATTCCTTTACTTACATGTGCCCACAACTGCGGAGTATATTCCTCTCTTTTCTGTGCTCAAGATATCAAATTTACTTTTCTTAATTTCTTTTATTCCTAGCGCACAATCTCATTTAATGAATTAGATCGTTTACTCATCCAATTTAATTATCCGCATCTTTTTTATTTATTCTCGAGGAGGCTCCTTGGTTTTCCAGGCAGGCAACCCACTGGTGCATTCAACTTGGCGAGAATTTGTGTAAAGAGGCGGCGTGGGGTTACCCCATGCAACCATATTTTTCGGCCCAAGAAAGGCCACGGGCGACAGACGGACTGAGATCAAGCAGAAGCTTGTTCTTATGACTTGGTGGCCGGGCTATTTTGGGCCAAGCTTGGAGCGCGAGCCAGTAGCTGCGTTTTCTAGCAATGTGAGCTGCCGCTGATGGGGGTACAAAAAAAATAGTACCACCTGTAGAAAAAATCATAAAAAATATAATATGGGTGAACGGATCAAAAAGATTGGAGAAACGTACCTCTATTTTTAGTAGGTATAAATAGAAACTAGTAGCTAGTAGCTGATCTGGTGATGGTGTACTTGTTGGGTATGTTGCATGGTTCCTCCAAACACTTATAGCTTGAATGTTTTAGACAAAAAAAATAACACCTCGATATGTATCAATTATGAAAGAAAATTGATCTCGCATTTTACTGTATTTATTTCAGAACTTCCAACGATGTGCGTTCACTGGGTGAAGACATCCCTGTCAACTATGAAGGCGTTTGTGGCGACTTCATCAATCTCAAAATGACGTGTCGCCTCGTTCTTTTGGAGGTGCTCATTGAAGTAGGGTTTGCGTGCTTCCGTTTATAGGAGTGGGTATATGTGCGTATGTATTTTTTTTAGGCAATGTGCGTATGTATATGAGATCCTGCGTCTGTACTGTGTTAAATAAACGACGAAAGAAAACTAACCTGTTAAAAAAACTATGAATAGCGAACCAACCTATGGTTGGGATGGTTAGGTAGACAGTGGTATCCTCAGCCCATCAGGATTCAAGTCCAGGTGCTCATATTTATCCTGAATTTATTTTAGGATTTCCGGTCAGATAATATACCGGCTCAGTCTCTCGAAGGTGTTCATTGGGGTAGGGTGTGCATGTGTGCGTTCATAGGACAAGTATATGCACGTTTATATGAGCGCATACGTATGTGCCGTGTTAAAAAAACTATGAATGAAAATAGATTTCTTTTAGCACAACGAATAAAGATAGATGTCGTTTGTGCCACGTCTCCACAATGACACATATTTTTAGAAACACCTGTAATTTTATTTATACTCATAATAGTTACAAATACACTGATTTACTGATTTAGATCGAAAATAAAACAAAGTAATTTCTATGACTAAGAATAACAATGAAATATCTTGAAAACACCTTCTTCGCGGTATCAAACTCTGCGTGCAAAAATACTCTAAATTTTTTTGGTAAAGAGGCTGCAATTAGACTAGAGCAACGATGTTGTCACTCTTTCGCCCGCACGAACATTATCGATAATGGTTTTCAAAGCACCTTGAGTCGCCTATCCAGAAAAGATGGGAAGCCTTGATCAGTGAATGTACTTGGGTCGGGTATGATCCCTTGGAAGTACAGGCCGTCGAATCACTATATCTTCATCATGGTGTCGATGAATTTTTTTTCACCTCCACAAAAGAATCAGACCCAAAAAAAGCTTGACACAACAACATAAACTCATCAGATTCGAATAATTTGATTTGCGAGGACAGAAAACTCTCTAACCTTATGGCACCGCCAAAAAAACGAGAGAAAGTTTATTCTCACAAAACTATGATGATCACTAGACGTTGACGAAGAACACCGAGGTCTTCAAGATCCGAGGTACCCTCACCTCTCAAGGCCAAGATGGAGCCGGAGACGAGGGGACCTAAATTTCTCATATGGCGGCAGTGGCACGAGAAACCTCCTTTTTTTAGGGTAAAGAGAAACCCTCCTGAAACTAGTGCAATGACACGTATGGGTAGCCCCTTGGAGTGTACTTTTTTGCAAGCCCATTGGGCCCAATAGACACCTTCCCGTTTACTGCCGGGTCACGAGAGCTATGTTTTCGTTTGTCGTTGGTTTCTTTTTTTTTCTTTCTTTCCACTGGTTTTCTATTGTTTCTTCGGTGTCTTTGTTTCTTTTCTCGATTTTCACTTCTTTTTCTTCTTTCTTTTCTTTCTTTCTTTCTTTCTTTCTTTTTTTGTTTGTTTGTTTTACTGCTTTTATTCGTTTTATTTATTTTTTGCATTAGTTTTGCACAATGTCCTTTTTCTTTTTTGGTTTTATTTGTTTGTTTTACTTCTTTTTCTTTGTTTTATTGTCGGTTTTCATTGGTTAAGTTTTTGTTCACACATGTCTACTATTTCAGTACACAATGTATATTTTTAGTGTACACGTGAAATATTTTTGTTACACGCGCTGAATATTTTTCTATACATAATGTACACTTTTTTCAATACATGCTCGACATGTTCAAAAAACATTTTTTCTATACATATTTGACATTTTCCAATACTTGCTTTTAAAATTTATTTTTAATATATATGTATATGATTAGAATATTTGTACGTACAAAAAAAGTATAAAAAAAGCAAAAACAAGATCATGAAATGGGAAATAAAACAACAAAAACACCAGGCTGTGGCATGTGGCCTTCCATGCGATGGACCGGCCCAGCCCTACGCTCGTCCAGAGGAGGCTGCCCTACATCTCACAATAAGCGAGACATGTGTGAAAAGCAAGTACGTTTTACCACACTGCATTAGCATCGGTTTTCTTTCTTTTTTTCCTTCCGTTTTCTTTGTTTCTTTCTTTGGTTTCCTTCAGATTTTTAAACACATGTCTAATTTTTTAGTACATATTTTACATTTTTCGTTAAATCGGAAAAAATTTATACAAGTATAACATTTTTCAAATACTTCTTCCATCTCAAAATAAGTGTCTCAACTTTGTACTAATTTTGCGGAGGGAGTACATGATTAATATTTTGAAAATATATGTTTTGATGTCTATTTTTTCATACATATTGTACATTTTCGTGCGCATATAAAATATTTTTATACACTTTTAACATTTTTAAATACAAATACAAGGCAAAACATTTATTGGAAGGACACGATAGATTTTTGAAAGCTATGCGAATATTTATTTTAAATTTTATTGTTATTTAAATGTAACAAAGTTATTTCTGAGACGTCTAAATAAAAAACAATTTTTTTGAGAATCAATAGAAAAAACATATTTTTTAGGGGCAAAGAAAAAACAATCATGTGCATGATGGAGCACATGGTTACTAGCCCGGCCCAAGGATGTTCAACTGATGCTACCTTAATGCTACTCCGGTCCACTACCGAGCCGACATAGACTTGCCCAAAGGTGTTCACGGGCCCGTGTTCCAGTGATGCACATAAAAACTTAAGCCCTGTTCGGTTCACATGAAAGTCGCAGGAATTTCACAGGAAAGTCATTCCCCTAGGAAGTTTTCCATCCACAGCGTTCGGGACAAAGGAAAGTTGAATAGTATTTTACAGGAAAAATTCCTCTAAGCTGCAGATTCGCACCGGTTCCGGTGGATTGAAAAAATCCAACACGAGCCAATGTTTTGGCGGAAGCCCGAGGCAAAGCGCTCGTGGCTACCACGTAAACCCAAATAAAAAATTGCAGCATGCCCTTTTAGCTGTACTATAACCAAATAAAATATTTCATGGGATGGGATGTTTGAGTACACGTGAAGATGCTTTCCTGTGCTTTTTTTTCCATCAAACCGAACACTCTTTCACATGGTTTTCTCTGCCTTTTTATCTGTTTTACAGGAGCTTTCCTTTCCAATTCCTCTATCTCTTTATGATCCCATGTTTTGATTTCCCCTGAACCGAACGGGGCCTTAATAACAAACAAAGAAGGCTATTTCTTTAGGCTACAAAAAATTTGCTGCTGCCCAGGATCGAACTGGAGACCTTCAGTGTGTAAGACTGACGTGATAACCACTACACCACAGCAGCTTTGTTGACATTTATTAAAGTGCATTTTACATATTTACACGGCATGCGACTCTACATGGCCCATCGCATGCGACATACCAGCAAGATAATCGTTTCGCTGGGCAAACATAGTCATCTCTGGGGATTTTTTTTTTCCTTTCCAAAAAAGCCCAAGGCCATAATATGAAATTACAATAATTTCATTACATCAATATGAAATTACAAGGACTTCACTACAGTAATATGAAATTACAATCAACTTCACAAAGTAATCAGCAGCATCTTCGTTCTGCATCTACCGGCGACCCGTCGTGAATAGAACTCCTTGCCGCATCTATGCCCCGTCTTACGGGAGCAACATTGTTGAAACTCAACAACTTTTAGAACCACCACCGAAAGGTCGTTTATGTAGCTTTTGTTTCCTCTCAGCGCGATAAGGGTAGGCAAAAGAGGGATTTTCATCTGGATCACTCGGATAAAAGCAACAACACGAGTATATAAAGAATTCGCTTAGAAGACATTGGCGACCACAACTTGGCTTGATCGTCATTTGAGACACTCTGTCACCGAGGAGCGCCAGAACATAACCCCAAATCCAACTACACAAGCGCGGGGGGGAGGTGGGTGGGTGGGGGGGGGGGGGGGGTTGGGAAGGACACAAACCTCACAAGTTCTTCGACGGAGCCATATCTAGTAGAAATTCACGGGACAAAAATGGAACATGAGAACAAAAACGTGCCACAACGCCATCCCTCCGTAGGACGATGTGGCCGTCATGGAAAACACTAATCACCCGGACTGAGTTCCTGATGACCAAAACCATCCTCTGACCTGTCAGGGCCACTCCGAGCAAGGGCACGAAAATAGCAAAATTCGAGGAATCATTATCACATGATCGTCGCTGCCCCAACTTTGTCGGCGACGAAGAATTTGAAGAGTCTATGGGACACAGACTAGACACATAGATCGAGGGATCCCCCACTACCAGGCCTCCATAGCAGCCGACGGGGAGCAGAGGAACCCGCAGCGATACCGGCGGGCCAAGGGGAAGTGTCGTTCGCCTCCTAGTCATCTCCGTTTCGCAAGTTTGATGAGTTTTACAAAGGATTGATGGGAGCTAATAAGCAATAAAGGTGGTCACATATGTCGCATACAAAATTTTATACAGATATAGACAGCTTGATGAGTTTCATGGAGGATTATCTGATACTGGTAGTATAAATTTTTCTATAATCACTCTCGTCTTGACAAGAGAGGATTATGAGATTATACAAAAGTTTAGCCCCATCTCTCTTATTAATGATAATTTAAAATGATGACTGAGTATACGACCAATAAACTATGTGAGGTCAGATATGAGATTATAGATAATACTCATATTGCCTTCATGAAGAATACTCTCTCCCTTTTGGTTTAAAGGGCCTATCTCAAAAATCATAAATTACATATTTGTAAGGCTCGTTGTCTTATGAATATGCAAATATAGCTATGCCCACATTAAATTATGTCACATTTTGGTTCTCAATGTAGAATCAACCAATGCACGAAGGAGGGAAGGGGGCCATGCATGTAGCATTAAAATGTTGTCTAGCACTTAAGTAGGTGTTCCTTGTTTGAAGTGAGTTGTAAGACCTCCTCCAATGCACCGGTGCTAAGATGAGGTGCTAAGCACATTAAAGAGCTAAGCAACTAAAGTCCGCAATGCAAAGATGCTTAACTTGTTGTAGCTAAGCATCCTTCATTCAATGATTTAGCAACTAAAGTTATCCATGATTTGGTGAGCTTCTTTCATTTAAGTGTTTTCCCTTCCTGGGGTCACCACACCCATCTCTCTCCTCTTAATTACCTTGCCACGTCATCTTTTTTGCCTACATGTCAGCCTTAGCACCTGTACAAAGTGGAGCATTGGGAGGGGTCTAAGATGAGCCTAATAAACTGAAAATGAGGGAGTAGATACATTAGGGGAGGAGTGTTTATTCTCATGAAGTGCTTCATGAGATAGATACAAAGAAAATGTTTGGTTTCTTTTCAAGTTTGACTTTGTAAAGGCCTATCACAATGTTATTTGTGATTTACTTTATAACATCATGCTTGAAAAGGGGTTTTCACATACTTGGAATGATTAGGCAGTATTATCACATGTGGGAAAATTAGCCAAAATTGAATGTACTATTAGGTGCACATTTCAGTACTCATATGGGGGTCAACATGGAGATAGAGATCTCCACTTCAAGTTGTTGATGCCCTCGGTGTCATGATTATGATTGGCCTAGGCTTTCTTTGCAGGAGAATGGTGGTGGCATTAACATAATATGCACATGACACTATTTTCCTGGAAAATTGGGAGGGTGTAGAAACTTGAAATACATTATATGTCTTTTTGAACAAATGGCAAGTCTAAAATATAAATTCTTGTAAAGTGGAGTACTTTGGCTTGGTGAATGCATTAATGGTGTGTACATGTATCTAGAGTTTTTCTTTCCATTCTGGTGTTTTACCTTTGGAAACCTTGAAATCCCTATTGACAGCAAAAGCATGAATTGGAATTGAAAATTGTAGAAGAAAAATATGGAGAAAAGGGAAGTGTGTTAGCCGGGCAAAATATTTTCCATCAGGGAGGTATGTTTTACCCGAATCCTTCCCTAGCACAATCCCTTTTATATCATGTTCTTCTATAGGTTGCACGGTGTGAGAAATAGCCTAGACTTTTATATATTTAACCTCAAGAACCAAGGGGAAATGACATCTTATGAAATGGCCCACTGCATGTACCCATAAGATCTTGGGTACCTTGACCTAATGAATAATTGTTTAATGATTTTGGAGAGTGGCAAATAAGGATGAGATATGCCAACAAGTTCCAAAGGAAAAATATCCTCCTAGTGATAATCTAGTTTAATGAAAATCAAACACATGTTTTATCATCTCTAAAAATAAATGTTGGATCATGACCTAAAACTATTGTGGAAGGACCATTGGCGTGGACAATATAGTTTAATGGTTGAACTTGCATGGTTATATAAATTGACTCTGACAAGAACATTTATGTCTGTAAAGTTATTCAGTCTAGATTTTATGGTTGAACTTGCACGCCAATGGTTGAACTTGCGTGTCAGAGTCAATTGACCTAGTCTAGTTTTCCCAACCCGCTGAGGAAAACTGTCACACCCACGTGCTCAGCGGGTTGTGACAGTTTTCGCCCGATTTTATGTTGAATCAACTCTTCTAATTTTTATTTTTTAAAGGAGGATTACCCCGGGCCTCTGCATCAGAATGATGCATTCAGTCCCAACTCTTCTAATTAATAGATGAGGCGAATCTTTTGCCTCCGTTTAAAAAGATTGTATTGTTATTGGCATGACTATTGGCGTAAACCAAAGATGTGAATGGCATTCCGACTAGGGATTGAGCTACTAGAGAAGGTGAGATTGGAAGTGTTGTTGGACACTAGTATGTTGAGGAATTGCCGCTCGATAAGGTTGTGCTAACAGAATCACTATGGAGCTTGTTGCTTCAAAAGCACCCTCAAATATTGAGGAGGTTGTGTTATGGTGTTTTCATTCTAGTTTTCTTAATTCAAAGAATGTTTAGATGCATTCATGTTCTAGGGTGTGGATCCTCTTCCTCTAATGTTGGCTTGCTCATCGGGCGGTGTAACAAACTCTCATAAGTTTTGTTAATGAAGCCGGGGGCAATCCCTTTGATTAAAAAAGTAAAGTAGATAAGGACTAGCTGAGTTAGATTGGAACATGATGACTGTAGGGAGTGTATTGCTCTCGGGTGCCAGCACACTGTATATGCACAAAATAATTTAGAAATTGCCAAAGAAGTCAAAAAATCAGAGACTTTGGGAGACAAATATGATCAAGTATTGTACTCCTGTAAAAAGTTTCGTCAAGGAATGACTTTCATGGTATTCTGGCTTGGAAAAACAAATTGAACGATACATACAAGCTATGGTTCACGCTATTTGTCCTTGAAAATTTGTTATTTTTTGCCCTGAAGTCAACGCGAGTTATTCCTTGGTGAAACTTTTTATTCGAGTGCAATAGTTGGATCATATTAAAAGATTCTGTTTTTTTGTTTGAATTTTGTATATTTACGAAATTAGGATGCGCTGGCACCCGAGTGCACCAGGGGACCGTGACCCACTTCCCAAACACAATACCATACACAGTTTATACTACTTCCTCCATCCCAAAATAAATGTCCTAACTTTATTAGACTTCAATATAACTTTGTAACAATGTTTGTACAAAATCGAGACACTTATTTTCGGACAAATGGAGTATGAGTTTAGAAATTCCATGACAAGATGATGGAGGACGTGGGAAATAACGAGATAGTAGTAGACTGGTAGTCACATGTTGGAGAGTCACATTTTATAGAGGAGAGATGGTAGAGAAACTATCGCTGCCATTTTTCTGCCAATCCCCAACTTATGAGGAAGTAAGATTATCCATCAAGTTGCTTGCGATACAGTAGGCTCTCTTTCTTGTATCAAGAGCCATCGAGTTTTCCATTGTTGAATCATTTTATCCCTCCCTAGGGATTATCTGGATGTGATAGCCCTTCGGAAACACGATCTCCGATACGCGTTGTACTTCGCCACCTTTTATCTCCTTCCATCTGCCCAAGGGTTGGCCGCGAAGGAACAAAGTTTGTTCAGTGTAGTCATATGAATTCCTAGAACTGAGATCGTAGTTTTTTTTACACAACAGTTACCTGTACTTTGTCACCAAGGCGTGAAGGAAGAGTGCGATCTGAATCCTGCTGAACTCTGCTCCCACACAGAGCCTTATGCCCCCTCCGAATGGCATGAAGTTCTTCAGCAGGGTGCTCTTCTTCGACTCATCCTGCAGATTTCTATTAGTTCATTTATGTTTCTAAAAAAGATTAGTTCATTTATGCACCAACCTGCCACCTCCATGGGTTAAATGTCAACGGATCTTTGAACAACTCTGGGTTCAGATGGACAGCCATGGGGCTGATCATCACCAGCCAGCCGGCCGGAATAGTGTATCCTGCGTCAGGAAAGAATTGTTGGTCCATTAACTAGCACAGCTTGACGCACTGCAAAATAATATTTTGGGAAGATGATGAACTGTCTAAGCTAAGAGTACCTTTCACTTGCACGTCCGTTAGTGTTTTCCTGAATATTCCAGGGGCCACGTTACTGACGCGAGCTATCTCATTGGTAACCTGCAGAGAACGTTAGCTTGAGTAGCAGTGTGCATGGTGAAACTGTTTCTATGCTCCAACTTGTAACAAGTCAGTCTAGTTATTGTTCTAAGACTAAGCCTAATTAGTTGCTAATTAGTGAATTCAAGGTAGTAATAATGAACTAAAAACCTGAGCAGTGAAAGTCATGGACTTGTACTCTTCCCATGTGATCCCGGACCTGCCATCTTCTCTTTTCTTCAGAATTGCTTCATGCTCCTCCTGCAAGAAGGCACACTTTTTAATCTTATCTGCAGCTACTGTCTTTGTTCTTTTAACCATTAAAATTGACAAAATGTACACGAGTATAGTTGCAGCAAAATCACGCAGCAACAAACACTTTTAGGAGTAAACAAAGCATAACCTTGAGTGACTCCACTACATTCGGGTGGCCGCTGAGGAACTTCATAGCGACCGTGAGCGATGACGATACCGTTGCAAAGCTGGCGAACAAGAGGGCGGCCATCAAGTCTACAGCGAACTTCTCGTCTACCACTCCCCTTCCACTCTGTAGCTCGTTCACCACCTCGTCGAGGAAATCACCGTGTCGCTTTTCAGGTGCGCTGAGCCTTTCTTTCAGTAGGTCCTTGAGCACCTTCTGCACATTTTTCCTTCCCTACAGAAGCATCAGGACAAAAGATTGTGTTAAGCTTAACTTTATGTGCATCATGTACTGTATGCATCTTCCAGATGCAGAGGCTGGGGGTCATCTTTTTTTTTTCAAAAAAAAACATCATCAGGAGATTCAAAAGTAACATGGTCACTTTTGACAAGCTCCTCCACGAGTCTTTTTTTGATGTAATTAGGGTGACCCCATATATTCTTAGGTAGAGTCACAATGGGACTTCTTTTATGCATGCACAGCCGAGGGATATATATAATCGGTCCACAACGGAATTTATTTTGTTCTGTTAATTTCTTAACAGTGAAATTTTTATTTCTTATTTTAGGTCTCAGCGAATTTTATTTCCTCTTTAATTCCTTCCCTTCATGCCTCATATAATTATAGCAAAATTTATTCTTTCTTTTATTCTTTCCTTATGAAATTTCTTTCTTCTTTAATTCCTTTCTTCATGCCTCATATATAATAGGGAAATTTATTTATTCATTCTTTTCTTTAATTCCTTCCCTTCCTGCCTTATCATAAAGGATGAAATTTATTTCATCTTTTATTCTTTCCTTTAATTCTTTCCCTTTCCGCCTCATCATAAGGATGAAATTTATTCCTTATTTTTTCTCCTTTCCTTCCATGCTCATAACAGCGGAACTTACTCCTCCATTTAACTCGTTTCCTTAATTGAATATTTTTTAACAAAATTTATTTTAACCCATATAAAAGGATATCTTCTTCTTCTTTGTCAAACAAACACAATAGGTAGGTGGACTAATTCCTCATGAGCTGGATTCGAGCCCCACCTGAGGAACTTTAATTTTTGCGGGTTGGCGGGGCGCGTACGGAGAGGGAAAAAACAGGACGACGGATGGGCAGGCTGGGCACGTACGAAGGAAAAAAAAAGCGACATACAAAACAATTGATTGGACCAAAAAATGTGGAGAAACAATTCTCCCTTTAATATTAGGTAGCGATAGAGATAGGGAAGAGATAAGTATAGAACATTTTATACCTGTATGCATCTGTAGAATGTTGTCCCAGGGAAATACAGCGGGAAGGAAACCAACCCCTGGAAGAAGGCATCGAAGTTCTTCCTGAGTTTCCTAGACTTCTCGGGACCGAACCCAATCAGCTTCTTGGCCGTGAGGTCAAAGACCATCTGCATGGAAGGTAGGGAAATGGAAAAAATATACGAGGCGCAAAAATATTCCCCTATTCTAAAATACAAGGCGCAAAAATATACACGTAGCAAAAGTAAGTAACCGCGCACTCATGTATAATCTGATTAAATAGTGATACTTACGTTGGCCACGGCGTCCTTGACCTCGATGGCAGGCTCCGCGGCCCACGCCGCGAGGCTGTGCTTCACGTTGCGGTCCATCTCGGCGAGGAGCACGTCCCTGAGGCTCTCCAGGCCGAAGAGCCTGGACGCGAAGCTGCGTATGTACTTGTGGAAGGAGCCGTCGTAGGAGGCGATGCTCTCCTTGCCGAAGATGTTGTTGGTGGTGTCCGGGTACCAGCTCCGGAACAGCTTGCCCTCCTGCTGGAAGATGATGCGGTTCACCTCCGCGTCCATGGACACCACCACCGGCTGCCCCACCAGGCTCGTCTTGAACACCGGCCCGTACCTACACTCAGTTGCACGGAATCCTTCTCTTTATTAATCCACTGCTGCTTAAACTAATCCGAGTGTGATATGATAATGACCATCGTTTGCTTAGCTTGATTACCTTTTCAGTCTTTCCTTGTAGAAGACCGGCACGTCGAGGGATGGGCTTGGCTTGAAGAACTGGAAGGTCTCGCCGACGAGAGGGAGGCCCACGGAGCCTGGAGGGAGCCTCCCGGTGCTGCACGCCGGGTTCGTCCACTTGTACACGCAGTGCGCGAGCCACCCTGCTACGATGACGGCAAGGCCGCAGAGGGATGCAAAGGGCACCTGCGAGTAGTCTTCCATGTTGAAGCTACAGTGTACCTCCCTGGATCTGGATTTCTGCTTCGCACGAATACGGAGGGTGGCCTTGGGCCGTGTTTTATATTGTGTGCAGGTGCTGTCAACCCTCGAGGCCGCGATGCTTGGCTCTAAGATTTTTGTCCGGCTCACCGGCTGAATCCTTCACTGGATACAAACGGAAATGCACCTTTCGAATTTTGAAGAAAAAAAAAAGACTCTTAGCGCCACTGGTATGAAGCCGCCAGAAAAAGGGGAAACAAAATAATCGGATTCCCGTTTCCGCATCGCCTTAATTAGCGGGATTTAATCGTTCGAATCTCTTAATTGACCCGGTTTATTCTCCTGGGCATTAATTAGCATGATTTAATTCTCCCGTGTCTTAATGATCTCTTAATGGACCATTCATTAGCACGATTTAATTCCCCCGTACCTTAATTGGCGTGTTTAATGAGCTCCTAATTAGTACTGCCATTTAAAGCATGTTATTTTTGTGCCAAGTAAAAAATTATGCGCGTGTCATAGAGGAATCGAACTCTTGCCCTCTCCATTCTATCCATACAATACTAACCAACTCAACTAGCAAGTGGATATGTATTTGTTCCAACTAACCTTTTACTTGGATACATGTAATTTTTACTTGGATACAAGAATTTTTGTTGTTGAAACTTGCCGCCGGTAATTTCTGTATAAATATCATGGTAATTTACACACCACATGTCTGATAACTTACGTGCAAACACAATGATACCTTTGACCCAGACGAGAAAAGTTCTTGACTTGGCACGGAAATAGCATGATAATATACACATAATAGACTACATGACTTAAGTACAAACATCACGGTAATTTTTGATCCCAAAAAAAGTTGTTAAAACACACCTCGATAACTTTACATGTACACAACAGACCTAATAATCACACACGTCTTTGTAGTCAATGGAAACGTCTCCTCCCAATGAACGCATATCGCCGAAGAGCCTGAAATATCCAAAAAAAATGCGACAATCAATGCCAAATCTAGGACTTGAACCCTCTATCATGAAAAAAGATAAGTTTTGATTGTACTACCATACCATACTAGTGTACCCTCTATCATCACCGTTCATTTTTGCATCAAAGTTCATGCATCCAAATTTCTATTTGGTGTTTCTCCCAAATAAGAGAACATTTGAACTTGAAACTTTACAGATCAACACCGCACAAGTACTACCATGTGCAGAATTTTTTTTCGGAATTTTTGGCCCAATTTTTTTAAATGATACAACTCATTCAAAATTTGAAATTTGATAAATTTATGTTTCATCAAAAGACCAGAAACATTGTGTACAATGAGTGGCACTTGTGTATAGTTAACGTGCAAAGTTGCAATGTTAAATGCTCTCTTGTTTATAAGAAACAAAAAAGAGAAATTTATATATAAGAATAGTATGAATCTTGATGAAAATTGAATAGTTTAGATAGAGAGTACAGTGGTATTGTAGTACAATAAATCCACACTAAAAAATGTAATTAGGGTATCTCCAACGCTGACCCTCAAACTGCCCGCATCCCTCTGTACCGAGCGGTTCGAACACGATTTGTCATCCAACACACTACCCCATTGGCCCATGGACCGGTCTGGCCGTCCGTTTTTCCGCAAACCGGGACGGGGTGGGAGTCCGGACCGCTACCACGCACGCGTCCGACACCCCAGACCCACCCAAAACACTCTCTTCCACCTGCGCCCTTTTTCGCATGAAGTAGTTGTCGCATAGTCATGCCAGCGCTCCATTCATGCCGGCCAGAGCGGACGTGGCCTTTCACAGGAGTCGATATTAAAGCGGCATGTCGACCAGGAGGGCCACCCGCACCACATCCTGGTGTACGCGCCTTCTCCGCATGCAAACACTGCTCCATACATCCGCCTGCCGGCAATTAACAAGCGAGGTTGCCGAGAAACCCACTCCGGCGCCCGCATGCAAACTCCACCCATCTATCCGCCTGCCGACACCCACTATTTATACGTGGCCAGGTCTGATAAGATCTACACCACACCTCCGCTCCCGATCTCCTCTGTGCAACACGCTCGCCATGGCCTCGAGCTCCAAATCTCTATGGGGCAACATCTCCACCTAACGGAAGCAGGAGCTCTTCGGATTGCGTTCGGTTGCAGGTCCGCAGAGCCAGCTGAATACAGGTTGGCTTGCCGGCAAACTGTCCCGAGGGCAGCGACGCCGATGAGACGATGGATGATGCAACCGGTGACGAGCTGACGTAACCACCCTCAGCAGTCCATGCCAGCATCACCTTGGAGCTGGCGCGGGCGCACTTCACTGACATGATGACGGGAGAGCGGGAGACGGCGTTCCAACAGGCGCAGGAGATCCATCGCGAGCAATGGTGGCTACGCGTCCCGCGGGTGGAGAATGACACCCTATTCATGAACATCGACGCGACGGCGAAGGAAGAGAAGGCACAAGAGACCACGGATGTTGCAAGTTCCGCGTCGCCGTGCCACCACCTCCTTTCGCGCCCCACCGCCAAGACAACGAAGCCGGCACGTCCACGTCCGGCGGCGTCGACACGGCGGACTCGGTCGAAGAAGACTAGCACATGGGAAGCCGTTGCGGCTTGGGTCCCAGGAAGGACACTTGGAAATATACCCTAGAGGCAATATTATTGTATTATTATATTTCCATATTCATAGTTAAGTGTTTATATTTCATGCTATAACTGCTATGATCCTGGAATAGCGATTCAGTGGAAAAACTCATAAGCACATGTGAAATAATAAAAGGATAAAATAAAGATTCCTAGTCTTGCCTCTAAGACTAGCTTAAGTGTTGTTGGTGATCACGTTTTCCGGAACTTAGGATATCATTTGGTGTAACGATAGTCCTAAAACAACATTGAGATTATAACGTTGGAAGAACGATCATACTGAAATGACCCAAACTTGTTTGTTATGAATCGAGTAATATCGTTTGTAATCTCTACCTAATATTAAAGGGGATTGTTTCTCCACCTTTTTTGGTCCAATCATTTGTTTTGTACGTCACCCTATTTTTATCTTCACACGTGCCCAGCCCGCCCACACGTGGTCCTGTTTTTCACCTCTCTGTACGTGCCCCGCCAACCCGCAAAAAATAAAGTTCCTCAGGTGGGGCTCGAATGCAGCTCATGAGGAATTAGTCTGCCCACACGAACCAATATTCTTTTATATGGGTTAAACGAATTTTGTTAAAAAATATTCAATGAAGGAAACGAGTTAAATGGAGGAGTAGGTTCCGCTGTTATGAGCACGGAAGGAAAGAAGAAGAAATAAGGAATAAATTTCATCCTTATGATGAGGCGGAAAGGGAAGGAATTAAAGGAAAGAATAAAAGATGAAATAAATTTCATCATTTATGATAAGGCAGGAAGGGAAGGAATTAAAAGAAAGAATGAAAGAGGGAATAAATAAATTTCCGTATTATATACGAGGCATGAAGAAAGGAAATAAAGAAGAAAGAAATTTCATAAGGAAAGAATAAAAGAAAGAATAAATTTTGCTATAATTATATGAGGCATGAAGGGAAGGAAATAAAGAGGAAATGAAATTCTCTGGGAACTAAAATAAGAAATAAAAATTTCACTGTTAAGAAATTAACAGAACAAAATAAATTTCGTTGTGGACCGATTATATATATCATCAGCTGTGCGTGCATAAAAGAAGTCCCATTGTGACTCCACCAAGGAATATATGGGGTCACCCTAATAAATCAAAAAAAGACTCGTGGAGGAGCTTGTCAAAAGTGACCGTGTTACTTTTGAATCTCCTGATGATGTTGTTTTTGTTGAATCTCATATGATGTACGTGAGTGTTGTTTTTGTTGAATCTCATATGATGTACGTGAGAGCTGACAATAGGTATATGTCACTCTACTCTACTATTATAGGTGATCCAGTCACTTCCCAACTATGAATTTATTTGCAAGTTTTGCGGCGGTGGAGCAAAAGAATGAAGTCCCCCCAAATTGTTGCACCGATGCTCTGTATTGCGGAAGGTCACGCACGCATTGGCAAGGGTTGAGTCATATTCGACTCATTTTTGGGAGTTAAGGCAGAACAAATCCAAACAGTTGAATTGGACCTGCTCAAATACCAAATCACGGTTTGGAGCTCGTATACAGACATCCAAATGCACGATTCGATGGCATGGCAGAACAACACAACATGATTCACTGCCAGAAACATGCCCAAGTTCATGTTAGAGATGAAGAAGGTGGACGGTGACGACAGTGAAGTGTATGCAGTTTAAGTTGAGTCAACAATTTGATGACCGCACACCTTAATTTAATTTTGCATTAATAATTATTATTGCGAGCGCTCAATAAAGAAATGCATCGCCTGATATATTAAGACATGATTGGTGTTCAACCACATGAACTTGTATATGCGGTTGCGGCACACAAGGAATTACAAGCTGGTGCAGGTAGGGGCTCGAGAAATAGGCATGATGAGTGTGATGACCAAGATCATCGCCTTTGGACTGATCAGATTGGATGAAATAGGTGGTCAAGTGAACATCATGGAAGATGATGACTAAGAGGAGAAGTGACAACCCATATGACTCGCTATGGGTGTGCGAGAGTTTGTTTCTCCCGTTGCAATGCACGGGCGTTTGTGCTAGCCAACTATAATAACACGGAGTGTTAACATGTGATTTTGCTTCTTAGAACATGAGAGTATTGTAGTCACTTCTTATCATACGATGGCTTTGGGGTCGCTCAAACGTCACCTGGAATACTGTGAACATAACATTAATTTGCAGGTTTGTTGATGACCCACAAGTATAGGGGATCAATCATTGTCCTTTCGATAAGTAAGAGTGTCGAACCCAACGAGGAGCAGAAGAAAAATGACAAGTGGTTTTTAGCAAGGTATTTTCTGCAAGCATTGAAATAGTCGGTAACAAGTAGTTTGATAGCAAGATAATTTGTAACGGACAAGTAACGGTAACCGTAAATAAAGTGCAGCAAGGTAGCCCAATCCTTTTGTGGCAAAGGACAGGCTAAAACAGTCTCTTATAATAAGCAAAACGTTCTTGAGGGTATACGGGAATTTCATCTAGTCACTTTCATCATGTTGATTTGATTCGTGTTCGCTACTTTGATAATTTGATATGTGGGTGGACCGGTGCTTGGGTGATGTTCTTATTTGAACAAACCTCCCACTTATGATTAACCCCCTCACAAGCATTCGCAACTATGAGAAAAGTACAAAGATAAAATCTAACCATAGCATTAAACATTTGGATCCAAATCGGCCCCTTACGAAGTAGTGCATAAACTAGGGTTTAAGCTTCTGTCACTCTGGCAACCCATCATCTAATAACTACTCCACAATGCATTCCCTTAGGACCAAATATGGTGAAGTTCCATGTAGTCGACATTCACATGACACCACTAAGGGAATCATAACATACATATCATCAAAATATCGAACACACATCAAGTTCACATGATTACTTGCAACATGACTTCTCCGGTGACCTCAAGAACAAAAGTAACTACTCACAAGTGATAATCATGCTCAAGATCAGAGGGGTATTAAATATCATAATGGATCATCACAAATGAACAATATAGTAATCAACTACAAGATGTAATCAACACTACTGGTCACCCACAGGTACCAATCTGAGGTTCCGGTACAAAGATTGAGCACAAGAGATGAACTAGGGTTTGAGTGGAGATGGTGTTGTTGAAAATGTTGATGAAGATTGCCCTCCCAAAGATGAGAGGGTTGTTGGTGATGACGATGGCTTCGATTTCCCCCTCCGGGAGGGAAGTTCCCCTGGCAGAATCGCTCCCCCGGAGGGCAAAAGTGCTCCTGCCCAAGTCCCGCCTCGAGACGGCGGCGCTCCATCCCGAAAGTCATCTCCTTATTTTTTTTCTAGGTCAAAATGACCTATATACCAGAAGATGGGCACCAGAGGTGGGCCGAGCTGAGCACAACCCACCAGGGCGCGCCTGGGGGGCCTGGCGCGCCCTGGTGTCTTGTGCTCACCAGGTGACCCCCCTCCGGTAGTTATTTGCTCCATTATTTTTCATATATTCCAAAGTAATTCTCCGTAAATTTTCAGCTCATTTGGAGATGTGCAGAATAGGTGCCCTGACGTAGCTTTTTCAGGCCCAGAATTCCAGCTGCCGGTATTTTCCTTCTTTGTGTGAACCTTGCATATTATGAGAGAAAAGGCATTAGAATTACTCCATAGAGCATTATTATGCATCCAAACATTATGAATAACAGTAGGAAAACATGATGCAAAATGGACGTATCAACTCCCCCAAGCTTAGACCTCGCTTGTCCTCAAGTGAAAAACCGATATCGAAAAACATGCCCACATGCTTAGAGAGAGAGAGAGAGTTGTCGATAAAAACAAAATACGGACATAGTAGCATCATGCTTATTATTATAACAACAACAAAGTTCATCATTAAACTTTATCACATAACTTTATCATATAACTTCTCAGGAACAAGTAACAATTCATCACAACATCGAAGTACAAGCATAAACTCTATTGAAAACCAACAAACTATGTTCTCAGTCAACTTTGCAATTACAATTCATCATATTTTCAGGAAGGGTCTCATATCGGAGCATTTTGGCAAGTCCACATACTCAACTATCATTTATCCTTCTATGATTGCTAACACTCACCGTATACCCATGAGCAAAAAGTTTCAACCAACACATAGAAAGATAGGGGCTTAAAGTTTCGCCTCCCAACATATTCACCTCAAGGGTGATGTCAACAATAATAACTCATGATCACTCATATCCAACTGGATATATGTGCCTAGATCTTCCCTCACCACATGTTTCTTGCAAAAAGAGAAAATAAAAAGGAATAGGGAAGAATACTTTGACTCTTGCATAAAAGTAAATACATAAAGTAAAAGATAGGCCCTTCGCAGAGGGAAGCAGAGGTTGTCATGCGCTTTTTGGTTTGTATGCTCAATCTCTTAGTGCAAAAGAACGTCACGTTATATTGCCCCTTATGATAGCAACCTTTATTATGTAGTCCGTCGCTTTTATTACTTTGCCATCACAAGTAAGTACAACGCTCAATTTTCTCTTACACTAAATGATCCAACACATTTAGGAGCAATTTTTATTGCCTTTTTGCACTGATGATAACTTACTTGAAGGATCTTACTCAATCCATAGGTAGGTATGGTGGACTCTCAAAACAAGATTTGGGTTTAGGGTTTTTGGATGCACAAGTAGTATCTCTACTTAGTGCGGAATTTTTGCTAGAAAAGATATTGAGCAAGCACCACATGTTGAAGGATCTATGACAATATAACTCCTATGTGAATATGAAAAAACATAAATCATTACGTTGTCTTCCTTGTCCAACGTCAACAATTTCGGCATATAATATTTGATGGGGCCTCATGATGGCCCACAAGTATAGGGGATTTATCGTAGTCCTTTCGATAAGTAAGAGTGTCGAACCCAATGAGGAGCAGAAGGAAATGACAAGCGGTTTTCAATAAGGTATTCTCTGCAAGCACTGAAATTATCGGTAACAGATAGTTTTGTGATAAGATAATTCGTAATGGGTAACAAGTAACAAGTGTAATGAAAGTGCAGCAAGGTGGCCCAATCCTTTTTGTAGCAAAGGATAAGCATGGATGAACTCTTATATAAAGCAAAGTGCTCCCGAGGACACATGGGAATTACTGTCAAGTTAGTTTTCATCATGCTCATATGATTCGCGTTCGTTACTTTGATAATTTGATATGTGGGTGGACCAGTGCTTGGGTGCTGTCCTTACTTGGACAAGCCTCCCACTTATTATTAACCCCGCTCACAAGCATCCGCAACTACAAAAGAAGAATTAAGACAAATCTAACCATAGCATGAAACCTGTGGATCCAAATCACCCCTTACAAAGCAACGCATAAACTAGGGTTTAAGCTTCTGTCACTCTAGCAACCCATCATCTACTTATTACTTCCCAATGCCTTCCCCTAGGCCCAAATCATGGTGAAGTGTCATGCAGTCGATGTTCACATAACACCACTAGAGGAAAGACAACATACATCTCATCAAAATATCGAACGAATACCAAATTCACATGATTACTTATAACAAGACTTCTCCCATGTCCTCAGGAACAAACATAACTACTCACAAAGCATATTCATGTTCAAGATCAGAGGGGTATTGAATATCATTAAGGATCTGAACATATGATCTTCCACCGAATAAACCAACTAGCATCAACTACAAGGAGTAATCAACACTAGTAGCAACCCACAGGTACCAATCTGAGGTTTTGAGACAAAGATCGGATACAAGAGATGAACTAGGGTTTGAGAGGAGATGGTTCTAGTGAAGATGTTGATGGAGATTGACCCCCTCTCGATGAGAGGATCGTTGGTGATGACTATGTCTTCGATTTACCCCTCCCGGAGGGAAGTTTCCCCAGCAGAACAGCTCCGTCAGAGCCCTAGATTGCTTCTGCCCAGGTTCCACCTCGAGACGGCGGCGCTTCATTCCGAAAGCTTCCTTATGATTTTTTTTTCAGGTAAAAAACCTCCATATAGCAGAAGATGGGCATCGGAGACCTGCCAGGGGGCCCACAAGCCCTAGGGGCGCGCCCAGAGGGTAGGGCGCGTCCCCAGGCTTGTGGCCACCTGGTGGGTCCCCCTCTGGTATTTCTTCACCCAATATTTTTTATATATTCCAAAATAATTCTCCATAAATTTTCAGGACTTTTGGAGTTGTGCAGAATAGGTCTCTTAGATTTGCTCCATTCCGGTCCAGAATTCCAGCTGCCGGCATTCTCCTTCTTCATGTAAATCTTGTAAAATAAGAGAGAAAAGGCATAAGTATTGTACCATAATATGTAATAACAGCCCATAATGCAATAAATATCAATATAAAATCATGATGCAAAATGGACGTATCAACTCCCCAAGCTTAGACCTCGTTTGTCCTCAAGCGAAAGCTGAAATTGATAATCATGTCTACATGTTTAGAGATAGAGGTGTCGACAAAATAAAATATAGACATGAGGGCATCATGATCATCTTTAGAACAACACCATATATTGACATATAATTTCTTATGCTAAAGCGAAAATTCGTTCACAAGGTAAAGTATGAATCAGAAACTTCATTGGAAACCAACAAACTTTGATCCCAGTCATTGAAGCAATTGCAATTTATCATAATATCAAAAAGAGTCAATGTATGAGCTTTTGTATGGCAAGTCCACATACTCAACCATCTTCTAGTCTTTATAATTGCTAACACTCAGCGATAGTTATGAGATCAAAGCTTCCGTAGGACACAGAGAAAGATAGGGGCTTATAGTTTCGCCTCCCAACCTTTTACCTCAAGGGTAATGTCAACAATAATACTTTATGATAACCTACATCCGAGTGGATATATATATATATATATTTGGATCTTTCCCCAACATATAGTGCTTGCCAAAAAGAAAAGGTGTAAAAAGGAAGGGTGAAGATCACCATGACTCTTGTATAAGGGTAGAAGGTAAAGATAAAAGATAGTCCCTTCGCAGAGGGAAGCAGAGGTTGTCATGCGCTTTTATGGTTGGATGCACAAAATCTTAATGCAAAAGAACGTCACTTTATATTGCCGCTTGTGATAAAGAACTTTCTTATGCAATCCGTCGCTTTTATTTCTTCCATATTACAAGTTCGTATAAAGTTATTTTCTTCACACTAAAAGACCGTACATATTTAGAGAGCAATTTTTATTGCTTGCACCGATGACAACTTACTTGAAGGATCTTACTCAATCCATAGGTAGATATGGTGGACTCTCATGGCAAAACTGGTTTAAGGGATGTTTGCATGCACAAGTAGTATCTCTACTTGGTGCAAAAGATTTGGCTAGCATAGGAGGAGAAGCAAGCTCAACATGTTGGAGGATCCATGACAATATAACCTCTATTCGGAAATAAGAAAGCATAACCCATTAAGTTGTCTTCCTTGTCCAACATCAACTTTTTAGCATGTAATATTTTAATGAGTGCTCGCAATCACAAAAGATGTCCAAGATAGTATATTTATATGTGAAACCTCTCTTTCTTTATTACTTCCTATTAATTGCAACAATGACCAAAACTATGTTGTTCAACTCCCAACAAATTTTATTCATCATACTTCTTATATGTGAAGTCATCATTCTCCATAAGATCATTATATAATATTTTTGCTTCTTTTATTCTTTTTCTTTTCTCAGGATTATAGCAACAAAGTAAAGCCCTTAACTCAAAACTACTCTTTATTATATAACTCACGGACTCAATTAAATAGATAGAACACAAAGTAAAACTCAAAGCTAAATCATACTAAAAACTTTTATTCTACTGGATCAAGATATAACCAAAAAGAGCGAACTAAGAAAAACGATAATGGTAAAGATGTGATGGTGATATGATACCGGGACACCTCCCCCAAGCTTGGCACAAGCCAAGGGGAGTGCCCATACCCATGTACTCAATTCTCCTTCTTTTGAGGTGGTGGTGATGAGGTTGATGATGTTGTGGGCTTGTCCTCTATTTCCAAGGCATAGGTTCACCATCGTAAAAAGATGAACGAGTCTTCGAGATCCTCAAATCTGCAACCAAACTCATCCTCTTAAATCTGTATTCATACTCATAGTTTTAGTTTTCAGGTCATAGATCTGGGCTTGGAGATGCTCGATTTTCTCATGAAGCTTGAAGATGGCCTCCCCGATGTTCTTGGTGTCCAGCTTGTGGTCACGGGTAAATTCCATGATCCTGGAGTGATTGGCGTTGAGTCCACGTTCCACCATCCCTTGTTACTTGAAGACCTGTTGCTCCATTGCTTCGAGCCTTGTCTCCACGCTTCCGGTCCTCTTTGGCCCTTGAACATCGTGGATGTGCAGCACCCCCTCACGCATCTTAATGGTTTGAGGGTGTTGCAGCACCTCTTCAAGGTAGGGGTTGATGACCTTCTCAAAGAACTTGTCCTTCGGAGCACTTGGGGACGTCATAGGGATCTAGATATGTCAGAAAAATAGCTCGAAACAAGAACAGAGGATTTTGCCGTGGTACGGTGTTCAGAACCTTCGGGAGATTATACAATGAATTTTTACCGACCAAAAGAAGTGCACTGCAAGAAAACGGAGTCCGAAGGGCACACGAGTTGGCCACAAGCCTGGGAGGCGCGCCAAGGGGGGTAGGGCACGGCCCCAAGGCTTGTCGCCTCCTCGTGCACTCTTCGGACTACTTTTTATTTTCCTTATTTTTTAAATATTCCAAAATGGAGTAAAATTGCCATTGGAAAAGTTTTGGAGTCGGTTTACTTACCGTATCACATACCTATTCCTTTTCGGAGTCTGGAGCATTCTAGTAGATATCCCTTATTTACTCCTCCGGTGTTATGGTATTAATAATATTGGTCTCACCATTTATGGGAGTACCTGAGATATACTGTTTGATTCTTTGCCCATTTACCACCTTCGGATTGGTGCCTTTGGTGTTATTGATCTTGATGGCACCGGAACGGTAAACTTCCTCGATAATGTAAGGCCCTTCCCATTTAGAGAGAAGTTTTCCTGCAAAAAAACTTAAACGAGAGTTGTATAGCAAGACACAGTCAGCTCATTAAATTCACGCTTTGGTATCCTTTTGGCATGCCATCATTTAACCTTTTCTTTAAACAACTTGGCATTTTCATAGGCCTGGGTTCTCCATTCATCAAGTGAGCTAATGTCAAATAACCTCTTTTCACCGGCAAGTTTGAAATCATAGTTGAGCTCTTTAATTGCCCAATAAGCTTTATGTTCTAGTTCTAGAGGTAAGTGACATGCTTTTCCATAAACCATTTTATATGGAGACATGCCCATTGGATTTTTATATGCCGTTCTATAAGCCCATAATGCATCATCAAGTTTCTTAGACTATTTCTTTCTAGATCTATTAACAGTCTTTTGCAACATTAATTTTATTTCTCTGTTGCTTAATTCTACTTGAACACTAGACTGAGGATGATATGGAGATGCAATTCTATGGTTGACATCATACTTAGCAAGCAATTTACGGAAAGCACCATGAATAAAGTGTGAACCACCATCGGTCATTAAATATCTAGGGACTCCAAACCTCGGGAAAATAACTTCTTTGAGCATTTTAATGGAGGTGTTATTATCAACACTACTAGTTGGAATAGCTTCTACCCACTTAGTAATGTAATCAATAGCAACCAAAATATGTGTATTCCAATTAGAGGATGGAAAAGGTCCCATATAATCAAAACCCCAAACATCAAATGGTTCAATAACAAGTGAATAATTCATAGGCATTTCCTGGCGTCTACTAATATTACCAATTCTTTGACATTCATCACAAGATAAGACAAACTTACGAGCATCTTTGAAGAGAGTAGGCCAATAAAAACCATATTGTAATACCTTGTGTGCAGTCATGTCTCCAGCATGGTGTCTTCCGTAGGCTTCGGAGTGACACTTGCGTAGGATTTGTTCCTGTTCATGCTCAAGTACAAAGCGTTTATAACACCATCTACTCTTTCTTTATAAAGGTGTGGGTCATCCCAAAAGTAATGTCTTAAATCATAGAAAAACTTTTTCTTTTGTTGATATGTGAAACTAGGTGGTATAAATTTAGCAACAATGTAATTAGCATAATCAGCATACCATGGAGCACTACGAGAACCATTTATGATAGCTAATTGTTCATCAGGAAAGCTATCATCAATAGGTAGTGGGTCATCAAGAACATTTTCTAACCTAGATAAGTTGTCTGCTACAAGGTTCGCAACTCCCTTTCTATCAATAATATGCAAATAAAATTCTTGTCGTAAGAGAATCCACCTAATGAGTCTAGGTTTAGCATCTTTCTTTTCCATAAGATATTTAATAGCAACATGACCAGTATGAACAGTTACTTTGGAATCAACAATATAAGATCTGAACTTATCACAAGCAACCACAACTGCTAAAAATTCCTTTTCGGTGGTAGCATAATTTCTTTGAGCAATGTCTAGAGTTTTACTAGCATAATGGATAACATTTAATTTCTTATCAACTCTTTTTTCCTAGAATAGCACCAATAGCATAATCACTAGCATCACACATAATTTCAAAGGGTAGATTCCAATCAGGTGGTTGAACAATAGGTGCAGAAATTAAGGCTTTCTTAAGTATTTCAAATGCTTCTACACAATCATCATAAAAAATAAATGGGTCATCTTTTTGCAAGAGATTAGTGAGAGGCCTAGAAATTTTAGAAAAGTCTTTAATAAATCTCCTATAGAAACCAGCATGACCAAGGAAACTTCTTGTACCATTGATATCTTTAGGACACGACATTTTTTCAATAGCGTCAACTTTAGCTTTATCAACTTCAATACCTCTTTCGCAAATTTTATGCCCCAAGACAATACCTTCATTAACCATAAAGTGGCACTTCTCCCAATTCAAGACAAGATTAGTTTCTTCACATCTCTGCAAAAATCGATCAAGGTTGCTCAAGCAATCATCAAAAGAAGTTCCGTAAGCGGAGAAGTCATCCATGAAAACCTCAACAATCTTTGCACAAAAGTCAGAGAATATAGCAGTCATACATCTTTGAAAAGTAGCAGGTGCATTGCATAAACCAAAAGGCATACGTCTATAAGCAAAAGTACCAAAAGGGCAAGTAAAAGTAGTCTTTTGTTGATCCTCTTGTGACACAGGTATTTGTGAAAAACCAGAATAACCATCTAGAAAGCAAAAGTGTATATGTTTGGATAATCTTTCTAGCATTTGATCAATAAAAGGTAGAGGGTAATGATCTTTCCTTGTAGCTTTGTTTAATTTTCTAAAATCGGTTACCATTCTATAACCAGTGACAATTCTTTGTGGAATAAGTTCATTTTTATCATTGGGAACAACGATAATACCTCCCTTCTTAGGGACACAGTGAACATGACTTAACCATCTAGTATTAGCAATAGGATAAATTATAACTACTTCCAGAAGCTTTAATCATTTCTTACCACTTCTTTCATCTCAGGATTTAACCGTCGCTAGTGATCAATAACTGGTTTAGCATCAGGTTCCATATTAATTTTGTGCTGACATAGAGTGGGACTAATGCCCTTAAGATCATCAAGAGTATATCCAATAGCTGCATGGTGCTTCTTCAGAGTTTTCAATAATTCTTTTCTTCATGCTCTGAAAGGATAGCACTAATAATAACATGATATATCTTTTTTTCATCAAGATAAGCATATTTCAAAGTATCAGACAATTTCTTAAGATCGAACACAGGACCACTCTTGGGTGGTAGAGGATCTCCAAGAGTCTCAACAGGCAAATTGTGTTTCAAGACATGCATTTGTTTAAATAATATTTCATCTAATTCCTTTCTTTCATTCGTAAACATGTCGTTTTCATGGTCTAGCAACTATTGTTCTAAAGGATCAGTGGGAGGCACGGCAATAGAAGCAAGACCAATAATTTCATATTTATTAGGCAATTCTTTATCATGGGGTTGTCTACGAAATTTGGAGAAATTAAACTCATGAGACACATCCCCGAAACTTACACTAACAGTTTCTTTCGCACAATCTATTTTGGAATTAACAGTGTTCAAGAAAGGTCTACCAAATATAATGGGACAAAAATCATCTTGTAGGGAACCAAGAACAAGGAAATCAGTGGGGTATTTTATTTTCCCACAAAAGACTTCAACATCTCTAACATTCCCAATTGGTGATATAGTATCTCTATTGGCAAGTGCTTGCTCTTGAGCATGCGTTGGTTTTCCCTTGAAGAGGAAAGGGTGATGCAGAAAAGTAGCGTAAGAATTTCCCTCAGTTTTTGAGAACCAAGGTATCAATCCAGTAGGAGGTTACACGCAAGTCGCCTTGTACCTGCACAAACAAATAAGAACCTTGCAACCAACGCGATAAAGGGGTTGTTAAACCCTTCACGGCCACTTGCAAAAGTGAGATCTGATAGAGATAATAAGATAAATATTTTTGGTATTTTTATGATATAGATTGGAAAGTAAAGATTGCAAAATAAAATATATCGGAAACTTATATGATGGAAAATAGACCCGGGGGCCATAGGTTTCACTAGTGGCTTCTCTCAAGATAGCATAATCTATGGTGGGTGAACAAATTACTATCGAGCAATTGATAGAAAAGCGCATAGTTATGAGAATATCTAGGCATGATCATGTATATAGGCATCACGTCCGCGACAAGTAGACCGAAATGATTCTGCATCTACTACTATTACTCCACACATCGACCGTTATCCAGCATGCATCTAGAGTATTAAGTTCATAAGAACAGAGTAATGCATTAGGCAAGATGACATGATGTAGAGGGATGAACTCAAGAAATATGATATAAACCCCATCTTTTTATCCTCGATGGTAACAATACAATACGTGCCTTGCTGCCCCTGCTGTCACTGGGAAAGGACAACGCAAGATTGAACCCAAAGCTAAGCACTTCTCCCATTGCAAGAAAGATCAATCTAGTAGGCCAAACCAAACTGATAATTCGAAGAGACTTGCAAAGATATCAAATCATACATATAAGAATTCAGAGAAGAACCAAATATTGTTCATAGATAATCTTGATCATAAACCCACAATTCATCGGATCTCGACAAACACACCGCAAAAAGAATTACATCGAATAGATCTCCAAGAGAATCGAGGAAAACTTTGTGTTGAGATCCAAAGAGAGAGAATAAGCCATCTAGCTAATAACTATGGACACAAAGGTCTGTGGTAAACTACTCACACATCATCGGAGAGGCTATGATGTTGATGTAGAAGCCCTCCGTGATCGATTCCCCCTCCGGCGGAGCGCCGGAAAAGGCCCCGAGATGGGATCTCACGGGCACAGAAGGTTGCGGCGGTGGAAATAGGGTTTCGTGGTGCTCTCGGATGTTTTCAGGGTATATGAGTATATATAGGCGAAAGAAGTAGGTCGATGGAGCCACGATGGGCCCACGAGGGTGGGGGGCACATCTACCCCCCTGGGCGTGCCTCCCTACCTCGTGGCCACCTCGTTGCTTCCTTGACGTCCGCTCCAAGTCTCCTGGATTGCGTTTGTTCCAAAAATAACTCTCCCGAAGGTTTCATTCCGTTTGGATTCTGTTTGATATTTTTTCTGCGAAACACTGAAATAGGCAAAAAACAGCAATTTGCACTGGGCCTTTGGTTAGTATGTTAATCCCAAAAATAATATAAAAGTGCATAATAAAGCCCATTAAACATCCAAAACAGATAATATAATAACATGAAACAATCAAAAATTATAGATACGTTGGAGACGTATCAAGCATCCCCAAGCTTCATTCCTGCTCGTCCTCGAGTAGGTAAATGATAAAAACAGAATTTTTGATGTGGAATGCTACCTAGCATAATTCTCAATGTAATTTTCTTTATTGTGGCATGAATGTTCAGATCCGAAAGATTCAAGATAAAAGTTTAATATTGACATAAAAATAATAATACTTCAAGTATACTCACAAAGCAATCATGTCTTCTCAAAATAACATGGCCAAAGAAAGTTATCCCTACAAAATCATATAGTCTGGCATACTCTATCTTCGTCACACAAAATATTTAAATCATGCACAACCCCGATGATAAGCCAAGCAATTGTTTCATACTTTTGATGTTCTCAAACCTTTTCAATCTTCACGCAATACGTGAGCGTGAGCCATGGACATAGCACTATATGTGGAATAGAAGGGTGGTTGTGGAGAAGACAAAAAGGAGAAGATAGTCTCACATCAACTAGGCGTATCAACGGGCTATGGAGATGCCCATCAATAGATATCAATGTGAGTGAGTAGGGATTGCCATGCAACGGATGCACTAGAGCTATAAGTGTATGAAAGCTCAACAAAAGAGACTAAGTGGGTGTTCATCCAACTCACTTGCTCACGAAGACCTAGGGCAATTTGAGGAAGCCCATCATTGGAATATACAAGCAAAGTTCTATAATGTAAAATTCCCACTAGTATATGAAATTGATAACATAGGAGACTCTCTATCATGAAGATCATGGTGCTACTTTGAAGCACAAGTGTGGTAAAAGGATAGTAACATTGTCCCTTATCTCTTTTTCTCTCTTTTTTTATTTGGGCCTTTTTCTCCTTTTTTATGGACTGTTTTTTTCTTCTTCTTTTTTTCTTTTTTTTCGTCCGGAGTCTCATCCCGACTTGTGGGGGAATCACAGTCTCCATCATCCTTTCCTCAATTGGGACAATGCTCTAATAATGATGATCATCACACTTTTATTTACTTACAACTCAATACTTAGAACAAAATATGACTCTATCTGAATGCCTCCGGCGGTGTACCGGGATATGCAATGAATCAAGAGTGACATGTATGAAAGAATTATGAAGGTGGCTTTGCCACAAATACGATGTCAACTACATGATCATGCAAAGCAATATGACAATGATGGAGCGTGTCATAATAAACGGAACGGTGGAAACTTGCATGGCAATATATCTCGGAATGGCATGGAAATGCCATAATAGGTAGGTATGGTGGCTGTTTTGAGGAAGGTATATGGTGGGTGTATGATACCGGCGAAAGGTGCGCGGTATTAGAGAGGCTAGCAATGGTGGAAGGGTGAGAGTGCGTATAATCCATGGACTCAACATTAGTCATAAAGAACTCACATACTTATTGCAAAATTCTATTAGTTATCGAAATGAAGTACTACGCGCATGCTCCTAGGGGGATAGATTGGTAGGAAAAGACCATCGCTCGTCCCCGACCGCCACTCATTAGGAAGACAATCAATAAATAAATCATGCTCCGACTTCATCACATAACTGTTCACCATACGTGCATGCTACGGGAATCACAAACTTTAGAACAAGTATTTATCAAATTCACAACTACTCAACTAGCATGACTCTAATATCATCATCTTCATATCTCAAAACAATTATCAAGTATCAAACTTCTCATAGTATTCGATGCACTTTATATGATAGTTTTTATTATACCCATCTTGGATGTTCATCATATTAGGACTAATTTTATAGCCAAAGCAAATTAGCATGCTGTTTTATAGGACTCTCAAAATAATATAAGTGAAGCATGAGAGATCAATATTCTAAAACCACCACCGTGCTCTAAAAGATATAAGCGAAGCACTAGAGCAAAATTATCTAGCTCAAAAGATATAAGTGAAGCACAAAGAGTATTCTAATAAATTCCGATTCATGCGTGTCTCTCCCAAAAGGTGTGTACAGCAAGGATGATTGTGGTAAACTAAAAAGCAAAGACTCAAATCATACAAGACGCTCCAAGCAAAACACATATCATGTGGTGAATAAAAATATAGCCTCAAGTAAAGTTACCGATAGACGAAGACGAAAGAGGGGATGCCTTCCGGGGCATCCCCAAGCTTAGGCTTTTGGTTGTCCTTGAATTTTATCTTGGGGTGCCTTGGGAATCCCCAAGCTTAGGCTCTTGCCACTCCTTATTCCATAATCCATCAAATCTTTACCCAAAACTTGAAAACTTCACAACACAAAACTCAACAGAAAATCTCACGAGCCCCGTTAGCTAAATAAAACAAACTACCACTTTAAGGTACTGTAATTAACTAATTCTTTATTTATATTGGTGTTAAACCTACTGTATTCAAACTTCTCTATGGTTCATACCCCCCGATACTAGCCATAGATTCATTAAAATAAGCAAACAACACACGAAAAACAGAATCTGTCAAAAACAGAACAGTCTGTAGTAATCTGTATCAAACGCAAACTTCTGGAACTCGAAACCTTCTACCAAAATAGGAAGACCTAGATAATTTTATTATTGATCTACTGCAATTGGAATCAGTATTTTATCGCTTTCTGGTGATTTTTAACAATTATTTTCGTGAGCGGAAAGTTTCTGTCTTTTTCAGCAAGATCAAATAATTATCACCCAAGAAGATCCTATAGGCTTTACTTGGCACAAACACTAATTAAAACATAAAACCACATCTAACCAGAGGCTAGATGAATTATTTATTACTAAACAGGAACAAAAAGCAAGGAACAAAAATAAAATTGGGTTGCCTCCCAACAAGCGCTATCGTTTAACGCCCCTAGCTAGGCAAAGAGATTTCAATGATGCTCACATGAAAGACAAGAATTGAAGCACAAAGAGAGCATCATAAAACACGTGACAAACACATCTAAGTCTAACATACTTCCTATGCATAGGCATCTTATAAGCAAACAAATTATCAAGGCAAGCAAAAACTAGCATATGCAAGGAAGCAGAAAGAAACAATAGCAATCTCAACATAACGAGAGGTAATTTATTATCATGAAAATTTCTACAACCATATTTTCCTCTCTCATAATAATTACATGTGGGATCTGTGACGCCCCCGATTCAATCATACACTAATCATACATGCAAATGTGTACGATCAAGATCAAGACTCACGGGAAGATATCACAACACAACTCTAGACACAAATTAAAATAATACAAGCTTTATATTACAAGCCAGGGGCCTCGAGGGCTCGAATACATCAGCTCGAAAACACAAGAGTCAGCGGAAGCAACAATATCTGAGTACAGACATAAGTTAGACAAGTTAGCCTTAAGAAGGCTAGCACAAAAGCAACATCGATCGAAATGGCAAGGCCTCCTGCTTGGGAGCCTCCTAACTACTCCTGGTCGTCGGCGGCCTCCATGTAGTAGTAAGCATCGGCGATGGCATCTGGCTCCTGGGCTCCGACATCTGGTTGCATCAACCGGAAAGAAGAGGAAAGGGGGAAAAAGGGGGAGCAAAGCAACCGTGCGTACTCATCCAAAGTACTCGCAAGCAAGGATCTACACTACATATGCATCAGTATCAATGAAATGGGCTGTATCTGTGGACTGGACTGCAGAATGCCAGAAGAGAAAGGGAAAGCCTAGCCTATCGAAGACTAGCACCTTCAAGCAGCTCCAAGCATCTTGCAGCATCAGAAGAGATAAGAGTAGCATAAAGTAAAGTAGTAGAAGTGTTATCAACCTCGGCCAGAGATCCTTTCTCGACTCCCTGCGAGAAAGCAATCCTAGAGCCATACTATCCAGTTCTCATCCATAATCCAATTCTCATCACAAGTATCCAGTTCTAGTTGTATCGATCGGGATACAACTCCAAGTGTCCGTTACCGTAGGACAGGCTATCGATAGATGTTTTCTTCCCTGCAGGGGTGCACCAACTTACCCACCATGCTCGATTAACTCTGGCCGGACACACTTTCCTGAGTCATGCCCGGCCTCGGCCAATCAATACGCCGCAACCCGACCTAGGCTTAATAGAGAGGTCAACACGCCGAACTAAACCTATGCCCCCAGGGGTCATGGGCCATCGCCCGGGAACTCCTGCACGTTGCGAACGCGGCCGGTGAGCAGACCTAGCTACCTCCTTAGAAAAGATAGGTGCTTACCAGTCCAACCAGGCGCGCGCCGCCCAGTCGCTGACGTCTAATAAGCTTCGGCCGATGCATACGACACAGAACGCCCATACTATGCCCACGTGATGGTTAGTGCTATCAGGCCAGAGGCCCCTCGGATCAAATATCCAAATCGTAGTGGATTAGGAACGCGCGATAACAAGCAGAGACTCACGAAAGATGTGACCCCGTTGCCCCGTCTCGAGGACTTGCGGCAAGGGCTAGGAATGCCCGGCCACGCCTCATAAGTATCTCGCGGGCACCTTCCAGGTCAACCCATCTCCACATCACTCGCGGGTACCCCTCAAGGTCGACCCGCCATTCCAAGTAGCAGTGGTAAAGCCCAAGTATCCGTGTGTCCAAACATCAAGGGGAAAACCCGAGGAATCACCCCCGGTGAATTCCACTCGATGTAATCATCAAGATGAACGTAAGAGGAATCACCCCGAGGTTCACACTTGAGGGGTTGCACGAAAGAGTCGTATCGGAAGTGGTTAAGGCGGAATCACCCTCGATGACCACAACCGAATAGGTACACTACAGGGTTAACATCAGAAGTGCTGTAGAGGTCTCACCCTCGGCACTCGATAGTAACCCAGTAGTGTCGAGCAACTAAGGGGAAAGTGATGTGCGGTGCCGGGGCCTGTCTTCGATCCCGTTGATCGGGTCTTCAATGATGAAGCAGGGGCAACAAGGACAAGGTGGGGGTCACTGATGGATCACTAACCAACCTATACTAAGCAGTTTAGGATAAGTAGGTAGGTAACAAAGAGCAGGTTACAAAAGCAGGCTATGCATCAGAATAGGAGCAATCAATTACAGTAGCAAAATCTAATGAAAGCATGAGAGAATGGAATGGGCGATATCGGGATGATAAAAGGGGGGGCTTGCCTGGTTGCTCTGGCAAGGAGGGGGTCATCGTCGACGTAGTCGATCACACGGGCGGCATCGGTCTCGGGGTCTACCGAAGAGAAGAGGGGGAAGAAACAATAAATATAAAGCAAGCATAGCATCACAAAGCATAACATGGCAATATGCTGTGCCGGGTGTGACCTAACGTATGGCTACACGACATAGGTGAAGGGGGAATTCAAACGGGAATGTATTCCCGGTTCCGGACCTATGTCAGACAGACGACTGGAGGGGGAATATTCCATGTTCAGCATGCTAGGGGCATGTGACAGATGAACGGACCGTGTAATCGGATTCGTTGGATTTTTCTGAGCAACTTTCATGTATAAAACTTTTTCATCCGAGCTACGGATTATTTTCTATGAATTTCTAATGTTTTAAACAGTATTATGAAATTAGTAATAATTCTAAAATAATTGCTAAAATGCTAAGCGCACCCAGCAAAGTGTACACGTAAGTGTACCTAGTGGCTGACTGGTGGGCCAGGGGGTGTCATGCTTCGCTTATAGACTGGTCAACAGGTGGTGGCCCCCCTGTCATTGACACAGCTAACTAAGTACTGAATTAACTAACTAATCTAGCTCATTAGGTTAAATAAGATTTATTAATTAAGTTAATTAACCATTTAACTAATTAATTACTTAATTATTTTTATTAATATGTATAAATATATTTTTTAACAAAACAGGGGGGTGGGCCCCGGCTGCCAGTGGCCTAGGAGCGGGCGTTTAACGAGCGCGGGCGAGGGAGCCCGACTCGAGCGCGGTAGAGGCCGTGAGCGAGGGATCGGCGAGGCCCCGCTGGGCGGGCACGGCTCGAGCGCGCCGGCGGCCATGGTGCCCAGCCGGCTAGCAGCGGGCGGCGCGGGAGGCTAGCGGAAGCATCGGCAACAGCGGCAGCAGTCAGCGATGGAGCTTAGCAGCAACGGCGGCGGCTGCGGGCGGCGAGCGGCGAGCGCGCGCGGGGGGGGGGGGGGAGCGACGGAGGCGGGGCGGGCGCAGGGAGATGCGGGACGCTGGCGAAGAGTGCGGGGAGGGCCGCGGCCAGCGCCGGGAAGCGGCGGGGTTGAGCGCGAGGCGGGGCAGGGCTGCGGCGCTTGCAGAGGACGGCCGAGGCAGGGCCTGCGCGCGGCAGGGCGAGCGGGGCCGCGGGGAAGCAGATCAGCGAGGGAGCCAATCACGAGGCAGAGGGTGAGGGCACGGGCACGGGCGCGGCCACGACGCGGGCGGCGGCAGGGCGGAGGCAAGCATCGGTGGCGCGGCTGGCCACATCGAGCAGATGAGCACGCGGGCGTGCGTGCGTGGAGGCGCGGTCGGGCGCAGGCGGGCGGCGGATGTGGGCGCGAGGACAACGGGGTGTGCTCGGCCTCCGACGACGGGATGGGAAAAAGAGGGGGAAAACGGAGAGGGGGCCTCACCGGGCCCTGTAGATGTGCAATAGCGTGAGCGAGGAGGAGTCGGGAGGCGCCGGAGCTTGGGGCGGCGGTGGTCGACGACGCGACGGCGACCGGGACCAGCGCGGCGGCTTCGGGCGTCCATGGGCGGGCTCGAGCTCGAGGGGCTGGGGGCGCAAGGGGGGAAGTGGGGTTAGGGTTCGCCGGGGGAGGGGCGTCGTCCCTATTTGTAGACAGGGGTTCGCCGGCGGATGGCTGCCACGGCGTCGACCGGTGCCGTGGCGGGCATCGGGCATGCCCACAATCCCTCCGTGAACAGAGAGGGAGGGGTAGCGGGGGGAAGTGGGCCAGCCTGGTGGTTAGGTAGGCCAAGTGGCCCAGGGTGAGGGGGGGAAGACGTTTCACCTTTTATTTTTATATAAAAATCTGTTTCTATTTTCTTTCACCATTTTGCATTTAGTTGGGACACAAAATGATCTTTGTCTTGAACAAAACTTGGCACATAATTTTAACACAATACTTTGAGATGGCACAAAAAGTTTGGGGGCAAAAGGAGTTGCCTAACCATTTTTAGAAATTGAAAAGGCCAATTTGATTGTTGCTGGACCACCAAATTAAATTCCACGGGCCTTTTGGGAATTTAAATGATGTTGGTTTCAACATGACAATGATCAAGTGAATTTATAGAATAAGGTGAACATTTTAGTTTTGACATTTGAAAACTTTTATTTTTGACTTTGTTTTAGATTTGAATTTGGACCTGATTCGAACCAACACGAGTTTGACAACAGTAATCATGATGATGTGGCATCATTAGCAAGGAATTACTGTAGCTTAATTATCCGGGCGTCACAGGATCATAAGCAAATTCAACAAAATAGCTATCACATAAAATATTTTCAACACGATCCACATGCATGCAAAGTTGACACTCTTCCAAAATAGTGGGATTAACATTAAGTGAAGTCATGACCTCTCCAAACCCACTTTTATCAAAAATTTCATAAGATTGGGCATGCTCCAAATATGTGGGATCTAAAGTTGACACTCTTCCAAACCCACTTTCAATAATATTGCAAACACTATTATCAATCTCATATTCATCATGGGGCTTAAATAAATTTTCAAGATCATAAGAAGAATCACCCCAATCATGATCATTGTAACAAGTAGTAGTCATAGCAAAACTAGCATCCCCAAGCTTAGAGTTTTGCATATTATTAGCACAGTTGACATCAAGCGAATTTATAATAAGATTATTGCAATCATGCTTTTTATTCAAGGAGCTATCAAGTACGGGAGCAATAGCAATAATCTCATGTTTAACATAAGGAGCTATAGCAAATTCATCTCCATAAATATTGGCATCATGGCCATAAGAATAGCAAGCGTCATGTTCATCAAGGGATATTTCAATCAAATCATCGGAATCATAATTATCTATAGATTTGTGCATATCATTATTTCCTTCCAAAGCAACGGTAATTCTCTCAATAAGTTCCTTAACATAGGCATTATGAGCATAGTTTTCATAGCAATATTTAAGTATGTCAGAATTTTCAGATTTGTAGAGAGTAATATCATACTTTTCAATCAAAGAAGCAACTTCATGAGCACCCTTAAAGACGACAAATTCTTCAATTTGCTCAATATCATAGTAACTATAAACACCCTTTCCATAAGAAGATAAGATTTCATTATCATTAAACTCACATAGGTAGGGAAGGTGTTTTTTAGGGTTCTTAGAGAAACAAGTAAAGTCATAAATTTCACAAAGATTCCAAGCATAGCATAGCAAACTATTTATTTGATACCATAAGAGCTTCCCCTTTTTAGACAAACGATGACGCACAAAATGAGCATGCTCATCTAAAGATTTTCCCTCAACTAAACTAGTTGGGGTTTCAGCACGAGCACAAATAGATCGAAGATGATCCAAGTAGAACACTTTAAGTGGATCCATATCAATAGATTTTTAGCAAGCAAAGATGCACGCAAATAGAAGGAACATGGAAACACAAACAAAAAGACATACAGGAAGAAGGCGAATAAAACGGCAAAGGTGAAGTGGGGGAGAGGAAAACAAGAGGCAAATGGCAAATAATGTAATGCGAGGATAAGAGTTTGTGATGGGTACTTGGTATGTCTTGACTTGTGCGTAGATCTCCCCGACAACGGCGCCAGAAATGGCTAGTTGCTGGGAGATCAAATCTTGACTTGACTTGGCGTAGACCTCCCCGGCAACGGCGCCAGAAATCCTTCTTGCTACCTCTTGAGCATGCGTTGGTTTTCCCTTGAAGAGGAAAGGGTGATGTAGCAAAGTAGCATAAGTATTTCCCTCAGTTTTTGAGAACCAAGGTATAATCCAATAGGAGGTTACATGAAAGTCGCCTTGTACCTGCACAAACAAATAAGAACCTTGCAACCAACGCGATAAAGGGGTTGTCAATCCCTTCACGGCCACTTGCAAAAGTGAGATCTGATAGAGATAATAAGATAAATATTTTTGGTATTTTTATGATATAGATTGGAAAGTAAAGATTGCAAAATAAAATAGATCGGAAACTTATATGATGGAAAATAGACCCGGGGGCTATAGGTTTCACTAGTGGCTTCTCTCAAGATAGCATAATCTACGGTGGGTGAACAAATTACTATTGAGCAATTGATAGAAAAGCGCATAGTTATGAGAATATCTATGCATGATCATGTATATAGGCATCACATCCGCGACAAGTAGACCGAAACGATTCTGCATCTACTACTATTACTCCACACATCGACCGCTATCCAGCATGCATCTAGAGTATTAAGTTCATAAGAACAGAGTAACACATTAGGCAAGATGACACGATGTAGAGGGATAAACTCAAGCAATATGATATAAACCCCATCTTTTTATCCTCGATGGCAACAATACAATACGTGCCTTGTTGCCCCTGCTGTCACTGGGAAAGGACACCGCAAGATTGAACCCAAAGCTAAGCACTTCTCGCATTGCAAGAAAGATCAATCTAGTAGGCCAAACCAAACTGATAATTCGAAGAGACTTGCAAAGATATCAAATCATACATATAAGAATTCAGAGAAGAACCAAATATTGTTCATAGATAATCTTGATCATAAACCCACAATTCATCGAATCTCGACAAACACACCACAAAAAGAATTACATCGAATAGATCTCCAAGCGAATCGAGGAGAATTTGTATTGAGATCCAAAGAGAGAGAAGAAGCCATCTAGCTAATAACTATGGCCCCGAAGGTCTGTGGTAAACTACCCACACATCATCGGAGAGGCTATGCTGTTGATGTAGAAGCCCTCCGTGATCGATTCCCCCTCTGACGGAGCGCCGGAAAAGGCCCCAAGATGGGATCTCACGGGTACAGAAGATTGCCACGGTGGAAATAGGATTTCGTGATGCTCTTGGATGTTTTCAGGGTATATGAGTATACTAGATCATTGATGGCGCGCGTTGCTGCGCCCGTCTATTTGAATGTAAAATGATAAGAATTTTTGTAAATATATGAACATGAAAGCTAAGTTTACATATTGGTTAGTGATCAAAGAGGATATTTTACAATAAAATAGAAATGTTGAGAAACTTTGAATATTTCAAATACATTGCTTTGATGTAGACAGACAACCCATAATACACTTTTTCAAAACTATAGGTATAGAATACAAAAAATCAACATGCTAGTGACACCATTCAAATCATCGCTGAGTATGGCAGTACCAAAATAGCAATGGAACAAATGGAGCAATTAACTAAAATGTTCCATATGCAAAAAGACAATTGAATATCTCCTGTTTATATTTGAAGTTGCCGCAAGGATAAAATTTACACAGCTAGTAACCATTCATAAAAATAGACCAATGCACAAAATTTGGTATGAGAATTTATTACAGGCATAAATATGAAATGAACATCTACACCATGGTAGAGGGCGGTAGTATAACACAGGTTGAACACTAAAAACAGGGATTGGTAAGATTATCAACCATGCTATGTGTAGAAATAGCTTTGCTTCATCCATGTAAACATATAATCATGTAAAATCTCATTTTAGACTTTAGACCAAATAAGAGGTCTTGGCGTTAAGTTTAAAAGGGCACCCTAGTCTGGTATTGGCTGTTAGCTTTTATTTCTTGGTCTTCGCCATCCTCCTTATGCATGCATATTGCTCTCAGCCTTGGACCAATGTCTCATGTGCCAATATCACATCAATCACACATTCTGGCCATGGAAAAGGCTAGGTGATAGTTAGTGCTATTCTGTTTGTTTATAATATTTCTATGTATGGAGGGATGTTGGTGCAATGGTTTAATTGGAGTAAGAAACCTTGTAGGAAAGAGAAGCTCACGAGTATTCTACAAGTCTTTAGTTCACCTGTCTCTGATGATTCTTGGCGATCTTTCATTCTTCCCATCCAAATCTACTAAAGGGGATGCATAGTGTAAGAAATATACCAACATATGGAAATGGTGGATCTTTATAAGTTTGTTTTACTCAAATTGTTGTTCATCTGCCTAAATTGACTCATAAAAATTAAGCTGTCAAGAATAACAAGAAGGCAAACCTTGAGAAAGAGAATAAAGTTCAATAAACTGCTATACTAAATTGGATATATTTTCTGGAAGAGTGTGGCAACCCTTTGCAGCTCCTCTTGTTGTTTTGCAGCAATAACATCAGACCAGCTGTTCATATCTATTAGCTCTTTCATATGGGGTGCTCTTTCCATGACATCGTCCACGGCTTCCTAAAAATGATACTGCAGATTACAGTGGGTTAGTTAAAAAACGAAAAAGAAGTCATATAGCACCGAAGTGGATGCAAGTACACAAATATGAACTGCTAATGTATAAATGTTGCACATTTAGGGTACACTGAAAGCTGAATTCTAAAATCGGAGATGCTTATTTCTGTAAGTATGGTAAATATCTAGAAACTATAACATCTTAGACAATAGATGATGAAGCTATCGAGACATTCTTGCCTTTCTACAAAACTAATCTACAAATCCTAAAGCAAATGTATGTAGCAAACTGCCTTTATTCAGACCAAGAAATTCATCTGATAGTTAACATCATGAACTATACTTTCTATATCCGATTCTTCTTGTGGCAACATACCTGCAGAAAAAAGGTATGGCCAACATGAGACGACTTGGACGGCAGCAGGCCACTATGCCAGGGACACTGGTTCAATTGGCTAGCTATCATGCAGAGTTGAAAAGCCGCGGTGGCCGCCAGCGCGCGTGGCGGAGGTCACAGAAGAGGTGCCATTGTTCGAGGTCGAGGTCGGGGAAGCGGGATGCTTGCATGACGAGGAGGAAAAAAGAAGAGCTTCACCGTGTTCTAGGCTTCTAGCTCGACTCACCCTCCCAACATCTGTGAACCATTGAAAGGGTATCGAGAATTTTAGAACTTGGTTCGGTTAAAAAAAGTAAATGAAAGTATAATAACATTATACTCCATCCATCTATATACAACACCGTTCAAAATTATATTCTTAAGTCTCAGTTTAGAATACATAACATCTAAAACTGTTCATTTTATCCTATTAGAAATTCTTGAAGAATGGTAACTGCTACCGAAATTAAGTGAGTATATGAAGGATCGAGCTAAATGACTTCTGATCTTGGAAAAGCGAGTCGCGATGTATTTGCTTGATAAATTCACGGGGTGCATATTTTGACTTCCTAAAGAACAGAGAAATTACCATTGTGCTACAACATATGTAGAACACTGTCATTACCTGGTTATTTTGTGGTCATGTACTTAAATATGAGATGAACACATTACACAGAATCCGCAGAAAATCTCTCAACCACTGTATACAGATAAAAAGGAGAGGTTGTTAGTGCCCTAACAAAAATCTAGTCAACACGAATGCTAAAGGCACGCTATGTACTTGTTAATCTTGGGCTCACCTGATATGGCCATTGTTCCTATCAATGATATGTTTGGGGAAATGAGAGCGTACGACGCGCCATCTAGCTAGACTAATGCGTTGATTCCTCACCAAGTTCTGCAACCCATCCATGATAGCATCAAATCAAACAAACAGAGAGGAATAGTTTGACAGACATGATAAGCTACAAAGGATGCAAGAAGGGGCAGAGAAAGGAGGGCTGGGTGTACCTAGCCTAAGTCGGAGTGCCACTGGAGGAGGTCGGTGACGCCAAGGATGTAGTCAACCATGGAGTTCCCGTCGCGGGGGGCGTGGAGGATGGTAGAGCCGTACGCGCAGAAGAATTCCACCGGCGTATTTTTTCCGTCTGCTGCGTTGCTGTCTCCACACCACCGTGTGCAGGTCGTGGCTCTCAGCTGCGTCGGCACCAAAAGGAATAGGAGATCGACGGTGGTGGTGGCGGCAGCGGCGGCGGAGGCATGCCTAGGTTTGACGACAGGACCAGCATCGCCGTTGCCCTTTTCAACAGATCGAATCCGTACCTTTTTCTTCGGAGCACTCGCTATGTGCAGGGAGCCAGGGAGGTTGCTAGAGGCCCATATTAACCCGAGACGCCCAAAAAATCTACCGGAGCAGCGGCCCGGCATGGTTAGCGATTGTTATTAGCGAAGGAGCCAGGTTAGGAGCGATTCATTATAAATCTGATGGCTGAAAATACTTAAAAGTGTCGATCCGATGGCTGGGAGCGTTGATGGCCTGAGAGGGCTCGGAGGGTGCTCAATTTTAATATATCTAAATATAGGCGAAAGAAGTAGGTCGGTGGAGCCACGAGGGGCCCACGAGGGTGGGGGCGCGCCTACCCCCCTAGGCGCGCCTCCCTACCTCATGGCCGCCTAGTTGCTTCCTTGACGTCCACTCCAAGTCTCCTAGATTGCGTTTGTTCCAAAAATAACTCTCCCGAAGGTTTCATTTCGTTTGGATTCCGTTTAATATTCCTTTTCTGAGAAACACTGAAATAGGCAAAAAACAACAATTTGCACTGGACCTTTGGTTAGTAGGTTAGTCCCAAAAATAATATAAAAGTGCATAATAAAGCCCATTAAACATCCAAAACAGATAATATAATAGTATGGAACAATCAAAAATTATAGATACGTTTGAGACGTATCAGCAAGCTTAATAGTAACATCAATATCTTCTATTTCAGCAGGTGCAATATCATTCATAATTTCTTGGTATAAAGCAAAGGGAATTGCACTCACACTAGCACCCAAATCACATAAGCCATGATAACAATGATATCCTAATTTAATAGAGACAACAGGCATGCCAACAACAGGTCTATCTTTGTCTTTATCATCGGGTTTGGCAATTGTAGCAGCTTCATCACAGAAATAAATAACATGCCCATCAATATTATCGACCAAGAGATCTTTAATCATAGTAATACTAGGTTCAACTTTAATTTGTTCAGGGGGTGTAGGTGTTCTATAATAACTCTTACGAACCACACCTGAAGCTTTAGCATGTTCCTTTACTCTAACAGGAAAAGGTGATTTCTCAATATAAGCAGTAGGAACAACTGGATCAACATTATAAGTAGTGGTTTCTTCTTCAGCTTTGATAGTTTCTACTACTTTTACTTCAATGGAGGATGATATTTAAACCACTTCTCCTTAGGGAGATCAACATGAGTAGCAAATAATTCACAAAAAGAAGCTACTATCTCAGAGTCGAGTCCATGTTTAGTGCTAAATTCACGAAAAGCATTGGTATCCATAAAAGATTTAACACAATCAAACTTGAGGTTTATACCTGACTCCTTACCTTTGTCGAGATCCCAATCTTTAGAGTTGCGTTTAATTCTTTCCAATAAATCACATTTGAGTTCAATAGTCTTCTTCATAAAAGAACCAGTACAAGAAGTATCGAGCATGGATTGATCATTACGAGAAAGCCGAGCATAAAAATTCTGAATAATAATTTCTCTTGAGAGCTCATGATTGGGGCATGAATATAACATTGACTTAAGCCTCCCCCAAGCTTGAGCGATACTTTCTCCTTCACGAGGCCAAAAATTATATATATATATATATATATATATATATATATATATATATATATATATATATATATACATAATTCCGATCACGATGAACCAGATGCATAGGATAAAACTTCTGATGAAATTCCAATTTCAATCGGTTGTAGTCCCAAGCTCCAATATCATCACATAGCCTATTCCATGTCAATGACTTTCCCTTAAAAGATAAAGGGAAAACCTTCTTCTTCACTTCATCCTCGGGCAAACCTGCAAGCTTAAATAATCCAGAAACTTCATCCACATAGATTAGATGCATATCAGGATGTAGTGTTCCATCTCATGAATAAGGATTAGCTAGCAGTTTCTCTATCATACCCGAAGGAATTTCATAATAAATATTTATAGTAGGTTCAGTAGGTCGACGAGCAATTCTTTTCTCTTCCGGTCGAGGTGAAGATACCCCGAACAAGCCCCTCAAAGGATGATTTTCCATAGTGACAAGTGACAGTAAATTTCAGCACGTAATATAAAATTTTCCTAACCAAATTCCACTCACCAAAGGCGCTCCACTCCCCGGCAATAATTCCAGAAAAGATCCTTGATGACCCACAAGTATAGGGGATCTATCGTAGTCCTTTCGATAAGTAAGAGTGTCGAACCCAACGAGGAGCAGACGGATATGACAAGCTTCAGTAAGGTATTCTCTGTAAGCACTGAAATTATAGGTAACAGATAGTTTTGTGATAAGATAATTCGTAACGGGTAACAAGTAACAAGTGTAATGAAAGTGAAGCAAGGTGGCCCAATCCTTTTTGTAGCAAAGGATAAGCCTGGACAAACTCTTATATAAAGCAAAGCGCTTCCGAGGACACATGGGAATTACTGTCAAGTCAGTTTTCATCATGCTCATATGATTCGCGTTCGTTACTTTGATAATTTGATATGTGGGTGGACCGGTGCTTGGGTGCTGTCCTTACTTGGACAAGCCTCCCAATTATGATTAACCCCTCCCGCAAGCATCCGCAACTACGAAAGAAGAATTAATACAAATCTAACCATAGCATGAAACATGTGGATTCAAATCAGCCCCTTACGAAGCAACGCATAAACTAGGGTTTAAGCTTCTGTCACTCTAGCAACCCATCGTCCTTATTACTTCCCAATGCCTTCCCCTAGGCCCAAATCATGGTGAAGTGTCATGTAGTCGGTGTTCACATAACACCACTAGAAGAAAGACAACATAAATCTCATCAAAATATCAAACGAATACCAAATTCACATGATTACTTATAACAAAACTTCTCCCATGTCCTCAGGAACAAACATAAATACTCACAAAGCATATTCATGTTCAAGATCAGAGGTGTATTGAATATCATTAAGGATCTGAACATATGATCTTCCACCGAATAAACCAACTAGCATCAACTACAAGGAGTAATCAACACTACTAGCAACCCACAGGTACCAATCTGTTGTTTTGAGACAAAGATCGGATACAAGAGATGAACTAGGGTTTGAGAGGAGGTGGTGCTGGTGAAGATGTTGATGGAGATTGACTCCCTCTCGATGAGAGGATTGTTGGTGATGACGATGGCTTCAATTTCCCCCTCTCGGAGGGAAGTTTCCCCGGCAGAACAGCTCTGCCGGAGCCCTAGATTGCTTCTGCCCAGGTTCCGCCTCGAGACGGCGGCGCTTCGTCCCGAAAGCTTCCTTATGATTTTTTCCAGCTCAATGTGACACGCCGATAGTTAAGCTACAGTAAAACCGTGTTAATGATGTCAGGTCATCATAATTAAAATTTTGCTAAACCTCACTTGCTTCAAAGTAAGTTTAAATACAAATTCAAATAACAAGTCAAACTATAGTTTCTTAAAAAAGTAAATTAAAAATGTTCATTGGGTTGCAAATATTAACTAACTAATTAACAAACATCAACCAACATTTTTGGGAATGTTTATATTCCTCTGAGATAATTAAAACAGGAACAAACAACATTTAATTTTACCATTTAAAGATAAACAAATATTTATCCTTTTCAAAATGACTTGAAACTTGGTGTGTAGCTCCATTATATGACCCAATATTTATGTGCCAAGTTTCTTGTTCACTAAAATGCATTTGCTACTTAATCTAAATGCCAAACAGAGGAGAAATAAATAAATAGAAGAGGTAAAGGAAAAATGAGCAGTGCTGCTTTGCACTTATGGCCTGCTGGCAATAGGCGGCCCAGCCCACCCCGGCTCCTTCCCTTTCCTCTTTTCATCAGAGGCAGGGTGGACGCCTGCACGCCGTCCATGGAGCTGCTGGACACACGTCGGCCATCCCGCGGTCCCCTGGGTGGTTAAGGACGTCACCCGCGAGACCCTCCCGCAACCCTAGCCACTTTCCTCCTTTCCATCGCCTCCCACGCTCGAACCCAAGCTCGTCTGCATGCGTCCATGGCCACGCCGCCATCGTAGATGTGGCCACCGGCCACCGCACGCTGTTCCGAGGCGTCCAGGAGCCCCGGTGGGTTCTTCTCCGTCGACCACATCACCGGATCGAAGCCGGGGAGCACCTGCAATGCCATCCGCATCCGTTCCCTTCGCCGGCGTGCTCCTCGGCCGCTGCGTCGATCTACTCGCTCCAACCGTCCCCGGCACCCTCGAGCCTTCCCCGAGCATCAATGTGAGCTCCGCGTCAATCCCCTTTTCCTCTAGGCGTCGCTCCCGTCCTCTAGCCGCCGTTTCTCGAGCTCCGTGCTCCGGCCGCCGCCATGGCCGAATAGCTCCACGCTCCTGAGCTTCTCTGCTCATTTGCATCGCGCCAATAAGCTCCTGGTGACCCGTAGGTGTTGCCTGCACGTTTCGTTGGCCCGAATCCATCGCGAGGTGAGGAATTCCTCGAGCTCTGCTCCGACCGCCGCCGCGCTCGACGTTGCGGCTGCGCTCCGCCGTGCGCGCCTGCCCGCATCTGCGCGTGCCCGTCCGCTCGCTGATGCTCGTGCACGCCCGCGCCGCGCCTAGCGGCTGTCACTTCTTGCTGCAGCCAATAGGTGTTGCTCTGCTTGCTGCTACTAATCGCCTGCTGCTTGCCTCTAACACCGCCGCCGCCGCTGCTTCTTGTTGCTCCGTTGCCGCTCGTGTTTGCTGCTATGCGATGCTGCTGCTACTTACTGCTCGGCCGCTAGCTGCTGCTGATGCGTGGCCATGGCCATCGTTGCTATGCACCCGTGCACGCTATGGTGTCCATGGCAACACAGCCACTAGATGTGAGGCCCGACCCTTGTTCAATTAGTATAAGGTTAATTAGTAATTAGGCTAGACATGTGGACCCCATTAATTAGGTTAGTGTTTATTTATTTGTTTAGTGGTATGGCCTATGACATGTGGGATCCACCTCTACTATTCACATGCTGACCAATCAAATGTTGACTGGGTCAACCCAGCTCCCTGGCCCCACATGTCATTGACTGTGGCTAGCCCACTGCTGTGTAATAACAGTATCTCTGGCAAAATTCGAATTAATAAATAAATCCAGAATATTACTAAAACTTTGAAAAATCATATAAAATAATCCGTAAGTCGGATGAAAATACTTTGTACATGAAAGTTGCTCAGAAGAACGAGACGAATCCGGATACGTAGCCCGATTATCTGCCACACATCCCTAGCATAGCGAACATGCAACTTTCCCCCTCCAGTTCATCTATCCGAAAACGCGAAACACCGGGGATACTTTCCCGGATGTTTCCCCCCTTCGCCGGCATCGCCTAGTACCACGTTAGGGCATACCTAGCACCGCGTATTGCCTCGTATGTTTTGTGATGCTTTGTTTGCTCCGTATTTATTATTTCTTCCCCCTCTTCTCTCGCTAGACACCGAGACCGACACCGCTGCTACCCAGTACGACTACGGTGTTGACGACCCCTCCTTCTCGGCTGAGCTTACAGGCAAGCCCCTCCCTTGATCACCAGATATTGCATATTCCTTCTCTCTACTGCTTGCATTAGAGTAGTGTAGCATGTTACTGCTTTCGGTTAATCCTATTCTGCTGCATAGCCTGTCATTGTTGCTACGGTTGTTACCCTTACCTGCAATCCTAAATGCTTAGTATAAGATGCTAGTATTCCATCAGTGGCCCTACATTGTTGTCCGTCTGCCATGCTATACTATCGGGCCATGATCACTCGGGAGGTGATCACGGGTATATACTTGTATACATAATATATGATACATGTGGTGACTAAAGTCGGTTCGGCTCGTAGAGTACCCGCAAGTGATTCCGATGTGGGGGCTGAAAGGACAGGTGGCTCCATCCTGGTAGAGGTGGGCCTGGGTTCCCGATGGCCCCCGACTGTTACTTTGTGGCAGAGCGACAGGGCAGGTTGAGACCACCTAAGTGAGAGGTGGGCCTAGCCCTGGTCGGCGTTCGCGGATACTTCAATTAACACGGTTAACGAGATCTTGGTAATTGATCTGAGTCTGGACACTAGCCTATACACACTAAACAACGACGCAGGGAACAGTTATGGGCACTCAACGTCGTGGTATCAACCGAAGCCTTCTTGACGTCAGCGACTGAGCGACGCGCGCCGGGTTGGACCGCGTAACGCAACTTCCTTTGTAATGGAGGTTGCTAGGTCTGCTCACCGGCCGCGTTCGCAACGTGCAGGTGTGCAATGGGCGATGAGCCCAGACCCCTGCGCGCATAGGATTTAGACCGGCATGCTGACCTCTCTGTTGTGCCTAGGTGGGGCTGCGACGTGTTGATCTTCTGAGGCCGGGCATGACCCAGGAAAGTGTGTCCGGCCAAATGGGATCGAGCGTGTTTGGTAATGTGGTGCACCCCTGCAGGGAAGTTTATCTATTCGAATAGCCATGATCTTCGGTAACAGGACGACTTGGAGTTGTACCTTGACCTTATGACAACTAGAACCGGATACTTAATAAAACACACCCTTCCAAGTGCCAGATACAACCCGGCGATCGCTCTCACACAGGGCGATGAGACTTGTGACGCCCCCGACTCAATCGTACACTAATCATGCACGCAAACATGTACGATCAAGATCAGGGACTCACGGGAAGATATCACAACACAACTCTAAAACTAAAATAGGTCATACAAGCACATATTACAAGCCAGGGGCCTCGAGGGCTCGAATACAAGAGCTCGATCATAGACGAGTCAGCGGAAGCAACAATATCTGAGTACAGACATAAGTTAAACAAGTTTGCCTTAAGAAGGCTAGCACAAACTGGGATACAGATCGAAAGAGGCATAGGCCTCCTGCCTGGGATCCTCCTAAACTACTCCTGGTCGTCGTCAGCAGCCTACACGTAGTTGTAGGCACCTCTGGTGTAGTAGGAGTCGTCGTCGACGATGGCGTCTGGCTCCTGGGCTCCAGCATCTGGTTGCGACAACTAGGAAGAAATAAAAGGGGGGGAAACGGGGAGCAAAGCAACCGTGAGTACTCATCCAAAGTACTCGCAAGCAAGGATCTACACTACGTATGCATGGGTATCTGTGTAAAGGGACAATATCGGTGGACTGAACTGCAGAATGCCAGAATAAGAGGGGGATAGCTAGTCCTATCGAAGACTACGCTTCTGGCAGCCTCCATCTTGCAGCATGTAGAAGAAAGTAGATGGTAAGTTCACCAAGTATCATCGCATAACATAATCCTACCCGACGATCTTTGGATGAGTACTCACGGTTGCTTTGCTCCCCCTTTTCCCCCCTTTTCTTTCTTCCTGGTTGTCGCAACCAGATGCTGGAGCCGAGGAGCCAGACGCCACCGTCAACGACGACTCCTACTACACCGGAGGTGCCTACTACTACGTGCAGGCCGCTGACGACGACCCGGAGTAGTTTAGGAGGATCCTAGGCAGGAGGCCTGCGCATCTTTCGATCTGTATCCCAGTTTGTGTTAGCCTTCTTAAGGCAAACTTGTTTAACTTATGTCTGTACTCAGATATTGTTGCTTCCGCTGACTCGTCTATGATCGAGCTCTTGTATTTGAGCCCTCGAGGCCCCTGGCTTGTAATATGATGCTTGTATGACCTATTTTAGTTTTAGAGTTGTGTTGTGATATCTTCCCATGAGTCCCTGATCTTGATCGTACACGTTTGCGTGCATGATTAGTGTACGGTTGAATCGGGGGCGTCACAAGTTGGTATCAGAGCCGACTGCCTGTAGGAATCCCCCTTCCACACTCCTTGGCCGAAGTCGAGTCTCGACATTGCAAAACCTTTACTAACATGGCTGTGTGTCTTATGGGCCCACGTCGCCATTGGGTGGTATTAGGATCTTTTATTCCTCGATCTTTACTCTGGGTCTCTGATCTCTCTTCTATTCGGGTTAAATGATTTTCCAAAAATCTAACTTTAGGTTCTCGAAAATACTTCCTCCCGGAGAGCCCCTTCAGCCCAGATGATCGCCTGCTACACCAAAAGATTCTGAAGACACTCTCTGATGCTTTCCCGAGACCCTTGTGCCCTTCGCCGTTGCGATCCCTACCACCGATAAATCTTTATGGATAACTACCTACTTCTGCCGTTCATACCTTCATCCCCAGTTGCCCTTGTTATTACAAGGTGCCCTCAAATACTCTCCGATGTCCCAAGCATCCTTTATGCTTACTACCCTGCAGTTCCTTGCCGCATGAATACCCCTACGAATAATTCTTCACCCTTATCGAGGAACTGTTCCTTACTAGTTGATCATATGATCCTTAAGGTACATTGATATACTATCCAGTCTTCCGGTAATTCTCTGCCAGCTGTTGCTGTGCAAATACTTGTCTACTTGCATTATGGTTGCATTCCATATGTCTAGCAATATTCATTAGTATCCCTTGTCATCATCATTTTTAGCCTTTGATTTGATATGTGGCAAATGCTCGCAATCCTCAGTCGAAATCCTAAAATTCATCCTTCCGGATCAGACATCATTTTAAACATGAACTGGTTCTCGACCAACCGAATTGTCGTCGGTTGTATCCCTAAGTCTACTCAACTTATCCATCCTTAATCAGAGCGTTTGCTTCTGATCCCTTGATTTGGAAATCGCAATTCCTTTGCATTTGAAATTTGAATTAGTTAGTTATTCCCATAATCTGATGCCTTTGCATTCTTTCTTCCTCTGATTGAGTACCGATACTCACGTCAGCTCCGTTATGGACCACCAAACCCATTGCTGGGTTGTTATCCGATGGTATCATTCACATTCAAATCTTGCGAGTTCTTTCCCTGATACATAATGCTTTGACAACCATGCTCTACTTTCGAGCTTGTGTTAATTACTCCTAAAAATTTGTGGTATATGTTCCTAAGATGCCTCGATGGGTTGAACCAATGCCTTACCTAATCTATGAGAGCCCGAAAGATTTCACGGGCCATACTCATCTGGTATTTCACCAGGTAAAACTTTCAACACTAATGCCTTTATCAAAACGAGAAGTGAATGTAAGGTTGTGCTTTGGAGAAGTGGGAGTCGACCTTGAACTTTGTGTTCATGCCCATGGATCCGATGTGGAATCTATCATGGAAGTTTCTTGTATTAATAATGGTCCCCTTATTATAAGTTCATCTTATATCTGGGATCTGGTCTTTTGCAATCGTGGTTCCAACCATGTTCTCCTTTAAATACCATTTCTCGTGCAAATTTAAGCACTTGTCTTCTGCAAAGCAATACCCCAGTCCAACCTCTACTTTGATCTGTCATCGAGTATTACCCCCCTGGTATCTCGAGATTATCATGGAACTGCATAACTTCTTATGGGTTCTTCATCAACTGTTCCGATTCAAATTTTCCTAGGTTCTGGGTTGTCGTCAACCGAGAACACCAAATAGTGAATCGAGTCCACACTCTGATTCAATAACTCTAAGTAATTTTCATTGCTTACGAGTTTAATAACTCTTCAAGTCATTCCTAGCCTGATCGGCTATATCATTTTTGTGCTAAATTTTAACTGTGCTACTTGGTCCTTCCCGGAGCACAATTTTCGACGATGAGCTAAGCTTACGTCGATCCTCCTCGTCACATCATTTCGCCTTGAACAACAAGCTTGGTTTCGAGTTTGTGTCATACTCGCGATTCCAATAAACGCGCGCTTCAACATTCCTTTGACTTGATGCTATCGCTGATCGATTACATCTTCATGAAATCTCTCGACAAATGTGGTGTGTCATCGTCAACATTTTGACTCCTTCCAGGGTATCAATCGAATTCTTGATGAGAAATACCATCCTTGCCACTCGAGGATTTGTATTATCATCGACAACATTATTGCCTTCCCTCCGACACAAATTTGATCATGTTATGGAGCTCCTTGCTATCCAGCTTATGTTATGCTCTACCTTGGATTATATCATCTTTTATATCAAGGATGTTGTGAGCATTGCTCCACCTCTTAAATAATTCTTGGTATTATGATACTCCACACTATCACCATTCTTTCTTGGTCCCTGTGTTGATTCTAACAGGGACACCAACAAGTGAACGGTGCTGCTTGGATTCTGTACTTCTAGCAACCCTATTGCTTTGAAGTTAATGGTTGGTAGTTCATTCTTAGACTGTTGGTTATTAAATCACCATTCTAACATTGATCATGCTACCTAAGCCCATATTATGGTTGCATCTTTCAACCAATGTTTAGTTGTGTAGGTTTTCCTCGAGCATACATCATTATACCATTTGATCTGGCAAATGTTATCTCCTTGTTCACATAATTGTGGAAATCCATCCTTTGGAAATCTCGTTGATTTGTCGCTGAGTCCATCAGCCGCCTCCTCATTCTCTCCTTGGTTTACTGATGAACTCTTGTTTCGGAACTCGCTTCCATAGTCCATTTCCTGAGAATCTTATGATGTCTTCTCATCAATTCGTGTCGCACCTTTTTATCTCAGGATCCTGAGTCTGAGGTATCCTGACACCAATCAGATCTGAATCTCGATCAGATATGATGGCTGAAACATATTTCCAAGAGTTATAACATTGGTGTTTATATGACCCGGTAAGGTGATGTCATGCCTAGCACACCTGGCCGGAGGGCCTATTGTTATAGTTTCCTTTTTGGCAAGGTTAGTCATTCTTCCGTGAGGAAATTGTAAGACTTATTCTATAAGTTGTTCCTGATGGATCCTTTTTGTTTCCAAAGTCTGATCTTCACCTGTTGACCATGTCAATGCTATCTCGAAGCATGTCTATGGTACTCCGATTTTCAACGGGAACATCTGAAGCCCAATGCTAATGTTTCCTGCTCAATTATCCAAACACCGCTGTATGGGTAATGTCATGAAAATTTTCTCCTGTACCTAAAGAGTTTTCTACATTATATCTGTCATGGATATCATGCTCTGCTTGTCCTTGGGAAGGATATACCCTTGAAATATGTGTTTATACACATTTTCCTTTTCATTGTTCTGTTTAATCTGATAATCGTATTTTCCTTTCCATTGGTTGGTTTAACGTTTCTTGTGATCTATATGATCTAAGCAGTAATATTCTCCTCCTTATGTAAACACCTCGGTGTACAACTCTATCAATAAGACCCTGTTACTATTGTTGATGACATTCCGGTAACCACCAATGGACGGGAACTTTGCCTATTGGCCCGCCTCGTCCTAACGAGCAGGAAAATGGTTCTCTTCGTCCCTCGCCCTTGGTACCGATGTTGTTGCCGACATAACCGACAGACTATCCTCTAACATGCCTTGCTTACATGACCGTGCAAGATGCCAACCCCTTTTTCTACTTTTAACCCACATGGTGGGCCCATAACCCACAGTTCCACAGGATCGAAACCTGACTATCTGGTACAGCCCTGTTGCCAAAGTTATTCCTCATGTTTGCCTATGTATGTAGTTCACAGGTTACCTTCCTAGAGATGATCTATTCTGGTATCAGAAACAATACCTATTCCCGCTGCTCCGAACCCCTTTCATGCCCTGTTTCAGACATCGAACGATTGTTTAACCACTTGAAACTTCTTACTGTACCTTCTTGCTTGGCTCTCGATGTGTTTCATTTGACCAACTCGAGAGATACTCATGTAATTATTCATGGGATAACCCCTGATGATTACCCCTTATAGCCTTCTATCGTTGTCAAGCCGCCCCTGTCCTAGTCGAAACTACGCCGGAGTTCCCGAAGAAAGGATGACGACTTCATCACGATGACCTGAAATAGAGAATCGAAGACATCAACGAAAGGGATTAACTTCTTCGAGAAGAGCAGCCAAGACCGAGAAGATCCGTTAGAATATCGTAACCAGACCTTTCCCCCTTACTCTGCCTCTTAAATCTCGGGACGAGATTTCTTGTAGTGGAGGAGAGTTGTGACACCCCGATAGTTAAGCTACAGTAAAACCGTGTTAATGATGTCAGGTCATCATAATTAAAATTTTGCTAAACCTCACTTGCTTCAAAGTAAGTTCAAATACAAATTCAAATAACAAGTCAAACTATAGCTTCTTAAAAAAGTAAAATTAAAAATGTTCATTGGGTTGCAAATATTAACTAACTAATTAACAAACATCAACCAACATTTTTGGGAATGTTTATATTCCTCTGAGATAATTAAAACAAGAACAAACAACATTTAATTTAACCATTTAAAGATAAACAAATATTTATCCTTTTCATAATGACATGAAACTTGGTGTGCAGCTCCATTATATGACCCAATATTTATGTGCCAAGTTTCTTGTTCACTAAAATGCATTTGCTACTTAATCTAAATGCCAAACAGAGGAGAAATAAATAAACAGAAGAGGTAAAGGAAAAATGAGCAGTGCTGCTTTGCACTTATGGCCTGCTGGCAATAGGCGGCCCAGCCCACCCCGGCTCCTTCCCTTTCCTCTATTCATCAGAGGCAGGGTGGACGCCTGCACGCCGTCCATGGCGCCGCTGGACACACGTCGTCCATCCCGCGGTCCCCTGGGTTGTTAAGGACGTCACCCGCGAGACCCTCCCGCAACCCTAGCCACTATCCTCCTTTCCATCGCCTCCCACGCTCGAACCCAAGTTCGTCCGCATGCGTCCATGGCCACGCCGCCATCGTAGATGTGGCCACCGGCCACCGCACGCTGTTCCGAGGCGTCCAGGAGCCCCGGTGGGTTCTTCTCCGTCGACCACATCACCGGATCGAAGCCGGGGAGCACCTGCAACGCCACCCGCATCTGTTCCCTTCGCCGGCGTCCTCCTCGGCCGCTGCATCGATCTACTCGCTCCGACCGTCCCCGGCACCCTCGAGCCTTCCCCGAGCATCAATGTGAGCTCCGCGTCGATCCCCTTTTCCTCTACGCGTCGCTCCCGTCCTCTAGCCGCCATTTCTCGAGCTCCGTGCTCCGGCCGCCACCATGGCCGAATAGCTCCACGCTCCTGAGCTTCTCTGCTCATTTGCATCGCGCCAATGAGCTCCTGGTGACCCTAGGTGTTGCCTGCACGTTTCGTTGGGTCGAAGCCATCGTGAGGCGAGGAATTCCTCGAGCTCTGCTCCGACCGCCACCGCGCTCGACGTTGCGGCTGCGCCCCGCCGTGCGCGCCTGCCCGCATCCGCGCGTGCCTGTTGTCGCTCGTGCGCGTGCCCGTCCGCCCGCTAATGCTCGTTCACGCCCGCGCCGCGCCTAGCGGCTGTCACTTCTTGCTGCGGCCAATAGGTGCTGCTCTGCTTGCTGCTACTACTCGCCTGCTGCTTGCCTCTAACACCGCCACCGCCGCTGCTTCTTGCTGCTCCGCTGCCGCTCGTGTTTGCTGCTATGCGATGGTGCTGCTACTTACTGCTCGGCCGCTAGCTGCTGCTGATGCGTGGCCATGGCCATCGTTGCTATGCGCCCGTGCACGCTATGGTGTCCATGGCAACACAGCCACTAGATGTGAGGCCCGACCCCTGTTCAATTAGTATAAGGTTAATTAGTAATTAGGCTAGACTTGTGGACCCCATTAATTAGGTTAGTGTTTATTTATATGTTTAGTGGTATGGCCTATGACATGTGGGATCCACCTCTACTATTCACATGCTGACCAATCAAATGTTGACTGGATCAACCCAGCTCCCTGGCCCCACATGTCATTGACTGTGGCTAGCCCACTGTTGTGTAATAACAGTATCTCTAGCAAAATTTGAATTAATATCTAAATCCAGAATATTATTAAAACTTTGAAAAATCATATAAAATAATTCGTAAGTCGGATGAAAATACTTTGTACATGAAAGTTGCTCAGAAGAACGAGATGAATCCGGATACGTAGCCCGATCATCTGCCACACATCCCTAGCATAGAGAACATGCAACTTTCCCCCTCCGGTTCATCTATCCGAAAACGCGAAACACCGGCGATACTTTGCCGGATGTTTTCCCCCTTCGCCGGCATCGCCTAGTACCACGTTAGGGCATACCTAGCACCGCGTATTGCCTCATATGTTTTTGTGATGCTTTGTTTGCTCCGTATTTATTATTTCTTCCCCCTCTTCTCTCGCTAGACACCGAGACCGACGCCGCTGCTACCCAGTACGACTACGGTGTTGACGACCTGTCCTTCTCGGCTGAGCTTACATGCAAGCCCCTCCCTTGATCACCAGATATAACCTATTCCTTCTCTCTACTGCTTGCATTAGAGTAGTGTAGCATGTTACTGCTTTCAGTTAATCCTATTCTGCTGCATAGCCTATCATTGTTGCTACAGTTGTTACCCTTACCTGCAATCCTAAATACTTAGTATAGGATGCTAGTATTCCATTAGTGGCCCTACATTCTTGTCCGTCTGCCATGCTATATTATCGGGCCATGATCACTCGGGAGGTGATCACGGGTATATACTTGTATACATAATATATGATACATGTGGTGACTAAAGTCGGTTCGGCTCGTAGACTACCCGCAAGTGATTCCGATGTGGGGGCTGAAAGGATAGATGGCTCCATCCTGGTAGAGGTGGGCCTGGGTTCCCGACAGCCCCCGATTGTTACTTTGTGGCGGAGCGACATGGCAGGTTGAGACCACCTAGGTGAGAGGTGGGCATGGCCCTGGTCGGCGTTCGCGGATACTTCAATTAACACGCTTAACGAGATCTTGGTATTTGAGCTGAGTCTGGCCACTGGCCTATACGCACTAACCAACTATGCGGGAACAGTTATGGGCACTCGACGTCGTGGTATCAGCCGAAGCCTTCTTGACGTCAGCGACTGAGCGGCGCGCACCGGGTTGGACCGTGTAACGCAACTTCCTTTGTAATGGAGGTTGCTAGGTCTGCTCACCGGCCGCGTTCGCAACGTGCAGGTGTGCAATTGGCGATGGGCCCAGACCCCTGCGCGCATAGGATTTAGACCGGCGTGCTGACCTCTCTGTTGTGCCTAGGTGGGGCTGCGACGTGTTGATCTTCTGAGGCCGGACATGACCCAGGAAAGTGTGTCCGGCCAAATGGGATCGAGCGTGTTGGGTAATGTGGTGCACCCCTGTAGGGAAGTTTATCTATTCGAATAGCCGTGATCTTCGGTAATAGGACGACTTGGAGTTGTACCTTGACCTTATGACAACTAGAACCGGATACTTAATAAAACACACCCTTCCAAGTGCCAGATACAACCCAGTGATCGCTCTCACACAGGTCGACGAGGAGAGGATCGTCCGGTAGGGTTATGCTATGCGATGATAGTTGGTGAACGTACCATCTACTCTCTTCTACATGCTGCAAGATAGAGGCCGCCAGAAGCGTAGTCTTCGACAGGACTAGCTATCCCCCTCTTATTCTTGCATTCTGTAGTTCAGTCCACCGATATTGCCCCTTTACACAGATACCCATGCATATGTAGTGTAGATCCTTGCTCGCGAGTACTGTGGATGAGTACTCGTGGTTGCTTTGCTCCCCCCTTTTCTTTCTTCCTAGTTGTCGCAACCAGATGCTGGAGCCCAGGAGCCAGACGCCACCGTCGACGACGACTCCTACTACACCGGAGGTGCCTACTACTACGTGCAGGCCGCTGACGACGACCAGGAGTAGTTTAGGAGGATCCCAGGCAGGAGGCCTGCGCCTCTTTTGATCTGTATCCCAGTTTGTGCTAGCCTTCTTAAGGAAAACTTGTTTAACTTATGTCTATACTCAGATATTGTTGCTTTCGCTGACTCGTCTATGATCGAGCTCTTGTATTCGAGCCCTCGAGGCCCCTAGCTTGTAATATGATGCTTGTATGACCTATTTTAGTTTTCGAGTTGTGTTGTGATATCTTCCCGTGAGTCCCTGATCTTGATCGTACACGTTTGCATGCATGATTAGTTTACGATTGAATCGGGGGCGTCACAGTCAAAAACCTCCATATAGCAGAAGATGGGCACCGGAGGCCTGCCAGGTGGCCCAAAAGGTCGGCGGGCGTGCCCCGAGGCTTGTGGCCACCTGGTGGGTCCCCCTCTGGTATTTTTTCACCCAATATTTTTTTATTCCAAAATAATTCTCCGTAAATTTTCAGACTTTTGGAGTTGTGCAGAATAGGTCTCTCAGATTTGCTCCTTTCTGGTCCAGAATTCCAGCTGCCTGCATTCTCCTTCTTCATGTAATTCTTGTAAAATAAGAGAAAAAGGCATAAGTATTGTCCCATAATATGTAATTACAGCCCATAATGCAATAAATATCAATATAAAAGCATGATGCAAAATGGACATATCAGCTCACAGTCATAAAGATGTCATAGATAGTGTATTTGCATGTGAATCTTCTCTTCCCTTATTGATTTTTTCATGAATTGCATCATTGACCAATGCTATGTTTGTCAACTTTCAACAAATTTTACCACTTATACTTTTCCTCATGTGATGTCATTACTTAACATAAGATTAGCATATGATCCTTTTCATTATTTTCTTTTATTTTGATTGAAACATAAAAGTAAAGAAACAAAAACTCAAACTAAGCTTTATTATATAGATAGATAGATAGATAGATCACTAAGCAAGCACTCGAAAATAGACCAAACTAAATTTTATTCAACTAATTCATGATATAACTAAAGATCGAACTGAAAATAGGTAAAGGCAATGAAAGTGGCGGTGATACGATACTGGGGAACCTCCCCCAAGCTTGGCACAAGCCAAGGGGAGTGCCCATACCCATGTACTTAAGTCTCCTTTGGTGGTGAAGAGGGAGGTGGTGGTGATGTGGTAGTGTCCTTTTTCCTCAGCTTACGTTTGAGGATGGATTTTTCCTCCCTCATGTCATCGATCCCCTGCTCGAGCCTTAATATCTTTTTGCACAATTCTTGTTTGTTTTCCTGCAGGAGATGGAAAGGGATAAACTGGATCTTATGTTTCTTTACTTTATTAGGGAGGCTAGATTTCATGAACTCCACGTGCATGTCCCCAGGTTGCGGTAATGGGGTTTCCTCTTCATCTGAGCTTGTCTCGTCTTTTCCCTTCAAATCACAATTTTCTTCTTCCTAAGTGGTCCAACCATAATGCTCCACATCCCCATAAACTTTTTGGTTTGCGATATAGTCTCCAACATAGCTCTCTCCATCCGAATCTTGAGACGACATATTCCAAGATCTGTCAGGAAAACAGCACGAAACAAGAAAAGAAGATTTCTTCGTGGTACGGTGGTCAATACGTTCGGGGGGTATATAAAGATTTTTATCTTGGGAAACAAGCACACGAGAGGAGAACGGAGTCGGGAAGGTTCCCGAGGTGGGCACAACCCACCTGGCTGCGCCAGGCAAGGCAGGCGCGTCTGGTGTATTGTGCCCTCCTCGATTGCCTTCCTGGTTGTTTCTTTTTTCCTAATTTTTTTATATTCCAAAATAGACAGAAAATATTTTTGCGGTTTTTTGTAGTCTGTTTACTCACCGTATCACGTACCTCCTCTTTTTTAGAGTTCTGCAGTGTTCTGGAAGGTTTATTTTATGTGCTCCTCCGGTGTCAAGATTTGAATAATATTACTTTCAACATTAAGAGGCGTACCTGAGATATAGTGTTTAATTCTTTGCCCATTGACCACCTTCAGGTTAGTACCTTCAACATTATTAATTTTGATAGCTCCAGAGCGATAAACCTCTTTGATAATATATGGCCCTTCCCATTTGGAGAGGAGTTTCCCTGCAAAGAATCTAAAATGAGAGTTGTACAAAAGAACATATTCTCCAACTTTGAATTCCCGCTTTGGATCCTTTTGTCATGCCATCTTTTAACATTTTCTTTGAATAATTTGGCATTTTCATAAGCTTGGGTTCCCCATTCATCTAGTGAGCTAATATCAAATAACCTCTTTTCACCGGCAAGTTTGAAATCATAGTTGAGTTCTTTAATTGCCCAATATGCTTTATGTTCTAACTCAAGAGGCAAATGACAAGCTTTTCCATAAACCATTTTATAGGGAGACATACCCATAGGATTTTTATATGTTGTTCTGTAAGCCCAAAGTGCATCATCTAATTTCTTAGACCAATTCTTTCGGGACCTATTAACAGTTTTTTGTAATATTAATTTTATTTATCTATTGCTAAGTTCAACTTGGCCACTAGATTGAGGATGATATGGTGATGCAGTTCTATGGTTAACATCATACTTAGGAAGCATTTTACGGAAAGCACCATGAATAAAGTGTGAACCACCATCAGTCATTAAATATCTAGGGACTCCAAACCGTGGGAAAATAACTTCTTTAAGCATTTTAATGGAAGTGTTATGATCATCACTACTAGTTGGAATAGCTTCTACCCACTTAGTACCATAATCAACAACAACCAAAATATGTGTATACCCGTTAGAGGAAGGAAATGGTCCCATATAATCAAAACCCCAAACATCACATGGTTCAACAAGTGAATAATTTATAGGCATTTCCTAACGCTTACCGATATTACCAATTCTTTGACATTCATTACAAGATAAGACAAAGTAACGGGCATCCATTAAGAGAGTAGGCCAATAAAAACCAGATTGCAATACCTTGTGAACAGTTCTATCTCCCGCGTGATGTCCTCCATAAGCTTTGGAATGACATTTTCGTAGGATTTGTTCCTGTTCATCCTCAGGTACACAACATCTAATAATACCATCTACTCATTCTTTATAAAGATGTGGGTCATCCCAAAAGTAATGTCTTAAATCATAAAAGATTTTTTCCTTTTGTTAGAATGTGAAACTAGGTGGTATATACTTAGCAATAATGTAATTAGCATAGTCAGCATACAAATATGTGTTATGAAAAACATTTATTGCAGCTAGTTGTTCATCAGGAAAACTATCATCTATAGGTAGTGGGTCATCAAGAATATTTTCTAACCTAGACAAGTTATCAGCTACGGGGTTCTCAGCTCATTCTCTATCAGTAATATGTAAATCAAATTCTTGTAGCAAGAGAACCCACCTAATGAGTCTAGGTTTAGCATCTTTCTTTTGCATAATATATTTTATAGGAGCATGATCAATGTCAACAATTACTTTGGAATCAACAATGTAAGATTTGAATTTATCACAAGCAAACACAACTGCCAAAAATTCTTTTTCAGTAGTAGCATAATTTCTCTGGGCACTGTCTAGAGTTTTAATAGCATAATGTATAACATTTAATTTTTTATCAACTCTTTGTCCTAGAACAGCTCCAATAGCATAATCACTAGCATCACACATAATTGCAAAAGGCAAGTTCCAATCAGGTGGTTGAACTAGAGGTGCAGAAGTTAAGGCTTTCTTAAGTGTTTCAAAGGCTTCTACACAATCATCAAAAACAAATGGAATATCCTTTTGTAAAAGATTTGTAAGATGCCTAGGAATTTTTGAGAAGTCTTTAATAAACCTCTTATATAAACCAACATGACCAAGGAAACTACGAATACCTATTATATATTTAGGACATGGCATTTTCTCAATTGCATCAACTTTAGCTTTATCCACCTCAATTCCTCATTCGTAAATTTTATGTCCCAAGACAATACCTTCACTAACCATAAAGTGGCACTTCTCCCAATTCAAGACAAGATTATTTTGCTCACATCTCTGCAAAATGATGACCCACAAGTATAGGGGATCGATTGTAGCTCTTTTCATAAGTAAGAGTGTCGAACCCAATGAGGAGCAGAAGGAAATGACAAGTGGTTTTCAGTAAGGTAATGTCTGCAAGTGCTGAAATTGTAAGTAGCGATTATTTTGATAGCAAGAATTTGTAACAAGCAAGTAACGATAGTAGCAATAAGTATGCAACAAGGTAGCCCAATCCTTTTGAGGCAAAGGACAGGTAAAAAGGTCTCTTATGATAAGCAAAGCGTTCTTGAGGGTACACGGGAATTTCAACTAGTCACTTTCATCATGTTGGTTTACTTCGTGTTCGCTACTTTGATGATTTGATATGTGGGTGGACCGGTGCTTAGGTGCTGTCTTACTTGAACAAACCTCCTGTTTATGATTAACCCTCCCGCAAGCATCCGCAACTACGAGAAAAGTATTAAGAATAAATTCTAACCAGAGCATTACACTTTTGGGTCCAATCGGTCCCTTACGGAATAGTGCATAAACTGGGGTTTAAGCTTCTGTCACTCTCGCAACCCACCATCTATTTACTACTCCACAATGCATTCCCTTAGGCCCAAGTATGGTGAAGTGTCATGTAGTCGATGTTCACATGACACCACTAAGGGAATCACAACATACATACCATCAAAATATCGAACACATATCAAATTCACATGATTACTTGCAACATGATTTATCCCATGACCTCAAGAACAAAGGTAACTACTCACAAATAATAAACATGCTCATGATCAGAGCAGTATTAAATAGCATCATGGATCTGAACATATAATCTTCCACCAAACAAACCATATAGTAATCAACTACAATATGTAATCAACACTACTAGTCACCCCCTAGCACCAATCTATAGTTCCGGTAACAAGATTGAATACAAGAGATGAACTAGGGTTTGAGATGAGATGGTGTTGGTGAAGATGTTGATGGAGATTGCCCTCCCCAAGATGGGAGAGTTGTAGGTGATGATGATGACGATGATTCCCCCCGGGAGGGAAGTTCCCTCGGCAGAATCGCTCCGCCGGAGGGCAAAAGTGCTCCTTCCCAAGTTCCGCCTCGAGACGGCGGCGCTCCGCCCGAAAGTCTTCTGCTCTTTTTTTCTAGGTCAAAATGACTTATATACCAGAAGATGGGCACCAGAGGTGGGCTGAGGAGGCCACAACCCACCAGGGCGCGCTAGGGGGGCCTGGCGCGCCCAGGTGGGTTGTGCCCACCTGGTGGCCCCCCTCTGGTGGTTATTGGCTCCAATATTTCTTAAATAATCCATAAAAAATCTCCATGAAGTTTCAGCTCATTTGGAGTTGTGCAGAATAGGTGGCCTGACGTAGCTTTTTCAGGATCAGATTTCCAGCTGCCTGAATTCTCCCTCTTGGTGTGTACCTTGAAAATTATGAGAGAAAAGGCATTAGAATTACTCCAAAAAGCATTATTATGGATAAAAATATTATAAATAATAGTAAGAAAACATGATGCAAAATGGATGTATTAACTCCCCCAAGCTTAGACCTCGCTTGTCCTGAAGCGAAAACCAAAATCGAAAAACATGCCCACATGCTTTGAGAGAGAGGTGTCGATAAAAACAAAATACGGACATAGAAGCATCATGTTGATTATTATAACATCAACAAATTTAAACATACGACTTTTATCATACACTTCCCATGAATAAGTAACAGTTCATCACACAATCAAAGTATAAAGCAAAAAATCTATTAGAAACCGACAAACTATGTTCTCAGTCAACTTTGCAACTACAATTCATCATCTTTTCAGGAAGGGTCACGTGTCGGAGCCTTTAGGCAAGTCCACATACTCAACCATCATACAGTCTTCTATGATTGCTAACACTCACCGAGTACACATGAGCAAAACGTTTCAACCGGACACATAAAAAGATAGGGGCTTATAGTTTCGCCTCCCAACATACTCACCTCAAGGGGGATGTCAACAATAATAACTCATGCTATCTATATTCAACTGGACATATGTGCCTAGATCTTTCCTCACCACATGACGCTTGCCAAAGGAGAAAAGTAAAAAGGAATAGAAGGAAAACTTTGACTCTTTGCATAAAAGTAAATACATAAAAGTAAAAGATAGGCCCTTCGTAGAGGGAAGCATAGGTTGCCATGCGCTTATTTGTTTGTATGCTCGATCCCTTAGTGCAAAAGAACGTCACGTTACATTGCCCCTTAAGATGACAACCTTTATTTTGCAGTCTATCGCTTTTATTCTTTGTCATCCAAGTTCGTGCAATGCTCAATTTTCTCTTACACTAAAAAATCTCACACATTTAGAAGCAATTTTTATTGCCCTTTTGCACCGATGACAACTTACTTCAGGGATCTTGCTCAATCCCTAGGTAGGTATGGTGGACACTTGAAAAAGATTTGGGTTTAAGGGTTTTTGGATGCACAAGTAGTATCTCTACTTAGTGCGGAATTTTTGGCTAGCAAAGATAGGGGGCAAGCACCACATGTTAAAGGATCTATGACAATATGACTTCTGTGTGAATATAAACAAACATAAACCATTACGTTGTCTTCCTTGTCCAACATCAACAATTTTGGCATATAATATTTTGATGAGGGCTCACAATCACAAAAGATTTCTAGGATGGTATATTTATATGTGAATCTTCCCTTCCCTTATTAATTCTTTCATGAGTTGCATCACTGACTAATGCTATGTTTGTCAATATCTAATAAAATTTTCTTACTTATACTTTTCCTTATGTGGTGCTATCACCTACCATAGGATTAGTATATGATCTTTTTGATTTATTTCCTTTCTTTCATTTGCTTCCTTTCTCTTTTTCTTTTCTTATTTCTTTTCTTTATTTGCAACATGAAAGTAAAGAAAGCAAAAACTAAAACTAAACTTTATTATATAACTTGCACACGATTACAATGATAGATCACTAAGCAAACTCTCAAAGAAGAAAAGGATCGAACTAAACTTTATTTCATCTAAAGCAAAAAGATCGATCTAAGATAAGTAAAAGCAAAAAGATAGTGGGATGATACGATAGCGGGGCACCTCCCCCAAGCTTTGCGGAAGCCAAGGGGAGTGCCCATACCCGATACTCAGTTCTCCTTTGGTGGTGAAGAAGGTGATGGTGGTGATGAAGCAATCCTATCCTTGAGGATCAGTAGATTGTCCAACCGACGGATGACGCTCCGGAGGTGGATGATATGCTCTTGATGCAGAATATTTTCGCGAGTGAGATACTTATTTTGTATGTGAACTATTTCAACACTACAAAAAAATACACTTCCGTGATGATACGTGTTTGTCACAGTAGGTCGCGTTTTTTGTCATGCATGTACATCCATGACGATTTTATGACAGAATCAAGATAGTCATACATGTGCTGTCATAGAAGTGTTCCATGACATTACCAAAATTATCACCACAGAAGTGTCCACTTCCATGACGATAAATCGCGCGTCATAGAAGTGCTTTTGTCAAGGGTGACCGACACGTGGCATCCACCGTAACGGGACACCGTTAAGCTATCAGGTCCGGTTTTGGATCCGATAACCCGCTAGCAGCCACGACCAATGCCGATTTTCCACGTGTAAAATTCTCATTAGCCGACGGAACCACGCGTCAGCTCCGCGTTGTAACATCCCAAATTTTCAATTTGGAATGTTATACATAGATCATCATTTGCGTATCATGTTTTTTTGCATTTTGACAAATCCTCGATAAATCCTAAGCCACTCAAGGACCCTCGGAGAGAGTTGGGGATTTTCTCGAATTTGCTTATTTGATTTTTCAAACGAGGATTGGGATTTTTAATTATTTTCCCTCCGGAAAAATATTTCATTTTTTAAATAAACGAGAGGAGAAAATATGACTTCTCCAAAATATTGAAATACTGGAGGAAAAATGTTAAAAATCATTATTTGGAATTTAATTGGATTTTATTTGCAATTTTATTGCATTTAAAAATATGCATGTTTTCAAAATATTTATTTTTGATTTTAAAAAAATGTTCATCCTATTCTAGATTTTCTAACTAGACGGGGAAAATTTATTTCATATTTTTTTCTGATTTTTATTTATTTTTCTACGCAATATTTTCCGCGGAACATATTTAAAAAAAAAAAAACAAACGCGCCGCGCCGACTGGGCCGAGCCCAGCCGACGGCCCACCCCGTCGCCTCTCCTCCTCCCGCACGCCGAGCCGCCGCCGGAGTCCGCCATCGCCACGACGCCGCCGCCGCCTCGGATTGCCCCTCCCCCAAGCCGCTGCACCCCTCTCCATATATACCCCCCTCTCCGTTTCTCTCATTACCGCCGCCGGAGGAGCACGCCGCCGCCGCCGCCCGCCGTTGCCTCGCCGCCGGCCGCCGGGAGCCCCCCCGAGCCCCGCACCCCTCGCCGCCGAGCCCCGCCCGCCGGAGCCCTCGCCGGAGTAGCCCGACGAGGTATGCCGCCGGCCATCTCATGTTGACCGGTTTTCTGTAAAAAAAAACCTTTTGTTAAAAAAAAACGTAGATCGGTTTTTTTCGGTTTTCTTATTTCACGAGCGTTCACCGAACCGTTCGTTTTAACGAACGCGTTCGTCGGTTTTTCTCTGTTAACGAACGTCCGTTATTTAACCGTTCGTCCGTTTTTCTTTTTCGTCGGATTTTCTCGTTATTTTCTCAGATTCGATTTCCGATCGAATTTTCGAATCTGTTTAACTTCTCGCTCGTTTATCGGAATCAGGCGATTCAAGCGCCTAGAGTTTCATCTCGAAATTCTCTTTCCGTTTAACCTACTCAAACAAGTTTTTGCTACAGTAAAATTTGACCTAGATCCAGATTAGCAAATGAAGTTTCTTTCTTTCGCCGTTTGACTTTCGTTGTTTCTTTCGAGTTGATTCTTTTTGCAAACCGGAGTTCTTAAGTTGAACTTTCTGGTTGGATCTTTCTTTCGAGTTTTACCTGTGCATTAGATGAGTACTGATTGTATGCTTGTTTGTTTGCGATAGAGTACCCGGAGTGTGCCGCTTGTTACTTCGACTCGCTAGGTTTTGCGGATCATCAGCAAGGCAAGTAACACTTTGATCATACCCCGTTCATGCCCAGTTTTATTGCATTAGATCTATTTCCTCAAACACATTGCATGATTAGGATCTAATTAAACTGTGGGTATTGGGAAGTAGCTGAGGTAGTACCTATTACCTGTTTTATCTATCAAACCCTTGGGAGTTACTTCTACGTTGCTATTATATTGCCATGCTATGCTCGTAGACGTGGATTGGGTTTGAGAGACATTCATGACAGATGTGAGATTGTTAATAATGGTTTAACTTAAGGTGGCAACTAAAAACTCACATCTGGGTGGATTGAGGCACCTGGAGAACCCAGTGTTGTCTGTATGTATAAGGTCCGCCACCCAGGCTCAAAGGGATCATAAGATTATTCATGCTAGAAACTTCCGTGTGCAGCCGCAAGCTATTATGGGCTCTAGCATAGCTGAGTAGGTTACAGGATCTCTTGAAGAGGTGGACTAGCAGATGTAGGGGAAAGTAGGTGTACCGGTCCATCCAGAGTAGAGAGTGACTGTTTCTGAAAGACTGTGTCTCGGTCATCCGTTTCTCAAACATCAGGCAGTGCGAGAATCAAGCGGAGGCGATCGAGTCTTGTGGGGAAAAGTGCACAAACCTCTGCAGAGTGTACAAACTGATCATGATTAGCCGTGTCCCCGGTTATGGACAACTTGAGTATCTAGTACCTGGATTATCATTTGAATCTCATCACCGTGATACTTATAATTAATTTTGTTGGGTTAATGATGTTACTTAATTGGGATTGAGTTGGAGGTACCTTCTCAATGTTTCAACCACCATGATAGTTAAATAAAATTTATTCCTTTGCAGTAGGATAAAATTGGCTTTTCGCAAAAACTGTAACCATAGAGCCTTTCCACCAGCCATATATGCATATAGTATAGCCTTATCATTGTTCATTGCTCTCTATGTGTTGCTTTGCCAGCATATTCTATGTGCTGACCCGTTTCCGGGCTGCAACGTTTCATGTTGCAGACTTTTCAGACGACGATTAAGGTGCCTTAGGTCGTGGTCTTATACTCAGTGATGCCGCTGGAGTTGATGGACTCACTATTCTTCCAAGTCTTCCGCTGTTATCGTTATTAGATGGCCTTAAGCCATGTTTATTATACTAATCTCTTTGGAGATATTCGATGTAATAAGTGTGTGATTGCTACTCTGTTATAAATCCTCCATTTGTACTGTGCGTGTCAGCATTACTGATCCAGGGATGACACTGGTGCACAGCAGCACAGGCCATTTGAGGTCTGGTCGCTACAAAGTTGGTATCAGAGCACACGCTGACTATAGGACACGACCACTAAGCTTAAGCCCTAGAAAACTTCTCTCTTCTCATTTCTGACCCCTCTCCACTTTCTACTCTTTTAGGAATGGCGAATGCAAGGAGCAAGTTCATGCAACCAGATGAAGACACGCCATTTGGACGACATTTGAAGGAAGTCACCAAGTACTTGAACATAGGAATACCAAGCATCACCGGAACCTACAACGCTACATTACCTGGAGAGGAGAGCTGGAAGATTCAAGTTATCATTCCAGGAAGGATGTCTAGTGCCATGAGATTGGTTTTCGAAGCACCAACTTGGAGTTTAGGGAAGAGCATGGCCGCACATATCGCCATGGGACGCATTGGAGAAGTCTATCACCAGGAGCTTAAGGATACAATTTATCAAATTTGTGGACGTCGAGACGCGCAATGGGAGATGATCAAGACCAAGAAGGATGGATCAATTGCAGCTTTCATCCAGGAGCAGAACCAACATATTCGACGCCAGGAGAACCAGATATGCACGGACAAGGAAGAACTGAAGAAGGCATTCACGAAGATCAAGGAACTCCAAGAAGAACTCAAGGCTACACGCGAAGATTACTTGGAGGAAATCAACGCACTAGTCGGGAAGATTGACGACCTGGAGAATAAGATTGGAACATTCGTGGGAAATCCAGTGCCAAAAGCAGAAGTCGACGAATGCACTTGTCCGGATAACTACATCATAATCGACGACACCGACTCGGAACCAAGTGAAGAGGAATGGGTTGATGAAGCTGGAGCAGACATCATGGAGTCTTCAACGGATCAGAATTTTTAGTAGACTACCATATCAGTAGTAGTTTTTCCCCCATTTAGTAGTATAGCTCAAGCACTTTGTAACGCTAGTTAGATCGATTGTTTTGCCTTGTTTGGATTGATTGAGTGATATTGATTGAATTTGTCTCATGAGCATATGGGTAGTGTTTTCTCTCTAGACCTCATTCTATTCTTAATTCTCATCTTTTCTAAACCTATCAGATGCCTCCGAGACGCGACCCCGGATTTGTTTTCCCGCCAGAGATCACCCAGTTGATTCAGCAACAGAATGCCCTGATGCAAGTGTTAGTTCAGAACCAAGGCAACAACAACAACAACAACCCACCGCCACCACCACCTGTTGACCACTTAGCCCGTTTCTTAAGGCTAAACCCGCCGGTGTTTTCCAGTAGCACCGAGCCGATTGTTGCAGATGATTGGCTCCGCAAAGTTGGAAGGGAGTTAACCACTGCAGGATGCACAGATGCGGAAAGAGTGCGTTTTGCCGCACATCAGCTTGATGGACCCGCAGCATCATGGTGGGAGAATTATACAGCCACGCACCCTATTGACACTGTCACATGGGACCAGTTTCAGCAAGCTTTCCGTACAGCTCATGTTTCAGCAGGAGCTATGGCTATGAAGAAGCGTGAGTTTCGCAACCTACGCCAAGGAGGACGCACCGTAGGCCAGTATGTGGAAGATTTCAGTAAGTTAGCACGTTATGCACCAGATGACGTTGCTACAGATGCAGCCAAGCAGGAGAAGTTTCTGGAAGGATTGAATGATGAGCTGAGTATGCAGTTGATGGTAGCAACTTTCAACAACTACCAAGAGCTGGTAGATAGAGCTCTCATGATAGAAGGGAAGCAACAGCAGATTGAAAACCGCAAGAGGAAGTATGGACAAGGGAAGTATAATTCTGGAGCCCAGCAGAAGCCACGATTTACCCCGAAGCCGGGAGGACAGTTTCAGCATACCCATGGAGGAGGTAGTTCGCACAACCATAATGGCTCCAAGAATGGTAATGGGAATGGAGGAGGAAACGGACAGAACCGCACCAACCCATCTACCCCAACCAAGAGAGATCTAAGTCACATTACTTGTTTCAAGTGCCAGAAGACGGGACATTATGCAACTGATTGTCCCAAAGCCCAAAATGGAAACGGCAATGGAAGCTCTGGGAAGAAGCCGAACCCGTTCAACAAAGGACATGTGAACCACGTGAGCGTGGAGGAGATTGAAGCTCAGCCTGATGCAGTAATATGTAAGTTTTTGGTTAAGTCATTTACTGCAACTGTTCTTTTCGATACTGGTGCATCGCATTCATACATATCAAGGGGATTCGTAAACAAGTTTAAGATGTCCACCCAAGTTCTCAAAAGCCCCATGTTAGTAACCTCGCCAGGAGCAGAGTATATGGCCACCCAAGGATGTTTTAAGATACCGTTGGCCATTGGAAGGCATGTTTTCCCCTCAGACCTCATTGTTTTGGAATCGCAAGGTTTGGATGTGATTTTGGGAATGGATTGGCTATCGTTGTATGGAGGAAACATCGATTGTGCCAGCAAGACTATTTTGCTTACCACCCCGGAAGGAAAAAGGATCAAGTATGTATCCAGGCATATGCCGAAGGGGACTCAAGTGAATTCCTTATCAGGAGTTGTATAGGAGGAAGTACCAGTGGTGAAGGATTATCCGGATGTATTTCCAGAAGAGTTGCCAGGCATGCCACAAGATAGAGACATTGAGTTTTTGATTTAACTTTTGCCAGGCACAGGGCCAATATCTAAGAGACCGTACAGGATGCCCGCAAAGGATTTGGAGGAAATTAAGAAGCAGATCAAGGAGTTACTGGATAAAGGCTATATTCGCCCAAGTTCGTCACCTTGGGGATCACCAGTACTTCTAGTAGAGAAGAAAGATGGATCACTAAGGATGGTTGTTGATTACCGAGGATTGAATGAAGTGACCATCAAAAACAAGTACCCACTGCCGATGATCAATGATTTGTTTGACCGCTTGCAAGGAGCTAAAGTATTTTCCAAGATCGATCTACGATCGGGATACCATCAGTTAAAGATTCGAGAGCAGGATATACCCAAGACTGCATTTACCACCAGATATGGATTGTATGAGTATACCGTTATGTCATTTGGACTGACTAACGCATCGGCCTATTTCATGAACCTGATGAACAAAGTGTTTATGGAGTTTTTGGATAAGTTCGTCGTGGTGTTCATTGATGATATTTTAATCTTTTCCAAGGATGAAGAAGAGCATGAGGAGCATTTACGATTGGTACTTGAGAAGCTCAGGGAACATCAGTTATATGCCAAGTTCAGCCAATGTGAGTTTTGGTTGAAGGAAGTTGGATTCCTTGGACATGTTATTTCTGGAGAAGGAATAGCAGTAGACCCTGCCAAGGTTGACACAGTGACAAGTTGGGAATCGCCCACTACAGTTGGAGAAATCCGGAGTTTTCTTGGACTCGCAGGATACTACCGGAGATTTATCAAGAATTTCTCAAGGATTGCTAAGCCCATGACTGAGCTATTGAAGAAGGACACCAAATTTAATTGGACTGAGGAATGTGAAGCTAGTTTCCAGGAGTTGAAGCAACGATTGGTTACCTCACCCGTGTTGATTCTGCCAGATCAACGCAAGGACTATGAAGTTTATTGCGACGCTTCTCGTTGAGGACTTGGAGCAGTGCTCATGCAAGAAGGAAGAGTTGTTTCGTATGCTTCACGACAACTTAAACCCCATGAGAAGAATTATGCTACGCATGATTTGGAATTAGCAGCCGTGGTGCATGCATTGAAGACATGGAGACATTTTCTCATCGGAAACCATTGTGAGGTGTACACGAATCACAAGAGTTTGAAGTACATTTTTACGCAGAAGGAGTTAAACCTCAGACAGAGGAGATGGTTGGAGCTCATTAAGGATTATGATATGAGATTTCATTATCACCCTGGAAAGGCTAACATAGTAGCAGACGCGTTGAGCCGCAAGAGTCATGTCAACACCCTCATGACAGGAGAGTTACCTCAGGAGTTAGCCGAGGACATACGTGAGCTATGCTTGGAGATAGTCCCTAGAGGCTATTTAGCGACATTGGAGATTCAGTCTACCTTGATGGAAAGGATCAGAGAAGCTCAGAAGACAGACAAGGAGATTGAAGAGATAAAGGAGAAGATGAGCAAAGGAAAAGCCAAGGGATTTCGTGAGGATGAGCACGATACCTTATGGTTCGAGGACCGTGTATATGTGCCAAATGATCCGGAGATCAGGAAGTTGATTTTGCAAGAAGCCCATGATTCACCGTACTCAATTCACCCAGGGAATACCAAGATGTATTTGGATTTGAAGAATACTTTCTGGTGGACCGGAATGAAGAAGGATATTGCGGAGTTTGTAGCAGTTTGTGATGTATGTCAGAGAGTGAAGGCAGAGCCTCAGAAGCCAGCAGGATTGTTACAACCATTGCCGATACCCGAATGGAAGTGGGATAAAATAGGCATGGATTTTATCACGGGATTACCCAGGACTCGTTCAGGCTATGACTCAATATGGGTTGTAGTCGACCGTTTGACGAAAGTGGCTCATTTCATTCCAGTGAAGACCACTTACACCAGTGCTAAGTTGGCAAAGATATACATGACCAGGATAGTATGTTTGCATGGAGTTCCGAGGACCATTGTATCAGACAGAGGAACCCAATTTACCTCGAAGTTTTGGAAGCAGTTACATGAAACATTGGGAACCAGGCTGGAATTTAGTACGGCATTTCACCCGCAGACAGATGGACAGACCGAAAGAGTCAACCAGATTTTGGAGGACATGTTGAGAGCATGTGCGCTAGATTATGGATCAAGTTGGGACGACAATTTGCCATATGCGGAGTTTTCTTATAACAACAGTTATCAAACCAGTTTGAAGATGGCCCCTTTCGAAGCTTTGTACGGAAGGAGGTGTAGAACACCGTTGTTGTGGGACGAAGTTGGAGACCGTCAGTTGTTTGGACCAGATTTGATTAAGGAGTCTGAACAGAAAGTGAAGTTGATTCGCGATAGGCTCAAGGTAGCCCAGTCCAGGCAGAAGAGTTATGCTGATTCTAAACGCAAGGAGACAGTTCATGAAATCGGAGACAGAGTGTATCTTCGAGTATCACCACTACGAGGAGTAAAGCGCTTTGGAGTTAAGGGAAAGTTAGCGCCTCGTTTTATCGGACCATACGGAGTGTTGGAACGTATGGGAGAAGTTGCCTACAAGCTGGAATTGCCCGAAGGATTGTCTGAAGTTCATGATGTATTCCATGTTTCGCAGTTGAAGAAGTGCCACGCAGAGATGGCTGAGATACCACTGAGAGATACTGTGCCACTGGAAGCGATTCAGTTGGAAAGTGATTTGACCTATGAGGAGAAGCCAGTTAAGATTCTCGAGTATGCCAGCCGAGTTACCCGCAGCAAGGTTATCAAGTTTTGCAAAGTCCAGTGGAGTCACCACACAGAAGATGAGGCCACCTGGGAGCGAGAGGAAGATCTACGGAAAAACCACTACCACCTGTTTTCTAGCCAACCCGAATCTCGAGGGCGAGATTCATCTTAAGGGGGGTAGGTTTGTAACATCCCAAATTTTCAATTTGGAATGTTATACATAGATCATCATTTGCATATCATGTTTTGTTGCATTTTGACAAATCCTCGATATATCCTAAGCAACTCAAGGACCCTCGGAGAGAGTTGGGGATTTTCTCGAATTTTCTTATTTGATTTTTCAAACGAGGATGGGATTTTTAATTATTTTCCCTCCGGAAAAATATTTCATTTTTTTAAAATAAACGAGAGGAGAAAATATGACTTCTCCATTGAAATAATGGAGGAAAAATGTTAAAAATCATTATTTGGAATTTAATTGGATTTTATTTGCAATTTTATTGCATTTAAAAATATGCATGTTTTCAAAATATTTATTTTTGATTTTAAAAAAATGTTCATCCTATTCTAGATTTTCTAACTAGACGGGGAAAATTTATTTCATATTTTTCTGATTTTTATTTATTTTTCTACGCAATATTTTCCGTAGAACATATTAAAAAAAAAACAAACGCGCTGCGCCGACTGGGCCGAGCCCAGCCGACGGCCCACCCCGTCGCCTCTCCTCCTCCCGCACGCCGAGCCGCCGCCGGAGTCCGCAATCGCCACGACGCCGCCGCCGCCTCGGATTGCCCCTCCCCCAAGCCGCCGCACCCCCTCCATATATACCCCCCCTCTCCGTTTCTCTCGTCACCGCCGCCGGAGGAGCACGCCGCCGCCGCCGCCGCCCGCCGTTGCCTCGCCGCCCGCCGCCGGGAGCCCCCCGAGCCCCGCACCCCTCGCCGCCGAGCCCCGCCCGCCGGAGCCCTCGCCGGAGTAGCCCGACGAGGTATGCCGCCGGCCATCTCGTGTTGACCGGTTTTCTGTAAAAAAAACCTTTTGTTTTAAAAAAAACCCTAGATCGTTTTTTTTTTGGTTTTCTTATTTCACGAGCGTTCACGGAACCGTTCGTTTTAACGAACGCGTTCGTCGGTTTTTCTCTGTTAACGAACGTCCGTTATTTAACCGTTCGTCCGTTTTTCTTTTTCATCGGATTTTCTCGTTATTTTCTCAGATTCGATTTCCGATCGAATTTTCGAATCTGTTTAACTTCTCGCTCGTTTATCGGAATCAGGCGATTCAAGCGCCTAGAGTTTCATCTCGAAATTCTCTTTCCGTTTAACCTACTCAAACAAGTTTTTGCTACAGTAAAATTTGACCTAGATCCAGATTAGCAAACGAAGTTTCTTTCTTTCGCCGTTTGACTTTCGTTGTTTCTTTCGAGTTGATTCTTTTTGCAAACCGGAGTTCTTAAGTTGAACTTTCTGGTTGGATCTTTCTTTCGAGTTTTACCTGTGCATTAGATGAGTACTGATTGTATGCTTGTTTGTTTGCGATAGAGTACCCGGAGTGTGCCGCTTGTTACTTCGACTCGCTAGGTTTTGCGGATCATCAGCAAGGCAAGTAACACTTTGATCATACCCCGTTCATACCCAGTTTTATTGCATTAGATCTATTTCCTCAAACACATTGCATGATTAGGATCTAATTAAACTGTGGGTATTGGGAAGTAGTTGAGGTAGTACCTATTACCTGTTTTATCTATCAAACCCTTGGGAGTTACTTCTACGTTGCTATTATATTGCCATGCTATGCTCGTAGACGTGGATTGGGTTTGAGAGACATTCATGACAGATGTGAGATTGTTAATAATGGTTTAACTTAAGGTGGCAACTAAAAACTCACATCTGGGTGGATTGAGGCACCTGGAGAACCCAGTGTTGTCTGTATGTATAAGGTCCGCCACCCAGGCTCAAAGGGATCATAAGATTATTCATGCTAGAAACTTCCGTGTGCAGCCGCAAGCTATTATGGGCTCTAGCATAGCTGAGTAGGTTACAGGATCTCTTGAAGAGGTGGACTAGCAGATGTAGGGGAAAGTAGGTGTACCGGTCCATCCAGAGTAGAGAGTGACTGTTTCTGAAAGACTGTGTCTCGGTCATCCGTTTCTCAAACATCAGGCAGTGCGAGAATCAAGCGGAGGCGATCGAGTCTTGTGGGGAAAAGTGCACAAACCTCTGCAGAGTGTACAAACTGATCATGATTAGCCGTGTCCCCGGTTATGGACAACTTGAGTATCTAGTACCTGGATTATCATTTGAATCTCATCACCGTGATACTTATAATTAATTTTGTTGGGTTAATGATGTTACTTAATTGGGATTGAGTTGGAGGTACCTTCTCAATGTTTCAACCACCATGATAGTTAAATAAAATTTATTCCTTTGCAGTAGGATAAAATTGGCTTTTCGCAAAAACTGTAACCATAGAGCCTTTCCACCAGCCATATATGCATATAGTATAGCCTTATCATTGTTCATTGCTCTCTATGTGTTGCTTTGCCAGCATATTCTATGTGCTGACCCGTTTCCGGGCTGCAACGTTTCATGTTGCAGACTTTTCAGACGACGATTAAGGTGCCTTAGGTCGTGGTCTTATACTCAGTGATGCCGCTGGAGTTGATGGACTCACTATTCTTCCAAGTCTTCCGCTGTTATCGTTATTAGATGGCCTTAAGCCATGTTTATTATACTAATCTCTTTGGAGATATTCGATGTAATAAGTGTGTGATTGCTACTCTGTTATAAATCTTCCATTTGTACTGTGCGTGTCAGCATTACTGATCCAGGGATGACACTGGTGCACAGCAGCACAGGCCATTTGAGGTCTGGTCGCTACACGCGTTGGCACAGGTGTCACTCATCCTACGGTCGAGATGGGCCTATGATATGTTGACACATGGACGGGCCCAAAAGTGGCCCATAAAGTTTAAATGGGTCGGCCCAACTAAAGGCCCACAAGATTTAGCGGACCATAATGGGCCGGCCTAGCTAAAGGCCCACAAGATTTTGCAGACCATAATGGGCCGGCCCAGCTAAAGGCCCACAAGATTTAGCAGACCACAATGGGCCAGCCCAGCTAAAGGCCCACAAGATTTTGCAGACCATAATGGGCTGGCCCAGCTAAAGGCCCAACATTCTCAGTTAAGGCTCGTACGGCTAGTGTCAAATCAGCCTGTCAACAGCCTGTCCTAAACTTGTCATCATCGCGGCCCATGGTCACTTCTGGCCCATTAACAGTCCGCTAAGTATATGGGCCGAATTACGGCCCGGTGTATTTCCGGCCTGTTAAAGGTCCTGCTTCATTTGGGCCCATTTACAGGCCATTGAAACTTTCGGCCCAGAAACGACCGTGAAGGATTTGAGTCATATTCGGCCATGTTTGATATTCGGCCTGTTAGAGGCCCACTATAGATTTGGGCCACTTTCGGCCTGTTGTGATTTTCATCCTGTTAATGTCAGACGAAATCCATGGGCCATATGGGGCCCAACGTCACATCGGGCACATTAACGGCCCATATAAAAATGACGATAATCTAGCCTGACCGAACTTCCGGCCTGTTAAAGGCCCGTGTATTAGGTCGGCACATTTACGGCCCGTCCGAATTTCGGCCTGTGAAAGATCCGCATCGTAAATGGGCCACCATTTCGGCCTGCTAAGACCAGTGGGTTATTTGGCACAATCAGGGCCCAATCTCACTTTTGGTCTATTAAAGGCCCATGTTTTTTATGGGCTCGAGATATTTACACCTGTAAACGGCCTATTGTTACTAAGGACCCAAATTATGTTTAGGCTTGTTAAAGGCCCACTATGGGCACAGGCCTACCAGAAAAATATGAAAGCTTATGCTGATTTAGGCCCATATATTTTTAGTGCGCTACATGCAAATTTTGGCCCATAATCATTTTTAGCCCAATTGGAATGGGCCTGACGAATGTTGGCATGTTGGGCTCCTACGAAGCTTTCGGCTGAATACATTACTAAGATAAACCTACACTATACAAAAACAACGTCGTAATTACTGCAGCCTTTGGCAGCATCATAAATGTTGTATCACACCAAAATAAATTCCAACCATACAACAAAAGGCCTGTTGGCATAAAGTTTACAGTCCTTGCAGATAAAAGCACCATCAGATGTATAGAAGCACAGAACATTTGACCTGAGTGCTAATGTTTCAGGCTGTAGAATCTGATGGAGCAGCACGATCTTCACCGTTTTTCCGCCATTGCTCTTGAACAACGAAGCGAATGTCTGATAGTCTGGTTTCAAAACCATTCATATGTTGACGACATTTGTCAACCACTATTCTTGTTTCCAAAACGACGTCCATTAGGGATTGGACTTGTGTCTGGAGCACAGATATATCACTCTATCTAGCAGGAAGATTTTGTTCAGTAGGCGATTTGGACGAGGTTACCTTGACAACCAACCTAGAATTACGCAGGAAGGTGCTTTTTGCACTGTTAGTGGAGAGATACTGACGCACTGCAGCAAGAGGTGACATTGTGCCTGTGGTAGCCTCGTCACCTTCAGGTGGTTGTGGCTGTTTAATCATTTGTTCCATAGCTTCCTGAAAGTTTGAACTTGTAGATTAGTGTACCAGATAAGTTACTAATGAGACAAAAACAAACAAAGTAGGTTACACATTTATACATAACTTATTTTGGTGAACTACTGTAATACATTAGCATGTATTGTAATGCCAACTACATAATAAAATCACTTTAGAACATATGTCCATGTAGCATGCCTACTATATTGTCTATTTCCTCACATTCATTGACATCTAAGGATAGAGAGACATGGTTTAAAGTAGGATCAACATAGTATGACTTCATATCATGGGCAAACAGATATAAAACAAACAGGCTATTTTATCATTGTGTGCGCACGTGAACATAACAACTAGATTACAGATCAAGACCAAAAGAATATCCTTCATATCTTTTAAACCATGTAAGGTGAAATGATACGTTAAGACAACTATGTATAAAAGTGAACAGAGTAACTGGCATTGGCTGCAAACCAAGTAGTTAAATGAACACATCACAGTACCAATCAATTCAAAGGCAGGAGGAGTAAGGACTTACAACAGCGGCTTGAACCGGTGTGCTCATGCCCTTCATCTTGCTGGTGTGGCAATCCTTGAAGATTTGCACTGCACTCGGTTCAGGTTCTTTTTGGTCCGCACGGGCTTTCCTCTGTATTTGTAACAAGTCAATATAGATACGATAATATGGCACAGAAAAAAGAAGGAAGTAGCAGCTATTTACAAGAGCCTCGCAGTGTGCAATATAGCTACGAGATCCCGTTGTCTGTTGGAATTTCACTTTAGAACGGTTGGTCTTGTTATTCAAACAGTTAGCCTAGAAGAAGATACACTTGTAAGGCACATACATAAATACAAGTTCAATATGTGGTCTGATCAAATACATATAGCCTACCTGATACTTTGGATCAGACCAGTGTTTAACGAGGGCTGTCCAGTCTTCATCTGTAATATATTCCACTGGAGATGTTTGGGCGATTTCATTGTTAGCCTTGCCTTCAAAGTGAGATTTTCTAAGGTAGTACCGATACTGTCGCAGAGCAGACTGAAAAACATGAGTGCATGCTTGTTTAGTTGCATCATCTTTCAGATCCAACTTGAACCTCATCTGTTGAAAAAAGAATGTGAGTCTTATTAGGAGGAAGCTAGAAAGTATGGGACAAAGCAAGACAATATTACTAATTGCGATGAATAACATTACTTACGGATAAATGGTCAAGGAAGGTGTTAAACTAGGTATTGTCTTTCTCATTCCTGTACTGGATCCACGTTGGGAGGATACGTGCATGACACCTAACGGCAAGGGCTGCCTCTGATACTAACTTGGCTGACTCTGTAGCATCACGTGGCCTTTTTAAACCTGCCTCAAAATGGATCTCCATTCTTCCTCCTTTAGATTTTGTTAATCTGTCAAGCATTATCCCTGATGTCTGTTTCCGCTTGCGCCGTGGTGCTAGTTCAACAACGAATATGGAAAGTGTTAGTGTACATCAAACTGTGAGAGTACATATAAAGGAGCATGCAACAACAACTTGACTCGGTCAGGTACCGTCTTGGTGTTGATGCTCATGAGGTTCATCTGATCTTGCCAAGTCCTGTTGTGTCAGCAGTGCTTCGGAAGTAGTGTTAGGTGTGAAGGCAGCTTGGGAACTGGCCAGTTCCGGAGCAAACGAACGAGTAACTCATTGAGATGCTGGTACAGTTGAAGCAGATGCTGCAGCTGGTGGAGCAGGTGATACTGTGTTTGTAGATTTAGCCGGTGGACTTGGACCTTCTACTGCACTATAAGTACCAGCAGAATCTCGACGGCAGATCCTTTTCTTTTTCACCCGACGAGTAACACCACTCCCTACTATATTATTTTCCTTGCTCTTTTTTGACTTTGCCATGTCAAGCCATACCCACAACACAAAAGAATAAAATCGCTCTTCAGAACTCATTGATGCATGATACAAACAAGCAATACTTTGATGCAAGACAGCCGTATGAGGATGGAATATGTAAGAAAAACAGGACGGCATGACATATTCACAGCTACGATGTGTAAACTAAGCAGAAGGATTTTTAAGAAAATAGAAGTAATGCAAGCTAGACACCATATGAAAGATGCAACAAATATTACTCTGCCAAGTTAAAAGTGTCTTGTCATAAGTGGAAATTCGAAAAATTAGAAGCAGTACAATGTAGAAATCAATGCAAGATGCAACCACTATCAAACTGCCATGTTAAAAGCGTCCAATCATGAGTGACTGATGCGGGATACACAACAACAGTACTTTGATGTAAGAACATGGTATGATAGATAGATGCAGTGTATTCTAGACACAGAAAGCCATGTCATATGCACATGTATAATGTATAAACTCAGCAGGTGCAATTTAATCAAAATAGAAGAAATAAAGGCTAGACAACATATGCAATGTGAAACCAATTATCACACTGTCAACTTATAGCAGGCACCTGCGATGGTGGAGTACGGGAGATGAACTCATCATGTAGACTTGGGACTTCAACTTCATTAGCAGTAGCAGTGGCAAATCTAGAGAGTCTCTGTTTGCGTCGGTGCAGAGGACCACCAACATCCCCTAACTTACTCTTTTCCTTCCTATTTTCTGATATTTGCTTATGAAGTCAAAACCACAAGAAGATGAATAAAATTAGCTCTGCATAACTGGTTGATGCATGATACAGACGAACACTACTTTGATGTAAGGCAAGCGTAGGATAGGAGGATGGAACATATACAAAAAAAGACAGTGTTTCGTATTCACACGTACGATAGGAGGATGGAATATGTATGAAAAAACAGTAAGCGGAAGGCATTTCAACAAAATTAGAAGAAATGAAAGCTAGGCACCATATGAACATGCAACCAATATCACTCTATCAGGTAAAAAGTGTCCCGTCGTAAGTGCCATTTCAAGAAATTAGAAGCAGTACAAGCTAGAAGACAATGCAAGATGCAACCTACATCACAGTCCCAAGTTAAATGTGTCTTATGGGTAAGTGATCGTTGCAGGAATGCAATTCAACATAATCAGAAGCAATACAAACTAGACATCATACGGAAAATGCAACCACATATAACAGTTCCAAGTTAGAGCAAGCACCTGTGATGGTGGAGTAGGGGAGATGTGCTCATCATGTACACGTATGTTCTAGAAACAGGAACACGTGTCATATTCATAGGCATTATGTGTAAAGTAAGCAGATGCAATTCAACAAAGTTAGAAGCAATACAAGCTAGACATCATACGCAACATGCAACCACATATAATAGTGCCAAGTTAGAGCATGTACCTGTGATGGTGGAGTAGGGGAGATGTGCTCATCATCTACACAGCTACGTTGACTGTCCAGCCTTGTGTTGTCTTGCGAATATTGTTGGGAGGATGGCGGAGTAGAATCTGTGGAGACCCCCCATTTGAGTTGCTCCGAAGGACCACCATCATCCACTGCGAGACTAATTTCCTTCAGCTGTAATGATTTTGCATTGTGAAGTCAAAACGATAAGAAAAGGGAATAAAATTCGCTCTTCAGAACTCATTCATGCATGATACCGACGAACACTACTCGGATGAAAGGCAAACACATGATGCGAGGATGGAATATGTATGAAAAACAGGATGGCATGACATATTCACACCTATGATGTGGTAACTAAGCAGAAGGCATTTCAACAAATTAGAAGCACTGCAAGCTAGACACCATATGAAAGATGCAACCAATATCACTCTGCCAAGTTCAAACTGTATGGCGTTTCAACAAATTAGAAGCAGTATATGCTAGAAATGATATGCATGACACAACCAATATCACAGTGGCGACTTAAAGGTGCTTTATCATAAGTGACTGATGCGGCATATGCAAGAACACTAGTCTGATGTAAGAACATCATGTGATCAGATATAGTATGTTTTAGAAACAGGAACATATGTCATATTCACAGGCATTATGTGTAAAGTAAGAAGATGCAATTCAACAAAGTTAGAAGCAATACAAGCTAGACATCATACGCAACATGCAACCACATATAATAGTGCCAAGTTAGAGCAAGCACCTGTGATGGTGGAGTAGGGGAGATGTGCTCATCATCTACACAGCTACGTTGACTGTCTAGCCTTGCGTTGTCTTGCGAATCTTGTTGGGAGGATGGCGGAGTAGAATCTGTAGAGAACCTCCGTTTCAGTTGCTCGGAAGGACCACCATCATCCAATCCCTTGCCAATTTCCTTCAGCTTTATTGATTTTGCATTGTGAGGTCAAACCGACAAGAAAAAGGAATATAATTCGCTCTTCAAAACTCATTCATGCATGATACTGACGAACACTACTCTGATGAAAGGCAAAGTCATGATACGAGGATGGAATATGTACGAAAAAATGGACGGCTTGACATATTCACAACTATGATGTGGTAACTAAGCAGAAGGCACTTCAACAAATTAGAAGCACTACAAACTAGACACTATATGGAAGGTGCAATCAATATCACTCTGCCAAGTTAAAACTGTCTCGTCATAGGTGGCGTTCATCAAACTAGAAGCAATATATGCTAGAAATCATATTTAAGGCGCAAACCAATATCACACTGCCAACTTAAAGGTGTCCCATCATAAGTGACTGATGCAGGATACACAAGAAGAGTAGTTTCATGTAAGAACATGGTGTGATAGACAGATATAGTATGTACCAAAAACAGGAAAGCGTGTCATATTCACACATATCATGTGTAAGCTAAGCAGATGCAGTTTACACTAATTAGGAGCAATACAAGCTAGACACCATATGCAACATGCAACCAGATATCACACTGCCAAGTTAGAGCAAGCACCTTGGATGGTGGAGTAGGGGAGCGAAGACTTGGACCTTGTAATGCACTATCAGTACAAGGAGAATCGGTATAGATGCTCCATTTATGTTGCTGCAGAGGACCACCATCATCGCCTTCCTTACTCTTTTCCTTCCTCTTTCTTGATTTTGCCTTGTCAAGTCAAACCTACAAGAAAAAGGAATAAAATTTGCTCTTCAGAACACACTGATGCATGATACTGACGAACACTACTTTCATGTAAGGTAGCCGCATGATAGGAGGATGGAATATGTATGAAAAACAGGACGGCGTGACATATTGACATGTATGATGTATAAAGTGTAAACTAAGCACAAGGTTCTTGAACTTGTTAGAATCAATGCAAGCTTCTTTATAAGAGAGGATGAAATTGCATTCTTTATAAGAGTAGCACGTCTCATATTAACCCACGGGCGTGACTGTCTCGTCATAAGCGATAGATGCAGGATACACAAGAACAGTAGTTTGATGTAAGAACATGATGTGATAGGTAGATGTAGTATGTACCAAAAACAGGAAGGCGTGTCATATTCACATGTATAATGTGTAAGCTAAGGAGATGCAATTTAACAAATTAGGAGCAATACAAGCTAGGCACCATATGCAACATGCAACCAGACATCACACTGCCATGTTAGAGCAAGCACCTTGGGTTGTGGAGTAGGGGAGATGAGATTTGGAACTAGCACTGCAGTACGAGTAGCAGGAGAATATGTAGAGATCATCTGTTTCAGTTGCTCCAGAGGACCACCATCATTCCGTGCCTTCGTCCTTTTAGATTTTTCCTTGTCAAGTAAACACACAAGAAAAACGAATGAAATTCGCACTTCCAAATTCATTGATGCATGATACTGACGAACACAACATTTATGTATGGCAACCACATTGTAGGAGGATGGAATATGTATGAAAAACGCTAAGCAGAAGGCATTTCAACAAATTGGAAGCAATGCAATCTAGACACCATATGAAAGATCCAACCAAAATCACTCTACCAAGTTAGATGTGTCTCATTACAAGTGGCAGTTCAACAAATTAGAGGCAATACATGTTTGAAATGATATGCAAGATGCAACCAATATTACACTGTCAATTTGAAGGTGTATCGTCAGAAGTGATTGATGAGGGATACACAAGAAAAGTAGTTTGATGTAAAAACATGGTTAATAGAAAGACGTAGTATGTACCAAAAACAGGAAGGCATGCCATATTCACAAGTATAATGTGTTAACTAAGCAGATGCAATTTACCCTAATTAGAAGCATTACAAGGTAGACACCATATGCAACATGCAACCACATATCACACTGCCAAGTAAGAGCAAGCACCTACGATGGTGGTGTGGGGGAATTGCGGTCATCAACTAGAGAGCTACATTGACTATCTTCATTTAGCCTTGCTGTTTCTTGAGAATCATGTGGGGAGGATGACACTGCACTCTTTAAACGAGTAGGGTGTCTCACAGTAACCCACTGGGGTGACTATCTCATCATAAGTGATTGACGAGGGATACAAAAGAGCATTAGTTTGATGTACGAACATGGTTAATAGACATATGTAGTATGTATCAAAAATAGGAAGGCATGTCATTATCAAAGGTATAATGTGTAAAGTAAGCAGATGCAATTTAACCAAATTGGAAGCAATACAAGCTAGACACCATATGCACCATGCAACCACATTTGACAGCGCAAAGTTAAAGCAAGCAGCTGGGATGGTTGTGTGTGGCAATTGAGATCATCAACTACAGAGCTACATTTACTGTCTCCAACTGCTGACACTGCACCCTTTAGAGCGCTGAAACGCTTAGTGCTTATCTTTGAATTACACTGGAGCGACTTCTGTCTTTTCTTTTCTGCATTCATCAACACTGCGTTAGAGTCTGAAATACCCATGCATAAAAAAACAATAGTGTGAGTATGGGTGAAGTGTGTGCACAATTAGTACAGTGTAAAGGTAGCAGATAGCAGGTCGGTGAGAAATAAATGATGGGAGACATATGATAGCTCTACAACATGCATGGCACACTAAATTACTACAGGATTCTATGAAAATAACAGTCGATTGAAAACAAATAGGTTATTCCATTTTTTATGCACCGTCCGATGTACAAAGAACGGGCAGATCGCCTTCATCTACCTCCACCCAGTTAGTGTTGACGATCTTCCTCGAAACGCCAGCGACCACCGGCCCAGTCCCCTGCCTGCACCCTCCCCTCGAACTCACCGCACCGCCGTGCTTGGCACCGTCCCCCGGCCATCCATTCAAGCCCCGCCGACCTCCAGATCGGGCGCAAGCAGCTCCTGCACCCCACACCCCTATAATAGACACCCATGCGCCGCTTCCCCGGTGAACAGGCGGACTAGGTGCTCCGCGCGCCTAAGCAGGTGCTTCTTCTTTTAATTGCGGTTCGACTGACCCTGAATTGAAATCCAGGCGGGCTACTGACCTCTAGCAAAGGTGAAATGGTAAAGGGAGGAAACCTTGTGCATTTAGTATCACGAAGAAGATGCAGTAAGAAGCGCTCAACTAGTTTCTTTCGTGGGATGAATACGGTGTAAGCAGAGACGTAAGGTTTGCACGAATAAGGGAAGATGAGTATCTCTTTCTGCTGGCAGTGTTGTGTCCTCCTTTTGTTTTTCCAACGATCTTCTTGTGGTTCGCTAGAAACGAGAAGTTGTGGAGGACGGTGGCGCCTTGGATGAACCCATGGCCAAGTTGTTGAGTGTGGTGCGGTGGCCGTCTGCCGGCGGCGGGGAACCAGATCCGAGGCGGCGAACGACGGCGTAGCGGGAACAGCTCCGGTGCGGTGGATGGTTGCTATAGTGGAGTGGCAGCAGTGAGGCGTAGGACAGCGTGGTCGGAGTGGTTCTGTTATGGCGCACGTCCGCGTCGGCGTCATGGAGGCAGCTCTGCCTCGGCTTCAGCTGCTAAGTCCTTAAGGGCATTGCGGTTGCGTTGGACGACGACGTCGGGGTACCGGCTCCGGCGTGATGGAGGAGGGCGGCGGTGGATTGGGCGCTATGGGGTGGAGGACGGAGGAGGCTGGGGTTTCGCGGCTGGTGGAGAGGGTGTTTTGGTGCCCACGGAGTATGAATGGGGAAACGGAGGGAGGCGGGGAACTAAGGGGGAACAATGTTTCAGTTTGGGACGCGCTTGTTTGAAATTTGGGGAAAGTTACAAACTTTGCCCCCATCTAAAATTTCGGACATATTGCGGGTTGGGGGTAGGACAGTAATCTCAGGTGTCCCAAATGTGGGCGGGATAGGTTTTGGCCGAGCGCATGGGTGTTTAGGCGCCCACGGCATATGAATGCTTCTCGGAGGCGGTTGAGACTGGCGTCTTGGTGAAGTTACAAACCTACCCCGGTTTAGACCTTTGGACATCAGGCTGATAGGCTACACGGGCCAGAGTCAGGACAGAATTTCCTACCACCAAACATTAGTCTCGCGCGGTTTCGGGTGACCAGAGGCCTATTTGGCGCTTCGTTCAATATTTGGGAGCAAAAGCATTAACGTTTTCGGTTCTCTTGAATTGAACTTTTAGGATTTGTCAAACTTCACAAATCTTTACTCTTGAAAATCCTAAAGCTACGATTATTTTGGAATGGAGGGGGTACATTTTAATACACATTGTACATGAGTATATATTAAAAAATATGCAACTTACCTCAGTTCATGCATGGTTCCAGATATAATCTCCTTGGTTGAAAAATAATAATTAGACATGCGTATGAATTTATATAGCATGTTCAAACGCACAACAAAGATTGATGCCCCCTTTTACATCAGATTTACAAATGCCATTATCTCGGGTTCAAATAGATGAATGCACTTCCTATGAATTCGAATCTTCGAAACCCCCTTTATGTTGAATTCGACATGTATTCTATTTCGTAGCTAGCAATTTGGAATGTATCCATGCAAGTGAAAAATGTATAAAGTGCTTCACACTAACAACATGTAGTGCACTAATTAATGTTTATATATGAATTGCAAAAGCATCCATTGCCCGTATTTCAAACCGCTCTCACTCTATGGATCGATAATATGAAATAAACACATGCACATGCTAGAATTCAATAGAGTATGGGTGTCTGATAGACCGATTTTCGTCCATACGCAATTTGCCATTTATATTTTAATTTAATCCATAGAAACACCTTTTACACGTAGATGCACTATGCCTCGGCCCGTTCTCACAAACGCGCTATATATCTCTCTATCTAACGCATAAGTGCACACACTTTATATGCGTCGGCGTTTCTCTTTCACACATGCTCACAATCTCTCTCGGGGTGTCAGGGTGTCTCACGCACATGCTCTCTCCGTATATATCTCTCTCTTTCTGACTACTATGTACCACTCTTTTCACTAATCTCAGTTGGAAAACACTATTTCTCTCACATGCATATATACACACACGCACGGTCTCTACTAGCCCTCTATACGCACATATATGTGCCTACGTGTCTCCCACACGCACATTATCTTTAGGCCTCTCTCGCACACATTGCCCCCGCAGACACACCTCTCTCTTAGTAGTTGGTAGATATGATTCCATCATATCATTCGGTAGGATATCCCTGACTGTTAGGCTGGATGGCAATACGAGGCAAAGTTTTACCCTAGTTCGGACCCTTGCAGTTGAGGAAAAAGCCTACACCTGGTACTGTATATTAGTGATAGGGGTGTGTACAAAGTACACGTGAATACCAGGCATTGTGCTTGTGTGTATTGTGACAGCCTGGATTTTGCCTTCTCTCTTTTTCCGGACTTGCCTTCTCTCTTTTTCCGGACTTGGTTTTCACCGTGGTTTTTGCCCTGATTTGATTTGGTTTTTGATCACTTCATACGGACTTGTCACTTGGGCATATCCTTGGCTTTCACCCAAGTGACCTATCTACATTATTCTTCCAACAAATTCCCAAAATAATCAAATGAATATTTTTCCTAAAAGAAAAATATTCATTTCCCTCTGAAACTCACTTCAGAACTTGTGCTCCAAAGCAACCTCAATTTTTCTTGCTCAAAAAAATCTGAGATAATTCATGAATATTCTTAGGACCCTGGCACACCTTCCCATGCAAAAATATTGCATCACTTTTCGTAATATTTTTGCTGTAGAAAATCTTTTCACTTCTGGACCATAAATGCACTTTGTACAACAAGTGCATTTTTCCTTTAGCTTTTGGCCTTGAGTTTTCTTGAGCTTAAACACCTTCCAAAGAAACCCTAAATCCCAGGAGATTAGCCCAAATGACCTTCTAGAAGGTGGCCAAACTTGGCGACCAAGTTTCTGACCAGAAACTTGCCAGCTTGGTAGAGTCACGTCTGGTCGGCCTCGGTATGATCCATCACCCCTCCTAGACGTAACACTGCACGGTCGAGCGTGTAGACAAGGTTTGGCCGCTCCTGGCCGTCGTTTTGACCATGCCAGCTTGGTGACCGTGCGAGGACACATCACCTGGCAGCGTCTCGACGCGCTCTGGCTGGCGCCTTGCTCTCTGTTTCGCGCGTGCTTGTTCCAGCGCTTAACTCCGACTGCCACACCGCGCCACAACCCTCGACTCATCAAGCTTGACCCATCCCTGGCGCTCGCCGACGCCGGAGCCGCCGCAGCAAGCACGGGCGCGTCGCGGCCAAAACGCTACAGTGCGCGCGTGTGCTTGTCTGCTTCCCCAACCGCCTCCTGTGCGCGTCTGCAAGCGTGGGCAAGCCCCTGAGTCAACACAGCACTTTGCCCCCTCGCGTTGGAGCTTCTCGTCGACATTCACCGTGTGTCCAGAACGCTCCAGTGGCGACACGTCCCCCCTCTTGCTCCGGTTATATAAAGCCACCCCGACTCGAATCCTGGCCACACACCACTCCACACAACCACCACGAACACGTAGAACGACCGCAGTTCGGTCGGGCAGGCTTCTGGCCGTTGCCCCGACCCGAGGACTCCGGCGATCCCCGTAGGCCAACTGCCGCTCTCCAGGGCCTCTCGAGCTCAGGCAACTGCTTGGGCAGGGCCTTGGTGGTCTGTTGATGCTACTTGGAGGCCGCCAAGCCCTCGGAGCTGCCTCTAGCCGCCGTCTTCAACCTCTCCGGCGAACCCCGTCTGCCACCGAAGCTTGCGAGCTCAACCCCGAGCTGCCCCATCCACCTCTCGCCAAGCCACGGGTACGGGCAGGTGCGCCGCGAGCCCCGCTTCCAATCTATCCCTCTAGCCTAGACCCAAACCCTCTCGTCGCCGGCGTGAGCTCCGGTGAAGCGCCGCCTCCCCTCTGATCTCGATCCCCCTCTCTCTCTCCTGACTGGTGGGGCCCAGTGTCAGCCTCACCCCTCACGCCCGAAGCGGTACGAGTGGAGGCGCACTCCCGTTTTACGTCTTCGACGTCACCCCCCAGGATTTTCTGTTTATTCAAATTTAGTTCAGAAATCTGACTAAACTTTGACCAGCCACCATTTCTAAACCATAAGTCCAAATGAGTTGATTCTTTTTGCATTATCTTTGTTATAGAAGGCTCTAGCAGCACACCAAAAGGTGGATTTTTCCTTGCTGTCTAGAATTTCTGGTGATTTTCAGAATGTGTTTTGACATTTATTTTTGTGGTTTTAAATTATTTTTCAGAAGGAGAAGCTTGTCTTGAAGCAAACCAAGAGGGGTGTGATCCTCCTCTACACTAAGGCAAGCCACACCAACATTTCGATGGTGTTATTTCAATATCTATGATTTTCTACTTGAATATGAGTTCTTATTTGCATTTAAAATTTGGGAAATAATTTTGGTAAATTATTAGTTACTTTATTCTGTAGAAATGCTTGTTTTAGTTACTGATTGCATGCAATAAACTTGTTTGGTTAAGTAGACTAAGATTTTGCACTATGCATATTGCTATGGAAATTAATGGTAGTAATTTTACTAAGTGATATTTTCATTTAAATAAAGAACTAATAAAAATGTTTTGATCTTTAGTGTTGCAAGGTAATTATGTGGTTAAGTTTGATCCATGAACATGAGTTGTTTGCTTTGCATGACGAGTAGTTGCATGAAAATTATTTTTCATATCATGTTTTTGATAAAAAAATTTATCAAAGTTAAACCTGATTAAGTTCAACTTGAATATGATGTTGATCACATCATGGTGCCACTGAATCGGGTTTTTAATTCAGTGCGACCACATTTACCTAATGGGAAGGTCTTGATTCGGTCCTTTGTAGTGGCTGTCACCGGTGCCTCCCACGAGGGAAGGTTATGGGCATGCATACCCTGGCCTGGTAGGCAGACATAACCTTGTGTGCTCGTTTTTGTTTTTATGGTACCTTGTCCCCGTTTGGGACCGTTTTTCCACGACGTTGGCCGTTGGTGTCTTTGGTAGACACGGGGCCACCCAAGACCTAGCCCTGAGAGGGAGATGGTCGGAGTGGCCGGGGAGAGTGCATGACAAAGGGAGGGTTTCGTCAGAATATTTTGGTCCACCCGAATGGGAAACCGAGGCCAGGTACTCCGTAGTGTGGGTAAAGTGCGCTACCTCTGCAGAGTGTATTTAATCTATCGATAGCCGTGCCCTCGGTTACGGGCAAGACTCGGGAGTAAGTCACACCATAGATCAACTTTTATAATTAATCTTGCAAACTAAGCGATTGTTGTAATGCATTGTTTCATGGTGAACCTTGAACACTCGAGGTGTTCATGGATTTTTGGTTTCAGGTGTGACCCCGGTGTGATCACCTTTTGGTTACGAGGTAACTGTCTGGTAAGCGAGTCCGCGTGACTCGATGCACTGTTTAGCTGCATTGCATCTGTAGTATTTCTTGCATTCATTTTACTTGATTAATTATCATGATATTGTCTGTCATCGTGCTTATATTTGTTGTGAGCTTGCAAGTACATTCAATGTACTGACCTGGCGTGTTATGCCAGCTTTCAGGCAAGTCGATTCGCATCGGAGCTCATCTCGTGTCTAGGCCGTGCCCATGTCGGTGTCCCTGTGCTATGGAGTTCTGCTACGTCGTTCTTCCGCTGCCGCGTAGTTTCGTGTGATCGAGGCCCCAGCCATGTTCATTAAATAATGTACATACTGTCCAGCTGCACCGTGTGTGCCGCTTGGCCTCGCATCTCAATGTAATATCAGACCTATGTATCCCGCTAGTATCAATAAAGCGGTTATTTCTGTACCATGTTGTTGTGTATTGCCAGAAGACTCGATCTCTGGGTTGGCAATGCAGGGTCACCGGTTGCTCTGAGCCGGGGTGCCACAACACTTGGTATCAGAGCCGCGCTGATTGTAGGACACGCTAGACCGGTAGTGCGTTAGTAAAACGGTAGATATCTTCGTTTGAGTGCCGGTAGTCATAGAAATTGGTTGTTGCATTGCCTGCATGTTTAATTGTTGTTATTACTAACCGTATGGTTTGTGAGTGTAGATGGCACTAGTACCGATCTTGTACCATCCTGAGCCAGCTCCATGCACATCGCCGCACTTGCTTCAGAACATGTGGCGACGACTCTATCCAGAGGGTGCTGATCCAGAGTATCGGGTGTATCGCGAGCATCTGGCCGGTGCATTGTATGAGTATTATGTTGAGGTCACTCTACACCACAGTTCCCCATCTGGCGCTTACACTCGTTCGTCTAAGGGTGGTCTTGCTTCTACGCCATCTCAGGCGGTTCAGTTTGCTGCTATCGAGGCTCTTGTAGACTTGCGCTACAATGAGGTTCGCATGCACACCCATCCTGGTCTTTTCTACTACCCATCTCTGCACGAGAATGGGCGTATCCGCTTTCCTTTGATTAATCCGGCGTGCGATCGTCCCACTAGCCACCTTGCACGCTACATGACCGCTAGGTATCTCCTTAACTACAAGTTAGCTCGGGAGCTCTCACGCGCTCGCGCCGCTCTCGCTGCTGCTCGTATAAGGAACCCTCTTCCAGCTGTCATCTACACTTCTGCTCCTCCCACCTCCATTCCTCCAATGACCTCGCAGGGTACCGTTAACCCTCTGATGGTGAACCCTCACAGCGCTCCTGCTGCATGGTCTTCTCTTGTCGCTACTCCTGCCGCTCCTATGCTTAGATCCCATCCCCCACCTGCCCCTGAGGGAGAGCCCTCAAGGCAGCCAGCGTACCTCTTTTCCCCCGGAGGTCTCGACTATCAGTTCAGGATCTGGGTCCGGCTCAGGAGACAAGCCTGCAACAACACCAGCCGAGCAGTAGACCTTTAGAGTATCGTGGTAGTCATGAGCATGATGTATGGCTGTAATCGCACTTGTCATGATGCGTAGTTTCATGTACGAGGGTAGTAGACCCATTGTGATGTTTACTTTCATGTTGGGACTATGTATAATTATGTTGGACTCTTTTATTCGACTTGGTTTTCATTCGCTGTTTTCTTCCGGGATTTGTCATTGGTTTTCCCCCATTTTGGAATTTTCTCATCATGGTTGCTATGTATTGGGAAAACGAAAAATAGGATGCCGCGTGGAGGCAGCAGCAGTCAAGCTGGTGAGGATGTCCCTGTCCGTCGTTCCGCAAGACAGGCAGGCCATTCCCCTGAGCCATACCAGCCGCCTCCGCCTCCACCGCCACAACCGCCTTCCACCGAGCAAATCCTACGAATGTTTGAAGAAAGAAGGAGCAACGATCTGCTGGAAATACTGAAAAGTGTACAAGTTATGGTTGGGCAGAATGGAAACCAGAATGGCCATCATTCCAAGCTGTCAGATTTTCAGTGAACCAAGCCTCCTAGTTTCAGTCATGGTACTGATCCTTTGGACGCCGACGACTGGCTAAGGACTATTGAGAGAAAACTGGAAATTGCTCGCACAGACAAAGGAGACAAGGTTCCCTTCGCCACGCATTATCTCAAAGAAGCTGCCGCTATATGGTGGGGTAATGCCAAAGTAATATGGCCTGCAGACAAGGAAATTACTTGGACAAAATTCAAGGATCATTTCCGCAAATATCATATTCCCACCGGAGTCATGAAGATCAAGCAACGCGAATTTCTCGCTCTCACTCAAGGCATCATGACCGTCGCCGAGTACCTAAATAAATTAAACCATCTGGCCCGCTATTCTCTCCACGATGTGGCCACAGAAGAGCGGAAGATCGACCAGTTCCTGGGAGGCCTAAATCAGCATCTCAGATGCACTCTTAGTATGTTTGACTTCCCGGAGAACAAGGCCCTCATCGCCGAGAGGGAACACAAGCTCTTGCATGACAACAAGCCAGCTGCTAATGACCACAAGTGCAAATTCGAGCCCAAGAAGGATATGCAACCAGTGCAAAAGGCTCGTACTTGGCAACAGACTCAGGTGGAGTACAAACCCAATTGGCAGCAGAATGTCAACAAGACTGCTACACAAGTCAAGAATGTCGTGACCAGCCCGGTGTGCGACGATTGTCAGCGAAACAATTCGTGTTTCAGCGGTGGTCAAACCGGACACTACGCCCGACAGTGTCCCAAGAACACCAAGCACGTCGCTCCATTTCCGTCGCAAGTCAACTACATGGAGCAGTATTCCGCCCCCGATATAATCCAAGGGCAAGTTCATCACATCTCCGCAGACGAAGCCATAGAGGACCCGGAAGTCGTCATTGGTATGTTTCTTGTTAACGACATACCCGCCGTAATTTTATTTGACTCTGGGGCTTCCCACTCTTTCATTTCGCGGAGTTTTGCTTCCCAAAACAATTTTCCTTGCTCGATTTTGGGAAAACACATGCTGGTACAATCCCCGGGATCCCTACTCCGAAGCAATCTCGTCTGCCGAAATTTGGAGATTGACATCAAGGGTGTCAAGTTTCCAACATCGTTGATAATCATCGATTCCAACAAATTGGATGTCATTCTGGGCATGAATTGGTTAACTCAATACCAAGTCTGCATCAGCCGTGCGACCAGAGAAGTTACCCTAAAAAATATGGAAGGTCGCACTACTAGTTTTTATGCCCGCAAGCGCATCCCCACGAAAGATATGGTGTTCACAGCCGTGGCAGAAGAGGTGGAATTAATCCCAGTGGTTAGCGAGTATCCAGATGTATTTCCTGAAGAATTGCCCAGCATGCCACCAGACCAAGAATTGGAGTTTGCCATTGACCTAGTGCTTGGAACCACCCCGATACATAAGAAATATTATCGGATGCCCTCCTTAGAATTGGTGGAATTGAAGAAACAACTGGATGAGATCCTGCAAAAAGGATACATTCGTCCAAGCTCTTCACCATGGGGATCACCAGCAATCTTCGTGGACAAAAAGGATGGCAGTCTACAAATGTGCGTAGACTACCAATAGCTGAATGACGTCACCATTAAAATCAAGTATCCACTGCCGAGGATTGATGATCTATTTGATCAACTCAGTGGGGCCAAAGTATTCTCAAAGATTGATTTGAGGACGGGATATCATCAACTCAAGATAAAGAAGGAAGATATTCCTAAGACCGCGTTCACCACTCGGTACGGTCTTTACGAATACACCATTATGTCCTTCGGCCTCACCAACGCTCCTACATTCTTTATGCATATGATGAACAAGGTGTTTATGGACTTCTTGGACAAATTCGTGGTGGTGTTCATTGACGACATCCTCATTTACTCCAAGAGCAAGGACGAGCATAAGGAGCATCTTCGAGCAGTTCCGCAAAGGCTTCGCGATCATCAAATTTATGCCAAGTTCAACAAATGTGAGTTTTGGCTCCAGCAAGTGGGATACCTCGGACATATCCTCTCGGCAAAAGGAATCTCGGTGGACCCAAGAAGGTAAAAGCTGTACTTGATTGGTCCGCACCCACCACCGTCTCAGAAATCCAGAGTTCCATTGGACTGGCCGGATATTATCGCCGTTTTATCGAAGGATTTTCCAAGATCGCCGTGCCAATGACTGAGCTCCTCAAGAAGGACAAGAAGTTCGTATCGACTGAGGACTGCGAACGGAGCTTCAATGAGTTAAAAACCAGGCTGACATTGGCACCTATATTAACTCTTCCAGACATCTACCGCAGTTTTGATGTTTACTGCGACGCCTCCAGAAAACGACTGGGGTGTGTACTCATGCAAGATGGCAAAGTGGTGGCCTATGCATCTCGCCAACTGCGGAAACATGAAGGAAACTATCCTACTCATGATTTGGAATTGGCCGCAGTGGTGCACGCTTTGAAAATCTGGAGACATTATCTGATTGGAAAGAAGTGCCAGATACTCACCGACCATAAAAGTCTCAAGTATATATTCACTCAGCCCGACTTGAACCTTCGACAACGAAGATGGCTCGAGTTGGTTAAGGACTACGACCTCGGAATAAATTATCACCCGGGCAAAGCTAATGTGGTGGCTGACGCCCTCAGCCGCAAACCAGCCAACCTTAATGCTCTAATGGATTCCTTACCTCCAGAGTGTTATGAAGAAATCATGCAGCTAAAGTTGGTGATCACCGACGCCTGTCTTACCAATATATTGGAAGTTACCCCTACTCTCGAAGAAGAAATCCGCAGTGCTCAGGCAGAGGATAAGGTGTTACAAATATATGTTCAGAAGGTGCACCAAGGGCGTGGACTGGATTTCTCTATGGATCAGCAAGGTTCGCTAAGGTTCCGAGGAAGACTTTGCGTACCCAACCAAGAAAGTCTGAAGAAGAAAATATTGGCGGAAGCACATGAAGCACCATACTCAATTCACCCCGTGGTACCAAAATGTATGAGGACCTTCGCCAGATATTTTGGTGGGATGGAATGAAGAAAGATATCGCATACTTTGTGGCCTGTTGCGACATATGCAATAAGGTGAAGGCGGAACATCAAAAACCCGTCGGACTCCTCCAGCCTCTGCCGGTATCCCAATGGAAATGGGACGACATTTGCATGGATTTCATCACCGGATTACCAAGGTCTCATCAAGGAAACGGCGCGATATGGGTCATAGTGGACACCCTAACTAAGGTGGCACACTTCCTGCCCATCCGGACCACATACCGTGCAAATCAACTTGCACAACTGTATGTATCAAGAATCGTCAGTCTGCATGGAGTACCCAAGACTATCACCTCTTCACATCCGCATTTTGGTCCCGACTACATCAAGCCTTGGGGACCGCTCTGAAGTACAGCATGGCTTATCATCCTCAGACAGATGGACAGACTGAGTGAGTAAATCAAATACTCAAAGATATGCTCCGGGCATGTACATTGGCCCAAGGAACCAAGTGGGAAGACTGCCTACCTTACGCTGAGTTTTCCTACAACAACAGTTTCCAGGCCAGCTTGAAGATGTCACCCTATGAAGCCCTGTATGGCCGGAAATGCCGCACCCCATTGAATTGGTCTCAAACCTGAGACATCCGTATTTTTGGGACTGATTTAATGCTTGAAGCAGAGAAGCAAGTGAAGGAAATCCGGGACCGACTGCAACTGGCCAAATCCCGACAGAAGAGCTACTATGATGCGAAACATCGTCAGATCAGCTTCGATCCCGGAGAACACGTATATCTCCGAGTCGCCCCTATGAAAGGAGTCAAGAGGTTTCAGACCCGAGGAAAATTGTCACCCAGATATATCCGTCCATTCCCCGTCATGGCCAGAGTCGGAACAGCTGCCTACCAGTTGGAATTGCCACCAGAATTATCAGAAGTACACAACGTGTTTCACATCTCACATCCAAGGAAATGTATCTCGCCTCCGGAGAAAAGGACTGATATGGCAGAAATAGAATTGGCTAAGGATTTGACTTATGGGGAAAAGCCAATCAGAATATTGGATCAGACAGAAAGGGTCACTCGCAGCAAAGAGATAAGGTTTTACAAGGTTCAGTGGGAGCATCACAGCGAAGAAGAAGCAACCTGGGAAAGAGAGGAATTTTTAAGGACTGCATACCCAGAATGGTTTTCCCAAGCAACTGAATCTCGAGGACGAGATTCATCCTAAGTGGGGGAGGTTTGTGATAGCCTGGATTTTGCCTGCTCTCTTTTTCCGGACTTGCCTTCTCTTTTTTTTTCCGGACTTGGTTTTCACCGTGGTTTTTGCCCTGATTTGATTTGGTTTTTGAATCACTTCATATGGACTTGTCACTTGGGCATATCCTTGGCTTTTACCCAAGTGTCCTATCTACATTATTCTTCCAACAAATTCCCAAAATAATCAAATGAATATTTTTCCGAAAAATATTCATTTCCCTCGCTGAAACTCACTTCAGAACTTGTGCTCCAAAGCAACCTCAATTTTTCTTGTTCAGAAAAATCTGAGATAATTCATGAATATTCTTAGGACCCTGGCACACCTTCCCATACAAAAATATTACATCACTTTTTGTAATATTTTTGCTGTAGAAAATCTTTTCACTTCTGGACCAGAAATGCACTTTGTACAGCAAGTGCATTTTTCCTTTAGCTTTTGGCCTTGAGTTTCTTGAGATTAAACACCTTCATAGGAAACCCTAAACCCCATGAGATTAGCCCTAATGGCCTTCTAGAAGGTGGCCAAACTTGGCGACCAAGTTTCTGACGAGAAACTTGCCAACTTGGTAGAGTCACGTCTGGTCAGCCTGGGTATGATCCATCACTCCTCCTAGACGTAACACTGCACGGTCGAGCGCGTAGACAAGGTTTGGCCACTCCACGCCGTTGTTTTGACCATGCCAGCTTGGTAACCGCGTGAGGACACAACACCTGGCAGCGTCTCAACGCGCTCTAGCTGGCGCCTTGCTCTCTGTTTCGCGCGTGCTCGTTCCAACGCTCGCCTTCGATTGCCGCACCGCGCCACAACCCTCGACTCATCAAGCTTGACCCCTCCCTAGCGCTCGCCGACGCCGGAGCCGCCGCAGCAAGCACGGGCACGTCGTGGCCAAAACGCCACAGTGGCGCGTGTGCTTGTCTGCTTCCCCAACTGCCTCCTGTGCGCGTCCGCAAGCGTGGGCAAGCCCCTGAGTCGACGCAGCACTTTGCCCCTCGCATTGGAGCTTCTCGTCGATGTTCGCCGCGTGTCCAGAACACTCCGGCGGCAACACGTCCCCCCCTCTTGCTCCGGCTATATAAAGCCACCCCGACTTGAATCCTGGCCACGCACCACTCCACGCAACCACCACGATCACGTAGAACGAACGCAGTTCATTCGGGCAGGCCTCTGGCCGTCGCCCCAACCCAAGGACTCCGGCGATTCCCGTAGGCCAGATGCCGCTCTCCAGGGCCTCTCGAGCTCAGTCAACTGCTTGGGCAGGGCCTTGGTGGTCTGTTGGTGCTACTTGGAGGCCGCCAAGCCCTCGGAGCTGCCTCTAGCCGCCGTCTTCAACCTCTCCGGCGAATGCCGTCCGCCACCGAAGCTTGCGAGCTCAACCCCAAGCTGCTCCGTCCACCTCTCGCCAAGCCACGTGTACGGGCAGGTGCGCCGCGAGCCCCGCTTCCAATCTATCCCTCTAGCCTAGCCCCAAACCCTCTCGTCGCCGGTGTGAGCTCCGGTGAAGCGCCACCTCCCCTCTAATCTCGATCCCCCTCTCTCTCTTCTGACTGGTGGGGCCCAGTGTCATCCTCACCACTCGCGCCCGAAGCGGTACGAGTGGAGGCGCACTCCCGTTTTAAGTCTTCAACGTCACCCCCCAGGATTTTCTGTTTATTCAAATTTAATTCAGAAATTTGACTAAACTTTGACCAGCCACCATTTCTAAACCATAAGTCCAAATGAGTTGATTCTTTTTGCATTATCTTTGTTACAGAAAGCTCTAGCAGGACACCAAAAGGTGGATTTTTCCTTGCTGTCTAGAATTTCTGGTGATTTTCAGAATGTGTTTTGACATTTATTTTTGTGGTTTTAAATTATTTTTCAGAAGGAGAAGCTTGTCTTGAAGCAAACCAAGAGGGGTGTGACCCTCCTCTACACTAAGGCAAGCCACACCAGCATTTGGATGGTGTTATTTCAATATCTATGATTTTCTACTTGAATATGAGTTCTTATTTGCATTTAATATTTGGGAAATAATTTTGGTAAATTATTAGTTACTTTATTCTGTAGAAATGCTTGTTTTAGTTACTGGTTGCATGCAATAAACTTGTTTGGTTAAGTAGAGTAAGATTTTGCACTATGCATATTGTTATGGATATTGATGGTAGTAATTTTACTAAGTGATATTTTCATTTAAATTAAGAACTAATAAAAATGTTTCTTGCTCATAAAAATGAGTTATAACCAGAGAGTTTTGATCTTTAGTGTTGCAAGGTAATTATGTGGTTAAGTTTGATCCATGAACATGAGTTGTTTGCTTTGCATGACGAGTAGTTGCATGAAAATTATTTTTCATATCATGTTTTTGATAAATAGTTTTTATCAAAGTTAAACCTGATTAAGTTCAACTTGAATATGATGTTGATCACATCATGGTGCCACCAAATCGGGTTTTTAATTCAGTGCGACCACATTTACCTAATGGGAAGGTCTTGATTCGGTCCTTTGTTGTGGCTCTCACCGATGCCTCCCGCGAGGGAAGGTTATGGGCATGCATACCCTGGCCCGGTAGGCAGACATAACCTTGTGTGCTCGTTTTTGTTTTTATGGTACCTTATCCTTGTTTGGGACCTTTTTGCCACGACGGTGGCCGTTGGTGTCTTTGGTAGACACGGGGCCACCCAAGACCTAGCCCTGAGAGGGAGATGGTCGGAGTGGCCGGGGAGAGTGCATGACAAAGGGATGGTTTCGTCGGAATATTTTGGTCCACCCGAATGGGAAAGCGAGGCCAGGTACTCCGTAGTGTGGGTAAAGTGCGCTACCTCTGCAGAGTGTATTTAATCTATCGATAGCCGCACCCTCGGTTATGGGCAAGACTCGGGAGTAAGTCACACCATGGATCAACTTTTATAATTAATATTGCAAACTAAGCGATTGTTGTGATGCGTTGTTTCGTGGTGAACCTTGAACACTCGAGGTGTTCATGGATTTTTGGTTTCAGGTGTGACCCCGGTGTGGTCACCGTTTGGTTACGAGGTAACCGTCTGGTAAGCGAGTCCGCGTGACTCGGTGCACTGTTTGGCTGCATTGCATCTGTAGTATTTCTTGCATTGATTTAACTTGATTAATTATCATGATATTGTCTGTCATCGTGCTTATGTTTGTTGTGAGCTTGCAAGTACATTCAATGTACTGACCTGGCGTGTTATGCCAGCTTTCAGGCAAGTCGATTCGCATCGGAGCGCATCTCGTGTCTAGGCCGTGTCCACGTCGGTGTCCCTGTGCTATGGAGTTCCGCTACGTTGTTCTTCCGCTGCCGCGTAGTTTCGTGTGATCGAGGCCCCAGCCATGTTCATTAAATAATGTACATACTGTCCAGCTTCACCTTGTGTGCCGCTTGGCCTCGCATCTCGATGTAATATCAGACCTATGTATCCCGCTAGTATCAATAAAGCGATTATTTCTGTACCATGTTGTTGTGTATTGCCAGAAGACTCAATCTCTGGGCTGGCAATGCAGGGTAAACCGGTTGCTCTGAGCCGGGGTGCCACATGTATACTATCGACGAACTAGCCCCCAAGCTTCTATAACATACTGGGGGCCTAGGGTTACAAATCATATATAGTCGGCTTATCACCAGTGGGGATAGAGTCCTCCGCGACTCTGGTAGCTAGCTTCGTGTTGTATGCCGAGTCCTCCAATGGGTCTTCGTATAACGCGTCTCGGTCCAACCTATGTGGCGCAGGATGGAACCGACCCATGAGTCCTCATGTTGACCCACCACTGCTAGAAATGATGTGCCCACCACACCACACACGCAATTGGCCACTAAGAAAATAAGCATATACAATAGTACAATGTTATACATGAAAGTTAATTGCATGGTGCATCCAAAAATATTTGTTCTGCATTGTGAATGTTTATATATTCTCCTAAAATATTAGTCACGGGAAAGAGAAACGAAGGGCATATCTTGTTGGGGAACGTAGTAATTTCAAAAAAATTCCTACGCACACGCAAGATCATGGTGATGCATAGCAACGAGAGGGGAGAGTGTTGTCCACGTACCCTCGTAGACCAAAAGCGGAAGCGTTATCACAACGCGGTTGATGTAGTCGTACGTCTTCACGATCCGACCGATCAAGTACCGAACGCACAGCACCTCCGAGTTCAGCACACGTTCAGCTCGATGACGTCCCTCGAACTCCGATCTAGCCGAGTGTTGAAGGAGAGTTTCGTCAGCACGACGGCGTGGTGACGATGATGATGTTCTACCGACGCAGGGCTTCGCCTAAGCTCCGCAACGATATTATCGAGGTGTAATATGGTGGAGGGGGACCACACACGGCTAAAAGATCGTAGATCAATTGTGTGTCCAGAGGTGCCCCCCTGCCCCCGTATATAAAGGAGCAAGGGGGAAGGCCGGCTGGCCCTTGGGGCGCGCCAAAGAGGGGGGAGTCCTCCTCCTAGTAGGAGTAGGACTCCCCTTTCCTAGTCCAACTAGGAAGAGAGAAGGGGGAAGGAAAGAGAGGGAGAGGGAGAGGGAAAGAGGGGCTGCGCCCCCCTCCCCTAGTCCAATTCGGACTCCTCATGGGAGGGGGCGCGCCACCTTCTGGGATGCTGCCCTCTCTCTCCCCTCAGGACCACTAAGGCCCAATACTTCCCCGGGGGGTTCCGGTAACCCCTCCGGCACTCCGGTTTTATCCGAAACTTCTCCGGAACACTTCCGGTGTCCGAATATAGTCGTCCAATATATCAATCTTTATGTCTCGACCATTTCGAGACTCCTCGTCATGTCCGTGATCACATCCGGGACTCCGAACAACCTTCGGTACATAAAAACATATAAACACATAATATAACTGTCATCGTAACGTTAAGCGTGCGGACCCTACGGGTTCGAGAACTATGTAGACATGACCGAGACACCTCTCCGGTCAATAACCAATAGCGGAACCTGGATGCTCATATTGGTTCCTACATATTCTACGAAGATCTTTATCGGTCAGACCGCATAACAACATACGTTGTTCCCTTTGTCATCGGTATGATACTTGCCCGAGATTCGATCGTCGGTATCTCGATACCTAGTTCAATCTCGTTACCGGCAAGTCTCTTTACTCGTTCCGTAATACATCATCCCGCAACTAACTCATTAGTCACAATGCTTGCAAGGCTTATAGTGATGTGCATTACCGAGTGGGCCCAGAGATACCTCTCCGACAATCGGAGTGACAAATCCTAATCTCAAAATACGCCAACCCAACAAGTACCTTTGGAGACACCTGTAGAGCACCTTTATAATCACCCAGTTACGTTGTGACGTTTGGTAGCACACAAAGTGTTCCTCCGATAAACGGGAGTTGCATAATCTCATAGTCATAGGAACATGTATAAGTCATGAAGAAAGCAATAGCAACATACTAAATGATCGAGTGCTAAGCTAACGGAATGGGTCAAGTCAATCACGTCATTCTCCTAATGAGGTGATCCCGTTAATCAAATGACAACTCATGTCTATGGTTAGGAAACATAACCATCTTTGATTAACGAGCTAGTCAAGTAGAGGCATACTAGTGACACTCTGTTTGTCTATGAATTCACACATGTATTATGTTTCCGGTTAATACAATTCTAGCATGAATAATAAACATTTATCATGATATAAGGAAATAAATAATAACTTTATTATTGCCTCTAGGGCATATTTCCTTCAGTCTCCCACTTGCACTAGAGTCAATAATCTAGTTCACATCGCCATGTGATTTAACATCAATAATTCACATCACCATGTGATTAACACCCATAGTTCACATTGTCATGTGACCAACACCCAAAAGGTTTACTAGAGTCAATAATCTAGTTCACATCGCTATGTGATTAACACCCAAAGAGTACTAAGGTGTGATCATGTTTTGATTGTGAGATAATTTTAGTCAACGGGTCTGTCACATTCAGATCAGTAAGTATTTTGCAAATTTCTATGTCTACAATGCTCTGCACGGAGCTACTCTAGCTAATTGCTCCCACTTTCAATATGTATCTAGACCGAGACTTAGAGTCATCTAGATTAGTGTCAAAACTTGCATCGATGTAACCCTTTACGACGAACCTTTTGTCGCTTCCATAATCGAGAAACATATCCTTTATTCCACTAAGGATAATTTTGACCGCTGTCCAGTGATCTACTCCTAGATCACTATTGTACTCCCTTGCCAAGATCAGTGTAGGGTACACAATAGATCTGGTACACAGCATGGCATACTTTATAGAACCTATGGCCAAGGCATAGGGAATGACTTTCATTCTCTTTCTATCTTCTGCCGTGGTCGGGCTTTGAGTCTTACTCAATTTCACACCTTGTAACACAGGCAAGAACTCTTTCTTTGACTGTTCTATTTTGAACTACTTCAAAATCTTGTTAAGGTATGTACTCATTGAAAAAACTTATCAAGCGTCTTGATCTATCTCTATAGATCTTGATGCTCAATATGTAAGCACCTTCACCGAGGTCTTTCTTTGAAAAACTCCTTTCAAACACTCCTTTATGCTTTGCAGAATAATTCTACATTATTTCCGATCAACAATATGTCATTCACATATACTTATCAGAAATGCTGTAGTGCTCCCACTCACTTTCTTGTAAATACAGGCTTCACCGCAAGTCTGTATAAAACTATATCCTTTGATCAACTTCTCAAAGCGTATATTCCAACTCCGAGATGCTTGCACCAGTCCATAGATGGATCGCTGGAGCTTGCATATTTTGTTAGCACCTTTAGGATTGACAAAACTTTCTGGTTGCATCATATACAACTCTTCTTTAATAAATCCATTAAGGAATGCAGTTTTGTTTATCCATTTGCCATATTTCATAAAATGCGGCAATTGCTAACATGATTCAGACGGATTTAAGCATAGATACGAGTGAGAAACTCTCATCGTAGTCAACACCTTGAACTTGTCGAAAACCTTTTTGCGACAATTCTAGCTTTGTAGAAAGTAACACTACTATCACTGTCTGTCTTCCTCTTGAAGATCCATTTAATCTCAATGGCTCGCCGATCATTGGGCAAGTCAATCAAAGTCCATTCTTTGTTCTCATATATGGATCTCATCTCAGATTTCATGGCCTCAAGCCATTTCGCGGAATCTGGGCTCATCATCGCTTCCTCATAGTTCATAGGTTCGTCATGGTCAAATAACATGACCTCCAGAACAGGATTACTGTACCACTCTGGTGTGGATCTCACTCTGGTTTACCTACGAGGTTTTGTAGTAACTTGATCTGAAGTTATATGATCATCATCATTAACTTTCTCACTAATTGGTGTAGGAGTCACAGGAACAGATTTCTGTGATGAACTACTTTCCAATAAGGGAGCAGGTACAGTTACCTCATCAAGTTCTACTTTCCTCCCACTCACTTCTTTTGAGAGAAACTCCTTCTCTAGAAAGGATCCATTCTTAGCAACGAATGTCTTGCCTTCGGATCTGTGATAGAAGGTGTACCCAACTGTCTCCTTTGGGTATCCTATGAAGACACATTTCTCTGATTTGGGTTTGAGCTTATCAGGATGAAACCTTTTCACATAAGCTTCGCAACCCCAAACTTTAAGAAACGACAACTTTGGTTTCTTGCCAAACCACAGTTCATAAGATGTCGTCTCAACGGATTTAGATGGTACCCTATTTAACGTGAATGCAGCTGTCTCTAATGCATAACCCCAAAAACGATAGTGGTAGATCGGTAAGAGACATCATATATCGCACCATATCTAATAAAGTACGGTTACGATGTTCGGACACACCATTACACTGTGGTGTTCCTGGTGGCGTGAGTAGTGAAACTATTTCACATTGTTTTAACAAAAGGCCAAACTCGTAACTCAAATACTCTTCTCCACGATCAGATCGTAGAAACTTCATTTTCTTGTTACGATGATTTTCCGCTTCACTCTGAAATTATATGAACTTTTCAAATGTTTCAGACTTCTGTTTCATTAAGTAGATATACCCATATCTGCTCAAATCATCTGTGAAGGTCAGAAAATAATGATACCTGCTATGAGCCTCAATATTCATCGGACCACATACATCTGTATGTATGATTTCCAACAAATCTGTTGCTCTCTCCATAGTTCCGGAGAACGGCGTTTTAGTCATCTTGCCCATGAGGCACGGTTCGCAAGCATCAAGTGATTCATAATCAAGTGATTCCAAAATCCCATCAGTATGGAGTTTCTTCATGCGCTTTACACCAATATGACCTAAACGGCAGTGCCACAAATAAGTTGCACTATCATTATTAACTTTGCATCTTTTGGCTTCATTATTATGAATATGTGTATCACTACGATCGAGATCGAACAAACCATTTTATTGGGTGTATGACCATAGAAGGTTTTATTCATGTAAACAGAACAACAATTATTCTCTAATTTAAATGAATAACCGTATTGCAACAAACATGATCAAATCATATTCATGCTCAACGCAAACACCAAATAACACTTATTTAGTTTCAACACTAATCCCGAAAGTATAGGGAGTGTGTGATGATGACCATATCAATCTTGGAACTACTTCCAACACACATCATCACCTCGCCTTTTACTAGTCTCTGTTTATTCTGCAACTCCCGTTTCGAGTTACTACTCTTAGCAACTGAACCAGTATCAAATACCAAGGGGTTGCTATAAACACTAGTGAAGTACACATCAATAACATGTATATCCAATATACCTTTGTTCACTTTGCCATCCTTCTTATCCACCAAATAGTTGGGGTAGTTCCGCTTCCAGTGACCAGTCCCTTTGCAGTAGAAGCACTTAGTCTCAGGCTTAGGACCAGACTTAGGCTTCTTCACTTGAGCAACAACTTGCTTGCCGTTCTTCTTGAAGTTCCCCTTCTTCCCTTTGCCATTTTCTTAAAACTAGTGGTCTCGTCAACCATCAACACTTGATGTTTTTCTTGATTTCTACCTTCGTTGATTTCAGCATCACGAAGAGCTCGGGAATTACTTTCGTCATCCCTTGCATACTATAGTTCATCACGAAGTTCTACTAACTTGGTGATGGTGACTAGAGAATTCTGTCAATCACTATATTATCTGGAAGATTAACTCCCACTTGATTCATGCGATTGTAGTACCCAGACAATCTGAGCACATGCTCACTGCTTGAGCTATTCTCCTCCATCTTTTAGCTATAGAACTTGTTGGAGACTTCATATCTCTCAACTCGGGTATTTGCTTGAAATATTAACTTCAACTCCTGGAACATCTCATATGGTCCATGACGTTCAAAACGTCTTTGAAGTCCCGATTCTAAGCCGTTAAGCATGGTGCACTAAACTATCGAGTAGTCATCATATTGAGCTAGCCAAACGTTCATAACGTCTGCATCTGCTCCTGCAATAGGTCTGTCACCTAGCGGTGCATCAAGGACATAATTCTTCTGTGCAGCAATGAGGATAATCCTCAGATCACGGATCCAATCCGCATCTTTGCTACTAACATCTTTCAACATAATTTTCTCTAGGAACATATCAAAAATAAACACAGGGAAGCAACAACGCGAGCTATCGATCTACAACATAATTTGCAAAAATACTATCAGGACTAAGTTCATGATAAATTTAAGTTCAATTAATCATATTACTTAAGAACTCCCACTTAGATAGACATCCCTCTAATCCTCTAAGTGATCACGTGATCCATATCAACTAAACCATGTCCGATCATCACGTGAGATGGAGTAGTTTCAACGGTGAACATCACTATGTTGATCATATCTACTATATGATTCACGCTCGACCTTTCGGTCTCCGTGTTCCGAGGCCATATCTGCATATGCTAGGCTCGTCAAGTTTAACCTGAGTATTCCGCGTGTACAACTGTTTTGCACCCGTTGTATTTGAACGTAGAGCCTATCACACCCGATCATCACGTGGTGTCTCAGCACGAAGAACTTTCGCAACGGTGCATACTCAGGGAGAACACTTTTATCTTGAAATTTTAGTGAGAGATCATCTTATAATGCTACCGTCAATCAAAGCAAGATAACATGCCTAAAAGATTAACATCACATGCAATCAATATAAGTGATATGATATGGCCATCATCATCTTGTGCTTGTGATCTCCATCTCCGAAGCACCGTGCTCGTGATCTCCATCTCCGAAGCACCGTCATGATCACCATCGTCACCGGCGCGACACCTTGATCTCCATCGTAGTATCGTTGTCGTCTCGCCAACTTGTTGCTTTTACGACTATCGCTACCACTTAGTGATAAAGTAAAACAATTACATGGCGATTGCATTGCATACAATAAAGCGACAACCATATGGCTCCTGCCAGTTGCCGATAACTCGGTTACAAAACATGATCATCTCATACAATAAAATATAGGATCATGTCTTGACCATATCACATCACAACATTCCCTGCAAAAACAAGTTAGACGTCCTCTACTTTGTTGTTGCAAGTTTTTACGTGGCTGCTACGGGCTTAGCAAGAACCGTTCATACCTACGCATCAAAACCCCAACGATAGTTTGTCAAGCTGGTGCTGTTTTAACCTTCGCAAGGACCGGGCGTAGCCACACTCGGTTCAACTAAAGTGAGAGAGACAGACACCCACCAGTCACCTTTAAGCAACGAGTGCTCGCAACGGTGAAACCAGTCTCGTGTAAGCGTACGCGTAATGTCGGTCCGGGCCGCTTCATCTCACAATACCGCTGAACCAAAGTATGACATGCTGGTAAGCAGTATGACTTATATCGCCCACAACTCACTTGTGTTCTACTCGTGCATAGCATCAACGCATAAAACCAGGCTCGGATGCCACTGTTGGGGAACGTAGTAATTTCAAAAAAATTCCTACGCACACGCAAGATCATGGTGATGCATAGCAACGAGAGGGGAGAGTGTTGTCCACGTACCCTCGTAGACCGACAGCGGAAGCGTTATCACAATGCGGTTGATGTAGTCGTACGTCTTCACGATTCGACCGATCAAGTACCGAACGCACGGCACCTCCGAATTCAGCACACGTTCAGCTCGATGACGTCCCTCGAACTCCGATCCAGCCGAGTGTTGAGGGAGAGTTTCGTCAGCACGACGGCGTGGTGACGATGATGATGTTCTACCGACGCAGGGCTTCACCTAAGCTCCGCTACGATATTATCGAGGTGTAATATGGTGGAGGGGGGCACCGCACACGGCTAAAATATCGTATATTAATTGTGTGTCCATGGGGTGCCCCCCTGCCCCCGTATATAAAGGAGCAAGGGGGAGGCCGCCGGCCAAGGAGGAGAGGCGCGCCAGGAGGGGGAGTCCTACTCCCACCGGGAGTAGGACTCCTCCTTTCCTTGTTGGAGTAGGAAAAGGGAAGGGAGAAGGAGAAAGAAGGAAGGGGGTGCCCCCCTCCCTAGTCCAATTCGGACTAGTCCATGGGGAGGGGTGTGGCCACCCTTTCCTTTCTCTCCTTTCTCGTATGGCCCATTAAGGCCCAATACGAATTCCCGTAACTCTCTGGTACTCCGAAAAATACCTGAATCACTCGGAACCTTTCCGATGTCCGAATATAGTCGTCCAATATATTGATCTTTACGTCTCGACCATTTTGAGACTCCTCGTCATGTCCCTGATCTCATCCGGGACTCCGAACTCCTTCGGTACATCAAAACATATAAACTCATAATATAACTGTCATCGTAACGTTAAGCGTGCGGACCCTATGGGTTCGAGAACTATGTAGACATGACCGAGACACCTCTCCGGTCAATAACCAATAGCGGAACCTGGATGCTCATATTGGCTCCCACATATTCTACGCAGATCTTTATCGGTCAAACCGCATAACAACATACGTTGTTCCCTTTGTCATCGGTATGTTACTTGCCCGAGATTCGATCGTCGGTATCTCAATACCTAGTTCAATCTCGTTACCGGCAAGTCTCTTTACTCGTTCCGTAATACATCATCCCGCAACTAACTCATTAGTCACAATGCTTGCAAGGCTTATATGTGATATGTATTACTGAGTGGGCCCAGAGATACCTCTCCGACAATCGGAGTGACAAATCCTAATCTCGAAATACGCCAACCCAACAAGTACCTTTGGACACACCTGTAGAGCACCTTATAATCACCCAGTTACGTTGTGATGTTTGGTAGCACACAAAGTGTTCCTCCGGTAAACGGGAGTTGCATAATCTCATAGTCATAGGAACATGTATAAGTCATGAAGAAAGCAATAGCAACATACTAAACGATCGAGTGCTAAGCTAACGGAATGGGTCAAGTCAATCACGTCATTCTCCTAATGAGGTGATCCCGTTAATCAAATGACAACTCATGTCTATGGTTAGGAAACATAACCATCTTTGATTAACGAGCTAGTCAAGTAGAGGCATACTAGTGACACTCTGTTTGTCTATGAATTCACACATGTATTATGTTTCCGGTTAATACAATTCTAGCATGAATAATAAACATTTATCATGATATAAGGAAATAAATAATAACTTTATTATTGCCTCTAGGGCATATTTCCTTCAATAGGAACATATATAAGTCATGAAGAAAGCAATAGCAACATACTAAACGATCGAGTGCTAAGCTAACGGAATGGGTCAAGTCAATCACGTCATTCTCCTAATGAGGTGATCCCGTTAATCAAATGACAACTCATGTCTATGGCTAGGAAACATAACCATCTTTGATTAACGAGCTAGTCAAGTAGAGGCATACTAGTGACACACTGTTTGTCTATGTATTCACACATGTATTATGTTTCCGGTTAATACAATTCTAGCATGAATAATAAACATTTATCATGATATAAGGAAATAAATAATACTTTATTATTGCCTCTAGGGCATATTTCCTTCAGTCTCCCACTTGCACTAGAGTCAATAATCTAGATTACACAGTAATGATTCTTACACCCATGGAGTCTTGGTGCTGATCATGTTTTGCTCGTGGAAGAGGCTTAGTCAACGGGTCTGCAACATTCAGATCCGTATGTATCTTGCAAATTTCTATGTCTCCCACCTGGACTAAATCCCGGATGGAATTGAAGCGTCTTTTGATGTGCTTGGTTCTCTTGTGAAATTTGGATTCCTTTGCTAAGGCAAATGCACCAGTATTGTCACAAAAGATTTTCATTGGTCTCGATGCACTAGGTATGACACCTAGATCGGATATGAACTCCTTCATCCAGACTCCTTCATTTGCTGCTTCCGAAGCAGCTATGTACTCCGCTTCACACGTAGATCCCGCCACGACACTTTGCTTAGAACTGCACCAACTGACAGCTCCACCGTTCAATGTAAATATGTATCCGGTTTGCGATTTAGAATCGTCCGGATCAGTGTCAAAGCTTGAATCAACGTAACCATTTACGATGAGCTCTTTGTCACCTCCATAAACGAGAAACATATCCTTAGTCCTTTTCAGGTATTTCAGGATGTTCTTGACCGCTGTCCAGTGATCCACTCCTGGATTACTTTGGTACCTCCCTGCTAAACTTATAGCAAGGCACACATCAGGTCTAGTACACAGCATTGCATACATGATAGAGCCTATGGCTGAAGCATAGGGAACATCTTTCATCCTCTCTCTATCTTTTGAAGTGGTCGGGCATTGAGTCTTACTCAATCTCACACCTTGTAGTACAGGCAAGAACCCTTTCTTTGCTTGATCCATTTTGAACTTCTTCAAAACTTTGTCAAGGTATGTGCTTTGTGAAAGTCCAATTAAGCGTCTTGATCTATCTCTATAGATCTTAGTGCCTAATATATATGCAGCTTCACCGAGGTCTTTCATTGAAAAACTCTTATTCAAGTATCCCTTTATGCTATCCAGAAATTCTATATCATTTCCAATCAGCAATATGTCATCCACATATAATATCAGAAATGCTACTGGGCTCCCACTCACTTTCTTGTAAATACAGGCTTCTCCAAAAGTCTGTATAAAACCAAATGCTTTGATCACACTATCAAAGCGTTTATTCCAACTCCGAGAGGCTTGCACCAGTCCATAAATGGATCGCTGGAGCTTGCACACTTTGTTAGCTCCCTTTGGATCGACAAAACCTTCCGGTTGCATCATATACAACTCTTCTTCCAGAAATCCATTCAGGAATGCAATTTTGACATCCATTTGCCAAATTTCATAATCATAAAATGCGGCAATTGCTAACATGATTCGGACAGACTTAAGCATCGCTACGGGTGAGAAGGTCTCATCGTAGTCAATCCCTTGAACTTGTCTAAAACCTTTCGCAACAAGTCGAGGTTTATAGACAGTAACATTACCATCAGCGTCAGTCTTCTTCTTGAAGATCCATTTATTTTCAATGGCTTGCCGACCATCGGGCAAGTCAACCAAAGTCCATACTTTGTTCTCATACATGGATCCCATCTCGGATTTCATGGCTTCAAGCCATTTTACGGAATCTGGGCTCACCATCGCTTCTTCATAGTTCGTAGGTTCGTCATGGTCTAGTAACATAACCTCCAGAACAGGATTACCGTACCACTCTGGTGCGGATCTTGATCTAGTTGAACTACGAGGATCAGTAATAACTTGATCTGAAGTTTCATGATCATTATCATTAACTAACTCACTAATTGGTGTAGGTGTCGCAAAAACTGATTTCTGTGATGATCTACTTTCCAATAAGGGAGCAGGTACAGTTACCTTATCAAGTTCTACCTTCCTCCCACTCACTTCTTTCGAGAGAAACTCCTTCTCTAGAAAGGATCCATTCTTAGCAACGAATATCTTGCCTTCGGATCTGTGATAGAAGGTGTACCCAACAGTCTCCTTTGGGTATCCTATGAAGACACATTTCTCCGATTTAGGTTCGAGCTTATCAGGTTAAAGTTTCTTCACATAAGCATCGCAACCCCAAAATTTAAGATACGACAACTATGGTTTCATGCCAAACCATAGTTCATAAGGCGTCGTCTCAACGGGTTTCGATGGTGTCCTATTTAGAGTGAATGCAGCCGTCTCTAAAGCATAACCCCAAAACGATAGCGGTAAATCAGTAAGAGACATCATAGATCGCACCATATCTAATAAAGTACGATTACGACGTTCGGACACACCATTACGCTGTGGTGTTCCAGGTGGCGTGAGTTGCGAAACTATTCCGCATTGTTTTAAATGTAAGCCAAACTCGTAACTTAAATATTCTCCTCCACGATCTGATCGTAGAAACTTTATTTTCTTGTTACGATGATTTTCAACTTCACTCTGAAATTCTTTGAATTTTTCAAATGTTTCAGACTTATGTTTCATTAAGTAGATATACCCATATCTGCTCAAATCATCTGTGAAGGTGAGAAAATAACGATATCCGCCACGAGCCTCAATATTCATCGGACCACATACATCTGTATGTATGATTTCCAATAAATCTGTTGCTCTCTCCATAGTTCCGGAGAACGGTGTTTTATCATCTTGCCCATGAGGCACGGTTCACAAGTACCAAGTGATTCATAATCAAGTGATTCCAAAAGTCCATCAGTATGGAGTTTCTTCATGCGCTTTACACCGATATGACCGAAACGGCAGTGCCACAAATAAGTTGCACTGTCATTATCAACTCTGCATCTTTTGGCTTCAACATTATGAATATGTGTGTCACTACTATCGAGATTCATTAAAAATAGACCACTCTTCAAGGGTGCATGACCATAAAAGATATTATTCATATAAATAGAACAACCATTATTCTCTGATTTAAATGAATAACCGTCTCGCATCAAACAAGATCCAGATATAATGTTCATGCTCAACGCTGGCACCAAATAACAATTATTTAGGTCTAATACTAATCCCGAAGGTAGATGTAGAGGTAGCGTGCCGACGGCGATCACATCGACTTTGGAACCATTTCCCACGCGCATAGTCACCTCGTCCTTAGCCAATCTTCGCTTAATCCGTAGCCCCTGTTTCGAGTTGCAAATATTAGCAAAAGAACCAGTATCAAATACCCAGGTGCTACTGCGAGCATTAGTAAGGTACACATCAATAACGTGTATATCACATATACCTTTGTTAACCTTGCCATCCTTCTTATCCGCCAAATACTTGGGGCAGTTCCGCTTCCAGTGACCAGTCTGCTTGCAGTAGAAGCACTCAGTTTCAGGCTTAGGTCCAGACTTGGATTTCTTCTCCTGAACGGCAACTTGCTTGCTGTTCTTCTTGAAGTTCCCCTTCTTCTTCCCTTTGCCCTTTTTCTTGAAACTAGTGGTTTTACTGACCATCAACACTTGATGCTCCTTTTTGATTTCTACCTCCGCTGCCTTTAGCATTGCGAAGAGCTCGGGAATTGTCTTATCCATCCCTTGCATGTTATAGTTCATCACGAAGCTCTTGTAGCTTTGTGGCAGTGATTGAAGAATTCTGTCAATGACGCTATCATCCGGAAGATTAACTCCCACTTGAATCAAGTGATTATTATACCCAGACATTTTGAGTATATGCTCACTGACAGAACTATTCTCTTCCATCTTGCAACTGTAGAACTTATTGAAGACTTCATATCTCTCAATCCGAGCATTTGCTTGAAATATTAACTTCAACTCCTGGAACATCTCATATGCTCCATGACGTTCAAAACGTCGTTGAAGACCCGGTTCTAAACCGTAAAGCATGGCACACTGAACTATCGAGTAGTCATCAGCTTTGCTCTGCCAGACGTTCATAACTTCTGGTGTTGCTCTTGCAGGAGGCCTGGCACCTAGCGGTGCTTCCAGGACGTAATTCTTCTGTGCAACAATGAGGATAATCCTCAAGTTACGGACCCAGTCCGTGTAATTGCTACCATCATCTTTCAACTTTGATTTCTCAAGGAACGCATTAAAATTCAATGGAACAACAGCACGGGCCATTTATCTACAATTAACATAGACAAGCAAGATACTATCAGGTACTAAGTTCATGATAAATTCAAGTTCAATTAATCATATTACTTAAGAACTCCCACTTAGATAGACATCCCTCTAATCATCTAAGTGATTACGTGATCCAAATCAACTAAACCATGTCCGATCATCACGTGAGACGGAGTAGTTTCAATGGTGAACATCACTATGTTGATCATATCTACTATATGATTCACGCTCGACCTTTCGGTCTCCGTGTTCCGAGGCCATATCTGCATATGCTAGGCTCGTCAAGTTTAACCTGAGTATTCCGCGTGCGCAACTGTTTTGCACCCGTTGTATTTGAACGTAGAGCCTATCACACCTGATCATCACGTGGTGTCTCAGCATGAAGAACTTTCGCAACGGTGCATACTCAGGGAGAACACTTTCTTGAAATTTTAGTGAGAGATCATCTTATAATGCTACCGTCAATCAAAGCAAGATAAGATGCATAAAAGATTAACATCACATGCAATCAATATAACTGATATGATATGGCCATCATCATCTTGTGCTTGTGATCTCCATCTCCGAAGCACCGTCATGATCACCATCGTCACCGGCGCAACACCTTGATCTCCATCGTAGTATCGTTGTCATCTCGCCAACTTATTGCTTTTACGACTATCGCTACCGCTTAGTGATAAAGTAAAACAATTACATGGCGATTGCATTGGATACAATAAAGCGATAACCATATGGCTCCTGCCAGTTGCCGATAACTCGGTTACAAAACATGATCATCTAATACAATAAAATATAGCATCATGTCTTAACCATATCACATCACAACATGCCCTGCAAAAACAAGTTAGATGTCCTCTACTTTGTTGTTGCAAGTTTTACGTGGCTGCTACGGGCTTAGCAAGAACCGTTCTTACCTACGCATCAAAACCACAACGATAGTTTGTCAAGTTGGTGCTGTTTTAACCTTCGCAAGGACCGGGCGTAGCCACACTCGATTCAACTAAAGTGAGAGAGACTGTCGGAGTAAATGGCCACGGGTAGCCTAACCGACTACCCATGGTTCTTCAAAAATTATCAGGCCGATCGAGCCTTCAAGCATTCAAAGCATTGGGCCGACTTCCCCTGGCCGACTACCGCTGGGGCCGGCTCCCCAAAGGCGACCCGGCCCCGGTAACCTCCCCCAAGATGGTTGCGAGATGGCCGACTCCAGGAAGTCGGTGCCAAGAGGACCGACTTCCAAGAAGCAGCCATAAAGCGCGCCGACTCCACGAAGCCGGCCAAGACCGCACCCACCAAAACTACACCCACATAACGGTGACAAGACGGGGTGTGGCCACAGTGCGGCCCGCTACCCCCGAAGCTCGAGGCAAGCATGGCCACAGGATGCCGTACGGGACGGCCATCTCCCGTCCGGCTCGGCACTGTAGCCATGCTGGCCTCAACGTCATCCACGACCAACGCCAGTGCGGCCCACGGGCGGCGGGCCCCTTTAGCCAGAGAGAGGCATGAAGGCGGCCCGGCCTCCCCCAGTCGGCCAAGGGCGTAGCCAGCCCCCAGAAGCCGGCTACCCCCTCCCTCGAAGCATGTGCCACATTAAGGAGACAAGACGAGGTAAGGCTACAGTGAGAGCCCTCGAGGCGGCACACTATAGCCACGCTTACCTCGACGAAGCCCGCGTCATCAGGGACGAGGCTAGAGTAAGCAGCCGCCGACAGGACCCCTAGGCGGTGGGGCCGGCCTGTCGACCAAGAGGCCGGCAGCCGGCGGGACCCACCAGTCGGCGGGCCCCAATGGCCGGCGGAGAAGCCGGCGAGCGCAGACACTGACGACTGGGACCCGCGCCCAGCCGGATTACAATTGTACCCCCGGGGGTAGGCCTATATAAACCCCCCGGGGCACCCATGCAAAGGGTTGGCTTCTTAGAGTTACACACACACCATAGAGAGAGGGAAGCAAGAGCTAGCCTTGTTCTTCTTCTCCCTTGAACCCAACAACTCTAGGAGCATTTGTAGCTACTCTTTCTGATCTAGTGATCATGCGGACACCCCGCAGAGCAGGACTAAGGGTGTTATCTCCACGGAGAGCCCCGAACCTGGGTAAGATTCGCCGGCGTGCATGTCTCCGTCTCATCCCGTTTCCAGGCACCGGCGACATTTTACTGGCACCCACCATGATAAGCCACCCGTTGGCATATGTCGCACCTACCACCCGACATTTGGTGCCCACCATGGGGCCAGGTGCACCGTCGTCCAGAGACCTGTTCTGGACGGGAACCCTCTTCCTCCCTCGCGAGCGCAGCCAGCCTGCTGCGCCCGATGGCGTTTGCCTCGACGCGCTGCAAGGCGTCGACGACGCCTGCGCGGCGAGCTGCCTCGCCGATCTGCTCGGCGAGACTCGCATCTCCGACGAGCCCGCGTCCGACGCGGGCACGGACTACCCCGAGAGCCGCCTCGTCATGCTCCTCGACCAGCTTCACGTCTCTAGCGAGCCTGCTGCAGATGTGGAGTCGGTCGGCTCCACCGACCCGATGCTCGTCGACTCCGACACGGCGTTGCTCGACGCCTACCCCTCCGACGTGGTGGGCTTCGACGATCCTCTCCCTCGAGCTGACAGTGGCAGCAGCGCTGTCACCGAAGTGTTGGTCATCAGCCACGTCGCCAACTCGGGCGAGAACGCCCACGACGCCCTGCAAGCGGCGATGCACAACCTGTCCGTCCCCATCCCGGCCGACGCCGACACCGAGACCCTGGAGGCACGCCGCCTCGCCCTCGTCGCGAAAGGCCAGAAGATAGCCTCCATGAGACGCCTCACCGAGGCCCACCAGCGCGAAGTCGACCGCGCCGCCTTCGGTACGCCGCCGCCTAGCGGACCGAGCCGAGCCGGCTTCGTCCAGAAGCGCGGCGCAGCTATCGCCAGCATGTTGGGGGCAGATCGCCCCGTCTATGCCACCCCGCTCGAGAATCTGCGAGCCGCTCAGGTGGCCGCTGAGGAGCTAAATGGGCTGGGAGCCGACGAGCTCCCCTACATGACAAGGCGGATCCAGCAGCCGATCGACGCGGCTGCAGAACAGCATGAAGCCGGCGCCCGCGCCGATAGTCATCCCCCGCGCCGAGAGCACGCCGCGACGTCCCGCTCGCCGACTGCGAGTGGCGCCCGCCAGAGGAAAGACAAGGAGCCGGCTGCTTGCCGCAGCCGGACTCGTATCACCATCGAGCGCGACGCGGAAGGCTGCCCTCGAGCGGTGGAGCGCCAAGGAAATCCGCCTCCTCCCCCGCCTCGAAGGGAGAGACGTCTCACCCCGCCACCCATCACGCACCCGACTCTTGGTGACCGACTAGGCCGCCGAGAAGGAGTCGGCGAGAACGACGCCCGCCACCGGATCGACCGCCTGGCTCGATCCCTGGCGCTAGAAGAAGAAGATGATGTCGGCCCGCCATGCTTTGGCCCCCGCATCCGCGACGAGCCCTTCCCCAAAGGGTTCTCGCTCCCCAGAGACACGCCCAAGTACAACGGCTCTGTGAAGCCGGAAGATTGGCTCATCGACTACTCCACTGCTGTCAGCATAGCCAACGGCAATCGGCAATCGGCGCGTGGCCATGAAGTACGTCCCCCTCATGCTGCAAGGCACTGCACGCACCTGGCTCAATAGCCTCAAGCCCTACAGCATCAACAGCTGGCTAGACTTCACGGAAGTCTTCATCTGCAACTTCACCAGCACGTACAAGCGACCTCCCAAGCCTCCCAGCTCTCCCTATGCGTCCAAGGGCCCAACGAGTCGACCCGCGACTACCTCACGCGGTGGGCCGAGCTCCGCAACTCCTGCGAGGGGGTGCACGAGGTCCAGGCCATCGAGTACTTCACCGCCGGGTGCCGAGAGGGCACCCTCCTCAAGCACCGACTCCTCTGTGACGAGCCGGCTACCCTCGACGAACTGCTGATCATCGCGGACAAGTACGCCACGGCCGACTCCTCGATGAAGACCGAGCTCCGAGTGGACGCCTCTGGGAAGGTGCTCGCTCCGGCTCCAAAGACGCCGGCTGGCGACTCCAATCGGCGCCCCTACCAGAACGACCAGAAGCGCAAGGCCCCCATGCCGCCTTCCACCAGTCGGCAGGTGGCAACAGTTGAAGATGAGCAGCCCGAAGAGCGGCCCGCTCCCAAGAGGAAGGGTGGCAGGCCGGCTTGGCAGCCGGCTTTCTCTTACGAGCAGACTCTCGACGCCCCTGCAAGTTCCACAGCGGCGCGAAGCCGTCCAACCACACGACCCGAAAATGCCACTGGCTCACGCGAATCTCCAAGGGCGAAGGGCTGGTGCCGCCTCCGCCTCCCGGCCCGCCGCCTCCAGCCCCCCAGCAGCCGGCGGCTCGGCCGGCAGTCGGAGCCATTCAAGACGAGTTCCCTGAAGAGCACGCCGCCTACATCGTCTTCACCAGCCAAGCCGAAGACAGGCGCAGTCGGCGCCGTCAGCACCAAGAGGTCAACGCGGTCGCCTCTAGCGCCCCCGAGTTCATGCACTGGTCCGAGAAGCCCATCAACTGGAGCCAGGCCGACCACCCAGAGGTGATGCCATCCCCTGGCTCCTATGCACTGGTCTTGGATGTCACCCTCGCGACGGAGAGGCGAGCTGCCCGATTCTCCCGCGTCCTGATAGATGGCGGAAGCAGTATCAATATACTGTACCGCGATACCATGGAGAAGCTGAACATCAAGGCTAAGCAGCTCATGCCAAGCCGGACCGTGTTCCATGGCATCGTGCCCGGCTTGTCTTGCTCCCCGATCGGCAAGATCAAGATGGATGTTCTCTTCGGAGACAAGGATCATTTTCGCCGAGAAGCGATCTGGTTTGAGGTAGTGGATCTGGAGAGCCCCTATCATGCTTTTCTTGGCTGACCTGCTCTGGCCAAGTTCATGGCTATGCCCCACTACGCCTACCTGAAGATGAAGATGCCGAGCTCGAAGGGGATCATCACGGTAGCCGGCGATTACAAGAAGTCCATCGAGTGTGCCATGGCCAGTAGCCGGCTGGCTGAGTCCCTCGTAGTGGCAGAAGAGAAGAAGATGCTGGAGCGGGTTGTGGCCATGGCCGGCAAGCAGCCGGACCTGTCCCCCAACCCCAAAGATTGTGATGCACAGGGCTCTTTCCAGCCGGCCAAAGAGACGTAGAAGATACCCCTGGACCCGGAGAACCCGGAAAGGTTTGCTGTCATTGGGGCAAACCTGGACAGTAAATAGGAAGGCGAGCTCGTCGACTTCCTCCGTGAGAATCGAGATGTCTTCGCATGGTCCCCAAAGGACATGCCGGGCGTCCCGAAGGATTTCGCCGAGCACAAATTGCACGTCCGAGCCGACGCGAAGCCGGTCAAGCAGCCCCTCCGCCGACTGTCAGAAGAGAAGCGAAGAATCGTAGGAGAAGAGATAGCCCGGCTCCTTGCAGCCGGCTTTATTATGGAAGTGTTTTTTTCCAGAGTGGCTTGCCAACCCAGTTCTGGTATTGAAGAAGAACAACAAGTGGCGTATGTGTATAGACTACACCAGCCTGAACAAGGCCTGCCCCAAGGATCCGTTTGCTTTGCCACGGATTGACCAAGTGATAGACTCCACAGCCGGATGCGAGCTGTTGAGTTTTTTGGATGCCTACTCAGGGTACCATCAAATCAAGTTGGACCCAGCAGACCGCCTGAAAACTGCCTTCATCACACCATTTGGAGCTTTCTGTTACCTGACTATGACATTCGGCTTAAGGAAAGCCGGTGCCACTTTTCAGCGTTGCATGCAGAAATGCCTCCTCAAGCAACTCGGCAGAAATGCCCACGTCTATGTAGACGACATTGTGGTGAAGACAGAGAAGCGCGGCACCCTGCTGGAAGATCTCAAAGAAACATTCGCCAACTTGCGCCGATTCCAAATAAAGCTCAACCCTGAGAAATGCGTGTTCGGAGTGCCAGCCGGCTAGCTGTTAGGCTTTCTGGTCTCCGAACGCGGCATCGAGTGCAACCCCGTGAAGATCAAGGCCATCGAGAGGATGGAGATTCCCACCAAATTGCGAGATGTGCAGAAGTTCACCGGGTGCCTGGCCTCCTTAAACCGCTTCATTAGCCGACTAGGAGAGAAGGCTCTCCCCCTGTACCGACTCATGAAGAAGTCCACTCACTTCGAGTGGAATGACCAAGCCGACCAAGCCTTCCATGAGTTGAAGAAGATGCTGACCACTCTGCCTGTCCTGGCAGCGCCGACTGAGAAGGAGCCCATGCTCCTCTACATTGCCGCGACTAGCCGAGTAGTCAGTACAGTTGTTGTGGTCCAGCGCCCGGAAGAAGGCCGAGCCCAGCTAGTCCAGAGGCCAGTGTATTACCTAAGCGAAGTGCTATCCAGCTCAAAGCAGAACTACCCGCACTACCAGAAGATGTGCTATGGGGTGTACTTCGCCGCCAAGAAGCTGAAGCCCTACTTCCAAGAGCATCCCATCACAGTCGTGTGCACCGCCCCGCTGGCCGAGATCATAGGCAGCCGGGATGCATCCGGCCGGGTGGCTAAATGGGCCATTGCGTTGGCACCATACACAATCTTCTACCAGCCCCGCACCGCCATCAAGTCCCAAGCACTGGCCGACTTCCTCGTCGACTGGGCCGAGACCCAGTACCTACCACCGGCTCCCGACTCTACCCATTGGCGGATGCACTTTGACGGGTCCAAGATGCGCACCGGCTTGGGAGCCGGCATTGTCCTCACCTCTCCCAAAGGCGACAAGCTCAGATACACGCTGCAGATCCACTTCGCCGCCTCCAACAACGTGGCCGAGTACGAGGCGCTAGTACATGGGCTCCGGCTAGCCAAAGAGCTCAGCATACGCCGGATCCTGTGTTACGGCGACTCAGACTTAGTGGTCCAGCAGTCGTCTGGCGACTGGGACGCCAAGGACGCGAACATGGCAAGCTATCGATTCCTCGTCCAGCAGATCAGTGGGTACTTCGAAGGGTGCGAGTTCCTCCACGTGCCAAGGGCCGACAACGACCAAGCAGATGCCCTAGCACGGATCGGCTCCACCCGACAGGCCATACCGACCGGCGTCTCCCTCCAGCGCCTCCTCAAGCCGTCCATCAAGCCATCTCCAGAGTCGGACTCTATCTTCGTACCGCCTGTGCCAGATGCAGCCGGGTCCGACTGGAGGAACTCCGCAGGCGGCACGGGGACTTCGACAACTGGCCCGCCGACTATCGTAGTCGCACCCGGCCCGGGGACTTCAGAACCCGTCCCGGGGACTACAGCAGTCGGCCCGGGGACTTCAACGACACAAGAAGCAATGGCCGACTCCAATTCCACGCCTCCCGACCCACCCACCCGAGTCATGGTGGCTACACTAATAGAAGAAGAAGTCACAGCTCCATCATGGGCCCAGCCCATCCTCAAGTTCCTAGTCAGCAGAGAGCTGCCGGCTGATGAGATCTCAGCAAGACTAGTGCAACGACGAGCCAGAGCATATGCAATAATCAACAGAGAGCTCGTCAAGCGCAACGTCACTGGAGTCTTCCAGCGTTGTGTCGAGCCAGAGAAAGGAGTGGCAATCCTCAAGGATATCCACCAAGGCGAATGCGGCCACCACGCAGCCTCAAGATCACTTGTGGCCAAAGCTTTCCGCCATGGTTTCTTTTGGCTGACTGCCTTGGAAGATGCCAAAGAGATAGTCAAGAGCTGCAGAGGATGCCAAGTCTTCAGTTCCAAGCAACACCTGCCGGCTTCTGCACTCAAGACTATTCCCCTCACCTGGCCCTTTGCCGTCTGGGGACTGGACATGGTGGGCCCTTTCAAGACAGCCCGCGGCAGCTTGACACATCTGCTTGTCGCCGTGGACAAGTTCACAAAGTGGATCGAAGCGAACCCAATCAAGAAGCTGAACGGGCCGACTGTCGTAACATTCATCACCGACATCACTACTCGGTACGGCGTGCCGCACAGCATCATCACCGACAACGGCACGAACTTTGCCAAAGGAGCACTGGCACGTTTCTGCGCGACGCAGGGTATCCGACTGGACTTAGCGTCCATCGCCCACCCATAGTCAAACGGCCAGGTTGAGCGAGCAAATGGACTCATCCTCTCCGGCATCAAGCCCCGACTGGTTGTACCACTGGAGCAATCGGCCGGCTGCTGGCTCGATGAGCTACCGGCTGTCCTCTGGAGTCTGCGTACTACCCCCAACAAGTCAACCGGCTTCACTCCGTTCTTCCTTGTATATGGTGCCGAGGCTGTCATCCCAACCGACATCGAGTTCGACTCTCCTCGGGTCACCATGTACACGGAGGCGGAGGCCAAGGAAGCAAGAGAAGACGGCGTCGACCTACTAGAAGAAGGCCGGCTGTTAGCACTCAGCCGGTCCGCCATCTACCAGCAAGGGCTGCGCCGCTACCACAACCGCAAGGTCAAGTCAAGATCCTTCCAAGAGGGCGACCTTGTGCTTTGGCTGATCCAGCGAACAGCCGGCCAGCACAAGCTCTCGGCCCCTTGGGAAGGCCCCTTCGTCATCAGCAAGGCACTAGGCAACGACTCCTACTACTTGATCGACGCGCAAAAACCAAGAGCACGCAAGAGAGATGACTCCGGCAAGGAGTCGGAGCGACCATGGAACGCGAACCTCCTGAGAAGATTTTACAGTTGAAAGCAGTATGCATCATGCTACCCTTTTGTATTAAGTATGAAACAACAGGCTCCCCGAAGAGCACTTGGGGACTGCCTTTATTTATCTATGAGTGATGAGTGTCATATCCATGAATGTATTATTACATTTGATTTCTTGTCTGGCACCGGGTTCGACTAGTCGGCCCGGGGACTGGCCGTCTTGAGCTATATTAAAAGTTCTACCTGAAGTCAGACAAGTAGTGTGCCGGCTCCCGAGTCGTCTCTTGTTGAAAGTCGCAGCTCGAAGAACCGACTGTCCGACTAACAAGAGCCAAGGCAGAAAGGATGCCCACACGAAAAACGGCTAAGGACTAATGAACTTATATAGCGAAAAGACGGCCTCCAACCACGCCTGCCGGCCGTCAGAACAGCCGGCTGGCCGGCTTCCTAAACACTTCGCTATAATCCAACAAAGCTAGAGTACTTGCCCTCCCAATTGGCCAAGCACTTCTCCAGCCACAGATTGCAGAGCAACTGTCTGACTGGGGAGGCGGCAACCAAGGGAGGGCGGCAAAGGAAACAGCAGAAGGATGAAAAGCAAAGAATGAGGAAAAGCCAAACGCATGCATAGTCATATATACATATAAAGCCCCCAACAGGCCGACAATCGACATAGTTCGAATACACCCCCAGTGGGTGGAATTGTGCAGACTTAACAGAATATTGTTCCAAAAGTGACAAGACAGAAAAACAAAAGATAGCAGGCTAGACTAAGGCGCGGTGCGGGAGCCAGGCTGGTCGGTGGAGATGGCGTCGCCGGCTGAAGGAGTGGCCGGCCGGCGGGTCTCGGCTTGGTCACCACCGGTGGCAGGCAACACACCCGCGCGTGACGTGGTGCTGGAGGCGCGGTCAGGCTGAGGCTGGTCGGCCGCTCCACCATCCGGCTCGGCGTCCTCACCCTCTTCCTCCTCCTCCTCGCCCTCGTCGCTGGAGTCGATCTCCTCCGCCGAGTCTTCACCGTCTGCCGGGTTCAGCCCGAACCACTCCTCCGGCTGGGCGACACCGTTGTCATCTACCTCAGGGGCGAAGGCGCTGGTGTCGGTGTAGTCGGCAATCGCCAAAGCCCGCCGGATGATAGCCGGCCGCGCCGGCTCCAGATCCGTGTCGGCCTGCTGCCGCCAGGTAGCCAGCTGGTCCAGACTCAGGCCGGGATACCAGGCCTTGACGAACTCCAGCGCCCGCCTGGCGCCAGACCAAGCCGCCGAAGCCTTCCAGGCTTCAAAGCGGCCGACTGCCACCTCTAGCCAGTCGGCAGTCCGACTGGGGGTGCGAGGAACCACTTCGCCGGGCCAGAGGGCGGCCAGTACTTGCGCCCCGGCATGCTGAAGCTGGCGGAGCAGTCGGTGAGCCGGCTGGAGACGGGCCTGGATCGCCAAGAGCTGCTCCTCCAGTGAACGGCCCGCGTTTGGTGCAATCTCGGCGCCAGCCTGCCTCCGTGCTTGGCGGCGGGCTTCGATGATCTGGCTGGCGGCGGTAGAGTAGCTAGGGAAGTACTCCGTGCAAGAAAGAAAGAGAAAGAAGAGAAAACACCAAGTCAGAAAACGAGCCAAAAGCGGCAGACGGCAAGAAAGGACGAAGAAGTAGGCGGCTTACCGTCAACCAGATCTTCGATCTGGACATAGCCATTGATCAGAGTCTGCCTTGCTACAGCCCAGCCAGCCGCTTCTGTCTCGTACTCGGCCTAGAGGGCGGCTTCGCGGTCCTGCACCGCCTTCAGAGCCGCCTTGTGGCCCTCCTCCTGGTCGGACAACCTCTTGGCCAGGCGGTCACGTTCCTGCACCAAGGCGGCAAACTCGGCCTGCTTGGCACGAAGGGCAGTCTGAGACTCTCCCAGCTGTGCCCTCAGACTGGCGTTGGCCGCTGCAGGGATGGCAGAAAAAGAAGAAACAATAAGAGGAAGTCATCAAGGAAGATCTGACCCGACTGCTCAGCAGTCGGCCCGAATCTCGGGGACTACACCCAGTGAGTGCGCTGACGCGCCCCCACGTGAGATAAAGAACAAAGCACTTACCCCGGCTCTCAGTTAGGTCGGCGGTCTTCTGGGTCAGCTCCCGAGCCTGGGAGTTGAAGGCAGCCCGCGAAGATTGTGGTAGTCCTGCAAGACAGGCAGAAGATCAAAGTAAGAACAAGAATAGCAAAGCCAAATCCACTAAGAAGTTCCACGCCGCCTGCTCAGCAGCCGACTCGGAACTCGGGGACTACACCCAGTGGGTGCGCTGACGCGCCCCCACGGAAGAAACCAAGATCAAGAAGAAGCAAGATAAGAAGACTAACCCGGATGGCCGCCCGCGTCGCAAGGAATTCATTGGTGTATCGCCTCAGCGCCGTAGCCTGGGCCTGGAGCCGGGTCCGGACATCCTGCGCGGCCACATTCATCACGGCCATCCCTCCGCCGGCGTCCACCCCGAGGTGGCGCTGGCCACCTCCACATCCTGGGCCGACGAGCTGGAGCCCGCGGCCGGCTGCGGCTCCGACGCAGCCTTCTGTGGCTCTGACGCAGCCTTCCCCGCGCGCCGGCTCGGCGGCGTCCGGACCGCCAGCTCAGTCCTCGCGGCCGGCTCGCCCCCCGCCGACTGCGCAGGCGGTAGATCAGGCCGGCTGCCTTGAGCCGCCCCAGTCGGCAGGGTCGGCACCGGCGCCCTCTCCAGGATGACGACGTCGTCATCCCTCTCCAGCCCCGGCTGGTCACCGCCGGCTTCTTCTGGCGGGGACTCCGGGGCCCCAGGCGCTGCGACGCGCAGTGGGGTGACCAACAAGGCCCCCTCCGCCATCGCCGCAGCTGCAGCCTCTGCTTGGGCCTTGGCTGCGGCGTCAGCGCGCGCCTTCGCCGCCTCCTCCTCCTGCGCCGCCTTGGCGGTGGCCGCCTTCACCGCCTCCGCCCCCCGCGCCTCCCGCTACTCCCGCACCTCCCGCGCGTTCCGCTCCGTCGCCGCCAGAAGATCGGCACGGGGGTCCACGCGGCGAGTGGTGCTCCTAGATCCCCTCGGCGATTCAACGACGGAGGCGGCAGCCGCCCGCTCGAGCGACAATGGAGCTCTGGTTGTTTGGAGAAAAAGACAAGGATTCAGGAGCCACCAGAGGAAAGAAAAAAGAGTACACGAAGGAGTTTGAACTTACGCCAACACCGTTTGCGGTTGCTTCACTGCCTTGCGGAAGCGAGCCACCTTCGCGGCCGCCTCCTCTCGCCTGGTCGCCGCCGCCCCGCCCCTGGGCTTCTTCGTCCGACTCCCGAACAAACCCTACGCGGCACGACGCTTTTGCCCGCCGCCCCGAGCAGGCGGCGCAGCAGAGGAACCCGCGCCGTGGCCAGACGCCGGCTGACGGCGTGGGACGACTTCAGCCTCGTCGTCATCCGGCCAGTCGTCGAAGCTGACTCCATGCCCGGAGCCGCCTGCTTAGCCGCCGGCTTGGCCACCACCCGGCTCGGTGTTCTCGTCCATAGCAGCCGCCCCCAAGTCGGGGTCCTCCAGATCGTGCTCCATCCGGTCGGGGATGAATCGGCGCTCCGCGTCCGACCCGCCTGCAGGCCGAAGAAGAGGGCTCTGTCGAAAGCAAGCCGACTAGTCAGAGTCGGCCAAAAGGAACTCGTCGACAAAACTGAGAGAAGAAGAGACAAGGAGAACATACCGTGGGCGGCGGATTGGCTCGGCAATATGGCTCCTTGCCGAACTGCCACTCTGCGGAGAGTTTGCAGTTCGCAAGGTAGTTCACCATATAGGCCACCTCGTCGTGCGGCATGTCTTTGGTACACATCCGGCTCGGATCAAGCTGGCCGCTCATCTGACAGATCAGATGAGGGCGGCTCTGGAGCGGGAGTACCCGGCGCGTGACGAAGGCGGCCAGGAGGTCGGGCCCTGACAAGCCCTCCGACTGGATCATCTCTCGCATTCGGGCGACGGCTGCGGTTCCGGCCGGCGTCAGCGTCACGGCCCGGTATGACCACTGGGGCCGCCTGCCCGCCGGTGGGCCGGCTACGTAAGCCGGCAGATTGACGTAGTCGCCCTGCGGGGCGACGTTCCTCATGTAGAAGTATGACTTTTGCCATAGCTTCACCGACTGGATCAGCGTTATGACGGGGAAGGTGTTGTCGGCAGCCACCCTCCGCATCACGATGAAGGCACCACTCTGAGCTGGCACGCCTTGCATGCGCGTGCCCAGCTTGGACTGGAAGAACTCCCCCCAGAGCTCGAGGGTAGGGAGGACGCCGAGGTAGCCTTCGCACAAGGTGACGAAGGCGGACAGCAGCACCACCGTGTTCGGGGGGAGGTGGTGCGGCTGGAGTTGGTAGAACTCGAGCCAAGAGCGGAAGAAGGCGCTCACAGGCAGGCCGATGCCGCGCAAGAAATGCGAGGGGAAGACTACCCGCTCGCCCTCCCGCGGCTCCGGCGTAATCTGCTTCGCCGGTGCGAGACGGACCTCCACCTTGTCCGCGCCGGGCAGCCGCCGCGTCTTGCGGAGGAATTCGACGTGATCCTCGTGGACGTTGGAGCCCTCCCAATCCCCGCCGTACTGCATCATGGCGTTGGGCTGGTGAGAACGAGCGCGGCGGCGGAGGAGCAAGTAGTGGAACGGTGCGGCGGCGAGGCGCTGTTGCAAGAAACGGCAGGAGGAAGAAGATGGTGGAGAGAGGAGAAGCGTGCGAGAGCCTGCCGCTCTCCCCCTCCCCCTACTTATAGCTTCGCAAGGTGAAGCCGGGAAGGCAGGGCGTGGGGTGAGACGTGGGATTAACTGCACCCACTCCCCCCACGCCTGGCGATTATTATGCCCTAAAAGCGTGCCGAAACCGCCGCAGGAAGACGTGCGGGCGGTTTTGGGCCGCAGAGAATCCACGCCTGGGCCCCGGCGTGGGCGCGGCGGGCCCCGCCCTGCGGCGACGTCCCATCGTGCGTGTGGGCTGGCAGACTTTTTAGCCAAGAGAGGCCACGTGGTTCACAGGCGGCAAGCGGCCGGCCTGTGACACCCAAAATTTTATTTGGCTTTTTCAAAACTTTTCCTTGATTTGAGGGAGGTGATTTAAACTTTTCTTCAAAAAGAACTCTCCCTCTCAAAATATTTTCTTTTATGACTAGTGCTTCATTTTCGGATTCACTCAAAACTTGATTTTGGTCTTGGAGGTTTTCCTCTTTTATTTGGACTCAAACCAAAATGTTTTTCTCTTGGAAAGATGTCCTTTGAAAATTTCTTTAAAAGGCCCTATAGCTTTTGGAATGATCTTTTTCCACTTTCAAAAATTCCTCTTGCCATGACCCAAGGGTAAATTCCCTCCCATAAGCCTTTCCTCATCTTTGGATCATGATATGCTTCAAATCCAGCAAGTTGAACCTATCCATATAATTATTTCCATTTATTTCTTATCAAAAACAATTTCTGCCTTATATCTTGAATCCTTGGAGGTTTACAAAGGAACTACTCTTTCTGCTTTGATTTTTGCCCCCAAACCATTTTCCCTTCCTAGTCCTTTGAACACTCAACCAAGATCCATGAAGATCCACTGGTCTCCAGTTCAAATTTTTCAAACTATACTTGCTGCAAGTTTGGACCAGATTTGCCAAATTTGATGAAATTCATTCAAATCCTTCTCCAAAAATTCTGAGAAAAATCAGGCAGCCTCTGGGTGCATTGAGAGGTCACCTCACCAAGTCCCAGCTCCAGGAAAATTTCTCTTCATACCAAATCATTTCATCGAACACCTGCTGGACACTGTTTCTCTAAGGTTCAGTCAAGTTCAGTTAACAATGTCTGAACTACTATCGTTTCTTCAGTGTCCGTAGTCGATCTCGCCAGTGCCTCAGCGTTGCCGTGTTCCCTGTCCCCTCCCCCTTGTCCTCTGCATCGCACGAGCGCCTGGATGCTTGCGGGCGTCAGCGACGAGCAGGAGGAGGTGCACCGCCCCGTGACCGACGCCAGCGGCGGCTTTGCGGCCGCCAGGAAGAAGCACAGCGTAGACGGCGGTGACTAGCGCCGCCCAAGCCACCGGTGGCCGCCGCGTGGTCTTCCACTCCCCCGTGCGCGCTGCCACCCTCGTCGTGAACCGCTAGGCGTGGAGCGCGCTCTCTCCCGCCGCCGTGCCAGTACGGCGACCCCGACGAAGACCGACGCCATTACGCCATGCCCGACCGAGTTTAGCAGTGGAACGGGACCAGTAACTCTCACTGGTGCTGCCTGGCCACCTAAACCCTCTGCCAAGCCACTACCTCGCCGTAATCGCTCGCCGGAGATTCTCCGTTCACGGCCACCCCCTCGAGCCGCCTATAAATAGAGGCCCTGAGCTCCAGCTAGTACCCACACCACCTCTGCACTCCACCAAGACCCCGCCTAGCCACTGGAAGAGCCCCGAGGGAGTCTCCTTCCTCAACTCCGGCCGCCGCGACCCGCCACGGGATCCAGCTCGATTCGCTCCCGTGCGTGCACCTCTGCCTCCCATCTCTTGCCAGTCGCTCTCTAGTGCATCCCTCCTTCTGACCCGCGCTTCAATTCGAAGGTTGCAGCACACCACCAGAGTTCCCCACCATCGCCCGAGCCGCCGTCCGCCGGAGAAAGTGTCGCCGTCGACGTGGTGCTCTCCGACGCCCAAGTCCACCACCCACCGACGCGGAAGGACACGCTGATACTCTTGGTACACTCCGATCTCCCTGGCTCGCCGTGGTTCGACGCCGGCGACCACCGCAGCCTTCGGGCGCCGGCGAGGTTTTTCAAACCTGACATGTGGACCCCCCACGTCAGCCTCTCTTCTTTCTCCCCCGAAGCGTTTTCTTTTGGCGCCTTCGGGCAGAGTACGTTTTCTCTGTGGGCTGGCGCGTTTCTATTCGAACCGTTTTCTGTTTTCTCAGTTAAGCCCCTGGAACTTTTCTGTTTCATTACAGATGAGTCCTTGGACAGAAACCCTTTTAACTTTTTAATAAAAAGTGATTTTTGAGTGATTATTTTTCTGACAGTCTTATAATTTTGTCTAGTTTTTTATGGGATTTATTTGAAAAAAATTTGGAACAGCTTTTCTGCACGCGTTGGTTTTCACGTTAGTATGCATTTTTCGCTATACCGTAGGTTCCGGGAGAGGTGACGGAGCCGCGAACTTCGCCGAGCTAGACTCCGACTTCTCCGAACCAGGCAAGCATGTTTGAACCTTTGATATGATAGGTGTTTTGCATGTTTGCGTGAAAGGTTGTGCATGGCATATGAGTATCGGTGAGTATCTCGTTGCATGTGAGGCAACTACCCGTGTGTTCCAAAGTTACTGTGATCTCTGATGAGAGATGGCCTAGTCATGTGGTGACATGAAGGGCAGTAAGGTGGTACTGTTGTAGCATGCCAGCCTTACGCCATCCGATTAATTCCGACGTTAACGTGGACGGAGTCACGTTATCGTTCTTCCCCCTTCCGTGCTACCACATGTTTTCTGCCAGAATGCGGTTTAGTAAGTTGGTAACCTATTTCCGTGTACACACCAAATAGAGGGGCCGGGATGAGGGGCCCTGGATTAAAGCCAGTCATCCGGTCAGGGGGCATGGGTGTTTCCGGTTGGGACCGAGAGGGGGGCACCCCTTAGAGCGCGCGTATAGAAATTTGATCCCATGCTACGCGAGGTTGTAGCCTCCCCGTCTCAAGGTTTTTCTTGAACGTTGCCGAGGGTGATTCCTGGCTTCGGAATGTTGAATGGGTATGTACTGGTTAGACGTGTTTCTTCCAAAACACCGTAAACGGAACTAGTCCCCGTGACTACTGAAATCCGTTGGCTGTGGTTAAAGTACAAACTCTGTAGAGTCAAATCCTTCCGAGTCATCGTATCCATGGTCAAGTAACGTGATCGGCGTATCCATGTCTATGTCATAACCTCGTGGTAAATTTTTTCTTTCCGGTAAGCGAGCGTGAGTAGTAAACTTGGCTGAACGTTATTCCTGTGGATGGACTAACCCTGTTGTTTATCTCATGCCTGATTATTCTCTAGATATGATTTAAAATCCATGAGCTACTAAGTTATGAATATAAGCCCTTTATGTGATGTCGCTCAGACGTCCGACTGTGGCATGTTTGTCTTTTACTTTCAATATAAGCCCTTTATGTGATGTCGCTCAGACGTCCGACTGTGGCATGTTTGTCTTTTATTTTCAATATAAGCCCTTTATGTGATGTCGCTCAGACGTCCGACTGTGGCATGTTTGTCTTTTACTTTCAATATAAGCCCTTTATGTGATGTCGCTCAGACGTCCGACTGTGGCACGCACTGCCTTTTATTTTCTATTATAAGCCCTTTATGTGGTGTCGCCTTGACGCCCGACTGCGGCATTGTTATTCTTGCATTTTCCTCTCGAGGAGTCATTCAGACCCTCATTTGGCCAGTATATTATTTTGGGATTTCGGGAGGACTACCGCCCGACTTCTCTTTTATGTCCCGTGCAGTATTATCTCTATGTCTGAGTGCACTTGTTAACCTGTTCATATGCATCATGTCTACATTTGTTATATTTTATGTCCGAACTGTCTTGCGAGTACTTTCATAGTACTCACCTGGCTTGTTGAGTTGGCCAGATGTTGACGAAGGCGATCTCATGGATGAAGAGTTTGATAGTGAGTCCGACGCCTAGAGGAGTCCCAGTCAGCCCCGTGCGATCCTGGATATTGGTCACTTGTATCATATACGCTTCCGCCACCCGCAATAAATCTCCTCGAGCTTCACCCCGACGCTCGAAGAGCTGTAGTTTTCAGGAGTCATATCACCCGCTTCGCGGTGATATTTTCACCACCGTTGTTATCGTTAGTAGTTATGCCACCCTATCCGCCGTTGTGTTTTATCGGCGTACATGTAATAAATTGTTGAGCAGTCTCCGCTCAACCTTGTATTATATTCAGTACTCCTGGTATTTTTCTTCTGTGACCAAGATATTGTCTACCAGTGAGAAGGAATTCTTCTTTACTGGTCCGTAAAAGGGATTGGTCTCTCAATAAATATTTTATTAAAAACCGGTCGTGACACGGCCCGCGGCCCGGTGCACGCGCTGGCGAGCTCCCGCCCGCCGACTCCAAAAATTTTGGCCGAGATGGCGCGCCCAACCAAAGCCGGCTCCCAGCTGCCGGCTTGTCAAGATAGGAAGCTGATTGACCTTCTCGACTCCTACCCAACCTCGAAGCCCAATCAGCTTCGGGGACTACTGTCGGAGTAAATGGCCACGGGTAGTCTAACCGACTACCCATGGTTCTTCAAAAATTATCAGGCCGATCGAGCCTTCAAGCGTTCAAAGCATTGGGCTGACTTCCCCTGGCCGACTAGGGCTGGGGCCGGCTCCCCAAAGGCGACCCGGCCCCGGTAACCTCCACCAAGATGGTTGCGAGATGGCCGACTCCAGGAAGTCGGCGCCAAGAGGACCGACTTCTAAGAAGCAGCCATAAAGCGCGCCGACTCCACGAAGCTGGCCAAGACCGCACCCACCAAAACTACACCCACATAACGGTGACAAGACGGGGTGTGGCCACAGTGCGGCCCGCTACCCCCGAAGCCCGAGGCAAGCATGGCCACAGGACGCCGTACGGGACGGCCATCTCCCGTCCGGCTCGGCACTGTAGCCATGCTGGCCTCAACGTCATCCACGACCAACGCCAGTGCGGCCCACGGGCGGCGGGCCCCTTTAGCCAGAGAGAGGCATGAAGGCGGCCCGGCCTCCCCCAGTCGGCCAAGGGCGTAGCCGGCCCCAAGAAGCCGGCTACCCCCTCCCTCGAAGCATGTGCCACATTAAGGAGACAAGACGAGGTAAGGCTACAGTGAGAGCCCTCGAGGCGGCACACTGTAGCCACGCTTACCTCGACGAAGCCCGCGTCATCAGGGACGAGGCTACAGTAAGCAGCCGCCGACAAGACCCCTAGGCGGTGGGGCCGGCCTGTCGACCAAGAGGCCGGCAGCCGGCGGGACCCACCAGTCGGCGGGCCCCAATGGCCGGCTGAGAAGCCGGCGAGCGCAGACACTGACGACTGGGACCCGCGCCCAGCCGGATTACAATTGTATCCCCGGGGGGTAGGCCTATATAAACCCCCCGGGGCACCCATGCAAAGGGTTGGCTTCTTAGAGTTACACACACACCATAGAGAGAGGGAAGCAAGAGCTAGCCTTGTTCTTCTTCTCCCTTGAACCCAACAGCTCTAGGAGCATTTGTAGCTACTCTTTCTGATCTAGTGATCATGTGGAGACCCCGCAGAGCAGGACTAGGAGTGTTATCTCCACGGAGAGCCCAGAACCTGGGTAAGATTCGCCGGCGTGCATGTCTCCGCCTCATCCCGTTTCCAGGCACCGGCGACGTTTTACTGGCACCCACCATGATAAGCCACCCGTTGGCATATGTCGCACCTACCACCCGACAGAGACAGACACCCGCCAGTCACCTTTAAGCAATGAGTGCTCGCAACGATGAAACCAGTCTCGCGTAAGCGTACGCGTAATGTCGGTCCGGGCCGCTTCATCTCACAATACCGCTGAACCAAAGTATGACATGCTGGTAAGCAGTATGACTTATATCGCCCACAACTCACTTGTGTTCTACTCATGCATAGCATCAACGCATAAAACCAGGCTCTGATACCACTGTTGGGGAACGTAGTAATTTCAAAAAAATTCCTACGCACACGCAAGATCATGGTGATGCATAGCAACGAGAGGGGAGAGTGTTGTCCACGTACCCTCGTAGACCGAAAGCGGAAGCGTTATCACAACGCGGTTGATGTAGTCGTACGTCTTCACGATCTGACCGATCAAGTACCGAACGCACGGCACCTCCGAGTTCAGCGCACGTTCAGCTCGATGACGTCCCTCGAAATCCGATCCAGCCGAGTGTTGAGGGAGAGTTTCGTCAGCACGACGGCGTGGTGATGATGATGATGTTCTACCGACGCAGGGCTTCACCTAAGCTCCGCAACAATATTATCGAGCTGTAATATGGTGGAGGGGGGCACCGCACACGGCTAAAAGATCGTAGATCAATTGTGTGTCCAAAGGTGCCCCCTGCCCCCGTATATAAAGGAGCAAGGGGGGAGGCCGGCTGGCCCTTGGTGCGCGCCAAGGAGGGGGGAGTCCTCCTCCTAGTAGGAGTAGGACTCCCCTTTCCTAGTCCAACTAGGAAGAGAGAAGGGGGAAGGAAAGAGAGGGAGAGGGAGAGGGAAAGAGGGGCTGCGACCCCCTCCCCTAGTCCAATTCGGACTCCTCATGGGAGGGGGCGCGCCACCTCCTGGGCTGCTGCCCTCTCTCTCCCCTCAGGCCCACTAAGGCCCAATACTTCCCCGGGGGGTTCCGGTAACCCCTCCGGCACTCCGGTTTTATCCGAAACTTCTCCGGAACACTTCCGATGTCCGAATATAGTCGTCCAATATATCAATCTTTATGTCTCGACCATTTTGAGACTCCTCGTCATGTCCGTGATCACATCCGGAACTCCGAACAACCTTCGGTACATCAAAACATATAAACTCATAATATAACTGTCATCGTAACGTTAAGCGTGCGGACCCTACGGGTTCGAGAACTATGTAGACATGACCGAGACACCTCTCCGGTAAATAACCAATAGCGGAACCAGGATGCTCATATTGGTTCCTACATATTCTACGAAGATTTTATCGGTCAGACCGCATAACAACATATGTTGTTCCCTTTGTCATCGGTATGTTACTTGCCCGAGATTCGATCGTCGGTATCTCGATACCTAGTTCAATCTCGTTACCGGCAAGTCTCTTTACTCGTTCCGTAATATATCACCCCACAACTAACTCATTAGTCACAATGCTTGCAAGGCTTATAGTGATGTGCATTACCGAGTGGGCCCAAAGATACCTCTCCGACAATCGGAGTAACAAATCCTAATCTCGAAATACGCCAACCCAACAAGTACCTTTGGAGACACCTGTAGAGCACCTTTATAATCACCCAGTTACGTTGTGACGTTTGGTAGCACACAAAGTGTTCCTCCGGTAAACGGGAGTTGCATAATCTCATAGTCATAGGAACATATATAAGTCATGAAGAAAGCAATAACAACATACTAAACGATCGAGTGCTAAGCTAACGGAATGGGTCAAGTCAATCACGTCATTCTCCTAATGAGGTGATCCCGTTAATCAAATGACAACTCATGTCTATGGCTAGGAAACATAACCATCTTTGATTAACGAGCTAGTCAAGTAGAGGCATACTAGTGACACACTGTTTGTCTATGTATTCACACATGTATTATGTTTCCGGTTAATACAATTCTAGCATGAATAATAAACATTTATCATGATATAAGGAAATAAATAATACTTTATTATTGCCTCTAGGACATATTTCCTTCATATCTCTCCTTGTCTCCACCAGACACCCCCTCTTTCTGCACCACTTTCACGTTCGCACACGAACTATCTCTCAGCCCTCTAAATGTATGCATGCCCACGACACATTCACGTGTGACGGTCACTGTATTTCAAGCTAAAGCACTATACGGTCACTGGACTTCAGAATATGCTCATTACGGTCACCGTATACATTCTCATGGTGATCATACGGTATCTAGCTCATGATACGTCTCCGTATTTTCTTGATGACACTGACGGACTTTGCATTTGATGTGTGCTCTGTATTTTGTTGACGACACTTACGGTCATTGTATTTGAAGCAAAAGCACGATATGGTCATTGGACTTCAGAATAAGCTCATCACGGTCACCACATACATTTTGTCGTGCTAACCAACATGTGGTTGGATGGTTAGGAGGACAGTGGTTTCTCGAGCCCACCAGGGTTAAAGTCCTGGTGCTCGCATTTATCCTGGGTTAATTTCAGTATTTTCCGGCAATGTGCGTTCAGTGGGAGGAGACGTTCCACTCGACTACGAGGCACCTATGGTGACTTCGTAAAATCTCAAGATCATATGCTGGCTCACTCTCTCGAAGGTGCTCATAGGGGTAGGGTCTGCGTGTGTGCGCTTATAGCGGTGAGTGCTTGCGCGTATATATGAGCCCTTGCGTCTGTACCGTGTTAAAAAATACATGTGATGATTATACGGTCACTGGCTCACCCGTACAACTCTGTATTTTGTTGATGACACAATCAATTCACCAGTCAAACGTTCCACGTGGCGCAGCTAGTGTTGCACCATGGGGGCGCGTAACCATGGGGCCCACCTGTCAGCCCGTATATGAAAGAAATGGTAGTTTGAGTTTGTACTATGTTAATAAAATACATTTTAGGGTGATCATATGGTCACTAGCTCACCATACAGCTCCGTAATTTGTTGATGACACAATCAATTGACCAGTCAAACGGTCCACATTCAGCAGCGCACATTACCATAGGGCCCACCCGTCAACGCGTATATGAAGGACAGAAATGGTAATAAATTAGTGGTCGGTGGGTACTCGAAGTCGTGAACCTCTGGTTGACAGTCGCCGGCGGTGGGGGGGGCGCGTTGATTGGGCGATGGGGTGGGGATTGCCGGAGAAAAAGCTCGGCGCGGGGGGCCTAGAGGGATGGCCGGTGCGGCGGCAGACCGGTGTTGGGGAGTTGTTTTGGGGCGGGCGGGGCGGCGTGGCAGCGCGGGCCGGCCGCGGGCGGCGGGGGCCGGCGGTTCGGCCGGTGGTGGCTGGCGGCTCAGGGGGTGGAGTTTGATGATAAACTGCATGCCCTTGATTACGTATCCAACGCTGGAAAATCTAATGACCAGAGATGAAAAAGTCAGTCGACTGACGTGTAGCCTCACCCCACACGTACACATGCACGCACGCAAGACACGCACGCATGCAGGCGTGCAACACTGACACGTACACATAACGAACACACGCATGCATGTAGGCGTGCAACACTGACACGTACACATGCACTCACGAACACACGCATGTACGCACACATGCATGCAACACTGAAACGTACCCGCCTGCATGCACACATCACACGATGCAAGACACACGCTCAACCTATACGTGCATGCACCCTTTGTTAAGGACATGCATTGTTACGGGTATTGATCAATCTTATCTGTGATAAGCAGAACATTGATGTTTGCAGCGGTATTTATGAATCACAACGTATCAAACGGGCTATCAACATAGTAGGCTTATCTACATGAAAAAGATGATGTCACACTCAATGAACAATCATCGGTTTATGAAATGCCCGCTTCTGACCGCCCTGGCCCACCAAAGGTTCCTCTGCTGTGTTCTGCCTCGTTGGGTCACTGACATGCAGGCCATGTACCAAAAGAGCCCACACGTCAGTGGAAGAACAGCGCGGTGTCCAACGTCAGAGTCGAGGGCGCCACTCACAGCACGCCCGGCTGAACACGCCTCCTTGCCACATTCAAACGCCTCGATGAAACCCGCCCGTGTGGAAGCCGAGAAATCCACTCTGGCACACATCCGTTCATGATCGGGCCGGCATTAAACGCAACGCCGGCCGAGCTCCTCCCGTCCGTTGTCTATTTAATCTCCTATTTAAACGAGGCCAAACGCCGGCCAAGAATCGCACACCTCCGCCGCTCCCCTATCTCCTCCTTCACCATTTTGTCCACTCTTACAATGGCTTACGAAGAGTAGTTTTTCCGCATCCAAGCCGGCTGGGTGGCCCGCCGAGCCCGCCAGATACGAGCTATGCAGCTCGCTGATCCACCTCCCTCTATGATGCAGCCTCGTACCACGTCTCCCGTTTCTGTGGCCGAGACTCCCATGCCGGCGGCCCTGCCATGCAAGCAGTGACAGAAGCCGGGTGCACGGAGAGCGACGAGTCGGTGGCCAGCGCCTCCGCATCCGCCGCCATCATCGAGGAGAGGTAAAAAACGGGAGGCCGCCGCCGCTTGGGTCCCATGAAGGCCACCGCGGAGGCGACGCCGGCGTACACAGCAGGTGTCTTGCCGGATCCTTTTGTTGCGAGGACCTTCGTTGACCCCGCATGGGCTCCACGGAAGCGGGGAAGCCCCCTTCCACCATCATCTTCGGCATCAGCCAATGATATCAGTTGGACAGTGGGGAAGCGAGCTGTCCTTTGCACTGAAGTATATACCTCCGAGGCTCCCGGCAGTCCGGTGATCGTGTTGCCGGACATGAGGAACACAAATCGATCGGCGGGCGACCATTTAGGCCATGTATTATATGCATGTGTTGTCCAGAACTAGCACCGCGTAGTTCATTTGAATGTAATGAAATCCGTCATGTTTGTATGAAAATCCGGTATCTTATATGATTTCTGTCATTGTTTATATGAAATATCGCCGTGTTTGCGTGAATTTTGTCCGGTTGGTTGAGTTGCTGTCATAATGTGTGCGGCTACGGTTGGATGGCGTAATTTGCGGGTCGCCGGTCGGTCTGCGGGCGGCTCGGGTGGCGTGGTGGGACAAAAAGAACACAGCTCGTGCAAGCTCGTCTCCAACGTGCGCGCTGGAGGATGCATGAGCACCCGAGCCATTCCTCGTTCATCGGTGGCAAAGGCACCGGTGGACAAAAGGGTCACCAATATTTTGGCTACCCCGGGCAAGATCCAAACAGCCCCTCCCAATAGATTCAAATCCCTCGTTCGCCGTGGAATTTTGCCATGTGTTGTTTTCATGGACTAGCAAGATGCCCGTGCATTGCACGGAACATCAAGATGCACTTTTTTACAAAACACCTGTTGTGATTGACCCATGTAGGAGTAATCCCATTTTGTAAAAACTAATGGTATGTCGAGAATTTTATTGGATAAATGGTATCTCGAGAATTTTATTGGACTCCATTTTTGTATACAAGGCCACAAACCCATATTACAGGTACCAAGGCAAAAATTAATGTCTTCTAAGTCAATGTTGCAAGCCACCTTGTTTCCTTGTTTGCCGTGTAAATTAATGTGTATTCTTCTCTTTCATGCACATCAAGCCAATGCTCACACTCCCGCATGCATGCACGGCATAATTAATGTCCTCCTTTGCTAGTACTACGAGGCAAACACCATTAATATTGCATTGATTAGTGTTAGTGGCCTTGTATATCTGCAAATTGTAATTTTGATAGTGGCCTTGTATATAAAAATGGAGGGAGAAAGATGAGAGATAAGGTGAGGAGGAGTGGGGCGTGGTGGTGACTCGTGGTCGGACTGGGCGGAGGCATGGGGATGGACGGCGCATTATGTCTAGGTTTGTATCTCTCACACACACACCCACGTAGGTGGGGGACGTGCATGAAGAGAAGAGGTGCACGCACGGCGCATGTACTCCCGTCTCTTTCCCAACCACACCCGCGTGGGTACACGGTGGAGCTCATTTCTGTACGAAAAGGTAGCCCACGTGGTAATTTGACACGTGTAATGGTTGTCCACTTGGTGGAGGGAGGATCGTCTACCACGGGTGAACAAACAAATTGCGACTTGAAGCGTTATGTTAAAAAAAGAGGCAAACCATGTGGGGCCTACCTTGGAGGCAAGGCTCTGTACACTGGAGCACTTTTGATGTGTCCCGTCAACTCGCAGAGCGAGGAGAAGCTTGCTTAGTACGCTGTCTCCCCCGCCCATGGGCGCGGTGGCTCACAGGATGAGGTGAAGCTTGCTTATTAGTAGTACTCCCTCGCCCACGTGCGCGGTGGCTCGCAGGACGAGGAGAAAATTTTACTACCCCCTCCGTTTACTCCTCGTCCCTACTACCTTGGTTAGAGAGATTATCATATTGTTTGGAATATATATGTCCTTTAGTACTCCCTCCATTTACTTATACAAGGACACTATAAAAAAATACATTTTGCATCTATACAAGGCCACAAATAGTAATCGAGACAAAAGTTACCACTCCCTCCTTTCTAGTTTATGGCTCAATTTCAAAATCTCTCCAACCAAGGTAGACGGTGAGTTGTCGAATTAATTTCATACTCCTAGTTTGCACAAGTAATTAGTATGCTCATTTTTATCAAGAAGTTATGTTTACCGAGGCATTAATTAGAACGAATGCATGAATGACCACTAAATTTCCATGAACTTCTACATGCATTCGTGAGTTTTCTCTTGACACTGCTTGCATCGGGTGATCTAACGCACCTCAAAATCAAACATGTGATGGTACTACTACTAGTAGTAGAATAGAGACTTATAAAACGGAAAAACAAATGTTTTTTAGATGAGCCATATAAACCCTAGTGGGTACGTACTCCGTAAAATTAGATTTTCCCAAAACTAAGTCGCTCAACCTTTATTTGCTTGTTTCCCTTCCTGCCTCCTTGCCTCGATCGGACTATTCCAAAATCCCCTGCCTTCCGTGCGGGAAAAGACCCGCCATCGCCTTTTTTTAGTCCGGGTTTGTATCGATGGATCGCCGAAGCAGCAAAAACCCAAGCCGTGTCTTGTACTCCTCCGTCGACGCTCACTTTCATGAATTCTGTACTTCCTGTCGCCGACATGTGGGACATATAGCAACCAGGTCGACGTGTCAAGCACCAAATAACAGTGCAGAACAGTAGGGGGGCGCACCCCAGTCGTACCACCCCAGTAATAGTAATGAGCAATGAGACGTCAAATCACAATGCCGCACCTTCCCAGACGGACAAAGCAACCATTATTTCACACTTCGGTTCGCCATCATCTCAAACCACGTAGTATTGCTTCTGCCTCAAGAGGGACACGCGCATCGCCTTGGTACATCATGACACGTGGCACTGCATGACAGGCCATGCTCCCTCGCCGATCGCTCGGTAAAATCACCTCATTTTTACTATACTTCCTCCGTATCGGTTTACATGGCATGCACGTCATTCTAGGTTGAGAATTTAACTGGCTATATATGTGATGAACAGTATATGTTTAGAAACTACATCTGCTTAAGAATCCAATGATATACTTTTGTGACATAGTAACTCATATTTAGTTAGTCAAATGGATGACCTAGAACTACGTGCACACCCTATAAACCAAGACGCCTACAAAAGCAAGACACAGAGGGTAGTTCAATATGTATATTTTTAGATCAATATAGTCGGGATTCACCAAGGAGCAAAACCAAGTGGTAGGCTTCTCCTGTCGTGTTGGCGTAGCAACTCAAGCAGGGTCAGTCCGCACACGAAATGGCGACACACTTAGCAGGACCCCTTTGGCCGACATGTGGCTCATCCACCGTCTTGTTCCACGTGCGATGCACCAAATTACAGTTCGGAGCAGTGGTTGGAATTGGAGGCACCCCGGTCGTAGTGCCGCAATAATAGAAAATGAGCGATGAGGGGTCAAATCACAAAACCCCACCTTTCCCGCATTAAGCTGGACGGACGAAGCAACCATCATTTTACTCTAGGGTGCAAGAGCATAAAGAAATGAGAAAACCAATGATGCGTGCGGCAGCTACCTAGGGCACCCTAGGGTAGGGGTCTCCACTACAGATCCTTTTTTCTAAAGTTCCTCCACTACAAATCGGCTTCTCCCTCGTCCTCTTGAAGAAAACCGATGATGCGTGCGGAGGTAGGGTTTGTAGGAGTACTACGATGGCGTGTGGGGCCACGTCGTAGTAAATGGGAGAGGGATTGAGTTCGAGTCGATGCCTTAAATATGTGTGGGCCGCTTGGTTTTAGGGGAACGAGGCAGCATTTTGGGTTCGGGGTTCGACCGAAAGGCAATGATGCATGGGCCCTACATTTTCATATACCTAGGGCCGCGTGAAATTTGCTACTCTACTCAAAACTAGTATGGTACACATGCATTGAACGCATGAGATTTTGAAACCAAATTATGAATAACTACACACTATAGCATGTAAAGCTTTGAGTCATATATGCATGATGTAGATGTTCATTTAGTTCTTATAGTTCATCTCATTCAAAATCAATTAGTTTTATAAAAATGTTAAGATTCATGGGGTTGTGCACTGTAAAGCATAAATTAAAAAACAAATAATGGCAATTCATTTAGAAAAAAATCAATTATGATACGAAAGATTCTAGAACAAAGGAGAAGTGCTTGTGTTTTGAGGTTTGTGCATTATGCTTAAGTTCAACCATGGAGTCTTCTAAATTGTACATGTGGTAGATCTGGTGGAATGTTTATGATATCCAACGGCCAGTAGTGCTCGGATTTGCCATCTCTGCACTGTTGGATTAGCTTCATCCAGCGACCATCTTTCAAAGTTATTCGCACACTATATAATTCTTGTGCCATAGTTGCATGTCTTGGAAAAAAGCTACTAGTGGGTTGTACTAGCTATTTAGGAATAGAAGATGTATACATGGAAGTTGTAGGGAAAGAGATGACATGGAGTATCTCAATTCCTATGAGTAGGGATTGGAAAAGAGATGCAATTTGGTTCACATCATAGGAACTTCTCTATTGAATCTAGAGATGACATGTATCTCAATTCCTATGAGGAGGGATTAGAAAAGAGATGTAATTTGGTTCATATCATAGGAACTTTTCTATTGAATATACGCTAATGTTTATTTTCCTTTGAAATTATTGGAGTATAGGAATCCATTCATATGAACCAAGTGGCTCTAAATCTATAGAAATGATATCATGTTTGTTTCCTTTGAAATGTGGAGTATATGAATCTATTCCTATGAACCAATTGGCTCTAACGGAAAAATCATATCATATAGAGTTCCTATGATATTCCTCCACACCAAAGGATGGTTGAAATTGCTACAGGTGATACGATGGTCTTTCTTTGTAGACTCCTCCCCCATCTTTACAGTTACCTCTCGAAGATGAATGAAATGATATATACAGGGTATTCTACATGTGCAATTTGGTACATGAAAACTCGGTAAAAGTTTGCGAGGTTTGAATTTTCAATAAAGCTATATGCACTGCATTTTGCAATGGAGGGAGCATACGACAGTTGCTAACACTCACGTGGAAGATTTGTGTGTAGGAGGAGTGGTTGTACTGTTAAATGACATGGCAAAACTGACACTGTCGGATGCCGATCTAACGGTTCTTACGGCGTTCGTCAGGAAAAGCCTTGTGGAGAACGTTTGTCGGATAATAATTTACGGACACATGCATTGCATTGATACATGCCCCCTCTCTCTCACGCACACGCACCCTCACGAGTCATGACTCTCCTGAGTCCTCTCGCACCCACCGTATATCTGCAGGTAGGCGTCAAACACATATGTGCTCTTCACACCCTACCCTCAGAACTTCTAAAAAACAAAAGACGTCGCGCATATTTTATTTTAGCTCACACGTCACACACTTATACTATTACTCTTGTGGCGAACGTTCTTTGGGCATAGTATATTGTACTCTCACGAAGAGAAGAGATGCACGCACGCACTAGTTCTCTCACACCCACTCGCGGGTACACGTAGGAGCACAGTTTTCTGAAGCTAGTACAACAAAATCACTCCACTATATATATAAGCAGGAGCCTTAGCGCTGGCTTTACTAGGGTTCCTCTCGTTCACTCTCTCATGCTCTCCATATCTAAGAAAGACATAGGTGGCCACACTCTCTCTCAGCTCACGGCTGGTCACAAATCCGGCCGGACAACCTCGACCGGGGCAGGGGTGTAGGTGCATCGTTCACGCTGTTGTCGGCGGTGAGGGAGGAGACCTACGGCTGCCCGCGCGTCCCGATCGGCGGCCGTGCCGTTCTCTCTGAGAGAGCGCCGTCTCGGGAGGTCCTCCGACCCCTTCTTCCTCCCTGCGGTATTGTGGCCAAGATGCGGCCTCCCGACATCGTCTTTGCCACATGCCGACGACCCTCAGGTATATATTCCTTCAAAACATGCCTTGCTCTACTGCCCCAGCTCCCCACTTGGCTTCGTGTGGATCTTTTTCTACTTTCGTCCGCTGTTCCAAAGCTACCTAGACTTTTACTATCATTAGAGGTAAAGCTACTTCATACAGTCGACTCTAAGAGTTGGTTCAAACAGGGAAGAAAGTGGGAAAGCTGTAGCATGAATCGAGGACTTGGTTCTAAGAGGAAACAGGGGAAAGTAGTAGATACTAGCTACCCAACCGGTCTCTTGGTTGAAAAGACGAACAAAGCATGGTGGATGGCGAAGGGTGGGGGGGGGAAGTGGACCTATCTCTTGGTTGAAAAAGGAAAGAAAGTGACGGGTGTTGGGGGACAACGCAAATGAGAATGAGCAGGTCTAGATTTCCTGTGCTCACATAGGAAAATGTCGCGGAGGAAATAAAAAATGGGACAAATGCAGACATGCTGCCTGAGTGTTTGCCGCTCTCGGCAACCACATCTGCCTCACCACTTTATGCCCCTGCTGTCCCTACGCCCATATCGCTACCGTTAATGTAAAATCACATGAAGCATTAAGCAATGCCACCTAATGTCACTATAAGTAACGGTCTAGTGCCGTCGATAAATTGAAGCAATGCCACCACCATTTTATGAAGTGCTTCCATCTTGCTTTATTTCCCATGAATTGTGTTTGTGCAGTTACACTTAAATCTCACACCGCTAACATTGCTTCATCCCAGTGGAACTGCACAAATTTGATTGCACATTTACTGACCTTGTGCTACTCTCATGACAGTAATAGTAATGCTATTGTTCTGCATGTTAATCTAGTGGCAGTGTTGATGTGATGTGATGCTACTTACTTAAGGACACTTTCATACTGTCAATCTAGTGCCAATTATAACACAATAGATGCTGCTGTTAACCATACGCCACTGCAAATACCTATCACTGTTTAAATAACCGTATTTCGTATTTGCGCAAACAGGGATGTCTATCTGCATATCGTTTCGGGATGTCTGTCTCCGTATCATTTCTATCCGCGCAATCAAAAGCACACACCTCAGTTTTAGTAGAACTGCACAAAATGAGATGGCTATCCCTCGCTGCCGTCGTCTAACCACCCGTCTTCCAGGTATTCCTACATTGGTAGTTACCAGGTAGAATGACCGACGCAATATACAAGAAGTTGATTCGTACGTTTTACTTCCTGATTGCAGTGTAGGGACGAGCGAAAACTACTGCATCCTAGTCTGGAATGCACTTTCTACCAGTTCATCCATGGACCGAGGACTAGCTGGCACAGCTGCACGGCGGTTTTTTGGACAGGTGCGCGGACAAGAGGCATTGTTGTCTGCTTATTTCTGCAAATAGCGGTGCTTAAATTTAGTGGAATGCACAAGCATTTTAGCTGGTCAGTACACTGCATGGTTCAGTTCAGCATTCCAGCTGAGACCACAATTATAATTGGTTATTCTGGAATGAGAGAACCTAACCCTGGATGGTGGCAACAAGAAAAAACCAGAGTGAACTCCAGGAAATTTAAGCCTGCCGGGAGGCCCTTTGCTCAGAGAAGCCTTGCCTGTTTTTTCCTGATTTGTAAACCTTCTCACAACTTTGTCTTTTGCTGTGAACTAGTATATGTTTGTTATGTTCTATGAATCATTGAGATGTATAAAATTGCATAACTTATGCATTTCAAGTTTTTTATGAAGCCGAGTTTAATGGGAGTGTTCCACATGAACGCTGGACTAGCGTGTGAACGTTTGTAATTTACATTGTGGCCTCAGTTAACTGCATGAACAACTGTAACAAGATACATAGTTGCTTATATGTCGGACAGCAGATTGTTGATTGTTAGCTGGTCGATAGCCTAGTGTTGATGCGAGCTGAGCCAATGTGCCGTGTTTTGCACAACTGCTTACAAGTGGGGTAGCACCGACAGTGTTTACAAGTACTTATGTATACGTTGGCGCACAGTTCTCGAACGACTACTCTATTTCATCAAAACACACACTGCTCGTATGATAAACCGTGACAACATATGTCTTACCATGCCATATTCATGAAAAAACTAGTGAGGACGCATCTGTTTCGGCAACAATTACGATGGTTCTCACATGATTCACAGGCACACAAAAGTAGCAGCAGTTCTCTATGCTCATTTCAATATGGTGTTTGGCCCCATAGTTCTTCAGGTACTTTATATTATCATCTACACTTGTGACCATAAGCTGCATTTTAAATTTCTGCGCATCAGTTATATATCATCTTGGAGTACACATTTTGTACTAATATTATGTTCTATGCTCAATGAAGAGTTTCTCCATGGATGGCCTATCAATGGGGCTGGACTCTGTCAAGATCTTATATATCCAAATGAATAGTTTTGATCTGAACAAGATTATTGGCTTGCTGCAATGCTTTCCATGTCTGGAGAAGTTGTATATAAAGGTGATAATTTCACGCACATTCGAAGCCCGCATATAGTGTACTAGAATTAACCGTTCAGCTGTTGCTCTTTCGACACTCTTTTTTTAGACCTTAACTGTTTTCAATCTTCATGTCTATTTAGGCAACAGGACGGGGTAAGAAAGCTATAACCAATCGGTGGATTCATAAGCATCGGGATTTTCTCACTTCTCATGAGATTCGATTGAAGACAATAACGCTAGAACGATATATAGCCAACCGTGCAAACAGTAGATTTGTCACATTCTTCCTGCTGAATGCGAGGTTACTATTGTCCATCAGGCTTAAGTTTATCAGCAGCATGGTTTTGACGGATGGGTATGTGGAAGAGCAAAAAAAGGAGTTTCAGGTGAGCAAAAGAGCTTCTGAACGTGCCGGGCTTCTATTTACAACATATTGTGGTCATAATCCAGTAAATTTTACGACCCAGGATGTTCATTCTATGGACCTGACCGATCCATTTGACTGTGACTGCCGAAAACATTGCTGGAGTTAGATGTTGTTGCCCTTTTCAACCTGGTTTTTTTTGTAAACCTGATGAACAATTAACCCTCGTGCTTTTGTACAGTTTGTAAGCTGGAGTTAGATGTTCTTGCCCTTTTCAACTCGGCTGTGACTGTCATATTTTCTTTGAAACAAGGCAAATGGCTTGCCAGTCGTTTAATTTAGAGTGAAATATTGTAACAACTAACAAATCCCAACCAAGGGAAATAACATCACTCTCGCCGGCTGCTTCAGTTCACTGTTCATTACAGAAGCCAAGTGATTAGCCCCCACCAGCACCCACAAACTTATTTTGAACTAGCACATCAAATGGGCTGTAAATTTTCATAGGAAAGGCTGCATGACCGTGACAGATTTGGATTCTGACATTTGGGACCCGCGAGGAAATAGCCTATCCAAGGTGGTGTCGACTTACTAGCCAGTCAACAAACGATTCTGCCTACCAACCGTTGGATTGACATCCAACATCTGTCATGTATCTTCTATCTCTTGTCTTCTTCTTCCTCCAGCCACCCAAACCAAACCACCCCGTCGGCTCCGCCTGCTCCCGCCTCCCATGGCTAGCTGTGCCTCCGCCGCCCTACCGTACGTACCCTCCAACGTTGGCAAGTCCCTCCCTCTATTCCCCCACACGTCCTGTTATTCTCCGGTGATGTCAGCCCCAACACGCACCCGCACCCGAACCAGTCAACCCTCGTACTCCCCTCCGCCTGCGACTGGACCGGCGCATCTTCCACAGCTCCTACTCGTTCCATCTGAGGCCTCGCCGTCATCCTCTGCCTTGCGGCCTTGGTTCGCTCACTGTGCGCCGTGTGCCGCCCTCTGGCGTTGTCAACGTCGTCAACAACCGAAAGGACCAAGGAGATGACTGTACGTGGATAGGATGATAGTAGGGACCCACCAGCGTCATGGTTCCTCCTAATGGTTGGACATCTGGGGCTCACGCCATTGTCAACGTAGTCAATAAAGGAGAGAATTACACTACGAGCGGCTGACACCAGGGACCCAGCAGGTCGCGCAGTTTTTTTTTTGAGGAACAAGCAGTTGTTATTTATACTAGTTTTAGCGACGGATCAGGGTAACAACGGGGCTGTGCGGGGGCTGTGGCCCGTCTAGCCAGGGTTTTATTTATGTTTTCCACATCATGATCCCAGTTGTCTTTTTTCTTGCTGAAAATGGCTAGCCTAGTTCTATTTTTTAAAAGAAATACCCAAACGAGGCCTACTTGCTTTATCAGCCCTGTTGGGCTGCAAATCTTTCAAGATGAGGAGAGTTTCATTCGGTTTGCCCAGAAATGGGCTGTAAATTTTTAAAACACATCAAACCGAGAATTAGTTTCATTTTTTTCATTACAAGATTTTAAATTCCATTGATTTTTATGCATGGACAATTATTTGGATTTTATATTTATATAAATAATTTTTCAAAATAGTTTGAATGTGAATCGATATTTCGGGATTAAAAACAGTTGACCCCACTGAAATATGCAAAATTTCGTATACTTTTTAACCGTGGCCACAATATGGGGTGTAATGCTAACAAAAATAAGATGGGCTCCAAAAAAATTCTTAAGAATTAGCAAATGGGATGTACATTATTAGAAATAATGGCAGATGGGCTGTATGCTGTTTTCCACAGATTTGAGGCTGACTTGTGTGCCTACTTAGTCAACACACGAGAGCAGTGACTGTTGGATGTCCATCCAACGGCGGTCGTGCTTCTTCAATCTCTGCTCTTCCTGCTCCAGCCGCTCAAACAAGCGCCGGCGGGACTGCCTGCTCCCTCCTCCCGCGACCGGCTATGCTGCTGCGCAGACCTCACCGCCCCACCGTACTCCCATCGCTGACCTAGCCATCCCTCTACTCATCCACACCTGTTGTTATTCTCCGGGGACGGCAGACGAACCAGTAAACCCTCGTACTCCTCCACGTGGGAAACAACTGCCGAGTCTTCCCTGGCTCCATGTCGTTCCCTTCCTAGGCCTCGCCGTCGTCCACCGCCCTGGTGCTCTCGGCGCGGCCTGGTCAACATGGTCAATGAACGACATCCATCGGAAGTGGACTGTACGTGGAGAGGCTGACAGCTGGGTCCACAGCCGCACGCAAGGAAATGCCTCCTTATTACGCGCAAAATATTGATTCCCTCACTGTCGGATGTGGGGTTCCGGCAAAACCCTTAAGGTTCGAACTCTGGGGTGCGCATGAAGTCTTTCCCTCCTACCGATCTACGCCCTAGCTCACTAAGAACTCGCGGACGAACTCGACGAACTCGCAACACAGAAAGAAACGCGATTTATACTGGTTCGGGCCACCGTTGTGGTGTAATACCCTACTCCAGTGTGGTGGTGGTGGATTGCCTCTTGGGCTGATGAGGAACAGTGCAAGGGGAAGAACAGCCTCCTGAGGTTGAGGTGTTCTTGTGCTCTGTGGACTAGTGCGTGAGAGCTCTATGAACTACTCCGTTGCCACCTACTGTGGTGGCTAGCTCTACTTATATAGGCCCTGGTCCTCTCCCCAAATATTGAGCGGGAAGGGAGCCAACAACGGCGGGCAAATTTAAAGGTGGACAGCTAGTACAAGCTATCCTAACAAAAGTGGTCTGCGCCTGCGAAAGGCTCTGGTGGTGACGCCGTCTTGGGCTCCACGATGACCTCCGTCTTGCTGTCCTTCTAGTCTTGGTCTCGTGGCACCGATATGGCAACCTTTGCCTGATGCCTCGGTACTCCTCGCCTGCGCTTGCCTCCTTAGCACCAAAGAGGAAACAAGGACGCTGCACGCGCTGGCGCCCGCCTGGCGCCCCCTGGTGTCGATCGTCATGGCTCACGTCATGAAAGCCTCGTGAGGTTTGCCCCGCCTTGATATCTCCGCTCCTCATGAGACTGCCTGGCTAGGCCACTCCTGAGGAGGTCTTGCGTCGTCCACCTCATGAGGCTTGGCCCCTCGCGAGGGTCTTGGATGCTTTGTTGACGAAGGTGGGCCGTACTGTTGGGGAACGTAGTAATTTCAAAAAAATTCTACGCACACGCAAGATCATGGTGATGCATAGCAACGAGAGGGGAGAGTGTTGTCCACGTACCATCGTAGACCGAAAGCGGAAGCATTAACACAACGCGGTTGATGTAGTCGTACGTCTTCACCATCCGACCGATCAAGTACCGAACGGACGGCACCTCCGAGTTCAGCACACGTTCAGCTCGATGACGTCCCTCGAACTCCGATCCAGCCGAGTGTTGAGGGAGAGTTTCGTCAGCACGACGGCATGGTGACGATGATGATGTTCTACCGACGCAGGGCTTCGCCTAAGCACCGCTACGATATTATCGAGGTGTAATATGGTGGAGGGGGCGGCACCGCACACGGCTAAGAGATCAATGATTAATTGTTGTGTCTATGGGGTGCCCCCTGCCCCCGTATATAAAGGAGAAAGGGGGGAGGCGGCCGGCCTAGGAGGAGGGCGCGCCAAGGGGGGAGTCCTACTCCCACCGGGAGTAGGACTCCTCCTTTCCTTGTTGGAGTAGGAAAAGGGAAGGGAGAAGGAGAAAGAAGGAAGGGGGAGCCCCCCCCCTCCCTAGTCCAATTCGGACTAGTCCATGGGGAGGGGTGCGGCCACCCTTTGGGGCCTTTCTCTCCTTTCCCGTATGGCCCATTAAGGCCCAATACGAATTCCCGTAACTCTCCGGTACTCCGAAAAATACCCGAATCACTCGGAACCTTTCCGAAGTCTGAATATAGTCATCCAATATATCGATCTTTACGTCTCGGCCATTTCGAGACTCCTCGTCATGTCCCCGATCTCATACAGGACTCCGAACTCCTTCGGTACATCAAAACACCTAAACTCGTAATATAACCGTCATCGTAACGTTAAGCGTGCGGACCCTACGGGTTCGAGAACTATGTAGACATGACCGAGACACCTCTCCGGTCAATAACCAATAGCGGAACCTGGATGCTCATATTGGCTCCCACATATTCTACGAAGATCTTTATCGGTCAGACCGCATAACAACATACGTTGTTCCCTTTGTCATCGGTATGTTACTTGCCCGAGATTCGATCGTCGGTATCTCGATACCTAGTTCAATCTCGTTACCGGCAAGTCTCTTTACTCGTTCCATAATACATCATCCCGCAACTAACTCATTAGTCACAATGCTTGCAAGGCTTATAGTGATGTGCATTACAGAGTGGGCCAAGAGATACCTCTCCGACAATCGGAGTGACAAATCCTAATCTCGAAATACACAACCCAACAAGTACCTTTGGAGACACCTGTAGAGCACCTTTATAATCACCCAGTTACGTTGTGACGTTTGGTAGCACACAAGTGTTCCTCCGGTAAACGGGAGTTGCATAATCTCATAGTCATAGGAACATGTATAAGTCATGAAGAAAGCAATAGCAACATACTAAACGATCGAGTGCTAAGCTAACGGAATGGGTCAAGTCAATCACATCATTCTCCTAATGATGTGATCCAGTTAATCAAATGACAACTCATGTCTATGGCTAGGAAACTTAACCATCTTTGATCAACGAGCTAGTCAAGTTGAGGCATACTAGTGACACTCTGTTTGTCTATGGATTCACACATGTATCAAGTTTCCAGTTAATACAATTCTAGCATGAATAATAAACATTTATCATGATATAAGGAAATAAATAATAACTTTATTAATGCCTCTGGGGCATATTTCCTTCACGTACAGGCCCGCTAGCTTAGCCACGCCGTGGGCCGCAGGCAGGCAAGTCTGGGGACCCCCGTTCCCAGAACGCCGACAGTAGCCCCCGGGCCCAAGGTGCGCTCGGGCTTGGCTTAGCGGCGAAGCCAAGAGGCAAGTATGGAGCGCCGCGGGCCCCCAAAGCCTGCGGCCACGGTTGACGCGTGGCGGTTGATTGGACGTGGGCGTCTCCGCTTCCCCACGCTGCCTCGGCAACTGCTCGATTGGACAAAGGCTGGCGCGGACAACGCTTGCCTTCATTGCTCCTTCCTTGCCTCGCTCCAGATCCCCTTTCTCGCTCTTTGCTACCGCTACCTCCAAATCTGCTCCAATCTCACTCCGCATCCACGACCCATGGCGCCGCGCAAGGTCAGGACTTCCTCGGCGCCGGCTTGGTACGATCCGGCTCTTGAAGCACCCACTGTCACAGAGAAAAGCCTCGCCTCTGTGCGCCTGCTGACGGCGGGGGAGAGCAACGAGTGGGGGAAGACGAAGCTCCGGCTTGCCTCCGACGAGCTGGAGCCTGAGGGGAGCACCTTCTCCCCCCTCTTCTCGAGCAGCGTCGCCGTTGGGTTGGTTCCTCCTTTCTCCGATGTCTTTTATGAGGTTCTCGACCAATACGAGCTGCTGGCATTGCACCTCCATCCCAACTCCATCCTCCTCTTGTCCATCTTCACCTACTACTGCGAGGCGTACCTGGGCGTGCTGCCATCCGTGACGCTCCTGCGCCACTTCTTCTTCCTTCGCATCACCGATGGGCCACTCTCCGGATGCGCCAACTTTGTCGCGTCTGGCAAGGCCAACTCAATCTCGAGCACCGGGAAGAGGGCCGACAATATCCGATCCAAATGGGTCATGATGGACGCCAGGTGCGCCCATCCGCACCTGGCGTTACCGACAGAGGTGCCCCGGCTCAACAAGGGGTGGCCCAAGGCGGAGCTTGCCGATGAGCGGGCGTTGTCGGTGTTGGGGCAGATGACGACTGACTTGCAGTCGGGCAACGCGAAGGCGGCCAAGGTGACGGGGGCGATGTTCCTGAGGGAGTTCTTGATGCTGCGGGTTGCCCCACTCTAGGCGCGCACGCGCCTCTTGTGGGAGCTTGAAGAAGAGGGGAACAAGACCCGCCTGAGGCCTGGGGCCCTTCCTGGCGACGAATTGGATGCTGTCCTGCGCCTCATAGTCAGGGACAACCAGGAGTACCCGACTAGTGCCTTCGTTTCTCTGTTCCTTCGCAAGGACTGGGAGGAATTTGTCGCCTCCAGGCCGACCTTTGATGCGCGCGGCCTGGTACCGCCGGCGCCCGCAGGAGCTCCTGCGGCACCGGAGCCGGTGGAGGTGTCCTCTAACGAGTCCCGTGGAGGGGAGGAGGAGGTGGTGGATTTGGAGAAGACTCTTGAAGAGGTGGGGGGACTTCCCCCCTGAGCAAGGCCGAGATCCTCCGTGCCCTGCCTGACGACGCCGAGGATGACGCTCGCCAGGAGGAGAGGGGGCAGCCCCTCATCCCGACAAGGGGTAGGTCGTCGCTGGTGCCTCGCGATGCCGCCTCCGTCCCGACGCCTCCTAGGGCTGGCTCCGGCCCTGCCTCCGCACCGCCTGCCGCCGCCGGAGCCCGCACACCTGCTCCTCAGGTCCCGATGCTGTCAGGCTTCAAGCTTCCCAAGCGGAAATATGTCACGGTGGATCGGTAAGTGTCTTAAGCCTCGCCTTGTCCCTGCTTGTACTTGTCACTTTCTGATGCTCGCCTTTGGTTGATCAGGCCGACACCTTCGGCGAAGAAGAGGAAGGAGGATGCGGCAGCCGTGCCCTCCTCCGCAGAGAAAGGAGGCAGCAGCGCCCGCAACCTCCCAGCCCGGTCGCCCTCGCGGGGCCAAGAGGAACATCACCGTGTGGAATCAGCCCCCATGGCCCCGCTGGCTCCGGAAGTGCCAGTGTCTGGTTCGGCTGGAGAGGTCCCGGCTACTCCGGAACCCGCAGTCTCCCAGGCCTTGGTGGCGACGTCGTCTCCTGCTACTGCTGCACCTTCACTCCCGGGTTTTTCTGCCTCTGCTGCTGTCATGGAGCATGCTTGGAGATGACCCAGTTGCAGGCAGATCTCTTGAGTGCGGACCCTCGCCTGGTGGCTGGGCGCCTGGAGCTGGCTTCCGGCTGGCTTCACTCCGACTTGGCGGTTCGCGCAACGCTGAGTCGGGCCATGGCGTCTTCAGAGAAGGAGAAGCAGAGTGCCGCCAACGCTGCAACCGATCACGAGGCGGCACTGAAGGACGCCGAGGCCGCCCGCGACCGTTGCCGAGAGCTGGAGGATGAGCTGAAGAGCCTGCGCGACGAGCACGCCAAAGAAGCACGCTGCCGCCAAGCGAAGGAGGAGGAGGTGAAGGCCCGGGAGGACGCCGTCAAGAACCGTGATGCTGAGCTGGCAGAGCTGGAGAAGACGCAGGCCGCCGAGCGCAGCCGGCTGGAAGGGATGGAGCGTAAGGCGAAGGCGAGGGAGGCCGATCTTGATGCCAAGGCGCGAGTCCTGGCCGAAGATCGCGCGGCCTTTGCCGACCTCGAGGAGAGATCTCGAAGGGCACTGAAGATGCTCTACGAGCATGGCCTGGAGAAGTCGCTGGCCACCGATGTGGACGGCCCTGCCCGGCTGCTTCCTCTCTTGGTGAAGGCGCTCGAAGAAGTCGTCGATGGTGTCGGTCCCATGGCGGAGGCAGAAGCTCGCGTCCTGTCTTCAGCTGCATTGACTCGCATCTTCAGCCATCTGCACCTCCGCGACCCCAATGCTTGCCTTGACGAGCTGCTGGAGCCTGTGGCTGAGGATCAATGTGAGGCCGCCGCCGCAGCCGTACAAGGTCAAGTGGAGGCCTTGCTGAAGAAGTTCCGCGACTTTCTCTCTGCCCCTTTGTCCGGCGATGTCGCCGATCCTGCGGCTGGTGGTGAAGGTGAAGACAACGTCACCCACGAAAGAGCACCTTCCGCAGGAGATGGCGGCATCCAGGGTGACCTGCGGCTATTCTCCCATTTCATTCCTGCAACATGCATCAGGCCTCGTGGAGGCGTTTAGACTTTTCATTTGATATTGTGAGGACAATGTGTTTGTAATATTTGCTTCGAGATTTTGCGAATTCCTTCCTATTTGCTTTGTGTTCTGCGTCGGCAGAGCCCGGCCCCGCGCATACCTCGACCGCCATTGGGCCGACCGGAGACTAGGGCGGACCAAGGAGTGAGGGGCTACGTGACCAGTTAGGCTCCTAAGTCGCGATGCTCAGGAGTCCCCCTTGACGCGCAAACAGCTTATAGGGAGAGTTCGCGAGGATAGATTAATGTTCTACGTCGGCAGAGCCCGGCCCCGCGCATACCTCAACCGCCATTGGGCCGACTGGAGACCAGGACGGACCAAGGAGTGAGGGGCTACGTGACCAGTTAGGCTCCTGAGTCGTGATGCTCAGGAGTCCCCCTTGACGTGCAAACAATCTCCATACCTTCCCTCGCCGAGGCCTCAGGAGGGGCGTGCGACGACCAGGTCCGGGAGACCTATTTGGGCGGCATGCGCTTGGGCGTGACCCGAGAGCAGCCCCCAGGCCTGGGAGGCCTGGTTGGGTGGCGTATGCTTGGGCGTGACCCGAGCGCAGCCCCCGTGTCCAGCCCCCTCGCGCGGCTCTCCAGAGGGGAGGCGTTGCAGTGAGGCCGGACGCTGAGCTCTGGGCTCCCTGAGGTTGGTACGACCGTGGAGCCTCAGTTGTTTATCACCAGCGTGGAGCATAGTGCTTCCGCTTGTGCACGGGCATAGCCGCTCCTCGGCAGTGTCGACGGCCAGCGCGGAGCATGGTGCTTCCACTTGTGCGTGGGAGGGGGGCCCCCTCCGGGAGGAGCCCTCGGGGCGTGTACAGCCCCGCCCTGACACGTGGCTTGCACGGCAGGGCTGCGAGGTGTATTTAGGCACTCGTGAGCCAGCGCCGGACTCACGAGGCCCTACCTCAAGGCGGGTTGCGCCTGGTCTTGAGTCTTGATTGCTGTGTGTTCCTGCAATGCGGTCAGGTGCAAGCACTCTACGTCCTCAGGTCCCGGCCCTCGAGCGAGCTCAGCCGCCGCTGGTATGCCAGGTCGCGATGCCGTGGTCAAGGCCAGGGGGTGAGGGCTGGAGAGCCAGTAAGAGCTCCTGAGTTGCGATGCTCAGGAGCCCCCCTTTTAACGCGTAAGCGAGTTGCACGGGATGAATGGACCCGTGGCGGGTGGCGATCGAGCAGGTGATGTCCATAGGCATGTTAAGCACGGAAGGCAAATCAGCTTATGTAAATGCAGGAGATACACGCCACTGGGTCCGGCCCGAGCGGCTTAGGGATGATGTAGCCCGAGGGGCGCCCCCAGCAAGGTAAGCTAAAGACATAAGCAAAAGGGATGCATGCCACAGGGACGGACCCATGCGGCCTGGGAATAGTGCAGCCCGAGGGGCGCTCCCAGCTGAACGAACTTGGAAAGTGTCAACTGGTTCTGTAGACGAAGGAGAGTCGGTGCAGCTGAAGGCGCGCCGCGAAGGGATGGTTTCTCACGAACCACCGGGCCCCTGAGCCTCGGGAGGCTCTGGGGGCTCGGGAGGTTCCTTGGAGACCGTCTCCATTTCCTCCAGGACGGCGTGGTACCTGGCCTCCTGAGCCGCCAGGACGTGCCGCATGTTGCGCTGATAGGCTGACGCCACGCTCGGCAAGCCGAAGGGCATGCGAACGTAGTTGTGTGGTGGACCCTCGCAACGGCCCACACACGAAGGCCAGAAACGCTCCTGAGAAGCGGCCATGTTGAGCCCTGGGATGTCGATGCAGACGTGCAGCCCGGCATCCTCGCCTGGATGGGGAGCTGCGCCTCGTGAGCGGCTGTCACCGCGCATGGCCCTTCCGTCTTGCAGTTCCTGAGTGGTCTTGGTGATGAACTCCTGAGTGGTGGGCACTCCTTGCCCTGTGTTCTCTTGAGGGAGACGTGCCACGAAGCACGCCTCCAAGTGGTGCTCAAGCGCCTCCCTTGTGAGGTTGGCAAGGTCTGAGGCCCTCCAGAAGAGACCCCCGAGCCCTGCCCAAGGAGGGCGCCGGGCGCGCCTTCCTATGCGACGGAGGGAGGCGTCCCTAGCGCGGGCGCTGATCCTGACGAGGTTTCAGCTGCGACGCCATCCTCCTGAGGTCCGGCGTGATGCAGCTGCTTCTTCTTGGGGATGGCCTCCGGAGGGCCCTCACTTCTGCTGTCGGGGTCGTCGGTTGCTGCGGATTGCAAGGCGCGCTCGAGGGAGCACACCGCGTCTCTTTCTTCACATGGGACCGTGATGACTTCGCCGCTTCCCGGCATCTTGAGGACATTGTAGCCGTGATGGGTGACTGCCATGAACTTGGCCAGGGCTGGATACTCGAGGATGGCGTTGTACGGTAGGCGGATGTGCGCGACGTCGAAGTCGATGAGCTCGGTGCGGTAATTCTTGCGCTCCCCGAAGGTGACAGGCAGGCGGACCTGCCCAATCGGTGTGGTGGAGCCGTCGGTCACTCCTGAGAAAGGCTTGGTAGGCTGAAGCTGCTCATATGGCACTTGGAGGTTGTCGAACGTGTCGACGGACAGGACGTTGAGCCCTGCGCCGCCGTCGATGAGGGTCTTGGTGACCTGCACATTGCTGATGACTGGGGAGCACATCATTGGGAGGACGCCAGCGGTTGCTGCGCACTTGAGCTGATCTGCCGAGTTGAAAGTGATGGCGCATTGGGACCATTTGAGCGGGCGCGTGGCCTCGAGCTTGGGGAGGACTGCGTTCACTTCACGAGCAAACTGCTTGAAGATACGCTGCGAGGCTGGGGCCTGAGCTCCGCCCAAGATGCAGGCGATAGCGCGTGGCTCCTGGAAGCCCCCAGCCCCCTCGTCTTGGTGGTGGTCGTCGTTCCTTCTTGGTGGCGGCGGCAGCGGGGGAAGACCGGCGTTTCCCTGAGGATGGTCCTCATGAGGCTGATCTCTCCAGGCGCCCTCGCGAGGATGATCCTGCCAACGGTCCTCACGAGGCCTGTCGCACCACTCCTGGCGTGGGCCACGGTCGTGCCAGCGTCCGCCTCCACGTCCGTAGCCCCGGTCGCTACGCTCGAGGCGTCGACCGAAGCGTCCTTCTCGTATGGCTCTGAGCTCTTGACAGTCACTGGTGTTGTGGGTGTTCAGGTTGTAGAAGGCGCAGAACGGTCGGCTATTCTTGGATGACTCGGGCTGATCCCTGCCCCGCTTGGTGTCCGGCTCCGCCGCGAGCACAGCCGCTTCCTTGCGCTTCACGTCCTTGGCCTTGGCCTTCTTCTCCTCTTCTCCCGCAGCTGGTAGCTCGAGGAGGGAAAGGCGCCCCTCCTCAGCTCTTACGCACTTGGTTGCCAGGTTGAACAGCTCCTGAGATGTGCACAGCTCCTTGTGGATGGCGAGCTCCTCCTTCATCATGACGTCACGGACGCTGTCAGAGAACGCGGAGATGATGGCCTCATCCGTGACCTTGGGGATCTTGAGGCGAGTGTTGTTGAAGCGCTGGATGTACTTCTGGAGGGTCTCTCCTGGTTGCTGCTTGATGCGGCGCAGGTCGCCCGCGGCCGGCAGGCGGTCGTGGGTGCCCTGGAAGTTGGCGACGAAGCGGTCGCGCATCTCGTCCAAGGAGGAGATCGAGCCGTGCTGCAGGTTCAGGAGCCAGGAGCGGGCACCATCCTTGAGAGCCATGGGAAACCAGTTCGCCATGACCTTCTCGTCGCCGTTGGCTGCTTCGATGCTCAGCTCGTAGAGCTGCTGGAACTCCGCGGGATCGGCGGTGCAGTCGTAGCGGGGAGGCAGATCCAGCTTGAACTTGCCTGGCCAGGCGACGCTACGCAGCTCGGGGGTGAAGGCGCGGCAGCCGTCCATGGTTGCCGTGGCCCGCCTCGGAGGTGGAGCTTGGTCTTGATGAGGTCCACGCACTGCCTCCGCAGGCGGCGCACGGTCTTGATGAGGCGGTGCGGGGAGCGCTGGTGCAGCTTCTCGCGATTGAGGGATTTCTTGACAGCTTCTCTCTTCAAGCGCGGGCACCGGGCGTGGTGGATCACGCCATGGGGCCGCGCGCCTTGGTGCCAAGGCACCGTCTTGGGGCAGAGGTGGGAGAGGCGCTCCATGAGCCTCATCGCCCGTGGCTGGCGGAGGGTGAGGCAGAGAGAGGGACGACGCCGGGGAGCCCCCTGCGGCGCGGACGAGCTCGGCGACGCGGTCGATCCACTCCTCGTAGAGGTCGTCGACTGGGCGGTAGCGTAGGAGCTCGTTCGCCGCGAGAAGCACGGCCCGCGCCTCCATGGGAGCGTGGCGAGCGTGAGACAAAGAACCGGCTGGGGTCAGCGACGGAGTGGCGGTGCGGCCGTCCTGCCGCACCGATGGATACAACGAGGACGCCTGCTACTCGTTCTCCGCCGGGCCGGTGGCAGCGTTGGCGGCGGGAGGCGGAGAACGACGAGGTGGCCCGCAGACGGGAGCCGTCTGAGCAACACGGGGGTGAGGGCAGCCCGGCGCTCAGCTCGAGCACGGCGAGCGTCCGCCATGGAATCGACGAAGCGACGGAGAGACGGATCGATGAGAAGGGAGCTACGGCACACCCCTACCTGGCACACAAAATGTCGGATGTGGGGTTCCGGCAAAACCCTTAAGGTTCGAACTCTGGGGTGCGCGCAAAGTCTTTCCCTCCTACCGATCTATGCCCTAGCTCACTAAGAACTCGCGGACGAACTCGAAGAACTCGCAACACAGAAAGACACGCGATTTATACTGGTTCGGGCCACCGTTGTGGTGTAATACCCTACTCCAGTGTGGTGTGGTGGATTGCCTCTTGGGCTGATGAGGAACAGTACAAGGGGAAGAACAGCCTCCTGAGGTTGAGGTGTTCTTGTGCTCTGTGGACTAGTGGGTGAGAGCTCGATGAACTACTCTGTTGCCCCCTACTGTGGTGGCTAGCTCTACTTATATAGGCCCTGGTCCTCTCCCCAAATATTGAGTGGGAAGGGAGCCAACAACGGCGGGCAAATTTAAAGGGGGGCAGCTAGTACAAGCTATCCTGACAAAAGTGGTCTTCGCTTGCGAAAGGCTCTGGTGGTGACGCCGTCTTGGGCTCCACGATGACCTCCGTCTTGCCGTCCTTCTGGTCTTGGTCTCATTGCACCGATATGGCAACCTTTGCCTGATGCTTCGGTACTCCTCTCCTGCGCTTGCCTCCTTAGCACCAAAGAGGAAACAAGGACGCTGCGCGCTGGCTCCCGCCTAGCGCCCGCGTGGTGTCGATCGTAATAGCTCACGTCACGAAAGCCTCGTGAGGTTTGCCCTGCCTTGATATCTCCGCTCCTCATGAACCTGCCTGGCTAGGCCACTCCTGAGGAGGTCTTGCGTCGTCCGCCTCGCGGGGCTTGGCCCCTCGCGAGGGTCTTGGATGCTTTGTTGACGAAGGTGGGCCGTACAGGCCCGCTAGCTTAACCATGCTGTGGGCCGCAGGCAGGCAAGTCTGGGGGCCCCCGTTCCCAGAACGCCGACACTCACTTGACAGCTAGGACCCACGGGAAGGGCTTTTGTATTTCGCGAAAAAAACGTTCCCCCCGCTGATAGGTCGGACCCACAAGCTATATCTTCGCACGCAAGGAAGTGCCTTCTTATTACGCAAAAAAACGAATACCCCCTGCTAGCTGGGACCCACCATAGTGGGTGGCTGACTTGTGGGCCTACTAACTTGATGGGGACGGAGGGCTTTGTCAACTTAGTCAATATGAACGATTCTAGCTCCAGTGACCATACGATGTCCATCCAATGGCCATAGTGCTTCTTCAACCTCTGGTCTTCTTGCTCCAGCCGCCCAAAGCAGCGCCGGTCGTGCCTCCTGCTCCTGCCTCCCATGGCCGGCTGTGCTGCTGCGGAGGCATCACTGCCCCCATACTACTCCCACCCCTGGCCAGGCCATCCCTCCACTCACCCACACCCCTTGTTATTCTGCGGCGACGGCAGCTTCACATCGCAGCCGAACCACTGAACCCTCGTACTCCTCTCCGCGTGGGAATCCACTGCCGCGTCTTCCCCGGCTCCGCGTTGTCCCCTTCCTAGGCCTCGCCGTTGTCCACCACCATGGTGCTCTCCACGCGGTGTGGTCAATGTGGTCAACGACCGACTTCCATCGGAAGATTTCTGTACGTGGAGAGGCTGACAGCTGGGTCCACGGCAGCCGCAAGGAATTGGCTCCTTATTACGTGGAAAATAATTATTCCTCCACCTAACAGCAGGGACCCACCAGACGGGCCACCGTATTTGGCAAAAAACGTTTCCCACCAGACTGCTGGGACCCACCGGACGGGCCACCGTATTTCGTGAAAAAAATGTTCCCCCCGCTGTCAGCTCGGACACACCGGAAGTGCCTCCTTATTACGCACAAAAAAATGAATACTCCCCCTGCTAGTTGGGACCCACCTTTGTGGGAGGCTGACTTGTGGGCCTACTAAGTTGACGGGGATGGAGTGCTTTGTCAACTTAGTCAATATGAACGATTCTAGCTCCAGTGACCGTACGATGTCCATCCAACGGCCGTAGTGCTTCTTCAACCTCTGGTCTTCTTGCTCCAGCCACCCAAACCAGTGCCGGTCGTGCTACATGCTCCTGCTTCCCGTATCCGGCTATGCTGCCGTGGAGGCCTCACCGCTCCCTACTATTCCCACCGCTGGCCAGGCCTTGTAGCGACAACAGCCTCACACCGCAGCCGAACCAGTGAACTCTCGTACTCCTCTCCGCGCGGGGTTCCACTGTCGCGTCTTCCTCGGCTCCGCATCGTCCCCTTCCTAGGCCTCGCCGTCGTCCACCGCCCTGGTGCTCTCGGCGCGGCGTGGTCAACATGGTCAAGGAACGACGTCCATTGGAAGAGTACTGTACGTGGAGAGGCTAACAGCTGGGTCCACGGCGGCCACAAGGAAGTGCCTCCTTATTACGCACAAAACAATTATTCCTCCACCTGACAGCAGGGACCCACCGGACGAGCCACCGTATTTCACGAAAAAAACATTTCCCCCTGACTGCTGGGACCCACCAGCTACATCATTGCACGCAAGTGCGTCCGGGCAAAAAGAAAACGATTCGCCCCCCTGACTGCTGGGACCCACTAGCTACATCTTCGCACGGAAGGAAGTGCCTGACAATCGGGACCCACCTGGTTGAAGTGTATGTAGCGTTTTCATTATGGTCGCGAACGTGTACGTACATACTGGTCGATGTAGAGGCGCGCACGTGTTGTAGTAGAGGCGCGCACGTAGCATGTACACGTACGTACAGCGGCCTGTGTGCAAGAAAGAAAATGCGGCCACGTACGTACATACGGGCGGGGTCTCGAACGCCTACTCGCGCATACGTACGGCCAGGGCTCGTGTACATGGCTGGGTCGGAACGGAGAAACAGCGTCGTCATCGTGTTCATGTGGAGCCAACCGGCTGGGTCGGAACGGAATGCGTCGTCGTGTTCATTGGGACGGCTTGGACGGAACAGCCGATGGAAACGAGGCCTGGCGTACCGCAGAACGGAGGAAACGGCCTTGTGTTCGACCGGTCACGTTCGAAATGGGATCCTGTTCATCGGGAGGGGTCTGGCATACCACAAAACGGAGGAAACGGACTTGTGTTGGACCTCCTACGGTCGAAACAGGGTCCTGTTGATCAGGAGGGGTGTGGCGTACCGCAAAACGGAGGAAACGGACTTGTGTTGGAGCGCTACGGTCGAAACGGGGGTCCTGTTCATCGGGAGGGTGGTGGCGTACCGCAAAACAGGACTCCACGGGATACTGTTCATCTCCACCGTCGACCCCCTCCAGCCTCCACGGGCTACTGTTCATCCACCGTCGACCTCCTCCAGCCTCCACCTGCGACTGTTCATCCACGGGCTCCTGTTCATCCAGCCTCCACCGCGCGCTACTCCACCGGCTACTGTTCAACCAGCCCTCTCCATGGGCTCCTGTTCAACCACCCCTCCACGGGCTACTGTTCATTCAGCCCTCCACCATCTACTGTTCATCCAGCCCTCCACGAGGTTGTCCTGTTCATCCAGCCCTCCACGGGGTCCTGTTCATCCAGCCCCAACCAGCTCGATCGATCGGGGTCCTGTTCATCCAGAGGCAACACCACGGGTTCCTGTTCATCCACCCCCACCGGGAACTGTTCATCCAAACCCCCCAGCAACGCTCACTGTTCATCCAGAGGCAGCATCGATCGGCTTCAGTTAGCAGTAGTAGCGAAGGAATCGCTCGATCAGGTTCAGTTAACAGCCATCGATCGATCGCTCGGGTTCATTAACGCATAGCCTGCAGTGCAACCACTCGGGTTCAGTAGGCGAATGCCTCGCTCGGGTTCAGTTAGAGCCCAACGCCTCCCACCCACGCGCGTGCGTGTACGAGAGAAACGCACAAACCTCCGTGCATCGCTCGGCCCCGACCACCCAACGTAACCGGGAACACCCCGATATTTTCCTCTCCCTCGCTTCTACCACGGTTTTTTCCTTCATGGACGGCCCAAAGAATGTCATGCAGCCGCGTCTCCGGCCCGCCCAGGACGAAAAGCCCATTTTCTGTCATGATTTTTTGTCATAGAATTAGGAGCCCACCACATCTATGATGATACCGGGTTTTGTCACAATTATCGTCATAGAAGTGTCATAAGCATGACAGAAAAAATTCGTTCAGCCCAAAATGTCATGGATGTGTCTTTTTTTGTAGCAATGACACGAAAAGCTTCAATTTCAGCAGGAGTAAGATGAGTAAGGTAGGACTTAAGGATATCTTCTTCCTCCTCCTCGGCCAGCAGTGCTTGTGTTGCCATCGGGATGGATCTACAGTAGCTTCCTTGCCCTTGCCTCCCTTGACGGCGTCCGTAGGCTCCTCCCTCTTCGTCTTGATCTTCATCAGCCAAGCATCTTCTTCCATGTTGTTGGAGGAGCAGGAAGACATGATGCTTAGCTTGATAAATCTGACCGGAAACAGCAAGAGAAGAGAACAGAGGATTTTCTTCGCGATACGATGGTTAACAGGTTCGGGAAGTATATATTTTTTATCTTGGAGGACAAGTATACAGGAGAAAAATGGAGTACGAAAGGTGTCCCAGGTGGGCTGCACCTGGGCAGGCCCTGGTGTCTTGTGCCCACCAAGGGACATTTCCTGGAAGTTTATTTATTTCGAAAATTCTAAAATATTCCAAAACTGACAAAAAAATATTTTTGCGGATTTTTCATAGTCTGTTTACTTACCGTATCACGTACCTCCTTATTTTGACGATTTTGGAGTGTTCCGGAAGGACACTTTATGTGCTCTTCCGGTGTCAAAGTTTGGATAATATTGCTTTCAACATTAATAGGCGTACCTGAGATATAATGCTTTATTCATTGCCCATTGGCAACCTTCCGGTTAGTACCTTCAGAATTATTTATTTTAATGGCACTGGACCGGTAAACCTCCTTGATGACATATGGGCCTTCCCATTTTGAGAGGAGCTTCCCTGCAAAAAATCTAAAATGAGAGTTGTACAAAAGAACATATTCTCTGACTTTAATCTCACGCTTTTGGATTCTTTTGTCATGCCTTCTTTTAACTTTTTCTTTGAATAACTTTGCATTTTCATAAGCTTGGGTTATCCATTCATCTAATGAGCTAATATCAAATAACCTCTTTTCACCAGCAAGTTTGAAATCATAGTTCAGTTCTTTAACTACCCAGTATGCCTTATGTTCTAACTCAAGAGGCAAATGACAAGCTTTTCCATAAACCATTTTATAAGGAGACATACCCATAGGATTTTTATATGCTGTTCTATAAGCCCAAAGTGCATCATCTAATTTCTTGGACCAATTCTTCCTGGACCTATTAATAGTCTTTTGCAAAATTAATTTTATTTCTCCATTGCTAATTTCAACTTGACCACTAGACCGAGGATGATAGGGTGATGCAATTCTATGGTTAACATCATACTTAGCAATCATTTTACAGAAATCACCATGAATAAAGTGTGAACCACCATCAGTTATCAAATATCTAGGGACTCCAAACCTTGGGAAAATAACTTCCTTAAGCATTTTAATAGAGATGTTGTGATCAGCACTACTGGTTGGAATAACTTCTACCCATTTAGTAACATAATCAAAAACAACCAAAATATGTGTATATCCATTAGAGGATGGAAAAGGTCCCATGTAATCAAATCCCCAAACATCAAATGGTTCAACAGCAAGTGAATAATTCATAGGCATTTCTTGACGCTTACCGAGTTTACCTATTCTTTGGCACTCGTCACAGATGAGACATACTTACGAGCATCCTTGAAGAGAGTAGGCCAATAAAATCCAGACTGCAATACCTTGTGAGCAGTTCTATCTCTAGCATGATGCCCTCCATAAGCCTCGGAGTGACATTTCCATAGGATTTGTCCCTGTTCATGCTCAGGTACACAACGTCTAATAATACCATCTACTCCTTCTTTATAAAGATGTGGGTCATCCCAAAAGTAGTGTCTTAAATCATAGAAGAATTTTTTCTTTTGTTGGTAAGTAAAGCTAGGTGGTAAATATTTAGCAACGATGTAATTAGCGTAGTCAGCATACCAAGGAGTACTATGAGAAACATTAATTGCAGCTAACTACTCATCAGGAAAACTATCATCAATGGGAAGTGGGTCATCAAGCACATTTTCAAGCCTAGACAAGTTATCAGCTACGGGGTTCTCAGCTCCTTTTCTATCAATAATATGCAAATCAAATTCTTGTAACAAGAGAACCCAACGAATAAGCCTAGGTTTAGCATCTTTCCTTTCCATAAGATATTTAATAGCAGCATGGTCTGTGTGAACAGTTACTTTAGAATCAAGAATATAAGGTCTAAACTTATCACAAGCAAACACCACTGCTAAGAATTATTTTTCAGTTGTAGCATAATTTCTTTGAGCACTGTCTAGAGTTTTACTAGCATAATGAATAACATTCAATTTCTTATCAACTCTTTGTCCTAGAACAACACCAACAGCATAATCACTAGCATCACACATAATTTCAAAAGGCATGTTCCAATCAAGTGGTTGAACAATAGGTGCAGAGAGTAAAGCTTTCTTTAGTGTTTCAAAGGCTTCAGACAATCATCATCAAAAACAAAAATAATATCCTTTTGCAAAATATTAGTAAGAGGCCTAGAAATTTTAGAAAAGTCCTTAATAAACCTCCTATAGAAACCAGCATGACCTAGGAAACTACGAATACCTTTGATGTCCTTAGGACATGGCATTTTCTCAATTGCATCAACCTTTGCTTGGTCCACTTCAATACCTCTTTCAGAAATTTTATGACCCAAGACAATGCCTTCATTAACCATAAAGTGGCACTTCTCCCAATTCACGACAAGATTTGTTTGTTCACATCTTTGCAAAACTCGATCAAGATTGCTTAAACAATCAACAAAAGACTTCCCATAGACAGAGAAGTCATCCATGAAAACCTCAACAATCTTTTCACGGAAGTCAGAGAATATAGCCATCATACATCTTTGAAAGGTAGCAGGTGCATTACATAAACCAAAAGGCATACGTCTATAAGCATAGGTCCCAACAGGACAAGTAAAAGTGGTTTTTTCTAGATCAGGTTGAGATACAGGTATTTGTGAAAAGCCAGAATATCCATCAAGGAATCAAAAGTGTGTGTGCTTAGATAATCTTTCAAGCATTTGATCAATAAAAGGCAAAGGATAATGATCTTTTCTAGTAGCTTTATTTTAATTTTCTAAAATCAAACCATTCTATAGCCTGTAATGATTCTTTGTGGAATAAGTTCATTCTTATCATTAGGAACAACAGTAATACCTCCTTTCTTAGGGACATAATGAACAGGACTTACCGATCTACTATCAGCTATATGATAGATTATACCTGCTTCTAGAAGTTTTAATATTTCCGTTCTTACCACCTCTTTCATCTTCGGATTTAACCGACGTTGGTGATCAACAACGGGTTTAGCATCAGGTTCCATATTAATTTTGTGCTGACATAGAGTGGGACTAATGCCCTTTAAATCATCAAGAGTATATCCAATAGCAGCTCGGTGCTTCCTTAGAACTTTCAATAATCTTTCTTCTTCATGTTCTGAAAGGTTAGCACTAATAATAACAGGATATATCTTCTTTTTATCAAGATAAGCATATTTCAAAGTGTCTGGCAATTGTTTTAATTCAAACACAGGATCACCTTTAGGTGGTGGAGGACCTCCAAGAGTTTCAATAGGCAAATTTTGTTTAAGCAGAGGACGTTGTACAAAGAATATCTTATCTATTTCATTTCTTTCATGCATATGTAAATCATTCTCATGGTCTAGCAAATATTGTTCTAAAGGATCAGTAGGTGGCACAACAATAGAAGCAAGACCAATTAATTCATCCTTACTAGGTAACTCTTTTTCATGATGATTTTGTCGACGTCCTGGGAACGGGGGTCCCCATACTTGCCTGCCTGCAGCCCACGACGCGGCTCCACCAACGGCCTGGTACGGCCCATCTTCATCAGAAAACCTCTCAAGACCCTTGCAAGGGGCCAAGCCTCGCGAGGCGGGCGTCACAAGACCTCCTTAGGGGCGGCCTCATCAGGCTGGCTCACGAGGGGTGCAGAAATCAAGACAAGGTACACCTCGCGAGGTTCCTGTGACGCAAGCCATGACGACCACAACTAGGCTGGCTCCCGAGGAGTGGAGATATCTATGCAAGGGGCACCTCGCGAGGTGCGCATGACATGAGCCGTGACAATCAAGGCCAGGCAGGCGCTATCGGGCGCAGAGTACCAGTTGCCTCTTTGGTGCTAAAGGGGCAAACGCAGGCGAGGAGTCCCGAGGCATCATGTAAAGGTTTCCATATCGTTGCAACGAGACCAAGACTAGCAGGACGACAGGACCGAGGTCACCGCGGAGCCCACGCCGGCGTCACCACCAGAGCCTTTGGCAGGCAAAGACGACCTTTTGTCAGGATAACTTGTGCTAGTTGTCTCCCTTCAAACTTGGCCGTTGTGGGATCTCTTCCCACCTAATATTTGGGAAGAGGACCAAGGCCACTATAAATAGGACTAGCCACCACCCTAGCAAGGGACGGATCATTCAGACCATCCTTGCACACACAAGCTCACCGAACTCAAGAACACCTCTCTTCAGGAGGCTGTTAATCCCTTATACTTGTTCATCCTCAGCCTACGAGGCAATCCACCACACCACACTGGAGTAGGGTATTACAGCACACCGGTGGCCCGAACCAGTATAAACCCTCGTGTCTCTTGTTCTTTGGGTTCGTTGAGCTAGACCTTGGGATCGTTGCGAGGGCGAGCTAGGAAGAGACAGATCTTCGTGCGCACCCCAGTGTTCGGACCTCAAGAGTTTGTCGGAACCCGTAATCCGACATTTGGCGTGCCAGGTAGGGGTGCACTGAAGCCTTTCTCCCATCAATTGACCCATCAACACCCCGGGTTCCAATTCCTGATGACCCAAGGACCAACGCCGACCATTGGGCTTCTTGGCCCGTCAAGGCGGTGCCGTCCGCCCAGGGAGACCTCAACTTCGCATTCCAGGCGGCCCGCGCACCGCCGAACGCCGCAGGACACGGGCTACGCGGATCGACGCCTTCCAGCCTCACACCGCGGCGTGCACGGGCCGCCACAAGATCCTCAAGCTACGCAGCGGTGACGGCGCCACACACCCGACAGGAACAAGCGAACATGCGAGCCGCGCTCGTAGTGGCGCGGGAGCTGCTGCGATGCCGGCTGGCGGAGAGCGGCCGCGACGTGTTGCTGGAAAGCGTTGCTGGGCTGGTGGACGCTGCATCTAGGGGTACGCCGTCTTTCTGGTCCCTACTTACATCTCAAGTTGTGGCCAGAACGCACGGCGGGCCTCGTCGCACCCGCTTGCTCCCAGGCGCACAAGGAGGGCTCATCGGCGCCAGCACGACCGACGGTGTCGAACATCCGGCCACGCCTCTGCTTCCCCGGCGTGGCGTAGGTACGGGCGTTGCTCCTCGCGGTCCCAATGGGGTTCCACCCTACAGCCACCAGGGGGTGCGCTGGGCCCGGCGGCGTGGGGCGCGGGGCGTCTCGGCGGGGGTTTGGAGCGGCGGCTCCGGAAGCCCGTGTGCCCCGCATGGTGGACCAAGAGTACACGCCGGAGGATGACCCCTGCTCGTTCCTCGAGCTGGGCTGCGAAGAAGAGATGCTGGAAGTTGAGGCCTTCCATGAACCATCCAGGAGCCTCACCGACCCCGCCAACGACAACAACCGCAGGGTACCACTGATATCTCAGGAGCAGGCTTACGCTAACCATGGGTCGCAGGTGGACCAGGCCACAGCGGCGGACGGCGACCCCAGCGCAATAGCCCCGCTCCAACCGGGGGTAGTGCACTAGGGGCTACACGCGAGAGGTCTGGAGCAAGGCCCTGCCCCGTGTAGCATGGAGCAAGGCGTCGCCCAGAGGTAGGTCCTTTGCCGGGGAGGCGCCGGCGAGCCCTCCCCCCGGCAGAGGGCCCGTGGTCGCCGAGGGCACCGCTAGCGTCCCCTTTGCCCCTTGGCTTCATCCTGGTTTCCGGACGCCCCAACGGTGGTCGAGGGTGGCGCAGGGCGGGGCCCTCGTCTGGCGATATGAAGCAAGGCTCACGCCTATAAAGGTCTCTGCCCGTGACACTCTCACGTAATAATGAGTGGGGTTGTACACGCCCCGGAGTCTCCGGAGAGCCGCCCTCGGGCCTCAGGGATCCCGCCCACGTCCTAGTGGAAGCACCATGCTCCGTGCTGTCCGTCGACACTGTCCCAAAATGACTATGCTCACAGCCAGTGAAAACACTTAGCTCCACGTTGGTGAGAAGACAAGAAGACTAGCTAGGTGCCGGATGCGGCCATTTGCTTTCAACCCCTTTTTTGTAGCTCGATTTGCCGCTTTTTGGATTCGAACTTGAAGTCGTATTTTCGTTGGCAAGCATGGGGGCATCCTTTCTCGTTCGTGTTGATTTTCTGAGTTTTCTGGATTTCGTGCCTTGTTTTGAGGCCCGCGCCTGCTACCCCTTCCCTTGCGAGCACCTCGCGAGCAGGGGCTGGGCGTGGTATGTGCGCGCTACGCGCCCATCTTGGCATGATCTAATGCTCGCTTCTTGCGAGGCCCTCTCGGGCGGACTAGCAGGCTCCTCAGAAGTCCAAAACCTCGCGAGCCCACGAAGGACTCCCCTTGGGAGAAATGCACGTCGACAACTACAAGACCGGTCCGAGGCCTGCGCGGACCGAGGTAAGTTACAGCAGCAAGCCCGCGGAAGAGCTTGTGGGCTCGCAAAGGCACGTTTCAAGTCTATCTTAAGGAATAAAACAGTAGTCTGATTACATGAGGGGCTCCCCCTCCTGCTCTTACAGCTTGAGGGGCCGTGCCCAAGCTTTTGTGCGCAGGTTCAAAGGAAAGAAGCGCGGGCTCAATCAGACATGTCGCTCGCAGCATCTTCCGAATCTCTCCCGGACACGCTGCTGGCGCTATCACTGGCGTCGTCTTCACCGTCATCAACCGCCGCCTTCATCCGCCACAACCACCACCGCGTCGTCCTCGGAAGCAAAAGCCTTGACCAGAGCATCCACATTATCATCCTCCCAGCGCGCTAGGTTGTCACGAATGGCTCCGGACACTGGGGTGATGGCGGCGTCGAAATTGAAGTGAGGATCTATGTTCTAGAGATGACTGAAAACGCGGGAAACGCGCGCCCGAGGAGGCCTCGGCTCTTTTCCTCAACAAGCTCGCGAGCCCTCTCGGTGCAGTCCTCCAAACGCGTCACGACATCGGTAAAGAAGCGGAGATAACTGGCATAGTCTTCCGCATGGGGATGAGGGACGCGCTCTTCGCAGATGGCACCCAGCGCCCGGTTGGCCCTCACCCTGAGGTCCTGGAGCATGGGAGCGTGCTCGCGCTGCAGCGTCTGTCGACGACACGCCTCCTCCCTGCTCTGTTGCACAAGGGACGTGGCGGTACCGACCTGCTGCTGGAGCGAAAGCAGGTCGGCGTGAGCGGCAGCCAGGTCGGCCTGAACGGAGATCAAGGCCGCCGCGGCTGCCTTCTCACGCCGCTCCACTTCATCCAGCCTTGACCTGAGGGTATTGGTTCTGCCCTCAGCTCCAGCCTCCACCATCTTCAGCTTCAGGTCATGCGTATTGTCATGATCTGCACGAGCTTTCGCCACCCTACGGCCAACTTCCTCCTGGATCCCGGCTTCGCGCGCGCTGACGGCATCGTCAGCCTGGGCGACCTGGCGCTCCCTCGTCTCCAACCGTTCAAGTTCGACGCTATGCTCCGCGGCCTCTAGCATTAGCGCCTCCTCGCGCTTCAAGACCTCCTCCTCTTGGGAAGGCGACCCCTTCATCGATGCCAAGGCATCCCTGCGCGCCTCGACCTGCCGCTCCAGGGAGGCGTTCAGAGCCCGGAGCTCCCGTTCGCGCTTCTCTGCGGCCTCGCGGCGGTGGTCAGCCTTCGTGGCCTCCTCCAGGGCTCGGGCGCTGGCCTCGCGCGAGGTAGCAAGGGATGCCTCGGCCTTCGCGTTGGCACATTCGCGCTGGAGACGCCCGAAGTCGACGGCCACCTTCGGCCGATGCCACTCGTCTACCAGCTGAAGGCCTTCGGTTTAAAGGCAGGCGTCAACATCCATGAGCTTTTCCCCGAGCCGGCTCAGCGCGCCCATCACCTCCCGGAAGAGCTCATCGCGGACGGCGCCGCGCTCGCGTGCAAGCTTGAACGCGCGGCCAGGTCCGTCCTCTGCGCCAAGGGTTGATGGAGAAGTTTGAAGTGGCTCACCCGTCCCCGGCAGGGGGCTAGAGACTGGCACCTTTCCGGCCACCCTTCGAGCCTCGGCGGAGGCCCGGTGGGGCGGGGCCTCGTAGCTCGAAGGTGAGGCCAAGGCCGCGGTCACTCATCCACGGGCAAGGACTAGTGGTGGGGCCCTCGGCACACTCTCCGCACCCAGGTAGGACCACAAAGGAGGGACGACAAGAGCACGGGGTCGAGACACTAGGCCGGCGCGTCCGCCTCCCCGGCAGGCCTCGCGCCATGCGCGGCAGGCCGACATGAGGCACTCAATGCCAGCGGGGAGCCCGGAGCAGACGGATGTTGCTTCTCGGGAGATTTCGTCGCCCTAGCGGAAGGGACCCTGAGGAACTGCGGTCAGGAGGAAAAGCGGTGCTCAAGAAATTACAAAGATAAGGTACTCACTCGTCAATAGCGATGTACTTCCTCTGCTTCAAGGGCCGAAAGGCGTCACTGCTGCAGCTTGGAGACCCCTTCCTCTTGCGGAGTGCTTCGAAGTTCGGTCGGAGCCGGGCGAAGCTCTGGGTGCGGTTGCCAATGACGAGCGCGGCCTGTGTGGCTCCTGAGGAGGTGACCTCAGGGATGCTGGGCAGCTTGGAATCATCGGTCTCCGCCCCGTGTTGACTCGCCGGGGCCTCGGGGGCTCCAGCCTCAGGGGTATCGGATTGCGCCGTTCCACTGGGCGCTTCCTCAGGACGGCTCTCTCGGGCCCCGGGGGACGACACTTCAGGAGCCCCGGGCGACACTGGTTCCTCAGCAGCAGCGCCGTCATCGTTCGACAGCAACCGCCCCCTTGCACCCACTTCTGGGGCGGGCACCGCGCTGGCGGTGGGCAAGGGGGCCATGGAGACAGGGCCCTCGCGAGGCCTTTCAAGACCAACCGGGCGCAGCCCCCATTCGTCGAAGGGGGCATCTGCTTCACAAACTCCACCTTGTTTGAGCAGTAGTACAGAAGGCAGCCCTCCTCCGGCAGGTCGGCTGGCATTGGGTCGCCCGTCAGGAGCTCAAGCACCATGCACCGTGCCTCAGGAGGAAGAGCCGGCACCTAAAGCCTCATGTGGTCCCCGTAGCCGGAGAAGGTCCACATCGGTCGGGAGTGGCGCTGAAGCGGAGCAATGCGACATCGGATGAACTCCTTCACCACCATAGGCGCCGTCACCCCGAGGCCCTTTAGCCTGGCCAGCCGGAGCCAGACATGGGAGAGCTGCCGGTCGGTGAGCTTCGCGTGCCCCCAGCCGGAGCTTGGGGCAGCCAGAATCCGCGGGAGCAGCAACAGGGGGCTGCGCACGCCAACATCCACAAACACCCACCGCTTCCGAAAATCTCCGACGACCGGCGAGAGCTCAAAATCGATCCCCGAGCCGGCCGGCTCCGCAACAGCCTGAACGGGCACACACCTTGAGCACTGGAGAGCATCCGTCAGATGCAGCGAGAAGAAGTGGCAAAGCAAGGCCACGGAACGAGCAATGCCCACCATGGCTTCGCAGACGAAGGCAAAGACAGCAAGGAGGATGATGCATTGGGAATCAAGGTGCAGTGCATTGATCTGATAATGCGATAGCACCGCATTGAAGAAGTTGGAGAAGGGAGGGATTAGACCAGCCCAGAGGGCGTGAAGATGGATGGGGACCTCTGTTGCCGTCCTGTCGACTACAGTGCGGGAAGCAGGCCAAGCCACTGTCGCCCCCGCTCATTGGAATCGGCGGCGAGCGCTGGGCGCACCTTGTCCATCGCTTCCTGGTTGAGCACCACCGACCGCTCGATGGCGGGCTCGAAGACCGGCAGCATGCGGGCAGAGGTACGGGACTCCTTCTTCCTCTTCTTCTTCCGGCTTAGTGCCATGGCGGCGGGGAGAGTTGGTGTCAGATCGGACTGGGGAAAGGGATCCGCTATCTTCCGGAAGGCGAGGGAGCTACGGAGCGCATCGCCTGTAATGGAGGCGGAGCTGTGCAGACGACTGTGGCTGCCTAGCCAGGCGGAAATCGAGGCTGCGTGGGGAAGTGGAGGTGCCCACGTCCCTCAACCGCCACGCATCAATCAAGGCCGCAGGCTATTGGGGCATGCGGTGCTCCGCACTTGCCCCTTGGCTTCGCCTCGAAGCCAACTACGAGCGTGCCTTGGGCCCGGGGGCTACTTCGGCATCCTGGGAACGGGGTTCCCCAGACCTGCCTGCCTGCGGCCCACGATGCAGCTCCACCAACGGCCTGGTATGGCCCATCTTCATCAGCAAACCTCTCATGACCCTCGTGAGGGGCAAAGCCTCGCGAGGCGGGTGACACAAGACCTCCTCAAGGGCAGCCTCTCTAGGCTGGCTCCCGAGGAGCGGAGATATCTATGCAAGGGGCACCTCGCGAGGTGCGCGTGACATGAGCCATGACGATCAAGGCCGGGCGAGCACCAGCGGGCGCAGAGTACCAGTTGCCTCTTTGATGCTAAAGGGCAAGCGCAGGCGAGGAGTCCCGAGGCATCAGGCAAAGGTTTCCATATCGGTGCAACGAGACCAAGACCAGCAGGACGACAGGACGGATGCCACCGCGGAGCCCACGACGGCGTCACCACCAGATCCTTTGGCAGGCGAAGACCACCTTTTGTCAGGATAACTTGTACTAGTTGTCTCCCTTCAAACATGGCCATTGTGGGATCCCTTCCCACATAATATTTGGGAAGAGGACCAAGGCCACTATAAATAGGACTAGCCACCACCCTAGCAAGGGATGGATCATTCAGACCATCCTTGCACACACAAGCTCACCGAGCTCAAGAACACCTCTCCTCAGGATGTTGTTCATCCCTTGTACTTGTTCATCCTCAGCCTACGAGGCAATCCACCACACCACACTGGAGTAGGGTATTACACCACAATGGTGGCCCGAACCAGTATAAACCCTCGTGTCTCTTGTTCTTTGGGTTCGTTGAGCTAGGCCTTGGGATCGTTGCGAGGGCGAGCTAGGGAGAGAGAGATCTTCGTGCGCACCCTAGTGTTCGAACCTCAAGGGTTTGCCGGAACCCATAATCCGACAGATTTCTACTAAACTTGGAAAAATTAAACTCATGAGACTCATCACCAAAGCTAACACCAACAGTTTGTTTCTTACAATCTATCTTAGCATTGACTATGTTCAAGAAAGGTCAACCAAAGATAATGGGACAAAAGTCATCTTGTGGGGAACCAAGAACAAGAAAATCAGTAGGATATTTTTTTCCCACACAAGACTTCAACATGTCTAATAATCCCACAAGGTGATATGGTGTCTCTATTAGCAAGTTTAATAGTAACATCTATGTCTTCTATCTCTGCAGGTGCTATGTCTTTCTTAATTTCTTGATATAAAGTGTAAGAATAGCACTCACACTAGCACCCACATAAACCATGATAATAGTGATCTCCTATTTTAACTGAAATGACAGGCATGCCAACAACTGGTCTATGTTTATCCCTTTTATCGGGTTTAGCAATTCTGGCAGCTTCTGCACAGAAGTAAATAACATGCCCATCTATATCTTCTTCCAAGAGATCTTTAACCATAGCAACACTAGGTTCTACTCTAATTTGTTCATCTGGATTAGGTGTTCTAACATAGCTTTTGTTAACCACAATTGAAACTTTAGCATGTTCCTTTATCCTAACAGGAAAAGGGGGTTTCTCAATATAAGCAGTAGGAACAACTGGATCAACATTATAAAGTATAGTTTCTTCTTTAACTGGTACCGGTTCTTTAATTTCTACTTTAATAGGTGGGTGATATTTAAACCATTTCTCTTTAGGGAGTTCAACATGAGTAGCAAATGATTCACAAAAGGAGGCTACTATCTCAGAGTCAAGTCCATATTTAGTGCTAAACTTTTGAAAAGCATCGGTGTCCATAAAAGAGTTAACACAATCATACTTAAGCTTTATACCTGACTCTTTACCTTCGTCGAGTTCCCAATCTTCAGAGTTGCGTTTAATTCTTTCCAAAAGATCCCACCGGAATTCAATAGTTTTCTTCATAAAAGAACTAGCACAAGAAGTATCCAGCATGGTTTGATCATTACGAGAAAGCCGAGCATAAAAGTTCTGAATAATAATTTCTCTTGAGAGCTCATGATTGGGGCATGAATATAACATTGACTTAAGCCTCCCCTAAGCTAGAGTGATATTTTCTCCTTCATGAGGCCAAAAATTATATATATAATTCCGATCACGATGAACTAGATGCATAGGATAAAATTTTGGTGGAACTCCAATTTTAAATGATTCCAATTCCATGATCCAATATCATCGCATAGCCTATACCATGCCAATGCTTTTCCCTTCAAAGATAAAGGGAAAACCTTTTTCACCACCTCATCTCCGGGTAAACCTGCAAGCTTGAACAATCCACATATTTGTTCCACATATATCAAGTGCATATCAGGATGTTCAGTTCCATCTCGTGCATAAGGATTAGCTAGAAGTTGTTCTATCATACCCAAAGGAATTTCATATTCAATATTTTCAGTAGGTGCAGTAGGTCGAGGGGTAGATAATTGTGGTTCCAGACGAGGTGAAGATACCCTGAACAAACCCCTCAAAGGACTGTTTTCCACAGTAACAAGTGACAATAAATTTTAGCACACTATATAAATGTTTCCTTACCGAATTCCACTTACCAAAGGCGGTTCGCTCCCCGGCAACGGTGCCAGAAAATAGCCTTGATGACCCACAAGTATAGGGGATCAATTGTAGCTCTTTTCGATAAGTAAGAGTGTCGAACCCAACGAGGAGTAGAAGGAAATGACAAGTGGTTTTCAGTAAGGTAATGTCTGCAAGTGCTGAAATTGTAAGTAGCGAGTATTTTGATAGCAAGATAATTTGTAACAAGCAAGTAGCGATAGTAGCAATAAGTAGGCAGCAAGGTAGCCCAATCCTTTTGAGGCAAAGTACAGGCCAAAATAGTCTCTTATGATAAGCAAAGCGTTCTTGAAGGTACACGGGAATTTCATCTAGTCACTTTCATCATGTTGGTTTAATTCGTGTTCGCTACTTTGATGATTTGATATGTGGGTGGACCGGTGCTTAGCTGCTGTTCTTACTAGAACAAACCTCCTACTTATGATTAACCCTCCGGCAAGCATCCGCAACTACGAGAAAAGTATTAAGAATAAATTCTAACCATAGCATTAAACTTTTGGGTCCAATCGGTCCCTTACGGAATAGTGCATAAACTGGGGTTTAAGCTTCTGTCACTCTCGCAACCCACCATCTATTTACTACTCCACAATGCATTCCCTTAGGCCCAAGTATGGTGAAGTTTCATGTAGTCGATGTTCACATGACACCACTAACGGAATCACAACATACATACCATCAAAATATCGAACACATATCAAATTCACATGATTACTTGCAACATGATTTATCCCGTGACCTCAAGAACAAAGGTAACTACTCACAAATAATAAACATGCTCATGATCATAGGAGTATTAAATAGCATCATGGATCTGAACATATACTCTTCCACCAAATAAACCATATAGTAATCAACTACAAGATGTAATCAACACTACTAGTCACCCCTAGCACCAATCTATAGTTCCGGTAACAAGATTGAATACAAGAGATGAACTAGGGTTTGAGATGAGATGGTGCTGGTGAAGATGTTGATGGAGATTTCCCTCCCCAAGATGGGAGACTTGTTGGTGATGATGATGATGATGATTTCCCCCTCCGGGAGGGAAGTTCCACCGGCAGAATCGCTCCGCCAGAGGGCAAAAGTGCTCCTGGCCAAGTTCCGCCTCAAGACGGTAGCGCTCCGCCCCGAAAGTCTTCTGCTATTTTTTTCTAGGTCAAAATGACTTATATACCAGAAGATGGGCACCGGAGGAGGGCCGAGAAGGCCACAACCCACCAGGGCGCTTCGGGAGGGGGGGGGGGGGCTGGCGCGCCCAGGTGGGTTGTGCCCACCTGGTGGCCCCCTCTGGTGGTTATTGGCTCCAATATTTCTTAAATAATCCATAAAAATTCTCCTTGAAGTTTCAGCTCATTTGGAGTTGTGCAGAATAGGTGGTCTGACGTAGCTTTTTGAGGTCCAGATTTCCAGCTGCCTGAATTCTCCCTCTTGGTGTGTACCTTGCAAATTATAAGAGAAAAGGCATTAGAATTACTTCAAAAAGCATTATTATGGATAAAAACATTATAAATAACAGTAAGAAAACATGATGCAAAATGGACGTATCACAAAACTTGATCAAGGTTGCTTAAGAAATCATCAAAAGAAGTTCCATAAACGAAAAAATCATCCATGAAAACCTCAACAATCTTTTCACAAAAATCAGAAAATATAGTAGTCATACATCTTTGAAAGGTAGTAGGTGCATTGCATAAACAAAAGGGCATACACCTATAAGCATAAGTTCCAAAAGGGCAAGTAAAGGTGGTATTCTCTTGATCAGGTTGTGAAACAGGTATTTGAGAAAAATAGAGTATCCATCAAGAAAACAAAAGTGTGTATGCTTAGATAATCTCTCTAACATTTGAGCAATAAAAGGCAGAGGGTAATGATCTTTTCTAGTGGCTTTATTTAATTTTCTAAAATCAATTACCATTATATAACCAGTAACAATTCTTTGTGGAATAAGTTCATTTTTATCATTAGGAACAACAGTAATACCTCCTTTCTTAGGGACACAATGAACGGGGCTTACCCATCTACTATCAGCTATGGGATAAATTAAACCTGCTTCCAGAAGCTTTAGTATTTCAGTTCTTACCACTTCTTTCATCTTAGGATTCAAACGTCGTTGGTGATCTACAACTGGTTTAGCATCAGGTTCCATATTAATTTTGCGCTGACAGAGAATGGGACTAATGCCCTTAAGATCATGAAGAGTATATCCAATAGCAGCACTGTGCTTCTTCAGAATTTTTAATAATCTTTCATCTTCATGTTCTGAAAGTTTAGCACTAATAATAACATGATATATCTTTTTCTCATCAAGATACACATATTTCAAAGTACCAGGCAATTGTTTTAATTCAAACACGAGATCACCTTTAGGTGGAGGAGAAGGATACGTCTCCAACGTATCTATGATTTATGAAGTATTCATGCCTTTATATTATCATTCATGGATGTTTTACAATCATTTTAGAGCAACTTTATATCATTTTTTTGGGACTAACCTACTGACATAGTGCACAATGCCAGTTGCTGTTTTTTGCTTGTTTTTTACACCGCAGAAAATCAATACCAAACGGAGTCCAAACACAGCGAAACTTATTGGAGAATTTTTATGGACCATAAGACACAACTTAGGCCAAAGAAGTACCAGAGGGGTGCCCCGAGGGGGGCACAACCCACCTAGGCACGCCTGGGGGCCCAGGCGCGCCCTGGTGGGTTGTGCCCACCTCGGTGGCCTCCTGCACCGCCTCTTCTTCCTATAAATTCCCAAATATTCCAAAAACCCTAGGGGAGTCGATAGATCAGAAGTTCCATCACGGCAAGCCTCTATAGCCACGAAAAACCAATCTTGACCCTGTTTCGGCACCCTGCCAGAGGGGAAATAATCACCGGTGGCCATCTTGATCATCCCGACGGCCACCATGATGACAAGTGAGTAGTCCACCCTCGGGGCTGAGGGTTTGTACCAGTAGCTATGTGTCTAATTGATACGTCCATTTTGCATCATGTTTTTATATTGATATATATTACATTAAGGGCTGTTATTACACATTATATCACAATACTTATGCCTTTTCTCTCTTATTTTATAAGGTTTACATGAAGAGGGAGAAGCCAACGGCGGGAATTCTGGACTGGAAAATGCGCAAATATTAGAGACCTATTCTGCACAACTCCAAAAGTCCTGAAACTTCACGGCAATTTTTTGGAATATATAAAAAATATTGGGCGAATAAAGTACTAGAGGGGGGCCACCAGCCAGCCACAAGGGTGGAGGGCGTGCCCCCCGACCTTGTGGGCCCGTTGGCAGGCCTCCGGTGCCCATCTTTTGCTATATGGTGTGTTTTGGCCTGGAAAAGTCAGAAGGAAGCTTTCAGGATGAAGTGACGCCGTCTCGAGGCAGAACCTGGGCAGAAGCAATCTAGGGCTCCGACGGAGCTGTTCTGTCGGGGAAACATCCCTCCGGGAGGGGGAAATCGAAGCCATCGTCATCACCAACAATCCTCTCATCAAGAGGGGGTCAATCTCCATCAACATCTTCACCAACACCATCTCCTCTCAAACCTAGTTCATCTCTTGTATTCTATCTTGGTTCCAAAACCTCGATTGGTACCCGTGGGTTGCTAGTAGTGTTGATTACTCCTTGTAGTTGATGCTAGTTGGTTTATCCAGTGGAAGATTATATTTTCAGATCCTTAATGATAATTAATATTCCTATGATATTAATTATGAATATGATTTGTGAGTAGTTACGTTTGTTCCTGAGGACATGGGAGAAGTCTTGTTATAAGTAATCATGTGAATTTGGTATTCGTTCGATATTTTGATGAGATGTATGTTGTGTTTCCTCTAGTGGTGTTATGTGAACATCGACTACATGACACTTCACCATTATTTGGGCCTAGGGGAAGGCATTGGGAAGTAAGAAGTAGATGATGGGTTGCTAGAGTGACAAAAGCTTAAACCCTAGTTTATGTGTTGCTTCGTAAGGGGCTGATTTGGATCCACATGTTTCATGATATGGTTAGGTTTACCTTAATACTTATTTCATAGTTGCTGATGCTTGAGAGAGGGGTTAATCATAAGTGGGAGGCTTCTCCAAGGAAGGGAAGCACCCAAGCACCGGTCCACCCACATATCAAATTATCAAAGTAACAAACGCGAATCATATGAGCATGATGAAAACTAGCTTGACAACAATTCCCATGTGTCTTCGGGAGCGCTTCGTGTCATATAAGAGTTCGTCCAGGCTTGTCCTTCACTACAAAAAGGATTGGGCCACCTTGTTGCACCTTAGTTACTTTATTTACTTGTTACCCACTACCATTTCTCTTATCACAAAACTATCTGTTACTGATAATTTCAGTGCTTGCTAATAGAGAGCATTGTTATCATGGCTTATGTGATGTGGGTGCTAGTGTGAGTGCAATTCCTTATACCTTATATAAAGAAATTATGAATGATATTGCACCTGCTGAGATAGAAGATATTGGTGTTACTATTAAGCTTGCTAATAGAGATACGATATCACCAATTGGGATTTTTAGAGATGTTGAAGTCTTGTGTGGGACGATAAAATACCCTACTAATTTTCTTGTTCTTGCTTCCCCATAAGATAATTTTTGTCCCATTATGTTTGGTATACCTTTCTTGAATACTGTTAATGCTAAGATAGACTGCGAGAAAGATATTGTTACCGTTGGTTTGGGGGATATATGTCTCATGATTTTAATTTCTCTAAATTGCGTAGACAACCTCATGATAAAGAATTGCCTAGTAAGGATGAAATTATTGGTCTTCCTTCTATTGTCGTGCCTCCTGCTGATCCTTTAGCCCAATATTTGTTAGATCACGAAAATGATATGTTTATGAATGAAAGAAGGGAAATAGAAGAAGTATTCTTTAATCAAGGACCTATTTTTAAACACAATTTGCCTGTTGAAATACTTGGGGATCCTCCTCCACCTAAGGGTGATCCCATGATTGAGCTTAAACAATTACCTAATACTTTAAAATATGCTTCTTGATGAAAAGAAGATATATCCTGTTATTATTAGTGCTAACCTTTCAGAGCATGAAGAAAAGAAATTATTGAAAACTCTGAAGAAGCACCATGCTGCTACTGGATATACTCTCAATGATCTTAAGGGCATTAGTCCCACTCTATGTCAACAAAAAATTAAATTGGAGAAAGATGCTAAACCGTTTGTTGATCATCAACGATGGTTAAATCCTAAGATGAAAGCAGTGGTAAGAAATGAAATACTAAAGCTTCTAGAGGTAGGTATAATTTATCCTATTGTTGATAGTCAATGGGTAAGCCCTGTTCATTGTGTCCCTAAGAAAGGAGGTATTATTGTTGTTCCTAATGATAAAAATGAATTGATTCCTCAAAGAATTGTTACATGTTATAGAATGGTAATTGATTTTCGCAAATTAAATAAATCTACTAGAAAAGATCATTACCCTCTACCTTTTATTGATCAAATGATAGAAAGATTATCCAAGCATACACATTTTTGCTTTCTAGATGGTTATTCTGGTTTCTCTCAAATACCTGTGTCAAAAGATGATCAAGATAAAACCACTTTTACTAGCCCTTTTGGTACCTTTTCTTATAGACACATGCCTTTTGGTTTATGCAATGCACCTGCTACCTTTCAAAGATGTATCACTGCTATATTCTCTGACTTTTGTGACAAGATTGTTGAGGTTTTCATGGATGATTTCTTTGTTTACGCAACTTCTTTTGATGATTGCTTAAGAAACCTTGATCGAGTTTTGCAGAGATGTGAAGAAACTAATCATGTATTGAATTGGGAGAAGTGCCACTTTATGGTTAATGAAGGTATTGCCTTGGGGCATAAAATTTCTCAAAGAGGTATTGAAGTTGATAAAGCTAAAGTAGATGCTATTGAAAAGATGTCGTGTCCTAAAGATATCAAAGGTATAAGAAGTTTCCTTGGCCATGTTGGTTTATATAGGAGGTTTATTAAAGACTTCTCTCAAATTTCTAGGACTCTCACTAATCCCTTGCAAAAAGATGTTCCTTTTGTTTTTGATGATGATTGTGTAGAAGCATTTGAAATACTTAAGAAAGCCTTGATTTCTGCACCTATTGCTCAGCCACCTAATTGGAACTTACCCTTTGAAATTATGTGTGATGCTAGTGATTATGATGTTGGTGCTATTCTAGGACAAAGAGTTGATAAGAAATTAAATGTTATTCAGTATGCTAGTAAAACTCTAGACAGTGCCCAGAGAAATTATGCTACCATTGGAAAAGAATTTTTAGCAGTTGTATTTGCATGTGATAAGTTCAGACCTTATATTATTGATTCCAAAGTAACTATTCACATTGATCATGCTGCTATTAAATATCTTATGGGAAAGAAAGATGCTAAACCTAGACTTATTAGATGGGTTCTCTTACTACAAGAATTTGATTTTTCATATTATTGATAGAAAGGGAGCTGAGAACCCCGTTGCAGACAACTTGTCTAGGTTAGAAAATGTTCTTGATGACCCACTGCTTATTGATGATAGTTTTCCTGATGAACAATTAAATGTCATAAATGCTTCTCGTAATACTCCATGGTATGCTGATTATGCTAATTACATTGTTGCTAAATTTATACCACCTAGTTTCACATACCAACAAAAGAAAAAGTTTTTGTATGATTTAAGACACTACTTCTAGGATGACCCACACCTTTATAAAGAAGGAGTAGATGGTGATATTAGACGTTGTGTACCTGAGCATGAACAGGGACAGATCCTACGCAAGTGCCACTCCGAGTCTTACGGAGGACACTACGCTGAAGATAGAACTGCACATAAGGTATTACAATCCTGTTTCTATTGGCCCACTCTCTTTAAGGATGCATGTAAGTTTGTCTTGTCTTGTGATGAATGCCAAAGAATTGGTAATATTAGTAGACGTTTGGAAATGCCTATGAACTATTCACTTGTTATTGAACCATTTGATGTTTGGGGCTTTGATTATATGGGACCTTTTCCTTCCTCTAATGGTTATACACATATTTTAGTTGCTGTTGATTACGTTACTAGGTGGGTAGAAGCTATTCCAACTAGTAGTGCTGATCATAACACTTCTATTAAGATGCTTAAAGAAGTTATTTTTCCGAGGTTTGGAGCCCCTAGATATTTAATGACTGATGGTGGTTCACATTTTATTCATGGTGCTTTCCGTAAAATGCTTGCTAAGTATGATGTTAATCATAGAATTGCATCTCCATATCATCCTCAGTCTAGTGGTCAAGTAGAATTGAGCAATAGAGAGATTAAATTATTTTTGCAAAAGACTGTTAATAGATCTAGAAAAAATTGGTCTAATAAACTTGATCATGCATTATGGGCTTATAGAACTGCTTATAAGAATCCCATGGGTATGTCTCCGTATAAAATGGTTTATGGAAAAGCATGTCACTTACCTCTTGAATTAGAACATAAGGCATATTGGGCTATTAAAGAGCTCAACTATGAGTTCAAACTTGCCGGTGAGAAGAGGCTATTTGACAGTGGCTCACTTGATGAATGGAGAACCAAGCCTACGAGAATGACAAGTTGTTTAAAGAAAAAGTTAAAAGATGGCATGATAAAAGGATACAAAAGCATGAGTTTAATGTAGGTGATCATGTTTTGCTATGAAACTCTCGTTTAAGATTTTTTGCAGGAAAGCTTCTCTCCAAATGGGAAGGTCCTTACATCATCGAGGAGGTCTATCGTTGCGGTGCCATAAAAATCAACAATGCCGAAGGCACAAATCCGAAGGTGGTAAACGGTCAAAGAATCAAACATTACATCTCAGGTACTCCCATAAATGTTGAGACCAATATAATTGATACCGTAACCCCAGAGGAGTACATAAGGGACACTTTCCAGAACATTTCAGACTCCGAAAAGGAATAGGTATGTGGTATGGCAAGTAAATCGACTCCAAAATGTTTCCAATGATAAATTTTCTTCGATTTGGAATGTTTAAAAATTTAGGGAAATTAGAAGTAGTCCGAAGGAGACACGAGGCCACCACAAGGGTGGAGGGCGCGCCCCCGTCCTTGTGGCCACCTCATGTGCCTTCTGGACTCCATTTTCTTGCACGATACTTCTTTTGGTCGGTAAAAATTCATTATATAATCTCCCGAAGGTTTTGATCACCGTACCATGACAAAATCCTCTGTTTTCGTTTTGAGTTGTTTTTGCAGCAGATTTGGAGCAAGATGTCTTTGCAAAAGAGTCGGTCGGGGAGAGTCGTGTATCTCACCCGACACCAGGCCAAGAGCATACAACGAAGCTAACCACCTCGGGTAAGCAACGGAGGAAGACATGGAGGCTGACTTGAAAAGAGTGGATGCCATGGAGGAGGATCAAGAAGTCACCTCTAGTCTTCAAGCTGGATTAATGATGGAGGAACTTCAGAGCGCAGCAATACCAAACTCGGTCATCCCTCCTAATGCTAGATTTCTCTCTTATGAAAATATGAAAAAAGAGTGTTAGTTTTTCTCCCGCAGCTATGAAACATCCTTGGGTGATTGGAGCTCTAGCCGTCATGGGTAAACTACGCAAGGAAATAATGGATCTTTAGCAGCAAAATAATAAGCTCGAGGAGGAGAGCACATCTTAAGGGGAATCATCGCTAAGAATGTCACATCCCCACCTCCGAAGAAAGAGACATAAATACATGGGTATGGGCACTCCCCTTGGCAACTGCCAAGCTTGGGGGAGTTGTCCCGGTACCGTATCACCATCTCATCTTTATCTTTATTGTTTTTCTTAGTTCGATCCTTTTGGTTATATCTTGATCTAGTAGAATAAAGTTTTTGGTATGATCTAGCCTTGAGTTTTTGCTTTATGTTCCCTCTATGTAATCGAGTCCTTGAGATATAAAATAAAGAGTAGTTTTGAGTAAAGGGCTTTGCTTTCTTGCTATGATCTCGAGGGAATTAAATAAAAGAAAGAATGAGAAGAAATAAAAAGATCATATATTGATCTTATGGAGAGTAATGACTTCACATATAAAGAGTATGATGAATAAAAGTTGTTGAGAATTGACAAACATAGTTTTGGTCATTGTTGCAATTAATAGAAAGTAATAAAGAAAGTGAGGCTTCACATATAAATATACTATCTTGGTCATCTTTTGTAATTGTGAGCACTCATTAAAAAATGACATGCTAATAAGTTGATGTTGGACAAGGAAGACAACATAATAGGTTATGTTTTCTTATATCCGAATAGAAGTTATATTGTCATGGATCATCCAACATGTTGAGCTTGCCTTTCCTCCTCGTGCTAGCCAAACTCTTTGCACCAAGTAGAGATACTACTTGTGCTTCCAAACATCCCTAAACCCAGTTTTGCCATGAGAGTCCACCATACCTACCTATGGATTGAGTAACATCCCTCAAGTAAGTTGTCATTGGTGCAAGCAATAAAAATTGCTCTCTAAATATGTATGGTCTATTAGTGTGAAGAAAATAAGCTTTATACGAACTTTTGATATGGAAGAAATAAAAGCGACAGACTGCATAATAAAGGACCTTATCACAAGCGGCAATATAAAGTGATGTTCTATTGCACTAAGATTTTGTACATCCAACCCTAAAAGCGCATGACAACCTCTACTTCCCTCTATGAAGGGCCTATCTTTTACTTTTATCTTCTACCTCTATACAAGAGTCATGGTGATCATAACCTTTCCTTTTTATACTTTTTCCTTTGGCAAGCACTATATGTTGGAGACATCCGGATATATATACCCACCTAGATGTAGGTTTTCATAAAGTATTATTGTTGACATTAGCCTTGAGGTAAAAGGTTGGGAGGCGAAATTATAAGCCCCTATCTTTCTCTATGTCCGATTGAAGCTTTGAACCCATAAATATTGCGTGAGTGTTAGCAAAGATTAAATGATAGTTGAGTATGTGGACTTGCTGAAAAGCTCTTTAATTGACTCTTTCCGATGTTATGATAAATTGCAATTGCGTCAATGACTGAGATCATAGTTTGTTAGTTTTCAAAGAAGTTTCTGATCATACTTCACCTTGTGAATGAGTTGTTACTTTAGCATAAGAAATTATATGGCATTATATGTTGTTGTTCTAAAGATGATCATGATGCCCTCATGTCCGTTTTTTATTTTATTGACACCTCTATCTCTAAACATGTGGACATATTTTTCGATTTCGGCTTTCGCTTGAGGACAAGCGAGGTCTAATCTTGGGGGAGTTCATACATCCATTTTGCATCATGCTTTTATATCGATATTTATTGCATTATGGGCTCTTATTACACATTATATCACAATACTTAAGCCTTTTCTCTCTTATTTTATAAGGTTTACATGAAGAGGGAGAATGCCAACAGCGGGAATTCCGGACTGGAAAAGGAGCAAATATTACAGACCTTTTCTGCACAGCTCCAAAAGTCCTGAAACTTCACGGAGCATGTTTTTCCAATACATAAAAAATATTGGGCGAAGAAAGTACCGAGGGGGGCCACCAGCCAGCCACAAGGGTGGAGGGCGCACCCTACCCCCCCTAGGCGCGCCCCCCGACCTTGTGGGCCCCTGGCAGGCCTCCGGTGCCCATCTTTGGCTATGTGGTGTGTTTTGACCTGGAAAAAAATCAGAAGGAAGCTTTCAGGACGAAGCGCCGCCGTCTCGAGGCGGAACCTGGGCAGGACCAATCTAGGGCTCTGGCGGAGCTATTTTGTCGGGGAAACATCCCTCCGGGAGGGGGAAATCGAAGCCATGGTCATCACCAACGATCCTCTAATCAAGAGGGGGTCAATCTCCATCAACATCTTCACCAACACCATCTCCTCTCAAACCCTAGTTCATCTCTTGTATTCGATCTTGGTTCCAAAACCTCTTGGTATCTGTGGGTTGCTAGTAGTGTTGATTACTCCTTGTAGTTGATGCTAGTTGGTTTATCCGGTGGAAGATTGTATTTTCAGATCCTTAATAATAATTAATACTCCTCTGATCTTGATTATGAATATGCTTTGTGAGTAGTTACGTTTGTTCCTGAGGACATGGGAGAAATCTTATTATAAGTAATCATGTGAATTTGGTATTCGTTCGATATTTTGATGAGATGTATGTTGTGTTTCCACTAGTGGCGTTATGTGAACGTCGACTACATGACACTTCACCATTATTTGGGCCTAGGGGAAGGCATTGGGAAGTAATAAGTATATGATGGGTTGCTAGAGTGATAGAAGCTTAAACCCTAGTTTATGTGTTGCTTCGTAAGGGGCTGATTTGGATCCATATGTTTCATGTTATGTTTAGGTTTACCTTAATACTTCTTTCGTAGTTGCGGATGCTTGCGAGAGGGGTTAATCATAAGTGGAAGGCTTGTCCAAGGAAGGGCAGCACCCAAGCGCTAGTCCACCCACATATCAAATTATCAAAGTAACAAACGTGAATCATATGAGCATGATGAAAACTAGCTTGACAATGATACGTCTCCAACGTATCTATAACTTTTGATGTATTCATGCCATGTTTATAATATTTTTACACGATTTTGGTATGATTTGGTTAGAACTAACCCGGACTGATGCTGTTTTCAGCAGAACTACCGTTGTGTTGTTTTTGTGCAGAAATAAAAGTTCTCGGAATGCGCTGAAAATCAACGGAGATTTTTTCTCGAAAATATAAAAAATACTGGAACAAAGAGTTACCGGAGGGGAGGCCCGTGGGCCCCACGAGGGTGGAGGGTGCGCACCCCCCTAGGGCGGGCCCCTGTGCCTCGTGGACTTCCTGTGGGGGGCCCTGACTTGTTCTCGAAGCCAACCTCTCCTATAAATCCCCAAACCTCCAGAAAATAACCTAGATCGGGAGTTCCGCCACTTCAAGCCTCTATAGCCACCAAAAACCAATCGGGACCCTATTCCGGCACCCTGCCGGAGGGGGGAATCATCACCAGTGGCCATCTTCATCATCCCGGTGCTCTCCATGACGAGGAGGGAGTAGTTCACCCTCGGGGCTGAGGGTATGTACCAGTAGCTATGTGTTTGATCTCTCTCTCTCTCGTCTTCTTGATATGGCATGATCTTGATGTATCGTGAGCTTTTCTATTATAGTTGGATCTTATGATGCTCCTCCCCCTCTATCTTCTTGTAATGGATTGAGTTTTCCCTTTGAAGTTATCTTATCGGAATGAGTCTTTAAGGATTTGAGAACACTTGATGTATGTCTTGCATGGGATACCCGTGGTGACAATGGGGTATTCTATTGATTCACTTGATGTATGTTTTGGTGATCAACTTGCGGGTTCCGTGACCTTGGGAATCTATGCATAGGGGTTGGCACACGTTTTCGTCTTGACTCTCCGGTAGAAACTTTGGGGCACTCTTTGAAGTTCTTTGTGTTCGTTGAATATATGAATCTGAGATTGTGTGATGCATATCGTATAATCATACCCGTGGATACTTGAGGTGACATTGGAGTATCTAGGTGACATTAGGGTTTTGGTTGATTTGTGTCTTAAGGTGTTATTTTACTACGAACTTTAGGGCTATTTGTGACACTTATAGGAATAGCCCAATGGATTGATCGGAAAGAATAACTTTGAGGTGGTTTTGTACCCTACAATAATCTCTTCGTTTGTTCTCCGCTATTAGTGACTTTGGAGTGACTCTTTGTTGCATGTTGAGGGATAGTTATATGGTCCAGTTATGTTATTATTGTTGAGAGAACTTGCACTAGTGAAAGTATGAACCTTAGGCCTTGTTTCCTAGCATTGCAATACCGTTTACCCTCACTTTTACCACTTGTTACCTTGCTGTTTTTATATTTTCAGATTACAAAAACCTATATCTGCCATCCATATTGCACTTGTATCACCATCTCTTCGCCGAACTAGTGCACCTATAAAATTTACCATTGTATTGGGTGTGTTGGGGACACAAGAGACTCTTTGTTATTTGGTTGCAGGGTTGTTTGAGAGAGACCACCTTCATCCTACGCCTCCCACGGATTGATAAACCTTAGGTCATACACTTGAGGGAAATTTGCTACTGTCCTACAAACCTCTGCACTTGGAGGACCAACAACGTCTACAAGAAGAAGGTTGCGTAGTAGACATCAAACAACAATTCCCATGTGTCATCGGGAGCGCTTTGCATCATATAATAGTTCATCCATGCTTGTCCTTTGCTACAAAAAGGATTGGGCCACCTTGCTGCACCATAGTTACTTTATTTACTTGTTACTCGTTATGATTTATCTTATCACAAAACTATCTGTTACCGGTAATTTCACTGCTTGCAGAGAATACCTTTCTGAAAACCACTTGTCATTTCCTTCTGCTCCTCGTTGGGTTCGACACCTTACTTATCAAAAGGACTACGATAGATCCCCTATACTTGTGGGTCATCACTAATCTCTCTTTCTCTCTCTCATGTTCTTGAGATGGCACGATCTTGATGTATCACGGGCTTTGTTAATATAGTTGGATCATTGATGACCCACAAGTATATGGGATCAATTGTAGCCTTTTCGATAAGTAAGAGTGTCGAACCAAACGAGGAGCAGAAGGAAGTGACAAGTGGCTTTCAGCAAGATAATGGCTGCATGTGCTGAAATTGTAAGTAACAGAGTAGTTTGATAGCAAGATAATTTGTAACGAGCAAGTAACGATAGTAGTAACAAAAGTGCAGCAAGGTAGCCCAATCCTTTTGAGGCAAAGGACATGCCAAAGCGGTCTCTTATAATAAGCAAAGCGTTCTTGAGGGTACACGGGAATTTCATCTAGTCACTTTCATCATGTTGGTTCAATTCATGTTCGCTACTTTGATAATTTGATATGTGGGTGGACCGGTGCTTAGGTGCTGTTCTTACTTGAACAAGCCTCCTACTTATGATTAACCCCCTCGCAAGCATCTGCAACTATGAGAAAAGTATTAAGAATAAATTCTAACCATAGCATTAAACTTTTGGATCCAATCGGTCCCTTACGGAATAGCGCATAACTAGGGTTTAAGCTTCTGTCACTCTCGTAACCCATCATCTAATAACTACTCCACAATGCATTCCCTTAGGCCCAAATATGGTGAAGTGTCATGTAGTCGATGTTCACATGACACCACTAAGGGAATCACAACATACATACTATCAAAATATCGAACACATATCAAGTTCACATGATTACTTGCAACACAATTTCACCCGTGACCTCAGGAACAAAAGTAACTACTCACAAATGATAATCATGCTCAAGATCAGAGGGTTATTAAATAGCATATTGGATCTGAACATATAATCTTCCACCAAATAAACCATATAGTAATCAACTACAAGATGTAATCAACACTACTAGTCACACACAAGCACCAATCTATAGTTCCGATAACAGATTGAACACAAGAGATGAACTAGGGTTTGAGAGGAGATGGTGTTGTTGAAGATGTCGATGGAGATTGCCCTCCCCAAGATGGGAGAGTTGTTGGTGATGATGATGACGATGATTTTCCCCTCTGGGAGGGAAGTTCCCCCAGTAGAATCGCTCCACCGGAGGGCAAAAGTGATGTTGCCAAGTTCTGCCTCGAGACAGCGGCGCTCCATCTCGAAAGTCCTATCCTTATTTTTTTAGGTCAAAATGACTTATATACCAGAAGATGGGCACCGGAGGTGGGCCGGGCTGAGCACAACCCACCAGGGCGCGCCCTGGTGTCCTGTGCTCACTAGGTGGCCCCCCTCCGGTGGTTATTTGCTCCGATATTTCTTATCTATTCCATAAAAAATACCTGTGAAGTTTCAGCTTGTTTGGAGTTGTGCAGAATAGGTGGCCTGACGTAGCGTTTCCAGGTCCAGATTTCCAGCTGTCGGAATTCTCCCTCTTTGTGTGAACATTGCATATTATGAGAGAAACGACATTATAATTACTCCAAAAAGCATTTTTATGCATAAAAACATCATAAATAACAGTAGGTAAACATGATGCAAAATGGACGTGTCAACTCCCCCAAGCTTAGACCTCGCTTGCCCTCAAGCAAAAACCGAAATAAAAAAACATGTCCACATGCTTGAGAGAGAGGTGTCGATAAAAACAAAATGCGAACATAGAAGCATCATGTGAATTATTATAACAGCAACAAACTTTAATGTAAAACCTTTATCACAGAACTTTTCTCATAGACTTCTCATGAATAAGTAACAATTCATCACACTATCGAAATATAAAGCATAAACACTATTGGAAACCAACAAACTATGTTCTCAGTCAACTTTGCAACTACAATTCATCATCTTTTCAGGAAGGATCATGTATAGGAGCCTTTAGGCAAGTCCACATGCTCAACCATCATATAGTCTTCTATGATTGCTAACACTCACCGCATACACATGAGCAAAACGTTTCAACCGGACACATAGAAAGATAGGGGCTTATAATTTCGCCTCCCAACGTATTCACCTCAAGGGTGATGTCAACAATAATAACTCATGCCACCCATATTCAACTGGACATATGTGCCTAGATCTTTCCTCGCCACATGATGCTTGCCAAAGGAGAAAAATAAAAAGGAATAGAGAGAAAAACTTTGACTCTTGCATAAAAGTAAATACATAAAAGTAAAAGATAGGCCCTTCGCAGAGGGAAGCAGAGGTTGCGATGCGCTTATTCGTTTGTATGATCAACCCCTTAGTTCAAAAGAACATCATGTTATATTGCCCCTTATGATAGCAACCTTTATTATGCAGTCTGTCGCTTTTATTTCTTTGCTATCACAAGTTCGTATAACGCTCAATTTTCTCTTACACTAAATGATGTAACACTTTTAGAAGCAATTTTTATTGCCTTATTGCACCGATGACAACTTACTTGAGGGATCTTGCTCAATCCCTAGGTAGGTATGGTGGACTCTTGAAAATAAGATTTGGGTTTAAGGGTTTTTGGATGCACAAGTACTATCTCTACTTGCTGCAGAATTTTTGGCTAGCAAAGATAGGGGCAAGCACCACATGTTGAAGGATCTATGACAATTTAACTTCTATGTGAATATGAACAAACATAAATCATTATGTTGTCTACCTTGTCCAGTGTCAAAAATTTGGCATTTAATATTTTGATGGGGGCTCACAATCACAAAAGGTTTCCAGCATAGTGTATTTATATGTGAATCTTCTCTTCCCTTATTAATTCTTTCGTGAGTTGCACTATTGACCAATGCTATGTTTGTCAATCTCTAATAAAATTTTCTACCTATACTTTTCCTTATGTGGTGTCATCACCTACCATAAGATTAGCATATGATATTTTTCATTTATTTCCTTTCTTTTTATTGAAACAAGAAAGTAAAGAAAGCAAAAACTCAAACTAAACTTTATTATATATCTTGCACACAATTACAAGGATAGATCACTAAGAACACTCTCGAAAAGAAAGGATTGAACTAAGCTTTTATTCATCTAAAGCAAAAGATAACTCTGGATCGAACTAAAATAAGCAAAGGCAAAAGATAGTGGGGTGATACGATACTGGGGCACCTCCCCCAAGCTTGGCGAAAGCCAAGGGGAGTACCCGTACCCGATACTCAATTTTCCTTTGGTGATGAATAAGGAGGTGGTGGTGATGAAGTAGAGATCTTGTCCTCGGGTTTCCATGGCAGAGGAACAACATCATAAGAGGAGGAATGAGTCTCACGGGTCCTGCAATTGGCAGCCAAACTCATACCTTTAAACCTCGCCTCATATTCAAAGACTTGGTTTTGGAGATCGTAGAACTGGTTTTGGAAGAAATTGATTTGCTCGTTGAGGGTGAAGACAATGTCCTTCATGGACTTGCCATCCACCTTGAGATCACGGGTGAGGTCTGTGATCATGAGGTGATTGGCATTGAGTCCACGCTCCACCATCCCCTTGCACCGAAAGACCTCCTGCTCCATAGCTTAAAGCCTGGCCTCCATGGTTCCATTCCCCTTGGGACCTTGCACATTGCGGATGTGAAGCACCCCCTCATGCATCTGGATGACCTGAGGGTGCTGCACCACCTCCCGCAAATATGGGTTGATGACGTTCTTGAAGAACTTGTCCTTGGAGGAGCTTGAAGCAGCCATGGTAGATGGGATCTGACAGAAAACAACAAGGAAAAGAAAATAGAAGATTTCTCCGCGATACGGTGGTCAATAGGTTCAGGGGGTATATAAAGATTTTTTATCTTGGGAAACAAGCAAACGGAAGAAAAATGGAGTCCGGGAGGTACCCGAGGTGGGCGCAACCCACCTGGGTGCGCCTGGCAAGCTAGGTGCACCCTGGTGTCTTGTGCCCACCACGGTGACCTTCCCGGTAGTTTCTTATTTTCCTAATTTTTGTTATATTCCAAAACGAACTTGGAAATATTTTTGCGGATTTTTTGGAGTCCGTTTACTTAGCGTATCACGTACCTCCTTTTTTCATGATTCTGGAGTGTACCGGAAGGTCTCTTTTATGTGTTCTCCCGGTGTCATAGTTTGGATAATATTACTTTCAACATTAATGGGTGTACCTGAGATATAGTGTTTTATTCGTTGCCCATTAACAACCTTCAGCTTAGTACCTTCGGCATTATTTATTTTGATAGCTCCAGATCGATAAACCTCCTCGATAACATAGGGTCCTTCCCATTTGGAGAGGGGTTTCCCTGTAAAGAATCTGAAACAAGAGTTGTACGAAAGAAATATTTGATACGTCTCCAACGTATCTACAGTTTTTGATTGCTCCATGCTATTATATTATCAATCTTGGATGTTTTATATGCTATTTTATATGTTTTTTGGGAGTAACCTATTAACCTAGAGCCCAGTGCTAGTTCCTATTCTTTTCCTTGTTTTTGAGTTTCGCAGAAAAGGAATATCAAACGGAGTCCAAACGAGCTGAAAATTTACGGTGATTTTTTATGGACCAAAAGAAGCCCTCGAAGCAAAGAGTTGGGCCAAAAGAGTTCCGAGCCAACCACAAGCTTGGAGGGCGCACCCTACCGCCCCCCCCCCCGGACGCGTCCTCCATCCTTGTCGTTGACTCGTGAACCCCCCCCCCCCCCGCGGACGCGTCCTCCATCCTTGTCGTTGACTCGTAAACCCCCCTGACTTGTTCTCGACGCCAAAAATTCCTATAAATATAGAAACCCCCACAAATAAACTTAGGTAGGGAGTTCCGCCGCCGCAAGTCTCTGTAGCCACCAAAAACCAATCGGGACCCTGTTCCGGCACCCTACCGGAGGGGGAAATCAACACCGGTGGCCATCTTCATCATCCCGGTGCTCTCCATGATGAGGAGGGAGTAGTTCAACCTCGGGGCTGAGGGTATGTACAAGTAGCTATGTGTTTGATCTCTCTCTCTCGTGTTCTTGATTTGGCACGATCTTGATGTACCGCGAGCTTTGCTATTATAGTTGGATCTTATGATGTTTCTCCCCCTCTACCTTCTTGTAATGGATTGAGTTTTCCCTTTGAAGTTATCTTATCGGGTTGAGTCTTTAAGGATTTGAGAAGAGTTGATGTATGTCTTGCATGTGCTTATCTGTCACTGGTATGCATTGGTGCTATACACATGGTTTTTAACCCCTTTCCGCGACAGCATTTGGATCCGTCGCCTAGTGAGTGACGGCGATAGGGGGTCCTTCCCACACGACCCAGAAACCATCGGGGATATGCCCTCCTGGCACACATGCTCGGCAAAATGAGTTCATGTGCGACCGGCGAGCGCTCAAATACAAAAATACGTACAGTAGAGCTAAAAAAATACAATTATATAGGCAAAATTGTTTTCGATCGCAAGTACATCCCACATAGTTAGTCCCTGCTAAACGTTTCCATTCGTATGTACAACCACACAGTCGCTCCAAGGAAAACGTTTCCGTTCATAGGTACATCACACACAATTTTCCACGTTAAATCGTTTGTGATAGCGTTGCCATGGCACACGATATTAACAATTTTATCGTTTGCGTTATTTAATTCATCACACATGGTGCGTAGAAGAAACTGTGTGGCAAAGGCTGTCCATCACACACATTTTTTATGTGGTAAACGTTTGCGCAAGGTGGCCTAACGCAAACCGTTTTCAAGAGAAGGTTGTGTGTGATTGTTCATTGATCCAACAAGGTTTATTCCTAGAAACTGTGTGCGTTGCCTGAGGTCATCGCCCACGGTATTTTCGAAATAACCGTTTGCAATAGCAAAACCCAATTAGCAGGCTAATTCGCCATTACCAGGCTAATTGCCCTACTATTAATAATCCATTTATTAATCTAATTGACATTCATATTAAGCACATAATATATTTCATTTCCATATTAAGGGAGCAGGATTTCATAATTGAAATACATCTGTGTACATCATGATATAGCTTCAGCACTCGGCTACCCCATTACACGACTGGACCAGCACCAAGTTTCACATGCAACATGTAGAACCTTTTGAAATTAGCAGCATAGACAGTATATAGACAAATGCATCTCATCTGGAAAACTGCTAAAGCAAAAGGCGAATTTTGAGCCTTCATTCATGCTGAAAGTCTTTGCAACTTTAGGCCAGTGCCTGTGGATGATTGACCGTCCGTCCTTCGTCCTCTTCAGGAACACTTCAATATTGAACCGTGGGTGTTGTATGAAAACCTTCCTCGCCTCCTGACCATAGAGGTCGTTTGAGAGGTAATCATCAGTGAATGCTTTGGAAAGGCCTGAAAACAAGGATGTGCATAAATATCTTCTCTATATTGGAAATGGGGCAAAGGAATAAAAAAGGCAAGGTATAATAGTTAGTACCATCTTGTAGTGAATTGATGCCTTCTTCATTGGGAAGACAAAGATCTCATTTTTTTGTCGCCAATTTCTTTATCCTAACAATCTTTCTGAGTTTCTTGACTTGATTGATATTCATGGATAACTCATTTCCCCATATGCAAAAAGTGTCGAATAGTGGGTCAAAACCTCTAGCAGCAGGACCTACATGTGCAAGACCAAATTGTTAAAAACCTAAATATTAGAATGGTTCCTACAATTGCACAATAATGTGCTATTAGGCAACGGACCATGCACGTGCTAACCTCGATTGTAAACCTCAGTGCTTCCCATTGTTTCCCTGCAACACATATAAGGTAGTTAGTCATCAGGTTAAGTAAGGGTTCGCATGCTATCAGTAAAATATGTTGATGAAAAATAACACGTTGTAGATTCATCAGATTAATTCAAGCCACATGGAAAACCCATTTATCCAAATGAAGCATGATTAAGAACTAGGAAATATAGCACTTGTATATGGTTCTCATGTATTAAGTGCAGCCAAATTCGATTTATTCCTCACATGCATAACAATACAAAATTCTACCCATGACAATTGGACATCGCATTGCTGAATTGAGCCAAGCAGTTAACTAAACACCACAACAAATGAACCAAACATTAACTGAGCACCACATTGCACAATATAACATACTCCTAATAGAAGATCAGACAGTTAACCAAACCAAGCATGCTTAACAACTTGGAAATATAGCAATTGTATTTGTTTCTCATGTATTTACTACAGCCAAATTCAATTTATTCCTCACATGGTATACAATAATAGAATGCACCCACAACCATTGAACATCGCATTGCAGAATTGAACCAAACAGTTAACTAAACACCACAACACAAATGAACCAAACATTAACTGAGCACCACATTGCACATTGTATAAGCAAACCAAGCATGCTTGACAACTTGGAAATATTGCAATTGTATTTGTTTCTCATGTATTTTGTAAAGATAAATTCGATTTATTTCTCACATGGAAGACAATACAAAATCACAACCTGAAGAATTGAATATCACATTTGCATAATTGAACCAAACAGTTAACTGGAGACGGCAACTAATTAACAAAATAGTTAATAAGTGAGCACCACACTACACGACATATAGAACATATACACTAGAGCAACAGATTGTATGGTAAATTAGATAGCACAATTCACTAGAATTTGTGAAGGAAGTCATGAGCAGCACACGCAATGGGGTAAACCGAGCATGCTTAACTGGCGTAGCTAGCAAATGGCAAGGTGCTCCTCCAAGATCTGGGGGTCGACACGAATGGCAGCCATCGCGACCTCATCCGCGCGTGTGGCCGCGATTTGCTTCTTTGCTGCCAAATGCTCCTTGAGATCCTGGCTATACTGTGTGCACCATGGCTTAGGGCGGCACTTATTTGGTGGAGGGGTCAGTGATTTGGGTGGAAGGTGTCGCGCCGGCGGTCAGTGTAACATCCCAAATTTTCAATTTGCATGTTATACATAGGTCATCTTATGCATATCATATTTTATTTGCATTTTGATTTCGATCCTAGAAATCTTAAGCAACTCAAGGACCCAAGGAGAGAGTTGGAGGTTTCATATATTTTCATATTTGATTTTTCTCAAATTTGAAAAGAAGATTAATTTGATTTTAATATTTTTCTCTTCGATTATTTCCAATAATAAAACTAAATGAGAGGAGATAAAATGACTTCTCCAAAATAAAAGGAATATTGGAGATGGAATTTTAAAATCAAATTTTTATTTATTTTATATTTATTTGCTATTTTATTTGAATTTGAAAATATGCATTTTAGAAAATTGCATTTTTAGGCCAGAAAAATCACTTTGTTCTAAATATTTTATCTGGACGGTGAAAATTGTTTTTGGCATTTTTTGAAAAAATTTATATTTATTTAGAATTTTTATTTCGGGCGGAATATATTTAAAAAAATCTTCTTCCCAACCGACTGGGCCGAAGGCCCAGCTGAGCAGGCCGGCCCACTCCCGCGCGGGGAGACCGAGCCGCCGCCGCCGCCCGAGTCCGGCCGGGGCACGACTCCCGGTCCGACCCAGCGCCCCCTTCCCCAAGCCGCGCCGCCCCCCCTCCTATAAGTAGCCGCCGCCGCCACCTCTCCACCCGTCCCGAGCCGCGCCGCTAGCCACCGCCGCCGCCCGCTAGCCGTCGTACTCCGCCGCCTCGCCCGCGCCACCGCAAGCCGCCGCCCCGCCACCACGAGCCGCCGCTGCCAACGCGTCGTCTCGTCGGATCCCGCCGTCGTCGTCGCCGCCAGCAATTTCTTTTGGTTAACCGGTAAAAACCCGATCCGATTTTTCCCTCGGTTTTCTCCGGTTTAGTTTGTTTGGGTTTTTCTCTCGGTTTTCCGTTCGGTTCTAATTTGAGGACGTTCGTCCGTTAATCCGCGGTAGCGAACGTTTTCGTTCGTTTGGTTCTGTTAGCGACCGTTCGTTCGATAGATTTTTCTTTTATTCTATTTTCGGCCAGGGGCCTATTCGCGGATACTTTTCTTATAGATTAGTCCTTGATCTTCCAACCCTCGCAACTTTTTGCTCGTTAGTCCAAATCCAGTGAAACCAACGCCAAAATCTTCGTCTTGGACCCCTCTTTCCAGATAACCAATTTGAGCATGATTTTGATAATTTAAAGTTTAGTTTCAAGCAGATTTGAATTTGAACTTCTTTTGATCATAGTTTGAGTTTCGTAGCTCCGATTCGATTGATTCTTTTTGCAAATCGAAGCTCTTCAGTTGAACTTTCAGTTTGAATCTTTTCATCTGAGTTTTACCCTTGAATCTATTGCTTGTATGCTTATGTATGCCATTGTTTTTCCCGATAGAGTTTTCGGAGTGCGAAGCGTGCTACTACGAGTCACTAGGGTTTTCAGATTATCAGCAAGGCAAGTAACGCTTTGATCATATCCCTTAATTACCCAGTTTTTATGCATTAGTTTTATCCTCAAACATTGCATGAATAGGATCTGATTAACATGTGGGTATTGGGAAGTAGTTGGTGAGGTAGAACCTATTGTCTTTATTCAAACCTTGGGAGTTACTTCTACGTTATGCTTATATTGCTATGCTATGCTCGTAGACGTGGATTGGTTAGAGTGTATTCATGAAAGATGTGAGAGATTATTGTTACCTAAGGGTTAACTTAAGGTGGCTACTTTGATACACATCTGGGTGGATTGGTTGAGGCACCCTGGAGCACCCAGTGGTTTTCTGGGCACCTGGAGCAATCCAGCGATGTCCTAGGATATCCCGGAGTACCCGTGAGATCATCCTATGGTTCGCCACCCAGGCTCAAAGGGATCATAAGATTATTCATGCTAGACACTTCTGTGTGCAGCCACAAGCCATTATTGGCTCTGGCATAGTTGAGTAAGTTGTGGGAAACCTTTCCATGATGGGCTAGCAGATGTAGGGGATTGTAGGTGTACTAGCATATCTATCGGTTAAGGGGACCTCTTCGGAAAGACTGTGTCTCGGTCATCCGTTTCTCAAACATCATGCAGTGCGAGAAATACAACGGAGGAGATCGAGTCTTGTGGGGAAAAGTGTGCAAACCTCTGCAGAGTGTATAAACTAATCATGGTTAGCCGTGTCCCCGGTTATGGACATCTTGAGTATCTGGTACTTGAATTATTGATTTGATCTCATCACTCTTTAATTAAATTTGTTGGGTTGTTAATATTATTTAATTGGGATTGAGTTGGAGGAACCTTCTCAATGTTTTCAACCAACTTGATAGTTAAATAAAATATATTTCTTTGCAGTAGGAAAAAATTGGCTTTACGCAAAATGATAACCATAGAGCCTCCACCAGCCATATTTGCATATAGTTATGGCTATTCCTTGTTCATTGCTCTATAGTGTTATTTTGCCAGCATATTCCATGTGCTGACCCGTTTCGGGCTGCAACGTATTATGTTGCAGACATTTCAGACGAAGAGTAAGGAGCGCTAGGTCGTTGTCGTGCACTCAGCTATGCCGTTGGAGTTGATGGACTCATTTATCTTTGATGCTTCCATAGTTATCTTATTTTGATGGCCTTCAGCCATATTATTGTAATAAGTACTCTTTTGAGTTATTTCGATGTAATAAGTGTGTGATTGCACTCTGTTATAAATCCTCGAGTATTGTGTGTGTCAGCATTACCGATCCAGGGATGACACTTATACACAGAGATTTGACCATCTGAGGTCAGATCGCTACAAGATGGTATCAGAGCACACGCTGACTGTAGGACGCGACCACTAAGATAAGCCATAGGTCACTCTTCTCTACTCATTTCTGACTCTTCTCCATTTTCCACTCTATAGATGGCGGACCCAAGGAACAAGTTTTCTCAACCGGATGAAGACACACCTTTTGGACGACACTTGAAGAAAGTCACTAGGTACCTGAACATCGGAATACCAAGCTTCACCGGGACCTACACCGCCACTTTACCAGAAGAGGAGCGTTGGATGATTCGAGTTCATGTTCCCGGAAGGACATTCGCACTAGTTACTGGGCCCATAGAGTTTTCTTTTGATGCACCAACCTGGAGTCTAGGAAAGAGCATGGCAGCCCACATCACCATGGGACGCATCGGCAAAGTTTACAACAAGGATCTTAAGGACACCATCTACCAGATTTGTGGGCGCCGAGATGAGCAATGGGGGATGATTAGCACCAGGAGGGACAAGTCCATTGCAGCCTACATCCAGGAGTTAAACCAGCACATTCGTCGTCAGGAGAACCAAATGTGCGCCAGCATGCTAGATCTGAAGAAGGCGATGACCAGGAACATGGAGCTTGAAGAGGAACTCAGGTCTACACGCGATGGATATGAGGAGGAAATTGTAGTATTACTGGAGAAGAATGAATACCTGAAGAGGAAGCTAGGAATATTCATGGGAGACCCCACACCTGAGGAGGACATCCATTCTGAAGACTACATCATCATCGACGACACCGACTCTGACCCCGATAGTAGTGATGATGATTACGAAGACGAAGCTGGAGCGGATATCATGGAGTCTTCCACCGATCAAAATTTCTAGACGACCACCATATTATCAGTAGTATTCCCCCATGTATATAGTAATAGTCCGAGTATTTTGTAACGGTAGTTAGATCGTTTGTATGCCCTTGTTTGAATTGAGTGGTGTGAAATTAATGTGTTTGTCTCATGTGCATATGGTTAGTGATTTCTCTTAGACCTCACTCTATTCTGAGCTCTCCCCTCTAAACCATCAGATGCCTCCAAGACATGACCCCGGATTTGTCTTCCCACCAGAGCTCACTCAGTTGATCCAACAGCAGAATGCCCTGATGCAGTTGCTAGTCCAGAACCAAGGCAACAACAACAACAACAACCCACCGCCACCACCTCCAGTTGACAACTTAGCCCATTTTCTGAGGTTGAATCTGTCGGTGTTTAGCACCGAGCCGATTGTTGCTGATGACTGGCTCCGCGGGATTGGAAGGGAGCTGACCACCGCAGGTTGCACAGATGCTGAGAAGGTGCGCTAGGTCGTTGTCGTGCACTCAGCTAGGCCATTGGAGTTGATGGACTCATTTATCTTCGATGCTTCTGCAGTTATCTTATTTAGATGGCCTTTAGCCATATCATTGTAATAAGTGCTCTTTTGAGTTATTTCGATGTAATAAGTGTGTGATTGCACTCTGTTATAAATCCTCGAGTACTGTGTGTGTGTCAGCATTATTGATCCAGGGATGACACTTATACACAGAGATTTGACAGTCTGAAGTCAGATTGCTACAATCAGGGCATGTGGAATGCGGAAGGAGGAGGAGGATGGGGGTCGGGTGTGGATTACCTGTCGGGATAGATGAGGCCGAGCAGCGTGAAGTAGAGTCGCCGGCGAGGAGGCAGCGCTGCAAGCAAGGAGTGAAGGTTTCAACTTGGAAAGGAAGGCGGAAACAGGGGAAATGTGGATTTTGGTAAGGGGGAGGGGGCGGGGAGGTAGATATTTCCGCGGAAGCCAAAAATTTGGAATCGCTTCAGCGAAAAAACTAGCGCGCAAAGTGTCATCAGACACGGTCCCTTATTCAGAACTGTGTATGATATGTGAACATCACAAACGATTCAGATAGCTTAACCCGTGTGTGATGAGTTTGAACGTCAAAAATTTTGTTTTGAATTTCCCTGGTTACAGTGGTCATCCACGCCATTACATAATTTGGGTACACAAAGGAGACTACAGCACACCCACACTTCTTAATCGAGCAAGCTCAGCAATTAAACCGAGCTAGCTGACCTAAACATTACTCTAACAAATTAAAGATCGGCGCTCTTAATTAAACAAAACAAAGAGTACTACTACGGCTGGTGCTCGTCGATCTCCGCCGCCGCCTCCATGTCCAGCTCGCGCCCGACGGTCTCCTGGGGAAGGGGCTCCATGGCATCCATCGCACCATACTCGGCAAGCATCTCACCATCCGCGTCCGCCATCTCTTTGGAAAAGGCCGCCGCGAGCTGGGCGTGGACGGCCGCGATCTGGGCTTGGACAGGCTCCGTCATTGCAAGGTATGCGGCGGAGGAACGGACGGCTGCTCGAATGCTCTCGGTGATTGTCAACTCTTCGGCCGTGGGTTGCCGTCCGTTGTCGGAGAAGCTTCATTCGATTTGTGCGGTGACCGCCACGAGCTGGGCGTGGGCGGCCTCGACATGGTCGTGGGCGGCCTCCATCAGGGCTAAGGCCGCCGCTGCGGAATGGACAGCTGATTTGCCGCTCTCGCTAGTTGCTATCCCCGAGGCAGATGTTGCTGCAACCACCTGAGAAGCAACAGTGGCTGTTTGGGCTGCCTTGGCCGCCCGGTCGCAGATTGCGGCCGCGCTCATGCACCTTGTTAGCATGCGCATGGCGGCTGCGTCCACGCTCTCGCCGGAGTGGATCACCAAAGTTGCCCTCACGACGCGGGTCCACGTGCCCATCTTTGACCGGCGATGATTGAATAGTGAAATGATATTTGGGGAGCGAGCTAGTGTGCTTGAGATGCCGACTGTGGACTGTAGCGACGCACCTTCTCGTGTAAGCCATAGCATACTATACACCGACGGTGCTCCAGGATATTTTGTGCTGCATCTCACACGATTGGTGATAATAAACTGTGTGGGATCTACTGGATTTTTCATCTTGATTTGAATTACATAATGGGGCCACAGCGGCAATGGACGATGTCTGAATTGCTAGACCTTTTATCTGCAGTGAACATGCAACTATATGTGTGTCGTAAAAGAATTGGAATTATTCAGGGTTCGTTTGAACATTTTACACATTAAATTGGTTTTCTAGCCATTTCAGGTGCACAATTCAAAATTAAACTACATGCACATGCTCCGGTGCACCAACATGGGTTGTAAAATCATATATGTATGCATGGGTTTATGCTTATGTCCCATGCAAGAAATGGGGATGAAATTCGAACACCACGGCACTGTGGCTCTCCGGTAAATGTCGATGTTCCTGCTTTTGTAATTCTAGTAAATCCAAAATTCGTCCGAAATTCATGAAACTTGGCATGCTATCATGGAGCGGCATCAACATGTCGTGGTAAATTTTTTGTCCCATTTGGGGCAGGTTTGGGTATAAGCTTCTCATAAACCAGCGCTTCTCACAACAAGTGTGATGGTTTCGGTAGGGAACGTTTCACCTTTCTGGATGAAACAATATATGTTGCCTCTTCTCGATTTCAATTTTTTTTCCTACTGTCAACATAGAACAACAAGAGTGTTGTGTCAATTTCTGGGATTTTTTGGGGTTCGCTTGGACATTTTTATATATTAACTGAGTTTTCTATGCATTCATGTGCATAATTCAAATTTGAACTACAGGCACATGCTCTAATGCATATAAATTAGTTGAAAATTCAAATATGTGTCCTTGGTTGCATTCTTAGGTCCCATGCAAGAAATGGGAATGAACGTCAAACACCCTGCCACCGTCACTCGGCCGCAAACATTGAGATACCTGGTTTTTAAATTCTAGTAAATCCAAAACTCGTCTGAACTTCATGAAACTTGGCATACTGTCATGGAGCGGCATAAACATGACGTGGTAAATTTTTTGTCCCATTTGGGGCAGGTTTGGGGATATGCTTCTCACAAACCAGAGCTTCTCACAACAAGCCTGATGGTTTCGGTAGGGAACGTTTCACCTTTGGGGACGAAACGATATCCATTGCCTCTTATTGCTTTCAAAACATTTCTCGTGTCAACGTAGAGCAACAGGAGTGTTGTGTCAATTTTTGGGATTTTTCATGGTTTATTTGGACGTTTTTATGCATTAATTGAGTTTTCAATGCATTCATGTGCAGAATTCAAATTTGAACTACATGCACATGCTCTAATGCATATAAATTGGTTGAAAATTCAAATATGGGTCCTTGGTTGCATGCTTAGGTCCCATGCAAGAAATGGGAATGAATGTCAAACACTCTGCCACCGTCACTCGGCCGCAAACATTGAGATACCTGGTTTTTAAATTCTAGTAAATCCAAAACTCATCTGAAATTCATGAAACTTGGCATGCTATCATGGAGCGGCATCCACATGCCGTGGTAAAAGTTTTGTCCGATTTGGGGCAGGTTTAGGTATATGCTTCTCACAAACCAGAGCTTCTCACAACAAGCATAATGGTTTCGGTAGGGAACGTCCCACCTTTGGGGACAAAACAATATCCATTGCCTCTTATTGCTTTCAAAAAATTTCTCGTGTCAACGTAGAACAATAGGAGTGTTGTGTCAATTTTTGTGATTTTCGGGGTTCGTTTGGACATTTTTATGCATTAATTGAGTTTTCAATGCATTCATGTGCATAATTCAAATTTGAACTAGATGCACATGCTCTAATACATATAAATTGGTTGAAAATTCAAATCTGCACTACAGCAGGAGACTGCTAACGCGACACTACGATCAGAGACCCTTTGCCGAAACTGTGTGCGATGCCATAATCGCAGACAATGGGGTAAAAAACCGTCAAAAAAGGTGTAAAATGTTTGCGATGGCGGAGCCATCAAACACGGTTCAGATTTTAGTTGCATGTGCGATGAAGGACACACGGTTAATCCATTCAAACTGTCTGTGATGAGGCGGAACAACAAAAATGGGCAGCCATAACAATGTGTGTGCGATGCAAGACACACGGTTAATCATTTCGAACTGTTTGCAATGAGGTAGAACAACAGAAACGGGCAGCCATATCAATGTGTGTGCGATATACGGCATACGATTAACTCGAATGAACTATTTTTGATTAGGGAACGCAACAGAAATGGTTCAACTTAACAAGATGTGTGTGATATGTGGCATACAGTTCACATGGATGAACTGTTTGCGATGAGCCAAAAGAACACAACGAGTCGTGTAAACAAGATGTGTGTGATACATGGCAAATAGCTGACTCGGATGAACTGTTTGCGATGAGAAATTACAACACAGATGGTCAATACAGTTACTTCGTGAGCGATTCTACTTGTACAAAAAACTTTGAAAAATGAAAACTAGTTGCTTGCGGTGGTGGAGTATCGCACACGATGCGTCTGCGAGTACTCGTGTGCGATGATTAGTATGTTACACATACATTTCATTATGTTAACATGTGTGTGAATTTGCAATATGGACAGTTAATATCCAAATGCCTTCTAGACATCGGGCACACACTTAAACTCAATGAACTGTGTACGATACTAATACTTTCCATGGAAATTTATGAACTTGGGTCACAGCATTTGAGTAACATATATATAGTGGTTACACTATTCGACAAAAGGAAGATCTTCGTAACATGGTTTTGACAACCATATGGTCCATATCTACACACTTAACATAGTAACAACTATCACATTTTAAGAGGCTAAGGGCCAACAACCATATGGTCCATATCTACATACTTAACATATATAGTAACAGCTAGCACATTTTAAGAGGCTGAGGGCCAACAACCACAACTATCCACTGGAAGCAGCTTTATCACGGCGACTCGGCATCTCGTCAATGAAAAGGAAGAGCCCTCCTGTGCCTTGGTAGAGCATGAGTAGAACAGTGTCTCCAATTTTCCAATATGGATGCATTGCCACGAGAAGCGAGAACTTGTTAATTTGAATGGTTCCATTTTTGCGGGAAATGCAGTACCTTGCAATCACTTTGGCATTATTAGCAGGCACAAGTGTAATTCGACCACGCCGGGAAATCGATCCAGGAACTGCTACAGGGGGCAATTTCTGTTGACATGTAGAATAAAAAACAATTGTAACATATCGTTGAAGATATATATAGTTTATGAGCATCAACATTAAAATAAGACTTTTTACCAGCGCTTTGTGCACACAATTGATCTTGTTCAATGTGTGCACCATAGGTCTAATTAATCCCATCCAAAGTCCAGCGTCCATACGTTGTGCTATCACTGTCAGATTATCAACAAAGTTTATGACATGCTTCAAGTCCTTCCAGTGAAATTTGGTACGCTCAGTAACATACAGATCGTTCACTATGCATCCAACATATCCTACTTAAAAGGTGGAAAGGTATTATTTATTCAGAACATGGCAGAAGAATATATATTCCGCATAAATTGGTAAATAGAATTTGTTACTGCCTAGGAACGGAGTCAGAATATGATATCACAATTGGTTGCTTAAATAGTGATCAATTGGTTGCTTAAATAGTAATATGACAGCATGGAGAAAGTTGAAAGGACACTAACCTCGATCAGACTTTGATCGACTAATGACGTTGGGGAAGTAAACATCCATGTTAATTAGACCAGCCTCTGGTGCACACACTAGAATTCTATTGCCAGCATTCAGTTCATAATACTTAGACATTTTTCTCCAAAGGTCCGCATTAAAATAGGAGTGACCATCTTTATCAAGTTTTATGCTAACCGTCATTGTAAATCCATGATGCGTTGTCAATATGACATCCTGGGAGTCATCAGCAAAGTAAAGCCCAAGATTTCCTTCTACTCCTGTTCTTTCAAAGCAAGGGATGTACTGGTTGAAATGAAAATTAAGATCGTAAATTAGATATATTGAAATAACAGAGCCAGATGCAAATATGGGAGTAACTGATAGAACACATCCATATATAGATGAAAGCAAAGTACAAAAATATAGAATTAAAAATAGATAATGTAACAAAGATTTGATGCAAATATATAGATAATGTAGCAACAGACGGTATATGTTCACAAATTTAGGCCATGCAGACCGTGGTAGGTTGAGATTGAACATACCGAGCGCTCCCTGAAGCCATCCGGAATGGTGAGATAGAACTTCGTTTCCGGCTGGCCACAACCACAGTTGCCCGATTTGTGCTCGCACTGTGGACACATGAATGAACACCCATGAATTAGCTAGAACAAAAATGATTCCACGGTGATTTCTGCCGGTTGATTAACAGTGACGGACGGACTGCGATCAGAGATGAGTGAATATTTTGCTAATTAAGTTGATTACCTTCTCCATGAGCAAAATCCCCGGCCCAATCCCGCAGAAAACCCCAGTCGACCAGAGTCTAGAATGTCAATGCAGATAGGCGGCGGAAAGCGGTGGAGGCGAAATCCGGTGTCGTTTGGAGCGCGACCAACACCCGCCGCCAACAGCCGTCGAGCTTAGGTTGCAGAGTTGCGGAGGAGTCCGCGGCGAGTGAGTGGGGACGAAGTGGGTGAGGTTTTTTTTTCCTTTTGCATGTGTGAGTGAACACACACGGTTTGCAGAGGCGATGGAGGTGAATCGTGTGCGATAGTAAATCACCGAGATTGAATGGGAATCCAAATTTCCTTTGTCCTTCATCCATGAGTTTTTTTTCTACGATGAACATAAACCCTCCTAATCACCGTGTTAAATTTGACACTTTTACGGGTTCATTTACAATATTTAGGGGATTATGTGCATTTTCTAGGCATTAATGCATGTAATTCAAAATCAAATAATCGGTGCATGAAAGGGTGCACAATAACGGTCTGGAAAAACCATACTCGTGGTATTTAGTAATTTCTCAATCCTTTTACAAGGAATGGGCAGAGATTTCAATGGAATGCGTGGCAATAGTCAACCACAAACGCGTCATTTACTTGGTTATCAACTATAGAACAATAAAATATGTGCTTGAAAAACATGACGGCTGGCATCGTGCCATGGTATGGCCTCACCGTGCCCTGGTTAAAAGCTGAGAAGGTTTGAGCTATGTCGTCATGCACGCCCTTCATAAATCGAACCATCACCGAGGAAGTTCAATGCTTTCAAGAGGGAAATCACCAAGATTGAAGGGGAATCTAAATTTCCGTCCTAGTTTGTCATTCAGTTTTTTTCCAACGATCAACATACCGCCTCAATTGCAACGTGTTCAAATTTGACATATTTCCGAACTCATTTACCATATTTAGGGGATTATGTACATTTTCTAGGCATTAATTATGCACATAATTCAAATTCGAACAATCGGTGCATGAAAAGGTGCACAAGAACGGTCTGGAAAACCATGCTCGTGCTATTTAGTACATTCTCATGCCTTTTACAAGGAATGGGCAGATATTTCAAGGAAATGTGTGGCAATAGTCAAACATAAACATGTCGTTTACTGGGTTAACAACTATACAAAAATGAAATAGATGCTTGGAAAAACATCACGCCCGGTGTGGTGCCATGGTATGACCTTACCGTGCCCTGGTAAAAATGTCATCGGGCACGCCTTTCATAAAACGAACCATCACCAAGGAAGTTTCATGGTTTCTAGGGGGATCCAAATTTCCTTTGTCCTTTGTCCACGAGTTTTTCTCTATGATGAACATACAACCTGCAAATCACCATGTTCAAATTTGGGACTTTTCCGAACTCATTTGCCATATTTAGGGGATTATGTGCATTTCCTAGGCCTTAATGCACATAATGCAAGTTCAAATAATCGGTGCATGAAAGGGTCCACAAGAACGTCCAGGAAAACCATGCTCATGCCATTTAGTAAATTCTCATGCCTTTTACAAGGAATAATGGATATATATTTTGATGAAATGTGTGGCAATAGTCAACCACAAATGTTTGTTTGTTGGGTTATCAACTATAGAAAAAATGAAATAAATGCTTGAAAAACATGACGGTTGGCATGGTGCCATGGTATGACCTCACCATGCCCTGGTAAAAATTTGAGAAGGTTTGGCTTATGTCGTCATGCACGCCCTTCATAAATCGAACCATCACCGAGGAAGTTCCATGCTTTCGAGAGGGAAAATCCCCAAGATTGAAGGGGAATCCAAATTTCTGTCCTAGTTTGTCATTCAGTTTTTTCCAACGATCAACATACCACCTAAAATGCAACGTGTTCAAATTTGACATTTTCCCGGGCTCATTTACCATATTAGGGGATTATGTGCATTTTCTAGGCATTAATGGACATAATTCAAATTCGAACAATCGGTGCATGAAAAGGTGCACAAGAATGGTCTGGAAAACCATGCTCGTGTTATTTAGTACATTCTCATGCCTTTTACAAGGAATGGGCAGATATTTCAAGGAAATGTGTGGCAATAGTCAACCATAAACGCGTCGTTTACTCAGTTAACAACTATACAAAAAATGAAACACATGGTTGGAAAACATGACGCCTAGCGTGGTGCCATGGTATGGACTCACCATGCCCTGGTAAAAATTGGAGAATGTTTTCCTTATGTCGTGATGCACGCCTTTCATAAATAGAACCATCACCGAGGAAGTTTCATGGTTTCGAGGGGGAAATCACCAACATTGAAGGGGGGTCCAAATTTCCTTTGTCCTTTGTCCACGAGTATTTTTCTACGATGAACATACAACCTGCAAATCACTGTGTTCAAATTTGGCACTTTTTCGGGTTCATTTGCCATATTTAGGGGATTATGTGCATTTTCTAGGCATTAATGCGCATAATTCAAGTTCAAACAATCGATGCATGAAAGCGTTCACAAGAACGGCCTAGAAAACCATGCTCATGCCATTTAGTAAATTCTCATACCTTTCACAAGGAATGGACAGATATTTCGATGAAATGTGTGGCAATAGTCAACCACAAATGTTTGTTTGTTGGGTTTTCAACTATAGAAAAAATGAAATAAATGCTTAAAAACATGAGGCCTGGCATGGTGCCATGGTATGACCTCACCATGCCCTGGTAAAAATTTGAGAAGGTTTGGCTTATGTCATCATGCACGCCCTTCATAAATCGAACCATCACCGAGGAAGTTCCATGCTTTCGAGAGGGAAATCCCCAAGATTCAAGGGGAATCCAAATTTTCTTCGTTCTTTGCACTGGAGTTTTTTTCTACGACAAACATACACCCAGCAAATCACCGTGTTCAAATTTGGCATTTTTTCGGGCTCATTTACCATATTTAGGGGATTATGTGCATTTCCTAGGCATTTAGCGCATATAAATCCAATCCAGCTACAGGTGCACGTGTGTGATGTGAGGGACGTGGATTGCTGTTCGATCGCGGCGCATCCAACGATGCACACGCGCGATCCGTGTGGATAGGGTTCCAGCAATCATAGCACAACACACAATAGGCTCAGCGCACACGGTTTCCGGAAGCGACGAAGATGAACCGTGTGCGATAATGAAAGAGCAAAATTGTAAGGGAAGCCAAATTTCTGTTGTAGTTTGTCGTTGAGCTCTTGAATACCACCGCACTGTACGGCTGCCCGGCCCCTCCATCCCAGAGCTCTCTCCAGGCGTCGTCCATGGCACCACGGCGCACAGTAACTGGTAAGGAAGTGATGGCATGCATCCCACCGCACCGTGTTCCTCGCCGCCCGCGACCGCATACATGGTAAGGAAGCGATGACATCTCGCCGCGCCGAGTTCATCGCCGCCGCCGGCCAGATAGTTACATGGGCGGACTTTGATGCTGCCATGGTCGAATGGGTGGTGGATCTAGAGGCGGCCAAAGCCGCACAGCAGGAGCGGAAAAGGCAGAAAGCAGTCAAGAAAAGAGAGTCCCGCCGCCGCAAGAAAAAAGAGGCCGCATGCCGTGGTGAGGAGAGCTTGGCGGAGATCAAAGCATGGTGGGCTGCCGCCTACAAAGCCAGGAAGGAGAGCGCCGGCGTCTGGCCAGCATGCCCTGATGGCAGCATGTGAGAAGTAGTTTAAGTTTGTGGTATTAGAGCAAATTACCAGTAGTACTTTAAGTTTGTAGTATTAACATACAATGTCAGTAAGAGCATCCTTTGAGAGCTTTGAGCGTTGATTAGCATGTGTGCCCATGTGTGTTTTTTGCGTTAATCATTAGAGTATCACAAAACACACGGTTTCTATGACGTACCCGTCTGCATTTTTTGCGTTAATGACCCATAAGTCAGTTACATGTGCGATATTTCCTAATAAACCAGGCGTACCATTGACCGAAAAAAATCAAGTACACGTGTACATTTTTTGGAGACGGCATCTGCCAACTATCTTTTTTCTCGCACATGAGTATTTAACGTGCTTCGTCTGTGTTGTGTGTTTCCCCCGCCCAAGTTTCAAGTTTCGCATCGAAATTCTCATTAGGTGCGCGATTTCAGAATTTATTCCTCCAACCACATCCCCTTCCCCTCAATATCCCCCCTCGCACCTCCCCCTACCGGCATATCAAACCGTCGCCGCCGCAACCACAGCTTCAACCACATCTACATTCTGCTTGGATCCAGTCAGGTAACCCACCGATCTCTATCACGTCCCCGGCCTGATTGCTTAAATGGCGCCTGCAAAACATCCTCATGCCTACAACCCCCCCCCCCCCCGCCAGGAGCTAATGGCGGTCCATGGAGCGATGGCCGCTGTGCGTGTTGACCCGGAGGAACACCTCGCCTCCGCCGCCGCCGACGACATGGTGCAGGCTCTGGCCCAGATGAAGTTTTTTGAGAACTGATGACAGTGGGAGAGGATCCCATTGACTTTATATTAAAATGTTAAAAAGTTAGTACAGATCAGTCAACCTACATACATGTACACATCTACATGTGTGAGAGGGGGTGAGAGAAGAGGTACAAAAGGAGATAGCTCTTTACAAAGCAGCAACTAGTGACAAGATGTACGGGGCAAGCTCCTGTTTGGCCCTATGGACCAGCAAGGCAAAATCATTCTTGAACCTGGCCTTCCAAGATCTCAAGGTTGGCTGGATCCCCCTGAAGTGTTTGTCATTCCTTTCCTTCCAAATCCCCCATGCTGCCACCGTGAATACCTCCATGAACATGTGCCCACTCCAAGAGTTTTTGCCAGCATGCAGCAACGTGAGCCTACAATCACCAACCGGCCACTGGATCCCTATACTATCCCAGCATCTCCTACAGAAAGGGCAGTTGAAGAAGAGATGTGTAATGTCTTCATCCGGTGGGTTTTGACATAACAGACAGGTGTAATCGTCATTTTGGATTTTGTAGTGCCTCCTTCTCAACATATTTCTGGTGTTTAATCGATCAGCCAACAGCAGCCATGCAAACATCTTCCACTGCATTGTACACTTGGTTTTCCAGATCCAACAGAAGGACTCGTCCACCTGCATGTTTCTGAAGCAGTGCTCATAAAATTTGGTTGCTTTGAATCCATCCCCGCCCCAGACACATTTCCATGTATCCACTCCCTCAGTCAGGGCCACATCAGATGTGGTCTGTTGCAGATCTGCTACTTCTAGTCGTGCTTCTACCGAGAGGGGAAGGTGGAACACATCACTCAGTCTCACCGAGGACAGCAAGGATTGAACTGATATGTCAGGTTCCTTGGCAAAAGAAAAAGCCCTCGGGAATGTATCTTGGAGCAAGCTATCTTTCCACTCATCCTTCCAGAATAGAATCGTATCACCTATCACAACAGACGCCTTGGTAACCCCCCTGTAAATATCAGACAATTGCATGAGATCTTTCCACCAGAACGAACCGCAAGGGTCTTCCGCGTGCGGGGTTTGACCATTGTAGTATGATCTCCAGACAAGATGAACCCAGGGAACATCCTCTTTGTTGTAAAATTTGTGGAGCTGTTTCCACAAGAGACCCTGGTTCTGGATTTTGAGGTTTATGATCCCTAAACCTCCTTTTTTTTGGTCTGCAGACCAGGTCCCACGCCGCCAGAGAGTTACCTTTAGTACCATCATCGGTTTTCTTTAACCACAGGCATGATCTGCGAAGTTTGTCCAGATGCTCAATGATCTTGGGGTTTAGCTTGATGGAGCACATTGCGTATATGGCTAATGAGGTCACTACTGAGTTTAGAAGCGTTAACTTGGAGCCATAGTCAAGCAAGGAGACTGCTGCTGGAATTTTCCTCTGTACTGCTGTGACCATGGGCAGCTGATCAGTCACCATGGGGCGGGTTGTCCCCATAGGCAACCCTAAGTACGTGAAAGGCATTTGTCCGACAACACATCCAAAGATCTCCGCCATCTCCGACGCCGTTGCCGGATCCAAGTTTATCGAAACGAGGGTTGATTTATGGAAGTTAATCTTCAGACCTACAGACGTGGCGTAGTCCATCAGAATTCCCTTGAGGACTTGAGCTTGGCTAGAGCAGGCAGGGAACACCACAATCGTGTCGTCGGCGTACTGTATAACTGGGTAGTTATCATCGTGCGATGGTATCGGTAGAAGCAGCTATCCGGCCCTGCACGCCTCGTTGATCGCCGCTTGCAACAGGTCTGCGGCGAGGACAAAAATGAGGGGTGAGAGCGGATTGCGTTGTCTCACGCCACACAGGCAAGAGAACTGCTTCCCGGGGGTTCCGTTGAGCAGGACAGACGAAGTACCCGAGAAGAAAATACATCTGATCCACCCAATCCACTTCTCGTCAAAACCCATGTGCCTCATGATCTCTATCATAGGTTCATGTTGTATCGTATCAAAAGCCTTAGCAAAATCCAACTTGAGCAAACAGCATGCACGTCCAGAAGCTTGACATTGGTGGATGTACTCGAAAGCCTAGGCTAAGCAGTCTTGGATCGATCTCCCTTTAAGAAAACCATAATGGTTCCTGTGGATGATTTTGAGAATTATTTTCTGCAACCGATTAGCTAGCAACTTGGTTATCAACTTCAGGCAACAGTTGAGGAGGGTGATAGGCCTATAATCATTTGCAGTCTCGGGTGAGTAGGTTTTCGGGATCAAGGTGATAAACCCAGAATTAAGACTTTGCAGGTCTAACTTTCCATCATAGAAGTCAGCACACATGGTGTAGAAATCTTGCTTTATAATATGCCAGCAAGATTTTAGAAAACACCCATTAAAGCCATCCGGACCAGCAGCACGATCAGATGGCATTTCTTGGACCACTTTATCGATCTCATCATTCGTAAAGGGTTTTGTCAAATCCTCAAGCCCTTCAATCTTTTTGATAATCCGTGCGAGATCAAATTTCATCTCATGCGGCTCTGACCTGCCCAGCCTGTTTTTATATGTCTGATAGAGCTCATGTGCTTTCCCTGCATGATCAGAGATGACAGATCCATCAGAGAGTTTCAGTGATGCAATGGAATTTCTTCTGAAATGTTCGCTTGCTGCCGAGTGGAAGAATTTAGTGTTGTCCCCACCACACTGAAACCAGCGCACAGTGTACCTCTTCTTCCAATATTCCTGTTTATAACCAAGGAGGACTACCAAATGTTCTTTAAGAATTGCACAAAAGTTTCTCTTCGGTGTTGTGAGAGGCCTCAAGTCTTCAATTCCATCCAATTCAAGTAGGGCCCAATTAGAGTTGTCAATGCACAGGTTCAATCTGGAGATGTTTTTGCTCCACTTCTTCAGAGCATATCTCAAGTGTTTAAATTTTTTGCAGAGCATAGCAGCCGAATTGTGGGCAAAACAACTTTTGTTCTAGGTGGATTGAACAACTTCAAAGAAACCAGGGTGTGAGATCCAGAAATTCTCAATCAGAAGATTTTGGTTTTAGGGACCGTTGTTTCAATAGAGATCACACACGGCACATGGTCAGAGACCGGTTTTGGGAGTGGGGCCACTGTCGTGTTTGGGTAACTAGAGGTTCAATTGGCCGATGTGAAGAACCAATCGAGTTGCTCCAAAAGTGGGTCTGTCTGCATGTTACTCCATGTAAACCTCCTCCCTTTGATTGGTAGTTCCACTAAAGCTTGCGATTGGATGAAATCATTGAAGGTGAGCATATCATTGACATTCCCTCCTGGCTTATTACGATTATCAGGGGCCCTGATGTAGTTGAAGTCACCACATAATAACTAGTCCTCATCATCTGGTATGTCTAGATCAAACATCCAGGAGGTGAAAGTGGCCCTAACGGGGCCATCACATGGGCCGTATACATTAAACATATTCCAGAATTTGGCGGTTTGCAACAAAGTGAACTTAACACCCAGAACAAACGATTCAGAATAGATAACATTGCCAACAAAGACCGAGCTATCCCATAAGATAAACAATCCACCAGAGGCCCCTTGGGAGGGCACCACCTCAAATTTATCAAACCTTTTAGGACAGAAAGTTCTTACAAAAGACTTATCAAAAGAGGCACGCTTAGTTTCTTGAAGGCAAATAACAGAGCATCCACTACTATCGATTGCATTACGCAGAGCCAAAAGTTTCTGATTAGAGTTGATCCCCCGAACGTTCCAGCACAGCACCTTCCACGCCTTATGCATCCGACTTGGAGACGTCATGCTCCTGCACCACCAAGGATGAGAGCAGTTTCTGTTTGCTTAGCTGATTCGGGCGCAGGCCACACATATTAGTACCAATAGATTGTATGGTAGAAATAGGTGTGGGGGGAGGGATCTCACTGTGTACCTTGTCTTTCTTGTCTGAAACACATGGCATGGTGGCAGTAGAAGAGCACTACACGACATGATCTTTCCTCGGCCTCACTTTGGACACCACCAACTTTCTGTCAGACACAGGCGGCACCTTAAACCTGTCATACTTATTAGTACGCGCACTACGGCGCAGCATAACAGTATCCACATGTGCATGCTCATTGGATAGCAACGAGCCAATATGATCAGCAACAGAGCTAGATGGCAGCGATGTGTCCGGCATGCTCTGCTCATCAGCAGAAGAAGCCACATCAAGGTGCATCACATCTTTCTGCAAAACCTCCTCAGTGCTGAAGCAGCTCCTGTCAATGATAATTACATTAAGGGAAGATTTGAAGATGAGACCAAACACATCTGGCTCTGGAGAGATGGACTTCATTAGAGCATTACAGACCACGTTAAGCTGCTAATGCATGACTGTGAATGGATTGAGCATCAAAAAAGCTCCTTCAGGGTATACAGCAGGTAACAATGACTTTGTATAAATCCTTTTCAGCATACTGCCAATCCAACGCAGCAAATCAGCGGCTGCAGTTATCAGCAAAGAGACTGAAGCACCACCAGCCCTGACAAATGCAAACTGCGCAGATGGGACACTATTGATAAAGTTGTCAGCCAGTTCCTCAACCTGAGAAAATTCAGACCAAACATCTAACAGATTATCGACAATGTTGTGTTCCTGATGCACACCATCCATAAGAGAGGGACCATCATACTCAAAGAAAGTTCTGAAGCTAAAACCAGTATAAGGTGGTGGGATTATCGGCCATGCTGCCCAACCATTCTCCTGAACTTCACCTTGCACCTGATCAGCAGCATTCCACAATTGTTCATTGGCCGCCTGCTGGGCTTCCATATCATTGATCCTGGCTTGCTGCATTAGAGTATAGTATGGTAGTTCATAGGGGTGTGGGGAAGCATTGAGGAGGGGTGGAGCATCCTCGTTGTCCACCAATCCTGGCACAATGTCTCTGCCATTAAGAACATAAACAGGGACCGGCCAAGAACGGCCCAGTCCAGGAAGCATGCCCACCCTAGAAACCACCAAACTATGAGGTACCTGCACCACATCCTTGATATGGCACTTAACCAGAACCCTAGCTTTGTTCTCATTAGGCCTAGGCCAAACACTCAGTTTCCCAAAATTGGAAATAGCCTTGTGCACATAGTGTTCAGTCATGTAGTCCATTGGAAAAGCTAGCATCATGATCCAAACTTCATATTGAAAAGCGGGCATCCGCATATTAATGCCTTCATCATGGGGTGTGAGGGTGAAGTAGGAATCATCATCTATAGCATGTGGCCCTTCTCTAATGGCCTCATCCCGGCTTTGCATATCCTCAAAAGCAACACAGCCAATGGCAAACGGGTAAACAAACTCATCTGAAATCTGATATTCCAGATCTTCCCTAAGGATGCGGCAAATCTCTTCTAGCCAAAATCTCTTCTGATGGTCAGGAACAGGGGGCTGGATCGAGATGATTGCATACCTGTCATGGTTCAATGGCGGGTCATCCACCACCACGACACTCCTCTGAAGCCGATGATCTGGACCATGCTCAATGTTGGCTCCAAGCGGGGCGAACGCGAACGGCCTGACCGGAAAGTTCGCCATCTTGTTGCGGAAGTTGATCGCCGGTGAAGCAGTGCTCTTGGATGGCGATGGAGGAGCAAGTTTGGAAGAGGCAGAGGTGGTTTTGGAAACAGGGAGACTGGACAGGATTGGGTCCCTCGGGCGGTGGAGTTGACAGCTGAAGCAGGGGGGGCGTATCGACATGCAATGAGAAGTCGCCACGTCATCACGTGGAGAGATATTCTATTTTACTTGCCAAACCGCCCTCCGATTTTCTCCTAGAGTGTTACGATTTCCACGATTTTGTTTATGGGAACAAATCGGAGAAATCCCATCCACTTTGGTAGTAAACCCAGAAGGTCCATAAGCGGATATGGGCTGCCATTGGTACCTAGGCCAATGCTGCTGCTTACCATGGGCTGTGTGGCCAAAGGAACCACGCGAGTCACATCTTTTGAGGCCAGGGCATTGGCTCACTTGGTGTTCATTCCGTCGACAGGCTCAGATGAAGTCCCCCAGCGACTACCCCCCAGGACTTAACAGGTAAGATCTGAACAGCTAAATCTTACCAATACCACTTGCAATGGCTATGATTTGTATGGTTGATGTATTAAGCATGTTCGTGCCTTGTTTATTTCAGTACTGCACACTGTGTGATGTTCAAATATTACTGTATCTAGCTCAATTTCACCAACACCAGCACCAAACTTACAATACATGACTCGGGATATCACTAGAGATGCTTCCCATTTGCTATTTTTAGTGGATGCTAACCCTGTTGTACCTAACATGCTTGTCCATGTACTTACGCAGGGTCAAAACGGCCGATGTTGTGGTTTTTCATCGTGGTTAGCTGCATCCCATGTCTTACAGTATTCACATCATTTGTGCAATTGCAGTTTAACTTCTACCATTTACTGCTTGCCTGTAGGTACACATGCCAGTGGCACTGATCCAGATTTTGACCCGGAGGAACAGCACGCCTCCGCCGTCGCTGACTTTGGGCGAGCTCTGGCCAAGATGAAGTGCCCCAACAACTACCTCTCAGGACTTACCAAGTATGTACTCACCAGTTCAGTCTTACCAATACCAGTTGCAATTGATGGCTATGTTCTGTATGGCCGATGTATTAAGCATGTTTTGTAAACATGCCTAACACGTTTTTGCTATTTTCCCTACCTTTTTATAGACATCTGAGCCATTCTCTGCTCTGGCAGCACCTGCCTTGTGATGTTTAACTATGCCAATTGCATTTTTATCAGTACCGGTTTCAATGTCTATTAAGCCTGTTGCAATTAACAGTTGAATCCATTTTTAAACAGTTGTATTTCAATGGCTACAAACTTACAGAACATGACTTAGGATGTTGTTAAGACTGTTGCAATTAATAGTAGTATCCATTTTTTTTAATCTGTCCATTTGCTACCATGCTACTCTCCGCAATGAAGATATACTAGAGATGTTGCCCCATTTGCTATTTTTAGTGGATGCTAACCCTGTTGTACTTAACATACCTGTCCATGTACTTACGCAGGGTCATAACAGCCGATGCTTTTGTTTGCCGTCGAGGTGAGCTGCATCCCATGTCTTGTAGTATTTCACATAATTTGTGCAATTGCAGTTTAACTTCTACCATTTACTGGTTGCCTCTAGGTACACATGTCAGAGGCACTGATCCACATTTCGACCCGGAGGAACAGCTCGCCTCCGCCGTCGCTGACTTTGGGCGAGCTCTGGCCAAGATGAAGTGCCCCAGCAACTACCTCTCAGGACTTACCAAGTATGTACCCACTAGTTAAGTCTTACCAATACTAGTTGCAATTAATGGCTATGTTCTGTATGGTCGATGTATTAAGCATGTTCTAGTAAACATGCCTAACACGTTTTTGCTATTTTCCCTACCTTTTTATAGACATCTGGGCCATTCTCTGCTCTGGCAGCACCTGCCCTGTGATGTTTAACTCTGCCAATTGCATTTTATCAGTACTGGTTTCAATGGCCATTAAGCCTGTTCCGATTAACAGTTGTATTCTTTACCGCCTTTAAATACTGTGGTTCATCATAGTTAATTGCTGCCTAATCCTGTAATTACTGAACATATTGTACTGGCAATTTTATTTATGGATTCATTGTTGAACCATTGTGCTAAGAATTTGAATTGCACGTTTCATATTTCAAAATTTCCAATTAGAATAATAAATTATAGGCAAAAATAAAAAGAGAACAGACGGTCATGGAGCTTTGCAAACGGTTCTGGCAGTAAAAACGCTTGTGATGGATAGCCCAATGCCACACTGTTTTCTACATCAAATCGTGTGTGATGTAGTTAGTGAAAGCAAACATTTAACCAAGGCAGAGCATTGTTGAGGAAATCGTTAACTGGTAGCTGCTCGGTTGGCTAGCGAGTAGGGGATTAATCGGCTAATCGGCAAGTTAATCGGCCATTTAATCAATTAACCGGACAATTTTTCGGTTTATCGGCTACTCGGTGACCCTATGAGTAGGGATTAATCGGCAAGTTAACTGGCTAATCGGATGAATTCTTGAACAGGGAGGCAGAGTGTGTGTGATAGTTACACCTTTCACACACGAGCGTATACATAAAACTGTGTGGGATGTACATCCGAACGGAAACATTTTCCCTGGATTGACTGTGTATGATGTACATAAGAATGGAAATGTATTCCTTGGATTGACTGTGTGTGATATACATATGAACAGAAATGTTTTTCTAGGATACACCATGTGGGATGTACATACCTACGGAAATGATTTTCTCGGATTACCGTGTGGGATGTACATACCTACGGAAATGATTGGGTTTCGATGCCTCGCCCGATCGCACACGGCCCCAGCCTGGGTCCCAGGAGGGCCTATCCCCGGTTATTTCTAGGTCGTGTGGGAAGGACACCCTATCGCACACACTCACTTGGCGACGGTTCCAAATGTCGTCGCGGAAATGGGTTAAAAACCGTTTGTTTAGGACTGACGCGCACCAGTGCTATGTCCTTGGTTGCATGCTTAGGTCCCATGCAAGAAATGGGAATGAATGTCAAACACCCTGCCACCATCACTCGGCCGCAAATATTAAGATACCTAGTTTTTAAATTCTAGTAAATCCAAAACTCGTCTAAAATTCATGAAACTTTGCATGCTATCATGGAGCGGCATAAACATGTCGTGGTAAAAATTGTGTCCCATTTGGGGCAGGTTTGGGTATATGCTTCTCAGAAACTAGAGCTTCTCACAACAAGCACGATGGTTTCGGTAGGGAACGTCCCACCTTTGGGGACAAAAATGATATCCATTGCCTCTTATTGCTTTCAAAAAAATTCTCGTGTCAACGTAGAACAATAGGAGTGTTGTGTTAATTTTTATGATTTTTCGGGGTTCGTTTGGACATTTTTATGCATTAACTGAGTTTTCAATGCATTCATGTGCATAATTAAAATTTGAACTACATGCACATGCTCTAATGCATATAAATTGGTGAAAATTCAAATATGTGTCCTTGGTTCATGCTTAGCTCCCATGCAATAAATGGGAATGAATGTCAAACACCCTGCCACCGTCACTCGGCCGCAAACATTGAGATACCTGGTTTTTAAATTCTAGTAAATCCAAAACTCATCTGAAATTCATGAAACTTGGCATGCTATCATGGAGCGGCATCAACATGCTGTGGTAAATGTTTTGTCCCATTTGGGGCAGGTTTGGTTATATGCTTCTCACAAACCAGAGCTTCTCACAACAAGCATGATGGTTTCAGTAGGGAACGTCCCACCTTTGGGGACGAAACAATATCCATTGCCTCTTATTGCTTTCAAAAAATTTCTCGCGTCAACATAGAACAACAGGAGCGTTGTGTCAATTGTTGTGATTTTTCGGGGTTCGTTTGGACATTTTTATGCATTAACTGAGTTTTGAATGCATTTATATGCATAATTCAAATTTGAACTACATGCACATGCTCCAGTGCATATAAATTGGTTGAAAAATCAAATATGTGTCCTTGGGTGCATGCTTAGGTCCCATGCAAGAAATGGGAATGAATTTCAAACAACAGGGCACTGTTGATTGCCGGCAAAACGTTGAGATACTTTGTTTTTAAATTCTAGTAAATCCAAAACTCGTCTAAAATTCATGAAACTTGGCATGCTATCATGGAATGGCACCCGACATGTTGTGGTATTTTTCGTGTCCATTTTTAGAGAAGGCACACTCGAATAACAACCAACAAAGGCATTTTGAAAAAATAGCTGCCACTTTAATATCTCTAATGTTTGTATAATTAAAACTGTGTGCGTTCTGTTAACCATTCACGTGACCCCATGTGTCTTGGTTTTAATGGCTATAGGAGGTGCCGTGCGGACAGCTGCTTGACCTTGACTGAACGGGAGGCGTGCGAGCGCAGTCCGGTGTGCAGGCTGACAGGGAGGCGTGCAAGCTGTCCTCCAAGACGCAGGCTCACCGGGAAGCATGCGAGCTATACGCTGCGCAGGCTCACTGGGAAGCGAGCCCTTTGACTTCCATGGCCGCCCGCCTTCCTCTCCATTAATGGCGCCCAAGCCGCTGCTTAATACGGGCGGCCTTACTGTTTGCCTCCCATTCCCCTCCCTCCCGCAGACCTCCACCAACGCCATGGCACAGAAGGATCATCTGCCACTAGTCTTCAAGTTTGGTGAAGTCGACTCTGAGCCGGAGGAGATAGAAAATAAGGAGGAACGGGGCCTCATGGACATGGCCCAGAACGAGCTGGCCGTGGCGGTTGCTGCCCCCGTTTCTGCCCCAGCTCCCATCCCCGCGCCCACCCCCGCGACCATCCCCATAGCATTGACGGGCTGGTCGCTGAGCACTATCGTAGAGCTGGAAGCCGCGGGCAACAGCGAGGTCTCCGCGGACCCACGCGAGCTCGTGTACATGCCAGCGCCAACGCCCGTGCCCGTGCGCGCCCCTCCACCCACCACGGCGTCGGTTCCCGTGCGTTTGGCTACACCCGCCGCGCCCGTGCCCATGCGCGCGCCCCCCACAGCGGCATGGGAAGCCGCTGTTGACCGCTAACTCTCAGCGCCGCCAGCTGCCATCATCCCACGCCCCGCCCGTCGATCGCGCGACAACATGATGTTTGATTTAAAGTGAAGAACATTATGTGTTGCATTGAAGACTTCAACAACGGCGTCCTGGAGGACGACAAGGACAACGACGGTGTGGCACGCCGCCTCCGCCGCCGCCGGAAATAGTTTTTTTTTCTTGGGTTTAATACTTTATCTCGATCATATGAATATAAATTCACAGTATGACTGGATGAAAGATATGGTTTGAGCGAACTTGCGTTTTTCTCTCTTAATGTACAGACTTATCAAACAATTTTCTTTTGAAAAAAGCGTCAATGGTTTTTAAAAATAAAACACTCATCGCAAACATTTTAGTTAGAACACCCGTATGCAAACCGACAGCTTCCCTAGGAAGCCAAGGGAAAATGTTCCGAGCAGGATTTGTGCAGCACTTGATCGCAAACGTTTTAGATAGAACACCCGTATGCAAAGTGAGAGCAGGATTTGTGCATCTCTTCAACGCAAACGGTTCTTTTGGATGACCCGTGTGCAACCACTTACAAACAATTTGGGTATGTTGCCATTTGTCAAACTGGAAAGATTGACATTTGTTGATCTAGTAACATTGCCATTTGTCAACCTTGTAACACTGCGATTTGTCAAAATATGAAGCTAAAAATCACTAGCAGTATCTAATTTTTGCAACTAAAATTCAGTAATTAAGCATAGATTTGGTTCATAGATTAAGCAGTCGTTCTTAATTTATATAAATAGTTCAACTCGATAGCTGAACCGACCAAACTTTTCCCAAATTATTGCCAACCTTGTACTGAAATAGCTAGTTCAACTATATATACTAGCTAATTTTAAGTACGTTGTACAGTTCCACCACATCTATAGTCAGATGAACTGAACAAAATAGCCCCTAAATACTACTACTACTGCGGAGGGGCTTTTTACTACTTCCGGCTGCCTCTCCTCTACCGAGCGCGCTCAGTAAGAGGCAGAGGAGGAGGAGCCTAACGATGAGCTGGGCAACCGCAATACGGTGCATGTCGCTGCTACAGCTTCAGCGACGCTCACCTCGAACGCCCTCTGCCACTCTAGACGACCCCTCTCGAAGCAGTGGTTCTCCTCGTAGATCTCCTGATTCCTCGCCTCTGAGGCGACGTGTGGCGCGGCCACGGCGGTGGTAAGGCTCTTTGCGTTCTCGACGAGGCGCTCCTGCTCCTCCCGCAGGAACTCGGTGTAGCGCGAAAGGTCGCTGACGCACGTGCGGGCATCCACCTCCGCCTCCCGCCTTCGGGCGGCGGTGGCGGAGCGGGTGATGACCCCGGCGGTCGACGGTGGGCTGGTGGCCACGGCGGCCGACGATGGGGTGGTGGCCACGACCACCACCTCCCGCCTTCGGGCTGTGGTGGCGGAGCGGGTGATGGTCACGGTGGCCAGCAGTGGGGTGGCGGCCATGACGGCCACCTCCCGCCTTCGGGCCGCAGCGGCAGAGCCAGCGATGGCCCTGGCTTTCGACGGTGGTGTGGAGGCAGCGGTGGAGCGTGTGGTGGGTGTTCCGCGCACACCCAACAGGGACGCCACGCGCACTACACTACGCTAGGGTTTGCGCCGCCGCCACGGTGTAGCCTCCCAGCTGGAGCTGTCCTCTGATGACGGCGGAGTGGCTAAGCGACGATGATGGATCGGTGCTATCGTGGATTTGTCACGGCAGATGTCCTAGTGTGAGGACTTAGTCGTGAGGCCAACGCATCTATCTAGTAGCTTGAGAGGGGTTGAGCGGAATCGAGAGACGAAACACAAGACAAGGGTTTAGACAGCTTCGGGCCCCAAGAAACATTATCCGGTAACAACCCTACATGTTGTTTGTGGCTAGGTCTAATTATGATCATGAGGGAGTCGACGGTAAGCCGGCTCTCCTCTAATTGTGTCTAGCCCTAGAGATTGTTTCTTCTCGCTTCTCCTCTTTGGGGTGCCCTGCCCCTCCTTATATATGTTGAAGGGGTGGGTTACATGACTAGTCCTAATAGGATTAGGATTACTCTATTACAAGTGGAGTCCTAGTCTTGCTTCCTTTGTAAGGGAATATTCCTTACGCTTTCCTCTTAAGCCGGCCCATCATAACATAAGCCGGCCTTCTGGGCCTTGGGCCTAGTCTTCTATCTGACCCGCCCGTCGGGTCTCTGATGAATCGTAAACCGCCAGGTCCAAGCGGGTCGCCAGTGAGTCGACAAGCTCCAGCCGGGTCATACATCCGGCGGTTTATACCGCGGGTTATATCCCTGACATTAGCCCCCAGTTTAATTTGGATTTATCCATGTTAAACTGATCCTGCAACATAAACACAAGAACAAATTTGACAGGTTGTGCTCCAGGTTAAATATTCTTGTAAGTCAGCACCTGATCATCCTTAAGTCTTCTACCATTTCTCCTGGAAAATCCGGATCAATAGGCCAGCTTCATAATCCATTTGCTGACATTGGCTCTTGTAAAGAAATATTAAGAAATAATCCATTTGAGTCGGCCTTCAATGATCTGATTTGACAAGAAATATTGGTCTTGAAATATTCAACTGATATTCCGCCGGCTTAAAGATGTAGATCTTGCCGATTTATGATTGCCAAAAATTGTTGGGTTATAAACAAATGATGCCGGGTCATGTAATTGTTGCTGATGTCGGGTTAATCTTATGATGACGCCGGGTCATAAACTTTGCAGATTTCTCCGATAATAATATAATACCTGATTTGCTCAAAACTGAGAATTTGAAGTTATTCCTCCCTTATATGCGTATCACATGTAGCCCCTAAGTGCCAGGTTGTCATGCTTGCAGCAACCTGGGACTTGAAATTGCCTTATGCTCATAAAAATTTCAACCAGTATAGCCCCCAATGGCCGGGTCATTATGCAATAATGAGCAGGGACTTTGTAAATATGATGATGTAAACTTGAGCAGCAACGTGTAGCCCCCAAGGGCCGGGTCATTAATATATTACTGAACTGGGACTTTTTATATGATTCATTGATAATAACATCATATGATGTAATCTCCACCATGGGGCTTGAACCCACGTCCACAAGGTTAAGAGCTTTGTACTCTACCAGCTGAGTAGTGGATCTTTTCAATATAATGGATTAAGGCTTGTGTACCTTGAATTTTCGACATGAGCAATTGGTAGCCCCCAAGGGCCGGCTCATTTAGAATGTGATGAGTCGGGTCTTCAATAAGTTGAGGAAAAAATGACTTTGCATTAGCCCCCAAGTGCCATGGTGCCTGTTGGCAGTGACATGGGACTTGCATATTCGATGTAATCTCAATTTGAATAATGTAGCCCCCAAGTGTCGGGTCGTAAGCCTGCAGCGACTCGGGACTATTCCTTCCATTGTAGAATAAACCATATCCATTGATAAAATAATAGCCATTGCGCCAAAGCAACTTTGAATACCTTATCTATTGACAAGTAAATCCGGAGTTTAAATACCCGGCGGCTCTTGACCGATGGCGATTTAATACGCCTCCATTGAAAGCCAGAATTTTTATGACTCGGCGGCTTATAGCCTTTGAGAAAATCCAGAACAGATAATCATTTTGAAGCATCAATTTTAATGATGAGCTTGGACTTAAGCATTTATATAAGTCATAGTTCTACAAATCCTGCACAGAGTTTAAACAACATATGCCCTGGCGATTTAACGTCAAAAGCCAGGGTCGGCTTAAACATAATCATGTATAAACAATATCATACCTGTGATATTGAATCGCACTGCCGGCTTATGATACCTGTGCAGTAAGGGTGATAACTCAATCTTTAGAAGCCAAAACTTCCAAATGTTTATGATTGTCATATACTGGCGACTTATCGTCCAAAGTCAAGCCGGGTTAAACAGAAACCACTCATATATGCTTCAAATATGATGAAAAAAGTCTCAAGATAAACCCAAAAGATTGTTTTCAAAAAACTTAAACCAAATAGAAAGAAAAATTTGAGGCCTCTGATTCGAATACGATCAGTAAACCGGACCAAAGGGGTTAAGCTAGGATTCGAATACGATCATGTAGCCCCCAGTGGCTTTGGCGTTGCACCGATCAAGCGGGTATCGACAGCTATGTTCTCTTTGGTTCGAATACGACCTATGTTTGAATAGGAAGCCCCCAAATGACCTTGAGAAAAAAATAACGACTCTGATTCGAATACGATCAAAGTCAGACTCAAAAGGGGTTAAGCTATGATTCGAATACGATCAAGAAGCCCCCTAGTGAGTTTGGCATTGCGCCGATCAAGAGGGTACCGGCAGCTATGTTCTCTTTGGTTTGAATACAGCCTATGTTTGAACAGGAAGCCCCCAAATGACCTTGAGACTTTTTTAATGACTCTGATTCGAATACGATCAAAGTCGGACCCAAAAGGGGTTAAGCTATGATTCGAATACGATCAAGAAGCCCCCTAGTGGGTTTGGCATTGCGCCGATCAAGAGGGTACCGACAGCTATGTTCTCTTTGGTTCGAATACGACCTATGTTTGAACAGGAAGCCCCCAAATGACCTTGAGATAAGCGAATAAGGCAGGATACCCATGTTTGAACCGCGCATCATGGCAGCAAATTTTCTTTGGCAACCTTTAATCTTTCCTGATAACTCGAACCTGCGAGAGATGGATTCTTTTTGAACCAGAGTTTTAAACCAGATATTGAGAGCTTCAAAGCTTTGCGAGAAAACAAATTTCCCTTGAACCGGATTTTAAACCGGAATTCTTCATTTTGAGCCGGAAATTTTTTGACGGCCTTTAAATTTTCATCAATATAGCAGTAGTCTCCGGGGCCGGGTTATTTTTCCCTCCAATGACCCGGAGTTCTTGATTCACTGATACTGGCAAGATTTGCTGAGTCATGTCATCGTAGCCCCCGAGTCTTAAGACGTCTCGAGGAGTTGTCTTGAGATTCTCCGTATTTGACTATAGCAGAAGGTGTATATCATTGGTGTTGACAGCGCGATGTGAATCCACAGAAGGTTGAGGTGACTGCGGCGGGTTATAAATGATCTGTATAAGCCGTGTCAGCAACTCGGCCAATGGTTCCTTCCAACTGGCTATTTGAAGTTAACCAAACTATAGTGGCGGCGACTTGTGCGCCTGCCCATTGAACCATCCAGTGCAGACGGTGGTTGATAGTATATGATAATTTGCCTTCAATTTGTTGAAAGAAAACCGGGCTACCCGAATAGTGACTGGCTTTATACTCAATAAACAGCTCATGCAGACAGGTGCGGCTCGGTGTGTTGATGTAGACCAGGCCGCAAGAGACGGACAGAAAAGACGACCGCGGCTTCAGAGGCAGCACAGATAGCTGAGTCAGTCGCGGTGTTATAAGCCGGCGTGGACGGGCGAGTTAGCCACATCATGTTGACATAAACTGGTCTGCAGAATGACGGCTGCACATATATTCATCGAGCTTGATGGTATGGTCAGATGCTAGCGCATTATAATGGTGGCGCGAGCTATACATCCATGACACAGCCATAGCTTTTGCGATGAACAATTGCTCCTGCATAAATAATATCGCAAGCCAGAGTAATTTGTTCTTTTAAAGAATAAAAAAATGTATCAATAAAAATTGATTGGACATATTTCACCTTGATATGTTAGGCCGAAAATTATCAGCCACGGTGTTGAAGATCACGACGGTGAAGCTGAAACCAACCACGAGTGAGTCGGCCGCGGAAGTAGACAAATGAGTCAGCCGAGGCGTTGTAAGCCGGTGTGGACGAGAAGATTTTCCTCCGCGTTGTAAGCCGGTGCGGACGTGTGAACCGGCCGCGAGGGTGGATGGGCGAGTCGTCCTTGGCGTTGTAAGGCGGCGCGGACGGACGAGTCGGCCAGCGTGTTGATGTAAACTAGACCGTGACACATATGTCTGTGAAGCTGTGCGGCACAACCGAACGTGCATCCGCGGTATAATGGCATAAACAATTGTCCTGTGTAAAAATATTAAAGGGCAAATAATTGTTCTTTGACAAAAAGAATAAGTGTTTAATAAGATAAATTTAGATGGATATCACCTGACTCGCCCGGACAACAGATGAGTCGGCCGCGGCGCTGTAATCCGATGCGGACGGACGAGTCAATCACAAAGACTGGTCTAGAGGTGGGTCGCTCGTGCATGTTGAACCCCCCCTTCCCTTTTTTTCCTAAATACCCGGGCTTTTGAATCGCGCGTCTGCTATCTGAATTGCGCGTCGTGGCGGCTCAAAAGATTGTTGGAAGTGACGCAATAAAAAACGCCAGAAAAAAACTCTTGAGCTGAATAGATCTGCGAGCCTAAAATAGCATGAGTAGACAACATATGTTTTGTATAATACGCATTTAATACGCAGAGTAATTTAACAGAGACGAGTGCACCTGATTACATCCGTAGACATCTGCAGAGCAATTTGGAAACAAGGCGAGGCGGCGTGGCCGGGGTGGCTCGATGCGCCGGCGAGGTAACTTGGTGGCGGCGACTTGTGGCAGCAGAACCGGGTCAATCTGATGGCGGACATCAGCGAAGGATGGTCATCGCCGGCGACTCACCCACAGCAAGATGAGACCACGACGTCGGGCTTCGGCAGCGGAGGCGGCAGCCTCTGGCGCGGCGGTACTGCGTTGGTTGGAGAGCCCATCGTTGCTAGCTAGCAACTTCCGTGTCCTTTCCTTTTTCTCCTTTGCACTTGATCCATATTCGAGTCCAAGTAGTACTCCACTTGATGTCTTGAGGCACGTGTGATCAGTCTTTGAGGCTGAAACGCTGCTGTTTTTTATGGAAAGAAGAAGCACTGCGCTATGGAACTCATGGTACACTCGGCGACACACCAATTCTTGTCCGTCTTGCTGGATCGCTTCGTTTAGTTAATTTCTTCTCTCCTGTTGGTCCTTTGTACAATGACGTGGTGCTCTACAACTCAAAAGTATTACTAGCAGTAGCGACAAACACCATCAAGATTTGGCGCACAGCTGAAACATGCTGCAACCGGAAATCAAGGTCTTTGGCGACTTGCGATTTGACTGCGTCCCGGCGACGTGATCCGTGCACTGATCGATCTCGAACACGCCTTCAACTTGCAGTACTGATGGGGCACCTGACACGATCTTAATCGTCTTAAACTCAAACCTTCATATGTCCTAACACGAGCTTCTCAATCCCTAAAGAGATCCCTCCAAGAACTCATCACCACCGTGCGCGAGCCCCACGGTGAGCGCCAACTGTCGTGGATTTATCACGGCAGATGTCCTAGTGTGAGGACTTAGTCATGAGGCCAACGCATCTATGTGGTAGCTTGAGAGGGGTTGAGCAGAATCGAGAGACGAAACACAAGACAAGGGTTTAGACAGCTTCGGGCCCCGGGAAACATCATCCGGTAACAACCCTACATGTTGTTTGTGGCTAGGTCTCATTATGATCATGAGGGAGTCGCCGGTAAGCCGGCTCTCCTCTAATTGTGTCTAGACCTAGAGATTGTTTCTTCTCGCTTCTCCTCTTTGGGGTGCCCTGCCCCTCCTTATATATGTCGAAGGGGTGGGTTACATGACTAGTCCTAATAGGATTAGGATTACTCTATTACATGTGGAGTCCTAGTCTTGCTTCCTTTGTAAGGGAATATTCCTTACGCTTTCCTCTTAAGCCCGCCCATCATAACATAAGCCGGCCTTCTGGGCCTATCTGACCCGCCCGCCGGGTCTCCGATGAATCGTAAACCGTCAGGTCCAAGCGGGTCGCCAATGAGTCGCCAAGCTCCAGCCAGGTCATACATCCAGCGGTTTATACCGTGGGGTATATCCCCGACAGGTGCCATTGGCGATTGTGGGAGAAGCAGATGAGATAAGCTACAGGGAGGGAGGGGAAAATGCGACGCAGGACTCGCCGGCCGTGAGGGTTTATATAGCAGGCCGGTAAGCATTGGGATTTTGGGGGATTTCACCGAGTCGGATGGGAAGCTTGCGCGGGAACCTGCGAGGTTGTGCAGGAATGGGCTCACCGACGATTCATTGGTGCCACCGTTTGGCCAAAAGAACGCCCCCGCGCGCTGCGCAAGCTTGCGCTGTAAGCTGTCTGCGGCAGCGGGGTGACAAGACGTGCGAGAGGAGGACGAAAGGCCACGTACACATACGGTTAATAAAAAAATGTTTGCAATTTAATTACCTACTATACCCCCATCTTGGTTTATAAGTATGATTTAACTAATAAAATACGAATGCATGTCGCCAAAGATTATATAGTTGGATTCGTATTTGAACATAGTTTCCAATTAAATAATTTTTATAATATGCATTAACATTTTGTTGGTTAAATGTGAGGGCAAAGTATGGCACGGAATATAAAGGGGACTATAGACTAGACGGAGGTAGTAGCACATGGCCGCTCTCTACGCAGTGACGCAACTATCGGTCGGCTTGTAGGCGACCATTTCATGCGTGTTCAACTGCTCCATGTGTGTGGTTGCTTGCGGTTCAGGCGGCCGCGGCGCGCTCTGCTCTCGCGTCCCTCCGGGTGCTCTGCCCTCGTCCCTCCACACGCGCTGCCAGTGTTTGGGGACGGCACACAATCACGCACGTTCGTGTGCATGCGGTTGCATCGAGCGCGGCGCGACAATGCAGTTACCCGCTGCAAAAGCTGTCATGCGGACGCGCAGAGAATCAAGGCCGCCTGACCCCATTTATTCCTGCAGCCATTTACCTTCATCTCTCGCGTCACATGACACAATAAGCACACCCACGACGACACATACAGAGAGGACATCCAGCGGTTCCAATGGCACTCCCCGTGGCTCCAATGGCGCTCCCAGCGGCCGACAACGACAACGGCGGGCAGTTCACCACGCATCACGTAGTGGACACCCACGTGAGGGGGAAGGCCCTCTCGGTGGTGTACACGAACGATCCGGTCTTGGTGGAAAGATCCATCCAAACTATGGAGCGGTTCCTTGCCGAGGAAAAGTACCGAGTGGTCGACTTCGACCTCTAGTACACCATCGGTCGTGCCGGCACGATCAGAAGGTTGCCGTCGCCCAGTTGTGCGTGCGACATGATGTCCTCGTCTACCACTACCACCTTGCCACAAGGCCTTGCGAGCGTTTCTCCAGGTTTATCAACAGCTCCGACTACAGTTTTGCTACGGTACCACCAACGATCTAAAAGCGCTCAAGGTTTCGGACTTGAAATGCCCGAATCTTGTCAACATCCAGCACCACTACAAGGTCTGGGGCAGCGACAAAAACAAACTGAACTCCCTGGTTGACCTCCCTCGGCCATCATCGACCCCTACTACATGAAGATTAAGAATGAGAGCAAGAAGGAGAAGAACGCCTCGCACAGTGTGTGGCATGAGAGACTGGATGAACAACATGTCAAGTACACGGCCATGGACGCGTACACAAGCTATGAGATGTATAGGTGGATCGTTGACATGAGGAAGTGTATTCTTCCTGCCTCGGACGAGGGATCGAACCGCAGAGCAGTGGCGGGAGCGTCACAAGAAGTAGATGACTAGACGATCGTTTCTCCTACTTTAGAATGCATGCAATTGTTTATTGAGGTGTGTGCGAATGATCTATATAGTCACTCATGTAATTGGATGTTTATTTCAGTTATATATATATACATGTTATTCTACTATAGACAGAGCAAATCACACGGCTTATTAGCAGCAATTGTCTGTGTTATTATTGGTCTTCGCACACATTTCTGATTACGGACTTGTTTGCCGCGTATCACACACATCTAGTTCAGTTGAACCGTTTCCATTGTGTTGACTAATCACACACAGTTCATCCTAGTGAACCGTATGATGTATATCGCAAACACCTTCATCTGGTTGCCCGTTTCTTTTGTTCCTCCTCATCCCAAACAGTTAATTGAACTGAACGGTATGCCCTGCATATGAAGGAAATATGCCCTATAGGCAATAATAAAGTTATTATTTATTTCCTTATTTCATGATAAATGTTTATTATTCATGCTAGAATTGTATTAACCGGAAACTTAGTACATGTGTGAATACATAGACAAAACAAAATGTCCCTAGTATGCCTCTACTTGACTAGCTCGTTAATCAAAGATGGTTTTGTTTCCTGACCATAGACATGTGTTGTCATTTGATGAACGGGATCACATCATTAGAGAATGATGTGATGGACAAGCCCCATCCGTTAGCTTAGCATTATGATCGTTGAGTTTTATTGCTATTGCTTTCTTCATGACTTATACATGTTCCTCTAACTATGAGATTATGCAACTCCTGAATACCAGAGGAACACCTTGTGTGCTATCAAACGTCACAACGTAACTGGGTGATTATAAAGATGCTCTATAGGTGTCTCCAAAGGTGTTTGTTGGGTTGGCATAGATCGAGATTAGGATTTGTCACTCCAAGTATCGGAGAGGTATCTCTGGGCCCTCTCGGTAATGCACATCACTATAAGCCTTGCAAGCAATGTGACTGAGTTAGTTGCGGGATGATGTATTACGGAACGAGTAAACAGACTTGCCGGTAACGAGATTGAACTAGGTATGATGATACCGACGATCGAATCTCGGGCAAGTAACATACCGATGATAAAGGGAACAAGTATGTTGTTATGCGGTTGGACCGATAAAGATCTTCATAGAATATGTAGGAGCCAGTATGAGCATCCAAGTTCCGCTATTGTTTATTAACCGGAGATGTGTCTCGGTCATGTCTACATAGTTCTCGAACCCGTAGGGTCCGCACGCTTAACGTTCGATGATAATTTGTATTATGAGTTATGTGATTTGATGTACCAAAGTTTGTTCGGAGTCCTGGATGAAATCACGGACATGATGAGGAGTCTCGAAATGGTCGAGACGTAAAGATCGATATATTGGAAGGCTATATTCGGACATTGGAAAGGTTCTGAGTGGTTCGGGTATTTTTCAGAGTACCAGAGAGTTACGGGAATTCGCCGGGGGGAAGTATTGGGCCTTCATGGGCCTTAGTGGAAAGGAGAGAAGAGCCACAAGGGGAGGCCGCGCGCCCCCACATGGGCTGGTCCGAATTGGACTAGGGAGGCGGCGGCGCCCCCGTCTTTCCTTCTCCCTCTCCTACTCCTTCCCTCTATTCCCTCTTGGAAAAGGAAGGGGACTTCAACTAGGATTGGGAATCCTAGTTGGACTCCCCCTATAGGCGCGCCCATCCTAGGCCGGCCTCCTCTTCCCCCTCCTTTGTATACGTGGGCAGGGGGCACCCAAAGACACACAAGTTGATCTTTTAGCCGTGTGCAGTGCCCCCCTCCACAGTTACACACCTCGGTCATATCGTCGCAGTGCTTAGGCGAAGCCCTGTGCCAGTAACTTCATCATCACCGTCGCCGCGCCGTCGTGCTGACGGAACTCTCCTTCTGCCTCAACTGGATCAAGAGCCCGAGGGACGTCATCGAGCTGAACGTGTGCTGAACGCGGAGATGCCGTACGTTCGGTACTTGGATCGGTTGGATCGCGAAGACGTTCGACTACATCAACCGCGTTACTAAACGCTTCCGCTTTTGGTCTACGAGGGTACGTGGACACACTCTCCCCGCTCATTGCTATACTTCTCCTAGATATATCTTGCATGATCGTAGGTAAATTTTTTGAAATACTATGTTCCCCAATAGTGGCATCCGAGCCAGGTCTATGCGTAGATGTTATATGCACGAGTAGAACACAAAGAGTTGTGGGCGATAATAGTCATGCTGCTTACCAGCATGTCATACTTTGATTCGGTGGTATTGTTGGATGAAGCGGCCCAGACCGACATCACATGACCGCGTTCATGAGACTGGTTCTACCGCCGTCCTTCGCACACAGGTGGCTAGTGGGTGTCTGTTTCTCCAGCTTTAGTTGAATCGAGTGTGACTACGCCCGATCCTTGTTGAAGGTTAAAACAGCACACTTGACGAAAAATCGTTGTGGTTTTGATGTGTGGGTAAGAACGGTTCTTGCTAAGCCCGTAGCAGCCACGTAAAACTTGCAACAACAAAGTAGAGGACGTCTAACTTGTTTTTGCAGGGCATGTTGTGATGTGATACGGTCAAGACGTGATGAGATATAAATTGTTATATGAGATGATCATGTTTTGTAAAGTTATCGGCAACTGGCAGGAGCCTTATGGTTGTCTCTTTATTGCATAAGATGCAAGCACCATGTAATTGCTTTACTATATCGCTATGCGATAGCAATAGTTGCAAAAGCAATAGTTGGCGAGACGACCATGTGATGACACGTTGATAGAGATCAAGATGATGGAGATCATGGTGTCATGCTAGTGACGATGGAGATCATGGCGTTACTTTGGAGATGGAGATCAAAGGCACAAGATGATGATGGCCATATCATGTCACATATTTTGATTGCATGTGATGTTTATCTTTTATGCATCTTATTTTGCTTAGTACGGAGGTAGCATTATAAGATGATCTCTTACTAAAGTTTCAAGGTATAAGTGTTCTCCCTGAGTATGCACCGTTCCGACAGTTCTTCGTGCTGAGACACCATGTGATGATCGGGTGTGATAAGCTCTACGTTCACATACAACGGGTGCAAGCCAGTTTTGCACACACGGAATACTCGGGTTAAACTTGACGAGCCTAGCATATGCAGATATGGCCTCGGAACACTGAGACCGAAAGGTCGAGCATGAATCATATAGTAGATATGATCAACATAGTGATGTTCACCATTGAAAACTTCTCCATCTCACGTGATGATCGGACATGGTTTAGTTGATATGGATCACGTGATCATTTAGATGACTAGAGGGGTGTCTATCTAAGTGGGAGTTCTTTAGTAATATGATTAATTGAACTTTAATTTATCATGAACTTAGTCCTGGTAGTATTAGCATATCTATGTTGTAGATCAATAGCTCGCGATGTTGCTCCCCGTTTAATTTTATATGTTCCTTAGAACAAGTACTTTGCCTACAAGATGGAGGAGAATAGCTCAACCAGTGAGCATGTGCTCAGAACGTCTGAGTACTACAATCGCTTGAATCAAGTGGGAGTTAATCTTCCAGATAAAATAGTGATTGACAGAAGTTCTTTCGTCACTATCACCAAGTTACTGAAACTTCATGATGAACTATAATATGCAAGGGATGACGAAAACGATTCTCCCCAGCTCTTCGCGATGCTGAATCGGTGAAGGTAGAAATCAAGAAAAGCATCAAGTGTTGATGGTTGACAAGACCACTAGTTTCAAGTAAAAGGGCAAGGGAAAGAAAGGGAACTTCAAGAAGAATGGCAAGAAAGTTGCCACTCCCATGAAGAAGCCCAAAGCTAGACCCAAGCCTGAAACTGAGTGCATCTACTACGAAGGAAATGGTCACTAGAAGCGGAACTACCCCAAATACTTGGCGGATAAGAAGGATTGCAAAGTGAACAAAAGTATATATGATATACATGTTATTGATGTGTACTTTACTAGTGTTCATAGTAGCCCCTGGGTATTTGATACTGGTTCAGTTGCTATGATTAGTAACTCGAAACGGGAGTTACAAAATGAACAAAGACTAGTTGAGGTCAAGGTGACGATGTGTGTTGGAAGTAATTCCAAGGATGATAAGATCACCATCGCACACTCCCTTTACCTTCAGGGTTAGTGTCGAACCTAAAATAAATGTTATTTGGTGTTTGCGTTGAGCATAATATGATTGGATCATGTTTATTGCAATACGGTTATTCATTTAAAAGAATAATTGTTATTCTGTTTACATGAATAAAACCTTCTATGGTCATACACCCAATGTAAATGGTTTATTGAATCTCGATCGTAGTGATACACATATTCATAATATTGAAGCCAAAAGATGCAAAGTTAATAACGATAGTGCAACTTATTTGTGGCACTGTCCTTTAGGTCATATTGGTGTAAAGCGCATGAAGAAACTCCATGCTGATGGGCTTTTGGAATCACTTGATTATGAATCACTTGATGCTTGCGAACCATGCCTCATGGGCAAGATGACTAAGACTCTGTTCTCCGGAACAATGGAGCGAGCAACTGACTTATTGGAAATAATACATACTGATGTATGCGATCCGATGAGTGTTGAGGCTCGCGGCGGGTATCGTTATTTCCTGACCTTCACAGATGATTCGAGCAAATATGGGTATATCTACTTGATGAAACATAAGTCTGAAACATTTGAAAAGTTCAAAGAATTTCAGAGTGAAGTGGAAAATCATCGTAACAAGAAAATAAAGTTTCTACGATCTGATCGCGGAGACGAATATTTGAGTTACGAGTTTGGTCTTCATTTGAAACGATGTGGAATAGTTTCGCAACTCACGTCACCTGGAACACCACAGCGTAATGGTGTGTCCGAACGTCATAACCGTACTTTATTAGATATGGTGCGATCTATGATGTCTCTTACCGATTATCACTATCCTTTTGGGGTTATGCATTAGAGACAACTGCATTCACGTTAAATAGGGCACCATCTAAATCCGTTGAGACGACACCGTATGAACTATGGTTTGGCAAGAAACCTAAGCTGTTGTTTCTTAAGGTTTGGGGCTATGATGCTTATGTGAAAAAGCTTCAACCTGATAAGCTCGAACCCAAATCGGAGAAATACGTCTTCATAGGATACCCAGAGGAGACTGTTGGGTACACCTTCTATCACAGATCCGAAAGCAAGATATTCGTTTCTTAGAATGGATCCTTTCTAGAGAAGGAGTTTCTCTTGAAAGAAGTGAGTGGGAGGAAAGTAGAACTTGATGAGGTAATTGTACCTGCTCCCGAATTGGAAAGTTGTTCATCACAGAAATCAGTTCTAGTGATTCCTACACCAATTAGTGAGGAAGCTAATGATGATGATAATAAAACTTCAGATCAAGTTACTACTGAACCTCGTAGGTCAACCAGAGTAAGATCCGCACCAGAGTGGTACGGTAATCCTGTTCTGGAGGTCATGTTACTCGACCATGACAAACTTATGAACTATGAGGAAGCGATGATGAGCCCAGATTCCGCGAAATGGCTTGAGGCCATGAAATCTGAGATGGGATCCATGTATGAGAACAAAGTATGTACTTTGGTTGACTTGCCTGATGATCGGCAAGAAATTGAGAATAAATGGATCTTCAAGAGGAAGACGGACGCTGATAGTAGTGTTACTATCTACAAAGCTCGAACTGTCACAAAAAGGTTTTCGACAAGTTCAAGATGTTGACTACGATGAGATTTTCTCACTCATATCGATGCTTAAAGTCTGTCCGAATCATGTTAGCAATTGCCGCATTTTATGAAATCTGGCAAATGGATGTCAAGACAGCATTCCTTAATGAATTTATTAAAGAAGAGTTGTATATGATGCAACCAGAAGTTTTTCTCAATCCTAAAGGTGCTAACAAAGTGTGCAAGCTCCAGCGATCCATCTATGGACTGGTGCAAGCATCTCGGAGTTGGAATATATGCTTTGATGAGTTGATCAAAGCATATAGTTTTATACAGACTTGCGGTGAAGCCTGTATTTACAAGAAAGTGAGTGGGAGCACTACAGCTTTTTTGATAAGTATATGTGAATGACATATTGTTGATCGGAAATTATGTAGAATTTTCTGGAAAGCATAAAGGAGTGTTTGAAAGGAGTTTTTCAAAGAAAGACCTCGGTGAAGCTGCTTACATATTGAGCATCAAGATCTATAGAGATAGAACAAGATGCTTGACAAGTTTTTTCAATGAGTACATACCTTGATAAGATTTTGAAGGAGTTCAAAATGGATCAGTCAAAGAAGGAGTTCTTGCCTGTGTTGCAAGGTGTGAAGTTGAGTAAGACTCAAAGCCTGACCACGGCAGAAGATAGAGAGAGAATGAAAGTCATTCCCTATGCCTTAGCCATAGGTTCTATAAAGTATGCCATGCTGTGTACCAAACCTATTGTATACCCTGCCCTGAGTTTTGCAAGGGAGTACAATAGTGATCTAGGAGTAGATCACTGGACATTTGTCAAAAATTATCCTTAGAGGACTAAGGAAATATTTCTCGGTTATGGAGGTGATAAAGAGTTTGTCGTAAAGAGTTACGTCGATGCAAGCTTTGACACTGATCTGGATGACTCTGAGTCTCGATCTGGATACATATTGAAAGTGGGAGCATTTTGCTAGAGTAGCTCCGTGCAGAGCATTGTAGATATAGAAATTTGCAAAATACATACGGATCTGAATGTGGCAGACCCATTGACTAAACCTCTCTCACAAGCAAAACATGATCACACCTTAGTACTCTTTGGGAGTTAATCACATGGCGATGTGAACTAGATCATTGACTCTAGTAAACCCTTTGGGTATTGGTCACATGGCGATGTGAACAATAGTGTTAAATCACATGACGATGTCAACTATTGGTGTTAAATCACATGGCGATGTGAACTAGATTATTGACACTAGTGCTAGTGGGAGACTGAAGGAAATATGCCCTAGAGGCAATAATAAAGTTATTATTTATTTCCTTATTTCATGATAAATGTTTATTATTCATGCTAAAATTGTATTAACCGGAAACTTAGTACATGTGTGAATACATAGACAAAACAGAATGCCCCTAGTGTGCCTCTACTTGACTAGCTCGTTAATCAAAGATGGTTATGTTTCCTGACCATAGACATGTGTTGTCATTTGATGAAAGGGGTCACATCATTAGAGAATGATGTGATGGACAAGACCCATCCGTTAGCTTAGCATTATGATCGTTGAGTTTTATTGCTATTGCTTTCTTCATGACTTATACATGTTCCTCTGACTATGAGATTATGCAACTCTCGAATACCGGAGGAACACCTTGTGTGCTATCGAACGTCACAACGTAACTGGGTGATTATAAAGATGCTCTACAGGTGTCTCCAAAGGTGTTTGTTGGGTTTGGCATAGATCGAGATTAGGATTTGTCACTCCAAGTATCGGAGAGGTATCTCTGGGCCCTCTCGGTAATGCACATCACTATAAGCCTTGCAAGCAATTTGACTAATGAGTTAGTTGCGGGATGATGCATTACGGAATGAGTAAAGAGACTTGCCGGCAACGAGATTGAACTAGGTATGATGATACCGATGATCGAATCTCGGGCAAGTAACATACCGATAATAAAGGGAACAACATATGTTGTTATGCGGTTTGACCGATAAAGATCTTCATAGAATATGTCGGAGCCAATATGAGCATCCAGGTTTCGCTATTGGTTATTGACCGGAGATGTGTCTCGGTCATGTCTACATAGTTCTCGAACCCGTAGGGTCCGCACGCTTAACGTTCGATGACGATTTGTATTATGAGTTATGTGATTTGATGTACCGAAGTTTCTTCGGAGTACCGGATGAGATCACGGACATGACGAGGAGTCTCGAAATGGTCGAGACGTAAAGATCGATATATTGGAAGGCTATATTCGGACATCGGAAAGGTTCTGAGTGGTTCGGGTATTTTTCGGAGTACCGGAGAGTTACGGGAAATTCGCCGGGGGAAGTATTGGGCCTTCATGGGCCTTAGTGGAAAGGAGAGAAGGGCCACAAGGGGAGGCCGCGCGCCCCCACATGGGCTGGTCCGAATTGGACTAGGGAGTGGGCGGCGCCCCCCTCTTTCCTTCTCCCTCTCCTACTCCTTCCCTCTCTTCCCTCTTGGAAAGGGAAGGGGACTCCAACTAGGATTGGGAATCCTAGTTGGACTCCCCCTATAGGCGTGCCCCTCCTAGGCCGGCCTCCTGGGCACCCAAAGACACACAAGTTGATCTTTTAGCCGTGTGCGGTGCCCCCCTCCACAGTTACACACCTCGGTCATATCGTTGTAGTGCTTAGGCGAAGCCCTGCGCCAGTAACTTCATCATCACCGTCGCCACGCCGTCGTGCTGGCGGAACTCTCCTTCGGCCTCAACTGGAGCAAGAGCCTAAGGGACGTCATCGAGCTGAACGTGTGCTGAACGCGGAGGTGACGTATGTTCGGTACTTGGGTCGGTTGGATCGTGAAGACGTTCGACTACATCAACCACGTTACTAAACGCTTCCACTTTCGGTCTACGAGGGTACGTGGACACACTCTCCCCGCTCGTTGGTATGCTTCTCCTAGATAGATCTTGCGTGATCGTAGGTAAATTTTTTGAAATACTACGTTCCCCAACAGCATCGCACACGCAACTAAAATCTGAACCGTGTTTGATGCATCCTTCTTCGGAAATGTTTTGCACCTTTTTTGACGGTTTTTTACACCACCGTTTGCGATTATGGCATCGCACACAGTTTTGTCGAAGGGTCTCTGATCGTAGTGTCGCGTTTGAACCATCCTGCAGTAGTGTGTGGTGACAATAGGATATTCACGTGATCTACTTGATGTATGTTTTGGTGATCAACTTGCGGGTTCTGTGAACTCGTGAACTTATGCATAGGGGTTGGCACGTGTTTTCGTCTTGACTCTCCGGTAGAAACTTTGGGGCACTCTTTGAAGTTGTTTGTGTTGGTTTGAATAGATGAATCTAAGATTGTGTGATGCATATCGTATAATCAAACCCACGGATACTTGTGGTGACATTGGAGTATCTAGGTGACATTAGGGTTTTGGTTGATGTGTGTCTTAAGGTGTTATTTTAGTATGAACTGTAGGGCTGTTTGTGACACTTATAGTAATAGCCCAATAGATCGATCAGAAAGAATAACTCTGAGGTGGTTTCGTACCCTACAATAATCTCTTCGTTTATTCTCCGCTATTAGTGACTTTGGAGTGACTCTTTGTTGCACGTTGAGGGATTGTTATATGATCTAATTATGTTATCATTGTTGAGAGAACTTGCACTAGTGAAAGTACGAACCCTTGGCCTTGTTTCCAAGCATTGCAATACCGTTTTCGATCACTTTTACCACTTGTTACCTTGTTGTTTTTATATTTTCAGATTACAAAAACCTATTTCTACCATCCATAATGCACTTGTATCACCATCTCTTCGCCGAACTAGTGCACCTATACAATTTACCATTGTAGTGGGTGTGTTGGGGACACAAGAGACTCTTTGTTATTTGGTTGCAGGGTTGTTTGATAGAGACCATCTTCATCCTACGCCTCCCATTGATTGATAAACCTTAGGTCATCCACTTGAGGGAAATTTGCTACTGTCCTACAAAACTCTGCGCTTGGAGGCCCAACATGAGTCTACAAGAAGAAGGTTGCATAGTAGACATCAATATTCTCCAACTTTGAACTCACGCTTTTGGATTCTTTTATCATGCCATCTTTTAAATTTTTCTTTAAATAACTTGGCATTTTCATAAGCTTGGGTTCTCCATTCATCTAATGAGCTAATATCAAATAGCCTCTTTTCACCGGCAAGTTTGAATTCATAGTTGAGTTCTTTGATTGCCCAATAAGCTTTATGTTCTAACTCAAGAGGCAAATGACAAGCTTTTCCATAAACCATTTTATAAGGAGACATACCCATGGGATTTTTATATGTTGTTCTATAAGTCCAAAGTGCATCATCTAATTTCTTAGACCAATTCTTCCGGGACCTATTGACAGTCTTTTGCAAAATTAATTTTATTTCTCTATTGCTAACTTCAACTTGACCACTAGAATGAGGATGATAGGGTGATGCCATTCTATGGTTAACATCATACTTGGCAAGCATTTTACGGAAAGCACCATGAATAAAAGGTGAACCACCATCAGTCATTAAATATCTAGGGACTCCAAACCTTGGCAAAATAACTTCCTTAAGCATTTTAATAGAGGTGTTGTGATCAGCACTACTAGTTGGAATAGCTTCTACCCACTTAGTAACATAATCAACAGCAATAAAAATATGTGTATACCCATTAGAGGAAGGAAAAGGTCCCATGTAATCAAACCCCAAACATCAAATGGTTCAACAGCAAGTGAATAATTCATAGGCATTTCCTGACGCTTACCGATATTACCTATTCTTTGACATTCATCACAAGATAAGATGAACTTACGAGCATCCTTGAAAAGAGTAGGCCAATAAAATCCAGACTGCAATACCTTGTGAGCAGTTCTGTCTCCCGCATGATGTCCTCCGTAAGCTTCGAAGTGACATTTCCGTAGGATTTGTCCCTATTCATGCTCAGGTACACAAAGTCTAACAATACCATCTACTCCTTCTTTATAAAGACGTGGGCCATCCCAAAAGTAATGTCTTAAATCATAGAAGAATTTTTCTTTTGTTGGTATGTAAAGCTAGGTGGTAAATATTTAGCAACAATGTAATTAGCATAGTCAGCATACCAAGGAGTGTTATGAGAAACATTCATTGCAGCTAACTACTCATTAGGAAAACTATCATCAATAGGTAGTGGGTCATCAAGAACATTTTCAAGCCTAGACAAGTTACCAGCTACGGGGTTCTCTGCTCCTTTTCTATCAGTGATATGTAGATCAAATTCTTGTAGCAAGAGAACCCATCGAATAAGTCTAGGTTTAGCATCTTTCTTTTCCATAAGATATTTTGTAGCAGCATGATCGGTGTGAACAATTACTTTTGAATCAACAATGTAAGATCTAAATTTATCACAAGCAAACACCACTGCTAAAAATTCTTTTTCTTTAGTAGCATAATTTCGTTGAGCACTGTCCATAGTTTTACTAGCATAATGAATAACATTTAATTTCTTATCAACACTTTGTCCAAGAACAGCACCAACAGCATAATCACTAGCGTCACACATAATTTCAAAAGGCAAGTTCCAACCAGGAAGTTGAACAATAGGTGCAGAAATTAAGGCTTTCTTGAGTGTTTCAAAGGCTTCTAAACAATCATCATCAAAAACAAAAGGAACATCCTTTTGCAAAAGATTTGTAAGGGGCCTAGATATTTTAGAAAAGTCTTTGATAAATCTCCTATAGAAACCAGCATGACCTAGGAAACCATGAATACGTTTGATATCTTTAGGACATGGCATTTTCTCAATTGCATCAACCTTAGCTTTGTCAACCTCAATACCTCTTTCATAAATATTATGTCCCAAAACAATACCTTCATTAACCATAAAGTGGCACTTCTCCCAATTCAAGACAAGATTTGTTTGCTCGCGTCTCTGCAAAACTCGATCAAGATTGCTTAAGCAATCATCAAAAGACTTCCCATAAACAGAAAAGTCATCCATGAAAACCTCAACAATCGTTTCACAAAAGTCAGAAAATATAGCAGCCATACATCTTTGAAAGGTAGCAGGTGCATTGCACAAACCAAAAGGCATACGTCTGTAAGCATAAGTTCCAAAGGGACTGGTAAAAGTGGTCTTTTCTTGATTGGGTTGAGAAACAGGTATTTGTGAAAAACCAGAATATCCAGCAAGGAAGCAAAAATGTGTGTGCTTAGATAACCTTTCTAGCATTTGATCAATAAAAGGCAGAGGGTAATGATATTTTCTAGTAGCTTTGTTTAATAGTCTAAAATCAATTACCATTCTATAGCCTGTAACAATTCTTTGTGGAATAAGCTCATTCTTATCATTAGGAACAACGGTAATACCTCCTTTCTTATGGACACAATGAACAGGACTTACCCATCTACTATAAGTTATAGGATATACTATACCTGCTTCCAAAAGTTTTAATATTTCCGTTCTTACCACTTCCTTCATCTTTGGATTTAACCGACGTTGGTGATCAACAACGGGTTTAGCATGAGGTTCCATATTAATCTTGTGCTGACATAGAGTGGGGCTAATGCCCTTTAAATCATCAAGAGTATATCTAATAGCAGCTCGGTGCTTCCTTAGAACTTTCAATAATATTTCTTCTTCATGTTCTGAAAGGTTAGCACTAATAATAACAGGATATATCTTCTTCTCATCAAGAAAACCATATTTCAAAGTGTCTGGCAATTGTTTTAATTCAAACACAGGATCACCTTTAGGTGGAGGAGGACCTCCTAGAGCTTCGATAGGAAAATTGCGTTTAAGCAGAGGACGTTGTTCAAAGAAAATCTTATCTATTTCATTTCTTTCATGCATATGTAAATCATTTTCATGGTCTAGCAAATATTGTTCTAGTGGATCAGTAGGAGGCACAACAATAGAAGAAAGACCAATTATTTCATCCTTACTAGGAAATTCTTTTTTATGAGGTTTTCTACTAAACTTGGAAAAATTAAACTCATGAGACTCATCACCAAAGCTAACACCGACAATTTGTTCTCACAATCTATTTTAGCATCAACGGTGTTCAAGAAAGGTCTACCAAAGATAATGGGACAAAAGTCATCTTGTGGGGAACCAAGAACAAGAAAATTAGTAGGGTATTTTATTTTCCCACACAAGACTTCAACATCTCTAACAATCCCAATTGGTGAAATAGTGTCTCTATTAGCAAGTTTAATAGTAACATCTATATCTTCTATCTCCGCGGGTGCTATGCCATTCATACTTTCTTGCTATATGGTATAAGGAATAGCACTCGTGCTAGCACCTAGGTCACATAAACCATGATAACAGTGATCTTCTATTTTAAATGAGACAACGGGCATGCCAACAATAGGTCTATGTTTATCCTTTTTAACTGGTTTGGCAATTCTAGCAGCTTCATCACAGAAGTAAATAACATGCCCATCTATATTTTCTTCCAGGACATCCTTAACCATAGCAACACTAGGTTCTACTTTGATTTGTTCATCAGGTTTGGGTGTTCTAATATAACTTTTGTTGACCACAGTTGAAACTTTAGCATGTTCCTTCATCCTAATAGGGAAAGGTGGTTTTTCAATATAAGTAGTAGGAACAACTGGATCAACATTATAAATCCTCTTTAGTTGGTACCGGTTCTTTAATTTCTTCTTTAATAGGTGGGTGATATTTAAACCATTTCTCCTTAGGGAGATCAACATGAGTAGCAAATGATTCACAAAAGGAGGCTACTATCTCAGAGTCAAGTCCATATTTGGTTCTAAACTTTTGAAAAGCATCGGTATTCATAAAAGATTTAACGCAATCAAACTTAAGTTCAATACCTGACTCTTTAACTTCACCGAGTTCCCAATCTTCAGAGTTGTGTTTAATTCTTTCTAAAAGATCCCACCGGAATTCAATAGTCTTCTTCATAAAAGAACTAGCACAAGAAGTATCAAGCACGGACCGATCATTATGAGAAAGCCGAGCATAAAAATTCTGGATAATAATTTCTCTTGAGAGATCATGATTGGGGCATGAATATAACATTGACTTAGGCCTCCCCCAAGCTAGAGCGATACTTTCTCCTTCACGAGGCCAAAAATTATATATATAATTCCGATCACGATGAACTAGATGCATAGGATAATTTTTTTGGTGCAACTCCAATTTGAATTTATTCCAATCCCAAGATCCAACACTGGTGCACGTCGGTCCTAAACAAACGGTTTTTAACCCCTTTCCGCAATGGCATTTGGAACCGCCGCCAAGTGAGTGTGGGCGATAGGGGGGTCCTTCCCACACGACCCAGAAATCGTCGGGGATAGGCCCTCGTGGGACCCAGGCTGGGGCCATGTTTGATCGGGCGAGGCATCGAAACCCAATCATTTCCGTACGTATGTACATCCCACACGGTAATCCGAGAAAAAAAATCCGTAGGTATGTACATCCCACACGGTGAATCCCAGAAAAACATTTCCGTTCGTATATATATCACACACAGTCAATCCAAGGAATACGTTTCCGTTCTTATGTACATCCCACACAGTCAATCCAGGGAAAACGTTTCCGTTCGTATGTACATCCCACACAGGTTTATGTATACGCTCGTGTGTGAAACGAGTAACTATCACACACGCTCTGCCTTGGTTAACTGTTTGCTTTCATTAACTACATCACACACGATTTGATGTAGAAAACTTTGTGGCATTGGGCTATCCATCACAAGCGCTTTTACTGCCAGAACCGTTTGCAAAGTTCCATGACCGTATGTTCTCTTTTTATTTTTGCCTGTAATTTATTATTCGAATTGGAAATTTTGAAATATGAAACATGCAACTCAAATTCTCAGCAAAACGGTTCAACAATGAATCCATAAATAAAATTGCCAGTACAATATGTTCAGTAATTACAGGATTAGGTGGCAATTAACTATGATAAACCACAATATTTAAAGGCGGTAAAGGTGAAGAGACAAGTGTAAATCATTTTGACTGCCGACGGTGTTGAATAAGCGGAATGCCCATAATGTGTCTTCCTGCATGCCATAGGCACGAACCACTTTTGTCCAACCCCTTGTGACGATCGCCTGCCCATCCTTCACCGCCTTCAGGAAGACTTCTTGAGCATTATCATGGTAGCATGAATTATATACTTTAACCTTAGTTTCCTCCACTCCGGTCATGTAGTTTGCAAGGTAATCATCAGTAAATATGTTCGGAAACCACTGAAAAGAGAAAAATATCAGATACTAAGGTCTAATAGAGTAACTTGTTGTGGGCGGGGGGAAAAGGCAACACATTACTTACCATCCTAAAGTTCACTGTTGTCTTGGACAAAGTGTAAATAAAGAGCTTAATTCCAATCACCCGTTTCTTTTGCCTAACAATCTTTCTTAGTTTCCTCACTTGACGCTTGTTCATGAATATCGCATTGCCCCGTACACAAAAGGGATCGAAGCGTGGATCAGTACCGCTCATATATGTACCTACAAGCAACCAGTAAATATTAGAAGCTAAACTGAGATTGCACAAATGATGTAAAATACAACTACCTATCTTCCTAAGTACAAGTTTTTTTTTAGATTTCAATATGAACTACATACGGATGTATATAGAATTATAGATATAGTTTAGATTAGAATCTAGATTCACTCATTTTGCTCCTTATGTAGTCTATATTGGAATCTCTAAAAATACTTATATTTAGGAATAGATGGTGTATAAGACATGGGATGCAGCTAACCTCGACGGCAAACAACAGCATCGCCCATTGTAGCCCTGTGTAAGTACATGGAAAGCCAATGTTAACTACAACAGGGTTAACATCCACCAAAAATAGCAAATGGTAATAAAACGGTAGCATCTTTAGTGATATCTTCATTTCGAAAGAGTAGCACGGTAGCAAAGGGACGGATTAAAAAAAAGGATACAACTGTTAATTGCAACAGGCTTAACAACATGCTAATTCATGTTTTGTAAGTTTGTAGCCATTGAAATACAACTCTTTAAAAATGGATACAGTTGTTAATTGCAACAGGCTTAATGGCCATTGAAACCAGTACTGATAAAAATACAATTGGCATAGTTAAACATCACAGGGCAGGTGCGGCCAGAGCAGATAATGGCCCAGTTGTCTATAAAAAGGTAGGGAAATAGCTAAAACGTGTTAGGCATGTTTACTACAACATGCTTAATACATCAACCATACAAAACATAGCCATGAATTGCAACTGGTATTAGTAAGATTGAACTGTTGAGTACATACTTGGTAAGTCCTGAGAGGTAGTTGCTGGGGCACTTCATCTTGGCCAGAGCCCGCCCAAAGTCAGCGGCGGCGGAGGCGAGCTATTCCTCCGGGTCGAAGCGTGGATCAGTGCCACTGACATGTGTACCTACAGGCAACCAGTAAATGGTAGAAGTTAAACTGCAATTACACAAATGATGTGAAATACTGTAAGACATGGGATGCAGCTAACCTCGATGGCAAACAACAGCATCGGCCGTTATGACCCTGCGTAAGTACATGGACAAGCATGTTAAGTACAACAGGGTTAGCATCCATGAAAAATAGCAAATGAGCAGCATCTCTAGTATATCTTCATTGCGGAGAGTAGCATGGTAGCAACTGGACAGATTTAAAAAATGGATACAACTGTTAATTGCAACAGGCTTAACAGCATCCTAAGTCATGTTTTGTAAGTTTGTAGCCATTGAAATACAACTGTTTAAAAATGGATTCAACTGTTAATTGCAACAGGCTTAATAGACATTGAAACCGGTACTGATAAAAATGCAATTGGCATAGTTAAACATCACAAGTTAGGTGGTGCCAGAGCAGAGAATGGCCCAGATGTCTATAAAAAGGTAGGGAAAATAGCAAAGACGTGTTAGGCATGTTTACTAGAACATGCTTAATACATCGACCGTACAGAACATAGCCATTAATTGCAACTGGTATTGGTAATATTGAACTGGTGAGTACATACTTGGTAAGTCCTGAGAGGTAGTTGTTGGGGCACTTCATCTTGGCCAGAGCCTGCCCAAAGTCAGCGGCGGCGGAGGCGAGCTGTTCCTATGGGTCGAAGCGTGGATCAGTGCCACTGACATGTGTACCTACAGGCAACCAGTAAATGGTAGAAGTTAAACTTCAATTGCACAAATTATGTGAAGTACTGTAAGACATGGGATGCAGCTCACCTCGATGGCAAACAAAAGCATCGACCGTTATTACCCTGCATAAGTACATGGACGGGCATGTTAAGTACAACAGGGTTAGCATCCACTAAAAATAGCAAATGGGCAGCATCTCTAGTGATATCCTGAGTCATGTATTGTAAGTTTGTTGCTGGTATTGGTGAAATTGAGCTGGACACGGTAATATTTGAACATCACACAATGTGCAGTACTGAAATAAACAAGGCACGAACATGCTTAATACATCAACCGTACAAATCATAGTCGTTGCAAGTGGTATTGGTAAGATTTAGCTGGTCAGATCTTAGCTGTTAAGTCCTAGGGGTAGTCGTTGGGGGACTTCATCTGGGCCAGAGCCTGCACCATGTCGGCGGCGGCGGAGGCGAGGTGTTCCTCCGGGTCAACACGCATAGCGGCCATCGTGCCATGGACCGCCATCAGCTCCTAGCGGGGGGATTTGGAGGCATGAGGATGTTTCGCAGGCGCTGCTACCTCTTGAGCACTGCGTTGGTTTTCCCTTGAAGAGGAAAGGGTGATGCAGTAAAGTAGCGTAAGTATTTCCCTCAGTTTTTGAGAACCAAGGTATCAATCCAGTAGGAGGCCACGCTCAAGTCCCTCGCACCTACACAAACAAATAAAAACCTCGCAACCAACGCAATAAAGGGGTTGTCAATCCCTTCAGGGTCACTTACGAAAGTGAGATCTGATAGATATGATAAGATAATATTTTTGGTATTTTTATAATAAAGATGCAAAGTAAAATAAAAGGCAATAAAAATAGCTAAGTGTTGGAAGATTAATATGATGGAAAATAGACCCGGGGGCCATAGGTTTCACTAGTGGCTTCTCTCAAGAGCATAAGTATTACGGTGGGTGAATAAATTACTGTTGAGCAATTGATAGAATTGAGCATAGTTATGAGAATATCTAGGTATGATCATGTATATAGGCATCACGTCCGTGACAAGTAGACCGACTCCTGCCTGCATCTACTACTATTACTCCACACATCGACCGCTATCCAGCATGCATCTAGAGTATTAAGTTCAAAAGAATAGAGTAATGCTTTAAGTAAGATAACATGATGTAGAGGGATAAAATCATGCAATATGATATAAACCCCATCTTGTTATCCTTGATGGCAACAATACAATACGTGCCTTGCTGCCCCTGCTGTCACTGGGAAAGGACACCGCAAGATTGAACCCAAAGCTAAGCACTTCTCCCATTACAAGAAAGATCAATCTAGTAGGCCAAACCAAACTGATAATTCGAAGAGACTTGCAAAGATAACCAATCATACATAAAAGAGTTCAGAGAAGATTCAAATATTGTTCATAGATAAACTTGATCATAAACCCACAATTCATCGGTCTCAACAAACACACCGCAAAAGAAGATTACATCGAATAGATCTCCACAAGAATCGTGGAGAACTTTGTATTGAGATCCAAAGAGAGAATAGAAGCCATCTAGCTAATAACTATGGACCCGAAGGTCTGAGGTAAACTACTCACACATCATCGGAGAGGCAATGGTGTTGATGTAGAAGCCCTCCATGATCAATGCCCCCTCCGGCAGGACGCCGGAAAAGGCCCCAAGATGGGATCTCACGGGTACAGAAGGTTGCGGCGGTGGAATTAGGTTTTCGTGGATGCCTCTGTTGGTTTGGGGGTACGTAGGTATATATAGGAGGAAGAAGTACGTCGGTGGAGCAACATGGGCCCCACGAGGGTGGAGGGCGCGCCCCCTGCCTCATGCTCTCCTGGTTGATTTCTTGACGTAGACTCCATGTCCTCTGGATCACGTTTGTTCCGAAAATCACGTTCCCGAAGTTTTCATTCCATTTGGACTCCGTTTGATATTCTTTTTCTGCGAAACTCTGAAATAGGCAAAAAACAGCAATTTGGGCTAGGCCTCCGGTTAATAGGTTAGTCCCAAAAATAATATAAAAGTCTATAACAAAGCTCATTAATCATCCAAAACAGAATATAATATAGCATGAAGCAATCAAAAATTATAGATACGTTGGAGACGTATCAGGCACCATTTAAGCAATCAGGACGGGGCCGTGATAGAGATCGGTGGGGTACCTGACTGGATCCAAGCAGAACGTAGATGTGGTTGAAGTTGTGGTTGCAGCGGCGGCGGTTTGAGATGCCGGTAGGGGGAGGCACGAGGGGGGGATGCTGAGGGTGGGGATGATGTTGCAGGAATAAATTCTGAAATCGCGCGCCTAATGAAAATTTCACTGCGAAACTTGAAACTTGGGCGGGGGAAACACACAACATAGACGAAGCACTTAAAATACTCATGTGCGAGAAAAAAGAAAGTTGGCAGATCCCGCCTCCAAAAAAATGTACACGTGTACTTGATTTTTTTCGGTCAATGGTACGCCTGGTTTATTAGGAAACATCGCACAGGTAACTGACTTATGGGCCATTAACGCAAAAAAACGCAGACGGATACGGCATAGAAACCATGTGTTTTGTGATCTTCTAATGATTAACGCAAAAAACGCACACGGGCACACATGCTAATCAACGCTCAAAGCCCTCAAAGGATGCTCTTATCGACATTGTACGTTAATACTACAAACTTAAAGTACTACTAGTAATTTGCTCTAATACTACAAACTTAAACTACTTCTCACATGCTCCCATCGGGGCATGTTGGCCAGACGCCGGCGTTCTCCTTCCCGGCCTTGTAGGCGGCAGCCCACCGTGCTTCGATCTCCGCCAAGCTCTCCTCACCACGGCATGCAGCCTCTTTTTTCTTGCAGCGGCGGGACTCTCTTTTCTTGACTTCTTTCTGCCTTTTACGCTCCTTCTGTGCGGCTTTGGCCGCCTCTAGACCCACCACCCATTCGGCCATGGCAGCCTCAAAGTCCGCCCATGTAACTGTCTGGCCGCCGGCGGTGATGAACTCGGCACGGCGAGATGCCATCGCTTCCTTACCATGTGTGCGGTCGCGGGCGGCGAGGAACACGGCGCGGCGGGATGCCATCGCTTCCTTACCATTTATTGTGCGCCGCGGTGCCATGGACGACGCCTGGAGAGAGCTATGGGATAGAGGGGCCGGGCAGCCATACAGTGCGGTGGTATTCAAGAGCTCAACGACAAATGACAACAGAAATTTGGCTTCCCTTACAATTTTGCTCGTTCATTATCGCACACGGTTCATCTCCGTCACTTCCGAAAACAGTGTGCGCTGAGCCTATTGTGTGTTGCGTTATGATTGGCCGGAACCCCAGGCACACGGATCGCGTGTGTGCACTGTAGGATGCGCTGCGATCAAACGGCAATCCACATCCCTCACATCACACCCGTGCACCTGTAGCTGGATTGGATTTATAGGCGCTAAATGACTAGAAAATGCACATAATCCCCTAAATATGGTAAATGAGCCCGGAAAAATGCCAAATTTGAACATGGTGATTTGTAGGGTGTATGTTCGTCGTAGAAAAAAACTCCAGGGCAAAGAACGAAGAAAATTTGGATTCCCCTTCAATCTTGGGGATTTCCCTCTCGAAAGCATGATACTTCCTCGGTGATGGTTCGATTTATGAAGGGCGTGCATAACGACATAAGCCAAACCTTCTCAAATTTTTACCAGGGCATGGTGAGGTCATACCATGGCACCATGCCAGGCGTCATGTTTTTTAAGCATTTATTCCATTTTTTCTATAGTTGAAAACCCAACAAACAAACATTTGTGGTTTACTATTGCCACACATTTCATCGAAATATGAGTCCATTCCTTGTAAAAGGCATGAGAATTTACTAAATGGCACGAGCATGGTTTTCGAGGCCGTTCTTGTGGACCCTTTCATGCATCGATTGTTTGAACTTGAATTATGCGCATTAATGCCTAGGAAATGCACATAATCCCCTAATATGGCAAAGGAACCCGGAAAAGTGCCAAATTTGAACACGATGATTTGCAAGTTGTATGTTCATCGTAGAAAAAAACTCGTGGACAAAGGACAAAGGAAATTTGGACCCCCCCCCCCTTCAATCTTGGTGATTTCCCCCTCGAAACCATGAAACTTCCTCGGTGATGGTTTGATTTTATGAAAGGCGTGCATCATGACATAAGGAAAACATTCTCCAATTTTTACGAGGGCATGGTGAGGCCATACCATGGCACCACGCCAGGCGTCATGTTTTCCAACCATGTGTTTCATTTTTTGTATAGTTGTTAACCCAGTAAACGACGCGTTTATGGTTGACTATTGCCACACATTTCCTTGAAATATCTGCCCATTACTTGTAAAAGGCATGAGAATGTACTAAATAACACGAGCATGGTTTTCCAGACCGTTCTTGTGCACCTTTTCATGCACCGATCGTTCGAATTTGAATTATGTCCACTGATGCTTAGAAAATGCACATAATCCCCTAAATATGGTAAATGAGCCTGGGAAAATGTCAAATTTGAACACGTTGCATTTGAGGCGGTATGTCGATTGTTGGAAAAAAACTGAATGACAAACTAGGACGGAAATTTCGATTCCCCTTCAATCTTGGGGATTTCCCTCTCGAAAGCATGGAACTTCCTTAGTGATGGTCCGATTTACGAAGGGCGTGCATGATGACATACGCCAAACCTTCTCAAATTTTTACCGGGGCATGGTGAGGTCATACCATGGCACCATGCCAGGCGTTATGTTTTTTAAGCATTTATTTCATTTTTTCTATAGTTGAAAACCCAACAAACAAACATTTGTGGTTGACTATTATGCCACACATTTGATCGAAATATCTATCCATTCCTTTTAAAAGGTATGAGAATTTATTAAATGGCACGAGCATGGTTTTCCAGGCCGTTCTTGTGGACCCTTTCATGCACCGATTGTTTGAACTTGAATTATGTGCATTAATGCCTAGGAAATGCACATAATCCCCTAAATATGGCAAATGAACCCGGAAAAGTGCCAAATTTGAACACGGTGATTTGCAGGTTGTATGTTCATCGTAGAAAAAAACTCGTGGACAAAGGACAAAGGAAATTTGGACCCCCCCCCCCCATCAATCTTGGTGATTTCCCCCTCGAAACCATGAAACGTCCTCGGTGATGGTTCGTTTTATGAAAGGCGTGCATGACGACATTTTTACCAGGGCACGGTGAGGTCATACCATGGCACCACACCAGGCGTCATGTTTTCCAAGCATGTATTTCATTTTTTTATAGTTGTTAACCCACTAAACGACGCGTTTATGGTTGACTATTGCCACACATTTCCTTGAAATATCTGCCCATTCCTTGTAAAAGGCATGAGAATGTACTAAATAGCACGAGCATGGTTTTCCAGACCGTTCTTGTGCACCTTTTCATGCACCGATTGTTCGAATTTGAATTATGTGCATAATTAATGCCTAAAAAATGCACATAATCCCCTAAATATGGTAAATGAGTTTGGAAAAATGTCAAATTTGAACACATTGCATTTGAGGCGGTATGTTGATCGTTGGAAATAAACTGAATGACAAACTATGACGGAAATTTGGATTCCCCTTCAATCTTGGTGATTTCCCTCTCGAAAGCATTGAACTTCCTCGGTGATGGTTCGATTTATGAAGGGCGTGCATGACGACATAAATCAAACCTTCTTAGCTTTTAACCAGGGCACGGTGAGGCCATACCGTGGCACCATGCCAGCTGTCATGTTTTTCAAGCACATATTTCATTGGTCTATATATAGTTGATAACCCAGTAAATGGCGCGTTTGTGGTTGACTATTGCCACGCATTCCATTCAAATCTCTAACCATTCCTTGTAAAAGGCTTGAGAAATTACTAAATACCACGAGTATGGTTTTTCCAGACCGTTCTTGTGCACCCTTTCATGCATCGATTGTTTGAATTTGAATTATGTGCATTAGTGCCTACAAAATGCACATAATCCCCTAAAAATTGTAAATGAACCCGGAAAAGTGTCAAATTTGAACATGGTGATTAGCAGGGTTTATGTTCATCGTAGAAAAAAAACTCATGGATGAAGGACAAAGGAAATTTGGATTCCCATTCAATCTCGGTGATTTACTATCGCACACGATTCATCTCCGTCGCCTCTGCGAACCGTGTGTGTTCACTCACACATGCAAAAGGAAAAAGAAAACCCTCGCCCACTTCGTCCCCACTCACTCGCCGCGGACTCCCCCGCAACTCTGCACCCTAAGCTCGACGGCTGTTGGCGGCGGGCGTAGGTCGCGCTCCAAACGGCACCGAATTTCGCCACTACCGCTTTCCGCCGCCTATCTGCACCGACATTCTAGACTCTGGTCGACTGGGGTTTTCTGTGGGATTGGGCCGGGGATTTTTCTCATGGAGAAGGTAATCAACTTAATTAGCAAAATATTCACTCATCTCTTATCGCAGTTCGTCCGTCGCTGTTAATCAACCGGCGGAAATCGCCGTGGAATCATTTTTGTTCTAGCTGATTCGTGGGTGTTCATTCATGTGTCTACAGTGCGAGCACAAATCGGGCAACTGTGGTCATGGCCAGTCGGAAACGAAGTTCTATCTCACCATTCCGGATGACTTCAGGGAGCGCTCGGTATGTTCAATCTCAACCTACCACGGTCGGCATGGCCTAAATTTGTGAACATATACCGTCTGTTGCTACATTATCTATATATTTGCATCAAATCTTTGTTACATTATCTATTTTTAATTCTATATTTTTGTACTTTGCTTTCATCTATATATGTATCTGTTCTATCAGTTACTCTCATATTTGCATCTTGCTCTGTTATTTCAATATATCTAATTTACGATCTTAATTTTCATTTCAAGTAGTACATCCCTTGCTTTGCAAGAACAGAAGTAGAAGGAAATCTTAGGCTTTACTTTGCTGATGACTCCCAGGATGTCATATTGACAATGCAGCATGGATTTACAATGAAGGTTAGCATAAAACTTGATAAAGATGGTCACTCCTATTTTAATGCGGACCTTTGGAGAAAAATGTCTAAGTGTTATGAACTGAAAGCTGGCAATAAAATTCTAGTGCGTGCACCAGAGCCTGGTCTAATTAACATGGATGTTTACTTCCCCAACGTCATCAGCCGATCAAAGTATGATCGAGGTTAGTGTCCTTTCAACTTTCTCCATGCTGTCATATTACTATTTAAGCAACCAATTGATCACTATTTAAGCAACCAATTGTGATATCATATTCTGACTCCGTTCCTAGGCAGTAACTAATTCTATTTACCAATTTATGCGCACTATATATTCTTCTGCCATGTTCTGAATAAATAATACATTTCCACCTTTTAATCAGGATATGTTGGATGCATAGTGAACGATCTGTATGTTACTAAGCGTAACAAATTTCACTGGAAGGACTTGAAGCATGTCATAAACTTTGTTGATAATCTGACAGAGATAGCACAACGTGTGAACACTGGATTTTGGATGGGATTAATTAGACCTATGGTGCACACACTAAACAAGACCAATTGTGTGCACAAAGCGCTGGTAAAAAGCCTTATTTTAATGTTGATGCTCATAAACTATATATATCTTCAACTATATGTTACAATTGTTTTTTATTCTACATGTCAACAGAAATTGCCCCCTGTAGCAGTTCCTGGATCGATTTCCCGGCATGGTTGAATTACACTTGTGCCTGCTAATAACGCCAAAGTGATTGCAAGGTACTGCATTTCCCGCAAAAATGGAACCATTCAAATTAACAAGTTCTCGCTTCTCGTGTCAATGCATCCATATTGGAAAATTGGAGACATTGTTCTACTCATGCTCTACCAAGGCACAGGAGGGCTCTTCCTTTTCATTGACGAGATGCCGAGTCACCGTGATCAAGCTGCTTCCAGTGGATAGTTGTGGTTGTTGGCCATCAGCCTCTTAAAATGTGCTAGCTGTTACTATATATGTTAAGTATGTAGATATGGACCATATGGTTGTTGGCCCTTAGCCTCATAAAATGTGATAGTTTTTACTATGTTAAGTATGTAGATATGGACCATATGGTTGTCAAAACTATGTTACGAAGATCCTCCTTTTGTTGAATAGTGTAACCACTATATATATGTTACTCAAATGTTGTTACCCAAGTGCATAAATTTTCATGGAAAGTATTAGTATCGTACACAGTTCATTGAGTTTAAGCGTGTGCCCGATGTCCAGAAGGCATTTGCATATTAACAGTCCATATTGCAAATTCACACACATTTTAACATAAGGAAACGTATGTGTAACATACTAATCATCGCACACGAGTACTCGCAGACGCATCGTGTGCGATACTCCTAGCCACCGCAAGCAACTAGTTTGCATTTTTCAAAGTTTTTTGTACACACAGAATCGCACACGAAGTAACTATATTGACCGTCTGTGTTGTAATTTCTCAACGCAAACAGTTCATCCTAGTCGGCTGTTTGCCACGTATCACACACATCTTGTTTACACGACTCGTTTGTGTTCTTTTGGCTCATCGCAAACAGTTCATCCATGTAAACTATATGTTGCATATCACACACATCTTGTTAAGTTGAACCATTTCTGTTGTGTTCCCTAATCGAAAACAGTTCGTCCGAGTTAACCGTATGTCGTATATCGCACACACATTGATATGGCTGCCCGTTTCTGCTGTTCTACCTCATCGCAAACAGTTCGAATGGATTAACCGTGTGTCCTGCATCGCACACACATTGTTATGGCTGCCCATTTCTGTTGTTGTGCCTCATCGTAGACAGTTTGAATGGATTAACCGTGTGTCCTTCATCGCACACGCAACTAAAATCTTAACCGTGTTTGGTGGCTCCGCCATCGCAAACGTTTTGCACCTTTTTTGATGGTTTTTTACACCACCGCTTGCGATTATTGCATCGCACACAGTTTCGGCAAAGGGTCTCTGATCGTAGTGTCGCGTTAGCAGTATCCTGCAGTAGTGCAATATCATCGCATAGCCTATACCATGCCAATGCTTTTCCCTTCAAAGATAAAGGGAAAACCTTCTTCTTAACTTCATCTCCGGGTAAACCTACAAGCTTAAACAATCCACAAATTTCTTCCACATATATCAAGTGCATATCAGGATGTTCGGTTCCATCTCCTGCATAAGGATTTGCTAGCAGTTGTTCTATCATACCCGAAGGAATTTCATATTCAATATTTTCAGTAGGTGTAGTAGGTTGAGGGGTAACTAATTGTGGTTCTGGTCGAGGTGAAGATACCCCGAACAAACCCCTCAAAGGATTACTTTCCATAGTAACAAGTGACAATAAATTTCAGCATGTAGTAATAATTTTTCCTTACCGATTTCCACTTACCAAGAGCGCTTCACTCCCCGGCAACGGCGCCAGAAAATAGCCTTGATGACCCACAAGTATATGGGATCAATTGTAGCCTTTTCTATAAGTAAGAGTGTCGAACCCAACGAGGAGCAGAAGGAAATGACAAGTGGTTTTCAACAAGATAATATCTGCAAGTGCTGAAATTGTAAGTAACAGAGTAGTTTGATAGCAAGATAATTTGTAACGAGCAAGTAACGATAGTAGTAACAAAAGTGAAGCAAGGTAGCCCAATCCTTTCGAGGCAAAGGACAGGCCAAAACGGTCTCTTATAATAAGCAAAGCATTCTTGAGGGTACACGGGAATTTCATCTAGTCACTTTCATTATGTTGATTCAATTCGTGTTCGCTACTTTGATAATTTGATATGTGGGTGGACCGGTGCTTAGGTTCTGTTCTTACTTGAACAAGCCTCCTACTTATAATTAACCCCCTCGCAAGCATCCAAAACTACAAGAAAAGTATTAAGAATAAATTCTAACCATAGCATTAAACTTTTGGATCCAATCGGTCCCTTACGGAATAGCGCATAAACTAGGATCTAAGCTTCTGTCACTCTCGCAACCCATCATCTAATAACTACTCCACAGTGCATTCCCTTAGGCCCAAATATGGTGAAGTGTCATGTAGTCGATGTTCACATGACACCACTAAGGGAATCACAACATACATACTACCAAAATATCGAACACATACCAAGTTCACATGATTACTTGCAACACGATTTCTCCCGTGACCTCAAGAACAAAAGTAACTACTCACAAATGATAATCATGCTCAAGACCAGAGGGGTATTAAATAGCATATTGGATCTGAACATATAATCTTCCGCCAAATAAACCATATAGTAATCAACTACAAGATGTAATCAACACTACTAGTCACCCACAAGCACCAATCTATAGTTCTGGTACACAGATTGAACACAAGAGATGAACTAGGGTTTGAGAGGAGATGGTGTTGTTGAAGATGTTGATGGAGATTGCCCTCCCCAAGATGGGAGAGTTGTTGGTGATGATGATGATGATGATTTCCCCCTCCGGGAGGGAAGTTCCCCCGACGGAATCGCTCCGCCGAAGGGCAAAAGTGCTCCTGCCCAAGTCCTGCCTCGAGATGGCGGCGCTCCGTCCCGAAAGTCCTCTCCTTTTTTTTCTAGGTCAAAATGACTTATATACCAGAAGATGGGCACCGGAGGTAAGCCGGGCTGAGCACAACCCACCAGGGCCAGGCGCGCCCTGGTGTCTTGTGCTCACCAGGTGGTCCCCCTCCGGTGGTTATTTGCTCCAGTATTTATTATTTATTCCATAAAAAACCCGTGAAGTTTCAGCTTGTTTGGAGTTGTGCGGAATAGGTGGCCTGACGTAGCTTTTCCAGGTCCAGATTTCCAGCTGCCGGAATTCTCCCTCTTTGTGTGAACCTTGCATATTATGAGAGAAAAGGCATTAGAATTACTCCAAAATGCATTATTATGCATAAAAACATCATAAATAACAGTAGGTAAACATGATGCAAAATGGACATATCAATCATATGGTGTTTTCCTCTCTCTATCTTGTTGTGATGAATTGAGTTTTCCCTTTGAGATTTAGTTTTTATCGGATTGAATACTTCTACAGATTTGAGAGCACTTGATGTATGTCTTGCTATGAATACCCATGGTGACAATGGGTATCATATTGATTCACTTGATATGTGTTTTGGCACTCAACTCGCGGATTCCCGAGGTGACATTGGGGTAATCTATAAATAGGGGTTGATGCATGTTCTCGTCTAGAAATCTTGGGGCACTCTTTGAGGTTCTTTGTGTTGGATTGAGTATCATGAATGTAAAATTGTTTAATGCATATCGTATAATCAAATCATGGATACTCGCGGTGACATTGGAGTATCTAGGTGACATTAGATTTGGTTGATGTGTATCATATGGTGTTATTTTAGTACGAACTCTTGGTTAGATTGATCGGAAAGAATAGCTTGGTGTTATTTTAGTACGAACTCTAGGATAGATTAATCGGAAAGAATAGCTTTGAGGTGGTTTCGTACCCTACAAACAATTTCTTCTTATGTTCTCCACTAGATAGGAACTTTGGAGTGATTCTTCATTGCACGTTGAGGGATGGTTATATGATCCAATTATATTAGCATTGTTGAGAGATTGCACTAGCGAATTTACGGACCCTAGGCCTCATTTTCAAGCATTGCAATACCGTTTGTGCTCACTTTTGTTACTTTCTACCTTGCTGTTTTTTATTGTTACTATTACAAAAGTCAACATCTACTATCATTACTACACTTGTATCACCATCTCTTCACCGAACTAGTGCACCTATACAATTTACCATTGTATTTGGTGTGTTGGGGACACAAGAGACTATTTGTTATTTGGTTGCAGGGTTGTTTGAGAGAGACCATCTTCATCCTACGCCTCCCACGGATTAATAAACCTTAGGTCATCCACTTGAGGGAAAATTGGTACTATCCTACAAAACTCTGCGCTTGGAGGCCCAACACGAGTCTACAAGAATAAAGTTGCATAGTAGACATCAGAGGACCTCCAAGAGTTTCAATAGGCAAATTGTGTTTAAGCAGAGGTTGTTTCTCAAAGAATATTTTCTCTATTTCATTTATTTCACGCAATTGCATATCACTTTTATGGTCTAGCAAATATTGTTCTAAAGGATCAGTAGGAGGCATAGTAATGGAAGCAAGACAAATTATTTCATACTTACTGGATAATTCTTTCTTATGAGGTTGTCTACTAAACTTGGAGAAATTAAACTCATGAGACTCATCACCAAAGCTAACACTGACAGTTTGTTTATGACAATCTATAGTGGCATTAACAGTGTTCAAGAAAGGTCTACCAAAGATTATGGGAAAAAGTCATCTTGTGGGGAATCAAGAACTAGAAAATCAGTAGGGTATCAATTTTCCCACACAGTACTTCAACATCTCTAACAATCCCAAGTGGCGTGATGGTGTCTCTATTAGCAAGTTTAATAGTAACATCTATGTCTTCTATTTCAGCGGGTGCTATATCATTCATAATTTCTTGGTATAAGGTAAAAGGAATAGCACTAATGCTAGCACCTAAATCACATAAACCATGATAACAGTGATCTCCTATTTTAACTGAAACAACAGGCATGCCAAAAACAGGTCTATGTTTATCTTTTTCATTGGATTTGGCAGTTCTAGCAGCTTCATCACAGAAATACATAACATGCCCATCAATATTTTCTACCAGGAGATCTTTAACCATAGGAACACTAGGTTCTACTTTAATTTGCTCAGAGGGTTTATGTGCTTTAATATTACTTTTGCGAACCACAGTTGATACCTTAGCATGTTCCTTTATTCTAACAGGGAAAGGTGGTTTCTCAATATAAGCAGTAGGTACAACTAGATCAACATTGTAAATGATAGTTTCATCTTTAGATTTAACCGGTTCTTTTAGTTCTTCTTTAATAGGTGGATGATATTTGAACCACTTCTCCTTAGGGAGATCAACATGAGTAGCAAAAGATTCACAAAAGGAGGCTACTATCTCATAGTCAAGTCCATGTTTAGTGCTAAACTTGTGAAAAACATCGGTATTCATAAAAGATTGAACACAATGAAACTCAAGCTTAATACCTGACTCTTTACCTTCGTCGAGTTCCCAATCTTCAGAACTGTGTTTAATTCTTTCTAAAAGATCCAACCTGAATTCAATAGTCTACTTCATAAAAGAACCAGTGCAAGAAGTATCGAGCATGGACTGATCATCACGAGAAAGCCGAGCATAAAAGTTCTGAATAATAATTTCTCTCGAGGGCTCATGATTGGGGCATGAATATAACATTCACTTAAGCCTCCCCCAAGCTAGAGCGATACTTTCTCCTTCACGAGGCCAAAAATTATATATATAATTCCAATCACGATGAACTAGATGCATAGGATAATTTTTTTGGTGAAATTCCAATTTCAATTGATTCCAGTTCCAAGATCCAATATCATCGCATAGCCTATACCATGTCAATGCTTTTCCCTTCAAAGATAAAGGAAAAAACCTTCTTCTTAGCTTCATCTCCAGATAAACCTGCAAGCTTAAATAATCCACACAGATCAAGTGCATATCCGGATGTTCGGTTCCATCTCTTGCATAAGGATAAGCTAGCAGTTGTTCTATCATACCTGAAGAAATTTCAAAACCAATATTTTCAGTATGTGCAGTAGGTTGAGGGGAAACTAATTGTGCTTCCAGTCGAGGTGAAGATACCCTGAACAAACCCCTCAAACGATGGTATTCCATAGTAGCACGTGGAAATAAATTTCAGCACTTCGTAATAATTTTTCCTTACCAATTTCCACTCCCCGTCAACGGCGCCAGAGTCTTGATGACCTACAAGTATACGGGATCAATTGTAGTCCTTTCGATAAGTAAGAGTGTCGAATCCAATGATGAGCAGAAGGAAATGACAAGTGCTTTTCAGTAAGGTATTTTCTGCAAGCACTGAAATAGTCGGTAACGGGTAGTTTGATAGCAAGATAATTTGTAACGGACAAGTAACGGTAACGGTAAATAAAGTGCAGCAAGGTAGCCCAATCCTATTGTGTCAAAGGACATGCAAAAACGGTCTCTTATAATAAGCAAAGCATTCTTGAGGGTACACGGGAATTTCATCTAGGTCACTTTCATCATGTTGGTTTGATTCGTGTTCGCTACATTGATAACTTGATACATGGGTGGACCGGTGCTTGGGTGTTGTTCTTACTTGAACAAACCTCCCACTTATGATTAACCCCCTCGCAAGCATCCGCAGCTACGAGAAAATTATTAAGATAAAATCTAACCATAACATTAAACATTTGGATCCAAAATCAGTCCCTTATGAAGTAGCGCATAAACTAGGGTTTAAGCTTCTATCACTCTAGCAACCCATCATCTAATAACTACTCTACAATGGATTCCCTTAGGCCCAAATATGGTGAAGTGCCATGTAGTCGACGTTCACATGACACTACTAAGGGAATCACAACATACATATCATCAAAATATCGAACACACATCAAGTTCACATGATTACTTGCAACATGACTTCTCCTGTGACCTCAAGAACAAAAGTAACTACTCACAAATGATAATTATGCTCAAGATCATAGGGGAATTAAATAGCATAATGAATCGGAACATATAAGCTTCCACCAAATAAACCATATAGTAACCAACTACAAGATGTAATCAACACTACTAGTCACCCACAGGTACCAATCTGAGGTTCTGGTACAAAGATTGAACACAAGAGATAAACTAGGGTTTGAGAGGAGATGGTGTTGTTGAATATGTTGATGAAGATTGCCCTCCCAAAGATGAGAGGGTTGTTGGTGATGACGATGGCTTTGATTTCCCCCTCCGGGAGGGAAGTTCCCCCTGCGGAATCGTTCCGCCGGAGGGAAAAGTGCTCCTGCCCAAGTTCTGCCTCGAGATGGTGGCACTCCATTCCGAATGTCCTCTCCTTATTTTTTCTTTCTAGGTCAAAATGACCTATATACTAGAAGAGGGGCACCGGAGGTGGGATGGGCTGAGCACAACCCACCAGGGCGCGCCTGGGGGGCCTGGCGCACCTTGGTGTCTTGTGCTCACCAGGTGCCCCCCCCCCCCCGGTAGTTATTTGCTCAATTATTTTTCATATATTACAAAATAATTCTCCTTAAATTTTCAGCTCATTTGGAGATGTGCAGAATAGGTGCCCTGACATAGCTTTTTCAGGCCTAGAATTCCAGCTGCCGGTATTCTCCCTCTTTGTGTGAACCTTGCATATTATGAGACAAAATACATTAGAATTACTCCATGGAACATTATTATGCATCAAAACATTATAAATAACAGTAGAAAAATATGATGCAAAATGGACGTATCATTCATCGAAAAGTTTGACAGGGGACTAGATAGCTCGAGAGTGGGATTTGTTCCTCCGACAATGGAGAGATAGTCTTAGGGGATAGGGCCCTCTCAGTGTGATGGAATCCATCATTGTCTACCCAAACATAGGTGGCTACGTCACGGGGATGTCGGAACACAATAATGAGAAAGAAGAACATAACCGGTAATGAGGATTTTGGTATAGTGAGCATGGTGATGACTCAGGAGGATACCGATGCATCCGAGGTTTTGTGAAGTACCACGAAACAAAGGGAACATCACATGATAACAACAGGTTCACTCTAATATCATTCTTCTGCTCATAAGGTTCGATATGGACGTCCATGGTCCCACTATCAGTCATTGAACGAATGGTTTCGTTCATGTCTATGAGTTACAGAACCTACGGGGTCACAAGTTTAAGGCAATCATGATCTACTGAGTGCTAGTAGGATGGGTGTCATGAGAATATATTTGTGGAATTTTTTCATGAATATTCAGAATAGTTTCAAGGGGGTCTGGAAGCGTTTCAGGGTCACCAAAAGGGTTTCGATGAATATTAGGCTGTAGGATCGAGAAGAGGGGTCTAGAGGGGGTGATTAGACCCTTAATAAGTAAAAGTAGTAGTTTTTAAGATTCTTCAAGTTAAGGTTGAGTTTAGCACATGTTAAAGGGCACGCAAAACATTTTACACAAGCATAGCAAGAGTATCAGCAGAAAGGGTAAAGCATCCAAGTGCAAGATGTAAAAGAGATGGGAATTGGAATGAGCAAACGCAATGGAGACACAGAGATTTTTGGCGTGGTTCTGATAGGTGGTGCTATCATACGTCCACTTTTATGGAGACTTCAACCCACGAAGGGTAACGGCTACGCGAGTCCATGGAGGGCTCCACCCACGAAGGGTCCACGAAGAAGCAACCTTGTCTATTCCACCATGGCTTACGTCCACAAAGGACTAGCCTCACTCGGGTAGATCTTCATGAAGTAGGTGATCTCCTTGCCCTTACAAACTCATTGGTTCAACTCCACATGATCTTGGAGGCTCCCAAGTGACACCTAGCCAATCTAGGAGACACCACTCTCCAAAAGGTAATAGATGTTGTGTTGGTGATAAACTCCTTGCTCTTGTGCTTCAAATGATAGTCTCCTCAACACTCAATCTCTCTCACACAGATTTGGCTTGGGGTAGGAGAAGGATTGGAGTGGAAAGAAACTTGAAGAGGCTAGAAATCAAGGTTCAAATGGTAGGAATGGAATCTCTTGATCTCAACACATGAGTGGGTGGTTCTCTCTCAGAAAGTGAATGGTGGAAGTTGTGGTTCGTTCTAATGACTCTCTTTCTGAGTAAGAGGGGTGGATGGGGTATAAATAGCCTCCACATGAAATCCAACCATTACACACTTTTGACCAAACTCGGTGGCACCGACTGAAATTCTCGGTGAGACCGACCCGTGCAAAAGATATGAATGCTGGGGGTCTTGGTGGGACTGACTAGATCATCTCAGTGAGACCGAAGTGCACTGGCAAAGGCTGAACCGTGTTTCGGTAATTCCGATCAGTTTCACTCGGTGATTCCGAGAGGAAGTGATTTCATCACAGAAACTTGGTCAGGCCATCCGGTGGGACCAAGAGCCATTTCGGTCAGACCAAAAAGCTAGGGTTTTGGCTGTGGTAGTAGTAGGATCATCTCGGTGGGTCCGGAATGGAATATATCGGTGGGACCGAAATGATGAATTAGGGTTTTGGACAGATGTGGTTTGGGAAAGTGATTGAGGGTTTTTTGAGCAATATCACTGAGTACTTGAGCAACAACCTAATCAACAATACCTCATACTCTTTTAATAGTACTGGCTTTCCCAAGGGACTCAATGTGATCTTGGATCACTAAACCAAAAATATAGAGACTTGGGGTAGCCAAATTTGTTCTTCACATTTTGAGTGGGTTCCAAATCCTAGTGTCCTTGCCACGCCACCATTGGACTTATCTGAAATATTCTTGGTAGAACTGTTAGTCCAGTAATATGTATGTTGACATTGATTGCCAAAACACCCAAGGGAGAAAATGTGCCTTATAGGGGGCCGAATTGTAGTTGGGGAGGAGTCTTACTCCTCCCCAATGGCCAGCACCCCAAGCAGGGTCTTTCCCTCCTTGGTGGCTGCCCCCTCCTCCTCCTCAATTCTATATATACTAGGGGTTTTTGCTCTATTGTATATAAAAGTTTTTGAGCCTCCTCTAGTTCTTCTAGTTCTAGTTGGTCCTAATTGACTAATTAGAGCTAGGCTAATCCTCTTGTCCTCATAATTAGAAGCCCCGTGTGGTTCTAATCTTCTCCCTCTAATTCTCCAGCGACGATTAGCTCTGGACGGCGAAGCGTTGCCGGATCGTGAAGGTTGCACACTTGCAACCAAGTAGAGAGGTCGTGCTTTTGGTCTTCAGTTCGAGGGACTGTTTGTGGGCGGTACGAGGGATCATTCATCAATGGTTCGAGGGACTCCAAGTACGAGCTACACCGACAAGTCCTTCTTCCGCTGCAACTCGGTGTCGGTAATGATTGTGATCCCAACTTGTTATGCATCTTCATATTGATCTTGGGTGATCGTAGGCGCGAAAATTTTATTTTCTACTATGTTTCCCAATAGCCACTACTCCCCCCCCCCCCAAGCTTCACTTTTCGTTGCGCACGGACGACTGGTGAGCTTTCTTGGACATGGGGAAGACATGTCGTGGGGAACGGGCACCCCCATGGCTGGCAATCGTTTATACTAGGTTAACTAAAAAAGCCTAGTCCAGCTATTGTTTAGTTAAAATATGTTTAAAATGTAATGAATTTGGTATCAGGTTTGCATGAAATTCGTCTGTTTAATTCAATTTAGCTTTGAAATGTATGTGGGCTTGGTTGGATGGCCGGCTCTATCACGCTTCACGGACGTGTCTGCGGACGGATACCGTGTCCGTTTTAGGGGTCCGTGATGCTCTTAGCATGAAAATGAGGTGTGTGCTTACGCGGATGGGGAAGAGGTATCCCAAATATTTGAAGGCGCTCGTGTTCTCCATGGGATGGGAGTGTTTCTGGTGTTGCTAATTGAATCGCTTTACTTGGATGTAATATTTTTGGACAATGTTCAAACTTATTGTCAAGTTTTCTCCCCCATCACGGACACCCAAATCGGGCCATCAAAATGAGTTTTGCGATAATAGGTCGATCTAAATTTCTTGTTTACTTTTGCTTGTGAGCTGCCTTTTCATTATAGAAGAAAGCAATGAAAGATGAGAAACTTTCTTTTAGCAAACGAAGAAAGGGTACAAATGTATCATGGTTCGATAAAATATGGAGCTTCAGAGTTTATAGATTTCAACCATTTTAATAAAACCCGAGGGGAGAAACTTACTAGGCCGCATATTTTGTACTCCCTTCGTTTCTAGATAAAAGTTTTTTTTAAATATTTCAATATGGACTACATACGGATATATATAGACGTATTTTAGTATGTAGATTTACTCATTTTGCTTCATATGTTGTTTATATTGAATCTCTAAGAAGACTTGTATTTAGGAACGGAGGTAGTAGTACTAATTTATCCATGCAACTATGCCACCTCAGCAAAGCATGCATATAGGTCATAAGTTTAGCTGACTTGTCGTCTTTGTTACTTATTATATAGATTAGGTTAAGCTTGAAAATCTCTGAAGATGTATTTTTACTTAACTGCAGAAAATTGACAGAATAGAAATACTTCTGCACAACTGTTATTTCATCAAACAACATGCTAGAACAATTGTACACGTGTGATATAAGCTTTTCCTACTGCTAGCATGACTTGAAAGCAGGTGTTGATTAGTCTCTCTGTCTGATCTGAATGAGGTAACCATCAGGAAATTCCAGCCCTGGACACCGGACTATCTTACCTCCACCTAGTTGTATCCACCTGAAATACGTTGGAGCAAATGATGACAAAGAAATGGAGGATATGAACAGTTACAAAATTGGGCTCCAAGTGGGTTCATTAGAAAACAATGGAGGCACCTATATTTGGTGACAAGAAAGTGAAGGAAAATGGCCATTTGTAGCTTGCTGAAGTCTGCTCCAACACAGGACCGGAGACCTCCTCCGAAAGCCATGAAGTGTCTTGACCCACGGTTTGCCTCTAGTTTATCCTGTGTGCATGTGGCGCCCTAGTTAAGTAAATTACCACAGTTGTCCTAGATAAAGTGTACTATGTCCATACATGCATGGGGTTGAGCTGTTTGATCTTGCATGAGTTGGGCATTGAGGTCCAGTACAAACCTTGAACCTTGAAGGATTGAAGGTGAGCGGGTCAGGGTAGATATCTGGATTCAGGTGCACCGCGAGAGGGCAGACCATCACTCCCCATCCAGCTGGAATTGTGTATCCTGTCGCCAAATAATTGTCATTTGAGAGGTGCTGTACTAGGTACTATTCTCTTTTATTTTCGCAGGATGCATGATTTAGATCGTGACATCGGGACACAATGTTTTGGTTTTTTGTATGCATGGTTACCTCTGAACTGTACATCTTTCAGTGTCTTTCTGAAGATGCCAGGCGCAATGTTGGCCAGTCGGACCGTCTCGTTTATCACCTGTGAAACGTGATGCATGCGCATCTGATTATCGATCGCAGCATAAACGTACTATTATTATTAGTACGGCTAATGGTATGTGTGTCATGGATTATGACCTGGGATGTGAATGTCATGGATTTGTACTCTTTCCATGTAACTCTGTCTCCATCAGACTCGCCGCCTGCCTCACGCTGGTTCAGAATCGTTTCATGCTCCACCTATGCACCCAAGCCAAGTCACAAAGATTTAGAAGCTGCTATGCTCTGCATGCACGTGAAGATCATCCAGGACGTAGGTACGCGGGCAGGCAATACTCACCATGAGCTCCTCGAGGACGCGAGGGTTGTCGGTGAGGAGCTTGACGGCCAGGGTGATGGCCAGCGACGTGGTGTGGAAGCTGGCGAAGAGGAGCACAAACAGGAGGTCCAGCGCCATTCCCTCCGTCAGCACCGGCTTCTCCTTGGTGATCTCCTGCACGACGTAGTCCAGGAAGTCGCCGTGGCACCGTGCTTCCCCTCCTCCGGCCGCCTCAGCCGATCTCGTCCTCTCCTCCAGAACCTGCTGCAGCACCTCCATTGCACTCATCCGTCCCTGAAAGTGACTCGGAACAAATTAATGAACATGTTGCATGCATGGCTGAACAGGCCGACTTCGTGATACGCACCTGCATGCATGCGTAGTAAGCTGTTCCTGGCAAGTAGAGCGGGAAGGAGATGAGCCCTCGAACGAAGTCGAAGAAGCTCTTCCGTAGAACCTTGGACCTCGACGGCTCCAGGCCTAGCAGCTTGCTCGCGGAAAGTTCAAACACCATCTGCACTCAAATTACACCGTAAGGTAGCAACACAACCTGAATACCATGTATAATACTCCCTTCGTTCGGAATTACTTGTCACGGAAATGGATGTATCTAGACGTATTTTAGTTCTACGTACATCCATTTCTGAGACAAGTAATTCCGAAGGGAGGGAGTACTAGTCTAGAACGTTAGAACGTTTGAAGAACAGGCTTACGGTGGAGACGGCTTCTTTGAGCTCGACGGCCGGCAGGGTGGACCAGGTGCAGAGCGAGCTGCAGACGGCGCGCTGGACGTCGCGGAGGATGGACTCCTTGAGGCTCTCCGGGCCGAAGTACCTGAGCACCACGTTCTTGAGGTACTTGAACATGGTACGATTCTGCTCCCCGACGTTGTCGCGGCCGAGGATCTCCACGAACGAGTCCGGGTACCAGCTCTGGAACAGTTCCCCCTCCTGCTGGAACACCATGTGGTTTAGCTCCTCGTCCGCCGACACCACCACCGGGTGCCCCACCACGCTCGTCTTGAAGATCGGGCCGTACCTTATACACATCTCGCACACAAATGGTCACCAAAGCCTATATGACAAACTGGCCCATGTAATCCGCTTGGGCCTCGCCACTCGTCAGGGATGAAAAAAGGATGCGTACCTCGTGAGCCTGTCTCGGATGAAGCGAGGGATGTCGAAGGAGGCGTCGGGGGAGAAGAACTGGAACGTCTCGCCGACGAGCGGGAGTCCCATGGACCCCGGCGGGAGCCGGCCGTTGCACCGAGGGTTCCTCCACCGGTGCACGCTTAGCAGCAGCAGCAGCAGCGCCACCGCCGCAAGGGCCGAGAGCCCCGCCACGGGTTCCATCTCTACCTAGGTTGAAAACGCGCGTGTAAACGACGAACTAAATACAGTGCATGGCCGCCAAGGCGTCCATCTCTACATGTCTCGTGTGATCGATCGAAAGCCAGCCAACCCCGCATCGGCTAACGGATAACACTAGCTAGGTTAGCGAGCACGGTCAATCCGTATGTAAAGAGCAGCGGACGCGATTTTGGGCGTGGTTTGGGTGAGCCATCATCAAACGTAAAGGTTGTGAGGACTGAGAACAGTGGTTGCTTGACTCGTTGGGGTTGGTGTGGCAACTGGCAATGCTGGATGGGCGACGCTAGGCTCCGGCGCACCGGCCCAACGGTTGGGCCGGTCCAGCCCTGGCCGCCCGATGCAGCGATTAATGACCGTCAGATCTGTCCCTCGCTTTATCCTCCTCACGAGTCATTTTTCCAAAGAAAAAAAATTGCAACGGCCCGAGCGCCGCCGACACCACGCCATATCCCCGCGAGAAAACGGCCGAGCTTGAAGCACCACCGCGGCGTTCCTCGTCGCCGGTGGGCGCCCTCGCCGGCCGGCCGCACTTGCCCGAGATCCGCGCTCGCCATGGATGCAGCTTCGCCGCCCGTGCTCCTCAGAGATCTGCGCTCACCATGGATGCAGCTCCACCGCCCGCGCTTGCCATGGATGCAGCTTCGCCGCCCACGCTCACCATGGATGGATCCCGCCCTCGCCACCCGCGCACGCCATGGATGCAGCTCCGCCTCGCTGGTGATTGACTGTTTCCAGCAAATAGAATTGCCCGTTGTAGCATTTTTCGTTGTTTGTCGTAGCAAAATGGAGACACGGTTGCAGCAAAAAGGAAACGTCGTTGTTTTCGCTGGTTGTAGCTCGCCGTTGCAGGTAGCAACATTTGCATAATGAACGGATGTAACAAAACCCATTGCCGGGTGTAGCAAATACCTACGACGGTTGCAACAAAAAGTCGTCGTCGCCGTCGCGGGTCGCAGCTCGGCCGTGCTGGATGTAGCAAAACATTATGCGGTTGTAGCAAAAAGAGATGCTAGTTGTAGCAAAACCATAACGCCGGTTGTGTGTTGTAGCAAAACGTGACCCTAGCTGTAGCAAAATGCTATGCCGGTTGAAGCATGTAGCAAAACTGCAACATTTTGTCATCTTCTTCCACCTCCAGCCGTCGCTGGTTGAAACTTTTTCAAACTACAATTGAAGCTTTCATATGGATGATTGTAGCTTTTTTCTGTGCGCGGTATCCGGTTGAAGCTTAATATACCGCGGGTTGAAGCTTTTGAATCAAACGGTTGTCGCTTTTTGCATCGTCGATTGCAGCATTGGGTGGAGGAGCAAAAAAAATGCTTTCAGGTTCATTTGAGGAGAAGGTGGTTGCAGCGGTGGGGGAGGAGGTCGCTGCGCCGTGGCTGTAGCATCTCCGGCGGACGGTTCCGGCACAAGGAACTGTGAGCAGCAGTTCGCGGACGGTGTATCCATGGCGAGTTCCAACTCTGTCTCGCCGGGGCGGAAGGAACCTGCAGCCAGGGGCAGCGGAGGGAGTTGCAATGAGCTGAGGTTGGAGGTAGGGATCTGCGCGGGATTGGAGCTAGCCACCGGCGGGATCTGAAGGAGAAAGACGAGGGGCTGGCCGCCAGCATGCGTGGGTGCAGCTGAGAGAGAGAAGGGGATCTGGAGGAGGAAAAAGATAAGGTGGGGCAGGAGGTGAGGAGAGACGTACGATGGGCCTGGATCGCTTGGCTCGCGCGTGACTGGCCCGAGCGTTCCGTCGGCGCTCCGGCTCTAAACGTTTAATTGGATCGGTGGTCTCTCTGAATTACGATGTTGTACTCTTTTTTAGTGGGCCGTTCATTCATGCGTCGCTCGCTTTGGGCAGCCATGGGCTGGCAAATATTGCAGTTATTGTTCGCCTACATTTTTCTTTTTATTATAAATCTTAAAATAATAATTAGAGTTTTATAATATTGATTTTAATGATAAGAAAAGTGCCCATGAGCTGCAAAACTAATGTTTCACCTATTTTGCACATGTTTCAAGAAAAACATTTATGTATACTTAAAAATGTATTGTTTTTACAAAAGATATAAAGTAGTTTAATGATAAGAAAAAAATCTTCAAGTGCTGCAAAATAATGTTCACATGTATTAATATGAATGTCCATGTATATTGTAAACAATGGTCTTGTATGTGAGATGAAATGTCCATATATCTTAAAGAGAAATTCATGTTTAAAATATAGTCCACGTGTTATAAAAGCAGTGTTCGAGTATCCTATAAAATTATTCATGTGCTTACCTTAAAAGGTAAAAATGATTGGACATCGGCAAAAACAAACACAAATAAGGTCAAACAATACAAATTTATTTTGAATAGAAAAATAAAAAATAATTTAAAATTGACAAAATAAACACAACAAATGTAAAACAGGAAAGTAAAAGAGAAAGAAGAAAAGAAAAGGAAATAAATTGGAAAAGATAAGACATCTCTCCTGTTAAAGGGGATGGCAGGTTTGTCTCACCTCCGCCCCCAGTTTTTTCCTCCCACACCCCTCCCCCCTTTGATTTGCTGCTGATTTTTTTGGTAATCCTAACCGATGCCACACAAAATATAAACCTACATAAATAAAATAAATTGAAATAATCTAAAGTAAATCAATAATTTCCCAAAACCATGTCCTTCAATAATTAAATAGATTAAAACAAATTTTACCAAAATCAAAATTTGTCTTGCCTTCCTCTACCCATGCCCAAATCAAATCAAATATTTACCAAAACCTCAACTAAATCAAAACTTTACTTGCCTTCCCATACTGAAATAAAATTAAATATATAATATAGTGGGTGTAAGGAATATGTCGGATAAGATTGACGTTGAACCATTAGAATATCTGAATTTGCATGCCCCATTGCAACGCACGGATAATTAGATAGTCTCTACTATTAAATGAGAGTAGGTAGGTTCGCCTCACCTCCCACCATTCCTTTATGGTTGATTTCTCTCCCTTCCACTAAAGACTAAACCGATTTCCTCAACCCTTCCGGTTGGTTTTTCCATGTCAACTACCTTGGTTCATCCCCTCCACGCCTTCTGGTTTGGAATAATCTAAACCAAATCGGGATTTCCTTTCATTCTCCTACTGAAAATCATGTTCTACATTAACTCGATCAAATCTTGCTAAAATCAAGGTTTGTATTAACTCAATCAAATCTTAATAATTAATCAAAAATAGTGTTGCCTTCCCCTACCCCTACCCAAATCATATCGAATCTTATCGTAAATTCAACTATATCTAAAACTTTTATTGAATTCCCCTACAAATTGTCAAATCAAATCTTACCAATATCTAGAACATGGCAGGCGTGAGACATAGAGTATAGGACACAATTGTTGTTGAACTACTAGAATATGCATGCCTCTGTTGCAACGCGTGGGCAATTAACTAGTAATAAATAATAGGGCAGGCCCATGTGAATGATTACCGTAAGCGACGTCTCTTTAACTGGTACGTACCATGTGTTGCCATGGCAAATCCTATTATGTGCCATGAGCAAAGAATATGAGCCATTTTCGGATGAAGCGTGTGTATGGGCCTCATGTTATAGATTTCGGGTTTGTTTTCTTTCTTTTTCCGTTTTCCTTTGTTGTTTCACTTTTTTTAGTTTTCTTTTCATTTTCCACTTTTTAGCTTTGTTTATGTTTTTTTTATATTTCATGTTGTGCTTTCTTATATTTTCGTTCTTTTTTGGGCAAATATATGAATTGTTTTCAAAAGGACAAGAGCATATATTTAGTCGTGCATGAATAACTCTTCTCAAATATGTGATGTTTTTATTTAATATATACAGTTTTAAAATATGGGCATTTTTATAGCTTTTTCCAATGTGATATCAAACCCGAAAAGTTCCTATTTATTACTACATTTCAAACGTGTGGACACTTATATCCTGAGTACATGAATATTTTTCGTTTTCTGCAATATATATTTTCCTTCTTAAAACTAATTTAAGCAATGTTTCTATAATCTATTAAATAAAATATTTTTCTTAGCTATTTAGAATATACTTTCCGAGATAAAAATGTATGAAGTAATGGATTGTCGCACTGGTAGTAGTAGGCCCACGTAGCAATGCTTGATCTTGCTGGGGTTGGGGGCGGTGATCACCTGAGGCCTGGAGTTGGACTGTTTGCTTGCATGTCCGTTAGTTATTATTGAGCAATGACATTCACCACGTTTTAGGAACGTTGATTTGAAAACTTGAGGATATCCTCTGACCCTTCTTTATTCAACAAAATAAATTATTTTGTTGAACAAAGAAGGGTCGGAGGGTATCCTATAGGTTCCTAATTTGCATCCCTACCACATTTCCTGGTTTGTGCATGTTCTCCCGTACTCTGCTCGACACAATGCACAATGGGAAAACATCACACGGCTGGTGACGATCAACGCATCGTCTGGCGCCCTATGATGTCGCGGCTATCATGGCTGGTAATTCCTACCGGCGGTATTTTTTTTGCGGGATTACCGGTGGTATTGACTCGACTCTTGCCTGTCCGTCCAGGTGCGGCTCGTTCATCCCATCATTTCCCTGATAGAGATGTTACAAAGCATGTAGTCCGTGTTTCAAAGTAAATAAATTAAAAGTTTCAAAAAATGTAAAAAAAATAAGAATGCACATGCATGTTATTCAAGTATGTATAAGGTTTCATCAACTAATTTGATTATTTGCATGCTACACACACAAAAAAGATAAATGTCTGACCCAAATACAATAAAGCAAAAGCCCATTTTAATCTATGCATTTGTCTTTTTTGTGTACTACAAATATATGCGTGTGTGTGTGTTTTTTTTCCAGGTTTTCTTTGAGGTGCAGAACTAGTATTTGCGCTGAATAAAAAAAAGAGCTCCATTGAGCTCGACCGCTGCATGCTCTTTTGGCCATTTCCCCCCGTTGCTAGTCGCATCGACAGGACACCCCACCGTGAAAGTGCTTTGCTCCTCCTACTCCCACCCGAGCTTCCTTTTGGCGCCAGACAGTGGGCACCAGCCGTAGCAGAGAATTTTCCTCTTTCATGCCTTGGCACGTGAATTCCGGAGCGGCTTGAGATCCAAATCGTGCCGGGCTTCTCGGATCAGACCAAAGCACGGAACCTCCCGCCTCCTCCAACCAGCCGGGGATGTCCCTGCAGGCACGCTTTCCGGCTGTCCTAGCAGCCTCTGCCTGGTCAGATAGCAGCACCGTGTAGCTGGGAGCAGTACCAAGGTTGTTGCATGCAAAGCTCAATTCCTTCTCGTTCCGTTTCGTACGGCTGTTTGGAACAGCCGGGTGAACGAGCTCCATAATGCAGTACTCCACTAACCATCAGTGTACGTCGCGGTCTGGCAGGACTAATAATTGTGCACCCATAACCCATTGTTATTTCTCATGTCAAGTCAGTGACAGAGATTCTTAACCACTCCACCACTGGCATCCTATGTGGATCTTAGAGTGCCATTGGCTGATTGGCTCATGGCCCCATTGCTCAACCACTGACCAGCCGACTATCTGCATGCAGATCTCGGAGAGGCGCAGGCTCTATGCGCAGTGTTAGGTGAGCGTGACACTGGCTATAGTAGCTTGTAAGCTGAGAATCTTCAGATGAGGGGCCTCCGGTTGTGTCCAAAAGTCTATAATAATTCAATTCAATGCAATGCATGCCGCCCGAGAATTCGCCACTTGATCAGTGTTTGTTCGTTTGCTCCTGCTGTCAGGGACCAGCCCGTTCCGTGGCCGTTTCTTTGCTTTCTTCGTATGCTAGCTAGCTAGTGGAGGTGGACTCGTCAATTCGTCATTGTTTTTTGCAAGATCCACCTTTCTGATGTCCTAAAGTTTAGTGCTGGTAATATTTTCTGGAGTAGGCACGTGAATATTTTAGTTTCTTTTTCTTTCTCACCGCTGAGTAGCATGTCCTATGCGATTCTTTTACTGTACTAGGACAATGCCCGTGCGTTGCTACGGGAAAGCATAATTTTACGACATAACTTATTGTGTGATTGTGTTTTTTTTGTCAAGAGGTTGGCAACTATGAAACAAAAATTCTCTCTCTCTCGACCTGATGCTCCATCATCATCCATGAGTTTTGTTCTAGTTTAGACAAGTCCCTGAAAAAGTCCACGTTGCCTCATGTCGCATATTATCACATCCAATAGTGCCCAGTTCGGCATTCTAATTCATAATTCGAGTTCAATATGATTCAACAGAAGCTAATTAAAAGAAAATGTCATGTTCGAACCATATGAACTACAAAATACAATTTAGATACAAAATATAGAAACAAATTAATATTGATCTACAAGTTGACATATCTTCCCTGCACGAGGGAATCCCCACCGCGCGATAATGAAGTCAATTTTACAGCCATAAGCGCCCCTTCTAATAAATGTGAATGGAAGAGAAAATGGTTGATTATTTCTTACCTATGTTGCTACGGATGACAAATCTAGCAGATGAATCAAACAATGATCAAGTGAAATGGATAAAGTTAATGAATCCTTTAAGAGTGAAAAATATGATATGACCTTTGATATTTGCCTTTCAAGGTTGGTGTAGGTATGGCACACATTGTGCAGGAGCACCACGAGGGTGGTGTGCTCGATCGGCAAGTGCGTCAAGAGCTCACTGTTGTAAAGCTTGAGCATGGCTGTGGAAATCTTCAGTAGGAAATGATCAAAGTTTAAGATCGCGGGCAAAAGCATTTCACGGCTGACTCCTCCAAACGCTACGGCCCGCTATAGCGGGCGATCGCGGCCACTATGCCATTTAGCGGCAACAGTACAAGTGCATGTTTGTCTAGAAAAATAGAGTATTTCAACAGAAAAACAGAGTAATTTCAGTATAAATTCGAAGAGTAATTTCAGCAGATAAACAGAGTAATTTCAGTATGCCCCGTGATTGCCTGATTAGCGCCAGATCGCGTTTTTTAAGGCATAGTGTCGCGGGAAGCCTACCAGCCAGCGATTGCGCCGCGATCGCGGAAATGATATCAACAGTATGATCTATCTGCAACAGCCATAACAGTACCTATGATTGTGGTTAGATCTTCAATTTCGTGCCATAGTTACTGATAGTGAGCCATCCTTTCTAACCCGCAGAAGTACCACCTGAAGCCGATTGCATAAAATCCAAGATTGGGTGTTGTAAAGTACAACTTTGTCGTTGGCAGAAGCAAAGCCACATGTTAGTATACATGTATTCTTCAGATTCAGATTTCACAAATACTATCAATCTTTTGAGATTTGATCATGCAAATAGTATCCAGATGCGTACTAAAACTAAAAAAGATCCTGAAATCATCTGACAAAAATCCCCAAGCATTACATCTTTTCAGCATCCACAATTCAAGATCGACTAAACAAACTCTTCTAAAGGATAAGAATTCTATAAAACCAAAACATCATATTTCTCATAGATCTGAAAGAAGAAGAAAAAGAAAAGACCAACAAGTGCAGATAGGAACGAGAGAATAAGCTCACCTGGACATGATGCCATTGAGCGTATAGTTGCTCATCTCTTGCTCGACCACCTCCTTTCTTATTATTGTGGTGTGGCGCTCCAGCTTCACCGTACTGGTCCTGCTGCGTGAGCCATCCGCGATCCAGCACCGCCCCGCCGCCACTGCACGTGCTCCATCGACACCTTATTCTTCTCATCATGTAGTCTCTTCGTCGCTTGCCATGCAAAATTAGCATCGCGTTCTCCTCGAGCAGCACGCTCAATGGTGGCTTTTTTTTCGCATACCCATGATCTATGTCGCCGCCGCCATGTGATCTTCGACGACGTTGACGCAGCTCTCGTGGTCCTCATGGTGCACCGAGCGCGCACGAGGCGACTCGCCAGCACGTCCATGGCCTTATTTGTGCGGTAGTCCTGCAAGGCGGCCACGTATGGGTCGAGTCCTGCGGGTCGGCGTTTGGAGAGATGTGGCGGAGGGCGCCGCGCTTGGTGAGGTTGAGCTGCGCATGAGGCTGAGTAATCGAGTGTTGTAAGGGCTGAGGCATTCAACTTTTTGCGAGATTAAAGGGGCGAGGGGATTCCGATCAGATCATGTGAAATGCAAAATCGGGAGGGTTGAGTGGATTGCGAGATTAAAGGGTTGAGAGGATCGCGAGATTAAAGGGGCGAGAGGATTGCGAGATCAAATTTTCGTCTTGGGAGGAAAGTGATCGGTATTTGCTGGGTTTTTTATCGTCATTTATTAGCTTGCCAAATCATGTGAAATAGAAAATCGGGAGGGTGGAGCGTACGTAAGGAGGGGTGGAAGAAAAGGTTGGACGAAAGATTTGACGTAAGAGGGGAGAGGGAACCTTAGGTTTTTTTTAGGTAGTAGAGAAGAGATAGTAGTATGTTCCTTTTTTTAAGACGAAGAAAAAGGTGCCACTAATTAAGTTGTTATTTCGCTAGAAAACTTGCAGCAAAACAAAACGTGTCTCTGACCTCTGTAGAGGACAGAACAGTATGGCGTGACAAGGACAGATTTTTGTTATATATCTGCCACGAAATCCGCTCACTTGGCTGACAGTTTTCTGGCAGATTTTTGGCAAATTTTGCCTGGTCTGTCTTCCTCATCCTCATGCTTCAGCACCGACCCTGACGTCTGCGCAAAAAATCGGGGAGACGCTGACCCAGAAAATGATATATAACCTCCTTATTTCACTTACAAGTTTCGGCAATTTTCCCTCTGAAAAACAGGTTTACGTTGTAAAAAAAAAGAAGCTGAAAGCTGAAGCTTGAGCTACGGTTGCATTCGGTGTGGTACACCAAACTTACAACCAGATGGAAGGTCAAAGGCATGGCCAAGTTCAGAGCGGCAGTCCCATGCGCATGGACGGAAACGCCGCGCATGCATTTAGCGCGGCGGCTGTTTCACGACGAATTACGTGCCGTTAGCAGTTAGGTTAGCCTGGTTTCACCATCACGGTCAAACTAATCTGAACCAAATTACTCCCGTCAAAAGAAAAGTTAAGAGCCAAATCACCGAAGAAGTACTCTTATCATTCTTGGGTCTGATTCAGTAAGGAAGACAGAACAGCCGAGGGGAACTTATACATGACCAACTCTTTGTACAGGAAGAAACACAACGAAATCTCTGTCTACCCCATTTGGCTGGCTGCCCTTCCCCATGTCAAAATCTTGGCAGTCTTGCCCTCTGTGAACAGGCTTGGGCATGTCTCCGCCATGTTTAACTATTTCAGCAAAAGAATTACCCAGACAAGATAAAACTTCAAAACCATAGGGCGAACACGGTGAGAGGAAGCCAGTTGTGATATTTGCCCAGTATCTGTCAATTTCTCATGCTTATTTCGGGGCGTTGCTATTGTTTCTCGTCCCCGAGTGTCCAGTATGTCTTCACAACAAGGAGGAGCTTCTCCCGGACGAGCGGACCATCTTCGTGGTCCACGATCTGGCTATTCCATCTCATCCCGTCCGCGACGCTCTTTATCTTAACTAGCAGGTCCACGTCGTCCCTGATGATCACCGTGCCCTCCGGCCTCAGGATTCTGTCCATTTCCAGCAGGATGGTGTCCATCTCGCACCTTGCAAACCACAAGCTCAAATTTATCAGATTGTAACCAGGTGAAAACAGCTTATACACTTTGAGTTAGCCAAGAACAAGAAAACCAATCACTGTCTAAATAGTACTGTGGCTTGTGTTTACCTGTCCTTGTACAGACTGAAAACTGAATCAGCATGAATGAGGTCGTAGGTCCGGGGATAGGTCGACATGCCCTCGCACCTGCAGTGATACAACAGAGAGATTACTCACCCCAACAAATGCATGCATGATCCTCATCACCGTCATAAGAGGAGCCATGTTTGCAGTGCGAGAACTCACCAGTCTTGGTAGTTTCCAATGAGGCCACGCTCATATATCACCCCAAGAGTCGTTGAATTTCCAATGGTTGGGACCATGTTCATCACCCACATAGGGTCACCCGCCAATGCCGCAGCGAAGCCGCCAAAGCGTGCATTCATATCCAGCAAGTTGCGGTACCGGTCCTTCTGCCCAAACTGGCTTATCACGGACTTGTAGTGCCCAACTCTCTTCTTCCATAACCTGGTGTCTTCGTTAAACATTTCGGCAGTGACCCCCTCAATACTGCCACTAGCAATCCTGGGTGGCATGGCGGTGAGCCTCTGCGGCCACTTCTTCAGCTCACCGCCGGCGACCTCCTTGATGTCACTAACCTCCGGGAGCGGAGTTATACAAGCCTCCATCTTCTCGTACCTACAGTCATGAATCATGGCCGTGAGTTGGACTTCAGAATGGATAATGTGGCAGTGTAAGTAACCAAGTAATCACTTTACCAGGCAGCGTCTGGGTTTTTATTGGAGCAGAACGGCGGGGACTTGATGATTCTGCGGGAGGCCTTGCAGTGGATGTGGTTGGTAGGCTTTTGCCAGATCGCAATGTCGCCAACCTCCTTGATCTTCTTCCAGCACAGGCTCTTAGCGACAGACTCGATGGCTCGCTGCTCTGCGTTGAGGTCCTCCCTGGTCCTCTGCCACCCCTTCCAGTGCTTCTTCCAGTTGATCGGTGGCCCGGACAGGATCCAGTAGCCCCCGGGACGTAGAATGCGATCCACCTCGATCAAGTACAGCCCATCTGCGTGTCCATGTGCACAATTTAATCCGACCGAAAGTTATTCGATGGATGATGGTTTGAGGTGCAATCAGAATGGTACATACCGTAGAGCTGCCAGGGGATGAGGCAGCGGGAGCAATGCGCCATGTCGAAGGCGCGCGCAGGATAGGTGAGCCTGTTGGAGGCGAGGACGCCGATCATCGCCGGCACCCCGCGTTCCAGCGCGAACTGCACCTGCGCCTCGTGCGAGTCCCGCGGAGCGAACGACATGGCCAGGATGTTGCGTGACAACAGATACGCTCCCCAGCTCGCCACCTGCATGCAGAGAGCAGCGCAATGCACCACATTCAGTATCTGAAAACCAAATTCCTATGCCTGAATGGTGCAATCAGCTTATCGGAAAATGACCAGGTCAAAATAGCAACAATTGTTGATGTTCTTCAGAGTACGCAGAGCTGCTACTATGATTTGCAGTGGAACTGTGACAGGGCGATCCAATTCAACATCACTGCACACAGCAGATACGCTACTGGATTCTGAGAATCTGATCCGGCAAAGAACAAACGCAAATGACAGGCTCGGCGTGCAGATTTCTAACTGCTGTGCACGTGGGATACTTTATAAGCAGTGTGCTACAGTTCACTACAACTGGCCACGTTACAGAATGTGAAAAGTCCAGTGCTCCTTCCCGGGCCAGACCCGTTTGCGCACAAGGCCCAGACCACGATCATGCTGTCTGGAAACTTCAGACACCCGCAAAGCAAATCCCATTCCGAATTCTCATAATTCTAAAAAAAAGCAAATCCCATTCCGGCATTCCCGAGATCCCCGTCCCCTGTTCCTAAACCTCAATTAACCCCTCACCCAGATTTTTATCATAAGATGCTTCCTTTCGGCATGCGATTATCGTGAGATCAAAGGGCAGGCGATTGGGAACGGAACAGTTAGTTTAATTTAATTACCCCGCAGCCGGTGTCGAGGGCGGTGCGGATGGATCCGTCGTGGAGGGGGATGAGCCTGCCGATGTCGTCGATGTAGGCGCCGGCGCCGTGGGGGAACATGGTGCCGCCGCCGGGGAAGCGGAACTTGTCGCCGTCGACGTGGATCCAGTTCTGCACCGCCTTCTCCACGGTGAGCTCCTTGTGCGGCACGTTGGCGAACCACGCGACGTCGCGGCTGGCGGGCCAGGGGAACGGGGTGCGGTACCCCCTGGGCGCCGGGACGAGGCACCGCAGCCGCTCCCCCTCCGCCGGGCAGTGCCGCTCCCGGTACACGAGCCGGTCGCGCGGGAACCGCAGCGACCGCTCCACGTCCTCGCACGGCGTGTACTCGGAGTGCTTGGCCGGGCACGCCTCGTATGCGCGCGGCGCAGGTGCGGCGTTCACCTCCGTGTCGTCCGCGGCGTGGTGCGCCGCGAAGTCGAGGGGGGCGCCGCCGACGCGGGCGACGGCGGCCGTGGTGGGGGAGACGCAGGCGACGGAGGCGGCGGCGGTGGTGGCGATGGAGACGGGGGAGGGGGACGCGCCGCCGCCGGCCGCGGGGGCGGCGGTGAACCCGCCGTGGTGCCAGACGCCGGCGAGGTAGGACGCGGAGCAGAGCAGCGCGACGGCCAGGAGCTGCGGCAGCGTGGGGCGCCGGGCGGCCGGCGAGAGGTGCAGCTTCGCGCCCACCGCCATGGCCGCCTCCCCTGCGCGCTCTGCTCTCCTCTGCCCTGCCTCCGCTGGACTGGACTGGCTGGGCGTTTCGCTTTCTGCACTGCGCCTCCCCGTGCTGCCTTAAAAGTTCTGGCCTCGGATTGGGGGCGTACGCGTAGGTGGAGGTGGAGGCGGAGGCCGAGGGGCCGTGGAAAGGGAGACGCGTAGGTGCGTTCGGTTTGGCAGGGGAGAGCGGCGGCTCGGGCTCGGGTTAAATTTAGCACGCGGAGGGATCGCGCTCCGAAATCCCCAGCTACAGCTTGCGCCCGGTCCTCGTTTGGTATTTGGCAACTGTACTTGGGCTGGCCTCCGGTCTGCCATTAAAGGCGTCACACGGTATTCGTAGGGTGTGTGACGAGCGTATCTGCGGTCCTCTGCTGCCGCCGCTTGCGGTTTTGGTAAGGAGTTAAACCACTGGAGTAAATGTTCCGCTCAGGCTCCGGTCCTTGCTTGTCAGGGAAAGCGAACAGAGCTGTGCGGCGGGGATGCAGTGGAGCGAGTAGTACAATTAGCTCTTGGGCCTAGGCCGAATCGGCACCGTGACGGCCGTTGCAGATTGCGTGCAGTGAGCAAAAGACGATTGGGTAACATGGGCGTCTATGGTTGCCGGCATGCAGCCCATACAGAGTACAACGGTATATAAATAATTTACTCCCTTTATTTTTATTTACTCCGCATATCAGCTTTAAACAAAGTCAAACTTTATAAATTTTAATAAAGTTTATAGAACAAACTATTAACATATGCAATAACAAATCAATACCATTAGATTCATTATTGAATATACTTTCACGTGATATAGATTTGTTATTGTAAATGTTCATATATTTTTCTATAAATTTGGTTAAACTTTATGAAGTTTGACTTCAGTCAAATCTAATATGCAGAGTAAATAAAAACAGAGAGAGTACCACGTGATTTGGGATTTACCTGCTCATATTAATTTGATTGTGTAAAATAAATGTTTATCAGATCTTGCTTGTGATTGTGTAAACAAATGTTTATCAAATCCTGCTTGTGATTGTGTAAACAAATGTTTATCAAATCCTGCCTGTGATTGTGTAAATAAATGTTTGTTTGTATTTTAGAGGCCAGGGGTTTTAATCTCCTTTTCTAAGAAAAATGTTTGGTAAACAAATTATGATGAAATTGATACAGAAGTTAAGTAAATTAAGGTGGTTGATTAGCGTACAGGAAAGGTGCGGAAAAAAGGTGAAGGGATGTGGTGGGAAGGGGCAGAATCAGTTGATGAATCAGAAAAGGCAACATTACTCTTTTTAAATTAAGTGGGAATATGCGCTGCATCGAATTTCTGGCCTCTATGATATTATTAGTCATGGGCCTGGCTAAGGAGAACGTCCAAATTGACCTTTTTTCTGAGCCAGGCTCGAGGGGCCACATCGTGCCACGAGGCTGCGTCGAGAGATGCGACTAAGGAGAACGTCCAAATTTACGTTTTTTCTGAGCCAGGCTCGAGGGGCCACAGCGTGCCACGAGGCTGCGTTAGGAGATGCGACGTATCAACCATAACTCCCCACTCCACTCCCCCACCTTCCAAACCCACATCCTCTCATCACCCCTTTTGTTATCCACAACTCCACTTCTACTTCTTGACCTTGCGTTGATTTTTCCCGTGAAGAGGAAAGGGTGATGGAACAAAGTAGAGATAAGTATTTTCCTCAGTTAAGAACCAATGTATCAATCCAGTAGGAGGCACAAGCAAGTCTCTAATCTATGCACCTGCACAAACTAATAAACACTTGCACACAACGCGAAAAAGGGGTTATCAATCCCTTCACGGTCACGAACAAGAGTGAGATCTAAAAGAGGAAGGTATAAAAGATAAATAAAGTGCAAACTAAAGTAAATATAAATAAATTACAGCAAGGTATTATTGGGTTTTTTTGTTTAATCTGAAAAATATATGATAGAAAATAGACCCGGGGCCATAGGTTTCACTAGAGGCTTCTCTCTTGAAAGAAAACGTACGGTGGGTAAACAAATTACTGTCGAGCAATTGATAGAAAAGCACATAATTATGACGATATCTAAGGCAATGATCATGAATATAAGCATCACGTCCGTGACAAGTAGACCGACTCCTGCCGGCATCTACTACTATTACTCCACACATCGACCGCTATTCAGCATGCATCTAGAGTATTAAGTTGATAAGAACGGAGTAACGCCTTAAGCAAGATGACATGATGTAGAGGGATAAACTCAAGAAATATGATGAAAACCCCACCTTTTATCCTTGATGGCAACAATACAATACATGCCTCGCTACCCCTACTATGTCACTGGGTGAGGACACCGCAAGATTGAACCCAAAACTAAGCACCTCTCCCATTGCAAGCAAAACCAATCTAGTTGGCCAAACCAAACCGATAATTCGAAGAGAAATACAAAGATATTTAATTATGCATAAAAGAGTTCATAGAAGACTCAAATAATATTCATCGATAATCTGATCATAAATCCACAATTCATCGGATCTCAACAAACACACCACAAAACAATATTACATCAGATAGAACTCCAAGAATATCGAGGAGAACATGGTATTGAAGATGAAAGAGAAAAGAGAGAGAAGAAGCCATCTAGCTAGTCCTGGCCATCTCAGGCCCGGCCCTAAAATCCAGGGCCTAGGCCCGATGGGCTTGCCCATGGGCCGGGCTTGGGCCTGAGTTTTGAGCCCACCAGCAGGGCCTGGACGGGCTTGGGCTTGGCATATTGGCATTTTAAGGAAGAGGCCCGGCCCACGGCCCTAAGCCCTAAGGGCTTTTCAGGGCTTTTTACCAGATGGGCCGGGCTTGGGCTTGAAAAGTAGGCCCGATGGGAGGGCCTGGGCCTCAGTTTTCTGCTGTGGGCTTTTTCAGGCCCGGCCCAAGCCCGGCCCGGCCCGGCCCATGGCCAGATATACATCTAGCTACTAGCTATGGACCCGTAGGTTTGTGGTAAACAACTCACGCTTCATCGAAAGGGCACCAAGGTTGATGTAGATGCCCTTCGTGATCGAATCCCCCTCCGGCAGAGTGCCGGAAAAGGCCCCAAGATTGGATCTCACGGGAACATAGGCTTGCGGCGGCGGAAAATTATTTTGGTGGACGCTTCTGGTGGTTTGGGAATATTTGGGAATTTGTAGTGCAAAGATTAGGGTTAGAGGACCTCCGAGGGGACCACAAGTCAGGAAGAACCCCCCTAGGGCGCGCCTTGAGGGCTTGTGGCCTCCTCAGGAAGCTTCTGGCCCCCTCTTCAAGTCCTCTGGATGTCTTTTGTCCAAGAAAAATCATCGCGAATGTTTTATTCCGTTTGGACTCCGTTTAGTATTCCTTTTCTATAAAACTCAAAAACAAGGAAAAAAACAAAAACTGGCACTGGGCTCTAGGTTAATAGGTTTATTCCGTTTGGACTCCGTTTAGTATTCCGAGGCCTCCAACATCGGCGCCTCCTCGCGTTTCTGGATCTCCTTCTCTTCAGAAGGCACCCCCCTCATTGACGCCAAGACGACCCTATGCGCCTCGATCCGCTGCTCGAGGGTAGTGTTCGAGGCCAGGAGTTCTCGTTCGCGCTCCTCAGCAGCCTCGCGGCGACGGTCGGCTGCCCTGGCCTCCTCCAGAGCCCGGGCGCAGGCCTCGCGTGAGGTCGCGAGGGATACCTCGGCCTTTCGCATTGGGGCGCTCATGTTGAAGGTGCTCGAGGTTGATGGCCACTTTCAACCGGTGCCACTCGTCCGCCAACCGAAGGTCCTCCGTCTCAAGGCGGGCGTCGACATCGACAAGCTCTTCTCCAAGCCGGCTCAGCGCGCCCATTGCCTCCCGGAAGAGCTCGTGGCGTACAACACCGCGCCCACGCGCGAGCTCCAGAGCATGGCCAAGTCCATCCTTCACGCCGGGGGTTATTGGGGAAGCTTGAGATGGCCTGCCCTCCCCTGGTGTGGGGCTGGAGGCTGGCGCCTTCCTCACCACCCTCCGGGTATCGGTGGGGGCGCCAGATAGCGTGTCCTCGCCACTCGAAGATGAAGCCAAGGCTGGGATCGCCCAACCACCGGTGACAACCAATGAGGGAGCCCTCGGCACGCCTTCTGCTCCCCAGGGCATGTCCCGAAGGAGTGACGACAGGAACGCAGGATCAAGGCCCCCTGTCGGCACGCCCGCCTCCAAGACAGGCCTTGCGCCCCGCGCGGCAGTCCGGCGAGGGGAGCCCGAGACCAGGGGCGAGCCGAGGATAGGTGGGGGCCGCTCCTCAGGAGATCTCGCCGTCGCAGATGAGGGGACCCTGAAGGAGCATTGTCAGGAGAGGATGCAACGCGCAGAGAATCACGAGGAAGAGGTACTTACTCGTCTATAGCTATATACTTCCTCTGCTTCAGCGGCCGGTAGGCGTCACCACCGCAGCAGGGAGACCCCTTTCTCTTGCGGAGCGCCTCGAAGTTCAGGCGCAGCTGGCCGAAGCCCAGGGCACGACCGTCGGCATCTGGGGCAGGCTGCGGAGCCCCTGGAGTGGCGGCTCGGGAGCCCTGGGCCGCGTCAGCTCCCCGACCACCACCTCATGGCCGCTTCCCCAGGCTTCAGGAGCGGCGACCTCAGGAGCCTTGGGTTGCACCGACTTTTCGGTCACCTTAGGACGGCGCACCCGAGCCTCGGGGGCTACCATCTCAGGAGCACCAGGCTGCGTCGTTTCATCGGCGGCCGCCCCGGGGGCACTCAGCGGCGCCCGCCTCCCAGCGTCCACCTCCAGGGCGTGCGCCGCGGGGACGACAGGCAGAGGGACCACAAGGACAGGGTTCTCGCGGGGCCCCTCAAGCCCAGCCGGGCGCAACCCCCATTCGTCAAAGAGGGGCATCTGCTCCACGAACCCCTCCGTGTTCAAGCAGCAGTACAGGAGGCAGCTGTCGGCGTTCTGGGAATGGGGGTCCCCAGACTTGCCTGCCTGCGGCCCACGGCGTGGCTGTGCTAGCAGGCATGTACGGCCCATCTTCATCAACAAGATGTTCAAGACCCTCGCGAGGGGCCAAGCCTCGCGAGGCGGACGACACAAGACCTCCTCAGGAGCAGCCTCACCAGGTTGGCTCGCGAGGAGCGGAGAGATCAAGGCAGGGCAAACCTCGCGAGGCTCTCGTGACGTAAGCCATGACGATCAAGATCAGGCGGGCGCCACGCGGGCGCCAGCGCGCGCAGTGCCCTTGTTTCCCCTTTGGTGCTAAGGAGGCAAGCACAGTCGCGGAGTACCGAGGCATCAGACAAAGGTTTCCATATCAGTGCAATGAGACCAAGACCAGCAGGACGGCATGACGGAGGTCACCATGGAGCCCAAGGCGGCGTCACCACCAAAGCCTTTCGCAGGCGAAGACCGCTTTTGTCAGGATAAGCTGTACTAGTTGTCCCCTTTCAAATTGGCCGTTGTTGGCTCCCTTCCCGCTCAATATTTGGGAAGAGGACCAGGGCATATATAAGTAGAACTAGCCACCACAGTAGGGGGGGGGGGCGATTCCCTCTTACATCCTCTCACCCACAAGCTCACAGAGCTCAAGAACACCTCAACCTCAGGAGGCTGTTCTTCACCTTGTACTGTTCATCATCAGCCCAAGAGGCAATCCACCACCACCACACTGGAGTAGGGTATTACACCACAACGGTGGCCCGAACCAGTATAAATCTTCTGTCTTTGTGTTGCGAATTCGTCGAGTTCGTCCGCGAGATCTTAGCAACCTAGGGCGTGGATCGGTAGGAGGGAAAGAACTTCGCGCGCACCCCAGAGTTCGAGCCTTAAGGGTTTTGCCGGAACCCATGATCCGACATCTGGCGCGCCAGGTAGGAGTGCGCCGAAGCTTCCTTTCCGTCGCTCCGCGTCCAGTTGCTCCGTCGTCTCCATAGCGGACGCTCGCCGTGCTCGTGCCGAGCGCCGGGCTGCCCTCGCACCCGCATCGCTCAGACGGCTCCCGTCGGCGGGCCGTCCTGTCATTCCCCGTCGCCTGCCGCCAACGCCGCCACCGGCCCGGCGGGCAACGAGCAGCAAGCATCCTCGCTGCACCCCTTGGTGCGGCAAGACGGCCGCATCGCCACTCCGTCGCTGGCTCTAGCTGGTTCATCGTCCCATGCTCGTCGCGCTCCCATGGACGCGCGGGCCGCGCTCCTCATGGCGCACGAGCTCCTGTGCTACCGCCCGGTGGACGACCTCTACGAGGACTGGCTCGACCGCATCGCCGAGCTCATCAGCGCCGCAGGGGGCTCCCCTGCACCGTCCCTCTCGCTACCTCATCCTCCGCCAGCTGCGGGCGGCGTAGCCCATGGAGCACCTCCACCACCTCTGCCCCAAGACGGAGTCTTAGCGCCAAGGCGTGCGGCTCCCCGGCGCGATTTGCCGCGTCAGCGCCCGCATGTGATGAAAGAAGCTGCCAAGAGATCCCTCGGCCACGGGAAAACGCTCCACCACTCCCCGCGCCGCCGCGCCAGGATCGCTTGTTGCGGCAGGCCCCTGCGCTGCTTGCCAAAGCGGCGCTCGGGCGTCAAGACCAAGCTACACCTCCAAGACGGGCCCCAGTGGCCACGGCCGGCTGCCGCGCCTTCACCCCCGAGCTGCGTAGCGTCGCCTGGGCAGGCAAGTTCAAGCCGAACCTTCCTCCTCGCTACGATGGCACCCCGACCCCGCGGAGTTCCTGCAGCTTTACGAGCTGAGCATCGAGGCGGCCAACGGCGACGAGAAAGTCATGGCGAACTGGTTCCCTATGGCGCTCAAGGACGGCGCCCGTTCGTGGCTCCTCAACCTGCCTCCAGGCTCGATCTCCTCCTGGGGAGAGATGCGCGACCGCTTCGTCGCCAACTTCCAGGGCACTCGCGACCGCCCGCCGGCCGCGGGTGACCTGCACCGCATCAAGCAGCAGCAAGGGGAAACTCTCCAAAAGTACATCCAGCGCTTCAACAACGTTCGCCTCAAGATCCCCAAGGTGACGGACGAGGCCATCATCTCCGCGTTCTCCGATGGCGTCCGCGACGTCAAGATGAAGGAGGAGCTCGCCATCCACGAAGAGCTGTGCACATCTCAGGAGTTGTTCAACCTGGCGACCAAGTGCGCAAGAGCTGAGGATGGGCGCCTCTCCCTCCTTGAGCTCCCGGCTGCGGACACGGAGGAGAAGAAAGCCAAGGCCAAGGACGTGAAGCGCAAGGGAGCGGCTGTGCTTGTGGCGGAGCCAGACACCAAGCGCGGCAGAGATCAGCCCGAGTCATCCAAGAGCAGCAGGTCGTTTTGCGCCTTCCACAACCTGCATACCCACAACACCAGCGACTATCAAGAGCTTAGAGCCATTCGAGAAGGACGCTTCGGTCGACGCCCCGAGCGCAGCGACCGGGGCTACGGCCGTGGAGGAGGACGTGGTGGCGGACGCTGGGATGACTGTGGCTCATGCCAGGAGTGGCCCGACCGACCTCGTGAAGACCGCTGGCAGGATCAGCCTCGCGAAGGCGCCTGGAGGGACCAGCCTCGTGAGGATCTTCCTCAGGGCAACGCCGGTCTTCCTCCGCTACCGCCGCCAAGAAGGAATGACGACCACCATCAAGACGAGGGGGCTGGGGGCTTCCAGGAGCCGCGTGCTATCGCCTGCATCTCTGGCGGAGCTCAGGCCCCAGCCTCGCAGTGTATCTTCAAGCAGTTTGCTCGTGAAGTGAATGCAGTCCTCCCCAAGCTTGAGGCCACACGCCCGCTCAGATGGTCCCAGTGCGCCATCACCTTCAGTTCGGCGGATCAGCTCAAGTGCGCGGCCACCGTAGGCGCCCTTCCCATGCTTTGCTCTCCATTCACCAGCAACGTGCAAGTCACCAAGACCCTCATCGACGGCGGCGCAGGGCTCAACGTCCTGTCCGTCGACACATTCGACAACCTCCAAGTGCCGTATGATCAGCTTCATCCTACCAAGCCTTTCTCAGGAGTGACCGATGGCTCCACCACACCGATAGGGCAGGTCCGCCTCCCTATCACCTTCGGAGAATGCAAGAACTACCGCACCGAGCTCATCGACTTCGATGTCGCGCACATCCGCCTGCCATACAACGCCATCCTCGGGTATCCAGCCCTGACCAAGTTCATGGCGGTGACCCATCACGGCTACAATGTCCTCAAGATGCCGGGAAGCGGCGGGATCATCACGGTCCCATGCGAAGAAAGAGATGCGGTGTGCTCCCTCAAGCGCGCCTTCCAAGCTACAGCAATCGACGACCCCGACAGCAAGAGCGAGGGCCCTCCTAAGGCCATCCCCAAGAAGAAGAAGCAGTTGCGCTGTGCAGGGCCTCATGAGGATGGCGTCGCGGCTGGAGCCTCGTCAAGATCAGCGCCCGCTCTAGGGGTGCGTCCCTCCATCGCATAGGAAGGCGCACCCGGCGCCCTTCTCGGGCAGGGCTCGGTCGCTCTCTTATGGAGGGCCTCAGACCTTGCCGACATCACGAGGGAGGTGCTCGGGCACCACTTGGAGGCGTGCTTCACGGCACGTTTCCCTCAGGAGGACACAGGGCGAGGAGCGCCCACCGCTCAGGAGTTCATCACCAGGACCACTCAGGAATTACAAGACGCGAGGGCCATGTGCGGTGACCGCCGCTCACCAGGCGCAGCTCCACATCCAGGCGAGGATGTCGGGCTGCGCGTCTGCATCGACGTCCCAGGGCTCAACAGGACCGCTTCTCAGGAGCCCTTCTGGCCTTCGCGCGTAGGCCGCTGCGAGGGTCCACCGCACAACTACGTTCGCATGCCTTTTGGCCTGCCGAGCGTGTCATCCGCCTATCAGCGCAACTTGTGGCGCGTTCTGGCGGCTCAGGAGGCGAGGCACCACGCCGTCCTGGCGGAGATGGAGACGGTCCTCAAGGAACCACCTGGAGCCCCAAACCCTCCCGAGGCTCAGGGCCCCGGTGGCTCATGAGGAGCAACCCCTTCGCCGCGAACCTTCAGCTGCCCCGACACCCCTTCATCAAAAGAACCAGGTGACATCATTCCAAGTTCATTTAGCTGGGAGCGCCCCACGGGCTGCCTCATCCCCAGGCCACGTGGGTCCGTCCCTGTGGCATGTATCCCTCTTTCATGTCTTTAGCTTACCATGCTGGGGGCGCCCCTCGAGCTGCATCATCCCCAAGCCGCTCGGGCCTGACCCAGTGGCATGTACCTTCCCTGCATTTACTTGAGCTAGTATGCTTTCCATGCTTAATCTGCCTATGATTATCATCCACTTGATCGCCACCCACCATGGGAGCCGCGCGCCGGTCGTCTTTCTTCAGGACCCTTCGCGTGAGTAGGTTGGGCACGGCGTCCGTGCTCGGGCCCGTCCCTGCAGCGTCGATAAATCCAGCGGCTGGGCTCTTTCCGGTGGGCCGACCTCGTTCACGTCACCTCCTGGGGTCGCTGGTGCTTGATCCTCTCACGCGATAACCTCAGGAGATTCGTTCGGCGCAGGTTGTCTGACCACGTCGCAGGACCAGCACAGCAAACAAGAACCAAGACCAGGCGCAACCCGCCTTGAGGTAGGGCCTCGTGAGTCCCGCGCTGGCTCACGGGTGCCCAGATACACCTCGTCTAGCCCTGCCGTGCAAGCCACGTGTCAGGGCCGGGCTGTACACGCCCCGGGGGCTCTCCCTAGAGGGAGCCCCCTCCCACGCCCAAGTGGAAGCACCATGCTCCGCGCTGGCCGTCGACACTGCCGAGGAGCGGCTATGCCCGTGAACAAGCGGAAGTACTATGCTCCGCGCTAGTGATAAACAACTGAGGGCGGCCTCACGGCCGTACCAACCTCAGGGAGCCCCAGAGCTTAGTGTCCGGCCTCACCGCAACGCCTCCCCTCGGGAGAGTCGCACGAGGGGGCTGGGCATGGGGGCTGCGCTCGGGTCATGCCCAAGCGTGCGCCACCCAACCAGGTCTCCCGGACCTGGTCGTCGCGCGCCCCTCCCGAGCCGAGCCTTGGCCAGGGCAGGTATGGAGATTGTTTGCGCGTCAAGGGGGACCCCTGAGCGTCGCGACTCAGGAGCCTAACTGGTCACATAGCCCCTCACTCCTTGGTCCGTCCTGGTCTCCGGTCGGCCCAACGGCGGTTGAGGTATGCGCGGGGCCGGGCTCTGCCAGCGCAGAACACAAAGTATATAGGAAGAAAATCGCAAAATCTCAAAGCAAACATTACAGGACATATTGTTCTCACAATATCAAACGCAAGTTTAACGCCTCCACGAGGCCTGATGCATGCTGCAGGAATAAAACAGGAAAGGAGCCGCAGGTCACCCCTGAACACCATCGATGCTCGCGAGAGGCACTCCTCCCTTGATGATGTCGCCCTCGTCTTGGTCACCGGCCGGAGCTGCAGGAGCGGCGGCGCCTCCAGTCAAAGGCGCGGAGACAAAGCCGCGGAACTTCTTCAGCAGGGCCTCCACCTGACCTTTCACGGCTGCGGCGGCAGCTGTGCGGTGTTCATCAGCCACAGGCTCCAGCAGCTCGTCAAGACGAGCGCTGGGGTCACGAAGGTGCAGATGGCTGAAGACACGAGTCAGCGCGGCCGAGGAAAGGACGCGTGCCTCGTCCTCTGTCAGGGGGCCGATGCCGGCCACGGCCTCCTCAAGCGCGTCAACCAAGTAGGGAAGAAGCTTGGCAGGGCCGTCCTCGTCGGTGGACAGCGGCCTCTCCAAGCCCTTCTCGTAGAGCGCCTTTAGTGCCACGCAAGACCTCTTCTCGAGAAGCATGAAGGCCTCGCGGTCTTCGGCCAGGACCTTCGCCTTGGCGTCAAGGTCGACCTCCTTCGCCTTCACCTTCCGCTCCAGCTCCTCCAGCCGGTCGCGCTCCGCGGCCTGCGCCTTCGCCAACTCCCCCAGCTCGGTGTCGCGGTCCCTGACGGCGTCCTCCTGGGCCCTCATCTCCTCCTCCTTTGCCTGGCGGCCACGGGTTTCCTCGGCATGCTGGTCATGCAGACTCTTCAGCTCGTCCTCCAGCACCCGGCAGCGGTCGCGAGCAGCCTTGGCGTCCTTCAGCGCCGCCTCACGATCGGCCACAGCTTGCGCGGTGGCCCGCTTCTCCTCCTCGGAGGCCGTCGCGGCCTGGTTCAGTGCCCCTCGGACCGCCAGGTCAGAATGGAGCCAGCCAGAGGCCAGCTCCAGGCGCGGGTCCGTGCCCAGGGGATCTTCCCGCAGCTGGGCCATCTCTGAAAGAACGCGCTCCAAGGCGACGGAGGAAGCAGAAGAACCTGGGAGTAGTGGCGCAGCAGAAGGAGGAATCGACGTCGTCACCAGAGCCTGGGAAACCAAGCGCTCCTGAGCCTTCGGGCCCTCATCAACCGGACCAAGCACCGGCGTTTCCGGAGCCAGCGGGGCCACGGGGCTGACTCCTCCCGATGATGTTCCTCTTGGCCTCGCGGGGGCGACTGGGCTGGGGAGGTGCGAGTGCTGTCGTCTCTTTTCTCCGCAGAGGGGGGCACGGCCGCTGCATCCTCCCTCCTTTTCTTCGCTGAAGGCACCGGCCTGATCAACCAAAGGTGAACGTCAGAAAATAGCAAGTACAAGCAGGAACCAGACGAAGCTCGAAGCACTTACTGATCCACAACGACATAGTCCACCTTCCACTTGGGAGCCTGAAACCCGAAAGCTTCGGAGGAGAAGTGGGCACACGGGCTCCGGGAGCAGAAGACGGCGCAGCAGAAGGGCTAGAGGCAGCTCCGGGAGGCGTCAAGGCGGGGGCAGCATCTCGAGGGACCAGCGACGACCTGCCCCTTATCGGGATGAGGGGCAGCTCCCCCTCCTCCCGGCGGGCGTCGATCTCGGCGTCGTCTGGCAGGGCACGGAGGATGTCGGCCTTGCTCGAGGGGGAGGTTTCTCCCATCTCCTCAGGGGTCTCCTTCGAGTCCACCACCTCCTCCTCCTTCCTGCGGGACTCGTCAGAAGACAGCTCCACCAGCTTCGGCGTGGCAGAGGCCCCGGTAGGCGCCGGCGGCACCAGCCCGCGCGCGTCAAAGGTCGGCCTGGAGGCCACGATCGGCTCCCCGTCCTTGCGGCGGAACAAGGGAACGAAGGCGCTCGGCGGGTACTCCTGGTTGTCCCCAACCAAGAGGCGCAGGACAACAGTCAGCTCATCGTCAGGCAGGGCCTCCGGTCTCAGGCGAATCTTGTCTTCTTCATCTCCAAGCCTCCACAAAGGGCGCGCGCGCGCCTGAAGTGGAGCAATGTGCAGCGTCAAGAATTCCCTCAGGAGCATAGCCCCAGTCACTTTGGTCGCCTTCGAGTTGCGCGGTTTCAAGTCGGTCTTCATCTGCTCCAACACCGACGACGCCCGCTCATCAGTGAGCTCTGCACGAGGCCACATCTTTGGAAGCAATGATCCCAAAGAGTATCTCTCATGGGCCTTGAAGGTCGACAAGATCTTCCGTCTTCACAACTACGACGAGGAAAAGAAGATCGCCATGGCCTGCCTTGAGTTCCAAGACTACGTCCTCATTTGGTGGAAACAAGTGATTGAGTGATGACATACAAGAGGCGAACCACCAATCACAACTTGGACGGAAATGAAGGATGTCATGCGAGCTCGCTTCGTGCCTACACACTACACCCGTGACCTCTTCAAGAAGTTGCAACTCCTCAAACAAGGCACGAAGACGGTGGAAGAATACTACCAAGAAATGGAGATTGCCATGATACGAGCCAATGTCAAGGAAGACGACGAGCAAACTATGGCACGCTTCTTGAACGGCCTCAACCACCCAATCAAGCGGATTGCCGACTTCCAACCATACTCAAACCTTCTCGAGCTAGTTCATCAAGCGACCAAGGCCGAGCGACAAGTCCAAGATGACTTCAAATACGCCAAGTACTCGTCCAAGACGTACGGCTCCTGCCCTCAAGCTCCCGCGACTTCGGCAACTCCTACCTCAACTAGAGCATCACCAAGTCCCGGCGACAAGTCAAGTTCCAAGCACGCTACGCCTTCCTCGACTCGTTCTCCGGCAAGCACCTACAAATCCAAGACTCCTTCAGCTTCGGCACCACCGAACGACCCCATCAAAACAAGTTCTTTCAAGTGCTTCACATGTGGTGGCCGAGGACACAAATCCTTCGAGTGCACCAACAAGCGAACCATGATCTTCAACGATGATGGCACATATGACTCGACGAGTGAAGAAGAAATGGAAGCCCTTGAGCACGTGGCCATGCACCGGCGCGTCAACGAAGATGAAGATGATCAAGTGTTTTGTGACAATGATTCAAGTCCCTCTCTCGTGGTCTCCAAGGTCTTGACACTCCAACACCATCAAGATGAAGACCAACGGTGCCACATCTTCCACACAAAGGCCGGCATCAACGGGCGTTCCGTGAAGGTCATCATCGACGGAGGAAGTTGTCACAACTTGGCAAGCGACGAGCTATGTTCCAAGCTCCAATTGGTCAAGAAGAAGCACCCTCGTCCCTACAAGGTGCAATGGCTAAGCGACTCCGGCACTATTCAACTGGAGCATACGGTGCAAGTTTCTTTCAAGATCGGCGCCTACGAGGACACCTTGGAGTGTGATGTAGTTCCTATGTCGGTGTGCCACCTTCTCTTGGGACGACCTTGGCAATTTGACCGCGGAGTCATCGACAACGGACGAACCAACTACTATAGCTTCAAGATGAAAGGCAAGGAATATGTGCTTCGACCAATGTCACCAAGCCAAGTGATCGCCGATAAGCAAGCATCCACCCATCATGGAGATCCTAGTGAGAGAGTGAACCACCAAAAAGAAAGTGAGAGCCACAAGCCAAAATTGAGCGCCTCTTCGCCGAGAGAGAAAAACTTAGTCCTCCTAGCCACAAAAAGAGAGATGAGAGAAGTGTGTGAGAACCCATCGAGTGTCATCCACTTTGTTCTCCTATGCAAAGATGAGGTGGCAAAAACTAACACTCCTAATCCTCTTCCTCTAGTGTTTTCTAACTTGTTGCAGGAATTCGAGGATGTCTTCCCCCTCTCGTTGCTCTCCCCCGCCGTCAGCAAGCGCGTGGCGGCGAGGCTCTTCCCCGAGACGTTGGGCACGTCGAGCGCTGGCTCATACCAAGCCGGCGATGCGGAAGGCTTGACCTTACGCGGCACCATTAGTCGCCGAGGTAGAAGAAGATGGAAGCAGATCTGAGGATTTCGGGGGCAGGGCGCAAGAAAGGGGATCTGAGCAAGGCGAAGGGAAGCAATGAAGGCAAGCACTGTCTGCACAGCCTTTTGTCAAGTCGGACAGTTGCCGAGGCAGCGTGGGAAAGCGGAGACGCCCACATCCAATCAACCGCCATGCGTCGACCGGGGCCGCAGGCTTTTGGGGCCCGCGGCGCTCCGCACTTGACCTTTGGCTTCGCCTCGAAGCCAAGCCCGAGCGCGCCTTGGGCCCGGGGGCTACTGTCGGCGTTCTGGGAACGGGGGTCCCCAGACTTGCCTGCCTGCGGCCCACGGCGTGGCTGTGCTAGCGGGCCTGTACGACCCATCTTCATCAACAAGACGTTCAAGACCCTCGCGAGGGGCCAAGCCTCGCGAGGCGGACGACACAAGACCTCCTCAGGAGCAGCCTCACCAGGTTGGCTCGCGAGGAGCGGAGAGATCAAGGTAGGTCAAACCTCGCGAGGCTCTCGTGACGTAAGCCATGATGATCAAGATCACGCGGGCGCCAGCGCGCGTAGTGTCCTTGTTTCCCCTTTGGTTCTAAGGAGGCAAGCACAGTCGCAGAGTACCGAGGCATCAGGCAAAGGTTTCCATATCAGTGCAACGAGACCAAGACCAGCAGGACGGCAAGACGGAGGTTACCATGGAACCTAAGGCAGCATCACCACCAGAGCCTTTTGCAGGCGAAGACCGCTTTTGTCAGGATAAGTTGTACTAGCTGTCCCCTTTCAAATTGTCCGTTGTTGGCTCCCTTCCTGCTCAATATTTGGGAAGAGGACCAGGGCCTATATAAGTAGAACTAGCCACCACAGTAGGGGGCGGGGGCGATTCCCTCTTCCATCCTCTCACCCACAAGCTCACAGAGCTCAAGAACACCTCAACCTCAGGAGGCTGTTCTTCACTTTGTACTGTTCATCATCAGCCCAAGAGGCAATCCACCACCACCACACTGGAGTAGGGTATTCCACCAAAACAGTGGCCCATACCAGTATAAATCTTGTGTCTTTGTGTTGCGAGTTCGTCGAGTTCGTCCGCGAGATCTTAGCAACCTAGGGCGTGGATCGGTAGGAGGGAAAGAACTTCACGCGCACCCCAGAGTTCGAACCTTAAGGGTTTTGCCGGAACCCGTGATCCGACAGCAGCCCTCCTTCGGAAGCGCGGCTGGCGCAGGGTCGCCCGTCAGGAGCTCGAGCGCCGTGCGCAGTGTCTCGAGAGGAAGTGCAGGTACATGGAGCCTCATGGGGTCCCTGCTGCCGGCGAAGGACCACATCTGGCGAGAATGGTGCTGGAGAGGAGCAATGCGGCGCTGGACGAACTCCTTCACCACCATGGGCGCTGTCACCCCAAGATCCTTCAACCTGGTCAGCCGACGCCAGACATGGGCGAGCCGAGGATTGGCAAGCTTCGCGTGCCCCCACCCGAAGCTGGGTACAGCCGGTGCCCGGGGGAGCAAGAGCAGGGAGTTGAGCACGCCGACATCCACGAACACCCATCGCTTCCGGAATCCACTTACAACCAGTGAGAGCTCGAAGTCAATCCCTGAGCCGACCGTCGCCGCCACGGCCTGAAAGGTTACGCACCCCGAGCACTGACGGGCGTCAGTCAGGTGAAGCGAGAAGAAATGGAGAAACAAGGCCACGGAGGGAGCAATGCCCACCATGGCCTCGTAGACGAAGGCGAAGACAACAAGGAGAATAATGGATTGGGGATCCAGATGCAGCGCGTGGACTTGGTAATGTGAGATTATAGCATTGAAGAAGTCAGAGAAGGGGGAATCAGGCCTGCCAAGAGGGCGTGGAGATGAATGGGGATCTCGGTGGCCGCCATTTCGACCATGGCGTGGGAAGTAGGACAAGCCACCATCACATTCCACTCATTGGAACTGGCGGCGAGCGCCGGACGGATCTTGTCCAGCATCTCTCGATTGACCACCGTCGACCGCTCGAGCGCGGGCTCAAAGGACGGCGGAGATTCAACCGGGGCGCGGGTTTTCCCCTTCTTCTTCCTCGTCAACCTCGGCGACATGTAGGAAGGGGAGGACCGGCGTTGGCTTCAGAGCTAGGAAGGTGGAGGAGCCAAGGGAGCGCGCAGCAAGCAATGAAGACGAAGCTGAGTCGGCAACAGCGACCTCTAGGCTCAGAGAATATCAAGACCGCGTGGGGAAGTGGGGGTGCCACATCCCATCAATCGCCATGCGTTGACCGAGTCCGCACGCGGTTGGGGCCCGTGGCGCTCCGCACTTCCCCTTTGGCTTCTCCTCGAAGCCAAGTCCGAGCGTGCCTTGGGCCCGGGGGCTACTGTCGGCGTCCTGGGAATGGGGGTACCCAGATCTGCCTGCCTGCGGCCCACGGCGTGGCTCCCTCAACGGCCCGGTACGGCCCAGCTTCAACAGCAACAACTCAAGACCCTCGCGAGGGGCCAAGCCTCACGAGGCGGACGACACCAAGACCTTCCTAGGGGCGGCCTCACTAGGCTGGCTCCTGAGGAGCGGAGATCTCAATGCAAGGGGCACCTCGTGAGGTTCATATGATGTGAGCCATGACGACTGAGGTAGTCCTGGACTAAGGGGTCCTCGGGTGTCCGGCCTGTTAGCCATGGGCCGGACTGATGGGCTGTGAAGACACGAAGATCGAAGACTACGCCCGTATCCGGATAGGACTCTCCTTGGCGTGGAAGGCAAGCTTGGCGACCGGATATGTAGATTCCTTTCTCTGTGACCGACCTTGTGTAACCCTAGATCCTCCCGATGTCTATATAAACCGGAGGACTTAGTCCGGAAAAAGGAGATACTCATTACCATAGTTATACAGGCTAGACTTCTAGGGTTTAGCCAATACAATCTTGTGGTAGATCAACTCTTGTAATACTCATATTCATCAAGACCAATCAAGCAGGAAGTAGGGTATTACCTCCATAGAGAGGGCCCGAACCTTGGTAAACATCGTGTCCCCTGTCTCTTGTTACCATCGACCTTAGACGCACGGTTCGGGACCCCCTACCCGAGATCCGCCGGTTTTGACACCGACATTGGTGCTTTCATTGAGAGTTCCACTGTGCCGTCCTCAAAAGGTTTGATGGCCTCTTCAATCTTCAACAACAATGCTGTCCAAGGGAAAACCTTCCTCCCCGGACAGATCTTCGTGTTCGGTAGCTTCGTACTGCAGGCTAACTCGCTTGGCCACCTGGAGCAGATCGACAGCTACGCCCCTGGCCATCTGGTCAGATTTGGGAGCTTGAATTATGTCACGGACATCCGTGGAGATTTGATCTTCACCGGATTGGAGACCACGGCAATCGTTCCTAGTCACCCCGATGAACATGACCTAAATCTGTCATCGGGCCGCATCCAAGAGATTGGTCCTGTAACTGCTCCTGCCGTAGATCCGGAGCATATTGCGCCGTCCGAAGATGGGAGGCTCAACCCCACCGCGGAGGCCGCAGATTCCACGGCGTTGGAGCCAAACACAGACCTAAAGTCACACGACGCCTTTGTCACCGGAACTGCGGACTCGTCTCTGGTCATAAATTCCGAGCCATGTGCATCCGCGGACGCCGAGCTGGATCGCTTATCGATCTTCGAGTTTAGCGCCGCAGACATCTTCCAGCATTCGCTCTTGGGCGATGTGCTAAATTCGTTAAGAAACTTGTCCTTGGCGGGGGACTCACAGTCGAATTATGTCCGGTTCAAACTAGAGGCTGATGATGAAGGAGAATTTCGCTCCCCACCCACCACCCACTTCATAGCCACTGTCGAAGACTTAACCGACGAGCTTGACTATGACTCCGAAGACATCGACGGTACGGACGACAATGCCGGAGACGAGGAGGCCCAAAACCCGCCGTTCACTGGACGATGGACGGCCATTTCCTCATACGACGTCTACATGGTAGATACGCCGAAAAATAACAGCGGCGATGACAAGGACAACCCAGATAAGGAGGACCCTCCTAAAACACAGCCAAAGCGCCGGTGTCAGCGGCGCCGCTCTAAATCCCGCCGTAGTAGGGATAGCAACACCGGCACATGAGACGACAATGCTCCGGATGGTGCCGAAGACACAGAAGAACCCAACGATCAAACGGCCGAACAAGACAATCGGGAATCAGGGCATGCCAGCCCTGACGAACAGGCCATAGAAGAAGACTCAGAGGACGATAATTACCGTCCGCCCTCCGAGGAGGAGGTGAGCCTCGGCAACGAAGACTTCATCGTGCCTGGGAACCCCTGGAGCAGGAGTGCTTTAAGCTTCAGCTAATAGCCACTGCGAGGAGCCTGGAAAAAAAGCAGCAGCAGCTTCAAGCTGATCAAGACCTGCTCAATGACAGATGGACCGATGTCCTGACAACCGAGGAATACGGCCTTAAACGCCTAGCCGAAAGCTACCCGAAGCGCAGATTACTACCTCAGTTCGATGATGAGGTGCCAGATCCTGCACCAGCATCACGCAACGCGGCTGATCGGCCACCGCACGGTCGGGATAAAACTGCAACCCGAGCCGAAAATGAGACTATCCCACTCCGCCGTAAAGGCAGGGATAAGTCAGCTCGGGGCCATACATATGACCTCCGCCAAAACTGGACAGTAGAGCGGAACACACAAGATTGATTTACGGATCGCGAGGATGTGACTTAAGGCGTGGGGACAGCTATCTATTCGGGCGTGACAAACCTATTCACGCCCGAGCCGAATGCCGCAGACGGACTCCATCAGAGCTACGTCGCGATGCGGCCTGATATAGAGGCGCCGCGCACCCTCTTTGCTTCACTGACGAAGTAATGGATCATGAATTCCCAGAAGGGTTCAAACCCGTAAACATCGAATCATATGATGGAACAATCGATCCCGCGGTATGGATAGAGGATTTTATTCTCCATATCCACATGGCCCGCGGGGATGATCTTCACGCCATCAAATACCTCCCACTAAACTCAAAGGGCCAGATCGGCACTGGCTAAACAGTCTGCCTGAAAATTCCATTGGCAGCTGGGAGGACCTGGAAGAATCTTTCCTCGACAACTTCCAAGGTACATATGTTCGGCTGCCAGACGCCGACGACTTAAGTCACATAGTTCAACAGCCCGGGGAGTCAGCTAGGAAGTTCTGGACTAGGTTCCTAACTAAAAAGAACCAGATCGTCGACTGTCCAGATGCCAAAGCCTTAGCGGCCTTTAAACATAGCATCCGCGATGAATGGCTCGCCCGCCACCTCGGCCAAGAAAAGCCAAAATCTATGGCAGCTCTCACGACACTCATGACCCACTTTTGTGCGGGCGAGGATAGTTGGTTGGCTCGCAGCAAAAACACAGCCAGCGAGGCAGGCCCCTCCGAGGCTAAGAACAACAACGGCAAGCTCCGGCGTAATAGACACAAACGCCAAAGCAATGGTGATAACACCGACGACACTACAGTCAACGCCGGATTCAGTGGCTCCAAGTCCAACCAGCGGAAAAAACCATACAAGAGGAACAATCAGGGACCATCCAGTCTGGACCGCATACTCGATCGCCCGTGCCAGATACATGGCACCCCAGAAAAACCAGCCAATCATACCAATAGAGACTGTTGGGTTTTTTAACAGGCCGGCAAATTAAACGCCGAGAACAGGGTAAAGGGCTCACAAAGCGAGGACGACGACGAGGAGCCCCGGCAACCAAACACAGGGGGGCAAAAGAAGTTTCCCCCTCAAGTGAAAACAGTGACCATGATATATGTTACACACATCCCCAAAAGGGAGCGCAAACGCGCACTAAGCGACGTCTATGCGATAGAGCCAGTCGCCCCCAAATTTAATCCATGGTCATCATGCCCGATCGCTTTCGATCGTCGCGATCATCCGACCAGTATCCGGCATGGCGGATCAGCCGCACTAGTCCTGGACCCAATCATTGATGGATTCCACCTTACGAGAGTCCTCATGGACGGTGGTAGCATCCTCAATCTGCTCTATCAAGACACAGTGCGCAAAATGGGCATTAATCCATCAAGGATCAAGCCAACGAAGACTACCTTCAAAGGAGCCATACCAGGTGTAGAGGCCCGCTGTACGGGCTCAATCACACTAGAGGTTGTATTTGGATCCCCCGACAACTTCCGAAGCGAGGAGTTAATCTTCGACATCGTCCCATTCTGCAGTGGTTATCACGCACTGCTCGGACGAACGGCATTCGCTCGGTTCAATGCGGTGCCGCACTATGCTTAGCTTAAGCTCAAGATGCCCGGTCCACATGGCGTCATAACGGTCAACGGAAACACGGAACGCTCCCTCCGAATAGAGGAGCACACCGCCGCCCTAGCAGCAGAACACTACAAAAAAGACACATCCGTGACATTTTGGGCCGAACGAAAATCTTTTCTGTCATACTTATGACACTTCTATGACGATAATTGTGACAAAACCCGGTATCATCATAGATGTGGTGGGGTCCTACTTCTATGACAAAAAATCATTACAGAAAATGGGCTTTTCGTCCTGGGCGGGCCGGAGACGCAGCTGCATGACATTCTTTGGGTCGTCTATGACGGAAAAAACCATGGTAGAAGCAACGGCACAGAAAATATCGGGGAGTCCCCGGTTACGGTGGGTGGTCGGGGGCCGAGCGATGTGCGTTTCTCTCGTACGTACGCACGTGTGTGCGAGGCGTTGGGCTCTAACTGAACCCGAGCGATTGCACTGCAGGCTACGCGTTACTGAACCCGAGCGATCGATCGATGGTGTTAACTGAACCCGATCGAGCGATTCCTTTGCTACTGTTGCTAACTGAAGCCGATCGATGCTGCCTCTGGATGAACAGTGAGCGTTGCGGGGGGGGGGGGTGTTTGGATGAACAGTTCCTGGTGGGGGTGGATGAACAGGACCCCGTGGTGTTGCCTCTGGATGAACAATACCCCGATCGATCGAGCCGGTTGGGGCTGGATGAACAGGACCCCGTGGAGGGCAGGATGAATAGGACCACCCCGTGGAGGGCAAGATGAATAGTAGATGGTGGAGGGCTGGATGAACAGTAGCCCGTGGAGGGGTGGTTGAACAGGAGCCCGTGGAAAGGGCTGGTTGAACAGTAGCCGGTGGAGTAGCGTGCGGTGGAGGCTGGATGAACAGGAGCCCGTGGATGAACTGTCGCAGGTGGAGGCTAGAGGGGGTCGACGGTGGAGATGAACAGTATCCCGTGGAGTCCCGTTTTGCGGTACGCCACACCCCTCCCGATGAACAGGACCCCCGTATCGACCATAGCGCTCCAACACAAGTCTGTTTCCTCCGTTTTGCGGTACGCCACACCCCTCCCGATCAACAGGACCCCCGTTTCGACTGTAGGAGGTCCGTTTCCTCCGTTTTGCGGTACGCCAGACCCCTCCCGATGAACAGGATCCTGTTTCGAATGTGGCCGGTCGAACACAAGGCCGTTTCCTCCGTTCTGCGGTACGCCAGGCCTTGTTTCCATCGGCTCTTTCGTCCAAGCCCTCCCAATGAACACGACGACTCATTCCATTCCGACCCAGCCGGTTGGCTCCCCATGAACATGACGACGATGCTGTTTCTCCGTTCCGACCCAGCCATGTACACGAGCCCTGGCCGTACGTAAGCGCGAGTAGGCGTTCGAGACCCCGCCCGTATGTACGTACGTGGCCGTACTTACTTTCTTGCACCCTGGCCGCTGTACGTACGTGTACATGCTACGTGCGTGCCTCTACTACGACACGTGTGCGCCTCTACATCGACCAGTATGTACGTACACGTTCGCGACCAGAATGACAACGCTACATACGCTTCGACCAGGTGGGTCCCGACTGTCAGGCACTTCCTTGTGTGCGAAGATGTAGCTGGTGGGTCCCAGCAGTCAGGGGGGCGAATTATTTTTTTTGCCTGGACGCACTTCCTTGCGTGCGAAGATGTAGCTGGTGGGTCCCAGCAGTCAGGGGGAAACGTTTTTTTGCGAAATACGGTGGCCCGTCCGGTGGGTCCCCGCTGTCAGGTGGAGGAATAATTATTTTGCGCATAATAAGGAGGCACTTCCTTGCTGCGGTCGTGGACCCAGCTGTCAGCCTCTCCACGTACGGTACTCTTCCGATGGAAGTCGTTCCTTGACCATGTTGACCATGCCGCGCCGTGAGCACCAGGGCGGTGGATGACGACGAGGCCTAGGAAGGGGACGACGCGAAGCTGGGGAAGACGCGGCAGCGGAAGCCCGCGCGGAGAGGAGTACGAGGGTTCACTGGTTCGGCTGCGGTGTGAGTCTGCCGTCGCCGCAGGGCCTGGCCAGCGGTGGGAATAGTAGGGGGCGGTGAGGTCTCCGCGGCAGCACATCCGACCACGGGAGGCAGGAGCATGCGGCACGACCGGCGCTGCTTTGCGCGGCTGGAGCAAGAAGACCAGAGGTTGAAGAAGCACCACGGCCGTTGGATGGACATCGTACGCTCACTGGAGCTAGAATCATTCATATTGACTAAGTTGACAAAGCACTCTGTCCCCGTCAACTTAGTCGGCCCACAAGTCAGCCACCCACCAAGGTGGGTCCCAACTAGCAGGTGGAGTATTCATTTTTTTGTGTGTAATAAGGAGGCACTTCCGGTGGGTCCGAGCTGACAGCGGGGGGAACGTTTTTTTTCGCGAAATACGGTGACCCGTCCGGTGCGTCCCAGTAGTCAGGAGGGAAACGTTTTTTCGCAAAATATGGTGGCCCGTCTGGTGGGTTCCTGCTGTTAGGTGGAGGAATCATTATTTTCCGCGTAATAAGGAGGCACTTCCTTGCTGCGGCTGTGGACCCAGCTGTCAGCCTCTCCACGTACAGTACACTTCCAATGGATGTCGTTCCTTGACCACGTTGACCACACCGCGTTCCGTTGCATGCATGCGTCCATGGGCGTGGTGCGTCCCCACTGTCAGCCTCTCACGTACAGTCATGTTCCGATGACTCTCGGTTGTTGACCATGTTGACCTCACCGTGCCGAGCGCACCAAAGGCCGGTGGACGACGGCGAGGCCCCAGACTGGAACGACCCGGAGATGGGGAAGACGAGGCAGTGGAGTTGCAGATGGAGAGGAGTCGGAAACTTGACTGGTTCGGGTGCGCGGCAGCACAGCGCGGTGCCGCCGACAGGAGCAAGAACAGAGGTTGAAGAAGGAGCACGGCTGTTGGATTAACATCCAATGGTCCAGCTGCTAGAATCATTTGTCGATTAAGTTGACAAAGCCCTGCATACACGTCCGCTTAGTAGGCCCACAAGTCAGCCACCAAATCTGACGGGTCCCAGCTGTCAACGGGAGGAATAATCTTTTTCGCATAACAAGGAGGCACTTCCTTCCGTGCGAAGATACAGAGCCGCTAGCCGCCGGAGGCCGGACCACGCGGTCCCGACGACGCTGGAGGAAGAAGACGAGAGATTGAAGGTGCATGCCGACCAAGTTGACAACGCCCTGCGTAGGCTTCGACCTATTGGCCCACATGTCAGCCTGCAAAAATGTGGCATATATTTAACCCATGTTTTCTAGAATGTACAGTCCATTTGCTGGGCTGGGTGAACAAATAATTTCACGTCAATGCGGCCCATTTATATTATCTAAGAAATCCCAGCCCATTTGCACTTCCTTCAAATACACGAATTAGCTGGGCTCGTTATATATATAATGTTATGTTAGAAGGAGCAATTAATATCAAAAATAAACCGGAGATGAACATTTTTTATATACATAATTGACAAATTAGCGAGTTATTGCTGAAAATAAAAATGAGGGCGTTATTATTACATTGGTCCTTAAAATCTTCGCAAGCTTTTGTACGCAATCACAAGGATTTTCCTTGCCTGTGAGTCAAAAACAACCAGGATTTTCCTTGCCAACTTCTGTTAAACATTTACTTTTATAAGTTAATAACACGTGGGATGTTTTCATAATGTATATATAATTCTCTATAAAATATATGATAATAGTAATAATATAAATATATATAATGTGGTTAAAAAAATACATTGGGCTGCCAATCTTTAAGAAAAAGCCCATAGGCCGGTATGGACCTCAAAAAATAAGTTGAAACCACTGTCACCCGTATGTCGTGGGCTACGCATGTTAAAATACAAAACCTAGGCCTAGCTGATACTTGTTCGCCCTCTGGAAAAAAATGATACCAGATCCCTGAGCGAACTGGATTATAGAGGGGGCCGGTGGCACAACTGAAGAAGCACATCGGGAGAGATTTTTTATCTTCAGTGGATGGCTCTCGATGGCGTTTTTTTACTTGCCCCTGCACCATACAACTTGTATTTTTAGCCTCCCAGTCCATGGTGGACCAGCAGCCCATTTGCTGGGCGGGCCAACCTACAGAAACCAGCACTCGATTTTTCATCAAGCCCCAAAAACAACGCGGTACTATGTTTGTTTTGAGGCCGAAAACATTACGGCAGGGGTTGAGCGGGGGAGGGGGCAAGATAGAGCAAAAAGATTAAAAAGAGCTGATGCGCCGTTGCTACCCTAACAAAGCAGGTGCAATTCTTCTCGGGAAGAAGGTGTGCTGTTGACACCCACACGTCACATACCCCACAGTAGGCATACTAACAAGTTCACACACAAGCACAACAGAAAAGGTAAACATTCGTATCAAACTCAGGTTCACAGGACACGTTCATATTCATAGCCAACATTCACTATCAACAACTCAAAAGATTCATATATACACAAGTTCAGCATGTCTATGGATCCAAATGATTGATAGATCACACAACAATATTCTTAGATAATTCACAAAAAGATTCAGATATACACATGTTCGGTATGTTTATGCATCCAAATGATTGAGATCACAGCCAATATGATCCATGGACGAAGTTTAATTACTTAGGGTACAGACTGGTAAATGGTGTTCATTCGAAGGTACTTCTTGCTAAAATTAATGCTTGTACGAGTAAACTTTCGAGTACATAAGAGGCAGCACAGACAATCTAAACTTTGCTTGTAGGTTTATCCTCAAATAGTGGCCTCGTGCCGAGGGAGGTTTGAGCAACTTGGCCACTACTTTCATCCAACTAGTTTACTGGCTCATCTTGGTCCTGTAGCTCGCCAAAATTCTACATTGTAGACTGGTAAATGGTGTTCAGTCGGAGGTACTTCTTGCTAAAATTAATGCTTCTACGAGTAAACTTTCGAGTACATAAGAGGCAGCACAGACAATTTGAACTTTGCTTGTAGGTTTATCCTCAAATAGTGGCCTCGTGCCGAGGGAGGTTTGAGCAACTTGGCCACTACTTTCATCCAACTAGTTTACTGGCTCATCTTGGTCTTGTATCTCGCCAAAATTCAACATTGCAGACGAGAAAGGAGGCAGTTGAGAAAACGAACCACCCAATTTTTGTGTGCAGTTCAACTGAAATGGAGCATCCCTGGCGCGCAGACTGATTAAGTGCCAGATGAATGTACGCGTGAACCAACTTGTCTGGAATCTTTAGACTCCATGCCATACAGTTCGCTACCATATGTGCAGATAACCAAAAGTCACAAGTTGGGACCAAAGACTGGACTGCGTTTTTCTTGGCTATGCGCCAAGCAATATTTTTGGCGTTCACTCTCCTAATACTTGGAGTTTGACAATTGGTTGACGCCGGTTGATACTCGAATGAATACAGGCACTTCTTCTTGTCAACATTGATGCTTGTCTGAGTGAACTTTGGAGTACATAGCAGCAGCATAAGTACCTGTCCATCTGATCTTTTTGTGCAGTTCTACTGAAATCACTCGATGTAATGATTTGCCTGCGAGTTCAGGCTCCAAGTTACTCCTTTATGAAATCGGCAAATAGTAGCACAATACCAAATTACTAATACATATGACAAGCACAATAATCAGGATAAAGACCAGTACCAACCTGTGTGAGGTAGCAAATCAATTACTATTTCCTTTGACTGGAAGCCGAGATAAGCCAAGCGACTGACAGCAAACAAAGAATGCAAGCTGAGATTGGTGACTAATAGGAAAGGAAGGAAGCTGTCAAGGCAATGAAGCACCCAAAGTTTTTGTGCAGTTCCACCAAAATCGAGCATCATATCCCTGTTGGCACATATATTGAGAGAGTGAGATTACTGTAATAGTGGGACTAGTTGATGAAACATACACTAACAAATAGAAGCACCCTCATTATCTTAATGGGTAAAGTTAGCATTCCCTCCCTGCTCCACCACATGATTCACCTCATAGACAAACATACACACGTACATGATTCAGCATAGGGTGCTACTAAAGATTTGTTTAACTCTAACAGGAAAATTAGGCAGCAATAAATTAGTGGTACTTAAGTACTCCTAATTAATTAAGTGAGTCAGCAGAAGTGGAAGGGCTCCCTGGAGGATCGTCTCACATGTAAGGTAATCGTTGCCGGAGCCCTTGAATGGCCTCGACTGAGGCCTCTGGCTTCAGCAAGATCGCCTTGGCACTGTTTACTCTTCTTCTTCTTCTTCCTCTTCATGCTCTGTTTCTCAGTCTCCTCACCAGTTGGTGAAACCAAGTACATGATTGGCCTTCTATTTCAGATTGGTTTTGTCAGTGAGGGAGTACAAGTGTACTAGTAAAAATAGCATTATTTTCTCATGGCAGTCGCAAAATAGAGATGAACACATGCATTAAATATCATTCTTACCTAAAGGAAGGTTATGGTGCCAATATGGATGATGAGGATTGGAACACAGATATCCCTTTGTGCAGTTCCACCGAAATGAACCAACTGTTCCATTCTGACATTCCAGTTAAACAGCACAAAAGTCACTTCTTTTAAGAAGAGTTTTGTGCAGTGCACCAAAAGGTCACAACAGCAACCAGGTGAAATGGATATCCCCATTTGCACAAAAAGCTACAGAGGAAACAGTCAGAGTCTCAAACAATTACAGGCAAAAACATTTGGCTAAACTTGTCATGGCTTATAACAGTGGCATGGCTTCATTTTACCAGGGGCATTAGATTAAGAACAACTAAATATTTGGTATAAGGGCATGGGACGGTGGGTGCACCAGCAGTCCAGCACCATGTACCTAAACAGGGGCATAAAGTGGTGATTCATAGTTTGTTGCCCCGAGAAACAAACATCCAAGAAACATATCTGGGTTGGTCCCATTTTTGTTCACTCTAGCCACCTACTCCTATGTGTGGATAGCAAATCTAGTCCTGGTCATACCACTGTGTAAAGCGTCACCCCTATATTTCCCTTTTCGACCAAGAGACCAGTTGGATGATCAGTCTGTACTACTTTCACCCCCTTTCCTTCCTGTTTGTACCAAGTCCGTTGTACTACATACTAAATTCCCCCACCCCACTTTATTTCTTGTTTGAACCAAGTACAAGATTCGACTCCATGAAGTAGCTTTACCTCTAACAATAGAAGAAAAAAATAGGTGACGTTGGACCATCCGATCGAGAGGGGCTGAGAGGTAGAAAATGATGCACATGCAGCGACGTAGCAAGCTGGGGAAGTAGAGCTAAGGCGATTTCGAAGGAAGATATACCTGAAGGTCATCGGGATGTGGATAGGTGGGCGGCGGGAGGCCGGATCCGCCCACACTAGGGCAATGACGAAGGGATCGGAGGACCTCTCGGGCCGGCGCTCGGCCAGAGATAACGGTGTGGCCGGCAGTGGGTCTCCTCCCTCACTGTCGACGACGGCCTAAACGCTGCCCCTCCTCCCCTTCACCGGCGGAGGGGGATACGTCCGGATCTGTAACCAGCGGTGAGGATAGAAAGACAGTGTTTTTTGAAGGGAGAAAGACAGTGTTACCCCCCTATCTTGTTTAGATCTGGAGAGGATGAGAGTGTGCGAATAGAGCAACCCTAGCAAGCAAGCGCGGAGGCTCCGGCCTATATATACGTAGTGGGGTAGTTTTCCTTTTTCACTCCATCAAAACAATCGTTTAAAATTGTGTACTACGTGCCAGGTCGCCGTTTTTATTAGTTGTTGATTGTTTTTTGAGATAGCTACCCGCTTGTTCCAAGTGGTGTTATGGTGTGCCAGGTCGCACTTTTTTTTGAGGGTGTCAGGTCGCACTTTGTATCGTTCAAGTCTGGTACAAGTCCCTCCATTAAATGAACAACCACCCCCTCGTAAAAATTGTGAACAAGCCCACGGCTAAAATTATCGGAAACGTGGGTTGCCCCAACATGCATTATTATTTATATTTTCTACTCCCTCCGTTCCTAAATATAAGTCTTTTTTATTAGCCACACCTAAGACAAGATTTTTTTTATTAGCAGTGAACCCCACATGTCATAGACACAAAAAGTGTGGCAAGATTCCCTTAGGCAAGCCAAAGTGTGTCTAACAATTTGAGCAACTTGAGTTCGGCAAGTGTGGGAAAAATAATGTGGCAACATAAGACAAACATAGTCACAATCCAAACAGCCCCGTAATTTTTTGTGACATGCATGAAAATTTGGTTAGTTAAATTTATAGTCAAAATTTGGCAAGGTGCATCAAATCAACACATGCAAGTATCAAAAGGGAGGTCACAGCATGCATGCATGCGTTGTACTCCCTCCATTTCCAAATATATGTCTTTTTAGAGATTGCAACAAGTGACTACATACGAAGCAAAATATGTCTACATACATCCGTATGTAGTAGTCCATTTGAAATGTGTAAAAGGACTTATATCGAGTGCAGTGCTTTGATGTGTCGGGTCAACTCATACAAGACCGAGAAGTTTGATTACTACAACGCCCCGTCCCTCGCGCATGAGCTTGGTGGCTGGCAGGACTAGTAGGAGCTTTCGCTACGCGCTTCTTGACGGCGGCGAACTTGCGGATGGAGTTGACCATCATGTCGTCCATGCGAGAGGCGAAGCCGGTGTCGGCGAGGGCTACGACGCCGGCGGTCGCCAGCACCATCTGGAAACGCTACACGGTGCGGGGCCGCAGGCCGGCGCCTTGGATGATTTGGCACAGCCGACTGCCGCTCGCAACCATCGCTTCCATAGGTGCTTCTGGCTTCTGGTCACTTGGTCTTGGCGGGGTGGGGATTTGCCGATGGTCGGTTTGCTCAACTGCGGCCCCACCTCATAGTGAAAACGTTACTACTGGAATAAAAATGCCATATACTCCTATACTAATAAAACATTAAGGCCACGAGGCGATGCAGTGCTGGTTACAGGAGGCAAGAAGAAGAGATGCATCCATCAACGATGTCCACCTCCTCGGTTCAGGGCGCCGGCCCACCGAACGGCGGCTAAGTAGCAGTGGCTTTCATGGCCAGGTCGACGTGCTTCTGAACAATGGCGTCCAAAGATTCCAGCCGCTGGAAGAAGGCCAACGTCTTTCTGTCCTCGCTGGCCTTGTCGTGGCCTATGTAGACGATTTCCTCGTAGACGTGGATGTGCAGGTCGACGGTTTTATTGCATGGAGAGGCGCTGCGCGACGAGCGCGGCCTCGAGGTGCACATTCTTCATCGCGACCTCCGAAAACTGCAGGGCCACCAGGGTTTGAAAGAGTTCGTCACCATGGAGGCCGATGAGGGTGGCAGGCAATGAGGAGCCTGGGCGCGCGGGCTAGAGCAGTACGGCAAGGTCGTCCACGCGCTTCTTGACGGCGGCGAACTTGCGGATGGAGTTGACCATCATGTCGTCCATGCGAGAGGCAAAGCCGGCATCGGCGAGGGCTACGACGCCGGCGGTCGCCAGCACCGTCTAGAAACGCTGCGTGGTGCGGGGCCTCAGGCTGGCGCCTTGGATGATTTGGCACAGCCGACTGCCGCTTGCGTCCAACACCTCCATAGGTGCTTCTGGCTTCTAGTCACCTGGTCTTGGATTGGAGTGAGCAATGTTGCGCAGAGACTAAGGAGTAGATGGATTGGAGTGGTGGGGCGCCTTTATATGAGAATCCAAACTCTGTTGCATTCTCATCGTGCTGGCTCTATTCTGCTTCTCCAATTAATCCCTCTGCTCCTTCAAAAAAAATTAATTCCCTCTGCATGTAGAGTAATTTGAGGATGCATCATTGACCGTTCAACGTCTCGGGAACCGCTACCCTCTCCCTCCTTGGCATTCAAGCACCTATGGAGGCGACTGCCGCTCGCGTCTATCGCGTGTCAGGAGACGTTCCCGTCGACGACGAGGTGCCTATGGTGACTTCGTAAATTTCAAGATGATAGTACTAGTATACTCAATATTGTGCATCGCGACCAAGGCTGAGAGGAAAACGAGAGAACTACGTATTTATTTATGGTGTAGATTCACTCATTTTGCTCCATATGTACTCCGTCTCGGTGTAGTCTAGTCACTTGTTGAAATCTCAAGAAAGGCAAATACTCCTTTCTGGTTTACAGGGCTATACTAGCAAGTACTTACTACAATAGTGGGCTCACATAGCAATTTTGTCTCATGCAAGAGCCTGGCTATATGCGTGCTCCAAGGTTCGCAACTGCCACGTTCGGGTTGCACTTGGCTCTTCCTCTTCGAAAAGACGAACAATGATGTTACTACTACTGCTTCTACAGTATCGAATCCACTACTGCATGTCCGTCCACCGCGAGCGGGAGGGATAGCTTGTTGTAGTACTATATAAGCAAAAGCCCGTCCTCGTCTGCGAGCCACCACGCGCATGGGCGAGGGAGAAGGCGTGTAGTAGTAAAATCAAGCTTCTCCTCATTGTACGAGTTGACGCGACACATCATAGCACTGGCCCCACATGGTTGCCTCTAAACTTGGCTGAAAGACCTGCAGTGTACAATACTCCATTTGCTGCAACCTCTAACATTTACCCCACCACAAATTAAAATATATATTCCTGTCTTGACCAGATGAGCGTGCAAACTAGAATCACCAGGATGACAGGTAGGGCCAGAAGATAATTTTAATCAAAAAAATATAGCATGGAGCCGACCCAAACGATTTTAAGCTTACATGCACGGTACACGCTATCCTAGACTACTCTACACATAAAACTACCACACAAGCGTCCGGGCTGCGCTTGGCTCTTCGCCTCTTCGGGAAGTCGAACAAAATGATGGAGTACTACTGCAGTGGAGGAGTACTACAGTATGCTTCTGGCCATCTGACACCGATTGAATTGCTGCATGACCACCGCGTATGGGAGGGAGAGCGTGTAGCGAACGAAAGCTTCTCCTAGTCCTGCCAGCCACCATGCTCATGGGCGAGGTAGGGACGCAGCTTCATTGACTTACTGCTCCTGCCTTTGCGTCCATGACAGGTGGGCCCAACAGGTCGGTGGCCCACCTGTCATACAGCCAAAGGCAGGTGCGGTTAAGGTGAGAGGGCATTGTAGTAATCAAACTTCTCGGTCTTGTACGAGTTGACGCGACACATCAAAGCACTGCACTCGATATATTTCAATAATTTGCGTTTACCGATGCATTAATTACAATGCATGCATGCATGAATGCCGTGAATCTCCTTTTGATACTTGCATGTGTTGATTTAATGCACCTTGAAGTAGTATGAATATGTGACGGTAAAGCTTTGTAATGCCCCGGCCCTAATAAAGCGAGAGATGGTTGTGCACGAGGAGGGCGAGATCATGCAGACGGAACAGGACCCGACGATGGAGATCTCTATGGTCTCGATGGACCTCACCTTGCTCCACTGCCCCTTGTGCCTCCGCCCCTTGAAGCCTCCAGTGTATGAGGTTCGAATACACCTCGTCCGTTCGGCTAATCGAGCAAGGTGCAGGTTTCTTGATTGATGTGTTGTTCGATTGATTTGTGCAGTGCAAGGGAGGGCACCTGGCTTGCGCGGACTGCCGCGTCGAGCGCCCCGGGAACCAGCGGCAGTGCCAGAAGTGCGAGCGTGGCGGTGGCTTCGACGTGCGGAATACGGCGGTGGACGCCGTCCTCTCCTCGGTGAGGGTGGAGTGCCCGCACGAAGGCTGTGGGCTCTACGTCACTTACCACAAGCTTGCCGATCACCAGAGCGTGTGTCCGCTCGCGCCCTGCAAATGCCCCATGCCCGTCTGTAGCTATGAAGGCCCGCCGCCGTGGCTCTCCCACCACATCAGCACCGTGCATCCCATGCCCGTGCACAGGATCCAGTACGGCAAGGCGCTCCAGCTGCAAGTGCCACTGTCGGAGCCACGGCTCTTGCTATTCGCGGAGGAGGACCGCCGCGCGTTTTTCTTGGTCGGCGGCGTGCTCGACATCGGCGCGCCGTGTCGGTCGTCTGCATCAGAGCGGGGGCGTCCCCGCTGCCGCACTACGTGGCCAAGCTGTGGGCGAACGGCCCGCCAGGGGGCCCAAAGGCAGGACCGACGCCGTCAAGGTGGAAATGGAGGTGACAAGCAGCAGGGATCCCAGCGACGTCGCCGTGCAGGAGCTAACCTTCTTCACAGATCCGCCCAAGCTGCTGGCCGGGGCTAAGCTGGTGTCCCTCCACATTCAGATTGACAAGCTCACGTCCTAAATGATTCTACAGTGCCTACTGTTTATCTTAGTAATATGCTAATATAGGGGTTAGCTTGGTCTACTTTAGCTTAAGAGATGGTGGGTTTTTGTGGTGTCGGTGTTCTGGGAACGGGGGTCCCCAGATTTGCCTGCCTGCGGCCCGCGGTGTGGCTAAGCCGGCAGGCCGTACGGCCCATCTTCATCAACAAGGCATCCAAGACCCTCGCAAGGGGCCAAGCCTCGCGAGGCGGACGACGCAAGACCTCCTCAGGAGTGGCCTGATCAGGCAGGCTCACGAGGAGCGGAGATATCAAGGCGGGGCAAACCTCACGAGGCTCTCATGACGTGAGCCATGACGATCGACACCAGGCGGGCGCCAGGCGAGCGCCAGCGCGCAGCGTCCTTGTTTCCTCTTTGGTGCTAAGGAAGCAGGCGCAGGCGAGGAGTACCGAGGCATCAGGCAAAGGTTGCTATATCGGTGCAACGAGACCAAGACCAGGAGGACGGCAAGACGCAGAATATCGTGGAGCCCAAGACGGCGTCACCACCAGAGCTTTTCGCAGGCGAAGACCACTTTTGTCAGGATAGCTTGTACTAGTTGTCCCCCTTCAAATTCGCCCGCCATTTTTGGCTCCCTTCCCGCTCAATATTTGGGAAGAGGACCAGGGCCTATATAAGGAGAACTAGCCACCACAGTAGGGGGCATCGAGCAGCTCATCCAGCTCTCACCCGCTAAGTCTCCATGCACAAGAACACCTCAACCTCAGGAGGTTGTTCTTCCCTCTGTACTGTTCATCATCAGCCCAAGAGGCAATCCACCACCAGCACACTGGAGTAGGGTATTACACCACAACGGTGGCCCGAACCAGTATAAATCTCGTGTCTTTCTGTGTTGCGAGTTCGTCGAGTTCGTCCGCGAGATCTTAGCGAGCTACGGCGTAGATCGGTAGGAGGGAAAGACTTCGCGCGCACCCCAGTGTTCGAACCTTAAGGGTTTGCCGGAACCCCACATCCGACATTTGGCGTGCCTGGTAGGGGTGCGCCGGAGCTCCTCTCCACCAACCTGCGTTCCTCGTCACCGTACTTCGCCCCCATGGTAGGTGCCCCGCCATCCACCTCTGCGGCCAACACCAACAGCGGGGTGTCTGGGTACCGAGCCCTGGCCCCCGCCCCACGGCGGGTGCGGTGGCCGACCAAGTTCAAGCCAGAGATGCCGCCGCGTTACGACGGCGCGGTAGACCCGGCGCCGTTCCTGCCGGCGTATGATGAGGCCGTCCTCGAAGCTTGAGGCAACGACAAGATCATGGCCAACTGGTTCCCCATGGCCCTCACTGGCGAGTCGCGCGCCTGGCTGCTCAACCTCCCGGGATCCACGGTGGCCTCCTGGAGGGAACTCCGTGACCTCTTCACCGCTCGCTACGCGGTGACGCACCACGCAGTCGCGGCCTTGCTGGGCGGCTCTCAAGCACCACCTTCAGACCGCCACGTCAAGTCGTTCCTCCGTCAGATCGGGGCCACCTCCAAGCGCCCGGGGGCTCCGCCGGGTTGGGCTACGCCGGAGGCCGACCTCACCTTCGGCTCACAAGACCGCCCTGACTGCACCGCCGGCTCCGGAATGCTCCCAATGCTCTGCACGCCCACCATCTGCAACGTGGCCGTTACCAAGACCCTCATCGACGGCGGTGCTGGCCTAAACTTGCTCTCCGTAGAAGCCTTCAGCCTTCTTCACGTGCCGCTCGAGCGGCTGGGCCTCAGCAAGCCCTTCTTGGGAGTGGGTGGTGGAGCTGCCCACTCTCTGGGGCAGATCCGCTTCCCAGTCAGCTTCGGCACACGCGACAACTACCGCACCGAGCTGGTGGACTTTGACATCGCCCGCATCGGTCTCCCGTACAACGCCATCCTCGGGTACCCGGCTCTCGCTTAGTTCATGGCAGCGACTCACCCAGCCTACAACCTCATGAATATGCCAGGGAGCAAGGGCATCCTCAGCATCAAGGGGGACACTAAGGAGGCCGTAAAGGCGCTCAAGTTCGCCTTCAAGACCACGGCAGCAGCACAACCAGCCGACGCCGGTACCCCCGAGGCCAAGGAGGCCGCACCCACCAAGAAGAAGCAGTTGTTCACCCAAGACAAGGCAGAAACCAAGCAGGTGCCGGTCAATGAGGACGGGTCTTCAAGAGCCACCTTTACCATAGGACTGGCCTTGACCCGGGACAAGAAGAAGCTTTGGTGAGGTTCTTGCGCGCGAACAAGGAGATATTCGCGTGGGAGCCCAATAAGCTGGTAGGGGTCCCGAGGGAGGTGATCCAGCATCATCTAAGGGTATGCCCCAACGTACGCCCCGTGAAGTAGCGAGCAAGACGGCAGTCCACTGAGAAGCAGGCCTTCATCGTCCAAGAGACACGCAAGCTGGAGGCGGCAGGTGCCATCCGAGAAGTTCGATATCCCGAATGGTTGGCGAACCCCGTCGTAGTGCCGAAGAAAGGCGGGAAGGAACGGATGTGCGTCGACTTCACCAACCTTAACAAAGCCTGCCCCCAAGATCCGTTCCCACTCCCACGCATCGACCAGATTGTTGACTCCACCGCCGAATGTGACCTGTTGTGCTTCCTGGATGCGTTCTCAGGGTATCATCAGATCAAGATGGCGGTGGAAGATGTGGAGAAGACAGCCTTCCTGATACCATGCGGGGTGTACTGCTACACCTGCATGCCCTTCGGGCTGCGCAACGCAGGCGCGACCTTTCAGCGGTTGATGCACATCGCCTTGGGCGGCAGCTCGGGAGAAACACAGAGGCCTACGTCGATGACATAGTGGTCAAGTCTTGCGAGGCGAGGACATTGATTCAAGACTTGGAGGAGACCTTCGAGAGTCTGCGCCAAGTGAACTTGAGGCTTAACCCGGAGAAGTGCGTTTCGGCGTCCCCTCCGGCAAGCTGCTGGGTTTCCTCGTATCCCACAGAGGGATCGAGGCAAACCCAGAGAAGATCAAGGCCATCGAAGACATGAGCCCACCACAGACCCTCAAGGAGATGCAGAAGCTAGCAGGGCGGGTGACCGCGTTAGGCGTTTCATCTCCAAACTAGGAGAGCGCGCCTTACCCTTCTTCAAGCTCATAAAGAAGAAGGGCCCGTTCGAGTGGACTCCGGAGGCCGACCAGGCCTTCCAAGACTTCAAGAAATACCTTACCAGCCCCCGTTGATGGTGGCACCACGGCCTCTCGAGCCCCTAGTACTCTACCTTGCCGCCACCCCGTACTCCGCCAGCGCGGCGCTAGTGGCGGTTCGGGAAGAGCGCCAAGCCAAGGGCGCGCTGCGCCAAGCCAGAGCTGAAGTGGCGCAGGGTCAGGAAGGCGCGGCAAAGGCATCAGCGGTGGAAGACCAAGCTCAGCAGGGCAAGATCGCAGAAGCTCCTGAGGGCAGTCAGGCCTCAGGAACCCACTCACCTCAGGATATGCCCCGATCTCTGCAGGACCCGAGCCTCGACAGTGTACCAGCCCTCGTCGAACACCCGGTGTACTTCGTCAGCACCATGCTGCGGGACGCGAGGGCGCGCTACCCCATGCCCCAGAAGCTCTGGCTCGCACTCCTGGTGGCCTCACGCAAGCCGCGACACTACTTCCACGGCCACCCCATCAAGGTCGTCTCAGCCTACCCCTTGGAGAGGGTACTCAGGAGCCCTAACTCAGCCGGAAGGGTCGCTGAGTGGAACATTGAGTTACAAGCATTCCAGTTGGAGTTCAGCACTACCAGGGTAATCAAGGGAGCCGCGCTCGCCGACTTTGTGGCAGAATGGACGGATGCCCCGACTCTTTAGGAAGGAGAAGACCGGTCCACCTCCCCAGGAAGCGAGGCTCCAGACGGCTGGGTCATGTATTTCGATGGCGCCTTCTCGCACCAGGGCGCGGGGGCTGGAGTAGTGCTCATCTCGCCCACTCAGGACAAGCTCTACTACGCCGTGCAACTCTTTTTTCAGCACGGCGAGAAGGTCTCCAACAATATCACAGAATACGAAGGCCTCATAGCTGGCCTGAAGGCTGCGGCGGCTCTAGGGGTGAAGCGCCTCACCGTCAGAGGCGACTCGCAACTCCTCGTCAACTTCTCCAACAAGGTGTACGAGCCGAAGGACGAGCATATGGAGGCCTACCTCGCGGAGGTGCGCAAGATGGAGAAGCAGTTCTCGGGCCTAGAGCTGCAGTACGTGCCCTGGGGCACCAACAAGGAAGCCCATGACATCGCCAGGAGAGCATCCAAGCGGTAACCGCAAGAGCCCGGTGTCTTTGAGGAGCGGCTCTTCTAGCCATCAGCTACGCCACCTCTTTCAAGAACGACTCAGCCTCGGGAGGAGCTCCCACAACCTCCAGCCACGGGAGCCCCAGCCTGTGGCCCGACCTCAGGAGCTCGGCTGCTCTTGGCGCTCGAGCCCCAGGAGGAGTGCTGGACCAAGGAGTTCAAAGAGTACCTGACGCACGGGACGCTGCCGGAGAAGGAAGAGGACGCGGAGCACGTGGCCCGGCAAGCCACGGCGTACTGTATCCAAGACGACGAGTTATACAGGAAACGACCGAATGATGTCACGCTGCGCTGCATCTCCAGCGATCAAGGAAGGGAGTTGCTGATTGACATACACGGCGGGGACTGCGGACACCACTCGTCGTCACGGACCCTCGTCGGTAAGGTGTTCCGCAGTGGATTCTACTGGCCTACATCACTCAACGACGCAGCCGAGCTGGTGAAGTCCTGTGAAGCTTGCCAATTCCACGCCAAGCAAATCCATCAGCCTGCTCAGGGCCTCCAAACCATCCCGCTCACATGGCCGTTTGCGGTCTGGGGGCTGGACATCTTCGGCCCGTTCCCTCGGGTGCCGGGGGGCTACCGCTATCTCTACGTCGCCATCAACAAGTTCACCAAGTGGGCGGAAGTGGAAGCCGTCCGTACCATCCCAGCCGGCTCTGCTGTCAAGTTCATCAAGGGCCTCGTGAGCCGCTTCGGGGTCCCCAACCGCATCATCACAGATAACAATTCGCAGTTTACTAGCAACCTCTTCAAAACCTACTGTGCTAACCTTGGAACGCAGATCTGCTACGCTTCGGTGGCCCACCCCAGGAGTAATGGTCAGGCCGAACGCGCTAACGCGGAGGTCCTGAGGGGCCTCAAGACCAGGACCTTCAAGAAGAAGTTGGAGGCCTGCGGCAGGGGCTGGCACGACGAGCTCCAGTCTTTGTTGTGGTCCATCCGAACCACCGCCACCAAGCCAACGGGTGAGACTCCATTCTTCCTCGTCTATAGAGCTGAAGCAGTCCTTCCTCACGAGGTCAAGCATCGCTCCGCACGGGTCCTGGCATTCGATGAAACGCAGCAGGACGCCACACGGGGGGTCGATCTCGTGCTCGGGGAGGAACGTTGTCGCGAAGCTGCGCTAAGGGCGGCAAGGTACCAGCAAGCGCTGCGGCGATACCACTGCCGCAGCTCCGCTCCAGGACACTCGAGACGGGTGACCTAGTCCTGAGACGGGTCCTCTCCAGGGAAGGGCTGCATAAGCTTTCACCAATGTGGGAGGGCCCGTTCAAGGTCGTCCACATCTCCAGGTCTGGCGCCGTGCGCCTGGAGACACAAGACGGGGTACCTATCCAAAACGCGTGGAACATCCAACACCTCCGGAAGTTCTACCCATGAAGCAAGGTCCAGAGCCTGTGAAGAAGGCCCGGTGCCTGTGAAGAATCGCCGCCGGTGACACTCTCACGTAATAATGAGTTGGGGCTGTACACACCCCGGAGTCTCGGGAGCGCCGGCCTCAGGCCCTGGGGCTCCCGCCCACACCTAGTGGCAGCACTTAGCTCCGCGCTGGTGAGAAGACTTGAAGACTAGATTAGGTGCCGGACGGGGTTTTCATTTGCTTTCGTAGTTGGCTCGCTTTTCCTTAATCAAAGTTTGCTTTTGGCGTTCTTTGCTGATTTGACTCCTCACCTCTCGCTGCATTTTCCTGGCTCGGGTTTGCTCTTGTTCTCTCTCTCGCATACCTCACGAGGGGGCTAGGCAGGTGCGCTCGCGAGCATTTTTTCTCCTCTCCGCCTTCTCGCGAGCCATCCTCGTTCGAGCCCAAAAGCTGGCGCACCTCTCCTAGTCCGTGCCCCTCGGGTACCGCGATACAAAGCGCCAGGTCAGGGCCAGGGCGAATGGCAAATCTTTTAACGCACCTCCTAACAAGTTTTCGCAGTTCCTGAGCGAATACTGGCCACCAAGGCAAGATGGACACAAGGAAATAAGCGCCTCGTGAGGAAGAGGGCGTCCTGAGTATACCAGGTTAAGTTATCTTTGCGCAAAATAACGACACAGTGATGTCTACTACGCAACCTTCTTCTTGTAGACGTTGTTGGGCCTCCAAGTGCAGAGGTTTGTAGGACAGTAGCAAATTTCCCTCAAGTGGATGACCTAAGGTTTATCAATCCGTGGGAGGTGTAGGATGAAGATGGTCTCTCTCAAGCAACCCTGCAACCAAATAACAAAGAGTCTCTTGTGTCCCCAACACACCCAATACAATGGTAAATTGTATAGGTGCACTAGTTCGGCGAAGAGATGGTGATACAAGTGCAATATGGATGGTAGATATAGGTTTTTGTAATCTGAAAATATAAAAACAGCAAGGTAACTAATGATAAAAGTGAGCGTAAACGGTATTGCAATGCTAGGAAACAAGGCCTAGGGTTCATACTTTCACTAGTGCAAGTTCTCTCAACAATAATAACATAATTGGATCATGTAAGTATCCCTCAACATGCAACAAAGAGTCACTCCAAAGTCACTAATAGCGGAAAACAAACGAAGAGATTATGGTAGGGTACGAAACCACATCAAAGTTATTCTTTGGGATCAATCTATCATAGAGTTCGTACTAGAATAACACCTTAAGACACAAATCAACCAAAACCCTAATGTCACCTAGATACTCCAATGTCACCTCAAGTATCCATGGGCATGATTATACGATATGCATCACACAATCTCAGATTCATCTATTCAACCAACACAAAGTACTTCAAAGAGTTCCCCAAAGTTTCTACCAGAGAGTCAAGACGAAAACGTGTGCCAACCCCTATGCATAGGTTCATGGGCGGAACCCGCAAGTTGATCACCAAAACATACATCAAGTGAATCAATAGAATACCCCATTGTCACCACGGGTATCCCACACAAGACATACATCAAGTGTTCTCAAATCATTAAAGACTCAATCCGATATGATAACTTCAAAGGGAAAACTCAATCCATTACAAGAGAGTAGAGGGGGAGAAACATCATAAGATCCAACTATAATAGCAAAGCTCGCGATACATCAAGATCGTACCACCTCAAGAACACGAGAGAAAGAGATCAAACACATAGCTACTGGTACATACCCTCAGCCCCGAGGGTGAACTACTCCCTCCTCATCATGGAGAGCGCCGGGATGATGAAGATGACCACCGGTGAGGGATCCCCCCTCCGGCAGGGTGCCGGAACAGGGTCCCGATTGGTTTTTGGTGGCTATAGAGGCTTGCGGCGGCGGAACTCCCGATCTATTCTGTTCCCCGATGGTTTTAGGGTATATTGGTATATATAGGAGGAAGAAATACATTAGGGGAGCCACGAGGATCCCACGAGGGTGGAGGGCGCGCCCCCTGCCTCGTGCCTTCCTCGTTGATCCCCTGTCGTGCACTCCAAGTCTCCCGGATTGCTTTCTTTCCAAAAATAACTCTCCCGAAGGTTTCATTCCGTTTGGACTCCGTTTGATATTCCTTTTCTTCAAAACACTGAAACAAGGGAAAAAACAGAACTGGCACTGGGCTCTGGGTTAATAGGTTAGTCCCAAAAATAATATAAAAGTGTTTAATAAAGCCCATAAACATCCAAAACAGATAATATAATAGCATGGAACAATAAAAAATTATAGATACGTTGGAGACGTATCACACAGCACGGGAACAACACGCATAGTGCTATAACCGAGGAACCATAGTTCAATACACGCCCCCCTGGGCCCATACTGGTTTCATTCTTGATGCAGGAAAGAGTAATACAAAAGTAGCGTTGGAGCGATCCGTGGAGGCAGGCCCCTAGCGGCACCCCGAGCCTAGCCGGATCCTTCCTCGCGCTTCACGGAGGCCCGGCGACGAGATGACCCACTGCCGCCTTTAAAGCGGGCGCAGCAGCTGGTCGTAGCCGGCACTGCTGGAGCTGTCACCGAAGGAAGAGCCGCCGTAGCTGGACGAGACACAGTCGCCGCCGAGGGCAGGCTCGCCCTCATCCTCGTCGCGACCGTCCCCGAGATCGAGCACCTCCTCGCCGTCGTTCGCCTCGGGGCAGCACCCGGCGCGGCGACCATCTTCCCCAAACACCCTCACATAGAGGGTCGATTCACCATCGTACTTGAAGTGGAGGGTGCACCGCCTGCCCAGGCCACGCGCGCGGGCGAACGTCTGCCAGCCGCGGGCCAGGGCTATATTGCCCGCCGCGGAAGTCTCGACCGCAACCCAAGAGGCCTTGCTGCAGCAACCATCCGCCTGCAACCAGAGTCCGCCTGGGCTAGAGGCCGACAGTTCGCCGGCGAAGAAGCGCGGAAGTTGGAGCCAGTTGCCGGCCGGGTTCTCCGACCAGACGACAAACTCCGGCGACACCTCCGCCGTGTGGAAGCGTGGACGGGGAGGCCGCACCACAATAGCACGCCTCCCCTTGTCAACTGGACTGCCATGGCTGGGACGACCCCCTTCGCGTGCCGCAGCGCCGCCTCGACAGCAGGCCACGGCGGGGGTCGCAGCGTGCTTGCGCGGACGGCCGGGGAGCCGGGTCCCTCGCGAGGGGCCTTTCCCTTCTCGACGGTAGAGAACTTCCTTCGTGGCACCATTGGTGGCACCGCAAGCAATGGAGCAAGGAGGAAGAAGCAAGCGAGCGAGGAAGAGATGGGCAACGGGGGCTCCGCCCCCTCCCCATTTATAGCAAGAGAAGGCCAACCGGCGCCTCCCACGATCGCAGGTAATGATGGTTTTCCTTGCATGTCGCAGGGACTTGTCAAGTCGTGCAGTTGCCGAGGCAGCGTGGGGAAGCGGAGACGCCCACGTCCAATCAACTGCCACGCGTCAACCGAGGCCGCGGGCTTTTGGGGCCCGCGGTGCTCCGTGCTTGACCCTTGGCTTCGCAGCGAAGCCAAGCCCGAGCGCACCTTTGGCCCGGGGGCTACTGTCGGCATTCTGGGAACGGGGGTCCCCAGACTTGCCTACCTGCGGCCCGCGGCGTGGCTAAGCCGGCAGGCCGTACGGCCCTTCTTCATCAACAAGGCATCCAAGACCCTCGCGAGGGGCCAAGCCTCGCGAGGCGGACGACGCAAGACCTCATCACGAGTGGCCTGATCAGGCAGGCTCACGAGGAGCGGAGATATCAAGGCGGGGCAAACCTCACGAGGCTCTCATGACATGAGCCATGACGATCGACACCAGGCGGGCGCCAGGCGAGCGCCAGCGCGTAGCGTCCTTGTTTCCTCTTTGGTGCTAAGGAAGCAGGCGCAGGCGAGGAGTACCGAGGCATCAGGCAAAGGTTGCTATATCGGTGCAATGAGACCAAGACCAGGAGGACGGCAAGATGGAGGTCATCGTGGAGCCCAAGACGGCGTCACCACCAGAGCTTTTTGCAGGCGAAGACCACTTTTGTCAGGATAGCTTGTACTAGCTGTCCCCCTTCAAATTTGCCCGCCGTTGTTGGCTCCCTTCCCGCTCAATATTTGGGAAGAGGACCAGGGCCTATATAAGGAGAACTAGCCACCGCAGTAGGGGGCATCGAGCAGCTCATCCAGCTCTCACCCGCTAAGTCTCCATGCACAAGAACACCTCAACCTCAGGAGGCTGTTCTTCCCTCTGTACTGTTCATCATCAGCCCAAGAGGCAATCCACCACCAGCACACTGGAGTAGGGTATTACACCACAACGGTGGCCCGAACCAGTATAAATCTCGTGTCTTTCTGTGTTGCGAGTTCGTCGAGTTCGTCCGCGAGATCTTAGCGAGCTAGGGCGTAGATCGGTAGGAGGGAAAGACTTCGCGCGCACCCCAGTGTTCGAACCTTAAGAGTTTGCCGGAACCCCACATTCGGCAGGTGGCGATGCAGCAATTACCTCGACATCATATCAGCAGTGAAAGTAATTTCGAACAGTCGAATGGATATTTTGTGTCTGTTGGATATAAAGATCCTTTGGGTAAGAAGTAACAGCTTATATGCTTTTTTTCGAAACGGAACAACGATACTAGTATAATTTTTGTTGACATGCACTAATATTTTCGAAACGGACGTCGGGCTGTAGCTAGAAGACTACCCACAGTGGGAGTAACATAGGTAATAACATCACACATATCTAGATAAAATAGATGATGTGGCAAGCAATAAATGAAGAAATGGAGGAAAGTGGTAACATAGCTAGTTACTAGTACTATGAGTAACATCACACATATCAAGGCAAAATGAGTCTATAGCCTAATAAATGAAGTGTTGCATGTTACCACATATATGTTACTCCCCACTATAGAGGTAGTAACATAGACTAGTAACATGTGCATGTTTAGTCTATGTTACTACCCATTGTGGCTAGTCGAAGGGCGGTTGGGACGCGGCATCGGCCCATACCGCGGTGACCCCCGATTGGGACGCACCGACTGTGGATTTTCTCCCTCGCCGATGTCGACCGCGTCTACGCAGAACATTGTTCCCTTCCCCCAGCTGCGGGATCAGGCCGGATATGTGACCAGCAGTGTGGCCCCCGTCGTTCTATGCTTGTGAAGAGAGCAACCCAAGCAAGCAGGCTTGTAGCTTAGGCTCCTGCTAGTGTATATATAGTGGTTTTCTTTTTCTCTCCATATCAACCATTTTATATTGCGTACGTGTCATTGAAGAGTGAAATGATGGTTGCTTCTTCCAACTAACTTACTGTGTGATTTGACTGCTCCTTTAGTGTCCCCTACACGTACTCCCCCTACGTGTATGCAACAGTCACACGTACACATGGATGCAAAAACGCGCGCGACGCCCTAATGCATGCATGTCCGAGCACACGACGGAACACACACGGTCACGCTCAAGTGCTCAACCTACACGTGCATGCACACACATACTCAGCCAGGGTGAGCTAGTGACCGTATAAACACCGGAAAATGTATATATTGAGTGCAATGAGCGTATTATGAAGTCCACTGACCGTATTTTTACAAATATACAGTGACAGACAGTGTATTTACCTCGTTTGAAATGAAGCCATATTAACCGGAGAGGAGGCAGTATGGACTAGCATTACTTTGATGTGTCCCGTCAACTTGCCGAACGAGTTGCAGGACGGGAGAAGCTTGCGTGCGGTGGCTCGCAGGACAAGGAGAAACTTTTGACTAATGCAAGCTGTCCTTCGCTCAGGCGGTGGACATGCAACCGTTAATTCGGTGTCAGATTGCCAGAAGCATACACTATACTAGTACTATTATTGTTGCACTTCCCGAAGAGGCGAACAACCAAGCGCAAAGTTTACTAGTACTACTACTATAGTCTATAGAGGTACTATACTAGTACTAGGAACCGGATGGAGGAGCGTCTGCACTCTTATTATATTTTTAAAATGTGATAAAGCAATCTTCAACACATTTGGTTCTCTTCGAGGGTTCTCGCATGTGATAATGGAAGTTGATTGCATGGAACACTCGCCACAATTCTCGCTTAATTCTGGTTCAAATCCTGTAACAAATAGGAGCGCCCGGTAATATTTCCTCTTTTTTTGTTATTCAGCATGTAAACAGGTCAGCAAACCTTGCGGCGCATCTTTGTGCGAACCGTGCTTGCTGCACTTTGAATGTGGCCGAGAGCTGGCTTGATGAAACACCTTGCTTCCTACTTCTTTTTTTGCAGGGTACCTCGCTTCCTAGTGACCAGTGTCTTGGTTGATCGTCCTAAGAATGCTTATATATGAATAAAGCTCTCTCATTTACCCGCAAAAAAGATTAAGCCATATTAACCGGAAAGGAGGGGGTATGGACTAGCACTACTTGTTGGTGTGTCCCGTCAACTCGCAGAATGAGGAGAGGCTTGCAGGACAAGGTGAAGCTCGCTTACGCCTTTGGACTAATTCAACGTACCCTCGCCCAGGTGGTGGACATGCATCAGTTCATTCGGTGTCAGATTGCCAGAGGCATACACTGTAGTACCGAACATGCGGAGTACCATCATTGTTCGACTTCACGAAGAGGCAAAGAGCCAAGCGCAAGTTTTAGTAGTACGAGTAGTACTACTACTAGAACCGCATGGTGGAGCTTCTGTACTCTTATTTTTCTTAATCTTTGATAAAGTACACATTTATTCCGGAGAAGGGCGGAAAACGGCAGCCCAACATGTAATGATGATATCGATCAACCATGCTCGAATATATCTTGGCCTCCGTGCGAGCCCGTCTGTGTGTTCTCGCTCCTCATCTCTCTCAAGGAACGGCGGGTTGGCCATTTTGCCGTCAATTGAGATCGGTTTTCTCACACTTCGGTCCCACATGTCAGTGATATGCCAAGAGGAGGTGCGTTGACCGACTTGCCATACGCGTACTTGGTTTTGCACCTTCATACTACTCCCTCCGTCACAGTTTACAAGGCACGCTTCATTATGATGCATTTCTCTCAATGCATTTCCACCACCAGAGAGACTTTAGACGCATTTGGTTTAATGCTCAATTAATTAGGGCGTGGTAACCGCAATTTTCTCTCGATGTAGTACTATGGAGTGGAGTAAGTGCATGCATGTGTTTACCCGGGGTGGAAGCACTGCATGCATGTGTGTACGCATTATTTCCTCTAGTAATAGACGTCGTGCTATAACTACCAATGCTATTTTTCAGGCCGATCGCTAGTCGCTTTGGTCCCAGAGATTTTTCTCTTTTTCTGAAGCGCGCTCTATAAACAGTGACGGATGGAGTAGTATGAGCGGATTCAAAGAAGAGCGCATTGATGGATGCTTCCTCCAAGCAACTTACAGTGGGAAAGGTGGGGCTTATGAATTGACTGCTCATTACTCACTATTAATGCGGCGCAACGACCGGTCTGAGTCTCCCATGCGGCTGTGCACTACCCCCTCGGTTCTTAAATATATTCCGGAGTATTTGTCTTTTTAGAGATTTCAACGAGTGACTACTCAAATATTTGCCTTTTTAAAGATTCAAATGGACTACTACATACGGATGTATATAGACATATTTTAGAGTGTAGATTCACTCATTTTACTCTGTATGTAGTCACTTGTTGAAATCTCTAGAAAGACAAATATTTAGGAACGGAGGGAGTACACATACGAAGCAAAATCAGTGAATCTACACTCTAAAATATGCCCATTTGAAATTCGTAAAAAGACAAATATTGTTGATGACAGTTGCCATGACAAAAAAGAACCATATTCCTTGTCCTAAGGGAAGATAACAACACGGTTGTGTTTGTCTAAAACGGTGTGAGGACGATATTGCAATATGGAAAGTACGCCGGACGAGCTACGTTTTGTGCAAAGAACTATGGAAGATCCACATGTAGCGACGTCGGAAGACGAGCAGTGGAGCAAGGCCGGAGGGGATACCTGGAGGTCGTCGGGATGTAACTAGGTGAGCAGCGGCAGGCAGAATCTGCACATACTGCGGCAGCGAGCAGGTGGCATAGGCCCTACCGCGCCGGAGTTTGGTCAGAGAGAACGGCGTGTACCGCAAATCAGGACGTGCTGCCTCGACGCCGTCGAACGGAGAAACGATGCACGTCCTCCCTTTCCACCGGCGGATGGGATGCGGCCGGATCAGTGACCAACGGTGAGAGAGAGAGGCCACCGCAGCCTTGTGTGAGATACTCTGAAGAGAGACAAACCAGGGAGGGAGGCTCCATTGTATATAGTGGAGCGGACTACCTTTTTCTCCATAAAAATTGGTTTATATTATGTGTACGTGCCATTGAGCGATTGATACGTCTCCAACGTATCTATAATTTATGAAGTATTCATGCTATTATATTATCCATCTAGGATGTTTTATATGCATTTATATGCTATTTTATATGATTTTCGGGACTAACCTATTAACCTAGAGACCAGTGCCAGTTTCTGTTTTTTCCTTGTTTTTGAGTTTTACAAAAAAGGAATACCAAACGGAGTCCAATTGACGTGCCGATTTTTGATGATTTTTTCTGGACCAAAAGAAGCCCTCGGAGTAAAAGAGTTGGGCCAGGAGAGTCCCGGGCTGCCCACGAGGGTGGGGGGCGCGCCCACCCCCCTGGGCGTGGGCCCCTGCCTCGTGGACAACCCGGAGACCCCCCCTGACGTGAGACCTACGCCAAAAAATCCTATAAATACTGAAACCTCCAGAAAACAGAAGAGATCGGGAGTTCCGCTGCTACAAGCCTCCGTGGCCACCAAAAACCAATCGGGACCCTGTTCCGGCACCCTGCCGGAGGGGGGATCCCTCACCGGTGGCCATCTTCATCATCCCGGCGCACTCCATGACGAGGAGGGAGTAGTTCACCCTCGGGGCTGAGGGTATGTACCAGTAGCTATGTGTTTGATCTCTGTTTCTCGTGTTCTTGAGGTGGTACGATCTTGATGTATCGCGAGCTTTGTTATTATAGGTGGGTCTTATGATGTTTCTCCCCCTCTACTCTCTTGTAATGGATTGAGTTTTCCCTTTGAAGTTATCTTATCAGATTGAGTCTTTAAGGATTTGAGAACACTTGATGTATGTCTTGCCATGCTTATCTGTGGTGACAATGGGATATCACGTGATCCACTTGATGTATGTTTTGGTGATTAACTTGCGGGTTCCGCCCATGAACCTATGCATAGGGGTTGGCACACGTTTTCGTCTTGACTCTCCGGTAGAAACTTTGGGGCAATCTTTGAAGTACTTTGTGTTGGTTGAATAGATGAATCTAAGATTGTGTGATGCATATCGTATAATCATACCCACGGATACTTGAGGTGACATTGGAGTATCTAGGTGACATTAGGGTTTTGGTTGATTTGTGTCTTAAGGTGTTATTCTAGTACGAACTCTAGGGTTGTTTGTGACACTTATAGGAATAGCCCAATGGATTGATTGGAAAGAATAACTTTGAGGTGGTTTCGTACCCTACCATAATCTCTTCGTTTGTTCTCCGCTATTAGTGACTTTGGAGTGACTCTTTGTTGCATGTTGAGGGATAGTTATATGATCCAATTATGATATTATTGTTGAGAGAACTTGCATTAGTGAAAGTATGAACCCTAGGCCTTGTTTCCTAGCATTGCAATACCGTTTACGCTCACTTTTATCATTAGTTACCTTGCTGTTTTTATATTTTCAAATTACAAAAACCTATATCTACCATCCATATTGCACTTGTATCACCATCTCTTCACCGAACTAGTGCACCTATACAATTTACCATTGTATTGGGTGTGTTGGGGACACAAGAGACTCTTTGTTATTTGGTTGCAGGGTTGCTTGAGAGAGACCATCTTCATCCTACGCCTCCCACGGATTGATAAACCTTAGGTCATCCACTTGAGGGAAATTTGCTACTGTCCTACAAACCTCTGCACTTGGAGGACCAACAACGTCTACAAGAAGAAGGTTGCGTAGTAGACATCAAGCTCTTTTCTGGCGCCGTTGCCAGGGAGGTGAGTGCTTGAAGGTATATCTTTAGATCTTGCAATCGAATCTTTTAGTTTCTTGTTTTATCACTAGTTAGTTTATAAAAGAAAACTACAAAAAAATGGAATTGAGGGTGCCTCATATGCTTCATCTTTTTAATGTCTTCCGTGAGAATAAGGATTCCGATAATTGTGCTCAATTGCTAGAGGAAGAATGCATTAAAATGTTTGGCACTAAATTTTTGAATGATGAGCATGATTGCAATGTTGTTAGTATGAATTCCTTGAATACCCATGATGCTAATGATATGCAAAGCCACAAGCTTGGGGAAGCTATGTTTGATGAAGATGATATTTTTTGTCCCCCAAGTTTCGATGAGCAAATTTATTATGATGAAAGCATGCCTCCTATCTATGATGATTATTGTGATGACACAGATGCTATAAAGAATAATGATAACCATGAAACTTGTCATCTTGATCTTAATTTTCAATCACATGATAGTTATTTTGTGGAGTTTGCTCCCACTACTATTTATGAGAACAAATTTGCTTACGTGGAGAGTAGTAAAATTTCTATGCAAGTAGATCATAAAAAGAATGCTTTAGGTGCTGGTTATATTGTTGAATTTATTCATGATGCTACTGAAAATTATTATGAGGGAGGAATATATGCTTGTAGGAATGACAATAATATCAAGTTTCCTCTCTATGTGCTTAAAGTTTTGAAGTTATGCTTGTTTTGCCTTCCTATGCTAGTTGATTATTGTTCCCATAAGTTGTTTTCTCACAAAATCCCTATGCATAGGAAGTGGGTTAGACTTAAATGGGCTAGTCATATTCTTCATGATGCTCCCTTTATGTTTCAATTCTTATCTTTTATGTGAGCATCATTGAAATCATCATGCCTAGCTAGGGGCGTTAAATGTTAGCGCTTGTTGGGAGGAAACCCAATTTTATTTTAGTTTTTTGCTTTTTGGTTCTGTTTAGTAATAAATAACCCATCTAGCTTCTGTTTAGATGTGGTTTTGTGTTTTAATTAGTGTTTGTGCCAAGTAGAACCTTTGGGAAGACTTGGGTGAAGTCTTTATGATCATGCTGTAAAAAACAGAAACTTTAGCGCTTACGAGATTAGCTAAATTGTTTTACTGGAGAGTGATATTTAGTTGATTTTTTTTGCAGATGATTACTAGACAAATTCCTCAGATCCACCAATTTATTTTAGAATTTTTGGAGTTCCAGAAGTTTGCGTTAGTTACAGATTACTACAGACTGTTCTGTTTTCGACAGATTCTGTTTTTCGTGTGTTGTTTGCTTATTTTGATGACTCTATGGCTAGTAAAATAGTTTATAAACCATAGAGAAGTTGGAATACAGTAGGTTTAACACCAATATCAATATATAATGAGTTCATTACAGTACATTGAAGTGGTGTTTTGCTTTCTTTCGCTAACGGAGCTTACGAGTTTTCTGTTAAGTTTTGTGTTGTGAAGTTTTCAAGTTTTGAGTAAAGATTCGATGGACTATGGAATAAGGAGTGGCAAAAGCCTAATCTTGGGGATGCCCAAGGCACCCCAAGGTAATATTCAAGGACAACCAAGAGCCTAAGCTTGGGGATGCCCCGGATGGCATCCCCTCTTTCGTCTTCATTCATCGGTAACTTTACTTGGAGCTATATTTTTATTCACCACATGATATGTGTTTTGCTTGGAGCGTCATTTTATTTTCTTTAGATTTGCTTGATGTTTGAATAAAATACCAAGATCTGAAATTCTTAAATGAGAGAGAGTCTTCACAAAGCCACATAATTATTTAACTACTCATAGATCTTCACTTATATCTTTTTGGAGTAGTTTGTCATTTACTCATGTGCTTCACTTATATCCTATGAGTAAATAGTTGAATGATTTGAATGTCATAAATCTGAAATTATATATGTTTCATATGCTTATCCCATGGGGAGTAATGACTTCACACATAAGAAGTAGAGGTGGTAAATTTATCGAAGGTTAGCAAACATTGTATTGGTCACTTGAACAATTCATGAAAGAATATTGAAGGAAGAGAGATTTCACATATAAATATACTATCTTGGACATATTCTATGATTGTGAGCCCCATTAATTATTTTCAAACCTGAGCAAATTAGTTGAAGTTGGACAAGGAAGACAACTTAATGAGTTATGCTTGGGTATATTTGTATAAGTTATATTGTTTTGGATCCTCTAACATGTGGTGCTTGCTATTTAGAATCATTTGCTAGCCAAAATATCTGTACTAAGCGGGAATACTGCTTGTGCATCCAAATTCCTTGAACCAAGTTTCTTCCAAGAGTGTCCACCATATCTACCTATATGCGGTATTTACCTGCCGTTCCAAGTAAATTTGCATGTGCCAAACTCTAAACCTTCAAATAATAATATGTTTCGTATGCCCGAATCGCTCATGTGGCGACTAGGGGCTAGCAGTATCTTCCATGCTAGGTGGGTTATTCTCACGATGAGTGGACTCCGCTCATCATTCACGAGAAAATGGCTGGTAACTGGGATGCCCAGTCCCATGATCAAAAGAATCGAAATCAAATCAAAAATAATTGCAAACAAAACTCCCCCATTATTGATGTTAGTTGGAGGCACCCATTGTTTCGGGCAAGCCATGGATTGATGATTGTTGGTTGAGGGGGAGTAAAAATCTTTACCTTTCTGTTTGGGAACCGCCTATAATGTATCTAGTATGGAAGATATTGGGAACTCTTGGTCGTTATGTTGACAATGAAAGCATACCTCTCAAAATTATTTTCATCTCTGTTTTTGCTTCGAGCTCTGGCACCTCTGCAAATCCCTGCTTCCCTCTGCGAAGGGCCTATCTTTTACTTTTATGCAAGAGTCGGTAGTATTCCTTCTCATTCCAACCTACTCTTTAGTTGGCAAGCATCATGTGATGGACAGATCTAAGCATATATGGCTATTCAAATATATTTGATCATGAATTATTATTGTTGACAATTATCTATATGATAAATAAGTTGGGAGGCGAAACATTAAGCCCCTATTTTCTCTGTGTTCGATGGATGCTATTTGTTCTAAAAATATGCTTTGAGTGGTAGCAATCATGGAAGACTAAATGATAGTTGAGTATGTGAAGTTTGCTGAATCAAAGCTCTGACATAGACTCTTCCTAAAAATAAGATGAATTGTAATTGTTTGATGACTAATAACACGGTTTGTTAGTTTTCAAGAAAGTTTATGATCTATACTTTAACATGTGAATAGCTTGTTACTTGATCATGAAAAGTTCTATGAGTTGAACTACTGTTATGACATATAATAATGCTAGAAAAGGTCATTGAAATTATCATTGATCAAACTTATGCACCTGCTAGCATTCACACTTCATAAATTATTTCTTTTATCATTTATCTACTCGAGGACGAGCAGGAATTAAGCTTGGGCATGCTGATACGTCTCCAACGTATCTATAATTTATGAAGTATTCATGCTATTATATTATCCATCTAGGATGTTTTATATGCATTTATATGCTATTTTATATGATTTTTGGGACTAACCTATTAACCTAGAGACCAGTGCCAATTTCTGTTTTTTCCTTGTTTTTGAGTTTTACAGAAAAGGAATACCAAACGGAGTCCAATTGACGTGCCGATTTTTGATGATTTTTTCTGGACCAAAAGAAGCCCTCGGAGTAAAAGAGTTGGGCCAGGAGAGTCCCGGGCTGCCCACGAGGGTGGGGGGCGCACCCACCCCCTGGGCGTGGGCCCCTGCCTCGTGGACAACCGGAGACCCCCCTGACGTGAGACCTACGCCAAAAAATCCTATAAATACTGAAATCTCCAGAAAACAGAAGAGATCGGGAGTTCCGCCGCCGCAAGCCTCTGTGGCCACCAAAAACCAATCGGGACCTTGTTCCGGCACCCTGCCGGAGGGGGGATCCCTCACTGGTGGCCATCTTCATCATCCCAGCGCCCTCCATGACAAGGAGGGAGTAGTTCACCCTCGGGGCTGAGGGTATGTACCAGTAGCTATGTGTTTGATCTCTGTTTCTCGTGTTCTTGAGGTGGTACGATCTTGATGTATCGCGAGCTTTGTTATTATAGGTGGATCTTATGATGTTTCTCCCCCTCTACTCTCTTGTAATGGATTGAGTTTTCTCTTTGAAGTTATCTTATCGGATTGAGTCTTTAAGGATTTGAGAACACTTGATGTATGTCTTGCCATGCTTATCATTGGTGACAATGGGATATCACGTGATCCACTTGATGTATGTTTTGGTGATCAACTTGCGGGTTCCACCCATGAACCTATGCATAGGGGTTGGCACACGTTTTCGTCTTGACTCTCCGGTAGAAACTTTGGGGCACTCTTTGAAGTACTTTGTGTTGGTTGAATAGATGAATCTGAGATTGTGTGATGCATATCGTATAATCATACCCACGGATACTTGAGGTGACATTGGAGTATCTAGGTGACATTAGAGTTTTGGTTGATTTGTGTCTTAAGGTGTTATTCTAGTATGAACTCTAGGGCTGTTTGTGACACTTATAGGAATAGCCCAATGGATTGATTGGAAAGAATAACTTTGAGGTGGTTTCGTACCCTACCATAATCTCTTCGTTTGTTCTCCGCTATTAGTGACTTCGGAGTGACTCTTTGTTGCATGTTGAGGGATACTTATATGATCCAATTATGTTATTATTGTTGAGATAACTTGCACTAGTGAAAGTATGAACCCTAGGCCTTGTTTCCTAGCATTGGAATGCCGTTTACGCTCACTTTTATCATTAGTTACCTTGCTGTTTTTATATTTTCAGATTACAAAAACCTATATCTACCATCCATATTGCACTTGTATCACCATCTCTTCGCCGAACTAGTGCACCTATACAATTTACCATTGTATTGGGTGTGTTGGGGACACAAGAGACTCTTTGTTATTTGGTTGCAGGGTTGCTTGAGAGAGACCATCTTCATCCTACGCCTCCCACGGATTGATAAACCTTAGGTCATCCACTTGAGGGAAATTTGCTACTGTCCTACAAACCTCTGCACTTGGAGGCCCAACAACGTCTACAAGAAGAAGGTTGCGTAGTAGACATCAGCGATATAACTTTATTTAAAAATAACGCGCCAACGCATCAAGTCGAACTTTGTTTCATGCACGCGTGGTACATGACCTCCGTAGGTAAACAACCGCTACACGCGTTCAAATTAGCACGTGGGCTGCCATTTCGTATAGAAATGAGCTCCACCATGTACCCGCGCGGGTGTGGCTGGGCACGAAGCGTGAGTACGTGCACGGTGCACCTATTCTCTTCTTGTATATGTACACCACCTATGTGGGGTTGTGTGAGAGAGATACAAGCGTAGAGAGATATAGTGTGTGGGTTTGTGAGAGTTTTTTTAGGGGGGGGGTCAATCAAAAAATGTAACATATGCAATGGGTGTGAAATAGAGTCCTGGATATATCATATATATAGAGGGGGCGATCCACGAGAAGAGAGTGGAGGTATCATCGACTTGAGGTGTCCATATAATCGAAGAGAGGGATGATGTGTGTGTGTGTGCGCGCGCGCGGTCGATAAAGAGTGCCATCGAATTTGTGTGTGCCCATGTCAAAGATATAGAGTGGTTGGCCTACTAGAACGAGAGAGGGGACATGTGCGGTTTGTCTCTGTGGCATAGATACCTACCTACAGCGCTCGACAATCGGTGTGTGGTGGGGGGGAGGGAGGCCTAATTAACTATATAGGTACAATGGCTGGTATATGTGTGGAGGTGGAGAGAGGCCTACCTCATGTTAAGGGAGATCGATCTACCTCATGTATTAAGGGAGATCAATCGGCATCCATGCATATGTGTAGGAGAGGAATAAGGTTGGGAGATAGACAGGGGGATGGCTGCCTGTCTGTGCACGTGCGTGTGAGAGACGGGTCAGGAGGCATGCACGAATGATGAGGGGGGGGCAATATGGTTGTGGTAAGCAGACATAACTACATAGGAAGATCAATCGTCCTTTGTCAGAGAAAGGAGAGACATAACTTGTGAGGTACGTCGATCAATGGGGGGGAATAGTTAAAGTCAACCTAGGTATATATTGGGAGATCGATCGGTATACATGCATGTGTGTGTTAGAAGCAAACGAGGCACGGGGAGAAGGATAGAGAGAGAGGGATGCATCTAGGAGGTGGTGCGAGAGTCATACTATATCGAGGGGGAAGGAGTGTGCGAGTATGAGATCGATGAAAAGAGTGGTGGGAGTGAGGCATGGACGGTGATAAGAGAAGAGGGGAAGCTTGTGTTTGTGCTAGGCACACCTGGCTAGAGAGGCATACCGATCGATGTGTGCCGTAAAGAAGGAGCTGGGGGGGGGGCCTACACACACCGTGGGTGAACGACCTAAAGTGAAAAGACGAATTTGCGCGATGGAGCTAGAGAATGCTGAGGGAGGGTTAGAGGGATGCGGGCGTCTGCATGCACGAGAGAAAGTTAGCGCTAGCTAGCTACAAAGATAAGAGGATTGTGTGGGTGTAAAAGACGAATAGAGATCATACTTCATTATAAAAAGCGAATGCGGATATTTGAAGAATTTATCATAGTGTTTTAAACCGACGCATGTGTGAATATATATAACGGTGATACACATGGTGTGGTTATGAACATGTTATACTACATATAATATATTTTATCTCTACTCTTATAAAAACGGAGTTGTTGATGATGGTGCCATCCTGCAATATAGGCCGTCCGATTTATATCTGACGGATAGGAAGGAAACTATGGCAATTTTGAAAAAAGATACCCACACCCCTCTCCATATTTGCAAATTAGGCCTCCCCTTGATCATGTTGATGTTCTGTGGAACGCATGGGCATCTTGCTAGTACTACGTATAACATACAGAACATTGATCATAATTTGGGCTAATGTGTGGCTTTTGCAGCTCAGGTCTAAATACTTGTCATAATGTAGGGGGCAGGGCACTATACTATGTGTGATAAACACGGTGTACACGTATGGAACATGGTTTAGATTATGAATATATAGTTAGTACATCAAATGTACTATTATTTGGAATCAACATCAAGTGTATTAAAAAAATAGATTTCGAGTTCATGTAGTACACATAGTTCATATCTATCTCTATAGTAATCATGTGGTGTGTTATTAAGGTAATACACGAATGGTGGTTGAAGTTGGCAACAATCATGATTGTAGATTTGTTATTGAAATAGAGAAACGAATTCAAATTCAGTTCGAATTGCAGCGGTAGTATAGACATTTGGAATGCACTAAAATGTTGGTATGAGTAGGTTACATGCATTATACAGCAAGCGAAAAAATTTAATTAGACACAACATGGATTCATACTACCGAATAGCATTTAATTGCACTAAATTGTTGGTATGAGTAGCTTTAAATAGCATTTTTATAGTAAAACGGGGCAAGACTCTCTCTTTGTGTGGTGTGAATAGTTTTATTTTTTTCGTTTTCTTTTTGGTTGAGGGAAGTGCGAATTATTTGGTACGTACAAGTACAATATTACACGTTAAGCTTGCCCCTAAAATTCAACCCGCGCCTTGTTATATCCCGAAAATTTAGATATCATGCTCCCAAAACTGGCGCCTTCACAACCCGCGCCTTGCTATCCCGAAACTACAACGCGCGCGAAAACTCCCTCCAGCTGCCAAATCCCGACACGCGGAATCCCCCTTCTAACCGTGAGTCAAAAGGGCCGCTAGTTCAAATCGGTGCGGGGTACTTTTGTAAAACATCCTACATTTTGGACAAGCGCGTCCCTAAGTCATGGTTCACCCCCTCCCATCGCCTCCTTTTTGCCATTCGAAATCCCAGGCCGCCATAACCTCTCCGCTCCAGCCGCGAAACCCCACCCTCCTCCGTCCGCCACCTCACGGCTGCCCAGCCGGAGCCTCTTCCCCGATGACGTCGTCCACCGCAACAGCTCGACGTCCCTCGTCCACCTCCCTAGATGAGGATCCGTCGTCCATCTCATCGTCCCGCCGGTTCAGCCGCCCCGTCCTCCACCTCCAAGGAGCTGCTCCGACGATCGCCTCGTTTATCGCGGCTGCTCCATCCCCACAGCGCCGCCTTAACCTGCTCCACCAGAACCGCAGCATCCTCAACGACTCCTCGGACGAAGCCGAGGCCTGCTCGGCGCCACCAAAGAGGTTGTACACTCATCGCATCGCACCTTCTCCTTAGCTCGACCTCCCGGCGCCGACGGTGCTCCATCCCGCACCCCCATGGAGCGGCTACCTTGAAGCCGGCGCCGCGGGCGACATCTCCATGGCGGCTCTCCCCCAGTGCGAGGCCCCTTCAGCAGCGGCGTCCATACCAGCCGGATCTGCTGCTGCTACTCTGGCTCTCGATCGCTCGCTCACGCTGCTGCTGCTGCACCGGCTCTCGCTTGATCGCTCGCTCGCCCAGCTGCTGCTGCTCCAGCTCTCGCTCGCGCTGCTGCTGCTCTCTCCCTCGCTCGTGCTGCTGCTCTGCTCCGATTTAGCTACACTTCAGTCGACTGAATCGACTTTTGGGTCAGTCAATTTTCAGGGGGTGGGGGCTCACCGGAGTTAAGGAAGAACCACCCGCAGTGGGGACGGGGCCTCGCCGGAGAGGTACCCGACTATCTATCTTAGGGTTCAGGGTGGGGGGCGGGGGCCTATAGGGCTGGCCGGGGCGGCGGCGGACCGGCGGTAGGGAGTTGTTTCGGGGCGGCGAGGCGGCGCTGGGGCCGGCGGTGGCTGGCGGCTCAGGGGGGTGCAGGTTGAAGATGAACTACAGGCCCTCCCTAAACTACATGTCAAGTGCCTCTCTGCTACCATTGCGTTCAGTTTCGACAGTAACATTCAGATTCCACAATAAATTTCAGTTTCGACAGTTAAGTTCAGAGTCAACAGTTTTTACCTCATCTATTGCAGTCAGGTGGTTTTGGTGATGTAAATTTTACATCTATTTTACATCATCTATTGGAGATGCTATTAGAATCCCACTTGAGATTGACGATGTCTGTCTTGTGTTGCTTCAGCCTTGACGTCTTACGGCTCACCGGGGCTGCTCCAACGATAGAACGATCCATCACAACAGAGCAGTGCCCTGGACGCTGTCTGCAGATTCCTCAAATCTTCCTCCACACCTCCGACAGCCACCTCTGCCTCAACTACTTCAGCGACCAACCCAATGATGCTGAGGTCGACACGGCTACGGCAAAGAGGTTGTACACTTGTTGCATCACTTATTACTATACATTCATGTCGATCCATTAGGGCTATTTTGGTTCCACGGAAAAACATAGCAATAGGGAATTTTCCAATGGCACTCTACTATTCAATTATTCATGCATTTTGTTGAAAGGAATGAAGCAAAACATCCACCTGGACCTACTTTTAAAAATCCTATGCATGAAAACAAGACCAAGTGCATTAGTGGCAGAATAACATTCTAACTCTACACGCTTTCATATGGTTTCACTTTATTTTGGCCATGTTTCTTTGCATTCCTCTGCTCTTCCAATTCCTGTAAACCAAACACCCAAGTTGACAGAAATCATGTGTTTACAAATGCTCTGTTTACCATGTGCATTCCTATCCTATTCCGGTGATTTTCCTATCCCTGCGTTTTTAGAATCATGCAAGCCAAATGAGACCTTACAGAATTACTTCAGTTACAGGTAGGTGTCGAAGGGAACTTTGTGTGGTTTGTCCTGCTCCTGCCGCGACGTCGTCCACCTCACCTGAGGTGCTCCATCGACAGAAACATCCACCAAACCAGACATCACGACCCCTGACCGTCTTTCGCCGCCTCAGATCTCCTTCCCTGTCGCCGGCACCCACCGCAACGGCATCACCATCATCGACTCAGCAGATGAACCTGAGGAGTACACGGGTCCACAAGAGAGGTCGCACTCTTTTGATTCTTCTTATGTTATGCATTGCTTAAAATTACCTGCTACTTTATCGTCCTGTTCACCTCTTGGACTCCAAGTCAGGTCCAAATTAATGTTCAAACTTGAGTTCTAAATTAGTTGTGGGGCAAATATCAAGGAAGCAATGAATAGTATCTCTGTCTAATATCTGGTTCACCTAGGGTATGCCTATGTTGTTCATCTTGGGTGGGAAACAAATAGTAAAGCAATCATCATCTGTCTTTTTATTAAATTAAAGCAATCATCAGCATGCTATCATTATTTTTGGATCCATCCACTGGTTGTTACCATCACTCTAAATTTCTGCATGCTCTCCTTACATAATCTCACCATATTTTTTTTCGTATGCATGTCAGATATTGTACACAGTCATGCTGAACATGTAGAGAAAAAGAGAAGAGTTTTGCGCGGCAATACAATGTCATGCAGACATCGCTCCATGGTGGGTTCAATGGCAAACCCTCCCCACCCCTCTCCAGATTGTAATCCAGAGGAAGATATCTGTTCTGAGGCGGATTTAGACGTCGCTGACCACTCCTATTTACCCCCAAGGTGTTTGCTCTACCTTGGCATGATGATGTTAGTCATATCATGCATATGTTGCCTTGCAGTGCCTACTTTTGAAATCATATATGTCATCTGCTTAGTTTAGACATGTTTTGTAATGCCACCTGTTTAGTTTCTATATCATATATGGGAATTGTGCAGTCTCATGTCTTTTAGCCAGCCATAATATACGTGAAATGTGCAATGCCACCCTGTTTAACCAGGCATCATATATTTGAATGATATCTTGCCCATCCTTTTCTTCATTACATTTCCATTTGTCGATAATGTTTGTACATTAAACTACTGTTCCTGTGAATCAGCCATTTGGGTGGGAGATTGAAAAATCTGGAGTGAAAACAAGGCCTTCAGAGCAGACAGTGCTACCTGTCGAAGCAGATCTCTTGTTGGGTCCCGATAGCTCCTCAGAGATGAATTCAGAGACAGATGACCAGTCCTATTCCCCCACCGAGGTGTATGCTCTAACTTGGCACGGTTATACTGCTCGTATCATGCATATGGTGTCTTGCATTGCATAGATTAGACATCATATACACAATATTCAACACCATGTTCTTAGTTCAGACATCATATCTAATGCCCTCTGTTTAGCATATAAATCACATATGTGAATTAAATGATGCGATCCTGATTACTTAGATAACATGTAGGTGAATTATATCATGCGATCCTGTTTAGTTATTCATCATATCTTTGAATTATGTTATGCTATGCTATCCAGTTTAGATAGACATCATATATGTGAAATTATGTCATGCTATCCGTTTTAGTTAAACAATATACATGTCAACTATTTCATGCCCTCTTTTTCCACACTATCTATTGCATCTGTCTCTCATACAATGTCTGTACATTCAACTATGTTTCCTGTTTATCAGCCATTTGAATTGGAGCGGGTGATGCCAGCATCTAGCGGACTAAAAACACGGTCTTCAAATAAAACAGTGCTACATCTTGGTGGAGATAGCACCCCGGTTGTACATGCACGAGAACCAACCCTACCACACATAACCCAAACTCTCGCAGCTTGTACCCCTACTACGATGGACAGAGAACCAGCTTCACCCAATCTAACCCCAACCCCAGCAGATAGTAACCCAGTTCCTGCTGACACAGCACCATCTCCACCACAGAGCTCCCAAACAAGAGTAGTTAGTAAGGCAGCTCCAGTTCCCAAAGGGCCAGTACTACCACGGCGAACCCCAACTCCACCAGTTAGTACGCCTATTCCTGTGGAGGAAGCACAACCAGCTAGTCGTAGTTTAGCTTCTATCGCATTTGATGTTGTTAAATCATATGTGTGTATCTTCCCATCTTGGAAATATTATACTAAAGATGAAGGAAAATGCCATTTGCAGGTGTTTGTCCAGGAGTTATGTGTAAGTAATGTTATTCATGGCAATTACTTTGCTTTGTCCCATACATCCTACCTCCATGATGGTTATAATATAGCAAATTTTCCCATTTTTCTCTATAGAGAAGGACCGATTTGGAAACTCGGGATGAGGTAACATGTGCTAATACCTCTGCTATCTTCAAGAATGCTTGGTGGCAGTATCGGAATTACCTGAAGAAAACGTACTTCACCGGCAAAGAAACTCATCAAATTCCCTTACGTTCTCCTGAGACACATTTACTGGACGATGACTGGGAATGCCTTGTTCTGTACTGGTCCCGAACCAAGAATGTGGTAAGGTCTATGAGCTCATTTTCTATTTTTAAGTACTATATTCTTGCGTCTTACTGTACTCTGTTCATGTAGAACAAGTGCCTAAACCTGAAGAACAACTGTTCTAATTTAAGATTCCATTGCTATCATAGTTCAAAACAGTGTTAGGCGTTAATTGTGCGTTTTGCCACCGCCTTGCGCTTTACTGACCAAAGCGCATGCTTATGCGCAGTTATGCACAGATTAAGCGTAGTTATGCGCAATGCGTTTTGCCAACGCCTAGAGCCTAGGCGTGCTTATGCACTCGCTTAGGCGCGCCTTTTTTAACTATGATTGCTATCGTGCATACTGCTTTGCTCTTGTATCACTGTATTTACTCTACAAACTTATTTTTAAATTGAAGGGTCCAATCAAAACTGCAATGGCACAGCAGGTGTGTTCACGCATGTTTCTTTAACAGGCTTGCCCTTATCAATAGCTCTGTTGATTTCACTTTTAATTGTGTATACAGTTGACTTCTCATATCATGCACGTTACTAGCATCACAACAGAGCCAATAGTGTTGTTGTACATGTAGACCCGTGGTACCCATCTGAAATCTTGTTGTGCCGTGTAGTTTCCCACGCTTTGTATTCTTTCACTACTGCTTTGTCTTGAACTGATATGATTTGAATCGTGTCTCTATTTTGATTTGGCAAGACAATGCAGTGACCATAGGACATAGATATATGTTTGTTTGATGCTTTTATGATGTACTAGTACTTGGCGATAGAAGACTTGGTAGTTTAATCCTGTCCACCTTACTAATGAACAGGTTCGCCGAAATGAGTTTCATATACTAGTACATGCTAAACTGTTATGTGTCTGCTTGTTTCTTCTTTTAGAATGCTGACAGAATATTTGGGGAAGAGTGCCTTATTAAGAAATGGTAAAGGAAGTAATGAAGATAAGGTTCAGGATAGTGACACATCCTTGTTGGTCTCCAACAAAGCTGATAAAACAGCTAAGGAAGACTATCTCGAAGACAGTGAGACAACCCCAAAGTCCTGTCTTGGTTTAGTGTTGGAGTTACTGGCCACTACCGCTTGCACAAGCTATTCAAACTCACTATCTGAATCAGTTCGGTTTCTTAAGTCTCAACTACAAGCTGAAAGACATCGATTAGCTGTGCTATGACAAGAAGTGGAAGGACTGTGGAAGTCCCTGGAGCATTCAGATGCATACTTTCTGGTGCAATAGCAAGCGTTGGAGGATTTTAGTGCCAAACAGGACAAAGCTAATAAGCTTGCTAAGCTTATTGCCAGCATGGTGGATACCACGTTTCTTGAGCTCTTATGAAGTTGTTTCAGTTATGCTCTTGTTTTGCTGCCGCGTTTATTTGCACTGGTGGCCAATTTTGACGTCCAGTGTATGCCGCATTTATTTGCACTGTTAATAACGGGCCGACTGTAACCACGGGCTGAATTTGGCCCACAAGCAGAAAATGACAGTAACGGGCCATAAGTAACCGAATGCTGGAAATGAGCCCAAGAATAAATGGGCCCTGAGAAGGCCGAAAGATATCATGGGCTGGAAACAGCCCAACGGAATAATGGGCCGTTAATGGGTATAAAGTGATACACTGTTCATTACGGGCCAGTTTTACCACGGGCCGTTAAGGGGCCGAGGGTTACTAAGGGCCTTATATGGGCCGAAAGACGTCATGGGCCATACATGGGCCGGAAGTTAAAACGGGCTGGAATTATATTGGACGGCTCAGATGACGCTACTGGGCCTAATTCGGATAGGCCGTAAACGGGCCCTAGGAAGCGGGTTGTAAATGGGCTATATGCGAACAGGCCGTTAACAGGCTTGCCGTGGGCCAGCCCGCCACCTTTTGACCAAGTCAAACGGGCCGGCCTTTTCACACGAATGGGCCTCTGTTGGGCCGTGCCACGTGTCGACGTATCATAGGCGCTTTGGGTCAAATGAGTGGATGACATCTGTCCCAATGGTGAGCCGACACGTGTTTCCTCCAGCCAATGATGATTTTACACGTGGAAAATCCCCATTGGTCGGGGCTGTTAACGGGTTATCGGATCCAAAACCGGACCCGATAGCTTAACGGCGTTCCATTACGGTGGATGCCACGTGTCGGTCACCCTTGACGAAAGCACTTCTGTGACGCGCGATTTATCGTCATGGAAGTGGACACTTCCGTGATGATAATTTTGGTAATGTCATGGAACACTTCTACGATAGCACAGGTATGACTATCTTGATTCTATCATAAATTTGTCATGGATGTACATGCATGACAGAAAACGTGACCTACTGTGACAAACACGTATCATCACGGAAGTGTATTTTTTTGTAGTGGAAGTCCAGAGCGGCCTTTTCAAGCAGAACCGTAATCCGGCTGCCGAGCCTCGGGACATCATAAAGAGGGTCTGGACTACGGTGCACCAGGACAACGCGGCTCATCAAGAGCTCGACTAGCAATTTGGCCTCCGTCCCAGCCACGATCAGGCAGTGGCATTCGTACCACGCGTACATAATTACGCACTCAAAATCCCATGGGCATCGACGGAGGAACAAAAATCTTGTGATCCTCGGTTCGGCTTGACTGATCCCGGACTGTCGGAACACGGGTTCCGGCAAAACCCTTAAGGTTCAAACTCTGGGGTGCGCGTGAAGTTCTTTCCCTCCTACCGATCCACGCCCTAGCTTACTAAGATCTCGCGGACGAACTCGACGAACTCGCAACACAAAGACACAAGATTTATACTGGTTCGGGCCACCGTTGTGGTGTAATACCCTACTCCAGTGTGGTGGTGGTGGATTGCCTCTTGGGCTGATGATGAACAGTACAAAGTGAAGAACAGCCTCCTGAGGTTGAGGTGTTCTTGAGCTCTGCGAGCTTGTGGGTGAGAGGATGGAAGAGGGAATCGCCCCCCCTACTGTGGTGGCTAGTTCTACTTATATAGGCCCTAGTCCTCTTCCCAAATATTGAGCGGGAAGGGAGCCAACAACGGCCAATTTGAAAGGGGACATCTAGTACAACTTATCCTGACAAAAGCGGTCTTCGCCTACAAAAGGCTCTGGTGGTGACGCCACCTTGGGCTCCATGGTGACCTCCGTGTTGCCGTCCTGCTGGTCTTGGTCTCGTTCACTGATATGGAAACCTTTCCCTGATGCCTCGGTACTCCGCGACTGCGCTTGACTCCTTAGCACCAAAGGGGGAACAAGGACACTACGCGTGCTGGCGCCGACCTGGCACCCGCCTAATCTTGATCGTCATGGCTTACGTCACGAGAACCTCGCGAGGTTTGCCCTGACTTGATCTCTCCGCTCCTCGCGAGCCAACCTGGTGAGGCTGCTCCTGAGGAGGTCTTGTGTCGTCCGCCTCGCGAGGTTTGGCTCCTCGCGAGGGTCTTGAACGTCTTGTTGGTGAAGATGGGTCGTACAAGCCCGCTAGCACAGCCACGCCATGGGCCGCAGGCAGGCAAGTCTGGGGACCCCCGTTCCCAGAACGCCGACAGTAGCCCCCGGGCCCAAGGCACACTCGGGCTTGGCTTCGAGGCGAAGCCAAAGGTCAAGTGCGGAGCGCCGCGGGCCCCAAAAGCCTGTGGCCCCGGTCGACGTGTGGTGGTTGATTGGACATGGGCGTCTCCGCTTCCCCATGCTGCCTTGCAGTCCGCCTGGCTATGCGGCCCCCGCTACCTACACAGTTATTCTTCCATCGTCCATGCCTTTCCTTCTCAATCATTCTGCTTCCTCGAGACTCCGCTCCTCCTCTTCAATCTGACCTGCACTCTGCCCGCTTCATCGTCATGGTGCCGAAACAAGCAGACAAGGGGAAGAAGCCTCTGTCCTCGCCGAGTGCGCCTCCAGCCGCCGAGCCTGCAATCGACCGGTCCCTAGTGCTCAACGATGAGGTCATGGACAAGGTGCGTCCCATGCTCACCACCAGCTTCAACGCGTGGGGGAAGACGGTGGCTTGGCCTGCGTCTCGCGCTCGCATTGCCCGGGCGGCCATCGAGGTCCCAATCTTCATCGACGCCCTTTGGGCCGGCCTGATTCCCCCTTTCTCCGCCTTCTTCAATGCGGTGCTTGAACATTACCAGATCCACATGCTGCATTTCGACACCCAATCCGTGACTCTCCTTGCCGTCTTCGCCTTTGTGTGCGAGGCCATGGTGGGCATCGCTCCTTCCGTGGCCCTTCTCCGTCATTTCTTCTCACTGCATCTGGTGGATCATCGGAAAGCTCGGGGTGCGTGAGCTTCCAGGCTGTGGCCACGACGGCGGGCGCGGGGATCGACTTCGAGCTTCCTCCATCCATGAGTGAGTTTCGGACATGCTGGGTGTTTGTGGACGCCGGGGTGCTCTGCCCTCTGCTCCACTCTCCGTCAGCATCGGCCGTTCCCAGCTCTGGTTGGGGCCACGAGAAGCTCGTGAGCCCCCGTCTCGTCCCCGTCTGGCTTAGGCTGAGGAGGTTGAAGAACCGCGGCATGACCGCGCCTATGGTGGTGAAGGAGTTCGTCAGACGCCGAGTCGCTCCGCTTCAGCGCCATTCTCGCCCGATGTGGGCCTTGCTCAGCAGTCAGGACCATATGAGTTTTCAGGAGTCCGGGCTCCCTCTTAAGACGCGGCAAACAGTGCTCGAGGTCCTGACAGGTGTCCCTTCGCCGGACGACATGCCTGAGAAGAGTTGTCTGCTGTACTGCTACACGAACAAGGCTGCATTTTTAGAGAGCATGCCTCCCTTTGATGAGTGGGGACTGCTCCCGGACGGCCTGGTGGGGTCCCGCGAGAACCCCGTCGTCATGGCTCCCTCCTTTGCCGCCAGCGTCGAGCTCGTCCCAAGTGTGGGTGCAGGGGGGCGAGCTCCGACGGAAGCTGCTAGCCTGAGTGCTGAGGCGCATGTGCCGCCTGGGGATCTTGGGGCGTCGTCCTCGAGAGCTCGTGATTCCTCCCCTGGGGCATCAGTTGCGGAGGCAACACAGCACGTGGCTCCCGAGACCGAAGCTCCGGAGGCCTCGGGGGGTCGTGGTCAAACGGCACCCAACTGCTCTCCTCAGCTCGGCGCTCCTGAAGCTGTCCCTTCGAGCGCTTCCCCGGCTGCGCCCCGTGCCGGCCGCCACGTACAGCGCTTCGGCCGGCTTTGCGTGAACTTCGAGGAGCTCCGCAAGAGGAAAGGATCCCCGATTAGCAGTGGTATCTTCGGGCCATTGAAGCGGAGGAAGTACACCGCCGTTGACGAGTAGGTACCTCATCTTTGTGTCTTCTTGAGTGTTGCCTCCCTTCCTCATGTTGGTCCTTCAGGGTCCCTTCTGTCAGGGCCGCCGTGTACCCCGAGAAGCAGCTCCCTCTTTCCTCGACTCCCCCAGCGGCCTTGAGCGCTCCGAGTCTGCATGATGTCCCTGGAGCAGGGTTGGTTGGGGGCGCGCTTGCCTCCATGGTGCATTGATCCTGCGGCCCCGTGGTCCCTTCCCCATGGCCTGGCGTGGAGCTTGGCGGGCGTGCCCAAGACCCCTCCTCTCGTCATGGACAATGGCTGGTTGGCTTCGGTCTTCGGTTCCTCTTCAAGCAGCGGGCCCCGTCTGGCCGGGGCCCCTCGCGAGGCCTGGCTGGCACCTGGGGCGGCACCAGCCCCCAGCCCCCTGCTGAGAGGGGCGCGCCACTTCATGCCCCGCCTGCAGCCCCCGAGGCGGAGGACGAGGTGGGCTGCACATTTGAGCTCGAGCGCGAGCGAAGCATCGTTCGCCACAAGCTCTTCCAGGAGGCGATGAGTGCGATGAGCCGTCTTGGCGGTGAACTTGCGGACGTCGACACACGCCTCAAGGATGAGGGTCTTCGGCTGGTGGAGGAACGGAGCAAGCTGAAGGTGGCCATCAACCTTGGCTGCCATCAGCGCGATCTTGACAACACGAAAGCCAAGGCGTCCCTCAAGGTTTCTCGTGAGGCTTGCTCTCGTGCTCTAGAGGAGGCTCGCGAGGCTGACCGCCGTCGCGAGGCTGCAGAGAAGCGCGCGTGGGAGCTCCAGGCCTGGAGTGCGTCCCTCGAGCAGCAGGTGGAGGCGCGCAAAGCCGCCCTTGCGTCGCTGAGGGGGATACCCGCCGAGGAAGAAGAGGTCCGGAAGCGCGAGGAGGCGTTGGCTCTGGAAGCCGTGGAGCGTAGTCTCGAGCTTGAGCAATTGGAGACGAGGGAGCGTCAAGTCGCCCACGCAGAAGATGCTGTTGGGGCTCGCGATGCCAAGGTCCAGGAGGAGGTCGACCGCCGAGTGGCCGAGGTTCGCGCGGACCTCGTGGGTTGGCACGATCTGAAGCTGAAGCTCACGGAAACGGAGGCAGCGGGCAGGACCGCCGCTCTTAGGCCCAGGTTGGCTGAGGCGTGAGGAGACCACGGCTGCCGCCCTGGTCACGGCGCAGGCGGACTTGGCCTTCGCCCGCGCCGAGCTGCTTTCTCTTCAGAAACGGGTTGACGATGCCAAGGCCGTCGCGCGGCAAAACAGGGAGGAAGTGCTTCAACGGCGGTCGCTGGAGCGCGTGCACGCCCCCATGCTTCAGGACCTTCAGAACAGGGCTAATACCGCCCTGGGCTACATCTGTGACGAGAATGCACCGCACCCCCACTCGAATGACTACGCCGGTCACCTGAGCTTCTTTACCAATGTGGTGACGCGCCTGGAAGCCGGGTCTGATAGGGCTCGCCAGCTTGTGGAAGAGAGAAGTCGGGACCTGCTCGGGCGCGCGTTCTCCCGTGTCTTCAGCCATGTTTGGAACTCCTTCCGCGACTTCGACTTCGAGGCCTCCATTGCCCCCGTACCGCAGGCCATTCGAGGTGACCTGGCACGATGGGTGGAGGACAACGTGGACGCGCTGGTCAGGGCCTTCGCTTCCGAAGACGAAGCGGTGGTGGTCACGGCAGACGAAGGTGACGTGGTCAACAACGGCGATGCCGGCGTCGCCGAAGGTGACGACGATGCCGGCGAAGATGATGATGACGCGAGCGACGCGTCCGAAGGCGATGCGGCGAGCGACATATATGGCTGATCCCATGTTCCACTGCTGTTTTATCCTGTATGCAAAAACTCGGGCGTGGCCCCTAAAGATTGTGAGAGCATTTTTAGAGGGGGAGCCCCTCGTGCAAACAAACCACTGTCTTTATTCCTTCATGTCAAGCCGAGTATGTACCTTCGAGGATCCGCGGGCCCGGCGGCAAGCTTGCCGGTGCGGCTTACCTTAGCCAAGTAAGCCCCCATGCTGGGTCGTGAGATCGTGAGCTCCTGAGAAGCTCCTGGGGGATCCATTGGCTCGCCCGAGAGGGCTTCGCGAGAATCTGACGTCGACCATGGTGCCGACGCGCATGGCGCGTATGCTTCGCCCTGCCCCGCTCGCGAGGAGCCCACGAGGGGGAGGCAGCGATCGTAAGGCTCGGGGTAAGGCAAGAACCAGATAGCAAGAAATCGCTCAAACGAGAAAAGGTACCCCCCGCGCGCTTCAATGAAAGTTCAACTTCAACTTAAATCCAAATCCAGAGGGCAAGGTTACAGAAAAGATATCCAAAGCAAATGGCCGCGTCCGGCGCCTAGTCTAGTCTTCTGGTCTTCAAGTCTTCTCACAAGCGCGGAGCTAAGTGCTGCCACTGGGCGTGGGAGGGAGCCCCCGAGGCCCGAGGGCGGCTCTCCGGAGACTCCGGGGCGTGTACAGCCCCACTCATTATTACATGAGAGTGTCACATGCGGCAATCTTCACAGGCACTGGGCCTTCTTCACAGGTACCGGCCTTGCTTCATATCACCAGACAAGGGCCCCGCCTTGCACCACCCTTGACCACCTTTGAGTCGACCGGCAACCAGGACAAGACAAAGGGGGGAAAGGGGACGCCAGCGGCGCCCTCGGCGACCACGGGTCCTCTACCGGGGAAAGGCTCGCCGGCTGCTCCCCGGCAGAGGGCCTACCTCCTGGTGGCGCCTGGCTTTGCACGACGTGGGAAGGGGCCATGCTCCTGGCTCCCTCCATGCAGCCCCAGCGTGCTTCCCCTGGAGGAAGGGGGGCTGCCGTGCCGGGGTCGTCGGCTGACGTTGTGACCTGATTCACTTGCAGCCCATGGTTAGTGTAAGCCTGCTCCTGAGAGATTAGTGGTACCCTGTAGTTGTTGTTGCAGGCGCGGTCATCGTGGTTCCCCGTTAGCTCCTGTGAGGCCTCAACTTCTAGCGCCTCTTCTTCCCATCCTTCTCCGAGGAATGAGCCAGGGTCGTCTGCCGGCGTGTACTCTTGGTCCATCATGCGGGGCACATAGGCCTCCGAGGCTGTTACCCCGAACACCTCGACGTAGTGCCCCACACTCCACGTTGCCCGGCCCAGCGCGGTGTCCTGAGGATGATAGCGCGATGCCTCGTTGGGACCATGGGAGGCAACGCTCATGCCCGTGCTCATCGGAGGCGGCGTGGGGGCAACGGGACACTGGCACCGCCGGCCGTGTTGGTGTCGATGGAGCCCCCAGGCACACCCGACGACGCGTGGTTGCGGCGAGGCCCGCCGTGAGATCCAGTAGCGGCCCGAGAAGGAAGCAGATAGCAGAAGGGCGGCGCTCCTGACGCCGCCGCATCCAGCAGCTCGGCGACACGTTCCAGCAGTGCATCCCGGCCGCTCTCCATTAGTCGGCACCGCAGCAACTCCCGCGCCACTGTGAGCGCGGCCTGCATGTTCGCCTGCTCCCGTCGGGTGTGTGGCGCCGTTGCTGCGGCGTGGCTTGCAGCCCTTGCAGCGGCTCGCGCTTGTCGTGGAGTGAGGGTGGATGGCGCCTGGTCGCGCCGCCCGCGCCCGGTGGTGTTAGGTGGCACCCGTGCCGCCTGGAGCGCGGGGCTGAGGTCTTCATGGGCAGGTGGCACCGCCCAAGCGGGCCAGGCTGCCCAGCGGTCGGAGTCGGCCCTCAGGCGCCGGACATCTGGTCCACGGAGCGTCGGCGGATCGATTGGCGGGGAAGAGGCTCCGGCGCACCCCTACCTGGCGCGCCAAATGTCGGATCACGGGTTCCGGCAAAACCCTTAAGGTTCGAACTCTGGGGTGCGCGCGAAGTTCTTTCCCTCCTACCGATCCATGCCCTAGGTTGCTAAGATCTCGCGGACGAACTCGACGAACCCGCAACACAAAGACACAAGATTTATACTGGTTCGGGCCACCGTTGTGGTGTAATACCCTACTCCAGTGTGGTGGTGGTGGATTGCCTCTTGGGCTGATGATGAATAGTACAAAGTGAAGAACATTCTCCTGAGATTGAGGTGTTCTTGAGCTCTGTGAGCTTGTGGGTGAGAGGATGGAAGAGGGAATCGCCCCCCTACTGTGGTGGCTAGTTCTACTTATATAGGCCCTGGTCCTCTTCCCAAATATTGAGCGGGAAGGGAGCCAACAACGGCCAATTTGAAAGGGGATGCTAGTACAGCTTATCCTGACAAAAGCGGTCTTCGCCTACAAAAGGCTCTGGTGGTGACCCCGCCTTCGGCTCCATGGTGACCTCCGTCTTGCCGTCCTGCTGGTCTTGGTCTGGTTGCACTGATATGGAAACCTTTCCCTGATGCCTCGGTACGTCGCTACTGCGCTTGCCTCCTTAGCACCAAAGGGGAAACAAGGACACTGCACGCGCTCGCGCCCGCCTGGCACCCGCCTGATCTTGATCATCATGGCTTACGTCACGAGAACCACGCAAGGTTTGCCCTGCCTTGATCTCTCCACTCCTCGCGAGCCAACCTGGTGAGGCTGCTCCTGAGGAGGTCTTGTGTCGTCCGCCTCGCGAGGCTTGGCCCCTCACGAGGGTCTTGAACGTCTTGTCGATGAAGATGGGCCGTACAGGCCCGCTAGCACTGACATGCCGTGGGCCGCAGGCAGGCAAGTCTGGGGACCCCCGTTCCCAGAACGCCGACACGGACACACAAATACTTTTACTATTTCCTTTTCCCTTTTTCAGGTTTCTTTTACATAGGCCCTCTTGGACGGCCTAACCATCAGTCCTGTAAAAGGATAAAAACACCAGGATGGCAAGAAGCACAGGCGTATAGGGGAAGTTCTAGAGGTCACTCTACGTATTGTCAGGACCCACACGCAGCTCGCCTCTGGTCATGGCATGTTAAATAGCCGGCCGCTTATCGCACTATTTGTATTAGTGCGCTTTGACGCATTAACTCAATATAATGCAAACAGTTCGTGGCTCAAGTCTAAGAGCCCAAGATATCACCTCTGCTTTCTTTCTGTTTTCCTTTAATAATTCATCTTTTAGCACCCGTACGCTTTGGTACGTTTCATATTTGCCAGGGGCTTTATAGTACCCCACAACATGGCGATAAAAGTCCGAACACTTTTCAGTTCGGCACCCCGAATTTAGCATTATATGCATTGGCTCCGAATCATGTCTTTGGTCAATAGTTGGGTTGCCTGGCTCCTGTGCTTGCTACCTTACGTTCCGCTATATCGGCTAAGGTAGTAAAGGTAGAACTGCTGCGATTGTGCCCTGGTTTATTCAAAGGAGCACCTCAGTAGAGAAAGCCGAAAACTGACTGTCATGATACGGCGAGAGCCGGTCAGCTGTTTGAGAGGTTGAAAATCGTTAGAGATTTTTTTCCCGCATTATGCGAAGGGTCGGTACTTCCCGATCAGACGCTCATAGCACTCTGGTTCGAAAACTAGGGGCTGCGCCTATGTTTTATTGTAGAACTCCTATGGCTAAGTGAGGGCGTTTAAGCCGCATAGTCTGATTGCCGGGTTCGTTGCGCTAAACAACTCCTTCAAGGACCATACAATTGGATCAAGATTGTTTAGATTCCATCCCGAACACCCCCGTACTACCTACGTCGGGGCAGAAGCCAATGACTGGCCAACCCTCAGATTCCATACAACACGGCCGCACAGAAGGAAAAAATTAAAACATAACAAAAGTTATATTACAAACTGACTTTGTTTCATCATACAAGGCAAAGACAACACGAATGTTTTCATTCGAAAATAATGTCCTGCCCACACCGCACTGCTACAATGCGAGACCCCTCCAGGACATCCGCGAAATAGCGCTAGGGTGTGCGGTGCTCCTTGCCCTCTGGCGGCCCTCGGGCCAGCTCGACGGCGTTCATCTTCAGCCATACGAGCACCCTCAATATAGGCCAATCGCTTGACGATATCCAGCCGAGGACAGGCGTCCACCATCCGCCTCACGAGTCTGAAGTAGCTGCCGGACATAGCTTCGGCTGGCCATAGCCGGATTATCAAATCCTTCATGGCTAGTTCGGCCACCCTATGTAGCTCCACTAGCCGTTTCAGCTGATCGGTGAAGGACACTGGATGCTCTGGCACAAGATATTGCAACCAGAATAGCTTCTCCGTAGAACTCCCTTCTTCGGCTCGGAAGAACTCTGCGGCGTCGGACACACTTTGCGGCAAATCAGCAAAAGCCCCTGGAGAACTCCAAATCCGGGTTAGTAAAAGATACTTCCTCTCCGCATATTTGCTTTGCATACTGAATGCCTTACCCGCCGCAATCTTCCCTGCCTCCTGGACCTCTTGGAGGGCGCCCTGGGCCTCGTTCCGGGTCGTCTCCGCGCTCTGACGAGCCTTGGAAAGTTCGGCCTCTTTAGCCGATGCATCACGCTCCAAGGTCTCGCACTTCTTCACCGCGTCGCGGAGCTCTTGTTGGACCTCGCCGACCCGGGCCTTGAGCTTCTTACGGGCAGCCTGCTCCTTGACGGCCTTCTCCTCGGCTTCGCCCAGGGCCTTTTTCAGGGCCTCGACCTCGGTCGTTGCCCCTATTTATATCAAGAGACTTCGATCAATACATATCATCCCACTCTTTTCAAATACTTCCTGGGTTATTACATACCTTGATTCTCGTGGAGCTGCCTCTTCACCTGGCCGAGCTCCTCCTCGGCCTGCTCCAGTCTCCTCTTAAGTTCGGAGACTTCGGCAGCACGTGATCCCGTGGCCAGCAGTGACGCCTGCATTCACATTCCAGACAAATTTAGTTAGTCCCCTGCAATAAAGGAATGATCCTCTTTCCGGTTTTTCTTTCCGAACACCGGACAGTGTCTCAGGGGCTACTGTCTATATGGGGATTTTCTCTTTTTTGCTTCGCTTACCTCAAAAACTGTCAGCAGGCTGCTGCAGGCTTCGGTTAGTCCGCTCTTGGCAGACTGAACCCTTTCAATCACCGTGCCCATAAGAACACGATGCTCATCCACAATGGAAGCGCCTCGTAGCGCCTCCAACAGATCATCTGGCGCCCCTGGTTGGATAGGGGTCACCGGTGGAATAGGCATACCCCCTTCTTTCGAAGCAGGCGGCGTGCCGGATTCCGGAGCTGTATCGGTCTCCGGAATCAAGTCCGGTTGAGGGCCGAACCGAGTACGGCCCTCCTTCCCAGTCTCCCGGGGGATTGGTTCCCCCTGGTGTCCGGCGACGGGGGCTTCACCTTCGGGCGCTTCTCGAGACTCTCCCAGGCCTGGGAAGGTCCGTTGGGAGAGCACCTCGCCGTCCCGTTTGGCCTTGGGAGAGTAAGCGGCTGGCGGTGTCTCGCTGGCCATCTCCCTTGGGTCCAGCGAACCTCTTGATAACGATCGCTGGGAGCTGTCGTGGGCCGGACTATAATAACATAATTGATCACGTCAATACAACAAGGAGGAGAGGTTAGATCTATGGGCATGTATGAGTCTTAGCACTTACGATGCGGCCCGGGGCTTAGTGCAGGGGCGTCGCTCCGTACTGCTGCCAACGTCCCACGCGGTTTTGACCGCAAGGGCGCTCTTCCCCTTCTTGGGCGTTCCCGCCTCCAGATTCGTGGAAGCCGTCCTCTTCTTATTTCCCTCCTCGGGGGGAGGGTTGTTCTCCTCCTCCTCTTCCTCGTCGTCATCCTCAGGGACGGAGGATTGGGTCTCTTCGTCTTCGGACGTCACGTCCGAAGCACCCTTGCGACGGGGGCCGCTTTTGGCCCCCTTGGCCTTCTTCTTGGCCTTCTTCTCCGACACCTTATAGGGTGCTGGCACCAGCATCTTCGCTAAACGCGGGATGACCGGTTCTTCAGGTAGCGGAGCCGGACACTGGATCCGCTTCGCCCTCTCCATCCAGTCCTGAAGAAGCCATGATAAAAGCTCAGACATCATCCTCGAAACAGGCAAGTGGGGGATGCGTTAAAAAATAAGATACCTCGCTGGCGAGATGGTTAATGTCGTGACCGCGGTCTGATTCTATGGCCGGCGGCTTCTCGTTGCCCTTAAAGAGCAACTTACAGGCGCCTTCATGAGTGGTCTCGAAGAGCCTCTTCACAGTATGGTGCTTCTTCGGATTGAACATCCATAGAGGGGGGCTTCGGCTTTGACACGGAAGAATCCGGCGAACTAGCATCACCTGGATTATATCGACAAGTTTGACATCCTTGTCCACCATGCTTTGAACGTGCGTCTGCAGCGCTATCAGCTCGTCTGACGAACACCAGTTCGGGCTCTTCTCGACCCAGGAGGTGAGCCGCATTGGGGCACTGATAACCCACAAGTATAGGGGATCAATTGTAGCCTCTTTCGATAAGTAAGAGTGTTGAACCCAACGAGGAGCTAAAGGTAGAACAAATATTCCCTCAAGTTCTATCAACCACCGATACAACTCTACGCACGCTTAACATTCGCTTTACCTAGAACAAGTATGAAACTAGAAGTACTTTGTAGGTGTTATTGGATAGGTTTGCAAGAATATAAAGAGCACGTAAATAAAAAGTAGGGGCTGTTTAGATAAAGACACAACTAAATTAGTTTTAGTAAAGTGATTTTTGTTACGAGAAAGTTATTTGTCCCTAGGCAATCGATAACTAGACCGGTAATCACTACTGCAATTTTATATGAGGGAGAGGCATAAGCTAACATACTTTCTCTACTTGGATCATATGCACTTATGATTGGAACTCTAGCAAGCGTCTGCAACTACTAAAGATCATTAAGGTAAAACCCAACCATAGCATTAAAGTATCAAGTTCCCTTTATCCCATACGCAAACAACCTACTTACTCGGGTATATGCTTCTGTCACTCACGCCACCCGCCATAAGAAAATCATGAACATATTGCAAACCCTACAGCGGGAATCCCTCACGCTTGCGCGACACGGAGAGCACCATAGGACAGCACCAACAATAAAACATGCAACTCAAACCAATCACGATCATCAATTAACCCATAGGACAAAACGGATCTACTCAAACATCATATGATAGCCATACATCATTGGGAAATAATATATAGCGTTGAGCACCATGTTTAAGTAGAGATTACAGCGGGTAGAAGAGGGGTTACACCGCTGCATAGAGGGGGGAAGAGTTGGTGATGATGGCGGTGAAGTTGTTGGTGAAGATTGCGGTGATGATGATGGCCCCCGGTGGCACTCCGGCGCCACTGGAAGCGAGGAGGAGAGAGCCCCCTCCTTCTTCTTCTTGCTTGACCTCCTCCCTAGATGGGAGAAGGGTTTCCCCTCTGGTCCTTGGTCTCCATGGCATGGGAGGGGCGAGATCCCCTCCGAGATTGGATTTGTCTCTCTGTCTCTCTCTGTTTCTGCGTTCTTGTATTCTGCCTTTTCACCGTTTCTTATATATCCGGAGATCCGTAACTCTGATTGGACTGAAACCTTTGCCCAGATTTTTCTCCAGAAATTAGCTTTCTTGCGGCCAAAGAAGAGCAGCAACCGCCTTATGGGGGGCCCACGAGGGTCAGGGGCGCGCCCAGGGGGGCAGGCGCGCCTCCCTGCCTCATGGCCCCCTCGGGCACCGTCTCGCGTTGATTCTTCTTCCCATATTTCACAAATATTCCAAAAATATTCTTTGTCCGTTTTTATCCCGTTTGGACTCCGTTTGATATGGGTTTTCTGCGAAACATAAAACATGCTACAAACAGTAACTGGCACTGGGCACTGGATCAATATGTTAGTCCCAAAAATAATATAAAAAGTTGCCAAAAGTATATGAAAGTTGTATAATATTGGCATGGAACAATCAAAAATTATAGATACGACGGAGACGTATCAGCATCCCCAAGCTCAATTCCTGCTCGTCCTCGAGTAGGTAGATGATAAAAAAAGATAATTTTTGATGTGGAATGCTACCTAGCATAATCTTGATCACATAATCTAATCCTGGCATGAATATTAAGACACGAGTGATTCAAAGCAATAGTCTATCATTTGACATTAAGACAATAATACTTCAAGCATACTAATAAAGCAATCATGTCTTTTCAAAATAACATGGCCAGAGAAAGTTATCCCTACAAAATCATATGGTCTGGCTATGCTCCATCTTCACCACACAAAGTATTCAAATCATGCACAACCCCGGTTTCAGCCAAGCAATTGTTTCATACTTTAGTATTCTCAAACTTTTTCAACTTTCACGCAATACATGAGCGTGAGTCATGGATATAGCACTATAGGTGGAATAGAATATGATGGTGGAGGTTTATGTGGAGAAGACAAAAAGGGAGAAAGTCTCACATCGACGCGGCTAATCAACGGGCTATGGAGATGCCTATCAATTGATGTCAATGCGAGGAGTAGGGATTGCCATGCAACGGATGCACTAAGAGTTGTAAGTGTATGAAAGCTCAAACTGAAACTAAGTGGGTGTGCATCCAACTTGCTTGCTCATGAAGACCTCGGGCATTTGAGGAAGCCCATCATCGGAATATACAAGCCAAGTTCTATAATGAAAATTTCCCACTAGTATATGAAAGTGATAACTCAAGAGACTCTCTATATGAAGAACATGGTGCTACTCTGAAGCACAAGTGTGGTAAAAGGATAATAACATTGCCCCTTCTCTCTTTTTCTCTCATTTTTTTTGGTGGGCTTCTTTGGCCTCTTTTTTTTATTTGGGCTTCTTTGGCCTCTTTTATTTTTTGTAAAGTCCAGAGTCTCATCCCGACTTGTGGGGGAATCATAGCCTCCATCATCCTTTCCTCACTGGGGCAATGCTCTAATAATGATGATCATCACACTTTTATTTACTTACAACTCAATATTAGAACTCGATAAAACTAATACATGATGACTATATGAATGCCTCTGGCAGTGTACCAGGATGTGCAATGATCTAGCGTAGCAATGACATCAAAAAACGGACAAGCCATGAAAAACATCATGCTAGCTATGTTACGATCATGCAAAGCAATATGACAATAAATGCTCAAGTCATGTATATGATGATGATGGAAGTTGCATGGCAATATATCTCGGAATGGCTATGGAAATGCCATAATAGGTAGGTATGGTGGCTGTTTTGAGGAAGATATAAGGAGGCTTATGTGTGATAGAGCGTATCATATCACAGGGTTTGGATGCACCGACGAAGTTTGCACCACTCTCGAGCTGAGAAAGGGCAATGCACGGTACCGAAGAGGCTAGCAATGATGGAAGGGTGAGAGTGCGTATAATCCATGGACTCAACATTAGTCATAAAGAACTCACATACTTATTGCAAAAATTTATTAGCCATCAAAACAAAGTACTACATGCATGCTCTTAGGGGAAGGGTTGGTAGGAGTTAACCATCGCGCGATCCCGACCTCCACACAAAGGATGACAATCAAAAAATAAATCATGCTCCGACTTCATCACATAACGGTTCACCATACGTGCATGCTTCGGGAATCACAAACCTCAACACAAGCATTTCTACAATCCACAACTACCCACTAGCATGACTCTAATATCACCATCTTTATATCGCAAGACTATTGCAAGGAATCAAACATATCATATTCAGTGATCTACAAGTTTTATGTAGGATTTTATGACTAACCATGTGAATGACTAGTTCCTGTCATCTCTCTAAATAGATATAAGTGAAGCAAGAGAGTTTAATTCTTTCTACAAAAGATATGCCCACGCTCTAACAAATATAAGTGAAGCAAAAGAGCATTCTACAAATGGCGGTTTTCTATGTGAAGAGAAACAGGCAATCCAAACTTCAAATGATATAAGTGAAGCACGTGAAGCATTCTATAAAGCCATACTCAAAAGATATACGTGAAGTGCAACGAGCATTCTATAAATCAACCAAGGACTATCTCATACCAGCATGGTGCATAACATAAAAGTGGAAACTAAATGCAAAATACGCTCCAAGATTTGCACATATCTCATGAACGAAACGAATCCGAAAATATACCGATACTTGTTGAAGAAAGATGGGATGCCTTCCGGGGCATCCCAGAGCTTAGACGCTTGAGTCTCCTTGAATATTTACTTGGGGTGCCTTGGGCATCCCCAAGCTTAAGCTCTTGCCTCTCCTCCTTATCCTCATATCGAGACATCCTCGATCTTCGAACACTTCATCCACACAAAACACAACAGAAAGTTCAGTAAGATCCGTTATTATAATAAAGCAAATCACTACTCTAAGTACTGTTGCAAACCAATTCATATTTTGTTTTTTCACTGTAGCTACTGTAATATAACTTTTCCATGGCTTATCCACTGATACAAATTGATAGTTTCATCAAAACAAGCAAACTATGCATCAAAAATAGAATCTGTTTTAAACAGGACAGTCTGTAATAATCTGAACGTTCACCATACTTCTGGTACTCAAAACATTCTGCCAAAATTAGGAAAATAAACAATTTGTACAGCAAGACAGTGCAAAAATTTTCAGAACCATTTGACGTTCCAGTAAAAAATGTAAAATCGCGCACTACAGCCAAAGTTTCTGTCCTGCACTGCACAAACCAACAAGCATTGTAAACATCCTAAAGGCAAACCTTGGCACATTATTTTTATAATACAATGGAATTGTACAAGGGGATAATTATTTTTGTTGAAAAGTTTCTGTAATCAAGATTCACAAAGTTTTCGTGAGCATGAACAAAGTTCAAGGAGCTCCCCCACTTCAACAATGCTTGTCTCTCTCACTTTCACTTTCCTTTTGGAAAAGTTTTGGGTTCCCCTCTTTATTTTTTTGTTTTTAAACTATATAAAAGCACTCAACAGAAATAAATGACTCTCTAAAACTTCCGGGCTATCTCCCTGGCAGCGCTTTCTTTAAAGCCATTAAGCTAGGCATATAGTGCTCAAGTAATGGATCCACCCGGATCCCAAGGTATATCAAAGCCAATTTTAATTAGCAATGATTTAGCATTTAGTAGTGAGAACAAAGCAACATATATTAAGCAATGACAAAAGTCTAACTCTCTTCCTATGCATCGGCATGTCATAAAAGAACAATTCATGCACACATAGTAAAGACCAATGCATAGTGTAAACAGTTTCTTGCAATTTTATCATATTGGAAACATAGAGAGGTGGAGATGTAGTTCCTCTCTCATAATAATTGCAAGTAGGAGCAGCAAGCACATGTATATTACATTCATCAAAATCATCATGTGCAACAGTAAAACGCAACCCATCAATATAGTCCTTAATAAGGGCAAACTTCTCCGATATAGTGTAATCGGGAGAATTCAAAAAGATAATAGGACTATCATGTGTGGGTGCAATAGCAACAATTTCATTCTTAATATAAGGAACTATATCAAGTTCATCTCCATAAGCATAATTCATATTGGCATCTTGGCCACAAGCATAGCAAGCATCAAGTTCATCAAAAAGGGGTATTTCAAAAGAATCAACGGGATCATAACAATCATCATAGCATTCATCCTTCGGTAAGCACGAAGGGAAATTAAACAATGTATGAGTTGAAGAGTTACCTCTCATTAGAAAGTGGGCACGGGTGATCAATCCGCTCTTCCTCCTTTTGTTCTTCGCTCTCCTCCTCATCTTTTTCATCTAATGAGCTCACCGTTTCAGTAATTTCTTCTTCCATAGTTTCCTGCAAAATATTAGTCTCTTCTTGGATAGCGGAGACTTTCTCAATAAATGCATCAATATCGGAATTGTATTCATAATTCTCATAACAGCATTTGAGGATAGCTAAATTTTCAGGTCTATAAACAGCATCATAAAGATTTTCACACTCTTTGAACAAATATTCAATTTCATAAGCACCCATAAAAGCAACAAATTCTTCTATTTGTTCCACATCATAGTAATCATATATACCATTAGCATAAAAGCCAAGGTTTTATTATCATTAAATTTGCATAAAAAGGGAAGGTGTGGAGCCTTCATCCTAGAGCAACAAGTATAATCATAACTCAAGCATACTTGCCGAGCATACCACTTCAACATATAAATTTGATCCCATAATAGTTTCCCTCTTTGAGTCAAGCGATAATCCCTAAAGTATTCACGTTGATCCAAAGTGTCTCCCATTACCAGATTGAATGGGGTTTTCTCAGGATTATCAAAGTAGTACATAATATCTGTCACATAAGGAGCATCGAGGGTTTTAGGAGGTTCCCCATCACCATGAGTAGCAAGTAAACCTTTTTTTTGGTATTTCGTGTTCCATATCCATAACTAAAGATAGAGAACAACTAAGAACAGCAAATAAAAATTACTTAGTGATAAAGCAAACAAGCACACACGAGAATATTCAGCCCACGCTATTGCTCCCCGGCAACGGCGCCAGAAAAAGGTCTTGATAACCCACAAGTATAGGGGATCAATTGTAGTCTCTTTCGATAAGTAAGAGTGTCGAACCCAACGAGGATCTAAAGGTAGAACAAATATTCCCTCAAGTTCTATCAACCACCGATACAACTCTATGCATGCTTAACGTTTGCTTTACCTAGAACAAGTATGAAACTATAAGTACTTTGTAAATGTTGTTGGATAGGTTTCCAAGAATATAAAGAGCACGTAAATAAAAAGTAGGGGCTGTTTAGATAAAGACACAACTAAATTAGTTTTAGTAAAGTGATTTTTGTTACGAGAAAGTTATTTGTCCCTAGGCAATCGATAACTAGACCGGTAATCACTACTGCAATTTTATATGAGGGAGAGGCATAAGCTAACATACTTTCTCTACTTGGATCATATGCACTTATGATTGGAACTCTAGCAAGCGTCTGCAACTACTAAAGATCATTAAGGTAAAACCCAACCATAGCATTAAAGTATCAAGTCCCCTTTATCCCATACGCAAACAACCTACTTACTCGGGTATATGCTTCTGTCACTCACGCCACCCGCCATAAGCAAATCATGAACATATTGCAAACCCTACAACGGGAATCCCTCACGCTTGCGCGACACGGAGAGCACCATAGGACAGCACCATTGTTTCTGCCATTCCTTTACAGTCTCCACGAAAGTGCCTTTCGGCCAGGAGACATTAGACAGCTTACTCACATGGCTCCTCCGCACTCCACGTGCTGTCCATCCACCACCTTCGGCTTCACGTTGAAGACCTTGAGCCACAGACCGAAGTGGGGTTGAATGCGGAGGAAGGCCTCACACATGACGATGAACGCCGAGATGTTGAGGAAAGAGTTCGGAGATAGATCATGAGAGTCTATCCCGTAGTAGTACATCAGCCCGCGGACGAAAGGGTGGAGAGGAAACCCTAGCCCGCGGAGGAAATGAGGGATAAATACCACCCTCTCTTTGGGCTTCGGCGTGGGGACGATTTTCCCCTAGGCTGGAAGGCGGTGGGCGATTTCCTTCGCCAAGTACCCGGCCGCCCGAAGCTCAGTAATATCCTTCTCCTTAACAGAGGAGGCCATCCACTTGCCCTGGCCTCCGGATCCGGACATGGTTGAGTGCTCGCTTGAATGGGCAGAAGATGAAAACATGGGCGCTGGAGCTCAAGATCGGAAGGGCGGAGAAAGAAGGTGTGGGAGAAGAAGGGAATCCTTATCCCCTTATAAAGGCAGTGAATATTGAACGCCTCCCCATTTGCCTTGAAACTCGCCTATTCCAAGGCCTGTGTAAACGGCACGGTTGGGTTACCCACGCCCGTATCGATGAGAATCCCGCGATAAGGGACGCGATCTCTGCTTTGACAAGACGTGCCAATGGCAACCGCGTTTTGGAACGTGGAACGGCAGAACAAAACGGTCCGAAATTATGACCGGGCAGACGTGATGTCACGTAGTAAAAAGTTATCAGCTGATTGGACCCGTGGAATATTATATTCTCTCTGCGGTTGTGTGTGGTGTGTGTTACAGGTCCGGATACAATCATCACATCCGAAGGCTATTTTGGAGTTCAGAAGGAAGGGAACCCGCCTTGCAATGCCGAAGACAAATCTGCGCCCCGGACTCCTCGTCATTGAAGCCAGGTTCAGGGGCTACTGAGGGAGGCCTGGACTAAGGGGTCCTCGGGCGTCCGACCTGTTAGCCATGGGCCGGACTGATGGGCTGTGAAGACACAAAGATCGAAGACTGCGCCCGTGTCTGGATAGGACTCTCCTTGGCGTGGAAGGCAAGCTTGGCGACCGGATATGTAGATTCCTTTCTTTGTGACCGACCTTGTGTAACCCTATATCCTCCCGGTGTCTATATAAACCGGAGGAATTAGTCCGGAAAGGGGAGATACTCATTACCATAGTTATACAGGCTAGACTTCTAGGGTTTATCCAATACGATCTCGTGGTAGATCAACTCTTGTAATACTCATATTCATCAAGATCAATCAAGTAGGAAGTAGGGTATTACCTCCATAGAGAGGGCCCGAACCTGGGTAAACATCGTGTCCTCTGTCTCCTGTTACCATCGACCTTAGACGCACGGTTCGGGACCCCCTACCCGAGATCCGCCGATTTTGCCACCGACAACGACCAAGGCTAGGCAGGCGCAGTGCACCAGTTTCCTCCTTGGTGCCAAGGAGGCAAGCGCAGGCGCGGAGTCCCGAGGAATCAAGCAAAGGTTTCCATATCAGTACAACGAGACCAAGACCGCCAGGACGGTAGGACGGAGGTCGTCACGGAGCCCACTGCAGCGTCACCACCAGAGCCTTTGCACGCGAAGACTACTTTTGTCAGGATAGCTTGTACTAGTTGTTCCCCTTCAAATTCGGCCGTTGTGGGATCCCTTCCCACCTACATTTGGGAAGAGGACCAAGGTCACTATAAATAGGACTTAGCCACCACCATAGATGGTGATCGATTCCACCGAAGCCACATCACCATCTCATCGAGCTCAAGAACACCTCTCCTCCCGAAGCTGTTCATCCACTGTACTAGTTCATCCTCAACCCCTCGAGGCAATCCACCACAAAGCTGGAGTAGGGTATTACACCGCAAGGTGGACCGAACCAGGATAAACTGTTGTGTCTCTTGTCCCTTGGGTTCGTCGAGCTAGGCCTAGGGATCGTTGGGCAGGCGGATTGGGAAGAGAGAGTTCTTTGCACGCACCCCAGAGTTCGAACCTCTCAAGGGTCCGCGGAACCCCGAATCCGAAAGGTATATATTATTTCCAATAAGTCAGTAGCTCGCTCCATTGTCCCGAAGAAAAAAGTTTTAGTCATCTTGCCCATGAGTCATGGTTCGCAAGTATCAAATGATTCATAATCAAGTGATGCCAAAAGTCCATCCGTATGGAGCTTCTTCATGCGTTTTACACCAATATGACCTAAACGGCAGTGCCACAAGTATGTTGCACTATCGTTATTAACTTTGCATCTTTTGGCATCAATATTATAATATGTGTATCACTACGATCGAGATTCAACAAGAATAGACCATTCATCAAGGGTGCATGACCATAAAATATATTACTCATATAAATAGAACAACCATTATTCTCCGATTTAAATGAATAACCCGTCTCGCAATAAACAAGATACAAATATAATGTTCATGCTCAACGCTGGCACCAAATAACAATTATTGAGGTCTAAAACTAATCCCGAAGGTAGATGTAGAGGTAGCGTGCCGACGGCGATCACGTCGACCTTGGAACCATTCCTGACGCGCATCGTCACCTTGTCCTTAGCCAATTTTATTCCACAGCTCTTGTTTCGAGTTACAAATATGAGCAACCGAACCAGTATCAAATACCCAGGCGCTACTACGAGCATTAGTAAGGTACACATCAGTAAATGTATATCAATATACCTTTGTTCACCTTGCCATCCTTCTTATCCGCCAAATATTTGGGGCAGTTCCGCTTCCAGTGACCATTCCCTTTGCAGTAGAAGCACTCAATTTCAGGCTTGGGTCCACCTTTGGGCTTCTTCCCGGGAGTGTCAACTTGCTTGACATTCTTCTTGAAGTTCCCTTTCTTTCCCTTGCCCTTTTTCTTGAAACTAGTGGTCTTGTTAACCATCAACACTTGATGCTCCTTCTTGATTTCTACCTCCGTGGCCTTAAGCATTGCGAAGAGCTCCGGAATCGTTTTCGTCATCCCTTGCATATTATAGTTCATCGGGAAGCCTTTATAGCTTGGTGGCAGTGATTGAATAACTCTGTCAATAACACTATCAATTGGAAGATCAACTCCCACCTGAGTCAATGGTTGTGATACCCAGAAATTTTGAGTATGTGTTCACTGACAGAACTGTTCTCCTCCATCTTGCAGCTATAGAACTTGTTGGAGACTTTATATCTCTCAACCCGGGCATTTGCCTGAAATATTAAGTTCAACTCTTGGAACATCTCATATGCTCCATGACGTTCAAAACATCTTTGAAGTCCCGGTTCTAAGCCGTAAAGCATGGCACACTGAACTATAGAAGTAGTCATCATTCCTCATTTCCCAGGCGTTCATAGCGTCCAGATTAGCGGGAGCGGGTGGGTCACCTAGCGGTGCATCAAGGACATAATTCTTTTGTGTAGCAATGAGGATAATCTTCAAGTTACGGACCCAGTCCGTGTAGTTGCTACCATCATCTTTCAACTTAGCTTTCTCTAGGAACGCATTAAAATTTAGGGGAACGGTATCACATGCCATTGATCTACAACATAGATACGCAAAAAAAATTAAGACTAAGTTCATGATAAATTAAGTTCAATTAATCAAATTACTAATGAACTACCACTTGAATAAACATCCCTCAAGTTATCTAAGTGATAAATGATCCAAATCAACTACCCCATGCCCGATCATCACGTGAGATGGGGTAGTCATCAATGGTGAACATCTCTATGTTGATCATATCTACTATATGACTCATGTTCGATGTTTCGGTCTCTAGTGTTCCGAAACCATGTCTGTACATGCTAGGCTCATCAAGTTTAACCCAAGTATTCTGCATGTGCAAAACTATCTTACACCCGTAGTATGTGAACATAGAGTATATCACACCCGATCATCACGAGGTGCTTCGAAACGACCAACTTTGGCAACAGAGCATACTCGAGGAGAACACTTTTATCTTGAAATTTAGTGAAGGGATCCTCTTATAATGCTACCACCATTCTAAACAAAATAAGATGCATAAAGGATAAACATCACATGCAATCAAAAAAATATGTGACATGATATGGCCATCATCATCTTGTGCTTTTGATCTCCATCTCCAACGCATCATCATGATCTCCATCGTCACTGGCTCGACACCTTGATCTCAATCATTGCGTCGGGGTCGTCTTGCCAACTATTGCTTCTACAACTATTGCTAATGCATAGCGATAAAGTAAAGCAATTACATAGCGCTTGCATTTCATACACTAATTAAGAGACAACCCTAAGGCTCCTGCCGGTTGTCGATATTACGAAACATGATCATCTCATACAACAACACATATCACATCATGTCTTGACCATATCACATCACAACATGCCCTGCAAAAACAAGTTAGACGTCCTCTACTTTATTTTTGCATGTTTTACGTGGATGATACGGGCTTCTAGAAAGAACCGTTTTTACCTACGGAAAAAACCACAACGGTGATTTATCAAGTTTGCTATTTTAACCTTCTTCAAGGACTGCTCGTAGTCAAATTCGATTCAACTAAAGTAGGAGAAACAGACACCTGCCAGCCACCTTTATGCAAGACAGGTTGCATGTCTGTCAGTGGAACCGGTCTCATGTACGTGGACATGTATGGTTGGTCCGGGCCGCTTCATACCACAATACCGCCAAATCATAATAAGACGTTAGTGGTAAGCAGTATGACTATCACCACCCACAACTCTTTGTGTTCTACTCGTGCATATCATCTATGCATAGACCTGGCTCATGAGGCCACTGTTGGGGAACGTTGCATGGAAAACAAAAAAAATCTACGCACACGCAAGATCTATCCATGGAGATGCATAGCAACGAGAGGGGAGAGTGTGTCTACGTACCCTCATAGACTGTAAGCGGAAGCCTTTAGTAATGCGGTTGATGTAGTCTAACTTCTTCGCGATCCAACCGATCGAGTACCGAAGATACGGCACCTCCGCGTTCAACACACGTTCAACTCGGTGACGTCCTCGCCTTCTTGATCCAGCAAGAAGGGCGAAGCAGTGGATGAGTTCCGGCAGCACGACGGCGTGGTGACGGTGGTGGTGATGCTATCTCCGCAGGGCTTCGCCTAAGCACTACGAAAATATGACCGAGGGACAAAACTCTGGAGAGGGGCGCCGCACACGGCTAAGAGATTGTCGTGGGCTATGTGTGGCGCCCCCTCCCACATATATATAGGTGGGGGAGAGGGGAGGCAGCTAGGAGGTGCCCCAAGTGGGGCCGAATCCCACTTGGACTCCTGCCCCAAGCCGCGCCCCCCTTCCTTGTTTGTGTGCGGGAGGAAGGCAGGGGGAGGTGGCGCCCCCGTTTCCTTGTACTCATGAGGAGGGAAAGGCAGGAGGGCCTAACCCTCCCCTTTCCTTCCCCTAGGTCCGGCGGCCAAGGAGAGGGGCGCGCCAGCCCCCTTGTGGGCTGGTGTGTCCCTCCTCTTGGCCCATTAGGCCCATAGACCTCCCGGGGGTGACCGGAACCCCTTCGGCGATCCGATGACTACCCGATGCACTCTGAAACTCTTTCGGTGTCCAAATAGTATCGTCCTATATATCAATATTTACCTTCGGACCATTCCGGAGCTCCTCGTCATGTTTGTGATCTCACCCGGGACTCCGAACAATATTCGGTCACCAAATCATGTAACTCATATAACACTATATCGTCAACGAACGTTGAGCGTGCGGACCCTACGGGTTCAAGAACTATGTAGACGTGACAGAGACACCTTGCCGGTGAATAACCAATAGCGGAACCTGGATGCCCATATTGGTTCCTACATATTCTATGAAGATCTTTATCGATCGAACCTTATGACAACATACGTAATTCCTTTTGTCTGTTGGTATGTTACTTGCCCGAGATTCGATCGTCGGTACCTTCATACCTAGTTCAATCTCGTTACTGGCAAGTCTCTTTACTCGTTCCGTAACAAATCATCTTGTAACTAAATCCTTAGTCTATTTGCTTGCAAGGCTTCCTATGACGTGTATTATCGAGAGGGCCCAGAGATACCTCTCCGATACACGGAGTGACAAATCCTAATATCGATCCATGCCAGCTCAACAGACACCTTCGGAGATACCTGTAGAGCATCTTTATGATCACCCAGTTACGTTGTGACGATTGATAGCACACAAGGTATTCCTCCGGTATCCGGGAGTTGCATGATCTCATAGTCAAACGAATATGTATTTGACATTAAGAAAGCAATACTAATAAACTGCACGATCATATGCTAAGCTAACGGATGGGTCTTGTCCATCACATCATTCTCCTAATGATGTGATCCCGTTATCAAATGACAACACATGTCTCTGGTTAGGAAACCTTAACCATCTTTGATCAACAAGCTAATCTAATAGAGGCTTACTAGGGACACAATATTTATTTATGTATTCACACATGTATTTAAGTTTCCGATCAATACAATTCTAGCTTGAATAATAAACCTTTATCATGAACAAGGACATATAAAATAACAACTTTATTATTTCCTCTAGGGCATATTTCCTTCAGTATCAGTGTGTGGGGCGGTCCAGACGCGTTTTCTTTCACAAATTGGAGACAAAGTTGGGGGGTGCGGGAGTCCGGACAGCAGACACGTAGCACACTGACACCCCCAGCCCACCCAATCCCCCTGCCGGTCCCATTTCTTCCATTCCGCCCCTTCTGCCCCTTCCTTTGCATCCGCACCCTCCACCTCCGCCGCCGTTGTTGTACATCTTCGGAAGCCATAGGGGCATTACTGGACGTCCACAACCATCACCAACGGGCCCGCTCGCCTTTACGGTGGATCCGCCCACCCTGGAGCTGTTTGTACCTAAGTACACTCCATGCCCTGTCGACGACTCCATGGCAGACACCACGCCCGGAAGGTGTTCGGTCAAATGCCATTGAGTTTATTTTCAAATGTTATGTCATTTTTTAGAGTATGAAAGATGGTGAGCTACTCGGCCATGGAGGATGAGTTGTTGTGTGATGCGTGGTTGGCCGTATCCGCGGATTTCGTAGGTAGGAGAAGAGGGGAGGCCTTCTGGTAGGAAGTGCATGGAAATTTTCATGCACAAAAACACATTGCGCCCTATGACATGTACATCGTTCAACCACGCAATGTGAGGTCGTTATCGTATCGCTGGTACACGATCCAGACCAGCGTCACCAAGTTTTTATGACGTGGTTCGTCAGCTCGAGGCAAGTTGGCCATTCCATGCGGCACATGATGGGATTGTAGGTTTTGCTTCCTCTTGCTCAACTTGTTGATTGGTTCATTCTTTCAATGTTGGTCTACACATTATATGTAGCTTGCATAATCCGTTGATGAATAACTTGTTGAACTAGTCGAATTTGAGACATTGTTGTATTAGACTTAAATTGCATGTTATGTATGGATGATTTGTGCTATTTTCTGTCTGAACTTTGATGAATATCGACTGGTTTGCACGAATTTCATCTAGTTTGTTGAAAAAGTGCTTGAAATGTATGTGGACAGCGTTGGATGGCGGCCTCCCGCATCCGTGTCCGTGGACTAGCCCCCACTCTCTTCTTCTATCCCCCGCCGCTCTCCACCCAATTCCCGGCCTTTTCTCCCACCATCTCCTTCCTTCCGTCGATGATGCATGGAACCATCAGATAACCTGGCGGAGTTGCCGGAGGATCCGAGCATCACGCTTGCCCGAAAGATCCGAGCATCACGCTTGCCCGGAAGATCAACTTGGCTATGTGGCAAACTCACCACGTCAAAGAGAAGGCCGCAGAGGAGAAGTTCAAGAAGCGGATGGGCACCGGTGGGCGTGGTGGCGGTGTTGGGCATGGTGGTCGTGGTGGACGTGGCAGACGTCGCCAGACGGGCGTGCCCACAGTGCAGAAAGCGTCGTGGCTGAAGCATTACAAGCCTCAGTACTACTACGCCACCAAGCAGCTCAGAACCTCCGTCGGTAAGGTGCCTTATATCTTCGACATAAACGTGACGCCACTGTTCTCCAAGTATTCTTTGCCGCAGCTCGTTCGGGCGTGGACGGTGGGCGGGGATCAGATGGGTGCCCGCACGTTGTTTGCTACAATGCCTAGAGCGGGGGAGCTGTCATACTACGACCCGGGCAGGGAGATGCTCGACATCATCTAGGACAGAGGCGATGGAGGAGGATGTGGCTATGATGATGGGCAGATGGAAGACTCGGATCCCACCCAGTCCGGCAACTACCAACAGCAACAGTCCTACACCCAAATAGGCACGCAACAGTCCTACACCCAGACCAGCGTGGGCACACAGTAACTGCAGCATTGGCCCGCCGGATAGCAACAGCAGGAGGGAGAGGAGGAGAAGAAGGACGGCAAGGATATGATCCGGATGATACAGTCGGTGATCCAAAGAAGAAGGGTAGAGGCGAAAGCTTCAACATTTAGGAGGACGAGTTGTTGTGCGATGCATTATTGGCAACTAGTCTTGATCCAATCCATGGCATGGAGCAAAAGGGCAGAACATTTTGTTACAACATTCACACTTGGTTCGAAGAACACAAGCATTTTGCCCCCTAATCTGACGCGGTAATCCCCAACAGAATCGAAGTCCGTCAACCATTGATGGTGCACCATCCAAGAGGCCGTGTCCAAGCATTACGGGCACTTGAAGCATCTCGTCGCACAGTGGCCTAGCGGTGCACAAATCACCAAGCAAGTAAGTTGATCACTAGCCGTATATACTTAGTTTTGTTGCTCACTAGCCGGCTATGCTTAGTTTTTTGCTCACTAGCTGGATATGCCTAGTTTTGTTACTCACCAGCCGGAGATGCTAAGTTTTGTTGATCACTAGCCGGATATGCTTAGTTTTGTTTCTCACTAGCCGAGTATGCTTAGTTTAATTTCTCACTAGCCGAGTATGCTTAGTTTTTTTGCTTACTAGCCGGGTTTGCTTAGTTTTGTTGCTCACTACCCGCATATGCTTAGTTTTGTTGCTCACTAGCAGAATATGTAGTGTTGACACTGTTTCACTTTGTAGCCTTCTTGTGATTGTTTGGTGTACAAGAAGTTGGAGAAGAAAAACTTCACCATCATGCATTGTTGGTTGAAGTTGAATGGAAAACCAAAGTGGAATCTTTTCATAGCCAAGACCACCACCCAAGCCAACGAGGAAGAAAACGGTGACCCTACCGACCCAAACCCAAGAACCGCCGAAGAAGGTTAGAATATTTTTGTGGTGGAAGAAGTGGGAGGAGAAGAGGGGAAAACGAGAAGGTGCGGTGGCCAAGCTGACGGAGAGGTTCGAGTACATCTTGTTGAAGAAGGAGGCATCCGTGAAGCGCTCGAACCTCAAGGAGGAGAAAAAGACGAAGAGGTTCAAATTGTTGATGGAGGCGACGAACAAGAAGCTCAAGCTAGAAGAGAGGATGACCATGATCAAAAAGAGGAAGGCCGCACTCGAGAAAAAGAAGTTGAAGATCGTCGCCAATGCACATGACACCAAGATGTTGACCTTGAATGTGGACTCTTTGGATGCCGACACAAAAATGATCGTGCAATCTGTCCGCTACCAAATGTTGCAGCGGCAGAAAGATCAGTTGATAGCGGTGGACAATGAGGATGTGGCGCAGGCAGAGGCTGTCTACGCGGCGGCGACGACACCTTGATCGGGGAGCAGACGGTTGTGATAGTTGGTTCGGTAGACGGAAAATTGCACGGATGTTCTTTTGGGTTCGGGCATGTAAAAACAAAGCATACTTGCCACTTTTTGGTTGCGATCGGGCATGCGATCCGGCGTGCTATGTGGATCAGACTAAATTTGAATTTTAAATGGCCTTCACCAGGATAGTGTTGGATTGTCGCCTCCCACACGAATGCAGGAGGGAATTTGCGGGTGCCCGTTGAAGATGCCCTTACATGCATATTCCCTATCTTATATCATTGGACGGAAGGAGTATGTGTATAGAGAAATTTCATATTTTCTGTATTGATGTGTTCAAACCCCTAAAAAAACTGCCTATTCAAAGCCGGACCGATCGCGTACCACGCTGGCCAGGCGGCCATGAAAAGGAAGGGGGCCATCACATCATACGAAGCGTGGACCTGTGAGAGCAGCACAAACGCATTGAGGCCTTATTCAGTTATACCCCTCCACAAGAGGATTGGAGGGGATTTGGGGAGGTTTTGACTTGCAGGGGATTAAATCCACTTCAATCCCTGCCAAACCCCCTTCAAATCCCTCTCAACCGAACACAGCCTGAAGAGGAAGTGTCGCAGCATCCGGGTCCGTGCTGCTGTTGCACTAACCGCAATGCAGCCGTGTTACTGCTGTGAATGCTTTTGGAGTGTTACGGCCCCGAGGAGGACGCAATGCAGCCGTGTTACTGCTGTGAATGCTTTTGGAGTGTTACGGCCCCGAGGAGGACACTTTTTTTTTACGGCTTTGAGCCCTCGGCGTCTCAATTCCAAACCGTTTTCTCCTTGAATCACCGCAGGATGGCTTTCTTTTCTGTGGCATGATCACAGCCTACATGCAGGCATGGGTACTCTCATATGCCACGCTACTCCTAGACAGTTCCTAGACTTCCTAGTACTCTCATGATAAGCTTTGTGTGCGAATAAAGCAAGCTAAACTACTGGTGAAACAGATTACTTGATGATCCAGAACGCAAAGCAAACAATTCCTCCTATAATAAACCCAACTTCAGCGGGTGAAGCACCGACAACCAGGAAGCACACGCTACGTAGTCCAAACGGGCACGGATAACGAAGAATGGGTTTTCTACTAGATTGACACCATGACAAGTGAAGTGGATACATACGAGTATACGAGTGCTGCTTCGATCGGATGGGTCCTAAGGCCAACCCACCGCGCGACACTAAACGGATGTTCGTTTTGTCCGGATTTTATCCGTTTGGGTAGGGCAATGGGGTCGTGTCCGGGCGTGTCCTGGGATGCGGTGGCCGTGCGCCCAGCGTGCGGCTGCATACGTTTGCCCCAGTCCGTCAGGGCCAAAAATGCCCATATTTTCATCAAAACTAGTTTGCACGTCCAAATATTTGTCTGAAAATTAAAATAATTTTACAACCCAATTGAAATTATCTTTAATAAAATAGTTTTACAACCAAATCGAAATTGTCTTGACTAAACATAAAATGAACCAATACATCTATTGGTTGCCAATGTGATCCCACACGTGCTCAACCAAGTCATTTTGAAGATTCAAACGAGTGTGCCAATCACGCATCTCACGGTGGAATTGGACAAACTGTTCAAATGTGGCCGTGTCTTGATGCAGGGGCTCAATATTTTCACCTTGATAATCAAATCCTTGGTCGAAGATACTCTCATCACGCTCATCCTCGACGATCATGTTGTGCATGATCACACAAGCAGTCATCACCTCCCAAAGCCTCCTTTCATCCCATGACAGTGCAGGGTTTCGAACGACACCCCACCGGGATTGAAGCACACCAAAAGCACGTTCCACATCCTTTCTAGCACTCTCTTGCGTTTGGGCAAATCTCTTTCTCTTCTCACCTTGGGGTTTCGAGACTGTTTTCACAAAAGTTGACCACTGAGGATATATACCATCAGCTAGATAGTATCCCTTGTTGTACTGGTGGCCATTGATCTCAAAGTTGACAGGTGGGGAGTGGCCTTCTGCAAGCCTTGCGAAAACTGGAGAACGCTGCAGCACGTTGATATCATTGTGAGAACCTGCCATGCCGAAGAAAGAATGTCATCCAAAGATCCTGCGATGCCACCGCTTCTAATATGACAGTGCACGCCTTGACATGCCCCTTGTACTTGCCGGGGGCTGCGTGGTGAGGAGGCGGCCGGAGAATAGCGGCGGCGCCGGCGGCGGGGCGGGGCGGGGAGAGAGGGTGGAAGCGTTGGGAGCGAAGGGACTGCTAGTGTCCCCGACCGGCGGGCCACGGGGGGACAAGGGCGTGCGTCGAGGCCGTCCGCGCGTGTCCGTTTCATCCCAAACCGAGCGCAAGTTTGGGCCAGGGATGAGTCGAAAACGGACGAAATCCGGACATTTGTCCGTTTGAGACCGCGCGTTGGGCCGCGCTATTCGTCCTTTTACCCCAAACGAACGCACCCGGATAAGATGGGGTCGCGTGGTGGAGTTGGCCTAACAATTGGTTAAAGCCGTGATCTGGCTCTGCTGATGGGTAATCCGGGTGTTTAGAGGCACATGGCTGGTCCGCGACACCCACCACCCGATATCAGTATAGTACTTACTCCGGTCTTGGATCCCGGGATTTTCTTTACGCTGTAAGCTTGAGAGCCCCAGCATATTTGTGTGAGTGCGTACTGTGGGACAATGGGACGGCAGTCCGTGGGGCTCGCTAGGCACAAGAAGGGCAGGAATTCGCCAACTGCCACGCTACCTTTTCATTCGAGAAACGAGAAACACAGTACTGGGCATGCACGTGCTAGCTCTTGGTGGAGCCCCAAAACCGACTAGGAATCCTGATTTTGGTCCGTAGCGGCCCCTTTTCGAGCAAAGCGACGGTGTCTACTCGTGCTGCTACCGTATTTCTTTTGCGAAAAGTGGTAGGTACAGTAGTGTATTTTCGTCGTTGAGACGTGGTAGTACTGAGTAGAGTACTAGACTGTCATTCAGTACCCATTTGAGCCCAATAGTACAGACATGGATGGAGTACGGTTAAGCCACCAGTTGGTTCAGGATACTGCAGCGAAGCGACCTCCATGCTCACCCAAATAAAAGTACACGCGTTCGAAACTGTTGAAGAAAATAAGTAGTCAACTGCCATGGAGTAGTTCAGTAGTAAACCGTTGAGAAATCGCGAGTTTCCACGTACGCGTGGATCACTAGGCGGGAGATATAATAAATGCCTCACGGATGACGAATCGAGAATGCGTGGGCTGCGGCGCATCCAGCTGGCTTCGATGGGCAAGAGCAGAACACCAACGAACCGTCCCAAACGGACGAGCTCAACTCATGACAGTGGTCCAGCCGCGAATACAGGAGAACGACTTGCGCTGGCCACCGCTGCGATCATTATCTTCCCTGGCTGACGCGCGCTTCGTACGTAGGACCATCGGCGGAGAGCGGCCCTGCTCGGCATGACCGACGGCGGCGGCGGCGGCGGTGGCGCGCAGACCGGGGCCGGAGCGACTGCTGCACAATGCCGCCCGTTTGTTCAGGGAACTGAAAGCCGCGCACTGTAGCCGGAGGACGCGCACTCGCAAGTTGCCGACTTCACGGACTCACGAGGCCGCTACTCTGCAGAGTGCAGATATTACCATTCCGCCGTCTCTGGACACGAGGCATTCCTGGAGGCGCGCGCATGTGCGGCGCGTGTCCCGTGATGCATGGCGGCTCGTCGGAAAACGACGATGACCGATCGCCACCGCCGGCGTAGTCCGTAGAGTAGAGTAGAGAACACGCGCCGCCATCTCCATGAACATGCGCAACAGCACTCGTCGACACGGCACCTGCCTGACTGAAGGCGGGAGGGAGCAGTAGGCTCTGGCGTCGGTTCAGCGGGGCATTGTAGTACCAGGTCATTCCAACCGACCGGACGCGCCTTGGCCGGGGACAAAGTTGTGTATTCCTTCCCCGTTGCTGACGGAACGAAGCTTAATTTGTCGATAGCTTCAGCCCTCGGCAAAGAGCATAAACAGAAGAATAAGTGAGTGGTCCCAATCTCCTCAAATTGCTCAACATCTGTGCCGTGCTCTGTGATGGAACCGAGCTCTTGTTTGCCTTGCCCTTCACGTGAGGTGAGCGCCGGCGTAGCGAGGGTATCTCCAAACTCTCGAAGCAAACCGCTTGCATACCTCCGGACCGCGTGGTTCGGGACATGTTTTGCCATCCAAGACCGTCTTAGATGGTTTCACTTGACAGTTCGGACGCATTTTCTCGTAAACCGAAGATAAATCAGGAGGCTTTGCGGGCGACCGGACAGCAACCACGCACGCGCTTCCTGTCTGGCGCCAGCTGCCCGCATTCATGCCGCTGTACAACGTCCGCTCCGCATTGACGCCAGCCCAAAGCAGACGCGATCTGTCACGGGTCGGCATTGAAGCGGCGCGTCGGCCAAGAGCCCCCCTCCTCATCCCCTATGTCCACGTCAGTTAAATACGGGAGAGACGTATGCAGTATGGGACGGGATAGATATCTACCATGCTCGTTAAATGCTCGTCCGTCCCTATGCCGCCATTAAGCAGGCTCGCCGGCTGAGGAACCAACTCTGGTGCCGCACATTGACGCACCCAGGTGCCTGGCCTCATTGAAATCCGACATTTAAAGGTGGCCACATTCGGCTAAACTCCATACCACAACACAATCCGCTCCACATCTTGCTCCCTTGCACCAAATCCACCATGACCGCGAGCGGGTATGCTCTGTGGGAGAGCACGTCGACGGAGATGAAGCATGAGATCACCGCCCTTACGACTACCTGGCAGAGCCCTCGTGCCAGACGGATCGAGGTCGGCTTGCCGGCTAGCTCCCCAAGCTTTCCGACGACGACCCCACAATGGAGACGGGGTCCGACGATGACACCGCGCCGGAGCCGGCGCCGGTGGATGCCAGCATGACCATGGAGCAGCATAGACGCACTACGACGCCTGAGGGAGTCCTGGACTAAGGGGTCCTCGGGCGTCCGGCCTGTTAGCCATGGGCCGGACTGATGGGCTGTGAAGATGCAAAGACCGAAGACTCTTACCCGTGTCCGGATGAGACTTTCCTTGACGTGGAAGGCAAGCTTGGCGATCAAATATGAAGATTCCTTTCTCTGTAACCGACTTTATGTAACCCTAGATCCCTTCGGTGTCTATATAAACCGGAGGGCTAGGTCCGTAGGACCGAACACTCATCATTATAGTCATACAGGCTAGACTTCTAGGGTTTTAGCCATTACGATCTCGTGGTGGATCAACTCTTGTAATACTCATATTCATCAAGATCAATCAAGCAGGAAGTAGAGTATTACCTCCATATAGAGGGCCCGAACCTGGGTAAACATTGTGTCCCCTGTCTCCTGTTACCATCGATCTTAGACGCACAATTTGGTACCCCCTACCCGAGATCCGCCGGTTTTGACATCGACATTGGTGCTTTCATTGAGAGTTCCACTGTGCCGTCCCCAAAAGGTTTGATGGCTCCTTCAATCGTCTACAACGATGCTGTCGAAGGGGAAGTCTTCCTCCCCGGACAGATCTTCATATTCGGCGGCTTCGCACTGCGGGCCAACTCGCTTGGCCATCTGGAGCAGATCGACAGCTACGCCCCTGGCCATCAGGTCAGATTTGGGAGCTTGAACTATGTCATGGATATCCGTGGAGATTTGATCTTCGATGGATTCGAGACCCCGGCAGCCGCTCCCTGTCACCGCGACGAACATGATTTAAATCTGTCATCGGACCATACCCAGGAAATTGCACCTGTAACCGCTCTGGCCTTAGATCCGGAGCAGATCGCGCCATCCGAGGACGGAAGCTCAACCCCGCCACGGAAGCCGCAGACTCCACGGTGTTGGAGCCGCACACAAACCTAACCTCGGGTGATATCTGTGTCATCGGAACCCCGGACTCGTTTTCGGCTATAAGTTCCAAACCATGCGCGTCCGCGTACGTCGAGCTTGATTAGTCATCGATCGTCGAATTTAGCGCCGCGGACATCTTCCGGCGCTCGCCTTTAGGCGACGTGCTAAACTCATTAAAAAACCTATCCTTAGCGGGGGACTCACAGCCGAATTATATCCGGTTCAAACTGGAGGCTGATGACGGAGAATTTCGCTTCCCACCCGCCACCCACTTCATAGCCACTGTCAAGGACTTAACCGACATGCTCGATTACGGCTCCAAAGACATCGACGGTATGGACGACGATGCCAAGGAGGAGCGGGGCCAAAACCCGCCGTTTACCGGACGCTGGACGTCCACTTCTTCGTACGACGTGTACATGGTGGATACACCCAAAGAAACTAACGCCGATGACAAAGAAGTTCCAGTCGAGGATAAACCTCCTGAGACACAGCCAAAACACCGATGTCAGCGGCGCCGCTCTAAGTCATGTCGTGCAAAAAACAGCAATACCGGCGCCGGAGAAAACAATACTCCGGACGATGCCGAAGACAATGAAGACCCTGTTGGGGCAACCTCCGAACAGGAGGAACGGGAAAATGGGCAAGTTAGCCCTGATGAAAAGGCCATACACGACGACTCGGAGGACAGTAATTATCTTCCGCTCTCCGAGGACGAGGTGAGCCTCGGCAACGAGGATTTTATCGTGCCCGAGGAGCCTCTCGAGCAGGAGCGCTTTAAGCGCCGGCTAATAGCCACTGCAAGGAGCCTGAAAAAGAAACAGCAGCAGCTTCAAGCTGACCAAGATCTTCTCAACGACAGATGGACTGATGTCCTGCCAGCAGAAGAATACGGCCTCAAGCGCCCAGCCAAAAGTTACCCGAAGCACAAATTGCTACCTCAGTTCGATGACCAGGCGCCGGAGCCCGTACCACCATCACACAATGCGGCTGACCGACCACCACGCGGTCGGGACAATGCGGCTGACCGACCACCACGCGATCGGGACAAAGCGGCTACTCAAGCCGAACAACAGCTCGCCCCACCTCAACGTAAAAACAGAGATAAAGCAGCTCGGGTGATGCGGAGCATCTCTCGACTACCCGCACCGACACTCCATCACCACCGCAAGCACCGAGAGGACCAATGACAAGAGCACGTGCACGCAACATCGAGAACGAGGTCACTTCTTTCCTATTCGAGTCTCGTTTGGATTCATGTGAGAATTGGGTTCTACCATCATCGGAAACATTGTTCATTCTTAGGTACCAAGAAGATGATCGTGAGAAGGAGAGGAAGGAGACTCGAGCGACCACGGAGCAAGGGAAAGAAGAGAAGAAGGAAAAGAAGCATGGGCCACAGCCCCTGGACACCCGGGGTGCCCGGCCTCTGCCTCGAAGGTGCCCCAGCCGGCCCCGGGTGCCCGGCCCCCCTCCCCCGGGCCTCATCCAGCCCACCCCGGGTGCCCGGCCAACTGGCCCCGGGTGCCCGGCCGGACCTGGGCCTCACCTGCACCACCACCGGGTGCCCGGGCCCTCAACCCCGGGTGCCCGGCCTGCCCCGCCCAACCGCATGCGGCCACCCCGGGTGCCCGGGCGGTGAACCCCCGGGTGCCCCGTCCTTCCACCTCCAGAGCCCCTGACCGGTCCGGGTGCCCGGCCGGTTCCACCCCGGGTGCCCGGACCCCTCCTCCGTGGCCACGCGTTTTAGGGACTTTTTGGTCCTTTGTACCCCTCTTTCTCCAAGTCTCGTCCCTAGCCTTTATATACTCTTTACCTAGCATATTTGAGAGGATACCAAAGTATTTAGAACATCAAAGAGGGCTTTGCTCCTTGTATCCCCTCCTCTTGGAGATCAAGCCCCCATCTAGGGAAGAATCCTTGGGATTATCAAGCCCTCCTCTTGGAGTGGATCAAGATCAAGACCTCACCTAGTGGGAAGAACTTACCTAGTGCTATTTTCCTTGAATTGTTCATGTAATCTTGTGGATCTCATGTATGCTACTCTAGTGGATGTGATATTTGGGTTTGTTTGAGTGATTTGTTCCTTGTGTTCTTGAGTGTTCTTCCTCTTTTCCCCCTCCAAGTGTGAAAAGATCCCCTCTAGGGTTTCACCCTACAACATCTTGGTATCATGAGCAAGGTTGATTCACATCTTGGAGTCCCATCCCCCCATTTGCTAGCTTGATTTTGTTGTTTTTCGTCCAAATTCGAAAATCCCCACAAAAGTAGCCCCAATTTTTTTCTTCCAATTTGTTGGATCTTGTGAGATTTGGTTGTTTTGTTCCATGGATTTGATGTTTGGCAAGTGGATCTAGCCCGTCCCCAACAATCGCCACCCTTCCCACCACGAAATCCACGGAATTTTGCATTTCCCCCAAAATTTCCGCCCAAATCGACGACCACCGGGTGCCCGCACCTCGAACCACCGGGCACCCGCACCCCCGGGCCATTCCCCCCTGACCACCCCGGGCACCCGCACCTCCCACCCCCGGGTGCCCGCACCCCCCTGAATCAGCCGACTTCCAACACCGTTTTGGCCATAACTTCCACCTCCCAAGTCCGTTTTTCATGTTCTTTAACTCGTTTGGAAGCTCTTGACATCCACCATCCACATATATCATTACCACCACCATTAACCTCCATCCAAAAATATTCACAAAAACACCCACCTTCCGCATTTGACCGATTTTGAGTTGCGATTTGCGTTTCCTAAGGTGTTTCGGCTACTTAGGAGCGTGTGACATCGACATCATCGCCTCGGAGTCATCTTCACCGCTAACCGTAAGAAAGGACGGTAACCTTGACAACACTTACCTTTGCTTTTGCATTGATAGCCCGAGCCCTTTGCGTTGCTTACCCATCGAGACTAGCGAGTTGAGAATTGCTGGGCCACGCTATTGTGCACCGTAGTGATCGTGTTATCATCTTAGTGCCATAAGTCTCTCCCGTGCATATCTTACATACTTGTCTCATATCATACTTGGCTCGAGCATCAAGCATAGAGAAAAAAAGAGAAAGAAAGAAAATCTTTTAAGCAAAAGAGGAGAAACAAAGAGCTTGTAAGCAATAGCATTGAGCCATTTTGCATACTCATATCATCTTGGTCACCGCATACATAGCATAGTTGGGATTGAAGACGGCACGTTTCTCTTATAGGTTGGTGCACACGCGTATCTAGCCCATTTGAGCAATCAAGCTAGCGTCTCTCTAGCATTCGCACAACACGAGCATTATCCGTGGTTGCACATTTTGAGCTCACCCCTTGGTTGTGCGGATCCCATCTATCTTTCGTGTGTGTGTTCCTAGTGGTATCCTTGGCTTTGATCTATTTGCCTTACTTGCATTTTTGTGAACCTTCTCAACCTTATCGATATCTTGACTAACATTTGCTTGAAATTTTTGCCACCATCCTAACCAAGGTACTCCATAAGCCTTTTACTTGTAGGTGTGAGAAACAAACCCGGTTCCAATTCTACTATTGTGGCATTACATTGAGTGATACTTGTTACATACTCAATCCTCGGAAAAGGTAACCTCGGTATTGTTCTCTCATTTTCCTACTCACCCACTTGATTATGATGGATAGGCCAAGTTCGTTGGCGAACTCGCTCTTCGAGGACCAAGGTGTCGAGGCCGACTACGTCACCAAGGGCCACTTCTTCATCACGCAAAGAGTGCTCCATCAAGAAAGTGAGGCCTTGGGTGAACGCCTTGACCGACTCGCCGCCGACGTTCGTCAATCGGAAGCAAGGAAGCGCGACTACATTGACGACAAGTTCACTACACCAATGGAAGAGCTCTGCAACATGATCGTGCGACGCCCGCCTTCCTCGTCTACTTCAACAAGACGGTGCCACTCAAGCCACCGCTCAAGTCGGCCATCTTCGGCCTACTCATCTTATGATACAAGTCCTCCCCGAGCTCGAGTCCCTCGACGTGATGCTCCCCAAGATCACCATGCTCAAGAAAATCCATTCCATGGCAATGGCTTACAAGACCGAGTTCAAGCACGTGAAAGGGCGCGACAACAAGCGCAAGAACCAAGGGAGCAAGAGAAAATGCCTCCACAAGTGCCACGGCAACAACCTCAAGACGAAGACGCCATCCGTCAAGAACAAGCAGAACGAGCGCGTCTACACCAAGAGGGGCAAGATGCCCAAGCACTTCGACAACAACAACTACGGCGAGAAGTTCAAGCTCAAGCGGCCCTAGATGCACTCCGAGATTCCACACGTGCTGTTGCCCAACACGGTCGGAAAGCACGTGAGCAAGATGAAGCTCTTCGTCGGGAGATACAAGAAGAAGCCGTGCATCGCGAAGAACAACAAGAAAGGCGCAACCAAGTGCATATCCCTTGTCCTCCCCGACAGCAAGAACGACATCAAGAGAATAAAGTGCTTCAAGACCCTCCTCCACGCCAAGAGCGACATCTCGAGCAACGAGCATTTGAGGACCTTCCTCCACGGCAAGAGCGACATCAAAACCGCTACTTCGATGAAGAACTCCGCTACGGCAAGCTCAAGTTCACCATGCCCAAGTTCTCCGGAAGCAATGATCCCAAAGAGTATCTCTCATGGGCCTTGAAGGTCGACAAGATCTTCCGTCTTCACAACTACGACGAGGAAAAGAAGATCGCCATGGCTTGCCTTGAGTTCCAAGACTACGTCCTCATTTGGTGGGAACAAGTGATTGAGTGACGACATACAAGAGGCGAACCACCAATCACAACTTGGACGGAAATGAAGGATGTCATGCGAGCTCGCTTCGTGCCTACACACTACACCCGTGACCTCTTCAAGAAGTTGCAACTCCTCAAACAAGGCACGAAGACGGTGGAAGAATACTACCAAGAAATGGAGATTGCCATGATACGAGCCAATGTCAAGGAAGATGACGAGAAAACTATGGCACGCTTCTTGAACGGCCTCAACCACCCAATCAAGTGGATTGCCGACTTCCAACCATACTCAAACCTTCTCAAGCTAGTTCATCAAGCGACCAAGGCCGAGCGACAAGTCCAAGATGACTTCAAATATGCCAAGTACTCGTCCAAGACTTACGGCTCCTACCCTCAAGCTCCCGCGACTTCGGCAACTCCTACCTCAACTAGAGCATCACCAAGTCCCGGCGACAAGTCAAGTTCCAAGCAAGCTACGCCTTCCTCGACTCGTTCTCCGGAAAGCACCTACAAATCCAAGACTCCATCATCTTCGGCACCACCGAACGACCCCGTCAAAACAAGTTCTTTCAAGTGCTTCACATGTGGTGGCCGAGGACACAAATCCTTCGAGTGCACTAACAAGCGAACCATGATCTTCAATGATGATGGCACATATGACTCGATGAGTGAAGAAGAAATGGAAGCCCTTGAGAACGTGGCCATGCACCGGCGCGTCAACGAAGATGAAGATGATCAAGTGTTTTGTGACAATGATTCAAGTCCCTCTCTCGTGGTCTCCAAGGTCTTGACACTCCAACACCATCAAGACGAAGACCAACGGTGCCACATCTTCCACACAAAGGCCGGCATCAACGGGCGTTCCGTGAAGGTCATCATCGACGGAGGAAGTTGTCACAACTTGGCAAGCGACGAGCTATGTTCCAAGCTCCAATTGGTCAAGAAGAAGCACCCTCGTCCCTACAAGGTGCAATGGCTAAGCGACTCCAGCACTATTCAAGTGGAGCATACGGTGCAAGTTTCTTTCAAGATCGGCGCCTACGAGGACACCTTGGAGTGTGATGTAGTTCCTATGTCGGTGTGCCACCTTCTCTTGGGACGACCTTGGCAATTTGACCGCGGAGTCATCCACAACGGACGAACCAACTACTATAGCTTCAAGATGAAAGGCAAGGAATATGTGCTTCGACCAATGTCACCAAGCTAAGTGATCGCCGATAAGTAAGCATCCACCCATCATGGAGATCCTAGTGAGAGAGTGAACCACCAAGAAGAAAGTGAGAGCCACAAGCCAAAATTAAGCGCCTCTTCGCCAAGACAGAAAAATTTAGTCCTCCTAGCCACAAAAAGAGAGATGAGAGAAGTGTGTGAGAACCCATCGAGTGCCATCCACTTTGTTCTCCTATGCAAAGATGAGGTGGCAAAAACTAACACTCCTAATCCTCTTACTCTAGTGTTTTCTAACTTGTTGCAGGAATTCGAGGATGTCTTCCCCGATGAGCTACCTCTCGATCTTCCTCCTCTACGTGGCATTGAACATAGGATCGACCTCATCCCCGGAGCACCTCTTCCGAACAAGGATCCCTACCGCGTCAACCCCAAAGAAACTAAGGAGATAGAACGGCAAGTACAACAACTCATCGACAACGGCCATGTACGTGAAAGCTTAAGCCCTTGTGCCGTTCCGGTTATACTTGTGCCCAAGCAAGATGGTAGTTTTTGCTTGTGCTCCGATTGTAGACCCATCAATGCTATCACCGTTCGTTATAGGCATCCCATACCTCGCCTTGATGATATGCTAGATGAACTTAGTGGTGCCACTATTTTCTCCAAAATTGATCTTAAAAGTGGTTACTATCAAATACGCATACAAGAGGGTGATGAATGGAAAACCACTTTCAAAACAAAGTTTGGTTTGTATGAGTGGTTAGTCATGCCTATGGGTTTATCGGAAGCACCCGGTACTTTCATGCGTCTTATGCATTATGTGTTTCGCCCTTACATTGGTGAGTTTGTTGTGGTTTATTTCGACGATATTCTTGTTTTTAGCAAATCTCTCAAAGAGCATGCCAAGCACCTTCGCACCGTTTTGCAAACTCTTCGAAAGGAACGTCTTTATGCAAACATGAAAAAGTGCACTTTTGGAGTTGACAAGCTTGTTTTCTTGGGTTTCATTGTTTCCTCAAAGGGTGTTCATGTTGATGTGTCTAAAATTGAAGCAATGAAAACTTGGCCACAACCCACTAATTTGCAACAAGTGCGTAGTTTTCTTCGTCTTGCGGGTTTCTATCGTCGCTTTGTGAAAGATTTTAGCTCTATTGTCGCACCTTTGCATGCCTTGAGTAAGAAGAATGCACCCTTTGTTTGGGGACCTTTGCAATCAACCGCTTTTGATGAGCTCAAATCCTTGCTTACTCATGCTCCGGTTATTGCTTTGCCTAATTTTGACAAAACTTTTGAAGTCCATTGTGATGCTAGTGGTAATGGAATTGGTGGAGTTTTGATGCAAGAAAAAAGAGCCATTGCATATTTTAGTGAAAAACTCTCCGGTGCTCAACTCAATTATCCCATCTATGACAAAGAATTGTATGCTTTAGTCCGTGTGTTGCATGTTTGGGAGCATTATCTTCGACCGCATGAGTTTGTCATACATACCGATCATGAGACACTTAAATACCTTAAAGGTCAAACCAAGTTGAATAAACGGCATGCTAAATGTAGTGAATTTATTGAATCTTTCCCCTATGTGATCAAGTACATTAAGGGCAAAGAGAATGTCGTGGCGGATGCCCTTTCCCGCAAATGCATGTTACTTACTCAACTTGAATTGAATGTTGTTGGATTTGATCATATCAAAGATTTGTATAAGCATGATGAAACTTTTGCTACTCCTTATGCTAAGTGTGTGACGCATACTTCTTGGGAAAGATACTATATCAAAGATGGTTATCTTATGAGAGCTAACAAACTATGCATTCCCGAGTCTTCCCTTCGTTTTTTACTTTTGCAAGAGGCTCATGGAGGTGGACTCATGGGACACTTTGGACGCGACAAGACTTTTGCCACGCTCTCCAAGAACTATTTTTGGCCCAAGATGTTTCGCGATGTCGCCCGCTTCACCAACCAGTGCTCTACTTGTTGCAAAGCTAAGTCACAATCTCAATCCCATGGTTTACATATGCCTTTACGTATTCCACATCAACCTTGGGAAGATATTAGCATGGATTTTGTGCTTGGATTACCTAGGACTCAAAATGGCAAGGACTCCATATTTGTTGTCGTGGACCATTTCTCTAAATGGCTCATTTTATCCCATTTAATAAGATAGACTCAAAATGGCAAGGACTCCATATTTGTTGTCGTGGACCGTTTCTCTAAAATGGCTCATTTTATCTCATGCAATAAGATAGACGATGCTTCACATGTTGCCAATCTCTTTTGTAGGGAAATCTTGAGGTTGCATGGTGTGCCAAAGACAATTGTAACGGATCGAGACGTCAAGTTCTTAAGCTACTTTTGGAAGACGCTATGCGCCAAGCTCGGAATCAAGCTACTCTTCTCCACGGCGTATCATCCTCAAACGGATGGCCAAACGGAAGTCACCAACAGGACGCTTGCAACTCTCCTACGCGTGTTGATAAAGAATAACATCAAGGAGTGGGAGGAGTGCCTACCCATTGCCGAGTACGCCTACAACCGCGCAAGACACTCTACAACCGGCAAGTCCCCCTTCGAGGTTGTCTACGACTTCAACCCTTTGTCACCTTTGGACATTCTACCTCTACCGCTTCAAGAACGAGCAAACATGGACGCTAGCGCAAGGGCCACCTACCTCAAGAAGATGCATGAAGAAACACGTTCCACGATCGAGCCCCACGTACACCGACTCGCCTCCAAGCTCAACATCAACAAGTCTCCGATGGTGTCCCAATCGGGTGATCAAGTATGGATACATCTCTGCAAAGACCGCTTCCCCAAGGAACGCAAGTCCAAGATACTCCTGAGAGCCGACGGACCATTCAAGGTGCTCGCACGCTACAACGACAACGCCTAGAAAGTCGACATCCCACGCGACAAGTACAACGTAAGCGACATCTTCAACGTCAAAGACTTGGCCAAGTACCATGGTGATGAAGAACACGATCCGTGGACGGATCTCTCCCAGGGGGGAGATGATGCGGAGCATCCCTCGACTACCCGCACCGACACTCCATCACCACTGCCAGCACCGAGAGGACCAATGACAAGAGCACGTGCACGCAACATCGAGAACGAGGTCACTTCTTTCCTATTCGAGTCCCGTTTGGATTCGTGTGAGAATTGGATTCTGCCATCATCGGAAACATTGTTCATTCTTAGGTACCAAGAAGATGATCGTGAGAAGGAGAGGAAGGAGACTCGAGCGACCACGGAGCAAGGGAAAGAAGAGAAGAAGGAGAAGAAGCAAGGGCCACAACCCCTGGACACCCCGGGTGCCCGGCCTCTGCCTAGGAGGTGCCCCAGCCGGCCCCGGGTGCCCGGCCCCCCTTCCCCGGGCCTCATCCAGCCCACCCCGGGTGCCCGGCCGGACCTGGGCCTCACCTGCACCACCACCGGGTGCCCGGGCCCTCAACCCCGGGTGCCCGGCCTGCCTCGCCCAGCCGCATGCGGCCACCCCGGGTGCCCGGGCGGTGAACCCCCGGGTGCCCGGTCCTTCCACCTCCGGAGCCCCTGACCAGTCCGGGTGCCCGGCCGGTTCCACCCCGGGTGCCCGGACCCCTCCTCCGTGGCCTCACATTTTTAGGGACTTTTTGGTCCTTTGTACCCCTCTTTCTCCAAGTCTCGTTGTCGGTGTCAAAACCGGCGGATCTCGGATAGGGGGTCCCGAACTGTGCGTCTAAGGCGGATGGTAACAGTAGGCGGGGGACACAATGTTTACCCAGGTTCGGGCCCTCTCGATGGAGGTAATACCCTACTTCCTGCTTCATTGATCTTGATGATATGAGTATTACAAGAGTTGATCTACCACGAGATTGTAGAGGCTAAACCCTAGAAGCTAGCCTATGATTATGATTGTTCTTGTCCTACGGTCTAAACCCTTCGGTTTATATAGACACCGGAGGGGGCTAGGGTTACACGGAGTCGGTTGATATGTCTCCGTCGTATCTACTTTTCCAAACACTTTTGCCCTTGTTTTGGACTCTAACTTGCATGATTTGAATGGAACTAACTCGGACTGACGCTGTTTTCAGCAGACTTTCCATGGTGTTATTTATGTGCAGAAACAGAAGTTCTCGGAATGACCTGAAACTCCACGGAACGTCTATTTGGAAATAATAAAAAATCCTTGCAAAAGATGAAGACCAGGGGGCCCACACCCTGTCCACGAGGGTGGAGGGCGCGCCCCCTACCTCGTGGGCCCCCTGGAGCTCCTCCGACGTCAACTCCAACTCTACATATTTGCTTTCGGGGAGAAAAATCAGAGAGAAGAATTCATCGCGTTTTACGATACGGAGCCGCCGCCAAGCCCTAAAACCTCTCGGGAGGGCTGATCTGGAGTCCGTTCGGGGCTTCGGAGAGGGGGATTCATCGCCATCGTCATCATCAACCATCCTCCATCACCAATTTCATGATGCTCACCGCCGTGCGTGAGTAATTCCATCGTAGGCTTGCTGGACGGTGATGGGTTGGATGAGATCTATCATGTAATCGAGTTAGTTTTGTTTGGGTTTGATCCCTAGTATCCACTATGTTCTGAGATTGATGTTGCTATGACTTTGCTATGCTTAATGCTTGTCACTAGGGCCCGAGTGCCATGATTTCAGATCTAAACCTATTATGTTTTTATGAATATATGTGAGTTCTTGGTCCTATCTTGCAAGTCTATAGTCACCTACTATGTGTTATGATCCGGCAATGTGACACCCCAAATTTTGACCTTGTTTTATTTATTAAAATTTTGCCAGGAAATAAAACTTTTCCATTTGTCAAGATTTACCCTTTTGTTATTTTGGATTTTTTCCCTCTAGTGGAAAAACCTTCGAAGAGTATTGTTGGACTTATATGCCCTCTTTATAAAACAATTCTTTAATAGTGGGTTTAATTGCAAGATTTGTTTTCTCAGAGCTTTATTCTCTCAGAAATGATTTCTTTGAATTTGGAGCCTGTTTTGCACTCCAACCATTTGATAAATGCCTTTAAAATTTCCACCAAAATTTGGGGATGTCATGTGATGTTTCCACATCACTTTTATGCTAAAATACCTTTTGGCCATTGGAAATTTTGAGCTCTGCACCAACTTTTCCAATCTGGTCCAGTAGGTACTTTTGCACTACAACCCATTTAAATATTTCTTTAAAAATTCTTCCAAGTGTTTGGAGATGTCAGTGGATGCCTACAATTCAACTCTATGCAAAAACCTAGTGATGTTCTTTGAAAAATTTGAGTGAATCACCCTCTTTTGCATTCTGGTCCAATTTGGTGATTTGTACTGCAACCTTATTTTATTTTGCTCTAGTGACCCTGAGCTTTTTCCTACTTGTAGCCCTCCCTTCAAAACCCTTAAGTCCAGGAGAGTGGACTCATTGGATGTTTTTAAGTGCATGCAATAAACCTTTTTTCTTTCTGTCCAAAACTGGAGTTTTGCAAAACTTGCACTAACAAGTTTCTGGTTTTGCCCATATGATCTTGCCTTCATCATCCACACCTAAAGAGACCCTGATCTGGAGATTTTGGCCACTCCAAGAGTTGCCTAAGTGCACTTGGCATTCTGTCGAGCACTTGGTGTGCACAGTCAGTTTTGGGCATGTTTCCTAGTTTGCACTGTGATCTTGCTCCATTGACCCAGCAACCTTGTCCACTAAACTCCTGGCTACCCCTATCCTAGTCCTGTTAATTGCCAGCTCCACCCTCGCGCTCTAGACCGCCCTGGCATTTCGTCGAGCAGGTTCCGTGCGTGCTCTGGGCGCGCCCAGAGCGCACGTTTTGCACGCGCGCGCACTGAGCCGCCGCGCCGCACTGCCGCACTCGACGCGACCCGTCCCTGGCCCCTGCTCCACCGCTGAACCGCGCACTAGCTCGCCCACTCTCCACGCCACCCCCTGGCACCCCCCAGCGCTGCTGGCAGAACTCTTGGCGGCACGCCAGCGTCGGCAGCAAGCCTCTGCCATGTTCGGCACCGCCCAAACCACACCAGCGCGCCAGCTGCCCCTATGAACAGCTCGGTCTTATCCTGAAGCTCGTCGGCACGCGCTCGTCGCCGCCACGTCGCCCTGCAGCTACAGCACGGCTGTCGCCGGCGATCTTATCTTCAGCCGCCGCGGTCCAACCTCAAGCGCCTATTTAAGGGACCCCCGAGCTCGTTCAAGACCTCAGGCGACCTCCAACCTTCCCTCTAGAGCTCGCCAAGCAGTGGATCGACCCGAAGTGGCCATCTTCCTCGTCTCCAGCCAGTGCGGCCGCCGCCGAACTCCAGTGCAATACGTCGCAGCCAGCCACCCCCTCGCCTATCCAGCGCCACCAGTATCTTCCCCTTGTCCTTGCGGAGCTGCCCAACTACCCAACCTCGATCGGAGACCACCGGAGCCCAAAAACCACTTCACCACCGTAGCCTCCTCCGCCGCGGAGCTCGCCGCCGGCGACTCCTTCCACCTCCGACGACCCAGCGACCACCAAGAGGACCGCCTCGGGCTGGCCGGTCCATCCCCGCGCTCAGATGCCCTCGAGGAGCCGCCGTTCGTCGCCGGTGATCGCCGGAGTCCCGCTCCCGTCGGGCAGAGAAGAGGAGGGAGAGGGAAGAACGGTCAAACCTGACCAGTGGGCCCTCTGGACCCACTGTCAGTGACCCGCGCGCCATCTCCTCTGTTTAAGTGAAAGCGTATAACCACGAAGTACGTCTCCCCTACCCCGAAAGCGTATTCCCCTCGAAGCGTTATCCTTTTTTCTGGTTTTTATAAAAACAGAGTTTGACCAGACTTTGACCAGCTATAACTATTAAAATAAAACTCCAAATGAGTTGATTCTTTTTCCTACCTCTCTCAAATTTCATCTAGTTTATTTTAAGATTTATTTCAAAAATATTTGAGACAACTTTTTGTACTGTGTTTGAAATATGTGTTGTTTGAATATTTCTTAAAATAGGATTTTGGAGAAAAGGGAGAGCTTTCAAAAAGTGCATCCTTTGCATACTCTTGAACGCAAGCATTTCTGAACTCTGGCATAATATTTTGTGTGGTGTTTTGATATGGTTACAGCACCATTTGACTTGGAGCATACATTATTTTTATGTGACGATAAAAATCATTCGCGTATGCGCATAATGGAAATATTTTTGCTATTAGTAATGGATATGCTAGTGATGATGTTCACCCTCATGAGCTTCTCATGTATACCGGAAGGAAGCCGGGAAAGTCGTGGTCTTGGGTAGACACGAGCTTGTCCCTAGTTCCTCGTTGAGACGGGTATGTCTAGTATAGCATGGAAAGGCTTGATGAGTGGTGAGTTTATCTGTTAATGGTAATATTGTTGGAGAATACTTGGACCACCTGAGTCGGTCGTAGATCGAGTCTTGATCAGTAACTTCCTTATTTGTTGGTACTACCACTTGTCCCTGTCGCAGGCGGGGTATGGTTCAGTAAGTTGTCAACCCCTTACCAAAGCACACACCGTACAGAGAGGCCATAGTGGAAGATACCGGAGGCCTCCGGTAGGCATGCCACTTGGTCTGGGGGCATGGGTGTTTCCGGTTGGGACCGAGAGGGGGGCACCCCTTAGAGCGCGCGAATATAAATTTGATCCCATGCTACGTCGAGGTTGTAGCCTCCCCACTTAGAGTTTTGCTTGGCAGGTGTCGTGGGTGATTCCAGACATCGGTGAGTTAAGCTGGTGTGTGCAGGTCAGGCGTGTTTTCAATTAAAAGGCCGTAGGCGGAATTAGTCCCGATGGACTAAATAAATCCGTTACTTGTGGGAAAGTAGTACTCCCTCTGCAGAGGATATATCCTGTTGGATAGCCATGTTCAAGGGTAAGGACCACAGTCTGAACTAGATCATAGTAACGGTATTCGGATGGAGAACGATTCAATCAGAATCTAGTGACGGTTTTCGGATGGAGACACGGCTAACTGGATCATAGTAACGGTATTCGGATGGAGGACGATTTAGCTAGAACTCAGTGACGGTCTTCGGATGGAGAAACGGCTAGACCAGATTTTTTTGTTTATGACCTGTGACATCTGAGGATCATGTTTTAATTTTTATTATTATTATGGACTAACCATTTACATTATGTATTTTATTGAGTATCCCTGGGATGGTTCTACCTCCTGGATATTCACTGTGATTATTCTTTTATAAGCCCTTTATGTGGTGTCGCTCAGACGCCCGATTGCGGCATGCTTGTTGTTTATTTATCTTTTATAAGCCCTTTCTGTGGTGTCGCTCAGACGCCCGACTGCGGCATGCTTGTTGTTTATTTATCTTTTATAAGCCCTTTCTGTGGTGTCGTTCAGACGCCCGACTGCGGCATCGTTAATTTAATTGCAACCTTTCGAGGAGTCATTTTAGACCCTCGCTCAGTGCATTTCTTTTACTTCCGTATTGCACGTCCATATTTTCTCTGCACACGTGCATCACAGATTTTTGTTTACTTCATGGCAGACTTATCATCATAAATGCTTCAGAGTATGATTATCTCCTGTTATATTATACCCGTGTTCTAAATGTTTGCGAGTACATTCAAACATACTCACTGGCTTGTCCCTGGCTATTGTCTTGGCCAGATTCCTTGCTTGGAGATAAGCATCGCGATGACGGCCCCGGTACTTGCGCAGCGACGATAGCAGCCTTGCGAAGATAGGAGTTACCCTGGTCAGCTGTTCTTGTGGGAAATGGAGTCCCATAGACGCAGTGGTATCACAGACCGCTTCCGCCATCAACCACTAGAAACCAAATGTTGTACTCCTAGACCACAATGGTCTTGTACTACATATTTTTTTGTACCTTGCTTGGAATTCTTGTATCAAGTTGGTGTCTCATCAGCTAACAGTAATCCTGGGGCTGGTGAGCACAAAGGCCGTTTTCTGGGAAATTATTATCCCGAAAAGCCGGTCGTGACAGGCAACCCCGAAGTGACAATAATCGGGACCACTCCCGGTGAATACCATAGTTTGAGGAGTTCATGTATTCACTATGTGTTAATGCTTTGGTCCGGTACTCTATTAAAAGGAGGCCTTAATATCCCTTAGTTTCCGTTAGGACCCCGCTGCCACGGGACGGTAGGAGAAAAGATGTCATGCAAGTTCTTTTCCATAAGCACGTATGACTATATTCGGAATACATGCCTACATTACATTGATGAATTGGAGCTAGTTCTGTGTCACCCTATGTTATGATTGTTACATGAAGAACCGCATCCGGCATAATTCTCCATCACCGATCCAATGCCTATGAGCTTTTCATATATTGTTTCTTGCTTATTTACTTTTCCGTTGCTACTGTTACAATCACTACAAAACACCAAAAATATTACTTTTTCTACTGTTATCTTTGTTACCGTTACCACTACTATCATACTACTTTGCTACTAAATACTTTGCTGCAGATATTAAGTTATCCAGGTGTGGTTGAATTGACAACTCAACTGCTAATACTTGAGAATATTCTTTGGCTTCCCTTGTGTCGAATCAATAAATTTGGGTTGAATACTCTACCCTCGAAAACTGTTGCGATACCCTATACTTGTGGGTTATCATCGGTTACAAGGAAGGAGATCTACATATCCGAATTGCCAAGCTTGCCTTCCACGCAAAGTAGAGTCCCACCCGGACATGGGACGAAGTCTTCAATCTTGTATCTTCATAGTCCAACGGTCCGGCCAAAGCATATAGTCCGGCTGTCCGAGGACCCCCTAATCCAGGACTCCCTCAGTGTAGCCCCTAAACCAGGCTTCAATGACGATGAGTCCGGCGCGCAGATTGTCTTCGGCATTCCAAGGCGGGTTCCTCCTCCGAGTACTCCATAGCAGATTTTGAACACAAGGATCATGTCCGGCTCTGCAAAACAAATTCCAGATACCACCGTAGAGAGTATAATATTCCACAAATCTAATCTGCTGACAAATTTTAGAGCGTGACATCACGCCACGGCCCGGTCATTATTCGAACCGTTTTTCCCAGCCTGCCACTACACGTGTTGCGAGGCGGTTTTCTTGGCACGTCTTGTCGAAGCAGAGATCGTGTCCCCTTATCACGGGATTCTCATCAATACGGGTGTGGGTAACCCAACCGCGCCTGCTGGTATGACTCCTCGATTTTAGGCAGGTTCCAAACGGCCACGCGGAGAACGCTTGATATTCACCCTCTTTATAAAGGGGCCAAGGCCTGTCCTTTTCTTCTCACGCTCGATCCTTCCCTTCCCCCACCTTGAGTTCCAACACCCAAGGCTCGGGCTAAGTGCTTTGGACCTTCAATCATGTCCGGATCCAACCTCCAAGGCCGGTGGATGGCCTCCTCTGTCACAGAGGAGGACATCAAGAAGCTAAGAGAAGCCAGGTATCTGACCGCCGAAATCCTGCATAGGCTAACTACTCAAGGGCAGGTCATCCCCACTCCCAAACCCAACGAGAGTGTCGTATTTGTTTCCCACTTCCTCCGAGGGCTAGGCTTTAGTCTTGATCCCTTTGTTAGAGGGCTTATGTTCTATTACGGGCTTGATTTCCATGATCTAGCTCTGGATTCCATCCTTCACATCTCGTCGTTCATCGTCGTGTGTGAGGCCTTCCTCCACATCACCCCACACTTCGGCTTATGGCTCAAGACCTTTAATGTGAAGCCGATGATGATTAATGGGCGACACGCAGAACGCCGAGGTGCCATAATAAGCAAAGGTGCCGATGCTCCATGGCCAAAGGGTTCCTTCCTGGAGGTGTCCAACTTATGGCAGCGGGAGTGGTTTTACATCACAGCTCCCCAAAGTACTAAGTGGGTAGCTGCCCCAGCTTTCCGTTCGGGCCCCCCGCCACAACTGGCGTCATGGGTCAACAAGGGGCTGGTCTGGGGGCCAGTTAATGACGTGCCGACATTGCAGAGTCGCATCCGAGATCTCCTCAAGAGAGATGCCAACCTTGTCAAGGTAATGCAAGTCATGCTAGTTCGTCGGGTCCTGCCATGCCAATGTCGACCTCTCCATATGTGGGAGTTCAACCCGGAAGGACCGCGAACTATTCAGCAATTCTTCGGTGTGACGCTGGAAGAGATGTATGGATTATTCTTCGGATCACGAATAAAGTGTCCGGACACCACCGAGGATGCGGGTCTGAATTGCAATCGTCCAGATACCCACGTAAGTAATTCTGCGGCCGAACATGCTGTCTTTTTATTTGTCACAACATCATTCTGAAAAAATCGCTCTTTGACCAGGATTGGATAAAAAAGGCGAAGATGATCAGGTGTTCGGCCCCCCTTCCCAAAGGCTCACCAGATCCTGTACTGGCCAGGATGCTTGAGCACGCACCTTATCAAGTGCCATCAGAGGAAGACAAAGGGAGGAATAAAGAAGACGAAAGCGGGCCTCATGCATTACTCATCCAAACCGGGGGAATTAGTGTCTCCGTGAAGGAGGATAATCAGGGAGAAGAATCTAAAATTCCCTCTCCCCAAGGAAGGAAAAGGACCGCCTCTGAAGACTTGGAAACGAGGGTTTCCAAATGAGGGAAGAAACCTTCGCCAGGGGGCCCTGCCCCGGAGGACATCCTTACCGCATAGTGCCCGCAAGGGGATCATCCCTCCACCAAGCTGTAAGTGAACAAGAGTACTTTTGGTAAATATATCCTGCTTCATCTCCGAGGACAATAACCGAGACGTATGTCTTGCAGTTCGGATCATAGCCCTTCTCGACAGAGTTCGTCTTCGGGGGATCTTCCTCCGGAGATGATGGAGAGCAAAACGCCTCCCCCTGTCTCCCCGCCTCATGAGGCGAACGACCCTGAGGTGTCGTCACGGAGGATTTCTCCTGATCTGCCAAGGCCGGAAGGTAACCCTTTGGCCACCCAAAGTCCGGAGTATTTGGCTCCTAAGAGGAGCAATAGAAAGAGTCCGGGACTGTCCTATGCACGACCGGACGCACTGATGGGTCTTCTGGAGCAAGCGGCTATCTCAGAGGCGCGTCGTACTTTAATGGGTATGGTGGTTGAGAGGATTTCATCCGCCGAAAGTGGGTTGCATGAAGCTTTTATGAGCCTGCTAAGAGGCTTTGAGGTACGCGAAGTAATATATATATATATATATATATATTTTGATGGTACCGCACACGCTAGATGTGCCCTATGCAGATAGTAGCCCCTGAGACTCTGGTTGCTGTCCAAAGGCGGCAAACATAGGATCATAGTCCCAGGTAATGATCATGCTGCTTTCGTGTGCAGGCGGCTGAGGGTCCGGTTGCTAGCCGGACTAGTGAGTTTGCCGAACTGAGGCGGCAGCTTGATGCGGTAGATGCCGACATCATGCTTGTAAACAAGCGGCTTGACGAGGCACATGGTATGTATTTTTTCCGGTGGTCAATAGATTTTTAAGAGGAGCATTATGCTAGTATCTATAATATGTTGCGACTGCAGATGGAGCTGCCGCCGTGGAGACCCTTCGGGCGGAACTTGCCCAAGCTAAGGAACAAGCCAGGAGAAGTGATGCGGCCGCCCTAAAGGCGGTCGAAGAGTTAAGAGCCGAACAGGCTGCTCATCGCTAGAGCGAAGATAAAATAGCCAAGATGGCTGTTGAGTTGAAAGATGCCGCCGGCCGATATGAGCTTCTTGAAAAGGAAAGCCAAGCGAAAACGGCTGACCTGAAAAAAGCCATGGAAGCAGCCAAGGAAACCCGTTCTAAAATCAGAGCGGCGAAGGAGGAGCTCTGTCAAGCCGGAGATATCACGGCTGGGAAGCCCTTTTTGTTGCGGACGAGGTTTGGAGACCCGAAGTATGCCCCTCTGGATCAGTTATGGAGTTCTACAGACGCGTACTCGGACTTGGCAATGAGTGCTACTGATGTGACTGAGTTTTTCAAAGATCAGAAAGATCATGAAGTGGAAAGATTGTTCGGGTCGCAGTTCCATACTCCGACGCGTCCGCTGCTGTTAAATGAACAAATGGCCGAGTGGGACGAGCTCCATAGGTTGTCCGGACTTGCCATGAGGTCTGTCGTGGATCATCTTTGGCCGGAGGGACCAAGGCCGAATAGTTATTTTGGTTTAGTCCAACGATTCCTTGGTGTTGTGCCGCATATCGACGCTATAAAGAGGTCGGCGTGCATAGAGGGTGCGCGGATGGCTCTTGCCCGTGTTAAGACATACTGGGCAGAGATGGAGGCTACCGCTATTGCAACCCGAGGCCCGACCGTAGGCCAGGTCCCGGCTGAGCACTATTTTGAAGAAGTCCTAGAAGGCGCTCGTATAATAGAGGCTCAGTGCTCGAAGAGTATCATGTTCGAGTGACATGTGTCCGAATTGTAAAAACAATGCTATTTGGATTATAAAGGCTATGTTTATACTTTTGCCTGAAAGTATTATGATGCCTCCTGTGCGGCCGTTTATGTATGCAAGTAACCTGAAAGTTTGCAGTCGTCGGCTTCAGCCCCCACGCACATAATGCGGGGGTGTTCGGAAAAGCGCGTATTCACACTTGATCCAACGTCTTGGTCCATTAAGGAGGTGATAGCGCGGCGAACAAGGCAATCGGACTATATAGCTTTAACACTTTCACTTAGCCATAGGAGTTTGACGGCGGGGCTACTATATAGCCCCTGGTACTTCCGCGCTCATCCGAATACGGTGCGCGTACATACATGACCGGGAAACCGGTCCTTCATTAATGCGGAGGAATCGCGAAGATTCCGATGAGTCATCGAGTGGTTGACCAGTCTCACGCTTTATCATGACAGTCAGTTTTCGGCTTTCTCTGCTGAGGTGCTCATCCAGATGAACCAGGGCACAATCGCAGCAGTTCTCCCAGTGCCACCTTAGCCGATAGAGCGGAACATAAGGTAGCAAAACACGGGAGCCGGGCAAACCCAACTATTGACCAAAGACATGATTCGGAGCTGATGCATATAAGGCCAAACTCGCGACGCCGAACACTCCCTAAGGTATTCGGACTTTACAACATATGCTGGGCTGAGTAACGCCCTCGATAATAGTCCCTGAATTTCCAGGTACGTGCATTAGTCTGACGTGACGAAATGTCAATAACGCCATCATCCCTCTCGGTTGTGTTGAGTATCCGGAGGGTGTGAAGCAACAAGAGACAGTAAGAAAGGTTTATGCAGGGTCTTAATCTAAAAAGAAACCTTTGAGCGGGGCCCTGCTGCACGTCTGCGCTTGTGTCTCCGTTGTGCCGTATCCTGGAAGGGTGTAGCACGATTATCATCTGTAAAAGAGAAAAAACCCATGTAAAAGTCTTCGTGCGAAACATTGGTTATTCTTAATGAACCATTAAAATGCAGTCTAAATAAGGTCAAGCCGAACTGTAGCCCTTTTTACATGTGGGAAGCCCCTAGCGCCACATATGGGGGTATATCCGACCCGATCTCAGGTTTATCTGAGCTGTTACAGCTAATGGTGCACCGGACTCGTCTAACCGTGTCCACGGTCTTGACGACCGATCATTTATTCTGGTTGGAAAGGCTGTTTAGTGTTTGGTTGCTAGAGCCGCCGCACATTCTTCCGCACGTAAGGAACACTCTGTGTTTCCGCTAACTATGATGATGCCACGTGGACCGGGCATCTTAAGCTTAAGATAAGCGTAATGCGGTACTGCATTAAAACGAGCGAAGGCCGTTCTTCCAAGTAGTGCGTGATAGCCGCTTCAGAATGGAGCGATGTCGAAGGTTAATTTCTTTGCTTTTGAAGTTATCGGGAGGACCGAATACAACCTCTAGTACTAGAGAGCCCGTGCAGCGGGCCTCTGGGCCTGGTATTACTCCTTTAAAGGTAGTATTGCTTTGGCTGATTCTTGTCGGGTCTATCCCCATTTTGCGGACTGTGTCCTGATATATCTGATTAAGACTACTGCCGCCGTCCATAAGGACTCGGGTGAGATGGAATCCGTCAATTATTGGGTCTAGCACCAAAGCAGCCGATCCTCCGTGCTGGATACTAGTCGGGTGATCCCTGCGATCAAAAGTGATCGGGCAGGCCGACCAAGGGTTGAACTTGGGGGTGACGGGCTCCACAGTGCATACGTCTCGGAGTGCGCGTTTGCTCCTCCTCTTCGTTACGTGAATCATGTTCACTGTTTTGACCTCTGGTGGGAATTTTTTCTGTCCCCCGGTGTTTTGCTGGCGAGGCTCATCCTCATCTTCACTTGGTGTCTCCCTCCCCTTGTGTTCGGCGTTCAGCTTGCCGGCCTGCTTGAAGACCCAGCATTCTCTGTTGGTGTGATTTGCAGGTTTGTCGGAGGTGCCATGAATCTAACATAATATGTCTAGAATCTTGTTTAGGCTGGACGGTCCATCTCTGCTGCCTTTAAATGGTTTTTTCCGTTGACCGGGTCGAGAGCCCCTAAATCCGACGTTTACCGCCGTGTTGTCTGGGCTGTCTTCATTGTTTCGACGCTTGCTTTTATTACGTCGTGGTTTTCCATTGCCATCCCTGACTTCGGATGTGCCTGGGTCGTTGGTGCTGCTACGGGCCAGCCAACTATCTTCGCCTGCGCAAAAGCGGGTCATAAGGCTTGTTAGGGCTGCCATTGTCCTCGGTTTTTCCTGGCCGAGGTGTCTGGCGAGCCATTCGTCCCGGACACTGTGTTTGAAAGCCGCTAAGGCTTCGGCGTTCGGGCAGTCGACAATTTGATTCTTCTTAGTGAGGAATCTGTTCCAAAGCTTTCAGGCTGACTCTCCAGGCTGTTGGATTATATGACTTAAATCGTCTGCATCCGGAGGTCGGACATAGGTCCCTTGAAAATTAGCCCTGAAAGCATCCTCAAGCTCTTCCCAACTTCCAATTGAGTTTTCGGGGAGGCTCTTCAGCCAGTGCTGAGCTGGTCCCTTCAACTTAAGGGGCAAGTATTTGATGGCGTGGAGATCATCTCCGCGAGCCATGTGGATATGAAGGATAAAGTCCTCAATCCAGACCCCAGGGTCTGTCGTTCTGTCGTATGCCTCTATGTTCACGGGTTTGAATCCCTCTGGAAATTCGTGATCCATCACCTCATCGGTGAAGCATAGGGGGTGCGCGACACCCCTGTATTTGGATGTGTCATGGCATTCTAATGGTTGTAGTGTTCGGTTTTGATTCTGTGCCGGAGCGCGCTTCCTAGATCCGTAGATGGACCTGGTCAGACCAGCTTTTTGGTTCAAGTCTTCACGTAAATCGTGTGCTGACTTGTGTGCGACATCGTTAGCCGCCCTATCGCGGCCACGGGGTGGTCGATCCAGCTGATCGGCCGTTTCATTTTTCGGCTGAGTGGGCTCTAAAGACTCATCGTCGAATTCAGGCAACAGCTTGCGCTTTGGATAGCTCTTTGTGTGGCGACCGCCGCTGTACTTTTCTTCCGTGTCAAGCACTTTATTCCATCTATTGTTGAGCGTATTCAGCGTGGCCTTAAGCCTTTGCTTGTGCTTCTTCAGACTCCTTGCGGTGGCAATAAGCCTTCTATGGAGGTTCTCTTGTTCCAAGTGCCTTTCCGGGATGATGTGTGCGTTGTCGTCCGGACTGTTCTCGTCTCCGGAGACAGTTTGATGAGCTTTACCCTCGGCGTCGCCCTGATCGGACAGCGGCTCCGTACTATGTTCGCCGTCTGCTGGCTCATCCTGCTCCATCGCTGGGTCCATGTGGTCATCGTTTCCTTTGGAGTCGACCGGGGTATTATTCTTTCTTGCACTGTTATCGCTGTTTTTGCCGAGGTGGGGTTTGGAGCGGCGCCTGCGTCGTCGATTTGGTTGCCTCTCGAGGGAACTATCTTTCGCTGCTTCTTCCCATTCCTCATCGTTGTTTTCTTTGGGTGTATCCACCATGTATACATCATATGATGAGATGGCAGTCCAGCGCCCTGTGGGCGGTGGTTCCTGTTCGTCTCCTGCATCGTCGTCCATACCGTCGATGTCTTTGGAGCCGAAATCGAGCATGTCGGTTAAGTCGTCGACAGTGGCTATTAAGTGGGTGGTGGGTGGGGAATGAATTTCTTCGTCGTCCACTTCCCACTCAAGCCGGACATAGTTCGGCCAAGGGTCTCCTGACAAGGAGAGAGACCTTAATGAATCTAGCACATCGCCCAAGGGCGAGTGCTGGAAAATATCCGCGAAGGTAAACTCCATGATCGGTGCCCAATCAGATTCGATAGGCACGGACGCAAGCGGTTCGGAGTCCGTGGCCGGGGACGAATCCAAGGGTTCAGCAACACGGGTCTCATAAGAGGTAAAGTCAGTATTCGGCTCTAACGCCGCTAAGTGTGCGACCTCCGTGGCGGGGTCCATCCACCCGTCCTCGGATGGCACGATCTGCTCCGGATTGAGGACCGGAGTAGGCACAAGTGTGATCTCCCGAACACCGTCCGACAGCAGAGCTAAGTCATGCTCGTCGTGACTGTGCGGCGCACCTGACATGGGCTCGAATCCGTCGAAGATCAAGTCTCCGCGGATGTCGGCAGTATAGTTTAAGCTTCCAAACCTGACCTGACGGCCAGGGGCATAGCTCTCGATCTCCTCCAGATGGCCAAGCGAGTTGGCCCGCAGTACGAAGCCGCCGAATACAAAGATCTGTCCGGGGAGAAAAACCTCACCCTGGATCGCATCGTTGCCGATGATCAAAGGAGCCATCAAGCCTTTACCGTGATGGCACAGTGGAACTCTCAATGAAAGCACCAATGTCGGTGTCAAAACCGGCGGATCTCGGGTAGGGGGTCCCGAACTGTGCGTCTAAGGCGGATGGTAACAGGAGGCGGGGGACACAATTTTTACCCAGGTTCGGGCCCTCTCGATGGAGGTAATACCCTACTTCCTGCTTGATTGATCTTGATGATATGAGTATTACAAGAGATGATCTACCACGAGATCGTAGAGGCTAAACCCTAGAATCTAGCCTATGATTATGATTGTTCTTGTCCTACGGACTAAACCCTCCAGTTTATATAGACACCGGAGGGGGCTAGGGTTACACGGAGTCGGTTACAAGGGAGGAGATCCACATATCTGAATTGCCAAGCTTGCCTTCCACGCAAAGGAGAGTCCCACCCGGACACGGGACAAAGTCTTCAATCTTGTATCTTCATAGTCCAACAGTCCGGCCAAAGCATATAATCCGGCTGTCCGAGGACCCCCTAATCCAGGACTCCCTCACTCGTCCCTAGCCTTTATATACTCTTTACCTAGCATATTTGAGAGGATACACTACAAAGAAATACACTTCCGTGATGATACATGTTTGTCATAGTAGGTCGCGTTTTTTGTCATGCATGTACATCCATGACAAATTTATGACAGAATCAAGATAGTCATACCTGTGCTGTCGTAGAAGTGTTCCATGACATTACCAAAATTATCATCACGGAAGTGTCCACTTCCATGACGATAAATCGCGCGTCACAGAAGTGCTTTCGTCAAGGGTGACCGACACGTGGCATCCACCGTAACGGAACGCCGTTAAGCTATCGGGTCGGGTTTTGGTTTCGATAACCCGTTAACAGCCCCGACCAATGGGGATTTTCCACGTGTAAAATCATCATTGGCTGGAGGAGACACGTGTCAGGTCCGCGTTGGCACAGGTGTCACTCATCCAATGGGCGAGACGCGCCTATGATATGTTGACACGTGGACCGGCCCATCAAGTTTAAATGGGCCGGCCCAACTGAAGGCCCACAAGATTTTGCGGACCATAATGGGCTGGCCCAGCTAAAGGCCCACGAGATTTTGCGGACCATAATGGGCTGGCCCAGCTAAAGGCCCACAAGATTTTGCGGGCCATAATGGGCCGGCCCAGATAAAGGCCCACAAGATTTTTGTGTGCCATAATGGGCCGGCCCAGGTAAAGGCCCACAAGATTCTTGCGGATCATAATGGGCCAGCCCAGCTAAAGGCCCATGAGATTTCGCCGACATTAATGGGCCGGCCCAGCTGTAGGCCCACAAGATTTTGAGGACCCTAGTAGGCCGGCCCATTAACTGGCTGCCATGTTTTGGGCCAAATGTCGGCCCATATTTGATCCGGTCCATTAATGGCCTGCCATGCTCCGGGCCTAATAGTGGCCCATATGAGATCCGGCCCGTTAAAAGCCTACCACGTTCTGGGCCAAATTACGGCCCAGATCAGGTCGGGCCCTTTAAGAGGCTTTGGGCTCAATTATGGCCCATATCAGATTCGGCCCGTCAACTGGACACTATGCTTTTGGGCCCACTTGCTAAAGGCCCACTTAGTAATTCGGCCTGATATTAGTTTTGACCTGTTAAAGGCCCGTTTAACATTTCGGCCCTATATTAATTTCGGCCTGTTAAAAGCCCGTCATATAGTTGGGCCTAACTACGGCCCGGTTTGCATCCGGCCTGCTCGCAGCCAATATCTGATTGGACCAAACAAGGACAGAGACAATTTTGGCCTGTTAAAAGCCCGTGATTTGATTCGCACAATCATGGGCCGGGGTTCATTTCGGGCTGCTGCTGGCCCGTGAGCTGTTCGGCACGTTTCAGGCCCAACCTACATCGTGATTGCATGACGGCCCGATTATGTACCGTAATTTTACGGTTTGGCCGGTTTATTGCAAAGACAGGATATATATACAGTAAAATAAATGCAGCATCGTGAATAAGAAAAAACCTAGACTATACAATAAAGAAATTATGGCATATTACATCCACTGGGCATCAAAGTTCGCCACTATGATAATAAAGCACAAGCAGACAGCAGATTACATACACTGGGCATCAAAGATCGCCACCAGTGCAAATAAACACGCCGACAAAATAATATACAAAACCGACAACACTTCAATAGAGTTCAAGAAAGGTTAGCCCTGCTGGGGAGCTGCAGCGCAAGCAGCTGAGCAAGATGATGAGATTGCGCTTGTTCAACACTTATATCTTCCTCACTCTGAAAGATAAACAAGCAGACAGATGATAGGTTTTGCACATAAAAGTATCAGTGCTGACAATTCATCACATTTCTTACTGACGAATAAAGTGACACAGTTTAAAATTGCATTAACACAATATGGTATTGTTCAGGTCAAGACATGGCAGGAAATGACATTGTGAAGGAGTTGGCAGCTTCACGACACCACTGGATTACAGATCATGAACTCATAAGTATCAATGGTTAGTGTGCTGTCAATTTATACCATTTCAGATTGGCAAATAAAGAGACGGTTTAAATAATAGTAGAATGATATGACATTGTTCATAGTTAAGACATTGCAGGATATGACATTGTGATGTAGTGGGTAGGTTCACCACACCACTGGATTACGGATGCAGAACAGAAGCATACATGCAGTGCAAAAGAAGATCACTTGCTCTGTATAGTTTAATTTACATGGTATGAAGAAGGAACTTGGTTGTACAACTGAAAACTTAAATTGAGAAAGGACAAACTTTTGTTTATGAACTACATAATAAACTTTAAACAAGCAATTTGATGCAAACACCAAAAATAAACAGCTGTTGCAGTCATGCCTAACCAAATATATACAACAAAGTTTGAAGGCTTGAGATGGACAAACTTACATTATTGGTGAAGACAGGCTCTATAAAGGCCTTGTCCATGCTGATGGGGGGGCAATTCAAGAAGTTTACCACAGAATCTTCTTCAAAAGCATTGCCTTTATTCTACATTTTGTGAAGAGTAAATATAGATGTGATAATATACGAAAAAATGGAGAATATTTAAGATAAGATGAAGAGTGATGCTACATAACCAAGTAGCTATAAATGTAAGTGCAGCGATACAGGCAAAAGGTACAGCCAAGAGCAATGCACAACTAAACTTCTTCAGTACCAACCTTATGGTAAGAGTAAATATAGATCTGATGTGTAGAAAATGGAGGGTAAAGGAAAATAAGCTGCAGAGTGATGGTACATGAACAACTACCTGTCATTATAAGTACACTGATAAAGGACAACATGTACTTACAAGAACAATGTAGAGCTAAAAAAACATTGGCATTGGATATATTCTACACTAATGTAACCATTCATACAGATCCGATAATTTGGAGCGAACAATTGATAAGCAAGCTATCATGCATACTGCTGTCACATAATGAACCAGGTATGTATGCAAGTACAGTGATACAGGACAGCAGGTACTAACAAGAGCAAAGCAGCGGGCAGCATATTTGCGATATCCTGTCGTTCTTGTCAAACCAGAATTCTTCTTCGAGCAGATTTCCTGCAAAAAAGATCCGTAAGGCACATGCGGAAAAGTAGAAGTTCAAATTGTCATGTGATTTCATAGACAGTACCTCATCCTGGGAACGAGACCAGTGCATAACAAGGTTTTTCCATTCAATGTCTTCTAAATTTAGCACAGGAGACTTCACCGGAAATTCGTTTATAGACTTGCCATCAAAGTGTGATTTCCTCAGGTAACACCGATACTGCTGCAATGCTTCCTTGAAAAGCACAAGCAAGCTTTGCTCGTCATGACTATCCAGATTGACCCTCGCCTAGTTACAACAATGTAATGTAAATCATTGATGTGTTCAATCAGCAGAAAACAGGAAAATAATAACCATGAATAATAGCACTTACACGTAAGTGGGACAGGAAGATGTGAAAATGGTGTTTGTCTTCACAATAATCTTCCCATGATGGGAATATATGCACGTAGTCCCTAACAACATTGAAAGCATTGTCTTTTAAACTGGGAATAAATGGAATGGGGTTCCAATCTGCAGGAATTGGCCGTCTCTGCAGTTGGGATAGGTCTTCGGCCGGTGGACTTGCTGTACTTTTTGCTGGAGTGGGATTTTTCTGTGGTACAGCTGGTGCTATGGCAAATGAAATCGGTATACCTTTTGCTGGAGTGCAGGTCCTGTGTGGTGGGGCTAGTGGTGTGGCCAGTGAAGTATGGGTACAGTCTGCTGGAGTCGGTCCTATGTTTTGTGTCACTGGTTGTACAGCCAATATAAGTGGGGTGCTGTCTGATTTCTCCGGCACCACCACGTTTTTCAAGGACTTTGCTGGTGCTCCTTCAGGTTCGGCAATCACCCTCTTCCTTTTTGATGTCTGATGCACAAGAACAGCATTTGAGTGGAAAAAACATGGTATGATGACAGATGTAATATGTATTGATAATGGATGGGCATGGCATCTCGACATATATGATGAGTAAACTAAGCAGATGGTGGTGCAACAAAGTAGAAGAAATGCAAGACAACATATGCAAGATACCTGCAATCAATAAAACATTGCCAAATTAGAACAAGCACCTTGATGGGTGAACAGGACAGGCCATCTGCCTTTGACTCCTCGAGGTTAGAATAGTCATTAGGATCATATTCTGAACAAGAATCAACAGGTGGGGAGCGTATGAGTTTCATTGCATCCAGAGTGGCACTCAATGCCTTGGTGCCAATTTTGTAAGTCATTGCAGTGTTTAGCTTCAAGAGTGGACTGCTGCTAGTGCGACACAAAGCAGCTACACAGATCATAGTGTAGATATAACGAGAAAACCTTAAGCATCAGAGTAAAATCAGCAAAATGGAACTTGCTGGAATATATGTGCTAGTATTGCCGGTACGGCTAGAAAGGCTTCGGATACCAGCTCTCTTCAAGTGAAGGAGAGGTACTGTTAATATCAGTGTAACTCTCAAAGGCGACACAGCTCTCCGCATTTCCTTGCTATTCTTATAGGATTCAAGTGGGCAGGCCACTACAAATCCTATTCCTATGTTTACAAGATCCTACGAATCAAAGAGGCTCAAAGTGTCCATCACAACCGACCGTATAGACCTCTACACTGAAAATGTCCCTGCTCATCTTCAGTACAAGGAACATACTGTACTACTATCATACTCCCTCCGTTCCAAAATATAAGTCTTGGTAGAGATTTCCACTATGGATCACATACAGATGTATCCAGATACATTTTAGAGTGTAGATTCACTCATTTTGCTCCATATGTAGTGCATGGTGGAATCTATACAAAGACTTGTATTTAGAAACGGAGAGAGTACATATTAAAGAAGAACGGAAGAGGAACATGGTAAAGAAGAGCAAGCAGATTTTGGATCATAAAATGTTGGTTGCGCAGTGCCCACACATGATGAACCAGAGCGCATTAAGAATGCAACTCCCAGCTGTCTCTCGACCATTTCAGGCGGTTGGATGAAGATCCTACGTCTCCTAACCCTTCTTCTTCCTCGTCTCTGATTCTTCCCATACAGAACACCGCACGGGCCGCCGGCCGGACCACCGGCCCCCACCACCTGTGTTCCTACGCCACCCCCACCCCCCACCCCCGCCCCAACCCCCACCCGCGTCGAGTTTTCTTTGTTCGGCGAGGCCCCACAACCACCCGAGCCCCTTCGATCACACCGGCGAACTCCGGCGAGCTCTAAAAAATCGACTGACCCAATTTTGAAATTTAGTCTACTGTGATTTAACTAGTGTGGAATATAAAAGGGGAAAACCATAAGCATTGGGAGTATAGTGTTGAGCGTGCCATGGCGGATCTGAAGGTGCAAACCGGACAAAGGCAACTTCGCAACCAAGACAAGAAATCAGAGTAAAGAAGTGGCGATCTATTTTCTTGCTGCGATAAATAAGTTGAGCAGATACGAAAGAGTACCGCCTCTGGTGCGGCGCCGTGTACGCATCTGCTGAGAATTTGACGGTGCTGCGGTAGCGATGGCTGTCGGCGGCGTGGAAGCAGATCTAGGAGGGTAGACGGTGGCGGCGGGGCGCGGTGGACGAGACGGCGGGGATGAAGCGAGAGGACGGGATGCAAGGATCCCGGTCCGAAGCCGTGGATGAGAGAGGTCGATCTCTTGTAATGGACGGCGGCGTCGCGGTATCAGCTCCGGCATGGTGGAGGAGGACGGCGGTGGATGGGGTGGCGGACGGAGGAGGGTGGGGTGGAGAGGGTGTTTTGGCGCCCACGGAGTACGAATGGGTAAAAGTGAGGTAGAGAGGAAGGGGGGAACCATGTATTCAGGGCGCGCTTGTCTCAAATGCGAGGAAATTTACAAACTTAGCCCCCGTTTCAAATTTCTACTACATCACAGCAACATTAGTCGGTTGGGGATAGGACGGTAATCTCGCATACACCGAATATTTGCCGACGAGAGTTTGTTTTTGGCGCCCACCGTGTATGAATATGAATCGGGGAGGGAGTCGATTTCGGCCGAGGACACACTGTGTTTTGGCGCCCACCGTGTATGAATCCGGGTGAGAGGCGGTTACGTCACGTTTGGGTGAAATTACAAACCTACCCCTATCGAAACCTATAGAAATCCAACAGATAGGCTTTGCGTGGTAGGGATAGGCAGTAGTGATTTCCATCTCGCAGATTTTGGTTTCGGGCGGTTACTGCGACTTTCCCCGCTTTGTTCAAATTTTGCAGAGTGCACGTTTACCGTGCCAACTCAATTCGAATCCCGTTTGTATTCTATTTTTTTCGGGCGGGATCCATTTTCAATTGGAATTACATTCTATATACATCATTTTTTTATATATACTTTCAAAAGCACAACACCATTTATACATAAATATGGTTTACAAATGGCATGATCTCAGATTCATAAGGTTGTATCCATCAATTTGGATTTTCAAATATTTGAAACCACTTTATGTTGAAATCCAATGTATGCATTCCTCGCTAACTGTCTCCAATTAATGTGTGTTTCATGCGGGGTTTTTTACTTCTCAAACATGTATAATGTGTTTCACACATGCAACATATAGTGTAATCCCGTTTAGACATTAATTGCATATAAACCATGCATTGTTTGTAATTGAAGAATCTATGGATCACCAATATTGATAAACTATATAACATTACACGTGTGCCCAAATTCAAATGAATATGCATGTTTGACACACCAATTTGCGTTATGATATTATCGATGTCGTGATCTCCAGTTTAAATATTTGAATCCCCTTTAATCCAGATATTCGTCTCATACAGCTATCACTCATGCTTATATAGGACTATCTCTCTGGACCTATACGCGTTCATCGTCTCTCAGGAATCTCTCATGCTACCTGTATGTCGACAATGATCTTTTATGTTCGTAACACACTGACGGTACTCTCTCCCTCGACCTTCATCACTCTCTCTCTCTCTAAGTATATCTCGCTCCCTACTATGTGTCTCTAACTATGATTCTCCATGTGGAATCTCTTTCTCTCACACAAACACAAAACTTTGTCTCCCGGGGTCTCATTTCTCTCTACTATTCCCATGTGTGCCACTCGCACACCCCTCATACAGAGATGTCTTTCGCTCCTTAGATATGAGAACCTACGACTCTTCCTCTTCAATATCTCTTTCTCACACACAAACACAAACTCTGTCTCCCAGGGTCTCATATTTCTCCATTGTTCTCTTGTATGTCGCTCACACACACCCTCTCTCCCTAGAGATATCTTGCGTTCCCTCGTATGTCTCCCTAGCTATCACTCTCGTTGTGAAATATCTTTCTCTCTCGCAGACACAAAACTCCGTCTCTCTGGATCTCATTTCTCTCTGATATCTGTTTGTATGTGACTCACATGCACCCTCTCTCTATCTCTCTCACACCCACACACATAACCCAGCCTTCTGATCCACTCGACTCCTATTTCGAACGCACACTAGCTAGCATCTTTATCTTTCTATTTATCTGTTTCTCCATCAACCTTCTTTCTCGCCCTCACTCTTGATTCCTATCACGCACACTACATATGTTTCTCTCTACATGCATTCAAGTGCCCTCTCACACACATATATAACTTCACCCTTTGAACCACCCGACGGTCATCTCCAACACCCAAACTAGCGGATGTCCCTCTAGCTAGCACCTCCATCTCTGTATCTATTTGTAGTTTCTCCGTCAACATTTCTTTCTCGCATGGAGGCTTGCTTCCTATCACCCACACTATATATGTCTCTCCATACATATGCATTTATAGGTTGGTCTCTTTTGCACAATCGTTGCGCCTCACTCCCTCTGCCCGCCATAGATGCATGCTCCAGCCCATGCCACTATCTCTTAAAGACAAAAACACATGCTCAATTGTCGGGCCTTCTTCCCTGCATTCTCACATGCATGCCTATTGTCATACCGATCCGTCTCTCCCATGTCGTTGATCTTATGACTTATGTCTTCTTTCTTTTATCTCGATCATGCGCGCACGCACGCACACACACATCCCATGTATACATGTATACCTCTCACACATGCACGTTCAAGGTCTCTATGTCTCCATACGTTTAATTACCCTCAATCCTAACGCCACATCGAATCGTTCTCCTCTTTTGTGCACATAACTTCCGCCTGGATGGGTAAAACACACACTCACACTTAACAATCTCCTTCTAGCTACCCCCCCCCCCCCCGCCTCTCACTCTTCCCCTATATCCCCGAAACCAATAAGACCATCCCTTTGTTTAATTCCCGCCTACATGCACCATCGATATATAGTAGTCTTCCTCGGTGTCTCTCGAACAAACACGTTCTCTCGATGTCGACTCCTCTCACGCGCACACACCTTCTCTTCCCTCTCTACGGGCATTTTCTCTCTCGCACCCCATCGTTGGTGGCCTCTGCCATACACATCACCTCTCTATGATGAAGCCATGCACACTTCAATTACATCCTCCACAGAGGACCCCGCGACACACACACACACACGCACACGCACGCACCCCCCCACACACACGCACACTCCATCTCTCTCTCTCTCACAGACACACACGCACGCACGCACACCCCCCCACACACACTAAGACTCCATCTCTCTCTCACACACACACAAACTAAGACTCCATCTCTCTCTCTCTCTCACACACACAGACACACCCCACGCACACACTAAGACTCCATCTCACACACACATGCTCTAGGCGGAGCATTTGTTCCTACCACCCTTCATCCAACCTCACCCGTATGATAAGCAATCACCTTTATTTACTTGCATAACATGGATAAATTCCACTTTACTTTAGTAGTCAGCAAACTTATCATCTGTACTCTTATAAAAAACGAGTTGGCGATGATGATGTGCCTGCCATCTTGTAATACAGACCGTATGATCTATATCTGAGGATAGAAAGCAAACTATGATAATTTTACAAAAGATACTCGCACCTCTCTCCACATCATTATCTCCCGCAACCTCATTGCTCAGCAATTAAAAAAGGAATAAGTCTCTCGAACAATCTAGCATGCATGGTGGCCGCTGCCGCCTGCCGGCGCCGTCCATCCCCATGCCTCCGCCCATTCCGACCACCAGTCACCACTACGCTTCACTCCTCCTCGCCTTATCTCTCATCTTTCATTTTTTTGATGACATTCTCGAGATACCAGTTTTCCGATACAATTCTCGAGATATCATTAGTTTTTACACATGGGATTACTCCTGCATGGGTCAATCACAACAGGTGTTCTGTAAAAAAATGCATATTGATGTTCCGTGCAATGCACAAGAATCTTGCTTGTAATTATATAACGCAAATCACGAGCAGGAAGTGACATTTTTTTGACACAACCACGTTAACATGGCCACGTAAATCACTAGCTAAAGTAAATACCATTATACTTATATCCCGATGCAAAAGGTTGAGTACATGTCCGAAGAGTAGAGTCGCACACACGCACTCTATCTCTCAGGATCTCTCTCACACACACACACCAGTTACGTGACGCCCACTTAAGCAGACACGTATGTTACAATTTGTGCACCCGCGGGTACACGTGATGCTGCGCATTTATTTAAGCCGGAAGGCGAACCCAAACAGTAGCTGCATTCATTCCCCTCCCGCCGCCTCTTCTCTGGTCGCCGTCGCCCGGTAGCTATGGGCCGGCCGAAGGTAACAACATACGCCATACTCCCGCCGGAGCGGCGCTTTAATATGGAAATTTTAGTGGTCATGCATGCATCTTTTTGTGCTAGCACTCCTACATAAGGGTTGACCGGTCGCTTCCCGCGGATGTGCGCGGGCGGTGGAAGAGGAGGGAGAAGGGAAGCAGGCTGTGGAGTAACGTTTTTTACCACAATTTCTTAGGAAACTGAGTGCAATAATTGAGTAGTTTTGCAAACTACCAGTACTACACCTGAAACGGTTCAAAACCTATACTCCCTTGCCAGCGCGTGCTTCCCGCGTGAAACGGTCAGCGTCGCTCTGGAGCGTCAGTGCCGCATTAATGCCCGGCCAGAGCGGAGGCGACCTCTCACTGGCGCCGGCTTTGAAGTGGCGCGACGGCCGAGAGAGCGCCGCTTCCCGTTGCACGTGACTGCTTCGCATCGAGACTGGCCATAGGCTCTGTTTGGATCCATGGGTTAGAGTTAGTTTGAGCTAGTTGGGGCTCAAATAGCCCTAAAGTATCCAAGCATGAGGGTTTAAATTGGAGCAAGTTGCACCGAACCCACCAAAAAAACTATCCCACCCAAGAGGTGCTAACTGGAGATAGTTCTCATTGGGACCACTGAAAAATCACTTTCCTCTCTCCATGAAGTGCATTTATTGTCAATCTAACCCTGCCACCCAAACACCTCTTTGGCTACAGTTAGTTCAGGGTTAGTCATGAGTTAGTCTAACCTCTAGCTAAGTTAGAGTATCAAACAGGAGCAGTCTAGGACATGCAAGTTGCTCAAAGCATACAGGCAAATTCGTACGTGAAAGGATTTTTTCTTTTTGAAAACGGAACGTGAAAGGAATTTTTTTAGAATGCTCTTGGCATGTCACTAACATGTGATAGTTAACCGACCTCAATAGATGGCAGAAACGCCAGCCCGCTGCACTTTGATAGAGACGAGGAGGGAGAAGCGATACAGGCTGCTGGATTACTAGAGATAGGTGTCGCACGGAAGCCAAGAAATATGGTGATAGCGTGGGTTAGCCATGTACTAGTATGATGTAACTACACTGGGCTGCCGTGTTTCGTACTCTTCCAGTCGACTGTGGAGATGATTGGTTAATTTTATATCGCTGAATAATATTAAATATTATGAGTGCAGACGCTCCACCACGAGGTTCCTTGCTCCTTCTCGGTCGTCCGGAATCTATGTTCTTCCACTCTATTTTTTTACGTGAGCTTTGTTCATCCTTTTGCCAACACGCGAGACATCTAGCATCAAGGTGCACGTGTTATGCAAGGATCGTTCCATCTATATGAAGAACACGTGGGACTGGAACTACGAGACGAACATGTACACAGGAGTGGACGTACGAACCTGAGTAATGTAGCGTAGTAAGTGAAGTAGAAAGGCACAAATGGTATGAACATGCGTGGCATATATGGTGTGTTTGGTTGCGTTCTTGTCTCAGCATAGTTGTTCCCTCTTCATGCATGCTCAACTCAACACCCCTCTTCATGCATGCTCTCTTCATGCATGCTTCTAGTGTATTTGTGCTAAACTAGTGTGGACTCATGCACCCTCCATACACTCTACCAAACACCCAAAAGTAGGTCGAGAAGGGAACTCTTGGGCGGCATTTGTCTCTTACTACGTACTACCACTAAATGTTGTACGTGCAATGCACGGTGATGTTATGGAGTACGTGCCTAAGTACTCTACTACTACTATATTAGTTGGAGGCACATATTAACTTTTATATTTGTTTATGTGTATGCCCCGAGACCTTCCAACTAGACGTGTCTTTCTCTCCAGGTCACACTTTGTATCGTTCATACCACTAAGTACTACTACGTATGGTCTCCGACCCAGAAGTGGAAGAAGTGGAGACGCTCTACCACGCTGTTTTTTTACGCTGGGCTCTACCACGTTATTCATGTCCCACTCCTTTCGCTGACGCGTGGGACATCCAGCACGTGCCGTGTTTGGCACCCTTCGTCATAAGAGTTGAAACGCTAGCATTCATCAGAAATAAAAAATAATTATAAATCGGCAGTGATACTATTTTTTTGCGAACCAATCAGCAGTGATACTATACCACACGGTTTCCTTGCTCCTCGATATCGGAAAGAATACTTCCGTTCGCCAACATGTGGGACGTCGACCATCCTGGTCCACTTGCCATGCACGCAGAACTCCAAGGGAGAGTCACCCAGGTCGTCGCGCCGCAGTAACAATGACTAATGAGCCGTCAAATCACAGGCCCACTTCCCACTTTGAAGTTGCTCGGATGAAGGAACCATCATGACTTCGTTGAATTCCGCTTCTTGAAGAAAACTACTGTACCAGCAGTACTGCTAGCTACAGTAGTTACTCCAACAGAGGCCTCCTTTCGTTCATAGGATAGGAATATGAAAATCATAGGAAGTGAGATGACATGCATCTCAATTCCTATAGAGAAAGAGATGCCATTTGATGCTTAGGATAGGAATTTTTCCATTTAGTCTAGGCTAATGTACTGGTAATTTGCTCTAAAAACTACAGTAGTAACTAGTAGTATTGGGACATGCTCGTACTCAGACACAGACACACACACTAACTACTAGTACTACTACTTCTCACATGCTGGCCAGACGCCGTCGTTCTCCTTCCTGGCTTTGTCGGCGACACCCCACCGTGCTTGGATCTCCGCCGACCTCTCCGCAGCAGCGCGTGCGTCCTTTTCTTTCTTGCGGCGGCGGCCTCTCTTTTCTTGAGTGCTTTCTGACTTTTCCGCTCCCTCTGTGCGGCTTTGGCCGCCTCTTGCTCTACCGCCCATTCGGCCTTGGCATCTTCAAATTCCTCCCACATAGTTGTGAGGTCGCGAGCGGAGATGAACTCGGCACGGCGGGATGCCATCGCTTCCCTACCATTTTGTGTGCGGTCGTGGGCGGCGAGGAACTCGGTGCGGCGGGATGCCATCGCTGCCTTACCGGTTAGTGTGCGGCGCGGTGGCATGAACGACGCTTGGTGAGAGCTCTGGGGTGGAGTGGCCGGACAACCGTATAGTGCATTGGTTTGTCAAGAGCTCAAGGACAGAAGACGAAGCAAATTTGGACTCCCCTTCAATCCTGGTCATTTATTACCGAGTAAAATGCATTGGCGGTCATCGAACTTGTCTTGATAGCTCACTTCAATCATTGTATATGAGATATGGTGATTATACGGTCACTGGCTCAGCGTATGGCTCCGTATTTGTCTGGTTGACCAGTCAAACAGTCCGCATGCGCCTCATCAGCTCGTGTTCTTTATCTATCTACGCGGGCCTACCTGTCAATGGAGAAAGAAATACTGTAAAAACCAAAATTATGCGTTTGTGGGGAATCAAACCACGGACTCGTCGCTGCAACGCACCCTCGTCAGCCAAATGAAAATGAAATACTTCGCGTCAGACACTCACGCTCACGCTGTCAAAGCATGCTAATGCATGCACGTCGCCCTCTAAATCAAAGTCCTGCTCATGGCGCAACGCAAACGGCGAGCCCATCACCTGCGCGCCCCGGCGGTGCCTGACATTACTGTTTAGACGTTTGATGGAGGCCTACGCGAACGCCGAGCATGTATTCACCTGGCTCAACACCAACGGTCATACTCGGACCGCCTTGCTCATGTATATCGTCCATCACAATGACAATCTATAAAACAGCCTAAGCTAGAGAGGGTACTATGATAGTATGGTACGGAGTATGTACTATCGTGAGCGACCAATCTTAGTGCCACTGCACACCGAAACCCCTTCCATCGCTAGCGCGCGCTTCCCGCCTGAAACGGTCACCGTCTCTCTAGAATGTCAATGCCGCATTCACCGGACTTAACTGCAGGTGCAATTGGTGTGTCACTGACATGCGGGCCAGATGCCCGTTGGGCCCACATGTCAGTAACCCAAACGCATCTGCAGTTAAGTCACTGAAGCAGCATCCGCATTCACGCCCGACGAACCTACTCCGACTCTAGTTGTCCATCCGTCTGCCGCGGCTCATTGCCATTCGGCCGCTATATTAACTTGAGCCCCAGCTCCCAGCCATAGCCAAAGACCCACACTTATTCTCCTCCGGTCCCTTCCTTCTGTCGGCACCACTTTAACCATGGCCTCCTGGCGCTCTGAAGCTCTCTTGGACGTACTGTCGCAGGAGCAGACGAGGGACATCGGCGGCTCCGCTCCGGGTGCGCTCCAAAGCTCTCTTCAACGTACTGTCGCAGGAGCAAACGAAGGAGATCGCCGGCACCCCCCCTTGGCCGCCCTCCGCCGCCACGACCATGAAGCCGGCGCGCGTGCGCGGGCGCAGCCGGCAGCGAGGGAGAGTAGTACACGGTAGGTCACCGCCGCTCTGGTCCCGGGAAGGCCACCGCTACTCCACTCAGTCGACGCCAAGCTTGGTGGGGTAAACATCGGCGGCCGATTAGCCGCTTGACGGCGACGTGGAGGTGGAAATCTTTAGAACCTTGTGCTCCGGAGGAGGAGGTTATCGAGGCGGATGAGGAGGAGGCAAAGGCAATGGCCGACTTTCTCGGGTTCATGGCCGGACATGGTGGTCGGGCGCCGGCGATCGTTTAGATTAGGTTTAAAGTAGGTTTTAGTACGGTTTGTGCGAAATATGTAATGAATTTCATCCAGTTTGTAGGAAAAGTTTTTGAAATGTAATGAATTTCATCCGGTTAATTTGAAATTTGCTTTGTTTGCACGAATTTCGTCCGGTTAGTTCATATAGTTGTCGAAAGGTATGCGGGCAGCATCGGATGGCATCCATCAGTGTCCTCGGACAGATGCCGGTGTAAATTTTTGGGCCAGCGCTGGAGATGCCCTAACTATCATGCTATAATCACTAACAATCCTCCATTATTTGGCAGGGAACAGTTATCCCTTGATCAAAATCAGATCCGCGGTGTTTCGCACTCCTCCCGCGTAAGAGTGTAAACTCTTGCTTACATAAAAATGGAGCAAGTGGACGGCACTGTAGCACGTCATATCACTCGAACTAGCCCGCCTAACGAGCAGGAAAGCACCGCCCTCGTCATTTTGTTCTGGATTTCTATCGATCGATCGCGCGAAAATGTTACGCTTCGCAAGTTCTAAAGGAAAAGGCGGCACACTTACGACTCATACGCGTCGCAACCACGACAGTCCGGCTCGCACGCCGCTCACCAGAGGGGACACGCGTTGTCTTGCAATTTCACTAACATGTGGGACCGTAATTGAATAAACCGTCGATAGCCAAAATCTAATCGCTCGGCGGGTGTCGGCTAAGAAGAGAGAAACGGGGGAGGGAGAAGAGATCGCTCGCCCGTCGTGCACGGACTCCATGAAATATATGGTGATAATGTGAGGTGGGCCATGCTGGAGTCCGGACCGCTTCCGGAGCCTGCTATCACCGCCATGGCCCCTCAAGACGCCAGCTGCCCGCCGCATGCATGCATAGCAAGTAGTACTCCTTATGTGGAGGAGAGAGAGGCATTGACAAAGTCAAGGAGTGGGCTCTGCAAGAGCCTGTCTCTACACGTGCTCCTAGGTATAAAAAAATAATTCTAAAAAAAGGCATAAAAAACAATTGTGTCTTAAAAAAAGAAAGGTAAAAAACATTTGAGAGGAAATAGATAGAGAGAAAGTGAGAAAAAGCTGTAACCTGGGCATTACATGAGGAAGGAGGGAGTGGTGCACATGCCAAGTTCACTGGGCTGCCGTGTTTCACACTCCTGCGTCGTAACAGTGGAGACAATAGCTTTCATCAAAAATAAACAATGAATACTCGTTGCTCGTCCTCTATATCGAAAAGAATACTTTCATTCACCGACATGTGGGACGTCGACCATCCTAGTCCACCTGCCATGCACAAAATTATCCTGGTCTACCCCGGTCGTATCGCCGGCCCAACCTTTCCCACTGTAAGTTGTTCGGACGAAGGAACCATCATGACTTCGTTGAATTCCGCTTCTTCAAGAAAACTTACTGTACCCGCAATACTGCTACCACACGCGAAGACTGGACGGCACTGTACCACGTCATATCACTGAAACCCACTAGGCCAAACTAGCCCGCCTAGGTCATCTATTTTGGAACGGAGGGAGTACGTCTCTGCACTGCTATGATTTTGTGTTGCACGTTCTCTGTACTTTTGCTACGGTTTTCCTACCCTATGAACCAAATGAGGCCTGAATGTATGTCGACTATTGTCTGATCGATTGCTAAGCCTACAATTTTAGGAGCTAGGGCTATTGGTCGATCAACGAGGGATAAGTATAAGCGTACCACGAGCTCATCAGCCCCAACGTTTCTCTTCGGTGAGTGTTTTGCAAGTACTATAGCTCGCACAGTAGCTAGCCTACTAACACCAAGAATCATCAAACAAGCCCTACTGATATGATAAACAGTTCAAACTTACATCTAAGCATGCCATATATTACATCAAAAGCTGGTGAGGATACATCTGTTTCCATAACTCGGAGAGGGTTCGGATGATTCACTATCAAACAAAAGTAGCAAGATCTGCCCACACAAGACAGTGCACTAGCCCTAAGATGGTTTGATAACACGCATCGTTCTGGTAATTAAACATAGGGCAATGCAAACTACCCTGAAGGATTAGCGTGACCAACTATTTCTTGTCATCGATCTCTCGGGCAATGACCACAGCACGGACAGCGGCATGGGAATCGATTTCTGGGGCGATGTCCACAGGACTGACCGCGACATCGGAATCGATCTCTGGGGCGATGTCCACAGGATGGACAGCGGCATCGGAATCGATCTCCGGGGCGATGCCAACAGGACGGGCCACGACATCGGAATCATCAAGGACGTCCACCGGCACCTTCACAACCCTAACATATTAGCAAGCACATTGCAAATAATCAAAAACCACAACTATGGTAATAAGCCATTATTTTTTACCTTGTGCAGCTCACCGGGGGATCTCATCCCTCCGGGGGCCATCTCCTCGTCCTCGATGGGGGCCATCACCTTGCCAGGGGAATACTGCTTCTCAACGGCGACTATCTCCTCAAACTCGGTCTTGAGCCTCACATAGGTGGCAATCAGAGTTTCTGGGGTAGGCACGGTGGGGCCCTTGCTGTTCTTCCAACTTTATTTGAGGAGTTTGTCCGCCAACGTCCTCAACTCTTTGGCCAGTGCTTGTTTCTTGGAGTTCTTCGTCTCCATGGGTTGGCCCGCCAACATGGTCAACTCGTTGGTCGGTGCTCGCTTCCTGGAGATCGCTGTCTCCAGTGGGTTGTCCGCCGGCAACTCTTTGCCTAGTGCTCCAGGATCCATCAATGAACTGACAAACAAAAAGCAATCGAAAGGACATCACAATCGCAATGAAAACGGGAAAAGAATAGGATGTGAGAATCGGTCGGTGCTTCGCGAAAAGAAGATTCTTGGAATGAAAATATAGCAGCATAACCGATTCGCCCACCTTTCCTTCGTCGGTACAGAAGAAAAATGGCAGAAGTGAGTAGCCTGGAGTGAGGTTTTCTTCAAGAAAGGGAAGAAAGGGCTTGAACGAGCGTTCCAGTGAAATGATGGTTGCTTCGTCCAGTCCAACTTGGAGGCCACCTTACCACTGCTGGTAAAGGTGTGGGTTTTGTGATATGACGGGTCATGACGGCCACACCAGGGTGACAGGTGAGTCTCGACTGTAGCACCTCGCTGTGATTTGGTGGATGGCATGCGGGCCCGGATGCTTTGAAATGTCCCGCATGTAGATAGAGCAGCTAGTCATATAGGAGTGCTCAATATTGTGCACCGCGACCAAGGCGGAGAGGAAAACGAGAGAACTACGTAATTAATGCATGAGTTTAATTAGGGTAGTTTTGTAAAGTACGAGATACATTCCTCCAATCGCAAAATGCCTTGGTTCGTGAGATTTAAGATTTGAGCCCTATAAACCGGAAGGGAGGGAGTACTGCACACGGTGTAGTCTAGTCACTTGTTGAAATCTCTAGAAAGGCAAATACTCCTTTCCGGTTTACAGGGCTATACTACTCCCTCCGTCTAGGTGTGTAAGTCATCTTACGAAAACCAAATAGTCCCAAAACACTTAGGCGCGATGCATTAACTTCTACCTTGTTTCTTGTTTCTTGGCATATCAACCAATAAGAGATGAGAGGTGTGCATGCTTTTAATGACTTGCAATGGCTAGTTCATTGCATGCAATGCTATTAATTAGCAAATAAACATTGGTGACCCCAGGAGGAAACGGTGCTAAGCGTGTGGACCTATGCAGAATGAGTATCAACTAATGGATAATGGAGTTTAATTGTTAAACAATAGCAATTTTGTCTCATGCAAGAGCCTGGCTAGTACTCCAAGGAACCGCACCACGCGAGCGTTGGCAACTGCCACGTTCGGGTTGCGCTTGGCTCTTCGCCTCTTCGAGAAGATGAACAATGATGTTACTCCTACTTCTACAGTATCGAATCCACTGCTGCATGTCCGTCCACCTCGTGCGGGAGGGATAGCGTGTAGCGAAAGCTTCTACTTACTGCTCCTGCCTTTGCGTCTGTGATAGGTGGGCCCAACAGGTGGTTGGCCCTCCTGTCATGCAGCCAAAGGCAGGTGCAGTTAAGGCACCGGAGCTCAGTCCGCGAGGGAGAGGGCGTTGTAGTAATCAAATTTGTCGGTCTTGTACGAGTTGACGCGACACATCAAAGCACTGCACTCGATATAAGTCTTTTTACACATTTCAAATGGGCTACTTCGTATGTAGGAGTAGACATATTCTGCTTCGTATGTAGTCACTTGTTGCAGTCTCTAAAAAGACTTATATTTGGAAACGGAGGGAGTACAATGCATGCATGCATGTCGTGACTTTCCTTTTGATACTTGCATGTGTTTATTTGATGCACCTTGCCAAATTTTGACTATAAATTTAACTAACCAAATTTTCATGCATGTCACAAAAAATTACGGGGCTGTTTGGATTGTGACTATGTTTGTCTTATGTTGCCACATTATTTTTCCCACACTTGCCTAACCTAAGTTGCTCAAATTGTTAGACACACTTTGGCTTGCCTAAGGGAATCTTGCCACAATTTTTGTGTCTATGACATGTGGGGTTCACTGCTAATAAAAAAATTCTTGTCTTAGGTGTGGCTTATAAAAAGACTTATATTTAGGAACGGAGGGAGTAGAAAATATAAATAATAATGCATGTTGGGGCAACCCACGTTTCCGCTAATTTTAGCCGTGGGCTTGTTCACAATTTTTACGAGGGGGTGGTTGTTCATTTAATGGAGGGACTTGTAGTACCAGACTTGAACGATACAAAGTGCGACCTGGCACACCGTAACACCACTTGGAACAAGCGGGTAGCTATCTCTAAAAACAATCAACAACTAAAAAAACCGCAAGCTCGCATGTAGTAGTACACAATTTTAAACGATTGTTTTGATGGAGTGAAAAAGGAAAACTACCCCACTACGTATATAGGCCGAAGCGTCCGCGCTTGCTTGCTAGGATTGCTCTATTCACACACTCTCATCCTCTCTAGATCTAAACAAGATAGGGGTAGTAACACTGTCTTTCTCCCTTCAAAAAACACTGGCTTTCTATCCTCACCGCTGGTTACAGATCCGGACGTATCCCCCTCCCCAGTGAAGGGGAGGAGGGGCAGCGTTTAGGCCGTCGTCGACAGCGAGGGAGGAGACCCACTGCCGGCCGCACCGTTATCTCTGGCCGAGCGCCGGCGCGGGAGGTCCTCCGATCCCTTCGTCGTTGCCTGTGGGCGGATCCGGCCTCCCGCCGCCCACCTATCCACATCCCGGCGACCTTCAGGTATATCTTCGTTCGAAACCTCCTTAGCTCTACTTCCCCAGCTCGCTACGTCGCTGCATGTGCATCATTTTCTACCTCTCAGCCCCTCTCGATCGGATGGTCCAACGTCACATATTTTTTTCTTCTATTGTTAGAGGTAAAGCTACTTCATGGAGTCGAATCTTGTACTCCCTCCGTCCGAAAATACTTGTCATTGAAATGGATGTATCTAGATGTATTTTAGTTCTATACACATCCATTTTGATGACAAGTAATTCCGGACGGAGGGAGTACTTGGTTCGAACAAGAAATAAAGTGGGGGTGGGGGAATTTAGTATGTACATCGGACTTGGTACAAACAGGAAGGAAAGGGGGTGAAAGTAGTACAGACTGGTCATCCAACCGGTCTCTTGGTCGAAAAGGGAAATATAGGGGTAACGCTGTACACAGTGGTATGACCAGGACTAGATTTGCTATCCACACATAGGAGTAGGTGGCTAGAGTGAACAAAAATGGGACCAACCCAGATATGTTTCTTGGATGTTTGTTTCTCGGGGCAACAAACTATGAATCACCACTTTATGCCCATGTTTACGTACATGGTGCTGGACTGCTGGTGCACCCACTGTCCCATGCCCTTATACCAAATATTTAGGCTCCGTTCGGAATAAAGGGGCAGAAAACATAGGTCTTGATGAAAATAGAGGAATAGGAAAGGAATGTAGGTATAAAACTATGGAACAGCGAACTGGAGGAAACTCCCAAGAGAATGTGTTCGGATGGACTACGAAATGTACAGATTTGTTTTTTTAGAGTAGCATGCTTGGCAGTATGAGATGCTATTTGTTTATTCAGCTGCACAGTGACTACTCTTGTCCTCACCTCACGTACCACACATAGGTTGATTTTTTTATTCCGGCAACATAGCACAGCAACCTGTCTAACGCATGGCAGCGAGCGCCTGCCTCGGGCTTCCGCCCAAAAAATGAGCAGCGCGTGGATGTTTCTAATCCTATGGAATCAGTACTACCAGACCAGCTTTCCTATGAAACACTATTCACCTTTCCCGTGTTCCGAACGGTTGGAAGGGAAAGAATACCGTAGGAATTGTGTTCCTACAAAAATCCTGCACCAACCTATGAACCGAACGCAGCCTTATCTGTTCTTAATCTAATGTCCCTGGTAAAAATGAAGCCATGCCACTGTTATAAGCCATGACAAGTTTAGCCAAATGTTTTTGCCTGTAATTGTTTGAGACTCTAACTGTTTCCTCTGTGCCTTTTTGTGCAAACAGGGATATCCAATTCACCTGGTTGCTGTTGTGACCTTTTGGTGCACTGCACAAAACTCTTCTTAAAAGAAGTGACTTTTGTGCTGTTTAACTGGAATGTCAGAATGGAACAGTTGGTTCATTTTGGTGGAACTGCACAAAGGGAGATCTGTGTTCCAATCCTCATCATCCATATTGGCGCCATAACCTTCCTTTAGGTAAGAATGATATTTAATGCATGTGTTCATCTCTATCTTCCGACTGCCATGAGAAAATAATGCTGTTTTTACTAGTACACTTGTACTCCCTCACTGACCGAACCAATTCTGAATTAGAAGGCCAATCATGTACTTGGTTTCACCAACTGGTGAGGAGAAAGAGAAACAGAGCATGAAGAGGAAGAAGAAGAAGAATAAACAGTGCCAAGGCGATCTTGCTGAAGCCAGAGGCCTCAATCGAGGCCATTCAAGGGCTCCGGCAACGACTACCTTACATGTGAGACGATCCTCCAGGGAGCCCTTCCACTTCTGTTGTCTCACTTAATTAATTAGGAGTACTTAAGTACCACTAATTTATTACTGCCTAATTTTCCTGTTGGAGTTAAACAAATCTTTAGTAGGACCCTATGCTGAATCATGTACGTGTGTATGTTTGTCTATGGAGCTGAATCATGTGGTGGAGCAGGGAGGGAATATTATTAGTGTCATGACATAATAGTGCTATTGCATGTCAATTTATTGCCATTGGTTCAATGAGGCAATGTTTTGCGTATTGTCCATCATGAATTTGATGCTACTGTTTGAGTAATATGCTAATGTCTTCCTATCCTTTCTCACTAAGCTAATGAAGGTTTCACCTTGTTCCTACTTGTGCAAACAAGGATCATGTTGTGCCAATCATACATTTTAGTGGAACTACACAAGACAATACAATGAACTGTATCCCAGCCAGTGCTTTAACTCTGCTGGAAGTTCTTGATAATCTTTCGATATAATCTCAGCACTGGTAAACAAGAGTGATTTCAACCATACATTTGAAGTGCACAAAAATATATACTATTGTGTGATTCCAGTGAGTGCTTTATCATCTCTTATGGGACTATATGAATAAGCTTTTTTTCTCAGGTTGGTACGGGCCTAAGGCCTTCATCCATATTAGTTTGTTGTCATCTCTATTTGTATCGTGCTACTGTCATGAGAAACTCCTTTATCTTTGCACGTTAAAGTTTTGCAACCTATGATAAATGGCAATGCTTTGAGTGTTGGGTTGAGCTAATTGGCACTGATTAAATAAACTAATACCTCTCTTTAAGCAAGACTACTATGTTGCTAACTTTACCCATTAAGATAATGAGGGTGCTTCTATTTGTTAGTGTATGTTTCATCAACTAGTCCCACTATTACAGTAATCTCACTCTCTCAATATATGTGCCAACAGGGATGCTCAATTTTGGTGGAACGGCACAAAAACTTTGGGTGCTTCATTGCCTCGACAGCTTCCGTCCTTTCCTGTCAATCGCTAATCTCCGCTTGCTTTCTTCCTTTGCTGTCAGTCGCTTGGCTTATCTCGACTTCCAGTCAAAGGAAATAGTAATTGATATGCTACCTCACATAGGTTGGTACTGGTCTTTATCCTGATTATTGTGCCTGTCATATGTATTGGTAATTTGGTATTGTGCTACTGTTTGCCGATTTCATAAAGGAGTAATTTGGAGCCTGAACTCGCAGGCAAATCATTACATCGGGTGATTTCAGTAGAACTACACAAAATGATCAGATGGACATGTACTTATGCTGTTGCTATGTACTCCAAAGTTCACTCAGACAAGCATCGGTGTTGACAAGAAGTGCCTATATTCATTCGAGTATCAACCGGCGTCAACCAATTGTCAAACTCCAAGTATTAGGAGAGTGAACGCCAAAAATATTGCTTGGTGCATAGCCCAGAAAAACGCAGTCCAGTCTTTGGTCCCAACTTGTGCCTTTTGGTTATCGGCACATATGGTAGCGAACTATATGGCATGGAGTCTAAAGATTCCAGACAAGTTGGTTGACGCGTATATTCATCTGGCACATAATCAGTCTGCATGCCAAGGATGCTCCATTTCAGTTGAACTGCACAAAAAATTTGGGTGGTTCATTTTCTCAACCGCCTCCTTTCTCGTCTGCAATGTAGAATTTTGGCGAGATACAGGACCAAGATGAGCCAGTAAACTAGTTGGATGAAAGTAGTGGCCAAGTTGCTCAAACCTCCCTCGGCACGAGGCCACTATTTGAGGATAAACCTACAAGCAAAATTTAGATTGTCTGTGCTGCCTCTTATGTACTCGAAAGTTTACTCGTACAAGAACTAATTTTAGCAAGAAGTACCTCCGATTGAACACCATTTACCAGTCTGTACCATAGGTAATTAAAGTTCGTCCATGGATCATATTGGCTGTTATCTCAATCATTTGGATGCATAAACATACTGAACATGTGTATATTTGAATCTTTTTGTGAATTATGTATGAATATTGTCGTGTGATCTATCAATCATTTGGATGCATTGATATGCTGAGCTTGTGTATATATGAATCTTTTGAGTTGTTGATAGTGAATGTTGGCTATGAATATGAACGTGTCCTGTGAACCTGAGTTTGATATGAATGTTTACCTTTTCTGTTGTATTTGTGTGTGAACTTGTTAGTATGCCTAGTGTGGGGTATAAAACGCAGGTCTCTTATAAAAGTAATGTTGTGTCCAATTTATGTTTTCCCTTCTAACCACATTATATATATTTATATTATTACTATTATCGTATATTTTATAGAGACTTATATATACATTTTAAAAACATCCCACGTGTTATTAACTTATAAAAGTAAATGTTTAACGGAAGTTGGCAAGGAAAATCCTGGTTGTTTTGACTCACAGGCAAGGAAAATCCTGGTGATTGTGTACAAAAGCTTGCGAAGATTTTAAGGACCAATTTAATAATAACGCGCTCATTTTTATTTTGAGCAATAACTCGCTAATTTCTTAATTATATTTATAAAAAATGTGCCTCTCCGGTTTATTCTTTGATATTAATTGCTCCTTCTAACATAACATTATATATATAACGAGCCCACCTAATACGTGCATTTCAAGGAAGTGCAAATGGGCTGGGATTTCTTAGAAAATATAAATGGGTCTGATTGACGCGAAATTATTTGTTCACCCAGCCCAGCAAATGGACTGTACATTCTAGAAAACATGGGTTAAATATATGCCACATTTTTGCAGGCTGACATGTGGGCCAATAGGTCGAAGCCTACGCAGGGCGTTGTCAACTTGGTCAACAAATGATTGTGTCATCCACAGCCATTGGATTTATATCCAACGGCCGGCATGCACCATCAATCTCTCGTCTTCTTCCTCCAGCGTCGCCGGGACCGCCTCGTCAGGCCTGCGGCGGCTAGCGGCTCTGCTTAGCACGCATCGCTGTGAAGCGCTACCCCACCGCCGGCTAGGCTATCCCTCGACCCCTCGACACCTCCTGTTATTCTCCACAGACTACAGCCCCATGCCGCAACAGAACCAGTTATAATTCTTCTCCTCCTCTGAATCTACGACTCCACTGCCGCGTTTTCCCATCTCTGAGTCGTTCCCGTCCGGGGCCTCGCCGTCGTCCACCGCCTTGCTGCGTTCGGTGCAGCGTGGTCCACAAACGAGAGTCATCGGAAGAGGACTGTACGTGGAGAGCCTGACGGTTGGGACCCACGAGGTCCATGGTCGCACGCAAGGAAAGTTCCTCCTTATTAAGCTGAAAAAAAATGTTTCCTCCACCTGACAGCTGGGACCCACCGGCTGTATCTTCGCACGGAAGGAAGTGCCTCCTTGTATTGCGAAAAAAATTGTTCATCCCGTTGACAGCTGGGACCCGTCAGATTTGGTGACTGACTTGTGGGCCTACTAAGCGGACGTGTACGCACGGCTTTTTCCACTTAATCAACAAATGATTCTAGTAGCTGGACCGTTGGATGTCAATCCAACAGCCATGCTCCTTCTTCAACCTCTGTTCTTGCTCCTGTCTCCCGTGGGCGGCACCGCGGCTGTGCTGCCGCGCACCCGAACCAGTGAAGTTTCCCACTCCTCTCCATCTGCGACTCCACTGCCCCGTCTTCCCCATCTCCGGGTCGTTCTAGTCTGGGTGCGCTCGGCACGGTGTGGTCAACGTGGTCAACAACCGAGAGTCATCGGAAGATGACTGTACGTGAGAGGCTGACAGTGGGGACGCACCACGCCCATGGACGCATGCATGCAACGGAACGCGGCAAGGTCAACGTGGTCAAGGAACGACTTCCATCGGAAGTATACTGTACGTGGAGAGTCTCAGCTGGGTCCACGGCCGCAGCAAGTAAGTGCCTCCTTATTACGCGGAAAATAATGATTCCTCCAACTGACAGCAGGGACCCACTGGACGGGCCACTGTATTTTGCGAAAAAATGTTTGCCCCCTGACTGCTGGGACCCACCTGACGGGCCACCGTATTTCGCAAAAAAATGTTCCCCCTGCTGTCAGCTCGGACCCACCGGAAGTGCCTCCTTATTACGCACAAAAAAATGAATACTCCCCCGGCTAGCTGGGACCCACCTTGGTGGGAGGCTGACTTGTGGGCCTACTAAGTTGACGGGGACGAAGGGCTTTGTCAACTTAGTCAATATGAACGATTCTAGCTCCAGTGACCGTACGATGTCCATCCAACGGCCGTAGTGCTTCTTCAACCTCTGGTCTTCTTGCTCCAGCCGCCCAAAGCAGCGCCGGTCATGTCGCATGCTCCTGCCTCCCGTGGCCGGTTGTGCTGCCGCGGAGGCTTCACCGCCCCCTACTATTCCCACCACTGGCCAGGCCCTGAGGCGACGACAGCCTCACACCGCAGCCGAACCAGTGAACCCTCGTACTCCTCGCCGCGCGGGCTTCCACTGCCGCGTCTTCCCCGGCTCCGTGTCGTCCCCTTCCTAGGCCTCGCCGTCGTCCACCGCCGTGGTGCTCTCCGCGCGGCGTGGTCCACGTGGTCAAGGAACGACTTCCATCGGAAGAGTACTGTACATGGAGAGGCTGACAGGTGGGTCCACGGCCACAGCCCAGTTTTTTGTGATTTGCCAAGTAAGTCGCTTTGTCAGGCCTGTTGGGCTGCAAATCTTTGAAGACGAGGAGAGCTTCATTCGGCTGGCCGAGAAAATGGCCCATCAGTAATGAGAAATGGGTTGTACATTTTTAAAACACATCAAACCGGCAATTAGTTTCAAATATCTTTTTTTCATTTCAAGATTTTAAATTACATTAATTTTTATGCGTGGAGAATTTGTTGGATTTTATATTGATATACATTTATTTTCAAAATCAGTTTGAATGTGAGTCGAAATTTCGGGATTAAAAATAGTTCGGACCGCACCGAAATATGCACAATTTCGTATAATTTTGTAACCGTGGCCACAATATGGGCTGTAATGCTAACAAAAAGAATATGGGCTCCAAAAAAACCCTTAATAATTAGCAAATGGGCTGTAAATTATTAGAAATAATGGCAGATGGGTTGTATGCTGTTTTCCACAGATTTGAGGCTTTCCTAAAACAAAAGGTTGACGCACAAGCAGTGAATGTTGGATGGTCATCCAACGGCTGTTGTGCTTCTTCAATCTCTGCTCTTCCTGCTCCAGCCGCTCAAACAAGCGCCGGCGGGACTGCCTGCTCCCTCCTCCCCCCGGCCGGCTCTGCTGCCGCGCAGGCCTCACCGCCCCACCGTACTCCCATCGCTGGCCTAGCCATCCCTCTACTCACCCACACCTGCTGTTATTCTCCGGCGACGGCAGACGAATCAGTAAACCCTCGTACAGTCGTACTCCCCTCCGCGTGGGAAACAACTGCCGAGTCTTCCCTGCCTCCGTGTCGTTCCCTTCCTAGGACTCGCCGTCGTCCATCGCCCTGGTGCTCTCGGCGCGGCCTGGTCAACGTGGTCAACGACCGACATGCATCTGAAGTGGATTGTACGTGGAGAGGCCGACAACTGGGTCCACGGCCGCACGTAAGGAAATGCCTCCTTATTACGCGCAAAATAATGATTCCTCCACCTGACATCAGGGACCCACCGAAAGGGCCTCTGTATTTCGCGAAAAAATGTTACCGCCGCTGACAGCTCGGACCCACCAGCTATATCTTCGCACGCAAGGAAGTGCCTCCTTATTACGCACAAAAAAATGAATACTCCCCCTGTTAGCTGGGACCCAGTATAGTGGCAGGCTGACTTGTGGGCCTACTAAGTTGACGGGGACGGAGGGCTTTGTCAACTTAGTCAATATGCACGATTCTAGCTCCAGTGACCGTACGATGTCCATCCAACGGCCGTAGTGCTTCTTCAACCTCTGGTCTTCTTGCTCCAGCCGCCCAAACCAGTGCCGGTCGTGCCTTGTGCTCCTGCCTCCCGTGGCCGGCTGTGATGCGGCGGAGGCCTCACCGCCCCCTACTACTCCCACCACTGGCCAGGCCATCCCTCTACTCACCCACACCCCCTGTTATTCTGCGGCGACGGCAGCCTCACACCGCAGCGAACCAGTGAACCCTCGTACTCCTCTACGCGTGGGCATCCACTACCGCGTCTTCCCCGGCTCTGCGTCGTCCCGTTCCTAGGCCTCGTCGTCGTCCACCGCCCTGGTGCTCTCGATGCAGCGTGGTCAACGTGGTCAAGGAACGGCTTCCATCGGACGTGGACTGTACGTGGAGAGGCTGACAGCTGGGTCCATGGCCGCAGCAAGGAAGTGCCTCCTTATTACGTGCAAAATAATTATTCCTCCACCTGACAGCGGGGACCCATCGGACGGGCCACCGTATTTCGTGAAAAAAATGTTTGCCCCTGACTGCTGGGACCCAGCAGCTACACCTTCGCACGCAAGGAAGTGCGTTCGGGCAAAAAACAAAACGACTCGCCCCCTTGACTGCTGGGACCCACCAGCTACATCTTCGCAGGCAAGGAAGTGCCTGACAGTCAGGACCCACCTGGTCGAAGCGTACGCAGCGTTGTCATTCTGGTCGCGAACGTGTACGTACATATATACTGGTGGATGTAGAGGCGCGCACGTGTCGTAGTAGAGGCGCGCACGTAGCATGTACACGTACGTACAGCGGCCAGGGTGCAAGAAAGAAAATACGGCCACGTACGTACATACGGGCAGGGTCTCGAACGCCTACTCGCGCATACATACAGCCAGGGCTCGTGTACATGGCTGGGTCAGAACGGAGAAACAGCTTCGTCGTCGTGTTCATGGGGAGGCAACGGAATGCGTCGTGTTCATGGGGAGGCAACGGAATGCGTCGTGTTCATCGGGAGGCAACGGAACGCGCGGGAGCCAACCGGCTGGGTCGGAACGGAATGCGTGGTCGTGTTCATCGGGAGGCTTGGACGGAACATGCGATGGAAATGAGGCCTGGCGTACCGCAAAACGGAAGAAACGGCCTTGTGTTCGACCGGCCACGTTCGAAATGGGATGCTGTTCATCGAGAGGGGTCTGGCGTACCGCAAAACGGAGGAAACGGACCTCCTACAGTCGAAACGGGACTCCTGTTGATCGGGAGGGGTGTGGCGTACCGCAAAACGGACGAAACGGACCTCCTACGGTCGAAACGGGGGTCCTGTTGATCAGGAGGGGTGTGGCGTACCGCAAAACGGACGAAACGGACCTCCTACGGTCGAAACGGGGGTCCTGTTCCTCGGGAGTGGTGTGGCGTACCGCAAAACGGGACTCCACGGGATACTGTTCATCTCCACCGTCGACCTCCTCCAGCCTCCACGGGCTACCGTCGACCTCCTCCAGCCTCCACGGGCTCCTGTTCATCTAGCCTCCACCGTGCGCTACTCCACCGGCTACTGTTCAACCACCCCTCCATCATCTACTGTTCATCCAGCCCTCCACACCACGGGGTCCTGTTCAACCACCCCTCCACGGGCACCCCTCCACCATCTACTATTCATCCAGCCCTCCACCACACCACGGGGTCCTGTTCATCCAGAGGCAACACCACCGCTCACTGTTCATCCAACCCCCCCTGCAACGCTCACTGTTCATCCAATCGATCGGCTTCAGTTAGCAGCAGTAGCGAAGGAATCGCTCGATCGGGTTCAGTTAACAGCCATCGATCAATCGCTCGGGTTCAGTAACGCGTAGCCTGCAGTGCAATCGCTCGGGTTCAGTAAGAGCCCAATGCCTTGCTCGGGTTCAGTTAGAGCCAACGCCTCGCACACTCGCGCGTACGTGTACGAGAGAAACGCGCATCGCTCGGCCCCCGACCTCCCACTGTAACCGGGAACTCCCCGAAATTTTCCTCGCCCTCGCTTCTACCACGATTTTTTCCGTCATGGACAGCCCAAAGAATGTCATGCAGCTGCATCTCCGGCCCGCCCAGGACGAAAAGCCCATTTTCTGTCATGATTTTTTGTCATAGAAGTAGGAGCCCACCACATCTATGATGATACCGGGTTTTGTCACAATTATCGTCATAGAAGTGTCATATGTATGACAGAAAAAAATTTCGTTCGGCCCAAAATGTCATGGATGTGTCTTTTTTTGTAGTGATAGCAAAGTATTTAGAACATCAAAGAGGGCTTTGCTCCTTGTATCCCCTCCTCTTGGAGATCAAGCCCCCATCTAGGGAAGAATCCTTGGGATTATCAAGCCCTCCTCTTGGAGTGGATCAACATCAAGACCTCACCTAGTGGGAAGAACTTACCTAGTGCTATTTTCCTTGAATTGTTCATATAATCTTGTGGATCTCATGTATGCTACTCTAGTGGATGTGATATTTGGGTTTGTTTGAGTGATTTGTTCCTTGTGTTCTTGAGTGTTCTTCCTCTTTTCCCCCTCCAAGTGTGAAAAGATCCCCTCTAGGGTTTCACCCTACAACATCTTGGTATCATGAGCAAGGTTGATTCACATCTTGGAGTCCCATCCCCCATTTGCTAGCTTGATTTTGTTGTTTTTCGTCCAAATTCGAAAATCCCCACAAAAATAGCCCCAAAAAGTTTTCTTGCAATTTGTTGGATCTTGTGAGATTTGGTTGTTTTGGTCCATGGATTTGATGTTTGGCAAGTGGATCTAGCCCCTCCCCAACAATACCCACCCTTCCCACCACGAAATCCATGGAATTTTGCATTTTCCCCAAAATTTCCGCCCAAATCGACGACCACCGGGTGCCCGCACCTCGAACCACCGGGCACCCGCACCCCCGGGCCATTCCCCCATGACCACCCCGGGCACCCGCACCTCCCACCCCCAGGTGCCCGCACCCCCCCCCCCCCCCGAATCAGCCCACTTCCAACACCATTTTGGCCATAACTTCCACCTCCCAAGTCCGTTTTTCGTGTTCTTTAGCTCATTTGGAAGCTCTTGACGTCCACCATCCACATATATCATTACCACCACCATTAACCTCCATCCAAAAATCATCACAAAAACACTCACCTTCCGCATTTGACCAATTTTGAGTTGCGATTTGCGTTTCCTAAGGTGTTTCGGCTACTTAGGAGTGTGTGACATCGACATCATCGCCTTGGAGTCATCTTCACCGCTAACCGTAAGAAAGGACGGTAACCTCGACGACACTTACCTTTGCTTTTGCATTAATAGCCCGAGCCCTTTGCGTTGCTTACCCATCGAGACTAGCGAGTTGAGAATTGCCGGGCCACGCTATTGTACACCGTAGTGATCGTGTTATCATCTTAGTGCCATAAGTCTCTCCCGTGCATATCTTACATACTTGTCTCATATCATACTTGGCTCGAGCATCAAGCATAGAGAAAAAAAAGAGAAAGAAAGAAAATCTTTTAAGCAAAAGAGGAGAAACAAAGAGCTTGTAAGCAATAGCATTGAGCCATTTTGCATACTCATATCATCTTGGTCACCGCATACATAACATAGTTGGGATTGAAGCCAGCACATTTCTCTTATAGGTTGGTGCACACGCGTATCTAGACCATTTGAGCAATCGAGCTAGCGTCTCTCTAGCATCGCACAACACGAGCATTCTCTGTGGTTGCACATTTTGAGCTCACCCCTTGGTTGTGCGAATCTCATCTATCTTCCGTGTGTGTGTTCCTAGTGGTATCCTTGGCTTTGATCTATTTGCCTTACTTGCATTTTTGTGAACCTTCTCAACCTTATCGATATCTTGACTAACATTTTCTTGAAATTTTTGCCACCATCCTAACCAAGCTACTCCATAAGCCTTTTACTTGTAGGTGTGAGAAACAAACCCGGTTCCAATTCTACTATTGTGGCATTACATTGAGTGATACTTGTTACATCCTCAATCCTCGGAAAAGGTAACCTTGGTATTGTTCTCTCATTTTCCTACTCACCCCACTTGGTTATGATGGATAGGCCAAGTTCATCGGCGAACCAGCTCTTCGAGGACCAAGGTGTCGAGGCCGACTACGTCACCAAGGGACACTTCTTCATAGCGCAAAGAGTGCTCCATCAAGAAAGTGAGGCCTTGGGTGAACGCATTGACCGACTCGCCGCCGACGTTCGTTAATCGGAAGAAAGGAACCGCGACTACATTGACGACAAGTTCACTACACAAATGGAAGAGCTCCGCAACATGATCGTGCGACGCCCGCCTTCCTCGTCTACTTCAACAAGACGGCGCCACTCAAGCCACCGCTCAAGTCGGCCATCTTTGGCCTACTCATCTTATGATACAAGTCCTCCCCGAGCTCGAGTCCCTCGACGTGATGCTCCCCAAGATCGCCATGCTCAAGAAAATCCATTCCATGGAAATGGCTTACAAGACCAAGTTCGAGCACGTGAAAGGGCGCGACAACAAGCGCAAGAACCAAGGGAGCAAGAGAAAATGCCTCCACAAGTGCCACGGCAACAACCTCAAGACGAAGACGCCATCCGTCAAGAACAAGAGGAACGAGCGCGTCTACACCAAGAGGAGCAAGATGCCGAAGCACTTCGACAACAACAACTACGGCGAGAAGTTCAAGCTCAAGCAGCCCTAGATGCACTCCGAGATTCCACGCGTGTCGTTGCCCAACGCGGTCGGGAAGCACGTGAGCAAGATGAAGCTCTTCGTCGGGAGATACAAGAAGAAGCCGTGCATCGCAAAGAACAACAAGAAAGGCGCAACCAAGCGCATATCCCTCGTCCTCCCCCACGGCAAGAACGACATCAAGAGAATCAAGTGCTTCAAGACCCTCCTCCACGCCAAGAGCGACATCTCGAGGAACGAGCATTTGAAGACCTTCCTCCACGGCAAGAGCGACATCAAAACCGCTACTTCGATGAAGAACTCCGCTACGGCAAGCTCAAGTTCACCATGCCCAAGTTCTCCGGAAGCAATGATCCCGAAGAGTATCTCTCATGGGCCTTGAAGGTCGACAAGATCTTCCGTCTTCACAACTACGACGAGGAAAAGAAGATCGCCATGGCCTCCCTCGAGTTCCAAGACTACATCCTTATTTGGTGGGAACAAGTGATTGAGTGACGACATACAAGAGGCGAACCACCAATCACAACTTGGACGGAAATGAAGGATGTCATGCGAGCTTGCTTCGTGCCTACACACTACACCCGTGACCTCTTCAAGAAGTTGCAACTCCTCAAACAAGGCACGAAGACGGTGGAAGAATACTACCAAGAAATGGAGATTGCCATGATACGAGCCAATGTCAAGGAAGACGAGAAAACTATGGCACGCTTCTTGAACGGCCTCAACCACGCAATCAAGCGGATTGCCGACTTCCAACCATACTCAAACCTTCTCGAGCTAGTTCATCAAGCGACCAAGGCCGAGCGACAAGTCCAAGATGACTTCAAATACGCCAAGTACTCGTCCAAGACTTACGGCTCCTACCCTCAAGCTCTCGCGACTTCGGCAACTCCTACCTGAACTAGAGCATCACCAAGTCCCCGCGACAAGTCAAGTTCCAAGCAAGCTACACCTTCCTCGACTCGTTCTCCGGCAAGCACCTACAAATCCAAGACTCCATCATCTTCGGCACCACCGAACGACCCCGTCAAAACAAGTTCTTTCAAGTGCTTCACATGTGGTGGCCAAGGACACAAATCCTTCGAGTGCACTAACAAGCGAACCATGATCTTCAATGATGATGGCACATATGACTCGATGAGTGAAGAAGAAATGGAAGCCCTTGAGCACGTGGCCATGCACCGGCGCGTCAACGAAGATGAAGATGATCAAGTGTTTTGTGATAATGATTCAAGTCCCTCTCTCGTGGTCTCCAAGGTCTTGACACTCCAACACCATCAAGACGAAGACCAACGGTGCCACATCTTCCACACAAAGGCCGGCATCAACGGGCGTTCCGTGAAGGTCATCATCGACGGAGGAAGTTGTCACAACTTGGCAAGCGACAAGCTATGTTCCAAGCTCCAATTGGTCAAGAAGAAGCACCCTCGTCCCTACAAGGTGCAATGGCTTAGCGAATCCGGCACTATTCAAGTGGAGCATACGGTGCAAGTTTCTTTCAAGATCGGTGCCTACGAGGACACCTTGGAGTGTGATGTAGTTCCTATGTCGGTGTGCCACCTTCTCTCGGGACGACCTTGGCAATTTGACCGTGGAGTCATCCACAACGGACGAACCAACTACTATAGCTTCAAGATGAAAGGCAAGGAATATGTGCTTCGACCAATGTCACCAAGCCAAGTGATCGCCGATAAGCAAGCATCCACCCATCATGGAGATCCTAGTGAGAGAGTGAACCACCAAAAAGAAAGTGAGAGCCACAAGCCAAAATTGAGCGCCTCTTCGCCGAGAGAGAAAAACTTAGTCCTCCTAGCCACAAAAAGAGAGATGAGAGAAGTGTGTGAGAACCCATCGAGTGCCGTCCACTTTGTTCTCCTATGCAAAGATGAGGTGGCAAAAACTAACACTCCTAATCCTCTTCCTCTAGTGTTTTCTAACTTGTTGCAGGAATTCGAGGATGTCTTCCCCGATGAGCTACCTCCCGGTCTTCCTCCTCTACGTGGCATTGAACATAGGATCGACCTCATCCCCGGAGCACCTCTTCCGAACAAGGCTCCCTACCGCGTCAACCCCGAAGAAACTAAGGAGATACAACGGCAAGTACAACAACTCATCGACAACGGCCATGTACGTGAAATCTTAAGCCCTTGTGCCGTTCCGGTTATACTTGTGCCCAAGCAAGATGGTAGTTTTCGCTTGTGCTCCGATTGTAGACCCATCAATGCTATCACCATTCGTTATAGGCATCCCATACCTCGCCTTGATGATATGCTAGATGAACTTAGCGGTGCCACTATTTTCTCCAAAATTGATCTTAAAAGTGGTTACTATCAAATACGCATACAAGAGGGTGATGAATGGAAAACCGCTTTCAAAACAAAGTTTGGTTTGTATGAGTGGTTAGTCATGCCTATGGGTTTATCGGAAGCACCCGGTACTTTCATGCGTCTTATGCATTATGTGTTTCGCCCTTACATTGGTGAGTTTGTTGTGGTTTATTTCGACGATATTCTTGTTTTTAGCAAATCTCTCAAAGAGCATGCCAAGCACCTTCGCACCGTTTTGCAAACTCTTCGAAAGGAACGTCTTTATGCAAACATGAAAAAGTGCACTTTTGGAGTTGACAAGCTTGTTTTCTTGGGTTTCGTTGTTTCCTCAAAGGGTGTTCATGTTGATGAGTCTAAAATTGAAGCAATGAAAACTTGGCCACAACCCACTAATTTGCAACAAGCGCGTAGTTTTCTTGGCCTTGCGGGTTTCTATCGTTGCTTTGTGAAAGATTTTAGCTCTATTGTCGCACCTTTGCATGCCTTGAGTAAGAAGAATGCACCCTTTGTTTGGGGACCTTTGCAATCAACCGCTTTTGATGAGCTCAAATCCTTGCTTACTCATGCTCCGGTTATTGCTTTGCCTAATTTTGACAAAACTTTTGAGGTCCATTGTGATGCTAGTGGTAATGGAATTGGTGGAGTTTTGATGCAAGAAAAACGAGCCATTGCATATTTTAGTGAAAAACTCTCCGGTGCTCAACTCAATTATCCCATCTATGACAAAGAATTGTATGCTTTAGTCCATGTGTTGCATGTTTGGGAGCATTATCTTCGACCGCATGAGTTTGTCATACATACCGATCATGAGACACTTAAATACCTTAAAGGTCAAACCAAGTTGAATAAACGGCATGCTAAATGGAGTGAATTTATTGAATCTTTCCCCTATGTGATCAAGTACATTAAGGGCAAAGAGAATGTCGTGGCGGATGCCCTTTCCCGCAAATGCATGTTACTTACTCAACTTGAATTGAATGTTGTTGGATTTGATCATATCAAAGATTTGTATAAGCATGATGAAACTTTTGCTACTCCTTATGCTAAGTGTGTGAAGCATACTTCTTGGGAAAGATACTATATCAAAGATGGTTATCTTATGAGAGCTAACAAACTATGCATTCCCGAGTCTTCCCTTTGTTTGTTACTTTTGCAAGAGGCTCATGGTGGTGGACTCATGGGACACTTTGGACGTGACAAGACTTTTGCCACGCTCTCCAAGAACTATTTTTTGCCCAAGATGTTTCGTGATGTCGCCCGCTTCACCAACCGGTGCTCTACTTGTTGCAAAGCTAAGTCACAATCTCAATCCCATGGTTTACATATGCCTTTACCTATTCCGCATCAACATTGGGAAGATATTAGCATGGATTTTGTGCTTGGATTACCTAGGACTCAAAATGGCAAGGACTCCATATTTGTTGTCGTGGACCGTTTCTCTAAAATGGCTCATTTTATCCCATGCAATAAGATAGACGATGCTTCACATGTTGCCAATCTCTTTTGTAGGGAAATCTTGAGGTTGCATGGTGTGCCAAAGACAATTGTAACGGATCGAGACGTCAAGTTCTTAAGCTACTTTTGGAAGACGCTATGCGCCAAGCTCGGAATCAAGCTACTCTTCTCCACGGCGTATCATCCTCAAACGGATGGCCAAACGGAAGTCACCAACAGGATGCTTGCAACTCTCCTACGCGTGTTGATAAAGAAGAACATCAAGGAGTGGGAGGAGTGCCTACCCATTGCCGAGTACGCCTACAACCGCGCAAGACACTCTACAACCGGCAAGTCCCCCTTCGAGGTTGTCTACGACTTCAACCCTTTGTCACCTTTGGACATTCTACCTCTACCTCTTCAAGAACGAGCAAACATGGACGCTAGCGCAAGGGCCACCTACCTCAAGAAGATGCATGAAGAAACACGTTCCACGATCGAGCGCCACGTACACCGACTCGCCTCCAAGCTCAACATCAACAAGTCTCTGATGGTGTCCCAATCGGGCGATCAAGTATGGATACATCTCCGCAAAGACCGCTTCCCCAAGGAACGCAAGTCCAAGCTACTCTCGAGAGCCGACGGACCATTCAAGGTGCTCGCACGCTACAACGACAACGCCTACAAAGTCGACATCCCACATGACAAGTACAACGTAGGCGACATCTTCAACGTCAAAGACTTGGCCAAGTACCATGGTGATGAAGAACACGATCCGTGGACGGATCTCTCCCAAGGGGGGGGGGGAGATCATGCGGAGCATCCCTCGACTACGCGCACCGACACTCCATCACCACCGCAAGCACCGAGAGGACTAATGACAAGAGCACGTGCACGCAACATCGAGAACGAGGTCACTTCTTTCCTATTCGAGTCTCATTTGGATTCGTGTGAGAATTGGATTCTACCATCATCGGAAACATTGTTCATTCTTAGGTACCAAGAAGATGATCGTGAGAAGGAGAGGAAGGAGACTCGAGTGACTACGGAGCAAGGGGAAGAAGAGAAGAAGGAGAAGAAGCAAGGGCCACAGCCCCTGGACACCCCGGGTGCCCGGGCCCCTTGGCCCCGGGTGCCCGGCCTCTGCCTGGGAGGTGCCCCAGCCGGCTCCGGGTGCCCGGCCCCCCTCCCCCAGGCCTCATCCAGCCCATCCCGGGTGCCCGGCCAACTGGCCCTGGGTGCCCGGCCGGACCTGGGCCTCACCTGCACCACCACCGGGTGCCCGGGCCCTCAACCCCGGGTGCCTGGCCTGCCCCGCCCAGCCGCATGCGGCCACCCCGGGTGCCCGGGCGGTGAACCCAAATGGTGCCTGGTCCTTCCACCTCCAGAGCCCCTGACCGGTCCGGGTGCTCGGCCGGTTCCACCCCGGGTGCCCGGACCCCTCCTCCATGGCCACGCGTTTTTAGGGACTTTTTGGTCCTTTGTACCCCTCTTTCTCCAAGTCTCGTCCCTAGCCTTTATATACTCTTTACCAAGCATATTTGAGAGGATAGCGAAGTATTTAGAACATCAAAGAGGGCTTTGCTCCTTGTATCCCCTCCTCTTGGAGATCAAGCCCCCATCTAGGGAAGAATCCTTGGGATTATCAAGCCCTTCTCTTGGAGTGGATCAAGATCAAGACCTCACCTAGTGGGAAGAACTTACCTAGTGCTATTTTCCTTGAATTGTTCATGTAATCTTGTGGATCTCATGTATGCTACTCTAGTGGATGTGATATTTGGGTTTGTTTGAGTGATTTGTTCCTTGTGTTCTCGAGTGTTCTTCCTCTTTTCCCCCTCCAAGTGTGAAAAGATCCCCTCTAGGGTTTCACCCTACAACATCGGGGTTATACATATGACCTTTAGCAGGACCTGGACAGTTGAGCAGGACATACTAGATCGATCTATGGAACGTGAGGGCGCGCCCCAACGCGCGACGCGGCTATCTATTCGGACGTGACGAGCCTAGTCATGCCCGGGCCGAAAACCACAGACGAACTCCATCTGAGCTACGTCGCGATGCGGCTCGACATAGAGGCACGACACACCCCCTTTGCTTCACTGATGAGGTAATGGATCATGTATTCCCAGAGGGGTTTAAACCCGTGAATATCGAATCATACGATGGAACAACAGATCCCGCGGTATGGATCGAGGATTTTCTTCACCATATCCATATGGCCCGTGGAGACGACCTTCATGCCATCAAATACCTCCCGTTAAAACTCAAAGGACGTACTGGTTAAACAGTCTGCCTGAAAACTCTATTGGCAGCTGGGAGGATCTGGAAGACGCCTTCCGCGACAACTTCCAAGGTACATATGTCCGGCCACCAGATGCCGATGACTTAAGTCACATCGTCCAGCAGCCCGAAGAGTCAGCCAGGAAGCTCTGGACTAGGTTCTTAGTTAAAAAGAACCAAATCGTAGACTGTCCGGACGCATAAGCCCTAGCGGACATCAAACACAGCGTCCGGGACGAGTGGCTCGCCCGCCACCTCGGTCAGGAAAAACCAAAATCCATGTCAGCCCTTACCGCTTTGATGACCCGCTTTTGCACGGGAGAAGACAACTGGCTTGCTTGTAGAAGCAACAGTGCCAGTGATCCGGGCACTTCCGAAGTTCGAGACGGTAATGGGAAGCCATGACGCAATAAACACAAACATTGCAATAATAATGAGGGAACGCACGATACAGCGGTAAACGCCGGATTCAGCGGGCCCAAACCCGGTCAATGGAAAAAGCCATTTACGGCAGATAGAGACGGATCATCCAATTTAGACAAGATATTGGATCGGCCCCGCCAGATTCATGGCAACCCCGACAAACCAGCTAATCACACCAACAGAAGTTGTTGGGTCTTCAAACAGGCCGGCAAGTTAAATGCCGAACACAAGGGGAAGAGGCCGTCCGGCGACAGCGACGACGAAGAGACTCACCAACCAAACACCAGGGGTCAGGAGCAGTTTCCCCCCGAAGTAAAAACAGTGAACATGGTATACGTGACACACACCCCTACAGGAGAGGGCACGGAACGCTCCCTCCGTACAGAAGATCATACTACGGCTACCTCGGCCGAAGTACACAGCGGCCTTATCAAACCGCATACCTCGCCGGCCATTAAGTCGCCGGTCTCCATTCAACAGGACCGGTCAATGTCAAAGGTGGACTAGCAGTTCGGCTTCCGCCGTTCGCCTAATATACCTGTGAAGTCTGTACCGCGCATACATAATTATGCACTTAAAATACCATGGGCATCGGCGGAAGCACAATACGGACGGGCCTACAAGTACTCCAATAACCCCCCTCCCCTTTTTTCTAACTACTCTTTCCTTTTTTATTATCCTTCCCACAGGTGGCTCAAAGGCTGGTCATCTCACGGACTCTATTGGAGTTCGGGTTCGCACACTCACCCAAGGACTATTCCTGTCAAGGAGTACCTTCACCGAGGAAAGGTGGCGCAGACGTGCGGCAGGAGATCCAAAATAAGTTTTTGTAGACCACACTCTCTATTTAGAGCATGTAAAGTGCCTTTTCCTCAGCCTTCGACCCCTGGCATGTCAAATAGTCGGGGTTGTGGCGTTGTTATCTATAAAATGATGATTGGCATATCACTCAGGTCCCAGTGAACATAATCTGTATTCAGTATTCGCTTTTTTCTAAAGAACAGAATTTTGCTCCTTTGGTTGTTTCACACACACCTCGACATAACTTGCCAAGGGCTCGGTATGGGAACAAATGAGTTGCCGGCAAGTCCGAACAGCTTTATAGCATACTTCGGCGTCGCGAGTTTGGCCTTATATGCATCAGCTCCGAATCATGTCTTGGGTCAATAGTTGGGTTGCCCGGCTCCTGTGCTTGCTACCTTACGTTCCGCTCTATCGGCTAGGGTAGTAGAGGGAGAACTACTGCGATTGTGCTTCCGGTTCATCTGGTCAAGCACCTCAGTAGAGAAAGTCGAAAACTGACTATCATGATGCGGCGAGAGCTGGTCAACCACTCGATGACTTATCGGAATCTTTCGTGATTCCCTCCGTATTATACGAAGGACCTTTTCTTCAGGTCATATATGTAACGCACCGTATTGGAATATGTCAGGACCCCGATTCTAAGTCACACCGATCTAGCCTGTAACACCTCATATCACATTGCGGCCTCACGCACGGTACTCCCACGGGTGTTGCCTTACCATGGCCCGGGACCATTTGCGCCTTTTGGCTCACGTATATGACAATGTCGCTAGCATCCATATGACAGAGAACCCGGGCCGACATGGCTAGTCGTGAACCCAAAGTGGCACTAACGTATGGGAACAGGCATACATGAATCAACATCGAACGTGTCGGTCAGCAGCGTGTGAATCCGGGCTGTAGCACTGGGCTAATAGGACTCCGGGAACCCGGGCTATAGCAGGCTAGGCAGGACTCCGGATGTCACCGCGTGACATTTCCCCGAAGGGACAGACACATGAACGATATGAAACACATGCCGGCCAGTCAAGTGTCCAGAGCAGTAGTGCTGGGCTAGCAGGACTCCGGTGAACCGGGCTGTAGCGGACTACTATGGCTCAAGGAGGCACTAGACTACATTTCCCCATAAGAGAGGCTGCCAAGGATAAACAACTAGATTGTCGGATCCCACACATACCAAGCATTTCAATCATACACACAATATGCTCGATATGTGTAAATACAACATGGCATCACAACAAAACTCTACAACTCAAAGTACTTTACTTAAAGGGCTCCAGAGAGCCTTACATAACATGTTCATACAGATAGGGGTCACATGACCCGACACTCAAGTCATACAATCATACAAACACATGCGGAAGCAACTTGTCTGGGTACAGACACTAGAAAGAAAGAAGGCTTGACGAAGCCTGTCTATCTACGTAGGCCCTTCACAAGCCTAGATCACCACCTGGGTGGCAAGTCACTCGTCGTCATCGAGTTCTACATAGAACCCATCAGAAGGGGCGGTGTTGTCGTCTGAAAACAGTAATTGAAGCAACATGAGTACAAAGGTACTCAGCAAGTCTTACAACAGATCCTACTATACATGCACATTCTCAAGAAGGTAGTGGAGTTATTGCAGCAAGCCAGCTTTGACTCTTGGCTAAGCTATCCTACGAGACACCACTTGTAAAATAGTTTTCGCACACGAGTCCACTAATCACCATCTCAATACTCCACCGTGGATCCTCCCTCGTCATCCCACGAGAGAGCCATCCGCGGTACTCACACTTATCTTGAGGCTTTTAGTAGTATCCATTTACTTGTCTATGAACTGCATAGGCGACCAAGTAGTCCTTTACCGCGGACGCGGCTATTCGAATAGTTTTATACCCTGCAGGGGTGTACTTCGTCACACACGGTCTCACCACTTACCGTTGCTACACGACATGTACTTGGCAACCTTCAAGCGGAAGCCCAACGTGGGTGTCGGCCACAGCCTACCTAAACACTCAAGTCTCTAGTCCAGGTTTATCGCCTATTCAGGTTCCATCCGCAGGGAGTCCGGCCGAGGTTTCCACATACGGCCCCAAACGATGTGTGCAGGGTTCCCGAACACCAAACGGGCGACTCGGTACACCGTGCCACGAGCCTACCGCATCACAGCCCACCCCTTGGTCAGCGTTGTCCACGGCCTCCAGCTTACTACAAACACCAGAAACTACGTGCAACTCCTGGACAGAGGTCAAGGGTGATTAAGAAGCCGAGGGGGTCCATTGGTTTCGGGCCCAATGCGTGGTAGTAGCTGAATCTTAAATCACGCATACAGATCTCAGTTCTTAGGGACGGTCTCAATGAAACAACCCACCATGTACTCCTACATGGCCTCTCATCGATACCTTTACCAAAACGTGTTCAACACCTCACTCTCATTACCGACACACGCTTTCACTCTAGTTCATCACCCTGATGAGCCAGACCTGACATGACTCTAAGCGTAGCAAGCATAGCATTGTAGGAACACAACATGGCTCAATCAACTCCTACACATGCTAGTGGGTTTCATCTAGTTACTGTGGCAATGACAGGTCATGCAAAGGAAAGTGGGTTCAACTACCGCAACACACAGCAGTTTGAATCGCGTTGTCTTAATGCAGTAAATGAGAGCAGAAGCGAGAAGATGGGTTTGTATCGAAATGATCAATGGGTTGCTTGCCTGACGGAGTGGTGGTGGGATACTGCCCTTCAGTTGGATACTCGTGAATATCCTCGGAGGCAGGACCTACCACGATGAACACAACGAAGCACAATCAACACCAAGCAAAGTGCAACAATATGATGCATGCATGAGACATGGCAAAATGGATGTATTGGGCTAATGCAACTAAGACCAGATGGGTTTGGACTATTTTGGATCAAAGATTCAAATTCCAAGTTCATATGTGGCCCTTTTTAGTGCTTTATCTTGTTCTGCATTAAACAGTAGGTTAATTTGCTTAAACATGCATGAAACCAGTACAGATGGATAGAATGGATTTTTCTGATCATTTTTCATATATAAATCTTTTCATTCTGAGCTATAGGTTATTTTTTATGATTTTTTGAAGTTTGTGATATTTTCTGGAATTTCCTATATAGAAATAATTCCAGTAATTAAATTACTTATTACGTCAGCAGTGTGTCATGATGACGTCAGCGGTCAACGGGGTCGTCCAGGTCAAACCTGACATGTGGGTCCCCTGTGTCAGTGTCACTGTTAGATAATTAAACTAATTAGAATTAACTTAAATCTAACCCAGGTTAATTAGCAGGCGGGCCCCACTTGTCATTGACCCAGGGGAGGTCAAACCCCTGGTCAACTGGGCGGAAGCGCTGGCGTTTAGCCGCCGGCGAGGCCAGACGCGGCGGTGGGGTGCGGGATCCGTGCTCCGGCGACCAAATGGGCGGCGGAGAGCATCTACACGCAGATGGGAACGAGCCGCACCGATTGGTGGTGGTGGTGGAGCTCGGGGTCGCCGGAATCAACGCCGGCGACGAGCTGTGCGGCTGCCGGGGTACGGGTGTAGTCGAACCCGTCGCTAGAGAGCACGGCGAGGGGCGTGCGATGGTGCTATGGGCTCCTGGCGATGCAGTGAAGCTAACGGCCATGGTGGTGCGACCGTTGGATGGCCGGAGCCTCGTCGGCGACGAGCTCGGCGGTGACGCGTGCGGGTGAGCTACGTGCAGTTGCTACGAAGCTCGAGAGGGAGAATGGAGAGGATAGGGAGGTGGCCAGGCTCACGGTGGTTGCGACGGAGCGGACGGCGAGGTCAGGGGCGAACTGCTGCGGTGGTGACGGTGGAGGGGATCTCCGGCGGTGGGCGGTGAAGGCGAGGTCGGAGCAGTGGCTTCGGGGCAAGCGAGCGCTCGGGGCCCGACTTGCTCGAAGGAGAAGGCGACGGCGGAGCTGCTGGACACGGTGGGGCGGCGCAAGAACGACGGTGGGCGCGGCTACGTCGGCGGGACGACGGCGGCTGCTTTGGCCATGGCAAGAGAGAGAGCGAGGGAGAGGCGATAGGGGCAAATGGAGGTGTCCAGGGGCTCGGGGGCGCGACGTGGAGGTCGTCCAACTCGTCCACGGGCGAGGCGGCAAGCAGGTGGCGCCGTGGCGAGCTCGCGCACGCCGGCGTCACCTCTGTGCCTGCTCTGGCGGGAGCAAGCAGCTGACTGGCCATGGGCCAGCACGGTGCTGGGCCGCCAGGTGGGCTGCCAGGTAAGTTTCTTCTCTGCTTTCTGTTTTCCTTTTTATTTGTTTCTGTTCTGTGTTTTGAAATAGTAGAAATACTATTCCATTTAGGGAAATCCTGAAAATATTCAGAGGCACATTTGAAAATATTCTCAACAGCCTAAAAATACCTTCAAGATTATTTGGGCATTTTAAAATATTTATAGGATTTAAATTTCCCAAATGCAAATACTTATGGCTTGGTGCAAAAATCCAGAATGGCCTCCAAAAATATGAAACCATTTTTGGCAGAGGTTTTAGCCAGGACCAAAGATGGTGAACATTTATGGAGGGCATTTCAGGTTCATTGAAAAGGATTTTAGTAAACCCTAGTTGTGTTCAGGGGGGTGCTGGGGTTTCTGGCATCCCCATTTCAAGTTTCTGTGAAAAGTAGACATGATGCAACACTCTAAAGCATGAACTAGCTAGGATGTGACAACTCACCCCCACTCAAAAGAATCTCGTCCCGAGATTTAGGATCCGTTGGGAAGAAGGTGGGGTACTCAAGTCGAAGACGATCCTCCCTTTCCCAAGTAGCTTCTTTCTCGGAATGGTGTGACCATTGAACCTTGAGAAACTTGATGTTTTGGCGTCGAGTGGTACGCTCGGCTTGATCAAGGATTCGAACGGGATATTCCCGATATGTGAGATTATCTTGGAGATCAAGCGTTTCGTGGTCCACTCCACGGATAGGATCCGAGAAGCAACGCCTGAGTTGAGAAACGTGGAAGACGTCATGAACCTTGGAAAGATGCGGAGGTAGTCCCAATTGGTAGGCAACTTCTCCTCGCTTGGCAAGAATGCGAAAGGGTCCAATGTAACGAGGAGCCAATTTGCCTTTGATACCGAATCGATGGGTTCCCTTTAAAGGAGTAACCCGAAGGTAAGCCTTCTCGTCAACCTCAAAAGTCATAGCCTTATGTTTGCGGTCATAATGGCTCTTTTGACGAGATTGGGTTGATTTCAATTTCTCACGAATAATGCGAACCTGCTCTTCTGCTTCCTGAATCATATCCGGGCCAAAGAGTTGTCTTTCCCCGGTTTCTGACCAGTTAGGAGGCGTTCGACATTTTCGTCCATAGAGAACCTCGAAAGGAGCTTTGCCCAAGCTAGCTTGATAACTATTGTTATAAGCGAACTCGGCGAATGGAAGGCATTTTTCCAATCCATGCCGAAAGAGATGACAGAAGCTCGGAGCATATCCTCCAGAATTTGATTAACTCGTTCTACCTGACCACTTGATTGAGGGTGGAAGGCGGTGCTAAAGGAGAGACGAGTTCCCATAGCATTCTGGAAACTTTCCCAAAATCGAGAGGTGAAGAGACTTCCACGGTCTGAGTTAATTTCCAATGGAACACCATGAAGAGACACTATTCGGGAGATGTACAAGTCAGCTAGCTGGCTCGCGGTTATACTCTCACGAACAGGTAGGAAGTGGGCTACTTTGGAAAGACGATCAACAACAACGAAGATAGCATTATTCCCTCTCTTGGTCCTGGGAAACCTGGTAATGAAATCCATACTGACTTTATCCCATTTCCATTCAGGAATAGCCAAAGGTTGAAGGGTGCCAGCAGGCCGTTGATGCTCTGCTTTAACACGACGACGGACGTCGCAATTAGCAATGTATTGAGCAATTTCGCTCTTCATCCTAGTCCACCAAAACCTCTGGCGTAGGTCTTGATACATTTTAGTACTACCGGGATGAATGGTGAGAGGAGATTCATGAGCTTCCTTAAGGATCAATCGCCTCAGGTTGCGTACCTTGGGAACCACTAGACGGTCTCCAAAGAACACAACACCTTGGTCATCAACGGAGAAACAATCCGCAACTCCTTTCTTGATGTTTCTCTTAATACGGGAGATTCCCGGATCTACCTTCTGAGCTTTGATGATCTGATCCGTAAGGGTAGGTTTCGCCACCAGGGTGGATAGGAACCCTCGAGCAACAATGTGAAGGTTAAGCTTACAGAATTCCTCGTGGAGAAGTGGTTGACTTTGTTGTAACATCAAGTTGTTACAATAAGATTTACGGCTTAGCGCATCAGCCATGACGTTGGCTTTGCCCGGGGTGTAAGTTATTCCTAAGTCGTAATCTGTGATCAACTCGACCCAACGTCTTTGCCTGAGATTCAAATCCGGTTGGGTGAAAATATATTTCAGACTTTGGTGATCGGTGAAAATCTCGCAACGATTACCGAGAAGGAAATGTCGCCATGTCTTGAGTGCATGGACTACGGCTGCAAGCTCTAGATCATGTGTGGGATAATTATCCTCATGTGGACGCAACTGTCGGGAAGCGTAGGCAATCACATGACGATCTTGCATGAGTATGCAACCTAGTCCTTGTCGCGAGGCATCGCAATAGATAACAAAGTCCTTAGAAAAATCTGGTGGTATGAGTACGGGAGCAGATGTCAGGCGTCTTTTCAGTTCCTGAAAGCTGAACTCGCACTGTGGGGTCCACTCGAACTTTTTATCTTTCTTGAGGAGTTCAGTTAGAGGTTTAGCAACCTTGGAGAAATTCTCGACGAAGCGGCGACAGTAGCTCGCTAAGCCAAGGAAACTCCGAACTTGCTTGACCGATTCAGGTGGAGTCCAGTCAAGGACGGCTTGAACTCGCTCGGGATTGACAGCAATACCCTTACCAGAGATTACATGGCCTAAATAGGTCACTTATGGCAACCAGAATTCACACTTAGAGAATTTAGCATAAAGGCGATGCTCTCGAAGTTTCGTCAATACTAGTCTTAGATGCTCGGCATGTTCTTCCTCATTCTTGGAGTAGATGAGTATATCATCGAGGTATACTATGACGAATTTATCCAAATACTCCATGAAGATCGAGTTCATTAACCGAGAGAAGGTGGCTGGAGCATTGGTTAAACCGAAAGACATGACGGTGTACTCGTATTGGCCATAACGAGTAACAAAGGCCGTTTTAGGAATGTCCCCGTTCTTGATTTTGATTTGATGGTAGCCCAACCTCAAATCCATTTTAGAGAAGATTGAGGATCCAGCGAGCTGGTCATACAGATCGTTGATCCTGGGGAGCGGATACTTGTTCTTGATAGTGACTAGGTTGACAGGTCAGTAATCTACAACCATCCGATCCGTACCATCCTTCTTCTTGACGAAGAGGACGGGGCAAGCCCACGAAGAAGAACTAGGACGGATGAAACCCTTTTTCAAGGACTCATCGAGTTGTTTCTTAAGCTCGGCTAGCTCTAGGGGTGCCATCTTATAAGGTCTTCTAAAGATTGGGACAGTTCCTGGAACAAGGTCTATCACGAACTCGACATCCCTGTCAGGTGGAATACCTGGCAGTTCTTCTGGGAAGACATCCGGGAAGTCACAAACTACCGGAACATCTTCAAGGTCTGGAAGAGGGTTGGCATTTAATGAGTAAAGCTGACGCTTAGACACTCGGGTCAAAACATTGACTGTCTTGCCCGACAGATGAGTGAGTTGAACAGTTCTAGTAGAGCAATCAATCTTAGCATAATGGGCTGACATCCAGTCCATACCCAAGATGATGTTTATGTCCGAGGACTTGAGAGCTATTAGTGATGCTAGGAAGACCAATCTGTCGACAAGAATTTCATTTCCATGGCTTATCCTAGAGGTTTGCCACTTAGAACCAGGGGTTTGAATTACCATGGAGGTGGGCATGTCACAAAATGTGGTGTTGTGCAATCGAGCATAGCTCTCAGAGATAAATGAATGAGATGCTCCAGTATCGAAAAGAACAGTTGCCGGATGGCAATTAACAAGGAGCGTACCAAGGACGACGTTGGGATCCTCATGAGTTTCTTCAGCTGAAACATAATTGACATGGCCACGTGCAGGGGTGGCTGGCTTGGCGTAGTAAGTCTTTCTTGCTGGCTTACCACGGCCAACAGACTGTCCAGGTTGATTGGGGTTGTTTCGGGGGCACTCGCGCAAATAGTGACCCGTTTCTCCACACTTGAAGCATGTCACAACATTGGGGCATGGAGCAGCATTAGCAGCAGGGCCACCATAGACCTTGGGCGGTGCATACTGCTGGTTGGGGCGAGGCGCCTCAAAGGATGGCCTCGGAGTGAACCTAGGTGGCAGAGCAGTGTTCGGAATCCAGACCCGGCGCTTCTGAGATCCGGAGCCGGATGAGGAACCAAAATCGCGAGAGTGCTTGCGTGAAGCGTCGTAGTCAGTCTGTCTTGTCTCAGCACTGATGGCCTTATTGACCAATTTCTAGAAAGAGGTGCACTCGTGCAGACGAAGATCACGGCGAAGCTCGGGGCTAAGTCCCTTGCGGAACCTTGCCTGCTTCTTGGCGTCGGTGGATACCTCTTCAGGAGCATAGCGTGCTAAATTTCCTAACTCACGGCTGTATGCATCCACAGTCAGTCTGCCTTGGGTGAAGTTGCAGAATTCTTCCCGCTTACGATCTATGAGACCCTCCAAAATGTGATGCTCACAGAAAGCCTCACTGAATTCAGCCCAAGTAGTGATTTGGCCGGCTGGGCGCATAGCCTCAAAGTTTTCCCACCAGAGGCTAGCAGGGCCTTCGAGGTGATAGGCAGCGTTGGTAACCTTATCAGCTTCGGCTACGTTGGCAGAACGTAGCTTATGGGTGATGCTGCGAAGCCAATCATCCGCATCGAGGGGCTCGACGGAATGGTTAAACTTCGGTGGGTACAACTTGATAAAGTCATTGATGGACACCAAGTCGTTCCTCTGATGACGTGCAGTATTCTGCTCAATTCGCTCTAGCAAGCGGTTCGTCTCACGCTTGTTTCTTTCTGCCTCCAGCATGACTTCGGCCAGAGAAGGCAGTTGAGGCAGATTCTCCCCCCTAACTGCATTGGCTTCACCCTGCGCCTGGACAGCAGGGTTGTTGCGGGTGTTGACCATCCTAGGAGAAACAAGATAACGGTTTAGACAAGGATGGCTAAATTTTGGCAGGGAAATACGGAATGTAATGGATAACACGGAATGCAGAGATGATCATCAGTATGACATGGTAATATAGAAACATATATATATATACCAACGGTCATACACACCATACATAGTTTAGTACAAGCCCAGGCTGGAGTACAGCTACGATGAAAGACGATACATCTCATCAGAGGCATTCCAAGCTCCTATTCATTATTTTTCTACACCTCCGGAACGTGACACACACCAAGTCGTATCCCACAAGACACGCAGGACTGTGGGGAATACAACTGTTACAATACTAGTGGAACTACCACCAACTCAGACGTCTCCGTAGTAATCTTCATAGAAATCACCGCCATGTCCTGGAAGCTGAACATGATCATCTGGAAACAGTCGGTCCTGTGGAGCTTGCGGTCCATAAGGACTCGGGAGTGGCCTTGGTCCAACAAACGGTGGCAGACGGGGTCCACGAGGAGGGGTGATGCCTCCTACATCACGCCATTCCATACATTCTGGCAGACCAGACCGCACGGGGTACAAGTCCCTCATGTCCATATACCCAGCCTGCACGGCAGGTGCAAACCGTGTCAGAGTGGCCCAGTGATCAGAACGATCATTAAAGAGCTCCATTCATAAGGCACGATTCTCACGGTCCTTGTCCTCAAGCATCTCGGTGGTGGTGCGGAGTAGTGAATCCTCATGGGTAGGATCACAGTAGGTAGCCTGATAGTACCATTGTGCCCCAGGGAGTGATGCTGGCATATAGCGGAAGTCAGTGTTCTAAAGCAAGGCAGTTCTGGCTCGTATGATAGTCATCATTGAGTAAGTTGCGTCCTGCACGGACATCTCGATGGTAACCCCAAGTCCATAAGAGCAATGGAGGGGTTCAGTGGATCCAGGATAGGAAGGGTAAATCCTGACTGTGCAAAAATATTGGCTTTGATTAAAGTCTCGAAACTGCTCCTCGACGGTATACTCGGGATACCATCGATAGCCTGTCTCAACCATCACTCGGACCAGCATGGCCGTGTGACCAGGTACATCGAGGCACCGGGTCAGACGAACCACTTGATTCTGGGAACGGGTGGCCATCTGAAAGCACGGAATAATGCAAGGCATTAGAATTTCTAGGAGAATTCGGACAGCATAACGGCTGTAAATGTTCGGAAAAAGATTTGAGACATTCGCAACAGTTTGCAAAACCACTCAACAACATCATATCAAGGTTCTGGGTCAACCGACAACATACTAAAGGTAGTAGAAACTGAACCGAAGCATGGAACCAACAATCCTATAAGTTACTACGGATTAGTAACACGTGAACCTGATAGAGAGAAGAGAGCCTAGTCCTTAACCCACGTAGAATGAGAAGAGAATGACTTAGATCAGAGGGCATAAGGTAAAGGAGTAAAACTATCTTACGTTCCCTCCCACAATCAATTCCCCTACATATAACTAAAGCATTTCTAGACTCGACATCGACCAGTTTGGCTTAACACACCTACAGGCAGTCCGGCTCTGATGCCAACGCTGTCAGGACCCCGATTCTAAGTCACACCGATCTAGCCTGTAACACCTCATATCACATTGCGGCCTCACGCACGGTACTCCCACGGGTGTCGCCTTACCATGGCCCAGGACCGTTTGCGCCTTTTGGCTCACGTATATGACAATGTCGCTAGCATCCATATGACAGAGAACCCGGGCCGACATGGCTAGTCGTGAACCCAAAGCGGCACTAACATATGGGAACGGGCATACATGAATCAATATCGAACGTGTCGGTCAGCAGCGTGTGAATCCGGGCTGTAGCACTGGGCTAACAGGACTCCGGGAACCCGGGCTGTAGCAGGCTAGGCAGGACTCCGGATGTCACCGCGTGACATTTCCCCGAAGGGACAGACACAGGAACGATATGAAACACATGCCGGCCAGTCAAGTGTCCAGAGCAGTAGTGCTGGGCTAGCAGGACTCGGGTGAACCGGGCTGTAGCGGACTACTATGGCTCAAGGAGGCACTAGAATACATTTCCCCATAAGAGAGGCTGCCAAGGATAAACAACTAGATTGTCGGATCCCACACATACCAAGCATTTCAATCATACACACAATATGTTCGATATGTGTAAATACAACATGGCATCACAACAAAACTCTACAACTCAAAGTACTTTATTTAAAGGGCTCCAGAGAGCCTTACATAACATGTTCATACAGATAGGGGTCACATGACCCGACACTCAAGTCATACAATCATACAAACACATGCGGAAGCAACTTGTCTGGGTACAAACACTAGAAAGAAAGAAGGCTTGACGAAGCCTATCTATCTACGTAGGCCCTTCACAAGCCTAGATCACCACCCGGGTGGCAAGTCACTCGTCGTCGTCGAGTTCTACATAGAACCCATCGGAAGGGGCGGTGTTGTCGTCTGAAAACGGTAATTGAAGCAACATGAGTACAAAGGTACTCAGCAAGTCTTACAACAGATCCTACTATACATGCACATTCTCAAGAAGGTAGTGGAGTTATTGCAGCAAGCCAGCTTTGACTCTTGGCTAAGCTATCCTACGAGACGCCACTTGTAAAATAGTTTTCGCACACGAGTCCACTAATCACCATCTCAATACTCCACCGTGGATCCTCCCTCGTCATCCCACGAGAGAGCCATCCGCGGTACTCACACTTATCTTGAGGCTTTTAGTAGTATCCATTTACTTGTCTATGAACTGCATAGGCGACCAAGTAGTCCTTTACCGCGGACGCGGCTATTCGAATAGTTTTATACCCTGCAGGGGTGTACTTCGTCACACACGCTCTCACCACTTACCGTCGCTACACGACATGTACTCGGCAACCTTCAAGCGGAAGCCCAACGTGGGTGTCGGCCACAGCCTACCTAAACACTCAAGTCTCTAGTCCAGGTTTATCGCCTATTCAGGTTCCATCCGCAGGGAGTCCGGCCGAGGTTTCCACATACGGCCCCAAACGATGTGTGCAGGGTTCCCGGACACCAAACGGGCGACTCGGTACACCGTGCCACGAGCCTACCGCATCACAGCCCACCCCTTGGTCAGCGCTGTCCACGGCCTCCACCTTACTACAAACACCAGAAACTACGTGCAACTCCTGGACAGAGGACAAGGGTGATTAAGAAGCCGAGGGGGGTACATTGGTTTCGGGCCCAATGCGTGGTAGTAGCTGAATCTTAAATCACGCATACAGATCTCAGTTCTTAGGGACGGTCTCAATGAAACAACCCACCATGTACTCCTACATGGCCTCTCATCGATACCTTTACCAAAACGTGTTCAACACCTCACTCTCATTACCGACACACGCTTTCACTCTAGTTCATCACCCTGATGAGCCAGACCTGACATGACTCTAAGCGTAGCAAGCATAGCATTGTAGGAACACAACATGGCTCAATCAACTCCTACACATGCTAGTGGGTTTCATCTAGTTACTGTGGCAATGACAGGTCATGCAAAGGAAAGTGGGTTCAACTACCGCAACACACAGCAGTTTGAATCGCGTTGTCTTAATGCAGTAAATGAGAGCAGAAGCGAGAAGATGGGTTTGTATCGAAATGATCAATGGGTTGCTTGCCTGACGGAGTGGTGGTGGGATACTGCCCTTCAGTTGGATACTCGTGAATATCCTCAGAGGCAGGACCTACCACGATGAACACAACGAAGCACAATCAACACCAAGCAAAGTGCAACAATATGATGCATGCATGAGACATGGCAAAATGGATGTATTGGGCTAATGCAACTAAGACCAGATGGGTTTGGACTATTTTGGATCAAAGATTCAAATTCCAAGTTCATATGTGGCCCTTTTTAGTGCTTTATCTTGTTCTGCATTAAACAGTAGGTTAATTTGCTTAAACATGCATGAAACCAGTACAGATGGATAGAATGGATTTTTCTGATCATTTTTCATATATAAATCTTTTCATTCTGAGCTATAGGTTATTTTCTATGATTTTTTGAAGTTTGTGATATTTTCTGGAATTTCCTCTATAGAAATAATTCCAGTAATTAAATTACTTATTACGTCAGCAGTTTGTCATGATGACGTCAGCGGTCAGCGGGGTCGTCCAGGTCAAACCTGACGTGTGGGTCCCCTGTGTCAGTGTCACTTTTAGATAATTAAACTAATTAGAATTAACTTAAATCTAACCCAGGTTAATTAGCAGGCAGGCCCCACTTGTCATTGACCCAGGGGAGGTCAAACCCCTGGTCAACTGGGCGGAAGCGCCGGCGTTTAGCCGCCAGCGAGGCCAGACGCGGCAGTGGGATGCGGGATCCGTGCTCCGGCGACCAAATGGGCGGCGGAGAGCATCTACACGCAGATGGGAACGAGCCGCATCGATTGGTGGTGGTGGTGGAGCTCGGGGTCGCCGGAATCGACGCCGGCGACGAGCTGTGCGGCTGCCGGGGTACGGGTGTAGTCGAACCCGTCGCTAGAGAGCACGGCGAGGGGCGTGCGATGGTGCTACGGGCTCCTGGCGATGCAGTGAAGCTAACGGCCATGGTGGTGCGACCGTTGGATGGCCGGAGCCTCGTCGGCGACGAGCTCGGCGGCGACGCGTGCGGGTGAGCTACGTGCAGTTGCTACGGAGCTCGAGAGGGAGAATGGAGAGGATAGGGAGGTGGCCAGGCTCACGGTGGTTGCGACGGAGCGGACGCCGAGGTCGGCGGCGAACTGCTGCGGTGGTGACGGCGGAGGGGATCTCCGGCGGTGGGCGGTGAAGGCGAGGTCGGAGCAGTGGCTTCGGGGCAAGCGAGCGCTCGGGGCCCGACTTGCTCGAAGGAGAAGGCGACGGCGGAGCTGCTGGACAAGGTGGGGCGGCGCGAGAACGACGGTGGGCGCGGCTACGTCGGCGGGATGACGGCGGCTGCTTCGGCCATGGCGAGAGAGAGCGAGGGAGAGGCGATGGGGGCGAATGGAGGTGTCCAGGGGCTCGGGGGCGCGACGTGGAGGTCGTCCAGCTCGTCCACGGGCGAGGCGGCAAGCAGGTGACGCCGTGGCGAGCTCGCGCACGACGGCGTCACCTCTGTGCCTGCTCTGGCGGGAGCAAGCAGCTGACTGGCCATGGGCCAGCACAGTGCTGGGCCGCCAGGTGGGCTGCCAGGTAAGTTTCTTCTCTGCTTTCTGTTTTCCTTTTTATTTGTTTCTGTTCTGTGTTTTGAAATAGTAGAAATACTATTCCATTTAGGAAAATCCTGAAAATATTCAGAGGCACATTTGAAAATATTCTCAACAGCCTAAAAATACCTTCAAGATTATTTGGGCATTTTAAAATATTTATAGGATTTAAATCGCCCAAATGCAAATACTTATGGCTTGGTGCAAAAATCCAGAATAGCCTCCAAAAATATGAAACCATTTTCGGCAGAGGTTTTAGCCAGGACCAAAGATGGTGAACATTTATGGAGGGCATTTCAGGTTCATTGAAAAGGATTTTAGTAAACCCTAGTTGTGTTCAGGGGGGTGCTGGGGTTTCTGGCATCCCCATTTCAAGTTTCTGTGAAAAGTAGACATGATGCAACACTCTAATGCATGAACTAGCTAGGATGTGACAGAATAAGCCGCGTACATACCAGGGGCTATATCGTAGTCCTACCATAAAACTCCTTTGGCTAAGTGAAAGTGTTAACGCCCTATAGTCCGATTGCCTAGTTCGCCGCATTGGCACCTCCTTAATGGACCAAGACGTCGGGTTAAGAGTGATCAAATGCTTTCCGAACACCCCCATACTTTGTACGAGGGGGCTGAAGCCGACGACTGGAAAACTTTCAGATTATACAAAAACGGCCGCACAGGAGGAACAAAAAGTTTTAGGCGAAACTAAAAACAAAATAGCCTTATTATAATATTGTCTTTTACAAATTTCCATACATTTCACTCGAATATCATGTTTTTCGAGCATTGACCCTCTATCAAGTGGGCACCCTCTAAGACATCCTCGAAATAATGCTCTGGTGCGTGATGGTCCTTACCCTTGGGCGGACTCTTCGCTGCAAGATCGGTGGCCTTCATCTTCGCCCAGTATGTCTTGACACAGGCAAAGGCCATCCGTGCACCTTCAATGCACGCTGACCGCTTAACGGCGTCGATATGCGGTACCGCATCAGCAAGTCGCCGCACCAAACCAAAATAACTATCCAGAATTGGCTCGGTCGGCCACAGCCCGACCACGACGTCCTTCATGGCAGAACCGGATAGTCTGTGGAGCTCGGCCCATTGGGTCATCTGTTTGTTCGGCAACAGTGGGCGCTTTGACACACCGAATTGTGACTAGAAAAGCTTCTCCGTTGCATACCCTTCTTGCGCTTGGTAAAACTACGCCGCATCGGAAGCACTCTTTGGCAAGTCCAATAATGTGTCTGGAGAACTCCACACTTGATTAAGCGGAGCATAATTCTGATCCCCGAACTTAGTTTGTAATAAAAAGGGCTTACCAGCCGCGATCTCCCCAGCTTGCCGGATCTCCTCCCGTGTCGCTCTAGATTCGGATCGCGCTTCTTTCGCCTCTCGTATGGCCTTGTCAAGATCAGCCATTTTGGCTTTATTATCCTTCTCGAGGAATTCACAGCGACTAGCGGCATCCTTTAGCTCACGCGCCATCGTGGATATTCTCTCCTCGTATTGGCGTCGAGTAGCCTGTTCGGCCTTTAACTCGGCAGATGCCTTTTTGGCAGCCGCATTACTTAACCGGGCCTGCTCCTTGGCCCGGGCTAGCTCAGCCCGAAGGATCTCAACTGCGGCGGCACCATCTGCAGTCATGCATATCTCAGTATACAATCTTTAGCGTCATGCTTACATTATAAGCACGTGCATGTAATGACTGCCCCAAATACATACCTTGCCACTCGTCAAGACGCCTGTTGATAAGCGTAATGTCATCTCCCACCACATCAAGCTTCCGCTGCAGATCGCTAACTTCGGTAGTCCGGGCGGTCGCCAGGGAGGTAAAAGCCTGTGTTCCAATTAATCAGATTATTTCCTGGGCATATCTTTTTTGATCCTCTGATCGCCTCCCTAGGGAAGCCAATCTGAGTCTCAGGGGCTCCTATCTATACACAGGTGCATTTTGCGAATAAAGCACAATCGAAAATATTACATTACAAACCTCGAAGCCTCTTAGCAGGCTCGTGTAGTGTCTGTGTGAAACGACACCTATGGGATCACAAGAATCCCTACTACGGTTGCCGGGGCGCGGGGTTGTGAGAAGAGCAGGAATAACAGTCAACACAAGGGTCGTTTACCCAGGTTCGGGCCGCGAGGATGCGTAATACCCTAGTCCTGCTTTGGTGGCTGTATTTCAGAGAGTTCTTGAGCTCTCGAACTAGCTATGGCGGCTTCATAGTCCAAAAGAGCCGAATCCCCCTCCAGTACGCCATGGGCCTCCTTTTATAGTTGAAAGGGGCTGCCACAGTGGCACACAGGAGGTGGAAAGGCGTACAGTGATGTGAGCTTATCGCCTGTATTACAGGACAAGATGCATTTAATGCATCGCTGAGGTGTCCTGATGCTTTATTGGGGACGAGAACGGAGCCCGTCCCGTCCGTCGCCGCTCCTCCTCGTTCCGACACGCGCCCTGGCCAGCGGTGCATGCGGTGCCATGTAGGCAGGCAAGTAGCTGAGGTGGTGCGGTGGTAGGGTCTTCACGAAGATCTGCATGCCGCCACGCAGGCGCTCGCTGAGTTGGCTTGGGAGCCGCATGTTGCCACCCATGTACCTGCCCAGTTGGTTGGGCTGGCAGCTGCATGCGAGTGGCGGTGGAGACTTGGCTGGTACGGGCCTGGCAGTGGCCCTGCTGGCGTCCTCGGCAAGGGCCTTGCCGGGAGGCCTAGCAAGGGTCTTGCCGTGGTGCGCAGTCGTCCCCGACAAGGATCTTGCCAGGGGTCTTGTGGCTCTCCTTGGCAAGGATCTTGCCGAGGATCATTGTCTTCCAATCCTCATCGGATCTTGAATATTCCTTGTCTTCACAAAGATCTGCATGCCACCATGGAGGTGCCTCCCGAGCCCTGGCCCAACGTAGTTGATAGTGTTGGAAACCGTGGGCTCAAGGATGGCGCGCTCTGCTGGCGTGGGCGAGCTGCCCCGGCAAGGGTCTTGCTGGGGGAACCTAGTTCGTCCATCTGCTTCTTTGTGTTCTTAGTCTTGGCGTTGTCTTGTTTGTCCCGTGCTTCGGCTTCTCTCCGGCTTCCCTCCTTTACCCTGCTACATGTGGTCGTGGCGCGTGGCTCTGACTGCCCGTGCACAAGTAAAGGGGTCAAAAGGAGAGCCCCTACTTTTGTACATCGACAGGAGCCCCCGGGCCTGGGCCACACATAAGCGCAACACGTTGTTGGGCTAGGCCCAGAACGGTGCGCGGGCAGGAGGGGCGGACTTTACCGCAGTAACTCTTCGTCCGCTGCGCTTCCCCATGACCCGCATTGAATGCGCGACATGGAGGGGTGTGCATGACGTGGGCGGCATGCGTGGGGCGGTTTCCGCACGCATGCGTCACATCGTGGTAAAGAGGCGCCTCGCGCCTTCCCCATAAAAAGAGGGAGGCGTGGAGGCGCGGCTCATTTACTGGATGGACTCGGGTCGCAGTCTTCAAGGCGCCCACGCCCCCCGATCACGGGGCGGGGAACGGTCGCCTCACCCGTCCCTTCGACCCTGCACGTTCGCCACGCGTCCTTCATGCAAGTGGCGAGCTGTGGAGGCGGGAAACTGGGCCGTCACTGATTGGGGCAGCGGGTCGGTCCTGATTCCCTGCGCCTCCGCCGGCTGGATTGGCTGAGTGGGGCGGCCAAGTCTTGACCCCGCCCCTCTATAAAGAGGGGGAGAGAGGGCGCCATCCCACTTCTTCAGTATCCATCTTCCTTCATCTTTGCTTCTTTCTTCCACCCACCATGGCGAGAGGAGGCGCTGGGCCTTCGACGGTGGCGGCGAGGGTCACTGCTCGTCACCGCGTCCCTCCTTCCCACGAGCCTGTGGCGGTGGAGCCAGCCACAAGAGGAAGGGGGAGGGGGCGTGGCCGAGGTCGTCGCGGCGGTCGGGGGAGAGGGGGACGAGGTGGCGCAGCGGCCGTGCCTCCCGCGATGGAGGGTCACGTCAGGGACCGGCCCCGCGAGTTCTTCATCAGGCTGCGCCGGCCACCGCGTCGTCGTCTCCGTCTCCCCACCCCCTTCATAGAGGAGATGGAGCTCGATCCGCCCCAGACCCTCAGGTTGCACATGAGGGGCTGCGAGGCCGGCGGCACGCGGGTCGACGTCGACTTCCCCGCTCCTCATGTCATGTATCTCCGTCGCGGATGGAAGACATTTGCCCGCATACATAGCCTGACGGTGGGGCTCGTCCTCTACTTCAAGTTAATGGAGGGCGGTCTGCTCTCGGTCAAGGTCTTCGGAGATCTTGGCACTCGCCTGAAGTGTTGCGTGGAGAGCTCCTCCGACGATGAAGATTCATCCTCGAGCGGGAGTGACGAGGAGGACAGCGACAGCGACGACGAGAGGGTCGGGCGGCAGGATGCTAACTCCGACTTCGACTGACCGCTCCGCCCTTCCCTCAGCCTCGCACCCTGCCAAGGGCCTTCCTCGTCAAGCTCTCCATCGGGGTGCTCCCCGTCGTCTCCTTGGGCGGCTGGCATAGGAGGGCCGGAGAAGGCGAAGAAGGTGGGTGGCGGCCGTCAACTCGGAGTACGTGGGCACCGACGCCTTCATCGCGTATTGGTGGGCCGCTGCCTCATCTTCCAGCCTTCTGCTCCTCGCACCTCGCCTAGGCGCTCTTTTTGCCCTCCTGCTGTCTTGTTCCATCTTCTGAGGAGAGGGATAAGAAAGGGATTACGTGCATTTTATCTCTTTTTAGTTTGTAAGCCTGCGGGCACCTGTCAGATTTAAAACTTGTAATCTCCTTGCTCATGTTTTTAATTCCGTATGAACTGTACCTGTATGGAATGTTTTTCATGAAAAAGGGTGCTTGCCGGGTTTTTTGTGCGTGAGCGAGGCCCATGCCAAGTATGAATCCTTGTTATTTTTATAATAAACATTATCGCTCGGAAACAGGCCTTTTCGTTTCCCTCCTTCAGTCGACCACTCTCGCGCTTTTGGCGGCAGCAGGGGCGAAGTAGAGTTAGGCTCCTCGTTCATCTCTTCGCCACCGCAACTACTACCAAATTCCGACCCAGGAAGTAGCTCTCGGGTACAGGAAAAGGGGAGCATGGTGGTTTTAAGAACATAAACGAGGTTTCACATGTCCCAGTTCTATACGGAAACGCATAACAGGGGGATGAAAGACTTATTTGAATCCGCAGCCCCCGGCAACCTTGGCTTGCCGTGGTTGGATCCTTGTATCTTCAGCCTCCGGCAGCCTTGCCCTGCCGGGGCCGGAGCGCCAGCCCGCTCTCCTTTTCCCAAGCGGCTCAGCAGAAGTGCCCTGCGAACCAAAGTGAACAGAAAGACGCACACTCGACCTCTAGGCTAGGGGTTAGTCACCGCTAAGCACTATCAACCCCTAACCAAGGGAGAGACTTAACCTAGCATACATGCAATGACTTAGGGCGCCAGCGCTTCATTTATTTATGCTCAGGGTATGCGCCTGGCTTTGTACAGAGGGTTAGATGCCTTGCCAGCAAAGCTCGTACAAAAGGTGGCTTGCCGGGAGGCCCGATAAGCCGCGCCTTATGGGTAAAACTTGCGAAGATGCTCGATGTTCCAGGAGTTGCTCACTGGGACAACTTCTTCGGTCTCTAGGCGGACTGCGACGGGCCTGGTGACTCGTATTACCCGACAAGGGCCTTCCCACTTCGGTGTCAACTTGTTGGTATTCTTGGCCGACTGAACGCGCCGAAGAACAAGGTCGCCTTCCTCAAAGCTTCGGGCATGAACCTTGCGGCTATGGTAGCGGCGCAAGGCTTGCTGGTAGCGTGCTGCTCTCACAGCCGCCCGAAGATGATCTTCCTCAAGGAGCGTTGCGTCATCTTGCCGCAACCGCTCTTGCTCAAGCTCATCATAAGCGAGCACTCGAGGTGACCCGTATATGTGTTCCGTGGGGAGAACTGCCTCTGCCCCATATACTAGGGCAAAGGGTGTCTGGTCGGTGGCTCGATTTGGCGTCATCCTAATCGACCAAAGAACCGCCGGTAACTCATCAATCCAGCGCCTTCCGCTCTTGTGCAGCTTGTCAAAAGCATTTGTTCGCAGGCCTCGCAATACTTCAGCATTTGCCCTCTCCGCCTAGCCGTTGCTCCGCGGGTGTGCCACGGAAGCGAAACAGACCTTGCTGCCGAGGTCTTGGATGTGTTGCATGAAGGTGTGGCTTGTGAACTGCGTGCCATTGTCGGTGATGACTCTGTTTGGTACACCAAAATGGCAGACCAGTCCCTTGAAGAACTTGACGGCTGACTGTGTTGTCACCTTTCTCACTGCTTCCACCTCCGGCCACTTTGTGAACTTGTCGATTGCAACGTACAAGTACTCAAAGCCCCCAACAACACGGGGGAAGGGGCCCAGTATATCGAGCCCCCAGACCGAGAATGGCCAGGAGAGAGGGATTGTTTGAAGGGCTTGAGCTGGTTGATGAAGCTTCTTTGAATGGAACTGACACGCTTCACACTTAGTTACTAGTGTCGTTGCATCCTGGAGGGCAGTGGGCCAGAAGAAACCTTGCCGGAACACCTTGCCGGCGAGGGCCCTCGACCCTATGTGGGAGCCACATATGCCTCCATGTATCTCTGCCAACAGCTCCAGTCCTTCCTCCCGGGGGATGCACTTCAATTTCACACCATTCGACCTTTTTCTATACAGGACGTCATCGACGAACTGGTACAAGGCGGACCGACGGGCTACTTTCTCCGCTTCTTCCTGCTCCTCAGGAAGTTCCCCTGATTGGAGGAATCAGACGGTATGTTGCGCCCATGCCGGAGCCTGGGGCTCGACGGCAAGGACCAAAGGCATTTCCTCTGCCATGGGAGCGGCCGTCTCTACGGCCAGGGCTTGACGCCCTGCCAGAGCCAGTTGCTCTTGGCAGGCTCAGTGTCCACGGCAACATCCTTGCCGGCAGCCCCAGGGGGCTCGGCGGGAAAGTACTTGCCAGGGCCTGATTTCCTCCGCTTATTCTGCTCTGTTGATGGTTCGACGGATGGCTGAGTTAACCGGAGCAAAAAGGTACCTGGTTCCACATGTAGCTTGAGTGCAGCGCGCTTTGACACGTAATCGGCGATGTCGTTCTCTGCTCGGGGAACGTGCTCCGCTTGGATACCGTTAAAGCGCTCCTCCAGCTTTGTCACCTCATCTACGTAGGCCTCCATCAATGGGCTCTGGTAATCCTTGTTGACCTGTCTGACAACAAGCTGCGAGTCACCCCTGACGATGAGCTTCTTAACTCCGAGGTCTGTCGCGATCCTGAGACCGGTAAGCAGCCCCTCGTACTCAGCTGTGTTGTTGGTGGACATCTCCCTGGAAAAGTGCATCTGGATCACATACTTGAGGCGCTCTCCGGTGGGTGCGATAAGCAGCACACCGGCACCGGCGCCCTGCAGCGAGAAAGCCCCATCAAAGTACATGACCCAGTCACGACTTGCTTCCTTGCCAGGGAGAGCGGTCTCCTCGATCTCTTCATCAGGTGTTGAGGTCCATTCTGCAATGAACTCCACCAAGACTCTGCTCTGGATCGTCGAGGTACTTTCAAACCTTAGACCAAAGCTTGATAACTCCAAGGCCCACTCCACAATCCTTCCGGTTGCGTCTGGGTTGTGCAGTATCCGTTGCAACGGGAGGCGGGTGACGACAGTGATCTCGTGGGCTTGGAAGTAATGACGCAGCTTCCTCGAGGCCATAAGGAGGCCGAAGAGCAGTTTCTGCACACCGGAATATCTTGACCTAGCCCCCTGCAAGAGGGAGCTGACAAAGTAAACCGGGTGCTGCATCATCTTCTTCTTCTGCACCACTCCACTCGATGGCGCGGGCTCCGTCCCGATGGCGTCAGGCTCTGCTGGGGGCCTTGCCTTGCCGGCACCAGGCCCTGCCGGGGGAGTCTCTAACTTGCCATCCGCCGGTCCTGCCACTGCCACTGCCTCTTCGTCGACCTCCCTCTACGCCACTAGCGCGGCACTGACCACTTGATTCGCCGCCGCCAGGTATAGCAGCAACGGCTCTTGTGGTTTAGGCGCAACTAGTATCGGTGTAGAAGAAAGGTATCTCTTCAGGTCCTGCAATGCCGCTTCGGCCTCCGGGGTCCACTCCATTGGGCCCGCCTTCTTCAAGATCTTGAAGAAAGGAAGGGCGCGCTCAGCATACTTGGAGATGAATCGGCTCATGGCGGCGACACAGTCAGTGAGCCGACGCACATCCTTGATCCGCTTGGGCGCCTCAATCTGCTCGATAGACTTGATCTTGTCTGGGTTTGCCTCAATGCCACGCTGCGTAACAAAGAACCCGAGAAGTTTGCCGGACGGGACGTCGAAGACACACTTCTTAGGGTTCAGCTTGAGGTCGATCTTGCGCAGGTCGGCAAACGTCTCTTCTAAGTCTTGCACAAGAGTTGCCCTGTCTTTGGTCTTGACCATTGTGTCATCCATATATGCTTCCATATTTCTATGTAGCTGGGGTTCAAAACCAATTTGGACTGCTCTTGCAAATGTCGACCCAACACTCTTCAACCCGAAGGGCATCCGTAAAAAGCAGTACGTACCACATGGGGTGATGAATGCTGTCTTCTCTTCGTCTTCTCTCGTCATGAAGATCTGGTGGTAGCCCGAGTAGGCGTCGAGGAATGATAACAGATCACACCCGGCCGTGGAGTCAACAATCTGGTCGATGCGCGGCAACGGGAAGGGGTCCTTAGGACAAGCCTTATTGATATCTGTGTAGTCAATACACAGCCTCCACTTCCCATTCGCCTTGCGCACACCACCGGATTGGCCAACCACGTCGGATGGAGCACTCCTCTCACCAAACCTGCCACTTCCAGTTTCCTGATTTCCTCTGTGATGAACTCCTGTCGTTCCAAAGCTTGCTTTCTGACCTTCTGCTTGATGGGCCGTGCATGAGGACAGACAGCAAGATGGTGCTTGATCACCTCCCTGGGAACGTCGGGGATGTCGGATGCTTGCCATGCAAACACATCGACATTCGCCCGCAGGGAGGCGTCGAGCGCGCTTTCCTATTTGCTGTCAAGGGTGGAGCTTATGGTGAAAGCCCCTCCCATGCCATCTTCCTTGACGGACACCCTCTTGGTCTCTGGTGGTGCAGCTCTGGATTTCTTGCTCTTGCCGGTGGAGCTCTCTGGCACGTCCTCGACGATAGCGCAACACTCCGAAGAGGTGCGCTTGCCGGAGTGGGTGCGAGAGGTCTTGCCGGTCTTCTTCTTCCCTCCCGGGGCCTCAGCGCCAGGAGCAAGTGCCTTGGCGGCAGCTGCTGCAACTGCTTCCCGGTAGAGTAGGTCGGCGCAGATCAGCGAGTCCTTCTTGTCGGAGGGGACGGTGATGATGTTCATCGGCCCAGGCATCTTCAGCGTGTTGTAAGCGTAGTGCGACGTCGCCATGAACTTGGCTAGTGCCGGGCGGCCGAGGATCCCGTTGTAGGGCAAGGGGATCTCGGCTAAGTCGAAAACAATCCTCTCCGTCCTGTAGTTCAGCTCACCTCCAAACGTCACAGGTAATGTGACCTTGCCCTTCAGCTGGCTCCTTCCCGGGTTGACCCCTTGAAACGTCCCTGTTTCCTCGAGGTCTCCATCAGGAATTTGCAGCCTTTTGATCACAACAGGCGAGATCAGGTTCAGACTGGCCCCGCCGTGAACCAGCATCTTGTTCACCTTGAGGTTGCGTATCATTGGTGAGACCAACAACGGCAATCACCCGACCGCAATTGTGCGGTCAGGGTGGTCCTCGGCGTCAAAGATGAGGGGCGTGCTGGACCACTTCAGCGGCTTCTGAGCGTCGAACGAGGGCTCTGCTGCTGTAATCTCACGCGCCCACTGTTTGAGCTGGCGGTGAGAAGTATGCAGCGAGGCGCCCCCATCGACGCACATGGCCTCTGTAGCCTTCTGAAAACCTTGCTCGCCGGACTCGTCGTCCTTGTCATGATCGTCATCTTCTTGTTTCTTGTCGCAGCCTCGAGCGGGCCTCTCTTGTTGGTTGTCCTTGCCGCGGCGGCCTCCTTGGCCGCCCCGCTTCTTGCCAGATCCCTCGGCACCATCTTGACCCTTCTCCTTGTCCCACCTCTCATACTCGGCCTTTTGCTTCTCAGCAAGCAGCTCGACTTGTCGGCAGTTCTGGAGGTCGTGGCCTTTGGTGCGGTGGATCTTGCAGTACTGCTTGTCAGAGCCCCCTGGCTTGTCGGCAGCCGCCAAGGCCCGGCAGGCGGCGCACCCGGCAATCTCCTTGCCGGGGTCGTCTGCCTTGGCCTTCTTGGTGGCGCCGGTGTCGTTGGATCCCTCGACGGCAAGCACGGCTTTGCCCTTGCGTTTCTTGTTGCGACGCCGGCCCTTCTTCGTCGGGGCGGCGGTGTCTCCATCGATAGAGTCGGTTTCCACGCCGGCGTCTTCGTCGGGGTACTTCCTCCCTTCTTCTGCCTGAGCACATTTGTCGGCTAGAACGTAAAGTTCGGCCACATCCTTGACCTTGTTCATCGCCAGCTCTTCACGCATCTTGCGATTGCGCACGTTCTGATGGAACGTGCTAATCACGGCGGCGGGGTGAATGTCGGGGATGTTGTACTGCACCCGGCTGAACCTCTGGATGTACTTGCGCAGGGTTTCTCCATCCTTTTGGGGAATGATATGCAAATCACTCGCCTGGCCGTGAGCTTGGTGGCCCCCAGTGAAGGCAACAACGAACTCATGACACAGGTCCAACCAAGAAGAAATGGAATCCACCAGCAAGTGCATTAACCAAGACATGACGTTGGGCTTCAGCGCCAACGGGAAGTAATTGGCAAGCACCTTGTCGTCGCCAGCTCCAGCAGCTTGCATCGCGATGGTGTAAATGCTGAGGAACTTCGACGGATGGGTCTTGCCGTTGTACTTCTCGCCGACGCCGGGCTTGAACGTGCGGTGGGATGGCCACTGGAACTGCCGCAGCTCACGGGTAAAGGCTGGACAACCCACCTCGTAAGGTAGGTCGCCGGAGCCTCCCGGAGCCGGGTGGTCCGCAGCGGGCCCTGCCCGCTTGTCCGACTGGTGGCGTGTATCGCGCCGGCGCCCGATGGTAGTCCGAGCGTCTTCATGAGCTCGTTCCCGAAGAACTTGGCGCTGGTCGCGGTGAGTCCGCGGGTCGGAGGACGCTATGGAGATGTTATCACAAGCGTCGTCACGACGGGCTGTCACCCGTGATGGCTGGCGTGGAGGAGAGTGCACCGTGACCGCAGCACCCCCGGTTCTTCCACCGCCGACGTATGGTGGCTCGATGGAGCGCCGACCCGAGGGCCCCGTCGGTCGCGGATCGTCTTTGTTGGCGACGGCGATGAGGCTCCGGATGGTGGCTCTCCATTCGTCGAGCTTCTCCGCAGCAGGAGGGAAGTCGAGGAGTAGCTGCGCGCGCGCCAAAGCTTCTGCTGGCGTGGGTGGTGGCGAAAGCTGCATGGACCGTGGTGCGCTTCAACTTCTAACCACGTTAGAAGGAGCTCTGTCACGGTCCAGCAGCTGCGTGCCACTTTCGCCAGCGCTTCGGCGGGCTTGCTGGGCTCCTTCGTCCCACGGGTGACGCACATGACTCTTCCCCCGGCAGCGTCCAGGGTCTCCAGCGTGGTGGCGCTGCTCGTCGCGCGCACCTTGGGAGGAGCGCATTGTGGGCGCCGACGTAGGCGTCTTGGAGGTCGCTGCGCCGCCCGTGGGTGGCACAGCGACACTCCTGGAGGGCCCCATGCCGCTTGCGGGGGGGCCCAGTCCCATCTTTGGACCTGGCGACGTGCGGCGCGTCGCTTGGCGCATGAACGATGCTGCTCGCCAGGCCCTGACTACCAGAACGATGCTGGTGCTCATGGGCCACGGCTCGGGTTCTGTCCGCGACCGGTCCGCTGCCCGCTCGCGCTGGTACGGGCCGTCTGGCTTCCGGTGAACCGACCACCGTGGCCTTCTTGTTCTTGGGAGCCATGGTGATGAAGAACTGCTAGGCTAACTGCTAGACCAGATTCTCACAATTGCGCCCCCTACCTGGCGCGCCAAAGATGTCGGTGGGAAACGACACCTATGGGATCACAAGAATCCCTACTATGGTTGCCGGGGTGCGGGGTTGTGAGAAGAGCAGGAATAACAGTCAACACAAGGGTCGTTTACCCAGGTTCGGGCCGCGAGGATGTGTAATACCCTAGTCCTGCTTTGGTGGCTGTATTTCAGAGAGTTCTTGAGCTCTCGAACTAGCTATGGCGGTTGCGTAATCCAAAAGAGCCGAATCCCTCTCCAGTACGCCATGGGCCTCCTTTTATAGTTGAAAGGGGCTGCCACAGTGGCACATAGGAGGTGGAAAGGCGTACAGTGCCGTGAGCTTATCGCCCGTATTACAGGACAAGATGCATTTAATGCATCGCTGAGGTGTCCTGATGCTTTATTGGGGACAGGAACGGAGCCCATCCCGTCTGTCGCCGCTCCTCCTTGTTCTGACACGCGCCCTGGCCAGTGGTGCATGCGGTGCCATGTAGGCAGGCAGGTAGCTGAGGTGGTGCGGTGGTAGGGTCTTCACGAAGATCTGCATGCCGCCACGCAGGCGCTCGCTGAGTTGGCTTGGGAGCCGCATGTTTCCACGCAGGTACCTGCCCAGTTGGTTGGGCTGGCAGCTGCATGCGGGTGGTGGTAGAGACTTGGCTGGTGTGGGCCTGGCAGTGGCCCTGCTAGCGTCCTCGGCAAGGGTCTTGCCGGGAGGCCCGGCAAGGCTCTTGCCGTGGTGCGCAGTCATCCCCGGCAAGGATCTTGTCGGGGGTCTTGTGGCTCTCCTCGGCAAGGATCTTGCCGAGGATCGTTGTCTTCCAATCCTCATATGATCTTGAATATTCCTTGTCTTCACAAAGATCTGCATGCCACCATGGAGGTGCCTCCCAAGCCCTGGCCCAACGTAGTTGATGGTGTTGGAAATCGTGGGCTCAAGGATGGCGTGCTCTGCTGGCGTGGGCGAGCTGCCCCGGCAAGGGTCTTGCCGGGGGAACCTTCTTCGTCCCTCTGCTTCTTTGTGTTCTTGGTCTTGGCGTTGTCTTGTTTGTCCCGTGCTTCGGCTTCTCTCCGGCTTCCCTCCTTTGCCCTGCTACATGTGGTCGTGGCGCGTGGCTCTGACTGCCCGTGCACAAGTAAAGGGGTCAAAAGGAGAGCCCCTACTTTTGTACACCGACATGTAGGCTTCATTCAATCCGCTCTTCGCGGACAGAACCCTCTCAACCACCGTGCCCATCAAGGTACGATGTTCCTCTGAGACGGACGCTTGTCGCAGCATGTTCGTCAATATATCCGGCGCTTCTGGATCCCCCGAAGCCGCTGTAGGAGTACGGCCTTCCTTCGAAGGGATCCGTTTATTCGTCCCTAGAGTCGTCTCCGGCTGCAAACCGGATAGTCCGGGGCCTTTATTGTTGGCCCCCGAACCCTGGGCAACCGAAGTGTCACCTTCGGGTAATGTCTTCATCATCCCTCCCACCACTTGTTGATCGGGAGAGACCCTCCAGGACGACACCTCGAAGTCGTCCGCCCTATTGGGCGAGGAGGCCGGTGGAGGCATCTCGCTTTCCATCATCTCTGGGAGAAGATCTCCCGAGGAAGAGGATTGTTGAAGAAAATTGTGTGCCGAATTGCAAAGATATATATTCTAGGTAATTACCTCGGTAACAGGAAAGGAACGAGATATGTTTAAAACACCCTTGTTCACTTACGATTTGGCTAAAGGCTTGTCCTCACTTCGGAACTGTGCGACAATGTCGTCTTCCAAGCCCGAGCCGCCCGATGGTGGCATCTTGCCTCTCTTGGGAGCCTTTTCCTCCCAACCTTCGGAGGCGGCCCTTTTCTTACCATGGGGAGAAGGGATGTTGGCTTCTCTTCACTTTTGTCTTCGGGCAAGGGAACTCTGACCTCCCCGGACACAGTGTCTAATATACCTTCGGAAAGAAGGCCACCTTTGGCCTTCCCGCTCTCCGCCTTGCCCTCCTTCACAGGCACCTGGTACGGTGCTGGGGCCAGCATCCTTGTTAGCACGGGATCCGCTGAGTCTTCAGGAAGGGGGGCCGAACACCTAATCCGTTCCGCTTCCTTTATCTAGCCCTGGAAGAAGATGGTTTGCTCAGTATCTTATTACAGGATACTTGACTAAAAGGTGTTCGGGAGTAGTGTGCTTACCGAGGTATCCGGATGGTTGCAGTCGAGGCCAATATCCTCGATGGTGTCCGGCCACTGTTTTCGTGTCCCAAAAAACAATTTCCACATTCCTTTGTGCATCGTGCCGAAGAAGTGTTGAAGAGTCTGTGGCCCTTCCGGATTAAACTCCCATAGGCGGAGAGGCCGTCGCTGGCATGGCAGGGTCCGGCGGACTAGCATTACTTGAATCACATTGATAAGATTGATGTCCTTCTTAAGGAGGCTTCGGATGCGGCTCTGCAGAGTCTGCACTTCATCAATTGATCCCCAGTCCAACCCCACCCATGATGCAAGCTGAATCGGAGGGCTAGATCAGAACACAGGTGCATCCGCCCACTTGGAACCACGGGGCTCGGTGATATAGAACCACTCCTGCTGCCATAAGTTAGAAGATTCTGTGAAGGATCCATTTAGCCAAAGAGCGTTGGTGAGCTTGCTCACAGTGGCACCACCACACTCCGCCTGCTTCCCCCCGATCACCTGCGGCTTCACATGGAGGTCTTAAGCCACAAGCCGAAGTGTGGAGGGACTCGGAGGAAGGCTTCACACGTAACGATGAACGCCAAGATGAGAAGAAAAGGTTCGGGGCCAGATCGTGAAAATCTAGTCCGTAATAGAACATAAGCCCACGGACAAAGGGATTGAGAGCGAACCCTAACCCACGAAGGAAGTGGGAGATGAACACGACCCTCTCGCTGGATCTGGGGGTGGGGATAACCTGCCCTTCGGTGGGGAGCCGGTGGAGGATTTCCGCGGTAGATATCTTGCCGCCCGAAGCTTCGTGATATCCTCCTCTGTAACAGAAGAAGCCACCCACCGACCTTGAAGGCTGGATCTGGACATGACTGAGTCTCGTGGCGATTGAAACCTGGGTGTTGGAACTCGAGGTAAGAAAGGTTGAGGAAGAAGCAAGCATGGAGGAGAAAGGTGGGTCTGCGCCCCTTTATAAAGGCTGTGAATATCGAACGCCTCCTCCTGGGCCTTGAAACTTGCCTATTCCCAAGGAATCATACCAAAGAGACGGTTGGATTACCCACGTCCGTGTTGATGAGAATCCCGTGATAAGGGGACACGATCTCTGCTTTGACAAGACGTGCCAATAAAACCGCGTCTCAAAACGTGGAGTGGCAGGCCAAAAAACGGTTCAAAATAATGACCGGGTGGTGACGTGGCATCGCGCTGCAAAAATTTGTCAGCGGATTGGACTCGTGAAATATTATACTCTCTGCGATTGTGTGTGGTACTTATGTTGCAGATCCGGACACGTTCGTCCGAAGACTATCTTGGAGTATTCGGAAAGGGGAACCCGCCTTGCAATGACGAAGACAATCTGCGCGCTGGACACCTCGTCATTGAAGCCTGGTTCAGGGGCTACTAAGGGAGTCCTGGACTAAGGGGTCCTCGGGCGTCCGGCCTGTTAGCCATGGGCCGGACTGATGGGCTGTGAAGATGCAAAGACCGAAGACTCTTACCCATGTCCGGATGGGACTTTCCTTGGCGTGGAAGGCAAGCTTGGCGGCCAAATATGAAGATTCCTTTCTCTGTAACCGACTTTATGTAACCCTAGATCCCTCCGGTGTCTATATAAACTGGAGGGCTAGGTCCGTAGGACCGAACACTCATCATTATAGTCATACATGCTAGACTTCTAGGCTTTTAGCCATTACGATCTCGTGGTAGATCAACTCTTGTAATACTCATATTCATCAAGATCAATCAAGTCGGAAGTAGGGTATTACCTCCATAGAGAGGGCCCGAACCTGGGTAAACATTGTGTCCCCTGTCTCCTGCTACCGTCGACCTTAGACGCACAGTTCGGGACCCCCTACCCGAGATCCGCCGGTTTTGACACCGACAACGTCACCATGGAAAATGAGGAGCAGCATGCGCCGGCTTTTATGTCGGTGTTCCAACGGGCGCAGGAGGAGCAGAGGTACAACCTGCTCCTCCTCGATTAGCACCGGCTGACGGAGGGCCGAACCTACGACGAGCGTGCAAGCGAGGAGGCCATGGACTCCATGGCCACGGAACCCGAACTTCATTCCGGAGCAGCGAGCGCTCTACGAGGTAGCGCGTGCTCACCGCGTCGCTTTCAACGCAGTGTCCGCACAGTGCGACGCGGACGTGGCCAAAGCACTGGCAGTGCTAGCGATCGAGGACGAGAACGTCGCCAGCTGTGCCTCCTACACACGACCGTCCAACTTTCGGGGGCGCGTGTGGCACGTAGACAGTGGCGGACCGTCCGCGTCCATCATCGACCTCGCATCCACCGGCATTGGCAACGGATAGGTCGCGGACTCCTCCGAGGATGAGTGGGGCATGGGAGAGGGCAGGGCATTGTGTCCCATGTGGGTCATTTCGTCTCCCATGTTCTACTCTTCCTCGCTGGAATCCACACCTCCACTTCACGGGTCTTGAACCCCGTCGCCATTGATGGAGACGACAGATGGAGGGTGTGGCCGCCGATGCGGAATACAAAGGAAGTGGACGACGGCCGCCGCCGAAGGATAGGTTTAGGGTTGAGCCACTTTTTTTGTCCTAAATGTTCGAAATGTAATGAGTTTCGTTCGGTTTATATGAAAATTTGTCGTGTTTGCATGAATTTCGTCCGGTTAGTTGAAAGCGGCTTCAAATGTATGCGGGCAGCGTTGGATGGTCGCATCCGGGCATCAGTGCCCGCGGATTGGCCCCCCTGTCCGTGGACAAATACTGGAGCAAATTTACGGGTCAGCGTTGGAGATGCCCAGATGACGAGCCTTGTCTTTAATTTCCATCATCCCTTAAGTTCTGAACGGTTGGGGTGAATCGTTTTAGGAGGTAGACACATGTAGGACTGCAAACGAGTTGAGTTCGAGCGAATTGGACCATACTCAGCTAAACTTATACTTAAATTTGAGCGAGCTCAGACTGAGTGAAGCTCGAGGTTGAGCTGTACAAAGTGGCTCGTTCTCAGCTTGTAACGATCTCGAGTCGATCTCGAGCTTGTTTCAAGTGATTTTCATTAATCTAAGGCAGTTCTTCTATCAAGATAAGCCACAACACAACATAAGAAATCATTATAAAATTAGACTTATTATCTCTCCACTAAAGACTACTAGTACTTAAAAGAAAGAGGTCATGGATGAACTAGCATGAGAAGAAAAGGAACGTGCGTCCGCTCTCAAATTTGGCCAAAATAATGCGGTATTTAACACGTGGCTTACCACTTATCATATTGAGGCTAAAATTTCTCCCCACTAATTAAGCTTCCATGTTTGCTAGTAGGTAAAATAAAAAAATCATACCCAACATATACAATAATAAGTTATCTTGTTTCTTTTATTTAATAAATATTAATTAATATTATAATATGATATCGAGCTATCGAGTTAAAATTGAGCGAGCCAATTTTTCTGCCGAGCTACATAAAATGCTGATACTAAGCTTATTTCTTCTTGAGTCGACCTAAAATACGAGTCAACCTCAAGTGACTCACAAGCCATGAGCTTTTCTTGTAGGCCTAGACGCATGCAACTCTTTAGGATCAATTCCGTATTCTTTTTATAAAAGAAATACATGCAATTTTATTCATACTGGCAAATCATTTTTTTTGCCAGGACATACGAGCAATCGTTACATGTAATACAATGCTTTCGATCCAGGGTTCAAGAAAGGTATTGCTAATACTATGAATTATAATGAAATCTCTCGAAGACTTCTTCTCCATGATCTTGCATGACGAAATAATACCAAGACTTTAGTATAAAGACTGCAAGTGGATCAGAGGAGAGACACTACCACTCGTTTTATGTGACGTATTTGATTACAATAACATTTTTTGAAAGCCCCTTGAGTCGCCTATCAAAAAGATGGTAAATTCCTAGAGATACATACCATCCAACCACATGATCTTCATCATAGTGTCGATAAAGATAACTTCACAAAGAATCAAACCAATAAAAACAACATACAAATATACAACACTAACATGAACTCATCAAGATCAAATAATCAACTCAATAGGGACACAAACCTCGTTAGCTATATGGTAGCACCAACGAAAAGATCACAGACACACCATGAAACACCACTAGGCGATGAAAAAGTCCACAAAGTTCTGATGATTCGAGGCCTTTCAACACCAAGATGACAGCCGAAGACGAGGAGACCAAAGATATCTCCAGCGGTTGATGTTGTTCCTCATCCCCTAACAGGATGTGGCCTGTCATCGAACATGTGGCCCATTCATCAATGGAGTTCTGTTTGTGGGCCAATTAAAAGAGGACTGGTCAGCCACCCCGTAAACTCTGTATGTCACACCCCATATGTCTAGCATTCGGTGTGTGAGAAATGTCGTCAGAGTTAAGCTATTTGTTGGTTTGATCATGAAAACAGAAATGATGCTCGGAAACAGATCATTTTCCAGCACACAAACTTGCATCAGGAAAAGAAAAAGGAGCCACTTCGTTTTTTCCCTGGGGCCAAAATTCAATTCTTCCAGGGTAGGCTCAAAATTATAGGTGGTCCAAGCTGGGTAGCAGGGCCTCACACACATAGGCCCATATAATCCATTTCCTCGATCACCATGCTAATCGGGGGAGCTCCTATTCAGCGCTATAGGCGCCGGTTCACGCAGCTGGTGCTCGCGCGCGACGTGCAGCGGGCCGGCCCAACAAGCTGTTGAAAGGTAATACGCGAAGAAAAAAAAACTCCAGGTTTATTCGACTCGACTGGGAATCAAACTCTGGCCGCCAATTCGAATGCCACACACGTTAACCACTAGGACAAGCTCACTTTGTTTAATTATTAGAGGAAACAACGTTATGTGGCCCTTCTTTTTAATAAAATATTAAACATATAGTAGTATTATATACCAGCTATAAATTATTTGAATAAAGAAAACATAAATTTGAAAAAAGCATTCACAAAAACCGTGAATTGAAAGAAATGGAAATTTTGAAAAAGATTTGTACCAATTGAAAAAAGTCCATTGTTTTGACAAAAAACTCATCGATTTCGAAAAAAATTCATCAAATTTGAATAAAAGTTCACCGAATTAGAAAAAAGGTTCATGAATTTGAATCAAGTTCATCGACTTTGAACAAACGTTCATCAATTTGAATAAAGTTCATCGACTTTGAAAAAAAGTTCACCAATTTGGGAAAAAGTTAACTGATTTTGAAAAAAATTCATCAAATCGGAAAAAAATCAAAGATTTTGAGAAAAAGTTCATAGATTTTGAAAAAAGTTCATCAAACTTTAAACAAAAATCAACAATTTTGAGAAAAAAATCATCAAATTTGAAAAAAGTTAATCGAATATGAAAAAGGTTCATCAAATTTGAAAAACGGTCATCGAAATTTAAAAACAATTCATCAACTTTTAGAAAAAGGTTCATCAATTTCGCAGAAATAGCTCATCGAACCAGGAAGAAGAAAAAAGAAAAAAGGGAAAAAGAAAGAAAAAGCAGAAGTAATAAAAGAATGAGAAAGATGAACAATATCAGACGAGGTTGTGTGGCATGGTGGTTACTCCACTGCGCCTCGAGCTCTCCCCGCACACACTTCTTTTGCGTTTTTGGATACCGAAGAAAAAAACCTACAGATTAACACAGATAAATGGGCCGGCCCAGCTAACGCGGCTGCAGGAGCTGGTTAGGAAAATTTCCCTTAACCGGCGCCTGCAGCGCCGAATAGGGTTTGCCGCTAATCCGATCCCTTCAACCCCTCGAAAGAAAAAATCCGACTCTTCAAAGGTGCTGGCAGCCGCTGACGTCACGCCTGCTTCCGGTAATGATGGCCGCATATAATTTTTTTTCTATGCTGTAGCCTGCAGGGTGGCCCATGCCATGCGCACGCGTCCCCTCCCAGCCGCTCTACCGAGAGACCACCATGATTTGATTCTCTCTCCCCCGACTATGATATCAGCTGTGCGCTCCACACAGCGAAGCCCGGAGGCGAAAAGGGGACCGAGCAAGGCGGCTCCCGGACCGCCCGTCGATCCTCCCCTCTCATTCGGCAGCCCCCCTCGCATCCTCCGAAATCCCCCATTCCCCGGTTCGTTCCTAGGTGAGCTTCTACTTCCACTCCTGCAGATTCGCTGGTTCTGTTTCGTTTCGCGGATGAAAATGTCCATTTTTTCTGGCAAAGAAATGGTTGTCAGGCGCTTGATCTGTGGCTGGTGGGGGAGAGATCCTAGTTCTTTAGATCCGAGGCATTATGGCATCGATTGCTGCCCATGGCTTGTCTGTCCGCCTGTCTCTCGAGGATGGATTCAAACTCAGGCACTGCTTTCCTGTAGTTTAGTATACTAGTGTCGGTGATGTTAATTACGGTTGCTCCGGATTTCCCCCCAGCAAAAGGGTTTCAATTATCATTTCAAGATGCAAGGGGGTTTCACTTGCTGTAACAGTCGACTGCCGAGAACCCTGAGATAATGTGATGTCTGAAAGTACACTAGTAAATTCCTTGTTATTCAGTTGGTAGAACAATGATTGTGGGTCTGACAATAAGATGCAACACTAAGTGGCTATAGTATGATTAGCAGCGTTTTCTGCTTGCGCAAATCTAGCATGATCCGGTAATGTTCTACCTGTTCCCTTGTCAGGTTCTCATGAGCATGGAGGTGCTACATGATACAACAGGGAAGAAGGAAGCGGTTGTGTACTATATGGATGCCCCCTTGCCATATGCAATTGAAGAGAATTTCGGGGGATGCTTCTTTGAAGATGATGTTGATCTTGCACAAGTTCTTCAAGATCAGGTTTCATGCCGTTCCCTGTCCGCATCTTATTTGGCTGTGTCCATCGTGTCCTAGTCTGCGTGTTGTTGTCGTTGCTCCTGTTAGTTTGCATTAGAAACCTCAGTCAGATATTCTATCCTAGACATTTGTCCGTTGGGGAGGGTATGATGCTGCAGTTTTCTGTTGTCTTGTGCATAGTAATCTCAACCAAATGTTTTTCTATCCAAGGGCCAAAGCTGTTCATTTTTTTATGTCAAGCTTGACCAGGTGTAGTAATATGATGTAGACCATTTCTAGCGGATCATATTTGTACTTATGTAGTTATCTTAAATCACACACCATAAAAATGATTCATCTTTCATGACATTTATGATCCAAGGGCCAAAGCTTTTCATGACATTTACACTGCAAAATTACAAACTAATTGTTTGTCGCCAGATCCAAATGGGTTATTGGTTCACCAAATGACCAAATATGTGGAATCTTCATTTAAAGTGTTTAGGCGTAATTGATATGCTTTTCTTGTTTGTAGCACAAACAGCGTAGTACAAAATATGACAGAACATTCTCATTAATTTGCCTATTGTCACCCTCTGTTCAGGAAATAGTGTATCAATTAATCCAAGGAAATGATGGAAGTGGTTTATCCAGGACTCATTCAGATCCTGGTTCTAGTTGTGGCCATCCACAAAAATCGAGTGGGCGAAGATTAACAAGAGGCGCAAATTATGAGTCACAGCTAGCTGTCGATGAAGCTTTAGCTAGAGACTTGCAGGCGATGGAGGACCAAATTGCTAGGGCAACGATAGATGACAAGAAGAGAAAAGAAGGTGATTAGTTATCTGCTGGTACTCTTCTATATCTTGCAACTCAATATGGTACGACTTTTAAATGTTGTTAAGACACCTGTTTAGGAAGAAAGCCCGTAAGTTCTTCAACATCCAACAATGGCAATACTTCTGTGAGCAGATCTTCTCAGGTATTTACTTTCGACAGCTTTGATTCTACAGATTTGCTTCGAATAATCTATTATATAACTAAAACAATGAAGATAAAGCCACCTTGTTATTCCAAATAGGCTAAATTATTTGGTTCGTTAATATATGTTGGGTCCTAATTATAACGGAGGAGATTTAAAATCTAACATCAAAGCTACATGCGCACATGTGTTTGCATCCAAACATTAAAGTTAATGTCCGACTTGGCAAGAAGTATTTCAGATCGTATCGGGGTTGTATTGGCTGATGTCATGAAATAATCAAATGAGAAATCTTTTTGCTTTGTATATGCTTCACACGGATCATGACTAAGGTAAATCATATTTGTGTGGCCTCTGGCTCGGCAAGACAGATGTGGTGGCAATTTTCAACTTTGCATTAGTTTACTTTAGCTGTACAACTTTATTAGTGGAGAAAAACATAGATCTATCTACGCATAAAGTCTGGAATAAAAAGTAAAATAGTTATATTTATCTGATTTATATGTGAATTCAACGTAAAACTAAAACGTGGAATAAAAATAAAATACAACTAGGGAACCTACGACCCTCAACACGCTTCGTTCTTACACAAATGACATCCTAGAATACATGCAGTAAAACTTTTCTAACTCTGGGTATACATAAAAAATAATATTTACATTGTCAAGTAAAAATAATACCTCCTCCTTCCATATATACATGGCCAACTAGTCTTGTCTCAAATCAGACCTGTTTAAGTTTGACAAGTTTATAGAAAAATATCAGCATCTACAATACCAAATCAATATCACCATAATTATTATGAAGTATGTTTTCATAATATATTCATTGGGTGTTGTAGATGCGGATATATTTTTCGTACAATCTTGGTCAAATTTAAATAATTTTAACTTGAGAAAAGATTAATTGGCCTTGCATAAAATGGAAGGAACGAGTATCATTTTGCGCGGATATTTTTTTCGTAATACTACATTTACAGTTGTATAATGTGTATTCATATGAATTATGATCATCAATGTTGTGTGCTGAAGGCCGTGAAAATTAAGGCATGTAAGAGTATAACACCATATTGAAAATCTAGCGACGCAAATATTTGGGGCACCTGCTAGTTGTATTTAATTTAATATGTGTTTTCCTCTATCTTGCCACTGCAGGTATTAACGGAGGATGAAGTTGATCCTGATAATATGACTTATGAGGTGTGTAGCATCAAGTGCTTTGTGTGACCAGTATATTCCCTAATGTTCCATCAAGGGTTGTGCCTCACTACCAGTTAATTTTTGGTTCCCTGATATATTATATCTGAAAGGACCCTTGTAGCCTTTGATGTGAATCGTGGATAACAATTGTATAGATATTTTCTTGTTTATAGTAAGTAGTACGAAAAAATAAAATACACATCAGTTTGTTTCGACATCTGTTAAGCAATGTTCTATATACATAAAAATGGGATGCTACATGATATACCTCTTACTTCAATTTTTGAATCACTTGTGTATTACAGGAACTACAACAATTAGGGGAAACTATTGGGACTGAAAGTAAAGGGTTGCCAGAAGATGTGATAGCTCTCCTTAAGTCTTCAACATACAAAGTTGGGATATTCTCAAGAAAGGAAAAACATGATGAGTATGTCCTCAAGCCTCGTTCACTTTTTTGTTGAACTTGTGATATAAATTTGTGCATAATTGTCATGGACAGCTATGCACAAGTCACTCACCATTTTACCCCAAGAACCTGCTTCACTGATTAATCTATTGAGTAGTATCTTTGTAATCTTAAGGTTCATCATATGACATTGTGCCAGCATGTGATATTCCTATGGTGGAGTACTATTTTCTATGTATGCTGTATATGCTCATATCAATCCATATTTTAAGTAGCAAACAATTTAAATGTCCTCTTCTGTTAATGTTTAAACAAACAGATGTGTGATATGCTGTATGGCTTACAAGAACCGCGATAAGCTGACTACATTGCCCTGTCAGCATCAGTACCATCGAACTTGTGTTGCCAAATGGTTGAAGATCAACAAGGTAAGCTACCTTGCCTTTGCAGCTTTTGTCATTGATGCGTATTGCTTCCACAGGAACTTCTAGGGGTTGTTGTAGTTTTCTGTGAACATGACCAGATTCCTACTTGCCATATAATTGTTTCTTGGATCTTTATTCATTGTTAAATTCAGTCAGACGTTAGCTCAGAATCCTTTGTGTACTTCCTGATATGTATCAATGTATGGCAAGTGCAGTTTATTCTTCGTCCTGATAGGAAGGGATTTTATGGCTAGAAATGTTGTAGATATAGTTTAGAGCAAATGATGGTGCTGGAAGAAACAGCTCACCTAATTGTTAATGATAGGGGAGTGGATGTCCTGTAATGCTTGCTGTCGACAGTATGACCGTTTTCCTTCGCTGTTTTCTTTCTCTTGAGATGTTTGACTTCTGATCAGCTTAGTTCAATTCATTGTGCTGCGTTGACAGGTATGCCCCGTTTGCAACAAGGAGGTTTTTGGGTCGTGACAGCGAAGACCGTAGATTCACCCGACGTCCAATGTCAACATGCTTCAGAAACGCTGTCACTTACGCAGGCAGGCCGCGAAAGAGGCAAACTGGATGTAGTCTTTAGTTATCGTATAAGATGAACTGGAGCTTCTGTTGCATCGCCAGCAAAATAAAGAAGGCAGATGCTCGTGTTGAGTTTAGCACTTTAGCTGTTATGTGACTTGGAGTAATGTATTTCCCACGGGTTTCAAGCTTGGCGCCTTTCTGTATTGCACCATACTGTAGATTGTGTGTAGTCGTGACCTATTCCCTCAAAAAAGAAAAAGGGTAGTGGTGACCGTTGGCATGCTTCCTCTGGGTTGCCTGAGTATTGTCTTTTTCCATGCTTGGATGAATAGAGCTCTGATGGAACCGGACCTGGGTAGTTAAGATTTTCTGTATTTTGACTTCTGAACCAACCTGATGGGACTCTCTTCTTAGCTACTCAAGGCTACTCCTACAAGGTAATCCTTCCATCCGTATATTAAATGGACATATAAGTATGTTGGACAAAAGGGGACAAGCGTGACGTTCACCGGAATAAAATTCCACACACGCAACAACCATAGTAGGCAGTAAAATATGGCGAGTTCATAATTGGTGGCCACATAGTACAAAAATTCTAAGCTCATTGGCCTAGCTCGGACTAGATATTTTTGCTGGATATATACGGATTAGTATTTTTTTTGGGTTGATGTGCGGAGTAGTTAACTTACCTCAATGATAAGTGACACACTTCAGGTGCGTGGCACTCCGGTACTGACATTTTTCGATGGCAATTCCAGTCACGCAAAGATAGCAAATCCAGTGACACAAGTTTCTGTCAAAAATAAACTAAAGCATGAAAATTGTTATGCTTGCCAACTAAAATTGCCATCCTCGGATAACTAAACTTGCCCTCGAACGTTCAGAGTTGCCACGTGCTTGTACCTAGCATTTGACACTTATCAAGGTCCTTAACTTAAGGGTTGATAAGGATTCAATGGTCCCTCGCAGCTAGAGCAAGTATCTGGATGGTCCCAATCTCTTCTTCTCAGTCCATCAGAAATCCATAGTCTGTTCTAGATTAGTGTCCAAATGAAAAAGTTAATTTTCATCTCCGTCTTTATGCTTCAAACTTTGTCAAGGTGCGGCTTGGGGATGCATGAAAGAAACTGCACTCCATATGCAGACTTGGCCATGTACATCTCATTGGCAGCAATCTTCCATGTAATCTCATCAGTCCTCGTCCACAGAGATATGAAGGAATCCATCACGACAGCAGAGTTAATCCTTCGTAAACCCCTCCTCCAATTCCATGAGCTTAAAGCCTCTCTCACAGTAGTGCCCTTATCCTTGAGAGCCCCAAAAGAGCTGACACCATTTCCATTGGAGCTTGCCCATCTGGCCATCTATGTTTCTAAAAACTCACTTTCTCCCCGTTCCAAAAGCCTATGTTATCTTATTATACTTGCTCTTATGTCTGCTTGCGGTCGGTGGAGAGAAAGAAGAGGAAGACAGGCTAGCATGCATGCATCGATGTACATCTCTCTACTAGGACTAGGAGTAGTACCACTACTACTAGCCTCCTGCTCACATGGTCACGAAGATTCCCATTTGTGGCATGCCTACTGTTAGAGTAGTCATTATGGTATACGACTTCTAGTCCAAGTTAGTTTTGTACCCCTATCCCAAGTCGGTTTGTACCCTCTTATATACTCTTGTATGCCGCACCAAATCATCAATAAGCAACAGTTTTATTCAGCTTTCATGGTATCAGATACCGGTTCCAGGGTTTAGGGTATGGCTCCGCCAACGCCACCGCCGCCCGGCTACTTCGAGCGCCGGGCCGCACTCATCGCCAAGGCTGCCAACGCCGCGGCCGCTTCTCTCTCGGCCCTCACCATAGCTCCACAAAATTACCCTGCACCCATCCTCGCCGCACCAATATCTTTTGCTGACACAATCTCCGACGTCAGCCCCTACATCCCCATAGTTTTTGATCTCGCCGCCCACAACTACTATCATTGGAGACATCTCTTCGATCTCCACCTCGACCGCTGCAACCTGCGCTCGCATGTCGCCGCCAACTGTGTTCCCCGCCCCGACGATCCGCAATGGTTGAAAGACGATCTCGCGATCGTCCAGTGGTTCTACACCCGCATCACCACCGAGATCTTCATCATGCTCGATCACGACGGCGCCACCGCTGCCAACATCTGGCACTCCCTCCGTCAGCTCTTTCAAAGCAACACCGACGCTCGGAAAAACGCTCTCCACACCGAGCTTCGCAATATGGTGCAAGGAGACGCCCCGGTGAACCTGTTCTGCCAGCGCGTTAAGACCATTGGTGATGAGCTCCGCGAACTCGGCGATACAGTTAGCGACTCACAGCTAATCAATATCGTCGTCGTCGGCCTCAGCGAAGACTTTGACAAGCAAGCCTCGTTCATACCGATGATACGGCCCCCTCCTACCTTCGCTGAAGTTCGTTCCTTGCTACAACTCGCGGCGGAAACACAAGCTCGCAAGGACTCTCGCCCCAAGGTCTTTCATGTTGCGGCTCATCCTCCTCTGTCGTCTACACCAGCGCCGCCTTCCAGGCCGGCTCCTGCCGCCGGGCCGTCCGCATCGTCATCTGTTCAACCGCCCTGGCGTCCTAGGCCGAACTACCGCGGCAAAAACCCTATCTACAGGCCGCCGTCGACTCGTTCGGTTCCGCCTACGACATCACCAGCACCGAGTCCTGCACCACCCACCAGTGCTCCATATGCGGTTGCATGGCGGCCTCCTCATGATCCTTGGACGGGGCTTGTTCAAGCATGGCCCATGCCCTGGTCCGCTCCGTCCACCCTCGGTGCTCCGCCGGCATACTCAGGTGCCTGGCAACCCGGCCTTCGGCCGCCTACTGGTGCTCCCGGAGTTCTCAACCCCCGACAGCCGGCCAATGCCTATCACGCCGCCCCGACGTATGCTCCTTATGGTCATTACACCACTGACGGCGGCGCCTACTACACACCTCAGCCGGCCCTGCTCCCGACGCCACCCCCACCACAGCCGGCCAATGCCTACTACACTCCCCAGCCGGCCCTACTGCCTTCACCATCGTATCCGCCGGCACTGCTTCCGACACCACCCTCACCTGCGACGCCGAGCTGGGATCAAGCTGCCTTTCTCCAGGCCATGAATAACTTTGCTGCACAAGGAAACTCAGGTACGGATTAGATCTTTGATTCAGGGGCCTCTAGTCATATGTCTGCATCTAGTAATTGGTTATCTTCTTGCACTAAATCTCCTTTCCCTTCCATTATCCTTGGAGATGGATCATCTATTCCTATATATTGTGTTGGTCAGGCTCAACTTCCCTCTTCCACCAAACCTCTTTTACTTCGCGATGTTCTAGTTGCACCCGCCCTCATTAAAAATCTTATCTCTGTTCGCCAATTTACTTGCGACAATCTAGTTTCGGCTGAATTTGACCCTTTTGGTTTATCTGTGAAGGATTACCTGACCAAGGCCGAGATCGCTCGCTTCAATAGCTCCGGTGATCTTTATTCTCTTAATGGAGTTCCTGCCGCCACCCCTCCAACATCCATGCTGGCCTCCGTCGATCTCTGGCATCGTCGCTTGGGCCATCCCAACCCCGCCTTCTTAGCTTCTATGCTTAGTGAATTTACCATCCATGTAATAGGGACTCTCATAATTCTGTGTTTTGCGAGTCTTGTCAATTAGGCAAACATGTGCGTCTTCCCTTTAGTTCCTCTAGTTCTTGTAGCACTTATCCCTTTGAACTAATACATTGTGATTTATGGACCTCTCCCATTGCAAGTGTTTCGGGTTTTAAATACTACCTTGTTATCCTAGATGATTTCACTCACTTTATCTGGACTTTTCCTCTACGCAACAAATCCAAGGTCCATTCTCTTTTCCTTAATTTTCAACGCTATGTGTCTGTTCACTTCTTCCTCCCAATTCGCTTTATCCAATGTGACAATGGTCGCGAGTTTGATAACATTAAAAATCGTACTTTCTTCTTACAACATGGCATCCTGCTTAGGTTCTCATGTCCCTACACATCCCCTCAAAATGGTAAAGCAGAACGCTCTCTTCGCACCCTCAATGATATAGTTCGCACTCTCCTCATTCAATCATCTATGCCTCCCAAGTTTTGGGCTGAAGCCCTACACATGGCCACCTTTCTTCTAAATATTCGACCTTCTAAAAATAAACCCAACACTACTCCCTATTATTCCCTCTTTCTTTCCCACCCCGACTACTTCGCGGTTCGTGTTTTCGGCTGTCTCTGTTTTCCCAATGCCTACGCCACTTCTGCAAATAAATTGTCACCACGCTCTATCCCATGTGCTTTTCTCGGCTTCTCTGACGAGCACAAAGGCTATCGCTGTCTCGACCTTCACACCGGACACGTTCATGTCTCTCGTCATGTCACGTTTGCTGAGCACATTTTTCCTTTCTCACAACGCACTACTACACCATCCAACACCCCTAGCTCCGCAAACACCCCCTCTCCCCGTCCTTTCCAACTATATACTCCCCTACCTGCCGAACACAACTTATCACCACCACCATTGACACCCACCATAGCCAATCCCAACCATACACTCACCCCACCCGAGACGTCCCCAACACCCCCGGCCCCTGCTCCCTCCCCAACACCCCCGGCCCCTACTCCCACTCCACCACCCAGTCCTGCTCCCACTCCACCACCCAGCCCTACTCCTTCGTCCGACTCTTCCGCTGCGCCGGACTCACCAGTACCCACCTTACCCCCTCGTGCTATTCCTACAGCAGCCCCGATTAATGATCATCGCATGCGTACTAGGGCCAAATCAGGATTTCATCAACCCCAAGACCGCCTAAACCTTCATACCTCCGTATCTCTCACTTCTCTTCCAAAGAATTACAAAACTGCTCTACTTGATCCCAATTGGGCCGCTGCCATGCAAGAAGAATATAATGCTTTACTTCAAAACAACACCTGGCAACTTGTTCCTCGTCCTCCTAATACAAATATTGTTTCTGGCAAATGGATTTTTCGCCAAAAGTTCCACTCCGATGGGAGCCTCTCACGATATAAAGCCAGGTGGGTTTGTCGTGGCTTTTCTCAGCAACAAGGAATTGATTACGAAGAAACCTTCTCTCCTGTTGTTAAACCTAGCACCATTCGCACCGTTCTTAGTGTTGTTGTCTCCTCTTCATGGCCCATTCACCAACTTGATGTTAAAAATGCTTTCCTCCATGGTTCCCTTCAAGAAACTGTCTACTGCCAGCAACCTCTGGGTTTTGAAAATCCATCCTTTCCAACTCATGTATGTCTTCTTTAGAAATCTCTCTACGGTCTTAAACAGGTCCCACGAGCTTGGTTTCAACGCTTCTCCTCCTTCATTCAAACAATAGGCTTCACTCCATCTCTCTCTGACACCTCTCTTTTTGTGTATCATCAAACTTCTGACACCGCCTATTTACTTCTCTATGTAGATGATATCATTCTTACCGCCTCCTCTCAAAAGTTCTTAGATCATATTGTCTCTCTTCTTAGATCTGAATTTTCTATGACTGACCTAGGACTCCTTCATCATTTCTTAGGCATTGCTGTTGTTCGAGATTCCTCCAGCCTTTTTCTTTCCCAACGCCAGTATATTCTTGATCTTCTTAATCGTGCTGGTATGCTTGACTGTCAATCATCTCGCACTCCTGTCGATACTAGTTTTAAACTTTCGGCTACCGGTGGACCCTTTTCCGATCCTACTCTCTATCGTAGCCTAACAGGTGCTCTCCAATATCTCACCATTACTCGTCCTGAAATCTCTTTTGCTGTTCAACAAGCATGTCTCTATATGCATGATCCCCAGGTTCCTCACTATAATCATGTTAAACGCATTCTTCGGTATTTAAAAGGAACTCTCAATCATGGTCTCCACCTCAATAATTCTTCTCCAAACTCGCTTACCGCATACTCTGATGCAGACTGGGCTGGTTGTCTTGACACTCGAAGGTCCACTTCCGGTTTTTGTGTTTTTCTTGGTAACAATTTGATTTCTTGGTCTTCGAAAAGACAGGTTACAGTCTCACGTTCGTCAGCCGAGGCTGAGTATCGCGCTGTGGCACATGCCGTTGTAGATACAATCTGGATTCGGCAGTTACTCTCCGAGCTACACAGGCCTATTGAGCATGCCACTATTGTCTACTGTGACAACATATCAGCAGTCTACATGACCAGCAATCCAGTTCAACACCGACGCACAAAGCATATTGAGATTGATATTCATTTTGTTCGTGAAAAGGTTGCTCTTGGTCAGGTTCGGGTGCTTCATGTTCCCTCTACGGCTCAGTTTGCTGACATTTTCACCAAGGCACTGCCTACTAAGTCGTTTCAAGATATCTGTTTCAGTCTCAACATCGTCGAGCCTGCCGTTGATACTGCGGGGGGATGTTAGAGTAGTCATTATGGTATACGACTTCTAGTCCAAGTCAGTTTTGTACCCCTACCCCAAGTCGGTTTGTACCCTCTTATATACTCTTGTATGCCGCATCAAATCATCAATAAGCAACAGTTTTATTCAGCTTTCACCTACCGCCAGCTGGCGGTAGGGTATTTTTCATGTTAAGCAAGCCTGACGGCGCAGTTAAGTCCTGCAGCCGAGACTCGTGGCGGTAGGCAGTTATACCCTACAGCTAAACAATATGGTTGTAGAAAAAAGGTTAGATCTTGAATTTTTTGAAATCAGAGTCAAATCTGCAGATCTCGGCCGTCGACGTTTAGAAGTGGATAGGGCAGGCGTGGCCGGGTGACTCGGATCAGCACTCATTGGGCCCACGTGAAATGTTTCGTATTGCTCGGCTCCACCTTGCCCGTGACCCAGAGGTTAAGGCCAGTCGGCTCCTTCCTGATTAGACACCCGCACGTGGGTCCCTAGTGGTTAACCATTGTCTCACAAAACGCTACTCGTATGAGATGTCTCTCCTAAAAAATCCAAGTGGCAAAATAACATCATAGCAAAGATAAGAACTCTACCATTTTTCAAGAAAAAAAGATAAGAGCAACTCCAATGGGGCGACCCATTTCGTCCGCGGCCGTCCGTTTGGGTCGGCGCGGACAGAAAAGGCGGCCCAATGCGCCGACCCAAACGGACGCGCGTACGTTTTTCGTCCGCGGGCGACCCATTCCCGGCCCATTTTTGAGCCTGATTTGCGTCGGCACGGACACGCGACGGACGCGCGCGCTCGCCTACTCCTGTCCCCGTGCCCGCTGGTCTGTGGCATATTGGCCTCCCCTCCCCCCCGGTCAACAAGCAACCCTCGCCCCCGCCTCCTCCGTCACCGACGCCGCCGTCCATTTTTGCCGGCGACTCTTCCAGCTGCCCTGTCGGAGAGAAAAGGAAAAGATTTGCCCAAGAGCAAGAGAGTGCTAGAAAGGATGTCGAGCGTGCCTTTGGTGTTTTGCAATTCGATGGGGCATCGTTCGGTATCCTGCTAATAATTGGAGCACGCAGAAACTATGGGAGGTGATGACTGCTTGTGTGATCATGCATAATATGATCGTAGAAGACGAGCGCCCGGAACGTCTGTACGATCAAGGCTTTCAGTTTCAGGGTGAGAATGTTGTGCCTGAGCATGGAGTAGCGGCAACATTTGAGCAGTTCACTCAGTTTCATGAAGACATGCGTGATTGGGAAACTCACATGCAACTGCAAAATGATTTGGTTGAGCATACGTGGACTCATGTTGGCAATCAATAGATGTATCTTCTTTTATTCGTTTGCAAAACTATGTGAAACATTTTTATTTTTATTTAGCCTGTAAAACTATACTCCCTCCGTTCCTAAATATTTGTCTTTCTAAAGATTTCAAATAAATACCACATACAAATGTATATAGACATATTTTACAGTGTAGATTCACTCATTTTGCTCCGTATGTAGTCATTTGTTGAAATCTCTAGAAAGACAAATATTTAGGAACGGAGGGAGTACTATTTATTTGGGCGGCTAAACTATTTTGCTTGTTAAATTTTTATTTCACAATATGTTAAATGCAATGTAAAATTGGACGGCCAGCTGGCCACGCCCGCACATATGGATCGGCGCGTTGGGCACGCTGCCGACCCATATGAAAAACAGGACGGACGCCGGGCTGCCGGCCGACTCCAAACAGATAAAAAACGGACGAAATCGCTGTCCGTTTGGGTCGGCCTGTTGGAGTTGCTCTCGTGCCCAAGATCGACGATGCATGTGGGCGCCCCGGAGGCTGCCGACAGAAGGATGGCGACTGATAGCCGCTGAGAAGCTCGAAAAATATATGGAGACAATGTTGGTCGATCATGCAGACGACATATATATAAATATATGATCGCCCGTAATTTCGTAGCGTCCAGAACACGCTCAGACGGGGAGCCTATCCGGTGGAAATCTCCGCAAAGCGAAATTTGCACACCAGACATTTGGGCGGCAGCCGGTGCACGCACGGATATGCATGGCCATGGCCTCAACCTCTTTCTCTCAGCTCATGTCCGGCGCACGCGTCGCGACGATGTGCTTCGAGCCTTATCGGCTCCCACACGTACAGAATAATTCTTAGTATTGTCTCGCGGTCTCGTCGTGTTCCGGAAGAGAACAGGCTTCATTCCTCCCTGTCCTCTCTGCCATTTGTTGCCACCATGATTGAACGCATGGGATTTGCTTGACCTAGCCTAGCCACGATGGCGCTGCCGAGAGGCGTCGCGCGCACTGGTGATATGGATGTGAGCGATCATCCATATCCTTTTCAAGCTTATCATTTTCGAGTATTCCTTTGGGTCGTTTGGCCCCTTGCGACTGCCAACGGGCAGATTAGTGCTACGTGCTCCGGTTGAACACGTAATGCATGCAGTCGATCGATGTATCTATTCTATTGTAAGCAGACATGCCAACTTTGCGCCGCCTCTCATCCTCATCTGCTCGCTTAGTTGCTTTCGATCTGATATGGGTCCACGGCCAACCAAACTATGGTGCCAATTTCTCTCATCCTTCACCCGAACAATGATGGTGTTGTCTAGTGTGTAAATGGGCTGATTTTCTGGCCTAGGGGTATTAGGATTGCTTGGTGGAAACGATAAGTGTACACACACACTGCTTCCATTTCACACAAGGCTCGTTTGTTAAAAAAAAGAGGTTCAATTTCACATTTTTCAGATACCGGCGCGGGAGCTGGAAAATCATGATCTGATCGCCTGCAAAAAAAAAGGATTCAAGAAAATCTCGAATTTGAAAAAAAATGGATTCAAGAAAATCTCGACGAACATGTAAATAGGAAGCACCTATTCATCATGCCAATGAAGAACATTTCAGTTCCGGTCAAATTGCACCGCGCGTTCTCCTTCTTCTTCCTCCTATAGCGCCACCCCCTTATGTCGCTCGCCGTCGCCACTTGTGGCTGCCCCCTGAGTTGAGCGCCACCCCGACCGTACCTCTAAAGCCCACCATTCTCCTACGCAGGGAACCACCCTGCACCTCTTGAAGCCATGCTAGATCTAGTGGGGGTATCGTGGGTGCCATGGCAACCCCCTCTCAAAACATGCAAAAACAATTTTACCTACCATAGGCTAAGCTCGGCACCATCATGGGTCAAAGTCTACATCTGCCACTACTCGAACCCATCAATGCTCTTTTTTTACTTCGCTGGTGACACAACGGCCAACCACGTCATCCCTTTCTCCGATGAGGTTATGGTGACTCGAGTGCCGCCTTCCTCTTTGCGAAATCGACTGAATATTTTTTTCCTGGCTGCCCGATGTTTAGTAAATGCACTGCATTTTTTAGAACAATCATGGAGGCTTTATTAATCATGAGAAACATTTATAGGTATTTGCACTTCGGCATGGAGAACCCAACCACAAGTGACGACCATGATTAAGAGAACGACAAAACCTCAAAATTGTGAGCATCAACATTTATGCACTCCTATATTATTACTTCATCTTATATACTCCTATAATACGCACAACTTGTGTGTTCTTGAAACAAAATATACTCCTATTATATTCTGAAAGTAGGAATACTGCTCCGCACTACTCAACCAGCCCTGTTCCCCGACTCGAAGCCACGTTCAGATCACAAGCCTACCTTCCAATCCAATAGATAAACACTGTAAATCCAACCTGATCCGTTAAGAGACCCAAAGATTGGCACTCCACTACAACAATATCCACTTCAATTTACACCTGTCCTAAAAAGTGCGCTACTTTGCAGTACAGGCCCATGCCAGCGTCCGTCTGCCTCCGTTAAATTCCCCCATCCAGAAATCTCCTCGCCTCCCCTAGCCTCCCCTCCCCCTCCAATCCGAGAAACAATGGCGGAATCCCTCGTGGGCGGTTCCACCCCTCTCCCCGTCTGAAGCGTACTTGTGTCTCAGGTCGATTCCGTGCCGTGCCTGCCCGAGAATCTGTGGCCGGCGGCAGATTTGGTCGCCAAGTTCCGAGCTTTCCCGTCGGGCTGGTGCTTCGGGACACAATCCCAGATCGTTTTGGCTCCGGATGAAGGCTTCTTCGCCGCACGTCCGCTGATCCGAAGCGGAATTGGCGGCCCTCCAACCGTCGCCGCCTGATAGGTGCCCACCTGGAAGGCATTGAGGGCTGACGCCGAACAAGTTCTGAAACTTTTCCGTGCCCTGGAGGCTGGAGCAATCTGTCGTCGAATCGCTTGGCAATCAGCTGCGGCTTGGAGCGCAGATGGGGGCGGGGGCTTCGAGCCTGGAGGGGTCGGAGGGGTGGGGTCAGACGTCGCTGGGCGACATGCCGGAGAGCTGCGTGGCGCCGGTGCTGCTCTACCTCGACCCGCCGGAGATATGCCTCGTCGCCCGCCTCAACCGGGCGTTCCGCGGCGCGGCCTCCGCCGACTGCGTCTGGGCCACCAAGCTTCCCGCCAACTACCGGTACCTCGCCGCCCTCGCCGCGGCGGCCGACGACGATAGCAGCAGCGACGGCTCGGTGGAGGGCAATGGTAGGTGCTCCTCCTCCGTGGCGACCAAGAAGGAGAAGTACGCGCGCCTGTGCAGGCCAACCCCCTTCGATAGGGGCACCAAGGTAGCTTAATCTCTTTTCTACAGTTTCAACTTGTACTTGTTGCAGACCAACTAGTACAGCTTGCTTTAAGTATGTTGATTGATTAGTTTGCTCCTTGTACTTGTTGCAAACCAACCAGTACAGTTTGCTTTCATGAAAAAAAAGTGTGTTGCTTGGAAGAGAGGATCTAGAAGGTAGATTTGGTTTGTGTGCAATGAATCAGAGATGTCGAGAGGGATTTGTTAACTATGACTGGCAATGTTTCTGAGAATTTAGATTATGGATTGCTTGGTTGCTTATGTGGGCTGGATTGCTAGTAGGCTCATAAAGACCCAGATATATGGAACAGTAGTTTTCCTTTCATGTGTCAGTGTGTATTGGTCTCTGTTTTCCTTCTTTGTTTATGTTTGCTCTCTTGGATGGTGTTTATTCTTGGCTTTCTGGTACTTGTGCTGAAATTCCATGACTGAAAACACCTCTGTAGGAATTTTGGATCCAAAAGAGCAAGGGTGGTCTTTGCATGTCCATCTCCTCAAAGGCTTTGGCGATTACCGGTATCGATGATCGGCGGTATTGGAGCCACCTTACCACAGATGAGTCGAGGTACTTCCGTCTTGCTAAGTTTTGGGTTAAAAGTTGCTCCATGGGAAGTTAAGGTTGAATTCCTTCGAAACTTTCTTTGTGTGGAAACCTGTTCAGATTTTTGTTCTAATTGAAAATTTGAGTATTTTTTCCTAGAACATACTACATAGCAAATTTGAGCATGGCAGAACGGAATATCTCTGTTGCGTCATAGTTTTCTAAAATGTCCTATTGTGTGGAGGTGAAGTCTTTGGATGCCCGTGCTCATTGGTGTGTGCCACTGTATAGTTGGTATGACCGTTTCCTTGTTGTTGAATAGTAGGAATAACAGGCGTTGTTTGCGCTCTGCTGCCGACAAGGCCCTATTCCTCGATTGTAAGGATGTTTTGACTTTCAATTCTTTCCCATAACCATAAGGTGCATCAGAGTAGGCAGTAGCTATGGTAAAAGTAGAGAATGCTGACTTGGGAATGTGATTGGTATGTCTTGGTGGTTGATTAAAATGTCGAGGTTTGGTAGTTCATAGATGGGATATTAGAGATCATTAGTTTCTGCTGGTTGTGCACTCTAAGTGATGCTACAAAGCTCATAGTCGTAACAGGAGATCATGTCTGTGATAAAGGTCTATTTCGGTTTATCTGTTGCACTAGTATGTCATTGTCTTTCCTTTGGTCTTGTGATAAGATAGTCATATGGAGTTATAGACAATCTTGGAGCCAATCATCATATTGCATACTGCCAGACCTAACACTTCAGTCTTGTGATAAAACATCTAGGTGTATCCTAGCTTCTACTCTGGTTATTGATTTATTTCTGATGCAAATCGTACCACTAAAAACAATGTTATGATGTGATGAAGTGATTTATGGGCTGAATCCTTATATGTCCCTGAAAAGTTGCCCCCCCCCCACCCCCCTTCTGTCTATGACATGTGGGCCTACGGATATATGTTTTGTTTTTTTGCAAAGGCATATGAGGTTTCGCCTTTTTAGTTTTTGGTGTCTACATGACTAGTGCATTGAGTATGGTTTTATCTTTGTTCTGCTCAATCATGTAGTTGCTTCATTGCGCTATTGATTGATCTAGCATCAAGCTTAAAAGGAGCTCCCGACACTTGTAGTTTCACACATCCGTACTTCTCTTCCAATGTCCTTCTGTATAGTCATCGTTACAGTTACTAGATAAGTGACTGCTAAACTGCTATCTTTTTCTGTTACAGATTCCATAGTGTTGCCTACCTTCAGCAAATATGGTGGCTGGAGGTGGCTGGGGAGATTGATTTCTGCTTCCCTGCTGGTTCATATAGCCTTCTCTTCCGGCTCCACTTGGGCCGGCCACACAAGCGCATGGGCCGGCGGGTCTATGACTCTGAGCTCATCTACGGTTGGGACATTAAACCGACACGGTTTCAGCTCTCAACTTCAGATGGCCAGCACACAACATCCGACTACCATCTAGATGGCCCAGGACACTGGATCCTTTACCATGTCGGTGATTTTGTCATTTCGAGTTCGGATGAGTTGACCAAGCTCAAGTTCTCTATGATGCAGATTGATTGCACGCATACAAAAGGTGGCCTATGTGTCGACTCTGTTTTCATTTATCCTAAGGATCATCAGCCCGAGGAGTGCATACGCAAGTAATTTTGCAAACCTGCTGTATCACTCCATGTGGCAATCGATAGGCGGTGCCTAGCCTTTTTCATAGCCATTCTTGTCCAAAACCCGTTGTAAATATTCTTCATTTTTCTAATGGTTTTGCATGGATCTGGAGTCATGTTATGTATTCTTTGTAGTGATAGTTAAATAAGTTGGCCTCAGGAGGATTTAGATGTAGGTGGTGATGTATGATTAGAGTGGTAGGTGTTCATCTGTAGAAAGAGCAGTTTCATTTGTTCGTCATTGTTGTAGTGATGTTTTTGTAAATACATTTTCCTGGATCCTGTCTCTACTTCGTTGAACCTAGTTATTTCTCAACACTTATCTAAAAAAAAACACTTTCGATAAGTGTAACCCGCTCTTTGCTTCCCATGTGTTGTGATACGACGAAACGGAGATTGGGAGCTCCAGGTTTTTGTGGGTAAATTCTTCGTGTTTTAAAAATGAGAGTTCAAGCTGAAATGTTTTTCGAACCATTCGTCCGAATTATGAGAAGTTTTCACACATGTGTTCCTCGCGTCAACAACTTCGAAACTACGTAGATTTGTGATTTTGTACATGCAAGTGTTCTTTCCATGTTGGTGTGCGTACTTCCAGTTTCGGTGTCGCCTGTGTCAATTTATGTTAGCAGTGTGTATTTTCCCACGAACATGGCAGTACACATTCCAAATTTTGGAATTTGGTTGTGAACATGACATTCATATGCATAGCATAGTTTCAGTGCATTTTGGAATTAATTTGGCTACTTTGGAAAACCTAATTAATTTTGAGATTTATTTAATAGCTACATTAAAACCTCTTGCACAAAAATTAATTTTCAAAACTGCGCCAGGGGCTGGAAATATTTTTCATATGATATATGTGAGCCCTAGTGTTTTCTTGAATTTTATGGGATCCAAAGAAATTGAACTGGAATGAATTTGGGCCAATTCAAATTCAATTCCAGACAGTAGAAAAAGAAAAAGGAAAGAAAAGAAAAAAAGAAAGAAAAACGGCCCAGCCAGGCCAGGCAGCCCAGCAGGCCAAGCCAACCCCGCAGCCCACCCCATCACGCGAACTGGTACGTGCGCGATCTAATCGCGGCCGTCCACGCAAGATCCAATGGCAGCCGCGTCCCGTGTTGCCTCTTTTTCCTCTCACTACTAGCAGGACCCACCTGTCAACTCCGTCGCACACCTCACACACAATGGCCACATCCCACAACCGCCACCTCCCACTTGTTATTGAATCTTTTGATGTTTGGGCTTTAATTATATGGGACATTTTCCAACTTCACATGGTAACACTCATATTCTAGTTGATATTGATTATGTTACTAAATGGTAGAAGCTATTCCAACTAAAAATTATTTATCATAGGACTTCTATATGAAAATAAATAAAAATGTTATATTTCCGAGGGCGAGGGGGAATGTCCGAACTGCAGTTGGCATTCACTCACGTCGGTTTTACGTCAAATAGGCAGCCTACCCTGCCTTTTTTGGCGACTTTGCTTAGATGCTCTAAAGCCCTAAAAGAACTAAAGGCCGCGATGGGTTGATTGATTTCATAGTAGGTTTCTGAGTTCATCAGGTGTGCTCGTGCCTGAAATGCTTTTCACAAGAAGCTAGTCAGAAAAAGGGGCACGCAGCTACGCGATTCTAACTGCTCTTGGTTTTGTAACTCACCAACTTAATGGTGGATTACCTGGTAACCCACTCACTAAAGCCCTAAGAGAAGTGAAGGCTACAAAACTGAATAGCACAGCGAAATGGGGGGGTCTGATCCAGTTAAAATCTCTTTCAGGTGGATTGCCACTCCCAATCTACTCACTAAAGCCCTACAAAAACCAAAGGCCACGAACTGAATAGCACAGCGAAATCTGAAACAAAATTGGAGAGAAAAAGAGCTTATCTGGTCAGACTTATAGGATGTGCTATATACTGATAATTTATCCCTCAATTCAAATCTGTGTAATATATAAGCTGGTAATGCTCGTGGACAACAGTATTATTCAGATTAGTAGGATCCATTATCAAATAATTCAAAACTTAAGAAACCATAGTTAATTTGATCGACTTGGAAACTAGTACACAAAACACTGACTAAAATTGCAATAAAAATGCACAGCCAAAAAATTCCAAAAACTAACTCTACGAAACGATTATTTAGAAACTTGAGCACATCAGCTGATATAACCAATTGAAACTAGGTCTCATCAGTGTCTTGTGAAACAGCAAACCCCCCTGCAACGAATGCCGACAGATGGAAGGAATGAGATTCCTGCTTAGTTATGTAATACTCCCTCTGTTCCCTTTTATAAGACATTTCAGACACACACAAAACAGTTCAAACTGGACAGGCTAAAACGTCTTATAAAAAAGAACGGAGGGAGTAGCTTATTAGTAAATCTTCTAACTTTATATTAGAATGCTAAAGGAAGCAATTAAACTAATATGCATGCTCAATCCTGTATAAGGAAATGCTAGATGATAACACTGGAAGAAGGGATCGATTGCCACGAGGTATATGGCCAGACATGTAATAATGATTGGTTGATTAGATATGTACAAGAGACAACTAAGAAAAGTGGAAGAGTATGGAAATGATTGCATGGACAAGAAAAAAGACCCGCAAAAGAGAATGGCAACACATAGACCACAAGAGGCCATGCTTGCTTAATTACATTTCACATATAAAATTACCACCACAACAGCAAAGCCTTTATAAAATTACCACATTCATCAAAAATCTACCAGACACGACAAATCACAGATAAAATTGCCCCCTTTATAAAATGCCTCTCCATTGTTTGTTACTAATACTAACACATGCTCTTTCGCCTCAAAAACACCTCTTTACTATCTGATTAGATGAAGAGGCAAAACTAACCAAAGAGAGACTGAGAACTGAGAAAAGGAGAGATGATACTATAGAAAGAAGAAACGGCGAATGAAGAGTGATATACTGCAAAAAAAAGATCAATAAAAAGATAATGATGACTGAAGGGTCTGAAGAGTAACTAGCAGAGGGAATGAAAACTGGTAACTGAAAAAAAAAAGATAATGAAATAAAACTAATTATGAGAAGCAAGGGTTTGAGGAATGAAAAACAAAGAAAACTAATGATGCAAAAAAATTAAGTTTAAATAAAAGAATCTCAAACAAGGGAATATAAACACTGGAGAAAACTGAAATGAGAAAAAATAGATCAAAGTAATGAACAATGATAGACATAGAGAACTTCTCTAATGAAGAATGATTGACGACTAACTAGGTACAAATGAGAGACTAGTTTAATAAAAGGAATGAAATACTAGAAAATAATTGAAGAATAAACTGAAAAAAGCTTCGTTGTCCTACAAGAGCTCTGCATCCTTAACTTTATACTGCTGTGCTGATGATTTATACCTCACTTCAGTTTTTATTCCTAATCTGTAACATATATAAGTTGCTTGTGCTTGTGGGCAACAGTATTATTCAGACTTATCAAACTTGCAGGTCGTGCCCCAAGCCTGCAACAAAACAAATATGAACAGTGACTAAAACACACAGTAAAAGACGCACGTAACTCTCCTCTATCGTGGCAAAGCACATACAACACGCCGCGGGCTTGCAAGCACGTAAGATGCAGACATGGAATGGGCAAAGCATTTACGCCGCGGGCTAGCAAAACAAAAAATGCAACGGCTTCAGAATCAGGGCTAGTTTGATCAACTTGGAAACTACAAAAAAACTAACTAAAATTGCAACAAAAAGCACTACCAAAACTCGTGGCCGGTGGCGAGACCCTTGATTCTGCTCAAGCAGACCGCCAATCGCTCGTGGCGCAACAGATGGGACAGCCCTGATGGCCTCCATCTCCTTCCTCCTGCTCGAAGACAGCTCGCGTCGCTCCACAGATTCCCCCCTGCTCCGCGCAGCAGCTCGCCTGACAAGGCTCCGCCACATGGCCTAACCCCACCTAATGCTGCTCGTCGGCCTCCACCACCTCTCCATCCTTCCGCTATGCGGGGACAAGACGAAGAGACACAACGCTTCCACTGGGAAAACGGATAGGAGCCCAGACCAGGTGAAATAATCACAACCTGAACCCAGAATAAGCCCACTAAGCAACGCCCTCCGCCCAGCGACGCGCAAAACAAAACACGGGGCGCTAAGATTCGTGCACAGATCGGACGGACATAATTTGACTGGTGGTGAAATCGAAACCAATCGACTGATTTTTAGCAAAAACGTTTTAAAATCCATTCTACCGGACTTCCTAAGCTATGTGGTGTCTGTATTGAATACCGCTCAACTGTGCTGCGTGAAACCAGAATAGAATGAAAATTTGACGAAACCTAAAGATCCTCTCATTGCCGTCAGATGAATGTTTCTCACTGCCAAATCTATGCTTCGATGGAAGCATCAAACAGATAAACGAGTAGTATATTTGTAATTTGAACACCTTATTGCAGTTCATGTTTCATTGGGAAAAAAATAGTTTTCTCAAACTCTCTTGTGGTAAATTGCAATTTGGTCTTTACTTTATTTATTGGTGCAATAGCACGTATGCTCATGTACAGCTTTGATTGTGCAAATACGAAACTGTTACATGTACCGTAAGAGATGATTTACAGGCTTGCCACCGGCATGATATAGAAGGTGGCTCGAGATGTGTAGCAGAGCTTCTTGCTGTCCTTGAGCCGAAACTCAACTGTAGTAACCACAACAGATCTGCCCTTCCTCAGTATCTGCGCTTCTACTTCCACTTCAGACTGCACAAGCATAGATAAGGGTTGACGGACATTAAGAATACGCGTGCATCATCTAAAAAAGGGAATACTTGTGTGAAGGATTGTACTTCGACAGGTTATGAAATATTCCGAAAATAAGAGGCAAAGAATTCCAATCTGTCTAGATCCCCACCACAATTGTATAGCGTGTGTTTGAATAACTACATTGCCAATTGAACTTCTGCAGGCAGTTCATTTGGGTCGCGGTACTCGGAAATGCATATTGATTGAGTGGATCGTCCCATGGTCCAACCCAGTTCAACATCATGAGCCTACATGGTGTGCTGATTGTTACCAAATTAGCAAAATATGTCAGTCACCTCCGCTCTTCCCCGGCCTGGCAAATTTCCTAGTTGAGATAACCTGCCTTTCAATTGAACATCACAAACCCTAGAAGGAACTCACAACTTGTGATTTGTGAATTTGGTCTGCAAGAGATCTCAGGCTACGCCCTTGCATTTTCCTGAGATCACATATAAATGTTTAAGAGGCCAAAAACACTAAGGTGTGAATGGATCTTACTCAAATCGGAACTATTTATCCCTCTGATTCTTTGCAGATTAAATCTCTCTGGCAGCTATGATGAACGCATAGTCGCCTAATCCCCATTAGTTGTTATCTCTTAGCAACACTTTTCACCTGTCAGTAATCATTGGTCTTTACCAACCAATCTCTTAGTAAAGAACTAATAGATGATCCAGAGATAAACAGCGCTGGTGGTTGAACACTTGAAAGAGAAAAATAACGGTGGACCACTTTGGGACTTTGGGTACAGATTGATTGCAGAAGAAGCTATATATGTGTAGGTAAACAACAACAAAACATTCACACTTCATGAGGAAGCAGTAAGTGGTTCACAAGTATTTGTCAGGCATGCATAGCTGGTTGAAGAAATATGCCAGTAACTGCGCTCAAACATTTCATGAAACAAGATACCATGTGCACTTCGCGAATATTTGGTACCAACTTTTGTGTTCACATAGGAACATCTTTTGTATATCTTGTGCAGCATAAGTAGTTGAATACCTATTTAAGAACAGACATTGTCACGCCAACTATAATTCCACTATGCTAGCTTTTAGTCATGCCATTAAACTATAACTATATAGTATACAAATGTTAACATCCCATAATTTCTTATGCGGTCATCCATGCTAGAGTTGCACATCTGTAGCATTATTTGGCAATCTTGTCTTGTACTAACTTCTAAGTCTTCGTGTGAAGGAAATCTCTAAGACTAGCTACCACTGTGATTTCCCAGTGTTTCTGACCAAACCGGCTCCATATGTTCAAATCCTTACCTTGCCAGTTGCTTCAAATGTATTTAAAACACCTTGAATTTCCATAGTGTAACTTCAGCTGTACCGTTTGTAGGTTAAGCAAATAGTAACTGTGGTGTTGCATTGCAGCCCTGATATAATATAGGAACTAGTACATTTTACCTAGGTTAGAGGTTTGGTAGGTAACATAACCCTAATTCTCAATCACAAATAGCTCACTTAATAAGAGCATCTCCAGTAATCCTCCAAGGATCCATCCCCAATAAAGTGGTATGGGGGCTGGCCCAATACCGCTTCCGATTATTAGGGAGTTCATTTCCCAGTTCCCCAATACCATGCCCCAAAGTCCCAAACTGGGAGCTTCCAGATAGGGTCGAAAATTGCTTCATCAAATTAAAACAACACAAACCACGGTCTGGTAAAATTGATCAAGGGATGTAGATCTCACATCGAGGCGGGCGGCTGAGAGATACGCTGTGCTGAGCTCGCCGAGGAACATCTCCTTATCCCCCGCCGCAGCGCGCGCGCACGCCATCCCGACGGCCTCCGCGACGGCCGCCACCGCGCCGCCGTGGAGCGTGTTGTAGGCGTTCTGCACAGCCCACCCGACGACGCCACCGGTCAGAGCACATCGCTAGGTACAACTTCATAAAGGAGACGCCGACCATCGCGCTTTATTAGTGCTCACAGTTGCGGCGGATGAGACGGTGAGGGTGCAGGAGACGCGCGGCCGGGGGGAGGAGGAGACGGTGACGGAGGACAGGAGCGCGCGGACGAGGGCGGAGTGGGCGTCGGGACGCTCCGCCGAGGCCGGGAGGGACGCGTCCACTCCGAGGGCCTGGATGAACCGCAGCGTCCACTCGCGAGACTCCTCCGGCGAAGGCTTGGGCGCCTCCTCCGGCTGGGGTGCCATCTTCGCCTGCTGCTCGAGTTCCGGCGCGGTGCTAGCTGATTGTTGCGGTTCGCGAGTCGCTGGCGAGAAAGGGTAACTGAGAGCAACTCTGGTATACGACAGGTAGAGGCTGCCGAGGTGACTTGCAAATTCAGAGTCTTCTTTCCACGAAAAAAGGAAAACATAGTCTTCTTCATACTGGCTGCCCACATCTTTTCTTCATTTCTTTCTTCCTTTGGTGTTTTGGTTTCGGAAAAACTAACGTCCACGCGTGTAGCACTTCTCCAACTCGCCCACACGCCTGAATCGTCGTTGATTGTCTTTTGCACGAATCTTGCGAAAAGGTGGATTTGGTGTGCCACGTAGGACAAGCCCCGTGTGTGGTGTGTAGGTAGTTCGCCCGCACGCCGGTTTTTCCTCCGAGGTCAGCGGTTGCGAGTCGGGGCGTGTGGTGGAACTGCCGTCGCGCTCGCCACTCGCTCCTCTCGCGGTTTCATTACTCCCCCAACCCACCATCCACACCAGTTGCATTCGATTGGAGGAGAAACCGAGAGGAGAAGGCGGCGGCGGCGGAAGAGTCGACCGCATTCGCGGCCGTTGCTAGGGTTCGCCGGACCAGAGCGTCATCGCCGGAGCAGCCGCAGATTGAAGGTAAGACTCCCTCCGTGCTCACATTCCTGCCTGCGATTTCTGCCCCCTCGCTCTGTGGTCAATTTCCCCTCGAGTTTCCTCGAGATTCCGGCCGATTCGCGATGCTCCGGTGTCCCCGTCGGCGGTGGAGTCGCGTGCTTGCCATTTAGGATGGCATTGCGCAGTTTCGTCGCCGCCGCGGTGGCAGCCATGCCGGTGTGGCTCGCCCGGTCCGCGGCCACATCTGTATTTTACCTGTGTTTGTGTGGGCGATTTTCTAGATGTTAGTTCTGATTTGCCTCGAAATGCTATGGCCATCAATGTAGGGCGTTTTTTGTTGTTGAATTCAGGGTATGATAGTTGCGATTGAACCCTAGATCTACTTAGGTGCATTTCAAAGTGTAGTATAATGACAGTCATGGCATTTTCAACAACTATCATCACTGATGGCAACTAATTTTCTGAATCAACCGTGTCAGTTGCCATGTCAGTTGTAGGAGAATGTCAGTTTGTGAGATCCAAGTCAGGGAGTAATTTTTGTGTATGATTTCTATCTCTAGGTAGTTGCATACTTAAGTGTGTGATAATGGCAGTCACGACAATTTTCATTGTACTCCATTCGTAAACTAATATAAGAGCGTTTAGATTACTATTTTAGTGATCTAAACGCTCTTATATTAGTTTACAGAGCGAGTATTTGTTTACCCACGACTATGCTTCTAAGTGGCAACTAATTTTGTGAATCAACTATGCATGTTGCCATGTCATATGCAGGATAATGGCAAATTGACTGAACAATAGACTCAACTGCGTTTGCCATGCTGACTTGTGATAGCTAAACATATTTAAATGTATTACATGGCAACTCATTTTTATATGAGGCCAGGGTGTGAGTTGCCACATTATATGTTGTACAGTGGAAGTTGTCTGCCCTTTTTTGAAGTGCATTGTGTTAACATGGCAAATTGAACCTAGTACATGTGATCTGTACTTTTTATGAAGCCAATGTGTTAGTTGCCACATTTCAGGTTGGACAATCCTAGGGGTGGGTGTTCCTCTGCTCTGCCTTATTTGCCACTTTCATTGGAGCCAACATGGCAAGTAGATTCTACTAGATGGCAACTGCTTCCTTCAGAAGTATAGACACGTCCAGTTGCCATGCTTCTGCAATTACTTTTCCATTTGATTATTTTTTTGCCTTTTTGTGCATGTTCAGCACATGGCAATTACTGCCCTCTTCAGATGCTCAAACTTTGGGGTAACTGTTGGGGATATAACTATTATGTATGACCCGCCCAGGAGGGGCCGGGTTATACCCATGGCGATTCATGAAGCCCACGACAGCCCTGGAAGATGGCGGTTCAGTTAAGGGCCCAAGGCCCAAAGGCAACTTAAGGCCCGTAGAGATAAACCGCCCTATGTGTGTGACTTGTATTATAAGGCAGGAATAGTTAGAGACCAAGCCGGACACTGTTTATAAGCCGGCCGGGGCTCTGTGAGCCGCTGGGCGTCAACCTCTGTATATAAAGGGATGACCTAGCGGCGGTTCAAGGCAAAAAACAACAGATCGAGAGCCAGGCAAAGCGTATTCGCTCCCTGGTCATCGAAACCCTAGCAATTCCATCTCAACTGGATTAGGTTTTTACCTTCACCGCAAGGGGCCGAACCAGTATAAACCCTCGTGTCCTTTGTTCCGTTTTAACCCCTTTAAGCTTCCTAGTTGCGATGGCTCCACGACTAAGTCCTTTCACTAGGACATCTGCCGTGACAATTCCACGACAGTTGGCGCCCACCGTGGGGCCAGCGCACGGTGGATTTGAGTTCTTGAAGGGCAGCTTCGAAGGGCTCAGGGGATACGCTGTGGGCCGGATGACCAAGAGTCGTCGCGGCAAGCTCTACATCGACGACGCAGGCTGGGGCCCCGAGGCCGGCTCAATTGAGTACGGGTATCGGGTCCCCTTCGGCGGAATTCACGTCTTCATCGGTCGGATCGGTGAGCCAGACATCTGCACCGACATCATCGAGACGACTCAGCGTGCGAGACCCGCCCGAGCTCAGCCCGCCGTGAAGCGTGCCTTTGTGGGATGCATCCATGGAGGGGAATTTTCTGAAGGATCCGTGGATGGCGGTGAGACGGCCATCTACTCTGACGGTGAGTCGTCCACGGGTGAGACAGATTCATTGTATCAATTGCAAGACGGCGGGCTTGGGGGCTGTTCCGATGGCAGCAGTATTCCGGACCCCTTTGAGCCGCCGAGTAGAGTGGGGATCTTCATGGCTGGGACGCAACCCGTTCAAAACTCTACGGCTGCGGCAGCGATAACCTCCGGGTCAGGAGGCCCTGCGCACCCGCCGGATCAGGTACTGATGGATCTCATAGACAAGTTGATAGCCCTGTTGACTACCGCGGTTAATCCGGCGGATCAAGCTGAACATGATGCAGAAGTGGCGCGGTTACGTGAGGAGGTAGCACAAGCCAAAGAAAACCTAGCTGCGGAGGACGTTAGGCTAGCCAAAGAGCAGGCGACTTTGGATGCACGAGCACAGCAGATTCAATCGGAGGCTTTCCAGCTTACGATGGATTTGGACGCTTCTAACAAAGTTGTGAGGAGAAGGCACCAGAAGGCTCAATCCCGTTTGCCTCTGACTTATGATCCTAGAAATCTCTTCCGCACACCCGGTGCAGGCCCCAGAACACGCCAGAGATAAACCGGGTTGCAACGCCTGGGGCGGGGACGCCAGTTCAACCATGGGTAATGGAGCCTCCTCGCATGAGTACCGCTCCACCTCATTATGTACCAACACCACCGGGTCATTTTTCTAACCCTTTGGAGAACCTGATCGCTGCGTCGGCACGATTGGCGGCTCTCCCGGTGGAGGGTGACTCTCCGACGGCAATTGAAACACGAAGGGTCAGAGAACTTCTTCAGACGGCTCTGGCGCAGCAGGAGGCATACTCTTACAGTTGAGACAGGATCCACTCAACCCCTCGCCCAAGCCGGAGCCCAAGTTATGCCAGGCATATGGATTCAGCAGCCGTTTCAAGCAACGCTCGGCGCCGTGACCAACCGCGCGGGCATGACCCGGCGCGTGATGGAGCTCTTAACTTGGTTGATCAGGACGGGATACGCCAAGAGGCGGAGCGGGCGGCTCAGCAGGTGGCTGAGCAGGCGGCTCAGCGGGCCGCTTACCAGCCTTTTCCGGTTCATCCTACGACTTCTATCGAAGCAGGCGTGGCAACGAGGACTGGAGGTGTCCCTTGCTTGGTACCGGCTCTGTGTAATGAGCGTTTGCCCAAGGATTTCAAGGGCCCACGAAAGGTGCCTAATTACACGGCCGATTTACAGCCCGGGGCATGGATTGAAAGCTATGAGTGTTGGGGAACGTAGTAATTTCAAAAAATTTCCTACGCACACGCAAGATCATGGTGATGCATAGCAACGAGAGGGGAGAGTGTTGTCCACGTACCCTCGTAGACCGAAAGCGGAAGCGTTATGACAACGCGGTTGATGTAGTCGTACGTCTTCACAATCCGACCGATCCAAGTACCGAACGCACGACACCTCCGAGTTCAGCACACGTTCAGCTCGATGACGTCCCACGAACTCCGATCCAGCAGAGCTTCGAGGGAGAGTTCCGTCAGCACGACGGCGTGCTGACGGTGATGATGATGCTACCGACGCAGGGCTTCGCCTAAGCACCGCTACGATATGACCGAGGTGGATTATGGTGAAGGGGGGCACCGCACACGGCTAAGAGAGATCAACAGATCAACTTGTGTGTTCTAGGGTGCCCCCTGCCCCCGTATATAAAGGAGCAAGGGGGGAGGCCGGCCGGCCCTCCTAGGGCGCTCCAGGAGGAGGAGTCCTCCTCCTAATAGGAGTAGGACTCCCCTTTCCTACTCCTACTAGGAGGAGGAAAGGAAGGAGGAGAAGGAGAAGGAGAGGGAGGAAAAGGAGGAAAGGGGGGCCGACCCCCTAGTCCAATTTGGTTTGGGCTAGGGGGGCCGCGCGCCCTACCTCCTCTCTTCCACCACTTGGCCATGTGGCCCATTACTTCTTCCTCGTATTCCCGTAACTCCCCGGTACCCCCGTAAATACCCGTATCACTCGGAACCTTTCCGATGTCCGAATATAGTCGTCCAATATATCGATCTTTACGTATCAACCATTTCGAGACTCCTCGTCATGTCCCCGATCTTATTCGGGACTCCGAACTACCTTCGGTACATTAAATCACATAAACTCATAATACCGATCGTCACAGAACTTTAAGCGTGCGGACCCTACGGGTTCGAGAACTATGTAGACATGACCGAGACACGTCTCCGGTCAATAACCAATAGCGGAACCTGGATGCTCATATTGGCTCCCACATATTCTATGAAGATCTTTATTGGTCAAACCGCATAACAACATATGTTTGTTACCTTTGTCATCGGTATGTTACTTGTAACGCCCCGGATTCGATGCGCCAGGTGTCTTCCAGTTATTCGCCGTCATTGCCATGTCATTTTCTTGCGTGTTGCATTTTGCCATGTCATCATCTGCATTTCATCTGCATGCTTTTCAAAATTTGCATCCGGTCCTTTTCCCCGTTGTCCGTTTCGCGGTCCGATACTCTCGCGCGTGCCCGTCGCCCCTTTGTTTTCTTTTCGTGAGCGGGAGAAAAACGTTCTCGGAATGGGCCGAGATTTGCCGAGTGACCTTGGTATATCACCGGTAGACCGCTCGTCAAATTTCGTTCCATTTGGAGGTCGTTTGATGCCTCAATGGTTAACCGTGTAACCCCGGAAACCCCTCTCTCTTTGCAGCACAGCACCCCTCCACCACAGCCCCTAACCCTAGCCTCTCACCCTGCGCGCCGCCGGACATGTCCGTCCGCGCCGGACGCATCGCTGCCGCTGCCCGCAGCCAATCGGCAAGCGCCACGTGGCCCGCCGGCCTCCCTCCGCCGCGCGCCACCGCGGGCCCGTGAGGCCCAGGCGCGGCCCTCTCGGCCCGGAGCGCCGCCGCCAGCCTCGCTGGCACCCCGCGCCGCCCATCGCCTCCCGCCGGCGTGCCCCGCCGCCTCCAGCCGCCCGAGCCTCGCCGCCTCCGCCGCCGGCGATCCCGCCGCCCGGCGCCAGCCGCCCGTCGCCGCCCGGTGGCCGCGGATCCCGCGTCCGCTGCAGGATCCCGTGCCCCGCCGCCGGTCGCCGCCCTCCGCGCCGGCGCCCCGTCCCCGCCGTCTTCCGGCCACGCTGTCTGCTATCAGAACTTGGTGATTTGTCTTTTTCATTGCGTTTTGTGTGTGCATCCTATGAGCATGAGCTCTACATGTGTTTTGGACTTAATCATGCCATATTTACAGGGGTGCTTGTCTTGTATTTTTGTGATCTATGTGGTGACTAGCAAAAGCATGCAAACTAGCCTCCATGATGTTACTGATTTCTGTGACTGTCATTTCTGCCAAGTCTGTAGCTGTAACATTGTGATGCCATGTTAACCTGCTTCTACAAGTCAATCTATGCATAATATGGAGATGTTCACTAAGGATGTTTTGTTATACATGTTATTATGTATTCATCCATGCCCTTGGTTGCATTTATAGCCTGCTGTAGCTTGTTGTTATCTTGCTCCAAACTTGCTAAATGATGTTGCTGTCAGCCTGTTAACATTAAGTTCAGTTTTGCCATGTGTTTTGCTAGTGATCCATGCACCCTATAAACTTGCTCTTGCCATGCTTAGCTTCATAATTATGCCATATTACTGTTGGATGCCTTCACATGCCATGAAATTCTTTGTGATGAGTTATTTGAGCTCGCAAAGATGCCTTCATAATTCTGTTTATGCCATGCTCAGTTTTTCTGCCAAGTCTGAATCTGTTTATGAAACTTGCTATGTTTACATGGGTGCCATCATATCTTGTTTGCCTTTTTGGCTCGTGGTCAGTAAGGGACTTTTGTTCTATGCAAATAGTAGATTCATGCCATGCCTTCGTCTGCTATGATCTGTTCCTGTAGCATGTTGTTTGATAGCTCTAAACTTTGCAATCTGATGTTATTTCTGCCATGTCCAGTGATTTCTGCCAAGTCTGTGAAACTGTTATTATTTGCAATCTTGCCATGTCCTTTTGAGCATGTTCTAGTGATTTCTGGAGATAGCTCAGTGTTCATGTTTTGTCATGCTTTACCTGTACTTCACGTCCATGCCTTTGGTTTTCATGTTGGGGTGCTGTAGCATATTGTTTTGATGCTTGCTATATGCCTAGTTGCTGTTTTGGACAGATTGTTGTTATGTTTTGTTTGGAGTGTATGTGTTGCACCGTTGCTCCGTTTTGAGCATGCTCTATATGAAACTTGCTTAGTTTTGCATGTAGTTTCATATTACCTTGTTGCATCCTTGTTTTGAGGTGTTTGCTTGATGTTTGAATGCATTTTGCATCAATGCTATGTTTAACTTGTTTTGCTCATATCTTCTAGGCCGTAGCTCCGAACTAAATGAACTTTATAGGTAACTTGACTAGAATTTCGTGTAGATCATCTTGGTGCATATTAACTTGTTGTTTAATAACTTGAACATAAGGTTTATTCAGATCTGGACTAATTTTGAAATTTGCATATGAGGACTTACCGGAATTGTTATATGTTGTTTCCGGCCTCATTTAAACTTGCTTTGATGTGTTGTTCTTGTATGCATCATATCTTGCCATGAGTAGCATCATGTAGCCTTGTCATGCATCATACTTGGTTGAGCATCATGTCTTGTTTATGTGTTGGGTGTTTACGGTGTTGTTTGCTTCTTTCCGGCTGTGCTCCTTCTCGTTAGTTCCCGTTTCGTTGCGATCGTGATGATTCGTTCATCTTCTTGGCTTCATCTTCTTCATGGACTCGTTCTTCTTCCAGTGGGATTTCAGGCAAGATGACCGTTACCTTGGATCTCACTACTATCATTGCTATGCTAGTTCCTTCGTTCTATCGCTATGCTGTGCTACCTATCACTTGCTCTTCAAGCCTCCCAAATTGCCATGAACCTCTAACCTTTGTCACCGTTGCTAGAAAACCGTTGTTTGGCTATGTTACCGCTTTTGCTCAGCCCCTCTTATAGAGTTTTTAGTTGCAGCTGAAGATGAAGATTGCTCCATGTTTATGTTGGGATATCACAATATCTCTTATATTATTAATGCATCTATATACTTGGTAAAGGGTGGAAGGCTCGGCCTTATGCCTGGTGTTTTGTTCCACTCTTGCCGCCCTAGTTTCCGTCATACCGGTGTTATGTTCCTGGATTTTGCGTCCCTTACGCGGTTGGGTGATTTATGGGACCCCCTTGACAGTTCGCTTTGAATAAAACTCCTCCAGCAAGGCCCAACGTTGGTTTTACATTTGCCTCACCTAGCCTTTTTCCCTTGAGAGTCGCGCATCCCAAGGGTCATCTTTATTTAACCCCCCCGGGCCAGTGCTTGTCTAAGTGTTGGTCCAAACTAGAGCACCGTGCGGGACCATCCCTTGGCAACTTGGGTTACGTCGGTACCTGTACGCTTAGCTCATCCGGTGTGTCCTGAGAACGAGATACGTGCGACTCCTATCGGGATTGTCGACACATCGGGCGGCTTTGCTGGTCTTGTTTTACCATTGTCGAAATGTCTTGTAAACCGGGATTCCAAGACTGATCGGGTCTTCCTGGGAGAAGGAATATCCTTCGTTGACCGTGAGAGCTTATAATGGGCTAAGTTGGGACACCCCTGCAGGGTATAAACTTTTGAGAGCCGTGCCCACGGTTATGTGGCAGATGGAAATTTGTTAATGTCCGGTTGTAGAGAACTTGACACTTGACTTAATTAAAACGCATCAACCGCGTGCGTAACCGTGATGGTCTATTTCCGGCGGAGTCCAGGAAGTGAACACGGTTTTTGGGTTATGTTTGACGTAAGTAGGAGTTCAGGATCACTTCTTGATCATTGCTAGTTTCACGACCGTTCCGTTGCTTCTCTTCTCGCTCTTATTTGCGTAGGTTAGCCACCATATATGCTTAGTCGCTGCTGCAACCTCACCACTTTACCCCTTCCTTACCCATTAAGCTTTGCTAGTCTTGATACCCATGGTAATGGGATTGCTAAGTCCTTGTGGCTCAGAGATTACTACAACAACAGTTGCAGTTACAGGTTTTGCGATGATCATGACGCGAGAGCGATGTTACTTGTTTTGGAGTTCTTCTTCTGCTTCTTCTTTGATCAGGGGATAGGTTCCAGGCCGGCAGCCTAGGCTAGCAGGGTGGATGTTGTTTGAGCTTCTGTTTGTGTTTCATCCGTAGTCGGATGTTGATCTTATGTATGATGTATTGATGTATTCTTGCGGCATTTGTATGCCTTGTATGTATCCCCAACTATTATGTAATGTTGATGTAATGATATCCACCTTGCAAAAGCGTTTCAATATGCGGGTCTATCCTTGGTGGGACCTTCGAGTTCCTCGCGGATATGGTCGCATATTGGGCGTGACATTACTCGCCCGAGATTCGATCATAGGTATCTCAATACCTAGTTCACTCTCGTTACCGGCAAGTCTCTTTACTTGTTCCGTAATACATCATCTCGCAACTAACTCATTAGTTACAATGCTTGCAAGGCTTATAGTGATGTGTATTACTGAGTGGGCCCAGAGATATCTCTCCGACAATCGGAGTGACAAATCCTAATCTCGAAATACGCCAACTCAATAAGTACCTTCGGAGACACCTGTAGAGCACCTTTATAATCACCCAGTTACGTTGTGACGTTTGGTAGCACAAAAAGTGTTGCTCCGGGAAACGGGAGTTGCATAATCTCATAGTCATAGGAACATGTATAAGTCAAGAAGAAAGCAATAGCAACATACTAAACGATCAAGTGCGAAGCTAACGGAATGGGTCAAGTCAATCACATCATTCTCTAATGATGTGATCCCGTTAATCAAATGACAACTCATGTCTATGGCTAGGAAACTTAACCATCTTTGATTCAACGAGCTAGTCAAGTAGAGGCATACTAGTGACACTCTGTTTGTCTATGTATTCACACATGTATCAAGTTTCCGGTTAATACAATTCTAGCATGAATAATAAACATTTATCATGAAATAAGGAAATAAATAATAACTTTATTACTGCCTCTAGGGCATATTTCCTCCAGTCTCCCACTTGCACTAGAGTCAATAATCTAGTTCACATCGCCATGTGATTAACACCAATAGTTCACATCACCATGTGATTAACACCCATAGTTCACATCGTCATGTGACCAACACCCAAAGGGTTTACTAGAGTTAATAATCTAGTTCATATCGCTATGTGATTAACACCCAAAGAGTACTAAGGTGTGATCATGTTTTGCTTGTGAGAGAAGTTTAGTCAACGGGTCTGCCAAATTCAGATCCGTATGTATTTTGCAAATTTCTATGTCTACAATGCTCTGCACGGAGCTACTTTAGCTAATTTCTCCCACTTTCAATATGTATCCAGATTGAGACTTAGAGTCATCTGGATGAGTGTCAAAACTTGCATCGACGTAATCCTTTACGACGAACCTTTTTTTCACCTCCATAATCGCGAAACATATCCTTATTCCACTAATGATAATTTTGACCGCTGTTCAGTTATCTACTCCTAGATCACTATTGTACTCCCTTGCCAAACTCAGTGTAGGGTATACAATAGATCTGGTACACATCATGGCATACTTTATAGAACCTATGGCTGAGGCATAGGGAATGACTTTCATTCTCTTTCTATCTTTTGCCGTGGTCGTGAAGGAAATATGCCCTAGAGGCAATAATAAAGTTATTATTTATTTCCTTATTTCATGATAAATGTTTATTATTCATGCTAGAATTGTATTAACCGGAAACATAATACTTGTGTGAATACATAGACAAACAGAGTGTGACTAGTATGCCTCTACTTGACTAGCTCGTTGATCAAAGATGGTTATGTTTCCTAGCCATAGACATGAGTTGTCATTTGATTAACGGGATCACATCATTAGAAGAATGATGTGATTGACTTGACCCATTCCGTTAGCTTAGCACTTGATTATTTAGTATTCTGCTATTGCTTTCTTCATGACTTATACATGTTCCTATGACTATGAGATTATGCAACTCCCGTTTACCGGAGGAACACTTTGTGTGCTACCAAACGTCACAACGTAACTGGGTGATTATAAAGGTGCTCTACAGGTGTCTCCGAAGGTACTTGTTGGGTTGGCGTATTTTGAGATTAGGATTTGTCACTCCGATTGTCGAAGAGGTATCTCTGGGCCCTCTCGGTAATGCACATCACTTAAGCCTTGTAAGCATTGCAACTAATGAGTTAGTTGTGGGATGATGTATTACGGAACGAGTAAAGAGACTTGCCGGTAACGAGATTGAACTAGGTATTGAGATACCGATGATCGAATCTCGGGCAAGTAACATACCGATGACAAAGGGAACAACGTATGTTGTTATGCGGTCTGACCGATAAAGATCTTCGTAGAATATGTGGGAGCCAATATGAGCATCCAGGTTCCGCTATTGGTTATTGACCGGAGACGTGTCTCGGTCATGTCTACATAGTTCTCGAACCCGTAGGGTACGCACGCTTAACGTTTCGATGACAGTTATATTATGAGTTTATATGTTTTGATGTACTGAAGGTTGTTCGGAGTCCCGGATGTGATCACGGACATTACGAGGAGTCTCGAAATGGTCGAGACATGAAGATTGATATATTGGATGACTATATTCGGACACAAGAATGGTTCCAGGGGTTATCGGATATATACCGGAGTACCGGGGGGTTACCGGAACCCCCCGGAGGCTATTGGGCCTCATGGGCCCAATTGGTGGAAGAGGAGAGGCGACCAAGGGTCAGCCGCACGCCCTCCCCCCAAGTCCGAATTGGACAAGGAGGGGGGGGCGCCCCCCCTTTCCTTCCCCCCTCTCTCCTTCCCTCTCCTCTCCTAGTCCAACAAGGAAGGGAGGGAGTCCTACTCCCGGTGGAAGTAGGACTCCTCCTGGCGCGCCTCCTCCTGGCCGGCCGCACCTCCCCCTTGCTCCTTTATATACGGGGGCAGGGGGCACCCCATAGACACAACAATTGATCGTTTGATCTTTTAGCCGTGTGCGGTGCCCCCCTCCACCATAGTCCACCTCGATAATACTGTAGCGGTGCTTAGGCGAAGCCCTGCGTTGGTAGAACATCATCATCGTCACCACGCCGTCGTGCTGACGGAACTCTCCCTCAAAGCTCGGCTGGATCGGAGTTCGAGGGACGTCATCGAGCTGAACGTGTGCTGAACTCGGAGGTGCCGTGCGTTCGATACTTGACCAGTCGGATCGTGAAGACGTATGACTACATCAACCGCGTTGTGCTAACGCTTCCGCTTTCGGTCTATGAGGGTACGTCGACAACACTCTCCCCTCTCGTTGCTATGCATCACCATGATCCTGTGTGTGCGTGGGAACTTTTTTGAAATTACTACGTTCCCCAACAGTGGCATCCTAGCCAGGTTTTATGCGTTGATGTTATATGCACGAGTAGAACACAAGTGAGTTGTGGGTGATATAAGTCATACTGCTTACCAGCATGTCATACTTTGGTTCGGCGGTATTGTTGGATGAAGCGGCCCGGACCGACATTACGCGTACCCTTACGCGAGACTGGTTCTACCGACGTGCTTTGCACACAGGTGGCTGGCGGGTGTCAGTTTCACCAACTTTAGTTGAACCGAGTGTGGCTACGCCCGGTCCTTGAGAAGGTTAAAACAGCACTAACTTGACGAACTATCGTTGTGGTTTTGATGCGTAGGTAAGAACGGTTCTTGCTCAGCCCGTAGCAGCCACGTAAAACTTGCAACAACAAAGTAGAGGACGTCTAACTTGTTTTTGCAGGGCATGTTGTGATGTGATATGGTCAAGACATGATGCTATATTTTATTGTATGAGATGATCATGTTTTGTAACCGAGTTATCGGCAACTGGTAGGAGTCATATGGTTGTCGCTTTATTGTATGCAATGCAATCGCCCTGTAATTGCTTTACTTTATCACTAAGCGGTAGCGATAGTCGTAGAAGCATAAGATTGGCGAGACGACAACGATGCTACGATGAAGATCAAGGTGTCGCGCCGGTGACGATGGTGATCATGACGGTGCTTCGGAGATGGAGATCACAAGCACAAGATGATGATGGTCATATCATATCACTTATATTGATTGCATGTGATGTTTATCTTTTATGCATCTTATCTTGCTTTGATTGACGGTAGCATTATAAGATGATCCCTCACTAAATTATCAAAGTATAAGTGTTCTCCCTGAGTATGCACCGTTGCGAAAGTTCTTCGAGCTGAGACACCACGTGATGATCGGGTGTTATAGGCTCTACGTTCAAATACAACGGGTGCAAAACAGTTGCACACGCGGAATACTCAGGTTAAACTTGACGAGCCTAGCATATAACAGATATGGCCTCGGAACACTAAGACCGAAAGGTCGAGCGTGAATCATATAGTAGATTTGATCAACATAGTGATGTTCACCATTGAAAGCTACTCCATTTCACGTGATGATCGGTTATGGTTTAGTTGATTTGGATCACGTGATCACTTAGAGGATTAGAGGGATGTCTATCTAAGTGGGAGTTCTTCAGTAATATGATTAGTATTAGCATATCTATGTTGTAGATCAATAGCTCGCGATGTTGCTCCCCGTTTAATTTTATATGTTCCTAGAGAAAACTAAGTTGAAAGATGATAGTAGCAATGATGCAGACTAGGTCCGTGATCTGAGGTTTATCCTCATTGCTGCACAGAAGAATTATGTCCTTGATGCATCGCTAGGTGACAGACCTATTGCAGGAGCAGATGCAGGCGTTATGAACGTTTGGCTAGCTCAATATGATGACTACTTGATAGTTTAGTGCACCATGCTTAACGGCTTAGAATCGGGACTTCAAAGACGTTTTGAACGTCATGGACCATATGAGATGTTCCAGGAGTTGAAGTTAATATTTCAAGCAAATACCCGAGTTGAGAGATATGAAGTCTCCAACAAGTTCTACAACTAAAAGATGGAGGAGAATAGCTCAAGCAGTGAGCATGTGCTCAGATTGTCCGGGTACTACAGTCGCTTGAATAAAGTGGGAGTTAATCTTCCAGATAAGATAGTGATTGACAGAATTCTCTAGTCACCATGACCAAGTTAGTAGAACTTCGTGATGAACTATAATATGCAAGGGATAACAGAAACAATTCCCAAGCTCTTCGTGATGCTGAAATCGATGAAGGTAGAAATCAAGAAAAACATCAAGTGTTGATGGTTGACGAGACCACTAGTTTCAAGAAAAGGGCAAATGGAAGAAGGGGAACTTCAAGAAGAACGGCAAGCAAGTTGCTGCTCAAGTGAAGAATCCTAAGTCTGGTCCTAAGCCTGAGACTAAGTGCTTCTACTACAAAGGGACTGGTCACTTGAAGCGGAACTACCCCAAGTATTTGGCGGATAAGAAGGATGGCAAAGTGAACAAATGTATATTTGATATACATGTTATTGATGTGTACTTTACTAGTGTTTATAGCAACCCCTCAGTATTTGATACTAGTTCAATTGGGAGACTGAAGGAAATATGCCCTAGAGGCAATAATAAAGTTATTATTTATTTCCTTATTTCATGATAAATGTTTATTATTCATGCTATAATTGTATTAACCGGAAACATAATACTTGTGTGAATACATAGACAAACAGAGTGTCACTAGTATGCCTCTACTTGACTAGCTCGTTGATCAAAGATGGTTATGTTTCCTAGCCATAGACATGAGTTGTCATTTGATTAACGGGATCACATCATTAGGAGAATGATGTGATTGACTTGACCCATTCCGTTAACATAGCACTTGATCGTTTAGTATTCTGCTATTGCTTTCTTCATGACTAATACATGTTCCTATGACTATGAGATTATGCAACTCCCGTTTACCGGAGGAACACTTTATGTGCTACCAAACATCACAACGTAACTGGGTGATTATAAAGGTGCTCTACAGGTGTCTCCGAAGGTACTTGTTGGGTTGGCGTATTTCGAGATTAGGATTTGTCACTCCGATTGTCGGAGAGGTATCTCTGGGCCCTCTCGGTAATGCACATCACTTAAGCCTTGTAAGCATTGCAACTAATGAGTTAGTTGTGGGATGATGTATTACGGAATGAGTAAAGAGACTTGCCGGTAACGAGATTGAAGTAGGTATTGAGATACCAACGATCGAATCTCGGGCAAGTAACATACCGATGACAAAGGGAACAACATATGTTGTTATGCGGTTTGGCCGATAAAGATCTTCATAGAATATGTGGGAGCCAATATGAGCATCCAGGTTCCGCTATTGGTTATTGACCGGAGACGTGTCTCGGTCATGTCTACATAGTTCTCGAACCCGTAGGGTCCGCACGCTTAACGTTTCGATGACAGTTATATTATGAGTTTATATGTTTTGATGTACCGAAGGTTGTTCGGAGTCCCGGATGTGATCACGGACATGACGAGGTGTCTCAAAATGGTCGAGACATGAAGATTGATATATTGGATGACTATATTCGGACACCGGAATGGTTCCGGGGGTTATCGGATATATACCGGAGTATCGGGGGGGGGGGGGGGGGTTACCGGAACCCCCCGGAGGCTATTGGGCCTCATGGGCCCAATTGGTGGAAGAGGAGAGGCGGCCAAGGGGCAGCCGCGCGCCCCTCCCCCCCAAGTCCGAATTGGACAAGGAGGGGGGCGGCGCCCCCCTTTCCTTTCCCCCTCTCTCCTTCCCTCTCCTCTCCTAGTCCAACAAGGAAGGGAGGGAGTCCTACTCCCGGTGGGAGTAGGACTCCTCCTGGCGCGCCTCCTCCTGGCCGGCCGCACCTTCCCCCTTGCTCCTTTATATACGGGGGCAGGGGGCACCCCATAGACACAACAATTGATCGTTCGATCTTTTAGCCGTGTGCGGTGCCCCCCTCCACCATAGTCCACCTCGATAATACTGTAGCGGTGCTTAGGCGAAGCCTTGCGTCGGTAGAACATCATCATCGTCACCACGCCGTCGTGCTGACGGAACTCTCCCTCAAAGCTCGGCTGGATCGGAGTTCGAGGGACGTCATCGAGCTGAACGTGTGCTGAACTCGGAGGTGCCGTGCGTTCGGTACTTGATCAGTCGGATCGTGAAGACGTACGACTACATCAACCGCGTTGTGCTAACGCTTCCGCTTTCGGTCTACGAGGGTACGTGGACAACACTCTCCCCTCTCGTTGCTATGCATCACCATGATCCTGTGTGTGCGTAGGAATTTTTTTGAAATTACTATGTTCCCCAACTAGTCGGGCTTTGAGTCTTACTCAATTTCACACCTTGTAACACAGACAAGAACTCTTTCTTTGACTGTTCCATTTTGAACTACTTCAAAAACTTGTCAAGGCATGTACTCATTGAAAAAACTTATCAAGCGTCTTGATCTATCTCTATAGATCTTGATGCTCAATATGTAAGCAGCTTCATCGAGGTCTTTCTTTGAAAAACTCCTTTCAAACACTCCTTTTATGATTTCCAGAAAATTCTACATTATTTCCGATCAACAATATGTCATTCACATATACTTATCAGAAATGTTGTAGTGCTCCCACTCACTTTCTTGTAAATATAGTCTTCACCGCAAGTCTGTATAAAACTATATGCTTTGATCAATTCATCAAAGCATATATTCCAACTCCGAGATGCTTGCACCAGTCCATAGATGGATCGCTGGAGCTTGCACATTTTGTTAGTACCTTTAGGATCGACAAAACCTTCTGGTTGCATCATATACAACTCTTCTTTAAGAAATCCATTAAGGAATGTAGTTTTGACATCCATTTACCAGATTTCATAAAATGTGGCAATTTGCTAACATGATTCGGACAGACTTAAGCATCGCTACGAGTGAGAAAATGTCATCGTAGTCAACACCTTGAACTTGTCGAAAACATTTTTGCGACAATTCGAGCTTCATATATAGTAACACTACTATCAGCGTCCGTCTTCCTCTTGAAGATCCATTTATTTTCTATGGCTTGCCGATCATCGGGCAAGTCATCCAAAGTCCACACTTTGTTCTCATACATGGATCCCATCTCAGATTTTATGGCCTCAAGCCATTTCGCGGAATCTGGGCTCATCATCGCTTCCTCATAGTTCATAGGTTCATCATGGTCAAGTAACATGAACTCCAGAATAGGATTACCGTACCACTCTGGTGCGGAACGTACTCTAGTTGACCTACGAGGTTCGGTAGTAACTTTATCCGAAGCTTCATGATCATCATCATTAACTTCCTCACTAATTGGTGTAAGCATCACTACAACTGATTTCAGTGATGAACTACTTTCCAATTCGGGAGCAGGTATAGTTACCTCATCAAGTTCTACTTTCCTCCCACTCACTTCTTTCGAGAGAAACTCCTTGTCTAGAAAGGATCCAAATTTAGCAACAAAAGTCTTGCCTTCAGATCTGTGATAGAAGGTGTACCCAACAGTCTCCTTTGGGTATCCTATGAAGACACATTTCTCCGATTTGGGTTCAAGCTTATCAGGTTGAAGCTTTTTTCACATAAGCATCGCAGCCCCAAACTTTAAGAAACGACAACTTTGGTTTCTTGCCAAACCACAGTTCATAAGGCGTCGTCTCAACAGATTTCGATGGTGCCCTATTTAACGTGAATGCAGCTGTCTCTAATGCATAACCCCAAAACGATAGTGGTAAATCGGTAAGAGACATCATAGATTGCACTATATCCAATAAAGTACGGTTATGATGTTCGGACACACCATTACGCTGTGGTGTTCCAGGTGGCATGAGTTTGTGAAACTATTCCACATTGTTTTAATTGAAGACCAATCTCGTAACTCAAATATTCGCCTCTGCGATCAGATTGTAGAAAATTTATTTTTCTTGTTACGATGATTTTCCACTTCACACTGAAATTCTTTGAACCTTTTCAAATGTTTCAGACTTATGTTTCTTCAAGTAGATATACCCATATCTGCTCAAATCATCTGTGAAGGTCAGAAAATAACGATACCTGCCGCGAGCCTCAACACTCATCTGACCTCATACATCAGTATGTATTATATCCAATAAGTCAGTTGCTTGCTCCATTGTTCCGGAGAACGGAGTCTTAGTCATCTTTGCCCATGAGGCATGGTTCGCAAGCATCAACTGATTCATAATCAAGTGATTCCAAAAGCCCATCAGCATGGATTTTCTTCATGCGCTTTTACACCAATATGACCATAAACGGCAGTGCCACAAATAAGTTGCACTCTCATTATTAACTTTGCATCTTTTGGCTTCAATATTATGAATATGTGTATCATTACGATCAAGATTTAGTAAACCATTTACATTGGATGTATGACCATAGAAGGCTTTATTCATGTAAACAGAACAATAATTATTCTCTGACTTAAATGAATAACCGTATTGCAATAAACATGATCAAATCATATTCATGCTCAACGCAAACACCAAATAACATTTATTTTAGGTTCAACACTAATCCCGAAAGTATAGGGAGTGTGCGATGATGATCATATCAATGTTGGAACTATTTCCAACACACATCGTCACTTCACCCTTAACTAGTCTCTGTTCATTCTGCAACTCCCGTTTCAAGTTACTACTCTTAGCAACTGAACTAGTATCAAATACCGAGGGGTTGCTATAAACACTAGTAAAGTACACATCAATAACATGTATATCCAATATACCTTTGTTCACCTTGCCATCCTTCTTATCCGCCAAATACTTGGGGTAGTTCTGCTTCCAGTGACCAGTCCCTTTGCAGTAGAAGCACTTAGTCTCCGGCTTAGGTCCAGACTTGGGCTTCTTCACTTGAGCAGCAACTTGCTTGTCATTATTCTTGAAGTTCCCCTTCTTCTCTTTGCCCTTTTTCTTGAAACTAGTGGTCTTGATAACCATCAACACTTGATGTTTTTCTTGATTTCTACCTTCGCCGATTTTAGCATCGCGAAGAGCTTGGGAATTGTTTTCGTCATCCCTTGCATATTATAGTTCATCACGAAGTTCTAGTAAATTGGTGATAGTGACCAGAGAACTTTGTCAATTACTATCTTATCTGGAAGATTAACTCCCACTTGATTCAAGCAATTGTAGTACCCAGACAATCTAAGTACATGCTCACTGGTTGAGCCATTCTTCTCCATCTTGTAGGCAAAGTACTGTCAGAGGTCTCATACCTCTCGACACGGGTATGAGTATGAAATACCAATTTCAACTCTTGGAACATCTTACATGCTCCGTGGCGTTCAAAACATTTTTGAAGTCCCGGTTCTAAGACGTAAAGCATGGTGCACTAAACTATCAAGTAGTCATCATACCGAGCTTTGTCAAACATTCATAACATTAGCTTTTGCTCCTGCAATCGGTCTGTCACCTAGCGGTGCATCAAGGACATAATTCTTCTGTGCAGCAATGAGGATAATCCTCAAATCATGGATCCTATCCGCATCATTGCTACTAACATCTTGTCAACTTTATTTTCTCTAGGAACATATCAAAAATAAACGGGGAGCAACATCGCGAGCTATTGATCTACAACATAGATATGCTAATACTACCAGGACTAAGTTCATGATAAATTATAGTTCAATTAATCATATTACTTAAGAACTCCCACTTAGATAGACATCCCTCTAATCATCTAAGTGATCGTGTGATCCATATCAACTAAACCATGTCCGATCATCACGTGAGATGGAGTAGTTTTCAATGGTGAACATCACTATGTTGATCATATCTTCTATATGGTTCACGCTCGACCTTTCGGTCTCAGTGTTCCGAGGCCATATCTGCATATGCTAGGCTCGTCAAGTTTAACCTGAGTATTCCGCGTGTGCAAAACTGTCTTGCACCCGTTATATTTGAACGTAGAGCTTATCACACCCGATCATCACGTGGTGTCTCAGCTCGAAGAACTTTCGCAACGGTGCATACTCAGGGAGAACACTTATACTTTGATAATTTAGTGAGGGATCATCTTATAATGCTACCGTCAATCAAAGCAAGATAAGATGCATAAAAGATAAACATCACATGCAATCAATATAAGTGATATGATATGGCCATCATCATCTTGTGCTTGTGATCTCCATCTCCGAAGCACCGTCATGATCACCATCGTCACCGGCGCGAAACCTTGATCTTCATCGTAGCATCGTTGTCGTCTCGCCAATCTTATGCTTCTACGACTATCGCTACCGCTTAGTGATAAAGTAAAGCAATTACAGGGCGATTGCATTGCATACAATAAAGCGACAACCATATGGCTCCTGCCAGTTGCCGATAACTCGGTTACAAAACATGATCATCTCATACAATAAAATATAGCATCATGTCTTGACCATATCACATCACAACATGCCCTGCAAAAACAAGTTAGACGTCCTCTACTTTGTTGTTGCAAGTTTTATGTGGCTGCTACGGGCTGAGCAAGAACCGTTCTTACCTACGCATCAAAACCACAACGATAGTTCGTCAAGTTAGTGCTGTTTTAACCTTCTCAAGGACCGGGCGTAGCCACACTCGGTTCAACTAAAGTTGGTGAAACTGACACCCGCCAGCCACCTGTGTGCAAAGCACGTCGGTAGAACCAGTCTCGTGTAAGCGTACGCGTAATGTCGGTCCGGGCCGCTTCATCCAACAATACCGCCTAACCAAAGTATGACATGCTGGTAAGCAGTATGACTTGTATCGCCCACAACTCACTTGTGTTCTACTCATGCATATAACATCTATGCATACAACCTGGCTCGGATACCACTGTTGGGGAACGTAGCAATTTCAAAAAAATTCCTACGCACACACAAGATCATGGTGATGCATAGCAACGAGAGGGGAGAGTGTGTCCACGTACCCTCGTAGACCGAAAGCGGAAGCGTTATGACAACACGGTTGATGTAGTCGTACGTCTTCACGATCCGACCGATCCAAGTACCGAACGCATGGCACCTCCGAGTTCAGCACACGTTCAGCTCGATGACGTCCCATGAACTCCGATCCAGTAGAGCTTCGAGGGAGAGTTCCGTCAGCACGATGGCGTGATGACGGTGATGATGATGCTACCGACGCAGGGCTTCGCCTAAGCACTGCTACGATATGACCGAGGTGGATTATGGTGGAGGGGGCACCGCACACGGCTAAGGGAGATCAACAGATCAACTTGTGTGTTCTAGAGTGCCCCCCTGCCCCGTATATAAAGGAGCAAGGGGGGGGGGGGGGGGGAGGCCGGCCGGCCCTCCTAGAGCGCGCCAGGAGGAGGAGTCCTCCACCTAGTAGGAGTAGGACTCCCCTTTCCTACTCCTACTAGGAGGAGGAAAGGAAGGAGGTGAAGGAGAAGGAAGGAGAGGGAGGAAAAGGAGGAAAGGGGGGCCGGCCCCCTAGTCCAATTCGGTTTGGGCTAGGGGGGGCGTGCGCCCTACCTCCTCTCTTCCACCACTTGACCCATGTGGCCCATTACTTCTTCCTCGTATTCCCGTAACTCCCCGGTACCCCCGAAAATACCCGTATCACTCGGAACCTCTCCGATGTCCGAATATAGTCGTCCAATATATCGATCTTTACGTCTCGACCATTTCGAGACCCCTCGTCATGTCCCCGATCTCATCCGGGATTCCGAACTACCTTAGGTACATTAAATCACATAAACTCATAATACCGATCGTCACAGAACTTTAAGCGTGCGGACCCTACGGGTTCGAGAACTATGTAGACATGACCGAGACACGTCTCCGGTCAATAACCAATAGCGGAACCTAGATGCTCATATTGGCTCCCACATATTCTACGAAGATCTTTATCGGTAAACCGCATAACAACATACGTTTGTTCCCTTTGTCATCGGTATGTTACTTGCCCGAGATTGGATCGTCGGTATCTCAATACCTAGTTCAATCTCGTTACCGGCAAGTCTCTTTACTCGTTCCGTAATACATCATCTCGCAACTAACTCATTAGTTACAATGCTTGCAAGGCTTATAGTGATGTGTATTACCGAGTGGGCCCAGAGATACCTCTCCGACAATGGAGTGACAAATGCTAATCTTGAAATACGCCAACTCAACAAGTACCTTCGGAGACACCTGTAGAGCACCTTTATAATCACCCAATTACATTGTGATGTTTGGTAGCACACAAAGTGTTCCTCCGGTAAATGGGAGTTGCATAATCTCATAGTCATAGGAACATGTATAAGTCATGAAGAAAGCAATAGCAACATACTAAACGATCAAGTGCTAAGCTAACGAAATGGGTCAAGTGAATCACATCATTCTCTAATGATGTGATCCCGTTAATCAAATGACAACTCATGTCTATGGCTAGGAAACTTAACCATCTTTGATTCAACGAGCTAGTCAAGTAGAGGAATACTAGTGACACTCTATTTGTCTATGTATTCACATATGTATCAAGTTTCCGGTTAATACAATTCTAGCATGAATAATAAACATTTATCATGAAATAAGGAAATAAATAATAACTTTATTATTGCCTCTAGGGCATATTTCCTTCAATGAGATGGCCATGGAACTGTTGGAGGTCAGTGATGCTGCAATGGCCAAGTACTTCACCATGATGCTGGACGGAACGGCCCGCACTTGGTTGAAGGGGCTGCCGCCTAATTCCATTGGTTCGTGGGCAGAGTTGAAGGCCCGGTTTATTCAGAATTTTAAGGACACGTGCATGCAGCCCATGTCAATTGTGGATTTGACTAATTGCAAGAAAGAGGAAGGAGACTCCACGACCCATTGGGTGCGCTGGGTCAAGGCCATAATACATTCATCTGATAAGATGGATGTCGGCTCTGCAGTCTTAATGTTGGAGAAGAATTGCTGTTTTACGCCTCTGAAACAGAAGATGGGGCGGCTCAAACGCGATTGTAATGACATGGGCCAGCTAATGGCGGCTTTGGTCAAGTACGCCAACTCTGATAGTACCAAGGATCCCAAGTCTGATGAGGATAAGATAGGGAAGGGAAAGAAGAACGGCAATGCCAAGGGTCATCAGCATAACCCAGCGAATCAGGGAGGCAATAAACGTAAGGCTGACGGTAGCCTGGAGTTTGTGGCCAACAGCAATGCACAGGGTAACAATCAACGACGTAAGGGGAGACCACCGCCTCGGTCCGGCGGGTCAGGTCCCACTCTCGAGGAGTTGCTAAATGAACCCTGTCCAAGGCACGGTACTCGTGAAAAGCCGGCCACTCACCTATGGAAGGATTGTACGATCATGAAGGCTTTCAAGAACTCTAACATGTTCGACGGCAACCATGGGCCGGGCGGCGGTTCAGGTGGCGGCGGTTTTCATGGCCCGGGCGGCGGTTCAAATTCCAACTTTCAAGGCTCTCAAGGAAACCAAGGTGGTTATCATCAACAATCCGGCCAGGGAGGTCAGCAGCAGCAGCAGTCTGGATATCAGAGCAATAGTATCATGTGTTCATCACCAGTTTGTGCAAACGAGACCAGAAACTTCATAAGAGGGCTATGAACGCTGTCGAGCCAGCAGTTCCTCATTATTTAAGATGGTCTGAGCAGCCTATTCTGTGGAGTAGGGAAGATCACCCTCCCCGGGTTGACAATCCGGGTCACTTGGCCTTGGTGGTGGCACCTCAGGTTGGAGGATATAAATTCACCAAGGTGCTCATGGACGGAGGCAGTAGCATCAACATCCTCTATTATGAGACCTTCCGTCGCATGGGATTGACTAATAAAAATCTTAAGACGTCCAATACTGTTTTCCATGGAGTGGTGCCTGGTAAGTCGGCGTACCCAGTGGGTAAGATTGAACTGGAGGTAGCCTTTGGAGATGAGCATGACTCTAGGGCTGAAAAGTTAACCTTTGAAGTGGTCAAAATTAAGAGCCCATATCACACCCTGTTTGGACGGCCGGCTTACGCCAAGTTCATGGCACGGCCGTGTTATGTTTATCTGCAGCTCAAGATGCCGGGTCATAAGGGTACCATCATAGTGCATGGGAGTCGAAAGATAGCCTTGGAATGTGAGGAAGGTGATGCTGCTTATGCTGAATCTGTGTGTTCAACAGAGGAGTTGAAGTTCTATAAGGACAATGTTGACGCAGCGGACATGACGTCTTTATAGAAGCCAACCACAGAACATGAACTAGTGTTAAAGTTTAAATCGGCTGATGAAACCAAGCTTGTTGATTTTGTCCCTGGCAACTCATCTAAGCAGTTCAGTATCAGCGCTAATCTGGATCCCAAATAGGAAAGCGCGCTCATCAAGTTCATCCGTGAGAACCGGGACATCTTTGCATGTAAACCTTCTGACATGTCGGGTGTACCGAGAGAACTCGCTGAGCACACTCTCAATATTGATCCAAAGTTTAAGCCGGTCAAACAGTTTCTTCGGTGGTTTAATGAAGAGAGGCGTAAGGCCATTGGTGAGGAAGTGGCCCGGCTCTTGGCGGCCGGGTTCATTATTGAAGTTTTTCATCCAGAGTGGTTGGCTAACCCGGTGCTCGTGCTTAAAAAGAACGGCACCTGCCGTATGTGTGTAGATTACACAGACTTAAACAAGGCTTGTCCAGCTGATCCTTTCGCTCTCCCTCATATTGATCAAATCATTGATGCTACGGCGGGTTGTGAGCATTTGAGCTTTTTGGATGCTTATTCCGGTTATCATCAGATCAAAATGGCAGTTAAGGACAAGGAAAAGACGGCTTTTATTACTCCGTTTGGAGCCTTCTGCTATGTGTCTATGCCTTTTGGGCTTAAGAGTGCCCAGGCGACTTATCAGCGATGTGTGCAGAATTGTCTACACAGTCAGATTGGGCGCAATGTTCATGCTTATGTGGACGACATTGTGGTGAAGTCCAGAGAGAAGGAGACCTTGATAGATGATCTGAAGGAAACCTTTGATAACCTCCGGGTCTACAAGATGATGCTTAACCCGGCCAAGTGTGTTTTCGGAGTGCCTGCGGGCAAGCTTTTGGGTTTTCTGGTTTCTAACAGAGGCATGGAGGCTAACCCGGAGAAGATCAAGGCAATCACTTCTTTAGCTAAGCCGGCGTGTATCAATGATGTTCAACGCTTGGCGGGTCGTATTGCTGCTTTAAGCCGGTTCATAAGCCGGTTGGGTGAGAAGGCCATACCGCTGTATCAGATGATGAAAAAGGCAGACGACTTTGTCTGGAGTGATGCTGCTAACGCTGCCTTTGAAGATTTGAAGAGACAGCTCGCTGAGCCGCCGCTCCTTGCTACTCCTATAGATAAGGAGCCATTATTATTATATGTGGCCGCTAATACACGTGTCGTCAGTGTGGCCATCATCGTAGAGCGCAAGGAGGCAGGCAAGGAATATCCGGTTCAACGGCCGGTTTACTATGTCAGTGAGGTGCTTACTGAGTCCAAGCAAAGATATCCACACTGGCAATAGCTCGTTTATGGGGTGTTCATGGCAAGCCGGAAACTTAAGCAGTACTTCCAGGGTCATCCCATCACTGTGGTTAGTTCTGCCCCTTTAGGAGATATCATTCAAAATAGAGAAGCCACAGGACGAGTCACCAAGTGGGCCATTGAACTTGGGCCTCATGGTTTGAAGTATGTGCCACGCACCACTATCAAGTCTCAAGCATTGGTAGACTTCATCAACGATTGGACAGAGCTGCAGATGCCCGAAGAGAAGCCGGACAATACATACTGGACTATTCATTTTGATGGGTCCAGGCAATTGGAGGGCTCGGGGGCTGGAGTTGTTTTTGCTTCCCCTCGAGGTGACAAATTTTGTTATGTGCTACGGTTGATGTTTCCCTGTACTAACAATGCAGCTGAGTATGAGGCCTTGCTCCATGGTCTTCGGATGGCTAAGGAGATGAGCTTAAGCCGGGTAAGGTGCTTTGGCGACTCAGATTTGGTGGCTCAGCAAGTATCAGGCAAGTGGGATTACAAGGATCCTCTCATGGCGGCTTATCGCCGTGAAGTTGATGCAATTGCTGGACATTTCAAGGGCTACCAAGTGGAGCACATTGATCACAGAAAGAATGAGGCGGCTGATGCTTTAAGCCGGCTGGGGTCTCAACGTAAGGCGGTGCCACCTAACACTTTCTTAGATGTTCTGCATAACCCTTCTGTCAAATTACCCACAGAAGAAGACTTGGCTGTTCCAGACCCGGAGGCTCAATTGGTGGCGGCTCTTCACGTCATCCCAGATTGGACAGTGCCATATTTGGCTTATATGACCCGGGGGCGAGTTGCCTGAGGATGAAACCTTGGCTAGACAGATAACCCGGCGATCTAAGTCAATGACAATTGCTAATGGTGAATTGCATCATCGCAGTGTCACTGGGGCGTTTCAACGCTGTGTCTCTCTTGAGGAAGGTCAAGAAATTCTTCGTGAGATCCATGAAGGAGATTGTGGCCATCATGCCGGTTCAAAGTCTCTTGTGGCCAAAGCTTTCCATCATGGTTTTTATTTGCTGACGGCTCACGCTGATGCGGAGGATCTAGTCAGTAAATGTGATGGTTGCCAGAAGTTCTCACGACGGGCTCATGTGCCGGCTCAAGAATTGAGGATGATTCCAATTACTTGGCCGTTTGTAGTCTGGGGGCTTGACATGGTTGGACCTTTCAAAAGGTCCAAAGATAAAAAGACACACCTTTTGGTGGCGGTTGATAAATTCACAAAGTGGGTTGAGGCAGAGCCGGTCAATAAGTGTGACGCAGCCACGGCGGTTCAATTCATGAAAAAGGTGATCTTTCGTTTTGGCTTTCCACACAGCATCATAACCGACAACGGTACTAATCTGTCCAAAGGCGCTATGGAGGAGTTCTGTCAATGAGAGCATATTCGGCTTGATGTTTCGTCAGTGGCTCATCCCCAATCCAATGGTCAAGCAGAAAGAGCCAATCAGGAAATCTTGAAAGGCATCAAGCCCCGACTTCTGGTTCCTTTACAACGGATGCCGGGTTGTTGGGTGGAGGAGTTACCCTCTGTGATATGGAGCATCAATACTACTCCTAACAGGTCTACGGGTTATGCACCTTTCTTCATGGTTTACGGAGCAGAGGCGGTTCTACCAAGTGACATCCGCCATGACTCGCCCCGTGTGGCAGCTTACGTTGAAGCTAATAACGAGCAAGCCCGTCAGGATGCACTTGACCTGCTAGATGAAAAGCGTGACTTGGCAGCAGCCCGCTCGGCGATTTACCAACAGGACTTGCGCCGTTATCACAGCCGCCGGGTTAAGTCCAGAACCTTTCAAGAAGGTGACTTGGTGCTCCGGTTCATCCAGGATCAAACTGATGCACACAAATTATCCCCACCTTGGGAAGGGCCTTTTGTGGTCAGCAAGAACTTGAACAATGGATCATACTACCTCATTGATGTTCGAGAGCGCAAAGACTCACGTAAATCGGAGGAGGAGACCCGCCGGCCGTGGAATATCGCTCATCTTTGGACTTACTATACTTGAGCCACCAGCTCTCATGATGTACATATTTTGACGATGTATATATTATGATAAGTAATAAAGCAGGACCTTCGTCCTTTTCATCCTCAAAGTTCATATGTCTTCATTATAAAAATTTAAAATGACTGAAAGGGGGGCTGATCGTATTCGAATCCGGCTTTCCCTTTGGTCTGGCTTACGATCATATTCAAATCTAGTCGTTAAACCTCATGGTCACTAGGGGGCTTCCTGTTCAAACATAGGTCGTATTCGAACCAAAGAGAACATAGCTGTCGATACCCTCTTGATCGACGCAATGCTAAACTCATTAGGGGGCTTCTTGATCGTATTCGAATCATAGCTTAACCCCTTTTGGGTCCGACTTGGATCGTATTCGAATCAGGGTCGTTAAAAACCTCTCAAGGTCATTTGGGGGCTTCCTGTTCAAACATAGGTCGTATTCGAACCAAAGAGAACACAGCTGTCGGTACCCTCTTGATCGGCGCAATGCCAAAGCCACTGGGGGCTACATAATCGTATTCGAATCCTAGCTTAACCCCTTTGGGCCGGTTTACTGATCGTATTCGAATCAGAACCCTCAACTATGTCTTTCTATTTTGCTTAAGTTTTCTGAAAGCAATCTTTGTCTTTTACTTGAGACTTTTTGTCCAGATCTAAGTATGAGTATGGTTTAAATTTAACCCGGCTTGGTTTTGGAAGATAAGTTGCCAGCATATGACAATAATCATATGTATGGACTTGCTGGCTTCTAAAGAATTGGGCTATTACCCTCACTGTTCAAGTCACATGAACCGGCAGTACAAATTCAAAATCACAGGTATGATATTATAGTTGTATTTCAAAAGCTATAATTCATAACAGGCTTATCTGTGTTTTTCTTCTTTCATTATTAATGATTGTACATAAGATATTATGACCCGCCCTGCGGTAAGCCACCAAGGATGCTTGTGATTTGTTCTCTATGTACAGGATAGTTTAAAGACTTTGTTGTGCGTAACAACAGCAGATGATAAGTTTAACTAGGGAGAATATAAGGCGGCGGCTTAACAGTGTTGAGCATCAAAACATGGATGAGGGCACGACAAAGCAAAGTTATTTCTACCCTATTACATAACTCGCCGAGTCCAAATGATTAAACTGTTTTTCCAGCAAGGTACATGTATGAGTCGCCCGGCGGGTCAATTTTCTGGTTGGCCTGACGCTTCCGGATCAACCCTTTCCGCTCCTCCGTCCTGTTCCCTGTCCTGGAAGGTTGATGATGACCAGTCAATGCCATTCAAAGCTTCAAATTCAGCTTCATCATCAATTAGTCCGGCCGGGTCAACTTCAGGGGCGAAGGTATGCTTACGGATTGGAGGGATCAGGCTGGTCACTTTATAATGCGGCGTTGGAATTCTTCGGTTTTCTGCGTCATAACCCGGTTGGTACTTGGTGAGGTCCGCGTCATCAGCAATCAGGGTAGCCACAGGGCGTATTTCCTTCACACAAGCAGTAAAGTCCTCCTGTTCAAATGGTGTGCCGTCTTCTTTAAGGCTTGGATACCCAATGGCGATGTCGGCCGGGTCTAACTCCGGTAGCCACGCTTTTGCCCAGCTTAGAGCAGTTATGGCTCCGGCTCTTGCAGCTGATCGCCTCAATTCATTGAACCGTTGAGGCAGCACAGAAAGTCGCTTTACCACATCCGCCAGGAGTGTGGGGACTTCATTTGATATGGCAACTATAGCCAAGGCACGCTGGGATCCAGTGTAAAGTTGTTCCACGAGCATGTAAACCGCCTTCAGCTTTACCAGCATGTCCTGGTTGAGGTTGGAGCTCCTGCTGCATAGAAATGTCAGGTGAGTCAAATTTCAATTCATACAATGACTGGAAAGATTCATTATTTAACACTTACAGGGCGACTTACCAAAGATTGCTGAGACCATTTGAGATACACGACGTTTTAAACCGGATAATTCTGTGGTCACCTCTTCAAGAGCCTTTTCTGCTGTTTCAACTCGCTGGGTTAAGGCAGTTTTTTCCTCAGCCCAGGCCTTTTTCTCAACCTCAACTTCAGATTTCAGTTTCTCCTGTTCAGCCACGCTGAATTCAAATTTGGAGTTGGCCTTTTGAGTTTCAATCTCCTGAGCTTCCAGGCGGGTCTTCAATTCAGACAGTTCTAATTGCAGTTGAGTGGTTGTGGCCTGTATAAATACCGGGTCAAAAGTCATGAATATTAGCATGCAATCTTAAGTCCCAAGCCCTGTTGCAAGCAACAACACTTGGCACTTGGGGGCTAATGTATAACGAAGGTTTTTTCTAAGTGGCGGTTCATAAGAGTAAGTCCCAAGCATTTTGCAAGCAAGAGTACTTGGCACTTGGGGGCTAATGCATATTGCTGTTAAATCCACACAAGGCCTATATTTTGCACAAGCATATGAAGGACCAGCTCATTCATGTTGATTAAGCCGGCCCTCGGGGACTACGGGTTTGATCAAAGGATATCATTAAACCTTATACATCTGTTCTAAGTCTACAACATATTCATCATAAGCAATAGAGTTGGGGGCTGGAATGGTAAGGATAATTCAGAGAAGGGAAATAATTTATACCTCAAATTTCTGATGCATTTGTTTCACCATATCAACTTCGAGATCATGGTTGCTGTGCACTTGGCTAAGATATCCAGAAAAAACTTCCCCAATGCTCATGTGAGTGTAATCAGCAACGTCAAATCCGACCTTGCGACATTCCAGGAGCTCTTCTTTGGCAGAACACTTGGCCAGCACAGTAGGTCCCCGGCTCAGTGTAGCCAGTCTTGGTGATTACAACATCAGCATCTTGTGGGTCATCTGTCTTGGCCGGGTTAGAGACTTCAAGATTTTCAGAGCCATCAATGGCTTGATCAGCAGGCGGGTCAGTAATTGATGTTGGCGTGTCATGCACCGGTTCAAGTGGCGGCTCAGGCACAGAGGCCTCAGGCGCGATCGTCTGGAGTTCCGATTCTTTCAAGGAGGGCTCTTCGGCCGACTTGCTCTTTTTCACTTTTTTGCTGGGTTTCGCTTGTCCGCTGCGTAAGATCACAATATCAGTACAAGTATAAAGAATTGAAATGAGTACAGGATAAGTAAATTATCGTTACCCTGGAGCGGTCCTAAAAGCCTGCATGTTGGACTGAAGTGAGTCACCGGAGGAAGGCAAAGTGTATTGATAATTTGAGTCAGAAGAGTTGAGTGGTTGACGAGTGAGACCCGCCAAAGGATAAAAAGGAGTTAAGTTGGAGGTGACCTTGTTCCGACGCTTCCTTGGTGTATTTGGTAAGCCGAAGGAGAGTTCTGCGTCCTTGCTGGTCCGGGTCTGCCTCCGGCTTTCATGAATCTTCCGCTTCAAAAGAAGTTGAGGATCTTGATAAGCTAAAGGATGTGAAAATCTTACTTTCCGGGTTACTCTTCGGATTTTCTGTCTTGGCAAAGGCTCGGAGTCGGAGGAAATAATAGTTACCTCTTCATCCACCCCGTGACTCGTTCCCGTGTCCTCCTGATGATAATCTGTGTCAATAAGGCGGTTAAAAAAGGAGCCTAGAGAGTCAAGGGCTACCTCCGACTCAGAGGTATCTTCTAGTGGAAACATGTCGGAAGCGCTGCTCTTGTTTCCCTTCTTTTTGACGACGGGTTTCCTGGCGGCTCTCTTAGCCTTCCTGGCTCTCTTCGCAGCTTCGTGATCATATTTTGCTTTCCAAAATTTGTCATTAGCCTGTGAAAATCGGCAAAGGTCTGAGTAAAAACAAAACATCACGGATGAAGGTAGAAATGCTCAATTTAGTGGCTTACCGCTGGAGCCGGGTTAGCTTTGCAGAAAGGGCTTAAGCCCACCTTGCCACAGTCTGCTAAGCTTTCGTTCAAAAGCAACTTTGTCATATTATCAGTGACATCGTCAGGTAAATCGTCAGGGCTATGCCGCAAAGGATCATTCTTCTCACCTGTGTAGGTGCACATCAAACCAGGGCGGCGGCTCAATGGGATGATTCGCCAGGCAAGCCAAACCCGGACCAAGTCAATGCCACTTAAACCATTCCCCAGAAGAGCCCTCACTTTAACCATAGTTGGGGCGAGCTTCTGGCGTTCAGCAGCGGATAACTTGTCTGGTAGTGGATGCATAGACTCGAGATGCAGGGCGCGAAAGCCGGGCAGAGGGTTCTCATCAGCCGGAGAAGTGTCTTGGCAATAGAACCATGTTTGGTTCCAGTCTTTGGGGTGACTCGGTGGATTTGCATAAGGGAAAATGGCGTCTCTCCTTCGTTGGATTGAGACCCCACCAAGCTCCAAGCTAGGTCCGTTGGCACGTTCATTCTGGCGGTTCAAATAAAATAACCCTCTGAAGAGTAGCAAGCTGGGTTCTTCTCCAAGATACACCTCACAGAACACTTGAAAGTTGCAAATATTAGACACGGAGTTGGGTCCGATGTCTTGAGGACGGAGGTCAAGGAAGTGTAAAACGTCTCTAAAAACTTTGAGCCGGGTGGAGAAAAGCCCCGGTTCATGTGGTCAGTGAAGACGATGACTTCCCCCTCTTTGGGTTGAGGCTTTTCCTTGGTTGGATCAGGGGCACGATAAGACATGATTTCCTTCTTTGGCAGATAGCCAGTCTTTACGAAATATTCAAGTGTGCTGTCTGTGACAATGGACTTGACCCAATTGCATGTAGTGGGTGGTTTGGGCGCCATTATGAAGACAGAGGCCTAACAAAGAGTAAAATTGTCGGCTCAAATTTAAGCCGGAGAACAAAAACATTACAGAACATAATCAAGATTGCGGCTTACAAAGGGGCCTAATAGTGTATGGCTAAATTATGTCAAGTTATGTAAACCGCCAGGAGCAGTGCAAATTTTTAAGCCGCCATGATAAATTGGGTGATATCTATTGAGCATTTCAAATTAAGTCGGCAATTTGAGCCGCCATGGCTAGATGGATCTAACAAATGCCGTTTTTTGCTTAAGTGTTGCATAAACAGATTCCACAGACTGCAGCTATTATTTTGGATCAACGACTGGTCAGGAAAAGAAAAGTAAATTTAGACCTAAAAACCAGTACTGATGAGTTCATGAGCTTCCACAAGATTTTGTTTCCAGAAAGGGGATCTATTGATATCAAAGGTAGAAATAAAAAAACTACCGCACTAGTTTAGTGCCGTTTGCAGATCAAAGGAGCTCGCGGAGCAGCCGAGAAGATGAACTACGATGAACTGCGAAGAACACAAGAGAAACTTGCAAACCCTAAATGCGGATCTGAGGTATGGAAAGACTGAAACTTACAGTTGTAGATCTACTCCGGAGGGTCGCCGCCGTTCTCTGGATCGATTCAGGTTGATGCAGCGGCCAAGGTTGAGGAAGACGAGGTGCTCTGCGGCGGCGGCGGCGGAGCTCGAGCGGTAGAAGGGTTGCAAGAGGAAGAAGACGCTGGAAAGGGGAAGAATGAGGAAAGACCGGTCATGCCTATTTATAAGGCAAGAATCCTAAGTGGGCGCAAAAAACGAGGAGGCCGAAAAATGGTTATCCAACTACCAGAACGCCTCGATTATCGGGATGGCCATTAAAGATAAGGATCCGTTAAGATACATTGGATACAGTGTAAGTAATGGCAGATGATGTCATGGCGGGTTATCGCAAATCCAAAAGATGACATCACGGCGGGTTATAAATTTTCGCGCAATGAAGAGCAGAAGATTTTCTATAAGTGTTGAAGATTGACATGGACCAGTTCAAATCAATCTGGGGTCTAATGTTGGGGATATAACTATTAGGTATGACCCGCCCAGGAGGGGCCGGGTTATACCCATGGCGATTCATGAAGCCCACGACAGCCCTGGAAGATGGCGGTTCAGTTAAGGGCCCAAGGCCCAAAGGCAACTTAAGGCCCGTAGAGATAAACCGCCCTATGTGTGTGACTTGTATTATAAGGCAAGAAAAGTTAGAGACCGAGCCGGACACTGTTTATAAGCTGGCCGGGACTCTGTGAGCCGCTGGGCATCAACCTCTGTATATAAAGGGATGACCTAGCGGCGGTTCAAGGAAAAAAACAACAGATCGAGAGCTAGGCAAAGCGTATTCTCTCCCTGGTCATCGAAAGCCTAGCAATTCCATCTCAACTGGATTAGGCTTTTACCTTCACCGCAAGGGGCCGAACCAGTATAAACCCTCGTGTCCTTTGTCCCGTTTTAACCCCTTTAAGCTTCCTAGTTGCGATGGCTCCACGACTAAGTCCTTTCACTAGGACATCTGCCGTGACAATTCCACGATAGTAACCATGGAGTTTTCATTTTTGTTCATCGATGATATCCAGTGAATCGTTACTTCATGCATTTCTTTCCGTACCCGTCGACTGTGTTTTCATTTTCACCCTAACGTGGGTTTTGTTCTTACGGTAGCAGAATGGCTCGCGGTGACCATCAAGATGATGATGACTTCATGGAGTTATGGCAACAAAATCACGCGACCGGTCGGACAAAAGATGGCGATGAGGTCACTTTCCACCCCCATATGTTTAATTTGACATTGAGTTTTCAATCTTCCGTTAGAACTAAATTTTCACTATATTGACCATGGCAACAAATGTTCCTTTTTGTGTTATGCAGAAGAAGAAAGGTCAGCGCAATAGGGCTCCGCAAGAACGCCTGACTATATTGAACGACGGATTTACTGATGAGCAGAAGGGAGCTGCTGGTGAGATGGGGATGCAGACTCTGATGAATGTTAGGTGCATGAACCTAGTAAACCCTGTATGCGACTGGCTCGGTGATATATATGATCCTGCCTCCAGGGAATTCGTGATTCCGGGACGTGGAAGACTGCCTTTGGATGAGGAATCCGTGTTCTGCACTTTGGGTGTGCCCCGTGGAGAAATCAAAGTCATGTATGAGGTGAATAATAAGATTGAGGAAGCCTTGTTCGCCCGTTTGTTTCCTGGGATGGTATCCATGCCTAATATGACTGTGCTGGAAACTTCGCTGGATGGTATGAAAACCCATGGCGAGGTATTTAAGATGAAGCTGCTCATGTACTTGATCTCAACTGTCTTTGCGCCTACCACATCTCTTCGCCCAAGCAACAAGTGCTTCCCTATCCTGGTGAATGCTCTCTCTCTACTTCTTTTTCCCTTCAATTTTTTGATTTTGATGTCATCTGGAAGCTAGTCACTGCCAGTTTTTTTGATGTTTTCATTTGGATGCTGATGCGGCAATTTTTTGTCCTGAAATTGTGTTGTGCAGGCGAAGCTGAAAGACGTTAAGAACATGAATTGGTGTAAATTCATCGCGGACTTCCTGCATGATGCATTCTCAAACAAGATGTACCAGAAGGGCTGTCGCTTGCACCTAATGGTATTTTTTCCCTACTCTTTTGCAAATACTCTTATCACGGTTCATTCCTTTCCTAAATCAACATCGCAGCTGTTGATAAGTGTGAACCAAATTGTTTTGCATTTTTGGTATGTTTGTTTGGCCATAGTCTGCCAACCCAAAGTTTATGACTAATATTTTAACTGGATTTTGCATTTTCCTTTTTCTGATGGCAACCGTATAAGATCGTGCATGGCAACCCTTTGTTTCATTTTTCATGTGAATCTTTTACATGTGAAAGTGACTTTTGTTTGATCCATGGCATCTGTAGTTGCTGCCTACAAGGCAATAGAATTTTTCTACAACACAAAAAATTGTTCATTTCATACATTCATTCTCTTTTATACAATCTAGAATGGAAACTAGCTACCATGTTTAACTGGTGGCAACTAATAGCATAATAGGATGGCAACTGCCAACATAGCATGATGGCAACTAACATAGATAGATGGCAAACCTTTCTTCCTTTCTCTTCAACGTGATGACTCAAGGAAACTACATAAGCTTCTTTTCAACATAGCATGATGGCAACTGACATAGCTTGCTTTTTATTGTGTATACCAGCTCATGTACGTCGATCGTCTTGATCTGTCCACTATCGACTTTACTAAGATAGGAGGCCCGCCGCCTCCACATATGTTTGCTGTCTCTGCGTGGACGTACGATGCTGTCAAGGTTGTGCTTGCCGCAGATAGGATATCTGATACAAAATATGGGAAACTACAGGTTAGTTCTGCCGTCTTTCTTGCAAGGCATTCTTCAATTTCGATGTTGCATAACATATGAAAAAAATCCCCATACGGCAACCATTTATGGCTTCCAAGCGATAAATACCTTGGCAGCCATGGTTGTCTGCACATGGCACCCATGTTTGACCCCATACGGCAACTCCGCCATTCCGTGTCGAAACTCCTTCTTTTTTCCTCTTTTGTAGTACATGAATTATAGTCACTGCTCCTTATTTCTTTTGACATCTTTAGTTGCTTTTGCTATTTTTCAGCTGATGGCCAAGCATGCTATAGACTACAGTGTGTTTGGTGGGCCACAAAACTTTGGCAAGTGGATGGATGTGCATTCAGCTCCATCTTGTCCTGCTGAGGTAATCAAGGGTGTTTATTTTGTTTTTTTTGAAATTATTTTCTCTTGCATTTTCATATCTCTCTATGGTTGTTTTGGCTTATTTGTTCTTACACACATGACTCTAATATGTTTGGTTATTGCTACTTTTTGTTTTGTGCTCAGGCGAGGGCACCTGTTGAGCATCTAGTTGGGCAGTTTGCTTCCGGCATGACCAGCTTGCTCGGGAAGTTGGTTGAGGGTTGGACGACACTTAATGGCTCTGACTGCGATGCGGGTGCGAGGCAGTTCACATCATTCGTTGGAGAACGGACACATCAACCAGCTGGTTGCCGTGGCCGGTACGACTACAACAGCTCTCAGGAGCTCCCTGACACGCAAGATGAGCTAGATGGAGATGCTGGTCTCGACAAGGACGATGACGATGACATGGAGAATGTGCAACATGAAACCGACGGCGATGAAGGCTAAGGCTGCACCAAATGTTCCTCCACCGGAGGAAGTCATTGAACAAACTGTTGCGAGAGACACGGGCGTGTCTCTCTCAAAGAGGGGCAGGGCTCCAGAGGATGTTGGGCAGTGCTCTGGTGGCAAGAGGTCTAGGACCGATCCCGTAGCTGCTAGGAGGAGGTTCAATGTCTATCTAGTGTTTTGTTTGTCCTTCCTTTTTAACAGACCGACCTTTTTTTTCATTATTTGCTAAATGCGGCATGATTTTTGTGTCTCACACTTGGTATCTCTTTGCCATTTTTTCTACGTGCAGTGAGGCGACAGCTGGTGGACGAGCAGTTAAGAAGAAACAAGCACCAACGCCAACCCGTGTTTCTGCCCGATTGAACAAGGGTGCTCCCACTGCTGGTGACACCACTTCCACTAGGTCGTCTCCTCGTACGTCGACGTCCAACACCGGGGATCCTGTCGTGTTGGAAGACTTGAGGAAGACAATCAAGAAGTGGGTTCTCACTGTTTTTCATTGTCATAGTGCTATTTTTTGCTTGATGCATTCTAGATCATACACAACTTCTCTACTTGATACATTTCTGTGGCAACTACTGTCTGCTTCTCATGGCAGCTGTCTAACTTGCCACATGGGCTACTGCCATCTGACCCACATGGCAACTGCTGTTTTTCATGATCTATTTTTTGCTGCATGGCAACTCCTGCTTGTTCTGCATGGCAACTGCTAACTAGACCACATGGCAATTCTTTTTCCACTAATATGGCAACTGGCAGCTTTTCCACTAACTTCCACCACCTACATTTGTCATGTGTGCTCATCCATACCTTGTTCTCAAATGGTAGCTCTGGCACATCACACATTTTTCATTTTTATGATGCCTACCATGGCAATTATTTTACTCACTTTTTTATACTCTTCATGTGCTTTCTTGCAGGGTGAAGAAGACTACTACACGTGTGACCAAACACAATCCTAGAGACAAAACCAAGCGTTTTGGAAGTTGTCGGGGGAAACGACACCTACGGGATCACGAGGAATCCCTTTTGCTACGGTTGGCGGGCACGGGGCTGTGGAAAGAGCGGGATTGAGAGATCAACGCAACGGATTATCCAGGTTCGGGCCGCAAGTGATGCATTACTCCTGCTGGTTTATGTTTATCTAGTGTTCTTGGACTAGCTACAAAGTGTGCAGGGTCCAAAAAGTCCGAATCCTTCTTCAGTATGCCGTGGGCCTCCTTTTATAGTCAAAGGGGCTGCCACAGTGGCACACAGGAGGTGGAAAGTTGTACAGTAGTCGAGTCTATCTCCTGGCACCGTAGGACAAATGCATTTAATGCACTACCGACGTGCCCTTCTTGCTTTATCAGGGACGGCAAGGAAGCTCGTCCCAGCTGTCGCCGCCTCGCCTGGCTTCCACGCGCGTCCGAGTTGATGAGGCGTGTAGCACCACGCTGGCTGGCTGCTGAGTTGGTGCGGTGGCAGAGTCTTCACGAAGATCTACATACCACCACGCAGGTGCTTGCTGAGTTGTCCTAGAGGCCGCACGTCGCCACGCAGGTGCTCGCCTAGTTGGTGGGCTGGCAGCTGCATGGGAACGGCGGTGGAGTCTTGGCAGATGTGGGCCTGGTTGTGACCCCGCGGATGTCTCCGGCAAGGGTCTTGCCGCGGCGTCGCGGGCGTCCCCGGCATGGGTCTTGCCGGGGGGGGGGGGGAACTCGTGGGTATTCTCGGCAAGGATCTTGCCGAGGATCTTCGTCTTCTGATCCTCATCTAGTCTTGCATGTTCTTGGTCTTCAGAAATATCTGCATGCCACCACGGAGGTGCCTCCCGAGCTTTGGTTCCAATGTGGTTGAGGGCGTTGGAACCTTCAGGCTCAAGGGTAGCAGTCCTGCTGGCATTTGGAGATTTGCCCCGGCAAGGTTCTTGCCGGGGCCGTGGAGGCCCTCTCCGGCAAGGGCCTTGCCGGGGGAGTCCACCTCGCCCTTCTGTTCTTTGTGTTTCTGGCTTGGCGTTGCTCTGGTTGTCTTGTGGCTTTGCTTCCTTCCTCTGCCCCGCTAAGTGTGGCCGCAGGTGCGGCTCCAACTGCCCACACACAAGTAAAGGGGTACAAAATAGGACCCCTCCTTTTGTGCAACGACAGGAGCCCCCGGGCCTGGGCCACACATAAGCACGACGCGTTGTTGGGCTAGGCCCAAAACGGTGCGTGGGCATGCGGGGCCGAGTTTTACCATAGTAACTTCTTCGCTCGTTGCGCTTCCCCACGACTCGCGTTGAATGCGTGACATGGAGGTCGCGCATGACGTGGGGGTCATGCGTGGGGCGGTTGCTGCCCTCATGCGTCACATCATAGTAAATGGTAAAGAGGCGGCCCGCGCCTTCCCCATAAAAAGGAAAAACCGCAGGCGCGCTGCTCATTTACCCTCTGCGCCTCTTCCAATCTCGGAACCGCCGTTCCTCTCTTCTTCCTCAGGCGAAAGATTCGAAGTTCTTGCCTCTGCTTGCTGCCGCTGCGCTCCCATTGCTCTTGATCCTTCGCCCCCTCCCAGCTGCCATGGCGCCCAAAACAGCAGGGGCAAGGGAGCGGCCAAGGATGCCGGGGAGAAGGAGGCACTGAAGAGCGAGTCGGCGGTGCGGCGGATGCAGCTCGCCTACTTCCCGTCGACGGTCGATGCGATCCACTTCAAGAACTTCTTCTTGCCCCTGTGGGGGGAGGAAGACGACGGGGCACCCTCCCACGTGCGTCGTCCCCGCCGATTTTGCCAAGGACGGCCCAAATCGGTACCCCTTCTTCGTCGATTTTTCTCTTGCAGGCTCTGCCCCCCTTTCTCTGACTTCTTCAACGACGTCATGCACACCTACGGCTTCCATCTTTTGGATCTTACGCCGAATGTCGTGGCGTGCATGGCTCTCTTTGCTCACCTCCGCGAGGGCTTTGCCGGGGTGCTCCCCAGCACGATGCTCTTCCCCCACTACTTCTACCCTCACCTCCAACCAGGGGGCGCCATCTCTGGGAGCATTGCCTGGATCCCGAGGACCCAGGAGAAAGGCACGTACCCAGAGGGTGCCCAGAAGGAGACGTGGGAGGAGTGGTAGGGCCGGTGGTGCTGGATCGAGGAGAAGGACCCGCACGAGTTCTGCCGGGTTTGTCAGAGCCCGCCGTCCCGCCACCAGGACTGGAGCGACCTCGACGCCAATGACAAGAAGCTCACGGTCGCCACCACCAGGATCAATCGCCTCACCATGGCTAGGCTCACCCTCGAGATGATCGGTGCCGACTTCATTCGTCGCCGAATCGCCCGCTGCACAACAAGGGGAGGCCAGCTTGGGATTTCAGGAACGCGGCCGACATCATGAGGCTCCGACCTGGACTGAAGCACAACTTCACGGTGATGGGAAGGCTCTTTCAGCTCGACATGGACAGCGACAGCAAGGCTGAGAGGACCGGCACGCCTGCGAAGGCCGGCAAGGCCGTCAAGGGGCCCTTGTTTGGGTTGCCGACGGGAGTGGTCCCGCTGAGCAACAACTCTCGCCAGTCCGCCATCATCGCCATGATGCCGGACTTTAACGCGCATGTTATTGACCCGTCCTGGGCCGAGCCGCCAGCGGAGAAGGTGCAGGAGTTCTTCGACACCTTGTCGGAGAGCTATGTCCGTGATGAGCTGCTGCTCATCCAGGACACCACCAAGGCGGAACTTGACTACATCGCCGCCAGGGCGGCGCTTGCCAGGGAGGCCGGCAGCGTTGGCGCCGTGAAGGACGAGGCCGACGCGGCCGCGGAGGAGACGAAGCTCGCCCAGTGGGTGGAGTCTGCCGGGGAGGCCAGCGGCGCCAACACCGAGGCCCCGCTTGTTGAAGACGCGGGCGACGAGTCGTCCTAAGAGGAGGTCGTGGTGAACGACCCCCCGGTCGCGGGGAGGGAGCGCGTCTTGCGGCGGGCCAGCTCTGGTGTGCCGGTCCGGCCTGGCAGGACCTCGCAGCGGCAGCCGCCCCAGGAGCAGCTCGTGCGCGAGACGAGGGCGATGAAGGCCGCGGCAGCGACGGAGGCGGTGAAGGCCGCGGTGGCGAAGAGGAAGGCGACTGCTTCCTCCTCGTCCAAGCGGTACCAGACCCCATCTCCTTCCCCTTCGGACAGCACCTTGGAGGCCGAGTTTGACCTCGGATCTTTCAGCCCGACGAGGAAGAGGAAGCTAGTGGAGGAGGAGGTGGAGGAAGAGTAAGTATTTCGCCCCCCACATCATCTCCCAACTTTGCTCCAGTGTTATCTTTCTTTGATCTGATGTTATCTTCACAGGGACGTGGAGATGCTGGCCTAGAGGGTGGCGAAGAGGGCCAAGGCCTCGACGGGCGTCAAGCACCCGGCGGGTACTTCGCATACGCCGTTGCTGGTGGATAGCAGCCCGGATAGCAGCCCCCGACGTAGCCCCCGCTTCAGCCCCCAGCGTAAGCTCACCACTCACCCCTCCATTGATGAACTTTGGGGTGTGAATCCTTGACGCTGATCTTGCCAGGTTTGCAGGAGAAGAACGGCAGCAGGAGGAGCTGCCGAGGGCCACCCCCAACACGCCGCCCCTCTCGACTATGCTGCCCCGAGGGGCGTCCCCAGCAAGGGCATCCACCACCGAGCCCACGCATATGGAGGAGGAGGAGGAGGCGAACTTTGGTGCCGGGGGTTCTGCCCCGGCAACGAATGCTGGCGGGGAGGGCGCCACGTCTTCCTGGCCCGGTGTGGGTAAGTTATTTGCTTTCTGTCCCTGTTCTTTCTTCTTCTTTTTGAACCTCGCCCTTGCCTCCGCCTCATTCCCCTTCTTGGTATCCATACCCTTCCTCGGTGGACCGGGGGGACATCGACACCATCATCGAGGAGGTCACCAGGGACGCTGAGGCCGAGACTGACAAGATCGCCGCCAAGGAGGCCGCCAAGACCGCTGCTGAGGATGCCGCCAAGGGGCCTGCCGGGGAGGCCGGCTAGGCCACTGCCGAGGAGGCCGGCAAGGCCGCTGTCGGGGAGGGGGTGGTTGACGACCAACCTTCCTCCTCTGCTGCCTCTGGCTCGGGCAAATACTTGAAGGTGGCCAACGACCTGTTCGTCCACCTCCCGAGAACGGCGAGCACCAGGGCACCAACCAAGGGGGAGGTGTTCGACAACGAGGCGCTCGCCGCTGCCGGGCTCGAGGTTGTTGACGAACCGAGCGCCAGTGGCGGCGGTTTCCAAGAGATGCAGCTGCCTTCACTGTGACCGCCTGGACAAGGCAAAAACCAGGATGGCAGCGGTGGACAAGGCGGAGGCGGATCTCGAGGGGCGTGTCATCGAGACACAGGCCTCGTTCTGCCAGGCCCACGAAGAACCTAAGGTTGCCCAGGATCTGCTGGCCGAGCGCAAACAGGAGCTTGTCCTGAAGCAGGCTAATGTCGAGAAGGCCCAGGAGGTGCGAAGGAACAGGCCACCAAGGACGAAGCCGCTCGGCACCAGCACCAGGCCGAGCTGAACTCCCAGGAGGAGGACCTTGCCGCTCGTGAGGAGGCGCTCGCCGCCACACTCCGCGGCAAGGATGAGGAGGTTGGAAAGCTTGTCGCGCAGCGGACTCAGGAGCTGGAGCAGAGGCACAAGGAGGAACTCAATGCTCAAGCCCTGGTCCATGCCGACAAGGTGAAGGAGCTGGAGGTGAAGGGGGATGGGCTGAAGAAACAGGTCCTAGAGCTGGCGAAGGAGAAGGACACGATCAACGGTGCTCTGGTGGAGGCACAGGCTGCAGTCCTTGGCAAGGCCGAGCTGCTCTCCAAGGCCAACGACTCCATCAAAGACCTGAAGCTGAAGCTGGAGGATCTTGAGGGGACACTCTCGGAGGTCAGGGCCCGGGAAGAGACCCTGACAAAGGACCTGGAGGTGGAGAGTCAGCTACGGAGGAATGACGCCGCCGAACACAAGGAGTACGCGGAGGGCATAAACCATTGGGTCAGCCGCCTCGCCGACGTCGCCGGTAGGACCACCACGAAGCTAGCTGCCATGGGGGTGCCGAACGTGAGGTACGCCCCGGAGCCGAACGTGAGTCCCAATGCCAAGCTGACCCTGTTCTTCGAGGGCGTTCTTGGAGCCCTGGAGCAGCTCCGCTCCAACCGGGCAACTTATCTGGCCAACGAGTCCCGGAGACTCTGTCGGGGCGCCCTGACCAAGGTGCTCACCAAGGTGGCATTCTGGAACCCCACCGTCAACTTTGCCAACGCGTTGGAGAGCTTGCCGGAGGAGGCGGACCTCGCGGTGCTCAAGGAGCGTATCAAGCCCATCATTGACTGCGTCGACGGAGTTGAGAGGGTGGAGGGCCAGCGCTGGGACTAGGCACCCCGTTTCTCATCGCCGCTGCGAGTTCAAGACCAAGACAATTTTATCTTAAGTTAGAACTGCAGCGATTATTTGATGTAATATAACTCTGCAGTACTTTAAGATCGACCATGCTATCTTCCTGTTAGATCTTTCTTTGTGTGTTCGCACCCTACGCTTGGTTGGATAAGGCCGCTGGCGCGTAAATCCATGCCGGGGTGCTTCGAGGACGGATCCTTAGCAGCCTGCCGAGGAGGCGCTTGCTGCTGGGCAAGCCACCTTGCCGCTCCCAGCGCGGTCGCTTGAACTGTCGAGCAGACTCGAAACAGGACAAGAGCACGGCTAGTAGCGGGTAGGCCACCTTGCCATTCTCAGCACTGCCGCATGAACTGTCGAGCGGACAAGGGACAGAGACAAGGGCGTTGCCAATAGCGGAAGGGTCCCATTGCGTGCAGGTTTCCCATACAAGGAACGGGATCTTCCGAGGAAGACATACTTATATAAATGAAATTAGCCAAAATTTTGCATGACTTAGCTTTTCAGGGCCACGCGGATGGCTGTCTAAGCTGCGGACGACACCAGAGGGCGGCTGATCGACGTCACCCTCTCCCTTCAAGCCATCCCCATGAAAGAGTCGATGCGTCGGCTCCAAAACCATGTTCCACGGCTTGCGCCCCCTACCTGGCGCGCCAAAGATGTCGGGGGAAACGACACCTACGGGATCACGAGGAACCCTTTTTCTACGGTTGGTGGGCGCAGGGCTGTGGAAAGAGCGGGATTGAGAGATCAACGCAGCGAGATTATCCAGGTTCGGGCCGCAAGTGATAGGTAATACCCTACTCTTGCTGGTTTATGTTTATCTGGTGTTCTTGGACTAGCTACAAAGCGTGCAGGGTCCAAAAAGTCCGAATCCTTCTTCAGTATGCCGCGGGCCTCCTTTTATAGTCAAAGGGGCTGCCACAGTGGCACACAGGAGGTGGAAAGTTGTACAGTAGTCGAGTCTATCTCCTGGCACCGTAGGACAAATGCATTTAATGCACTACCGACGTGCCCTTCTTGCTTTATCGGGGACGGCAAGGAATCTCGTCCCAGCTGTCGCCGCCTCGCCTGGCTTCGACGCGCGTCCGAGCTGACGAGGCGTGTAGCGCCACGCTGGCTGGCTGGCTGCTGAGTTGGTGCGGTGGCAGAGTCTTCAAGAAGATCTGCATACCACCACGCAGGTGCTTGCTGAGTTGTCCTAGAGGCCGCACGTCGCCACACAGGTGCTCGCCTAGTTGGTGGGCTAGCAGCTGCATGGGAACGGCGGTGGAGTCTTGGCAGATGTGGGCCTGGTTGTGACACCGACGGACAAACGCATTTAATGCACTACCGACGTGCCCTTCTTTCTTTATCGGGGACGGCAAGGAAGCTCGTCCCAGCTGTCACCGCCTCGCCTGGCTTCGACGCGCGTCCGAGCTAACGAGGCGTGTAGCGCCACGCTGGCTGGCTGGCTGCTGAGTTGGTGCGGTGGCAGAGTCTTCACGAAGATCTGCATACCACCACGCAGGTGCTTGCTGAGTTGTCCTAGAGGCCGCATGTCGTCACGCAGGTGCTCGCCTAGTTGGTGGGCTGGCAGCTGCATGGGAACGGCGGTGGGAATGGCAATTATTTTACTCACTTTTTTATACTCTTCATGTGCTTTCTTGTAGGGTGAAGAAGACTACTACACGTGTGACCAAACACAATCCTAGAGACAAAACCAAGCGTTTTGGAAGTTGTCGGGGGAAACGACACCTACGGGATCACGAGGAATCCCTTTTGCTACGGTTGGCGGGCGCGGGGCTGTGGAAAGAGCGGGATTGAGAGATCAACGCAGCGGGATTATCCAGGTTCGGGCCGCAAGTGATGTGTAATACCCTACTCCTGCTGGTTTATGTTTATCTGGTGTTCCTGGACTAGCTACAAAGCGTGCAGGGTCCAAAAAGTCCAAATCCTTCTTCAGTATGCCGCGGGCCTCCTTTTATAGTCAAAGGGGCTGCCACAGTGGCACACAAGAGGTGGAAAGTTGTACAGTAGTCGAGTCTATCTCCTGGCACTGTAGGACAAACGCATTTAATGCGCTACCGAAGTGCCCTTCTTGATTTATCGGGGACGGCAAGGAAGCTCGTCCCAGCTGTCGCCGCCTCGCCTGGCTTCGACGCGCGTCCGAGCTGACGAGGCGTGTAGCGCCATGCTGGCTAGCTGGCTGCTGAGTTGGTGCGGTGGCAGAGTCTTCACGAAGATCTGCATACCACCACGCAAGTGCTTGCTGAGTTGTCCTAGAGGCCGCACATCGCCACGCAGGCTCTCCGTGGCCGTGGTGGATATGAGGATTAGTGATCGGTGTTGGGTGCGAGTGGTTGTTAGCATGTGTGGCGGTAGGTTTTGCAAAAATAAAACCCACAAGTTTTTTTATGTATGGAAAACCTGTGGCGCGGTGTTAGTGATCTGGCAAACGAGATGTATGATTAGGTGCCAAGGGTGTGTGGTCTCTGCACTTAGTGCATGTGGTGAAGTGAGTGTGGCTATAAGCCAGATGTTGCGGCGGTGCAAGAATTAACTCTGTGTTGAGAAAAAAATATTTGTTGCGGTGGTCCTTAATAAAATCTCAACCCGAGATTTGTTAAGGGTGAAAAAAATCGATTAGAAACCACGGCAGCAAAATCACTGTGATTGTCGGTTAGGGTGGTAGGTTGGGCACCGACTACTGAATGGTGTCGGCTGGCCCCTTAAGGCTGTCAGATAGGACAGGAGTGACTATGGACACCTAAGGGTGTGGATAGTGTGGAAATCTAGGGATAGCGACCAGGCTAAGATAGGATTAGCCAATGGTCAGCCTGGCTCTGATTCCAAGGTTGTAGGGGCCGGATTTCCAGGACATAAATCCCAGCAAATGACCCTTGTGTCATCACCAGCCCCAGGATTACTGTTTGCTGGTGGACACTTCCTTGATACAGCATTCCAAGCAATTACAACATATTGAGTAGAAGACCATACAGGTCCAAAGAATGTAGCAAGGATCTCTAGTGGTGGATGACGGAAGCGACTCGTGGATCTCCAACGTTGATGGGACTGCATTCCCATGGGAACGGCTGACCCGGATAACTCCTATCTCGTGTGGCTGCTATCCTTGAATCCTAAGTTGCGGGGTGTCATTGTAGTGCTCCTCTCTGTATCATGATCTGGCCAAGACAATAGCCAGGGTCAAGCCAGTGACTACGTTTGAATGTACTCGCAAACATGATGAACAACAGATATACCGGATGCATATGCTCATGCTAACTTAAATTATATGCATGTGCTGACTAGGAATTAAGGCATGGCATGACAAATATTCATATGGTGCAGATAGATAAATAAATCATGTTAGTAGTAAATCAAGAAAATGAGGTGGAACATCGGGCGTTGGACCGCCCGAGGGATTCCAAGAAAAATGCCAAGCGGGTGTCTAAAAGCGACGCCTCGAGAGGTCTTGAAAAGAAACACCAAACGGGTGTCCGAAAGCGACGCCTCGAGAGGTCTTGAAAATACATGCCATAGTCGGGTGTCTGAGCGACGCCTCATAAAGGGCTTATAAGATAATAATAACACGAGTATCCAGCTGGACTAGTCATCCCAAGTGATACTCACAAACAAAAATAAACTTGAGTATCCCGGGTAGTCTAGCCATCCCAAGAGATACTCAAGATTGCACATAAGAGGAAAAGGTTAGTCCACAACAATATCCATGTCAACAATAATATTCGTAATTGCACCAGCAGTGGCAATAATTATCCTGCAAAACGAACCATGATCAATTTAAATATTTCCTCTAGAGACTGACACTAAGACCGACACTTGACCAACCCAGACTGTAGTCCTTAACCATGGACATGGCTATTCGAATAGATATAACTCTACAGAGGGTGTACTCTTTACCCACGTATATAGGGTTTCTTTAGCCAACACTGAGACGTTGACTAATTTCTGTTATGGCCTTTTGGGTTGAAAACACACCTGACCAGCACACACCAGATTAACTCTCCAGATGCCAGGAATCACCCAAAGCATCGTTCAAGAAAAACTCTAAGACGGGGAGACCATCGTCTTGAATAGCATGGGATCACTATTTCATAACACGCGTGTTGAGGATATAGACCTTAGAGTCACCCGCCAGGAGGGGCCGGGTTACTCATATGGTCATTGCCCGAAGCCCGGCGCCGAGCTTAAAGACGGTGGGCCAACGATGGGCTTAAGACCCGGATATGGCTTAAAGCCCATAGTTGCAATCATTGTTATGGTAGAATTTGTAGTGTAAGGCAAGGATAGTTGAGAGTCCGAGCCGGACACTCTTATGAGCCGGCCGGGACTCTGAGAGCTGCAGGGCGTCCGCCTCCCTATTTAAAGGGACAACCCGGCAGCGGTTTAGAGACGAGAACAATCTCATCAAGAGCCGGGCATAGCAGTTTAGCTCCCTGGTGATCGTAACCCTAATCAATACCACCTCAAACTGGACGTAGGCTTTTACCTTCACCGTAAGGGGCCGAACCAGTATAAACCCTCGTGTTCCTTGTCCCGCGTTAACCCCCTCAAGCTTCCTAGCTGCGATGGCTCCACGACTAAGTCCTAGCTCGAGGAAATCTGCCGTGAAAATTCCACGACAGTTGGCGCCCACTGTGGGGCCAGCGCACGGTGGATTTGAGTTCTTGAAGGGCAGCTTCGAAGGGCTCAAGGGATACGCTGTGGGCCGGATGACCAAGAGTCGTCGCGGCAAGCTCTACATCAACGATGCAAACTGGGGCCCCGACGCCGGCTCAATTGAGTACGGGTACCGGGTCCCCTTCGGCGGAATTCATGTCTTTATTGGCAAGATTGGTGAGCCGGGCCCTGAGCCGGGTCTCTGCGCCGATCTCGTCGAGACGGCTCAGCGTGCACGACCCGCCGGGGCCCGGCCTGCCTTAAGGCATGCTTTTGTGGGATGTATCCATGGAGGGCCCTCTGATCGATCTGGATCTGGTGATGAGGCGGCCGCCGGCTCTGACGGCGAGTCGTCCACCGACGAGTCAAACTCGTTGTATCAACTTCAAGATGGCAGGCTCATGGGTTGTTCCGATGGTGACAGTATTCCGGACCCGTTTGAGCCGCCAAGTCAGGTTGGAGTCTTTATGGCCGGTGCCCAGTCTGTGCAGAACCCCACCGCTGGAACGGGAAACCCGGTGCCTTCGCCGGCTCAGGTACTAATGGATCTCACGGACAAGATGACGGCTCTGTTAACCGCCACGGTTGACCCGGCAGATCAAGCTCAGCATGATGCGGAGGTGGCGCAGTTAAAATTGGATCTAGTGAAAGCTAAGGAGGATCTGGCAGCAGAAGGGATCAGGATGGCTGCGGAAAGGGCGGCTCTCGACGCCCAAACCCAGTTGATTCAAGCGCAGTCCTTCCGGCTCACGATGGATCAAAACGCGTCCAATGAGGTCCTGAGAAGGAGGCATCAAAAGGCCCAATCTCGACTCCCACCGGTTTACGATCCATGAAACCTCTTCAACACGCCAGGTGCAGGGTCTAGTAACCCGCCAGGGGTCATAGTGCCCGGGTCTGGGACCCCGATTCAGCCACAAGTGATGGGGCCTCCCCAGGTGCCCCCAGCCCCGCCTCAGTACGTGCCAATACCCCCGGGTCATTATAATAACCCGCTGGAGAACATGGTCGCCGCGGCGGCACGGCTGGCGGCTCTCCCAGTTGACGGCGACTCTCCAACGGCTATTGAAACCCGCCGGGTTAGGGAACTCCTTCAGACAGCACTGGCGCAGCAAGAGGCGTACTCCTATAGCCGTGACAGGATCCACTCGACCCCTCGCCCGGGCCGGAGCCCGAGTTACAGCAGGCACATGGTCTCAGCGACCGGCCCAAGTAACGTCCGACGCCATGACCCGCCCCCTGGCCATGGCCCGGCTCATAACGGAGCCTTTCACGCAGCAGATCAAGACAGAGCACGGAAAGAGGCGGAGCAGGTGCCCCAGCTGACGGCTTACCAGACTCCCCCAGCTTATCCGACGGCTTCCGTCGACGTGGGTATCCCTACCAGGACTGGGGGTGTCCCTTGTTTAGTGCCAGCTATCTGCAATGAACGTCTACCCAAGGACTTCAAAGGCCCTAGGAAGGTGCCTAATTACACAGCAGGCTTACAACCCGCAGCCTGGATCGAGAGTTACGAGATGGCTATGGAACTGCTGGAGGTCAGTGAGGCGGCCATGGCTAAGTACTTCACCATGATGTTAGATGGGACTGCCCGCACTTGGTTGAAAGGGCTACCACCGAATTCCATTGGGTCTTGGGCTAAGTTGAAGGCCCGGTTCATCCAAAACTTCAAGGATACCTGTAGGCAATCTATGTCAATTGTGGATTTGACTAACTGCAAGCAGCAGGAGGGTGAGTCTACGACACATTGGGTTCGCCGGGTTAAGGAGATAATACATTCCTCGGATAAGATGGACGCCGGCTCTGTAGTCTTAATGTTGGAGCAGAATTGTCGTTTTGTGCCCCTAAAGATGAAACTCGGGCGGCTTAAGCGCGACTGCAATGATATGGGTACACTGATGGCGGCTCTTGTCAAGTACGCCGATTCTGATGGTACCAAGGACCCCGCTTCAGAGGATGAAAGGACAGGGAAGGGAAAGAAGAACGACAATGGCAAGGGTCCTCAGCATAACCCCGGGAACCAAGGAGGAGGCAAGCGCAAGGCCGACGGCGGCCTAGAGTTTGTGGCCAACGCCAGCTCACAAGGGAATAACCAGCGACGTAAGGGGAGGCCCCCTCCCCGAGGCGGCGGGTCAGGCCCGACGCTGGAACAACTGTTGAATGAGCCTTGTCCAAGGCATGGCTCTAGAGAGAAGCCAGCAACTCATCTATGGAAGGATTGTGCAATCATGAAGGCCTTTAAGAGTTACAATGGCCCGGGCGGCGGCTTGGGCGCCGGCGGCTTTCATGGCCCGGGCGGCGGCTCAAATTCTAACCCTCAAAACGGTCAAGGGGGCTTTAATCAGCAGTCTGGCCAGGGTCATCAACAGCAGCAGGGAGGTTATCAGACCAATCCAAAGCAGCTTAGCGGTGGGCAGTATCATGTGTTTACCACCAGTCTGTGTAAGCGAGATCAGAAGCTTCATAAGAGGGCTGTGAACGCTGTTGAGCCGGCGGTTCCACGCTACTTGCGGTGGTCAGAGCAACCTATAGTGTGGAGTAGGGAGGATCACCCTCCCCGGGTGGATAATCCGGTTCATTTGGCCCTGGTGGTGGCTCCTCAAGTGGGAGGATATAAGTTCACTAAGGTACTCATGGATGGAGGCAGCAGCATCAACATCCTCTATTATGAGACATTTCGTCGTATGGGGTTGATTGATAAGAATCTCAGCCAATCAAACACTATTTTCCACGGTGTGGTACCTGGTAAGTCGGCTTACCCAGTCGGCAAGATCGAGTTGGAAGTGGCCTTCGGAGATGAGAACAACTACAGGGTGGAAAAATTGACCTTTGAGGTGGTCAAGATAAGAAGTCCGTACCATGCCATATTTGGGCGGCCGGCTTACGCCAAGTTCATGGCATGGCCGTGTTACGTATATTTACAGCTCAAGATGCCGGGTCATAATGGGACCATTACGGTTCACGGCAGCCGGAAGGTGGCCTTGGAATGTGAGGAAGGCGATGCAGCTTATGCAGAATCTGTTTGTGCAACAGAGGAGTTGAAGTTTTACAAAGACAACGTTGACCCAACAGATATGACCTCTCTGAAAAAGCCGACTACGGAGCATGAGCCGGCAATGAAATTTAAGTCGGCTGATGAGACTAAACTTGTTGATTTCGTTTCAAGAGATTCATCTCAGCAATTCAGCATCAGTGCCAATCTGGATCCAAAATAGGAAAGCGCGCTCATCGAGTTCATCCGTGAGAATAGGGACATCTTCGCATGGAAACCTTCTGACATGCCAGGTGTACCTAGAGAACTCGCTGAGCACACTCTCAATGTTGATCCGAAATTTAAGCCGGTCAGGCAGTTCCTTCGGCGGTTTAATGAAGAGAGGCAGAAAGCCATTGGCGAAGAGGTGGCCCGGCTCTTGGCGGCCGGGTTTATTGTTGAAGTCTTCCACCCAGAATGGTTAGCTAACCCGGTGCTCGTACTCAAGAAGAACGGCACTTGGCGGATGTGTGTGGACTACACGGACTTAAATAAAGCGTGTCCGGCTGATCCTTTTGCCCTTCCCCGTATTGATCAAATTATTGATGCTACGGCCGGTTGTGCGTGGTTAAGTTTCCTGGACGCTTATTCTGGATATCATCAGATTAAAATGGCAGTTAAGGACCAGGAGAAGACGGCGTTCATCACTCCCTTTGGAGCCTTCTGCTATGTATCCATGCCCTTTGGACTCAAGTGTGCACAGGCGACTTATCAGCGTTGCGTGCAGAACTGTCTGGATATTGTGGTTAAATCCATAAAGGAGGAAACCCTGATAGATGATTTGAGAGAAACCTTTGATAATCTCCGGGTCTACAAGATGATGCTTAACCCGGCCAAGTGTGTCTTTGGTGTCCCTACAGGCAAACTCTTGGGTTTTTTGGTCTCTGACAGAGGCATTGAGGCTAACCCGGAGAAGATCAAGGCCATCACCTCCCTGGCTAAGCCGGCGTGTATAAATGACGTTCAGCGTTTGGCGGGTCGCATCGCTGCTTTAAGCCGGTTTATAAGCCGTTTGGGTGAGAAGGCCATGCCATTATATCAGTTGATGAAGAAAACTGATAACTTTGTCTGGAATGATGCAGCTAATACCGCTTTTGAGGATTTGAAGAGGCAGCTGGCAGAGCCCCCAGTCCTTGCTGCTCCGGTTGACAAGGAGCCCTTATTACTGTACGTGGCGGCAAACACACGAGCCGTCAGTGTGGCTGTGGTGGTGGAACGCAAGGAAGAGGGTAAGGAGTATCCGGTTTAGCGGCCGGTCTATTATGTCAGCGAAGTGCTTATCGAGTCCAAACAACGGTATCCACATTGGCAGAAGCTTGTTTATCATGTGTTCATGGCAAGCCGGAAGCTTAAGCATTATTTCCAGGGCCATCCCATAACCGTGGTCAGTTCTGCCCCTCTTGGTGATATCATTCAAAATAGAGAGGCCACAGGGAGAGTGGCTAAGTGGGCTATCGAGCTCGGCCCTCATGGTCTCAAATATGTGCCACGCACTGCTGTTAAATCTCAGGCCTTGGTGGATTTCATCAATGATTGGACAGAGTCACAAGTGCCCGAGCAAAAGCCGGATAACATATATTGGACTATTCACTTCGATGGGTCCAGGCAGTTGGAGGGCTCGGGGGCTGGAGTTGTATTGGCTTCCCCTAAAGGTGACAAGTTCCATTATGTGCTACAATTGATGTTTCCTTGCACTAACAATGCGGCTGAGTACGAGGCCTTGCTCCACGGTCTTCGGATGGCTAAGGAGATGAGCTTGAGCCGGGTAAGGTGTTTCGGTAACTCAGACTTGGTGGCTCAACAAGTATCAGGCAAGTGGGACTCTAAGGACCCTCTCATGGCGGCTTATCGCCGTGAAGTTGATGCCATTGCTGGGCACTTTCAGGGCTACCAAGTAGAGCACATTGATCGCAGGAAGAACGAGGCGGCTGATGCTTTAAGCCGGCTAGGCTCTCAGCGAAAGCCGGTGCCGCCTAATACTTTCCTGGATGTCCTGTATAATCCTTCTGTTAAGCTGCCTACAAAGGAAAACCTGGCTGTCCCCGACCCGGAGGCACGACTGGTGGCGGCTCTCCATATCATACCAGACTGGACAATGCCCTATCTGGCTTACATGACCCGGGGCGAGTTACCTGAGGATGAAACTTTGGCCAGGCAAATAACCTGGCGGGCTAAGTCAATGATCGTTATCAATGGTGAGTTGCACCACCGCAGTGTTACGGGAGCGTTTCAGCGTTGTGTTTCCCCTGAGGAAGGTCAAGAGATCTTGCGTGAGATCCATGAAGGGGATTGCGGCCATCACGCCGGCTCAAAGTCTCTTGTGGCCAAGGCTTTTCGTCATGGTTTTTATTGGTTGACGGCTCATGCTGATGCAGAGGACTTGGTCAGTAAGTGTGACGGTTGCCAAAGGTTCTCGCGGCGGGCTCATGTACCGGCTCAAGAGCTGAGGATGATCCTAATTACTTGGCCCTTTGCGGTCTGGGGGCTGGATATGGTTGGGCCTTTCAAAAGGTCCAAGGATAAGAAGACCCACCTTTTGGTGGCAGTTGACAAGTTTACCAAGTGGGTTGAAGCGGAGCCAGTTAGCAAGTGCGATGCAGCCACGGCGGTTCAGTTTATGAAAAAGGTGATCTTTCGCTTTGGTTTTCCGCACAGCATTATCACTGATAATGGCACCAATCTCTCCAAAGGCGCCATGGAAGAGTTTTGTCAACGAGAGCATATCCGACTTGATGTTTCCTCAGTGGCTCATCCTCAATCCAATGGTCAAGCTGAGAGAGCTAATCAGGAGATTCTGAAGGGCATCAAGCCCCGGCTTTTGGTCCCTTTGCAACGGACGCCGGGTTGTTGGGTGGAGGAGTTGCCCTCCGTGTTATGGAGCATCAACACTACTCCTAACAGGTCTACAGGTTTTACGCCTTTCTTCATGGTTTATGGGGCAGAAGCAGTCCTCCCCAGTGACATTCGTCATGACTCACCTCGAGTGGCGGCTTATGTTGAGACAGATAATGAACAGGCGCGTCAAGAGGCTCTTGACCTGTTGGATGAACAGCGTGATGTGGCAGCAGCCCGTTCGGCAATTTACCAACAAGACCTGCTCCGTTATCATAGCCGCCGGGTTAAATCCCGGGTCTTCCAGGAAGGCGATCTCGTGCTCCGGCTCATCCAGGATCAAACAGATACACACAAGCTGTCCCCGCCTTGGGAAGGGCCCTTTGTGGTCAGCAAGAACTTGCACAACGGGTCATATTACCTCATTGACATTCGGGAGCGCAAAGATTCACGTAAGTCAGAGGAAGAGACCCGTCGGCCATGGAACATAGCTCAACTTCGGCCTTACTACACTTGAGCCATCGGCTCTCGTCATGTACATATTTCTCTCAGCCATGTATATATTATGATAAGCAATAAAGCAGGACCTCTGTCCTCTTTCCTCCTCCAAATATGTACGTATCGTTTTTCATTACAAGATTACATGATAACTTGAAGGAGGATCCAGTTTATGATCGTGTTCGAATCTAGCTGTAAGCAATAAGGTCACTTGGGGGCTTCCTGTTCAAACATGGGTCGTATTCGAACCAAAGAGAACATAGCTGTCGATACCCATTTGATTGGCAAAGTGCCGAGCTCATTGGGAGGTTTTCTTTGGTCATATTTGAATCATAGTTTAACCCCTTTGAGAACCGACATGGATCGTATTCGAATCAGCGTCGTTAAACAATTCTTAAAATCACTTGGGGGCTTCCTGTTCAAACATGGGTCGTATTCGAACCGAAGAGAACATAGTTGTCGGTACCCTCTTGATTGGCATCGCCACACCCACTGGGGGCTATATGATCGCATTCGAATCCTAGCATAACCCCTTTGGGCCGGGTCTCTGGTTGTATTCGAACCGGAAGACCCTAAGTTCCTCTGTTTTATAGTAAGTTCCGTCTGTTTATTTCCAAGTGTGTACGGCCGGGTCTCACTTTGCCGGCTTAACTTTGGTTTACAGTATTAGCTGAACACAATGGGTGTTATTAAGACAGGTAAACCGGAATTGCGGTACCAACCTTCCTACCCGGGTTATCTAAGCCGGAAGTATGCTTGCAGGCCGCTAAGGCGGTAAGCCGCCTCGAGGCTTGTGATTTGTCTTTCTCTGTAGGATAGTTACAGGTAACTATTTTGAGAGTAAGGAAAACAAATGATTAATTATGACCCGGAGAAACATAAAGGAGACAATTTCAGCAGACTTCAGCATTCAAGGCGTGCACGATGGCACGACACAGATAAAGTGTTGGTCCTATTCTATTACAAGACTCATTGAGTCCAAAAGGATGAGGCATTGCTTGTTAAGCCGCCAGCCGAGTTACGACGCTTGTTGAGTTGAAGTCTCCGGCTCGTTCCTATCTTCTCCTCCGGCTGATCCCAAGACCTGGAAAGTTGATGACTTCCAGTCGATGCCGCCGAGAGCTTCGAATTGGGCTTCCTCGTCAATTAACCCGTCCGGGTCAATCTCTGGGGCGAAGGTGTGCTGACGAGCCGGCGGGATCAAGTTGAGGGCTTCATAGCGTGGAGTAGGGATCCTCTGATTTTCTGTATCGTAGCCCGGCTGATACTTAGTCAGATCTGTATCATTGCCAATCAGAGTGGCCACCGGGCGTACGGCCTTCACGCAAGCTGCAAAGTCCTTCTGATCGAAAGCGGAGCCGTCTTCCTTCAGGTTTGGATAGCCAAGGGCGAGGTCCGCCGGGTCTAACTCCGGCAGGAACGCCTTGGCCCGGCTCAGCGTGGCGATCGCTCCGGCTCTTGCAAAGGCCCGTCGCAGCTCTTGGATCCGTTGAGGCAGAACAACGAGCCGGCGAAGGACTTCTGCCAGGTGAGTCGGCACCTCGTTGGATAGGGCCACCACAGCTAAGGCACGCTGTGACCCGGTGTAGAGCTGTTCCACCAGGGTATACACGGCCTTCAGCTTGGTTACCATGCTCTGGTTGAGGTTGGCACTTCTGGGACCTGTTTAACAGAATCAGATAAGCCGCCGACAAGGATGAATTATGAGATAAACAAAAAATTCTAAGCTTGATGAAAGCCGGTGAGGCGACTTACCGAAGATTGCGGCCACCATCTGGGACACCTGGTGCTTTAGGCTGGAGAGCTCGGCGGTCTTCTCGAAGAGAGCCTTCTCCGCCTGTTCAGCCCGGTTCACCAATGCGGCCTTCTCTTCGGCCCACGCCTTCCGCTCAGTGTCAAACTCCGTCTTCAGCTTCTCTTGAGCGGCGATGCTAGACACAAATTTGGCATTTGCCTTCCGGGTCTCCATCTCTTGCGTCTTCAGCCGATTCTTGAGATCAGCCATGTCAGCCTCTAGCTTCTTGCCAGCAGCCTGCATACATTTCCGGTTTATGACACGAACAGTTACTATATAAATTTCAAGTCCCAAGCGTTTTCCAAGCAAAGACACTTGGCACTTGGGGGCTAATGCATATTGAACGTTTCTATCTACAAATGGCCGGTTCAATTGGGTAAGCCGGAACCTAAGTCTACAGCATATTCAATCATAAGTCGTCGACTTGGGGGCTAGCATGATAAAGGTAACTATGCAGTAAGTACGAGGACAGCAGAATGATACCTCAGATTTCTGCTGGATCTGGTTCACCATAGCAACCTCTGCGTCCCGGCTCTTGTGCACTTGGCTGATGTAGCCAGAGACGAGCTCTCCAATGCTCAGGTTGGCGTAGTCGGAGAGGTCCAAGTTCACCCGGTGGGGCTGCAGCAACTCCCCCTTAGCGGAGCACTTAGCCAGTGCGGTAGGTCTCCCCGGCTCAACAAATTCCGTCCGGGTGATTACCACATCCGGATCATTTGCTGGTTGAGCCAAGCCGGAGGCCTCCGGGTTAGCAGACGCTTCGGCAGCTGCCTTGTTAGTTGGAGCGGCGGCTTCGGGAGCGGAGGCAGCTGGCGGTTCTTGATCTGCTGCCTCCGGCTCAGGCAACTCCGGCTCTTCGATTGGCTTGGCTTTCTTCGCCCTCTTGGTGAGTTTGGCTTGGGCACTGAAAGGACAGAAACGTTAAGCACAAAAAGGGTAAGTAAAGACAAGTATAACATGAGATGGTTATCATTACCCGGGCGCGGTCTTGAAAGCCGGAAGACTCGACTGCATAGAGTCGCCCGAAGAGGGGGAGGTCTCCTGATAATTTGAGTCAGAAGAATTGAGTGGCTGACGGATAACACCCGCCAACGGATGAAAAGGGTACAAGTGGGAAATAACCTCAGTTCGGCGCTTCCTCGATGCGTCAGGTAACCCGGAGGAGAGGTCGGTGTCCTTGTTGGTCCTGGTGTGACGCCGGCTCTCATGAACCTGTCGCTTCAAAATAAATTGAGGATCTTGATAAGCTAAAGGATGTGAAAATCTTACTTTCCGGGTTACCCTTTGGACTTTCAGCCTTGGCAAGGGCTCCGAGTCGGAGGAAAGTGACATTACCTCTTCAACCACCGGGTTACTGGATCCGGTGTCATCCTGTTGATGAACAAGTGTTGGTAAGGCGGACAAGAAATAAACAATAAACGCAACAAAGAGCTTATAGGTTCAGGGGTTACCTCTGACTCGGAGCTGTCGCTTAATTGCATCAGCTCCGAAGCAGTTGGCCTACTCCCCTTCTTGCGGGGAGCGGCTTTCTTGGCGGCTTTTTTCGCCTTTCTGGCCTTCTTGGCCGCTTCGTGGTCATATTTGACCCGCCAGAATTTGTCATCAGCCTGAAAGAATACAATGAGGTTTTCTTAAAATGATTCAGATGAAAGTTATGTACAGATAAGATGTTCAGATCAGCAGCTTACCGCTGGGGCTGGGTTGGTCTTGCAGAAGGGGGCTAACCCGGTTCTTCCGCAGTCTGCCAGGCTCTCGTTCAAGAGAGCCTTGGTCATCTCCTCTGCAACGTCTTCAAGAAGATCATTGAGGCTGTGTCTCTGAGGGTCGTCCTTTCGGCCCGTGTACTCACACATTAAGCCGGGGCGGCGGCTCAATGGGATCACTCGCCACGAGATCCAGACCCGGACCAGATCGATTCCATTCAGACCATTGCCCAGGAGAGCCTTGATCTTGTTGATAGTGGGGAGCAGAGGTTGGCGCTCCGCTTGAGTCAGCTTGTCTGATAGTGGGTGAGTCGGCTCCAGACGTGAGGGGCGAAAACCGGGCAACGGACTTTCATCAGCCGGCGACGTGTCTTGGCAGTAAAACCACGTCAGATTCCAGTCCTTGGGGTGGCTGGGCGGCTCTGCATAAGGGAAAAGGCAGTCCCTTCGCCGCGGAATGGAGATGCCACCTAGCTCTAGACTTGGCCCATTGGCGCACTCATTCTGACGGTTCAAGTAAAAAAGCTCTCTGAAGAGCAGCAGACTAGGTTCTTCTCCAAGGTAAACCTCGCAGAACACTTGGAAGTTGCAGATATTGGACACTGAGTTGGGTCCTATGTCCTGAGGCCGCAGATCGAAGAAATTCAGAACGTCTCTGAAAAACTTTGAACCGGGCGGTGCGAAGCCCCGGCTCATATGATCCGCAAAAATCACTACCTCCCCGTCCTTTGGCTGTGGTCTCTCCTCTGACGGGTCAGGGGCACGGTAGGACATGACGTCCTTCTTGGGCAGATATCCAGACTTGACAAAATCTGCTAGGGTCTCATTGGTGACATTGGACCTCATCCAGTTGCAAGTAATGGAGGCTTTGGGAGCTTTGGGAGGCATGGTGAAAGTCGGCAGTCTGATAAAAGGAAAAATGTCCGGGTTAATTATAAGCCGGAGGAAATCTACAGTTCAATGTCAAGGTGGCGGTTTATGAAGGGGACTAATGGTATACACCTAAGTGCATCGGGCTATTTAAGCCGCCGAGGGATTGAGAATAATTTGATTGTCTACAGGCCTTATCACAGCTAAGCTGGAAATTTTTATGGCGCATGGTTTTCTTTAAACCGGAAGGTTCTACGGCGCGTGGTTTCTTTAAACCGGGAATGTAAACCGCCGAGATTCAATGATTGCAGTTTTTTACTAAGTGTGGTAAAACAGGTTTCACACATCGCAGTGAATATTTTGGATCAAAATGGTCGGACAAAAGAAAAGTTTCTAGACCTAGAAACAGACGCGAGGAGGTTCTTGAGCTCGAACAAGGCTCTTATGCAGTAAAAAGAGGGCTATTTGCATGTGAAATGGGTCTTAAACATCTACCGCAGTGAGTCTATACAGAGCTAAGATCAAGAAGGGGCAGTAAAATTCAAATCTACTAAGGGCCGCGATGAACTACGAAGAACAGAGGAAGAACTATGAAGCCCTAGTGTGGATCTGTCCTACGGAGTAGCGAGGACTCACCGAAGCTGAAGAGGAGCGGAGGTTGCCGCCGATTGTCTGGACCGAGTCAGGGTGATGCAGCGGCCAAGGTTGACGAAGACTGGGGGCGCGACGGCGGCGGCAGTAGCAGAGCTCGGGCAGGGGAGCAGTGGCGCGAGGAAGAAGATGAAGGAGAGAGAAGTGGCTGAAAGCCCGTCGGGCCGGCCTATTTATAAGGTGAGCTCGTAAGTGGGCGCGAGAATCAAGGAGACCACGGCATGGTTATCTCCCCACGAAATGCCTTGATTTTCGGGATGACAGTAAAGGTAAAGATCCGTTGCGGATCTGGCGGAGTAAAAAAACGGGCTTAATGGAAGATGACGTCACGGCGGATTATCCGGAGTCCAGAGGATGACGTCACGCCGGGTTATGGCCTTCACACAATTGTAAGCCGGAGGTTTTCTGTCGAAGGAATGGAAGATTGACATGAGCCGGCTCAAATCAATCTGGGGCCTAATGTTGAGGATATAGACCTTAGAGTCACCCGCCAGGAGGGGCCGGGTTACTCATATGGTCATTGCCCGAAGCCGGGCGCCGAGCTTAAAGACGGTGGGCCAACGATGGGCTTAAGACCCGGATATGGCTTAAAGCCCGTAGTTGCAATCATTGTTATGGTAGAATTTGTAGTGTAAGGCAAGGATAGTTGAGAGTCCGAGCCGGACACTCTTATGAGCCAGCCGGGACTCTGAGAGCTGCAGGGCGTCCGCCTCCCTATTTAAAGGGACAACCCGGCAGCGGTTTAGAGACGAGAACAATCTCATCGAGAGCCGGGCATAGCAGTTTAGCTCCCTGGTGATCGTAACCCTAATCAATACCACCTCAAACTGGACGTAGGCTTTTACCTTCACCGTAAGGGGCCGAACCAGTATAAACCCTCGTGTTCCTTGTCCCGCATTAACCCCCTCAAGCTTCCTAGCTGCGATGGCTCCACGACTAAGTCCTAGCTTGAGGACATCTGCCGTGACAATTCCACGACAACGCGGATTACAAGGGGTGCCCCCCTCTCGGCCCAGCCGGATACACCCATGCCCCTTGACCAGATGACATGCCTACCAGAGGCCTCTGGTATCTTTCACCATGGCCTCTCTATATAGTGTGTGCACGGAAAGGGGTTAACAACTTACTGAACCATACTCTGCCTGTGGCAGGGACAAGTGGTAGCACGGAACAAGTATGGGGGTTAGCGGAACAAGACTCGATCTATGGTCAACTCAGGAGGTTTAAGTTTTCCTGTAGTGGTTAGCATAATATAATTCCTTGGCATTACCCAACAGGGTCACCACCTGGTATGTCCCAACATACCCTCACTGATTATTCTCGTCATAACGAGATTTCAGTCTCACGGTCACTTTTCTTGTGACTGTTTCTCCCTGCAGATTAGTCTGGACCAACATAAGCATGTGTGGCACATGGAAAGTAACCATACTCACTTATAGTATATGTTTAAATGAGGGCAACAACATATAAATGGATCATGCATGCAAAAATTGCCATATGCAAGTTTTATTTGAATTCAACATAATCATGATCCAATATTTCCCACAAAGAATCGACCATTCATCATATCAAGTGTTCAAGATGTTTGCCTTGAGCATGCAAAAAGATTGGGTGCACTCCAATACTTTGAAATTTTTATCTTCCCTCCACTTTCCTATTTTCAAAAATATTGCAATTACCACATAATTCCAAAATAGTACCAAAAAGTCTTTCACACATTTTTGAAATAAATACTAAAATAAACTAAATTGAAAATGAGGGATGTCAGAAAAAGAATCAAGTGATTTGGAGTTGTGGTTTAAAACCTAGAGGCGGTCAAAGTCGTGGTCAAATCTATTTTTAAATAAAACATAAAAAGAAAACGGTTCCGCTGGAATACGCTCTACATATAGATAAAGCGTATTCTCTAAAAACACGCGTTCGGGCTAAACAAAAAAGACAAGAAGTCTGACGGGGGTTTGAACTTGGGCGTGCTTCGCGCCGAAACAGAAAAGGAAGGGGAGTTCACCGGCGGTGATCGACGGCGTATCAGGAGATGGCGATGGTGCAGGTGTGCTCGTGGAACCTTTCCGCATCGGTGGGTGGTGGATTTGGCCACCGGCGTGCACCACAGCAACGGCGACGTCGACTCCGACGAACGGCGGCTTCCGGTGACGTTGGATCTCATCGGTGGAGCCTTCGATCGTCAAATTGACGTGCGGGACTGACGAGCGAGTGGATTAGGAGGCTACTGGTGAAATTTGGGAGGTGGGGGTGGATGGACGATGCCGGCTTCTTGGAAGCAGAGGTGGGTTGGGCGACCGGAGTTGGGGTAGTAGACCTCCCCGGGGCCGTTCGATCCCTCTTGTGTGTGTTTTCGGATGGGTGGAGGCGGGGTGAGTTCGAAACGAGGCTCGGGGCGGCCTTTATATAGGTGGGCGAGGGTGGTCGAAGCGGAGTGGATCACGCCGGAGTAATTCCGGTCGGTGGCGTTGGTTTGGGCGGCGAGCGTGGTCGGTGTCTGATCAGAGAGCTCGGTGGAGCTCTCTCGAAGTGCCAGCATGACGAGGTTTGAGCCCTGCGGCCTTATCCACGGCGCGGCTCGCGTACGGGTCTGGCGGCGGTGTCCGTCTCCGGCGACTTCCATGCGGGCGGCACGGTTCGGACGGTGCGTCAATGCCGTAGAAGAGATGACGCATGGAGAGAAGGTAGGCAGGGGAGCAGTTGGGGAGTGAAGGCGCTGGTCGGCCGAGCTGATCCATTCGTCCGCCGCTGCCGAGGGCGGTGGCAGGTGCACCGGCCAGCCACTGTGCTATCGTTGGTGAGCGGCCGACCAGAGGGACCCCAGAGACCCATTAATGATGGATGCAGGTGTGGATGAGGAGGAGAGGTGATGGAGTGCAGTGCACAGCGCCGCTTCCCTCTCCTACTGTCCGTTTCTGAATTTACTGAACTTTCTAATAGTGCTACAGTATGCATAGAAGGTGTTCGACGAAATGCCAATGCTAGCTAGGCATTTTTGAAAAATATGAAATTTGTTGTGGGGTCTCTCTGATGCAACTCTGAGTTGGTGTAAAAATTTCAGAATTTTGGGAGTAGGGGAGATATGGTTTTGAGCAAGGATTCCAAATCTGGTCCAACTTTCAGTCAAATGAAATTTGAATTATTTGAACTATGGACCTGAATAATCTTGGAGGAATTGAATTAGGTACTAAGGTCTTGCTTTGGAAATTTTGGTGAGGTCAGAAAGGTTAGGGAGAAAGGAGTTCCTTTGTAAACTCAAAGGATGCTAAGAAGTGGTGTTAGTTAGTTTTGAAAATATTTAAATTAGTAAAAGAAAATTTTGGTGGAAGAAATTGCATTGGGTAGTGACATAGGGCAGGGGAGGTGTTTGAGGGAATTTTAAAAAAATGAATTTGAGATGGTTTTAGTGCAACAGACAAATTTAAGCATTGAAAATGCTATTTTGTTGGCAAATTTATTCTGAAAATATTTCCTATTTTTATTTAAAATAGAAAAGAAAAGATTTAAGAAAACAACCACATCCCACAATACTAAAAATAAAAACCTAAATGGAGGGAAGAATTTTAGGAAAGCTGAGAACAGAGAAGGCTCTCAAATTAATAAATGACCTGGTATAATTCAAAAATTCATTTTCAGCCAAATTTTACTTAATAAAATTGTGGTTAAATTTTTGGGGTGTTACACAGAGTCTTCACGAAGATCTGCATACCACCACGCAGGTGCTTGCTGAGTTGGCCTAGAGGCCGCACGTCGCCACGCAGGTGCTTGCCTAGTTGGTGGGCTGGCAGCTGCATGGGAACAGCGGTGGAGTCTTGGTAGATGCGGGCCTGGTTGTGACTCCGCGGATGTCTTCGGCAAGGGTCTTGCCGCGGTGTTGCGGGCGTCCCCAGCAAGGGTCTTACCCGGGGGGGGGGGGAGCTCGTGGGTATCCCCGGCAAGGATCTTGTCGAGGATCTTCGTCTTCTTATCCTCATCTAGGCTTGCATGTTCTTGGTCTTCACAAATATCTACGTGCCACCGCAGAGGCGCCTCCCGAGCTTTGGTTCCAATGTGGTTGAGGGCGTTGGAACCTTCAGGCTCAAGGGTGGCAGCCCTGCTAGCGTTGGACGAGTTGCCCCGGCAAGGTTCTTGCCGGGGCCGTGGAGGCCCTCCCCGACAAGGGCCTTGTCGAGGGAGTCCACCTCACCCTTCTGTTCCTTGTGTTTCTGGCTTGGTGTTGCTCTGGTTGTCTTGTGGCTTTGCTTCCTTCCTCTGCCCCACTAAGTGTGGCCGCATGTACGGCTCCAACTGCCCACGCACAAGTGAAGGGGTACAAAATAGGACCCCTCCTTTTGTGCACCGACAGAAGTTAAGGCCACAAAGGAGCAGAACCATCCGTACGATATTTTCAAGCGTTTTGGAAATGCGAGGTCGAACAACAAGCACATGAAGGAGCTGAAAGCGTAATGTCCACACCACATAACCTTTCACTTGCTTTTCTCTGATATTTTTCCTTCGCTATTCCAGCCATGTGTTGTTTATGTTTTATGTTTTATTTTATTTAGTAGACATGATTCTTTCATGTTATATCATTTTCATACAGCTCATGTTTGGACAGAACCAAAATCATACAATGTGATGCGACATACGTCGACCTGGGTGATCTTGCCGAGTCTGTGAGGCCACTTGGTAAAATGTCGAAGAATGTAGTTGCGTGTGGGATTGACTTCATCAACAGGCATATGGATATTTGTCCTAACAAGACGATCATGCAGGACAGCGTGACCTGCAAAATATGGGATGGTGACTTCCACCATAAAATCCCGAGGAAGCATTTTGCCGCGCATGGTGAATTCAAGCTCACACTGAAGAAATATGTGAGTGTTCCTTCTTGTTGTACATATTTCTTCCATGGTATGTCTTGTCAGTAGCTATGCTTCATATGTGGCAACAGCTGCCATGTAAAATATGTTTGACCATTTAATGCAACTTATGTGGCAACTTCACTTAAAATATTGGGCAACTTTGTTTATACATGGATGGCAACTTCTTTTAATTACACATGGAAAATTAACATTCTCCGTGGGCGCATTTTTGGACCCTTGCTACTTTGTCATTCATGTAACTCTTACTGCATCCGGCAATATCTTTACATATCAGTTTTCCAATTACATCATTTCTGTTTTTGATGTGAACTCTGCTTTTTTTCCTTTATTTTACTTGGAGGTCATGTTCCCCATGTTCCAGGAGCTTGCACCAGACAACCCAGATGAAAAGTGTGGTCACCACTATGGATTTGCCTTGACCTGAAGAACCAACGATTTGAGATGCTTGATTCAATGCGTTCAGAAGATGATGAAGACCTTACTACACATGCTGAATTCTTTATCAACAACCTGAAGGAGACATGGAACCGTCACTACGAAAACAAAAAGGTCCAGATCAGTCATTTTCCAATCGAGTATGTCGCGACTATGAATCAAGGAAACCGGTAATTACTATCTTTTTCATGTGTCCTCCACATCAATCCTAAACCTTGTCACCTCTGCATTGAAGTTTATGATTTTTTCTGTTCTCTTGAGTTCACCTGATTCTTTTCTTTATAGGCATGACTGTGGCTTTCACACATTGGAATACCTTGTAAAGTGGGAAGGTCGAAGGGTCCTTGTCGTCACAGTTGCAATGGTCGTCGACTTCCGTAAAATATACACATGGAACTGGTTGATGAATGAAGATTTCAACACGCGGGCCAAGGCACGAGAGTTCATAGAGGAAGTTGTCAAAACTGCCAACAAGAAATACAAGTGATCACATGATGCTCCATACCGCATGCCTATACCTTACATTCTGTGGCAGAGGAATGTAAGGTATCAACTTGTTCTTTTAAAACTATGTCTTCCCCCTCTTGAGCATGCGTTGGTTTTCCCTTGAAGAGGAAAGGGTGATGCAGCAAAGTAGCATAAGTATTTCCCTCAGTTTTTGAGAACCAAGGTATCAATCCAGTAGGAGACTACACGCAAATCCCTTTTACCTGCACAAACAATCAAGAACCTTGCAACCAACGTGATAAAGGGGTTGTCAATCCCTTCAAGGCCACTTGCAAAAGTGAGATCTGATAAAGATAATAAGATAAATATTTTTGGTATTTTTGTTGTATAGATTGGAAAGTAAAGATTGCAAAAATAAACAGCGACAGAAATAGCAAATTGGCGGGAGATTAATATGATGGAAAATAGACCTCGGGGCCATAGGTTTCACTAGTGGCTTCTCTCACGATAGCATAATCTACGGTGGGTGAACAAATTACTGTCGAGCAATTGATAGAAAAGCGCATAGTTATGAGAATATCTAGGCATGATCATGTATATAGGCATCACGTCCATGACAAGCAGACCGAAACGATTCTGCATCTACTACTATTACTCCACACATCGACCGCTATCCAGCATGCATCTAGAGTATTAAGTTCATAAGAACAGAGTAACACATTAGGCAAGATGACATGATGTAGAGGGATAAACTCAAGCAATATAATATAAACCCCATCTTTTTATCCTCAATGGCAACAATACAATACGTGCCTTGCTGCCCCTGCTGTCACTGGGAAAGGACACCGCAAGATTGAACCCAAAGCTAAGAACTTCTCCCATTGCAAGAAAGATCAATCTAGTAGGCCAAACCAAACTGATAATTCGAAGAGACTTGCAAAGATATTAAATCATGCATATAAGAATTCAGAGAAGAATCAAATGTTATTCATAGATAATCTTGATCATAAACCCACAATTCATCGGATCTCGACAAACACACCGCAAAAAGAATTACATCGAATAGATCTCCAAGAGAATCGAGGAGAACTTTGTATTGAGATCCAAAGAGAGAGAAGAAGCCATCTAGCTAATAACTATGGACCCGAAGGTCTGTGGTAAACTACTCACACATCATCGGGGAGGCTATGGTGTTGATGTAGAAGCCCTCCATGATCGATTCCCCCTCGGGCGGAGCGCCGGAAAAGGCCCCAAGATGGGATCTCATGGGTGCAGAAGATCGCGGCAGTGGAAATAGGGTTTCGTGGTGCTCTCGGATGTTTTCAAGGTATATGAGTATATATAGGCGAAAGAAGTAGGTAGGTGGAGACACGAGGGGCCCATGAGGGTGGGGGGCGTGCCTACCCCCTGGGCGCACCCTCCTACTGTGACGCCCCCGATTTGACCGCACACTAATCATGCACGCAAATGTGTACGATCAAGATCAAGGACTCACGGGAAGATATCACAACACAACTCTACAACATAAATAAGTCATACAAGCATCATAATACAAGCCAGGGGCCTCGAGGGCTCGAATACAAGTGCTCGATCATAGACGAGTCAGTGGAAGCAACAATATCTGAGTACATACATAAGTTAAAAAAGTCTGCCTTAAGAAGGCTAGCACAAAAGTAGCAACGATCGAAAAGGCAAGGCCTCCTCCCTGGGACCTCCTAACTACTCCTCGAAGCCGAACTCCACGTAGAATCATCCTCGGGGTCTCTAGATCCTGGACTCCAGCATCTGGTTGCGACAATCAGGTATAGAAAGGGGAAAAGAGGGAGAAAAGCAACCGTGAGTACTCATCCAAAGTACTCGCAAGCAAGGAGCTACACTACATATGCATCGGTATACGTGTAAAGGGCCATATCGGTGGACTGAACTACAGAATGCCAGAATAAGAGGGGGATAGCTAATCCTGTCGAAGACTACGCTTCTGGCCACCTCCATCTTGCAGCATATAGAAGAGAGTAGATGGTAAGTTCACCAAGTAGCATCGCATAGCATAATCCTATCCGGCGGTCCCCTCCTCGTCGCCCTGTTAGAGAGCGATCACCGGGTTATATTTGGCACTTGAAAGGGTGTGTTTTATTAAGTATCCAGTTCTAGTTGTCATAAGGTCAAGGTACAACTCCGGGTCGTCCTTTTACCGAGGGACACGGCTATTCGAATAGATAAACTTCCCTCCAGGGGTGCACCACATAACCCAACACGCTCGATCCCATTTGGCCGGACACACTTTTCTGGGTCATGCCCGGCCGCGGAAGATCAACACGTCGCAGCCCCACCTAGGCTCAACAGAGAGGTCAACACGCCGATCTAAATCCTATGCGCGCAGGGGTCTGGGCCCATCGCCCATTGCACACCTGCACGTTGCGTACGCGGCCGGAAGCAGACCTAGCCTAGCAGGCGTTCCAGTCCAATCCGGCGCGCGCCGCTCCGTCGCTAACCTCAAGAAGAGCTTCGGCTGATACCACGACGTCGAGTGCCCATAACTGTTCCCGCGTAGTTGGTTAGTGCGTACAGACCAAATGGCCAGACTCAGATCAAATACCAAGATCTCGTTAAGCATGTTAAGTATCCGCGAACACCGACCAGGGCCAGACCCACCTCTCTCCTAGGTGGTCTCAACCTGCCCTGTCGCTCTGCCATAAAGTAATAGTTGGGGGCCGTCAGGAACCCAGGCACACCTCTACCGGGATGGAGCCACCTGTCCTTTCAGCCCCCCTCATCAGAATCACTTGCGGGTACTTCTCGAGCCGACCCGACTTTAGTCACCACATGTGTCATGTATATAAAGTATATAGTATATACCCGTGATCACCTCCCGAAGTGATCACGGCCCAGTAGTATAGCATGGCAGACGGACAAGAGTGTAGGGCCACTGATGGAACACTAGCATCCTATACTAAGCAGTAGGATAGCAGGTAAGGGTAACAACTGTAGCAATAATGACAGGCTATGCAACAGAATAGGATTAACCGAAATCAGTAACATGCTACACTACTCTAATGCAAGCAGTATAGAGAAGGATAGGCGATATCTGGTGATCAAGGGGGGGGGGGCTTGCCTGGTTGCTCTGGCAAGTAGGAGGGGTCGTCAACACCGTAGTCGAACTGGGGGTCGCCGGCAGTCTCGGGGTCTACCGGAAAGAAGTAACGGAGGGGGAACACAATAAATAACAGAGCAATCAAAGCATCACAAAGCGTAGCATGGCAATACGCGGTGCTAGAGGTGACCTAACGCAGTAGTAGGTGATACCCGCGAAGTGGGGAAACATCTGGGAAAGTATTCCCGGTGTTTTGCGTTCTCGGACAAATGAACCGGAGGGGGAAAGTTACGTGTTTGCTATGCTAGGGATGTGTGGTGAACGAATGGGCTGCGTATCCGGATTCGTCTCGTCGTTCTGAGAAACTTTCATGTAGAAAGTATTTTCATCCGAGATACGGATTAAAAGATATGATTTTCAAAAGAATTTATTAATTTCTGGAATTTAATTAATTATTTAATTTAATTCGAAGCTGGATTTATGACATCAGCATGATGTCATGCTGACGTCAGCAGTCAACAGGGGTTGACTGGTCAACCTGACCAGTGGGTTCCACTGGTCATTGACACATTTTAATTAAACATATTAATTAACCTAATCAGAATTAATTAGGGGTGGGCCCCACTGTCATTGACTACTTAATTAGCTAATTAGGTTAATTAGGTAACTAATGTTTAATTAGTTGTTTAGTTTAATTAATCAAAATTAATTAATTAATTATTATTATTTATTTATATTTTTTAATTCTTTTTTTAAACGTTCTAGGGGGGGCGTGGGCCCTGGCTGTCATAGGGCCAAGGGCTTAACGGGCACTGGGCGATGGATCGGGCACGGGGCGCAGGGCGCAGCGGGCGGGGACGCTTGGACCCGGGCGATCCCGGCTGGCTTAGCCAGTGGCGAGGCCAGGCAAGGGCGTCGGCGAGGTGAACGAGGCCGGCGCGTGGCCCGGCGCCGGCGACCGTGGCCGGAGCCGGGCGGTGCGGCGGATGGCGCGGTTGGCGGAGCAAGCGCAGAACCCGGGCGAGGGTGAGCAAGCAGGGGACGTGGTGGTCGCCGGGGAGGGGAGAGGGCGCGGTGGGCGCCGGAGTACGCGACGGGCGCGCGCGGGGAGCAAGGGCGTCGAGCGGCGCGGTGTAGACAAGCACGGCGCGGGCGCGCGCGTAGGACGAGTGGCCGGAGCGGCGAGATCTGCGGTGGTGATGCGGGATAGGCGAGCGGGCGCGTCTATGGCCGTGCGGGCGCGGCGTCCGCGGCGACGGCGACCAGCGTGGTGCGGTACACGGGACAGAGAGGAGGGGAGTGGAGGCCGGCGGCTGTAGGGGATTGGCAGTGGGCTCGAGCTCGAGGGGGAGGACAGGGACGGCCGCGTCAACGGAGACGACGAGAGCGATGGAGTCCGGCGAGGAGGAGTCGAGGAGGACGACGAGAAGGCGACGATGACGGTGGGCGGCTCCGGCGAAGCAGTGGCGGGACGAGGCAGTCCGGCGTGGAGGCGGGGTCGGGGCGGCGTTCCGGGCAGCGGTGGACGGCGAAGGGAGTCGGGGCGATGGGATCGATCCCGATCCAGATCTTATCGGGAGGGGGAGAGTGGCGGCGTGGGTTAGGGTTTGGGTGTCGTGGGGGTTATGGAGGAGTGGGGGTGGGCCGGCCGGCTGATGGGTTGGCCGCCTGGTCCAGGTGGGTCGAACGGTCCAGGGGGATGGGGGTCTTTGTCTCTTATTTTTTTTGTTTATTTTCTCTTTTCTTTTATTTATTCTTTTAGTTCTTATTCGTTTTATTTTAGTTTCAAAAAAATACAAAAGTGGCACCTAAAATAGTGTTACAATTTATGCCACTGCCATAAACCGTTTAGCACTGAAATAAAATAGTTTTAAATTGTTTATTATTTTAATGCATTTGAATAACTGTTTTGTCACTATTTATCTATTATAGTGCATTTAAACGCTTTACAAAAGTGTGGTTTCTCCACCAATATTACATATGATTTATTTGTCACATTTAGAACATTTTAGCTTGGACATTTGAATTTTTTTATTGTTTGCTTGATTTTGAATTTGAATTCGAACCGGTTTCGAACTAACGCGGGTTTATCAATAGTAACCGAGGTGACATGGCATCATTAGCAGGGAATTACTGTAGTCTAATTATCCGGGCGTCACAATTCTCCTCCACTACAAGAAATCTCGTCCCGAGATTTAGGCGGGGAAGTGAGGGGGAAGGAATTTGGTTATGAAATTCTCACGAATCTTCTCGGTCTTGGTTGCTCTCCTCGCAGAGGTCGATCCATTACATTGGCGTCTTCCTTCCTCTGTTTCAGGCCATCATGATGAAGTCGTTATCCTTTCTTCGGGAACTTCATCGTACTTACAAAAAAATAAGGGGGTATTTCGGGAGAACGGGCTTCTGCAAGGTTGACTATCTGGTCGATAACATCGGGAAAGGCGGCGGAAAGTAACTCTCGAATTGAAACTTTAAGAAATTATCGGGAGCAAAGTAAGAGGGTGCAAAGTAGAAGTTTCAAGTGCATAGGCAATCGTTCGTTGCCCGATACGAAAATGTGAAAGGGGTTTAGAGAAATGGGAATAAGTATTGCGTCCGATACCAGAATAGATCACTAGGCAGGTGGCCCGTGAACTACATACAAAGTCAAGCTCTAGGAATAACTTGGGCAACAGGGTGTACAGGAGAGTCAGGTTTCGATCCTGTGAAACTGTGGGTTATGGGCCCACCATGTGGTTTAAAGTAGAAAGGGGCTGACATCTTCACGGTCACGATAGCAAGTCATGTCAGAGGGTAGCCTGTCAGTTATGTCGGCAACAACTCGATACCAAGGGCGAGGGACGAAGAGAACCATTTTCCTGCTCGTTGAACGAGGCGGACCAATAGGCAAAGTTCTCATCCATCGGTGGTTACCGGAATGTCACCAACAATAGTAACAGGGTCTTACTGACAGAGTTGTACACCGAGGTGTTTGCACAAGCAGGGAATTAATACTGCTTAGATCATAATGATCACCAGAAATGTTAAACCAACCAATGGAAAGGAAAATATGATTATCAGATTAAGCAGAACAATGGAAAGGAAAAGGTGTTTAAACACATATTTCAGGGTATATCCTTCCCAAGGACAAGCAGAGCATGATATCCATGACAGGATATAATGTAGAAAACTCTTTTAGGTACGGGAGAGAATTTTCATGACATTACCCATACGGCGGTGTTTGGATAATTGAGCAGGAAACATTTAGCATTGGGCTTCAAATGTTCCAGTTGAAAATCGGAGTACCATAGACATGCTTCGAGATAGCATTGACATGGTCAATAGGTGAAGACCAGACTTTGGAAACAAAAAGGATCCATCAGGAACAACCTATAGAATAAGTCTTACAATTTCCTCACGGAATAATGACTAACCTTTCCAAAAAGGAAACTATAACAATAGGTCCTCCGTCTAGGTGTGCTAGGCATGACATCACCTTACCGGGTCATATAAAGACCAATGTTATAACTCTTGGAAATATGTTCCAACCATCATATCTAACCGAGATTCAGTTCTGATTGGTGTTAGGATACCTCAGACTTAGGATGCCTGAGAAGAAAAGGTGCGGCACAATTTGACGAGATGACATTGTAAGATTCTCGGGAAATATACTATGGAAGCGAGTTCCGAAACAAGAGTCCATCAGTAAACCAACGAGAGGATGAGGAGGTGGCTGATGGAATCAGCGACAATTCATCGAGATCAACAAAAGATGGATTTCCACAACTATGTGAACAAGGAGATAACATTTGTTAGATCAAATGGTATAATGATGTAGGTTCGAGGAAAACATACACAATTAAACATTGGTTGAAAGGTGCACCCGAAATATGGGCTAGGTAGCACGATCAATGTTCGAATGATGATCCATTATCCAATAGTCTAAGAATGAACTGTCGACCATTAACTCCAATGCAAATAGGGTTGTTAGGAGTACAGAATCCAAGCAGCATCGTTCACTTGTTGGTATTCCGGTTAGAATCAACATTGGGACCAAGAAAGAATGGTGATGGTGAGAAGTATCACTGTACCAAGAATTCTTAAGAGGTGAAGTAATGCTCACGACATTCTTGACATCAAAGATGGTAATACTCCACGGTAGAACATAACATAAGTTGGATAGCAGGGAAATCAAGATACAACACAAAATATGAACAAGTTTGTGTTGGGGGGAGGCAAGAATGTTGTCGATGATAACACAAATCATTGAGGGCAAGGATGGTATTTCTCATCATGAACTCAATCGATTTACAGGAAGAGCTCCGAATGCCAATGATGATCACAACACATTTGTCAAGAGATTTCATGAAGATGTAATTGATTGGCGATGACATCAAGTCAAAGGAATGATGAAGCGAAAGGATATTGGAACCACAGGTATGACACTAATTCAAAATCAAGCTTGCTGCTCAAGGTGAAATGGTATTATGGGGAAGATCGACGTAAGCTTTGCTCACCGTCGAAAGTTGTGCTCCGGGAAGAAGGACCGGGTCGCACAGTTTAAAATTTAGCACGATAATGATATAGCCAATCAGGCTAGGAATGACGTGTTTGGGTACAAACTCGTAAGTAAAGAAGATTACTAAGGTTGTTGAACAGTAGAGCGGACTCGGTTCAGTTATCGGTGTCTTTGAGTGGTTCTAACAACTCAGAACCCGTTGGAAAAATGGAATCGGCAAGAATATTAGTTGATGAAGAACCCATAAGAAGTTAAGTAGTTCCTTGGCATTCTCGAGATACCAGGTGGGTAATACTCGACGACAGACCAAAGTAGAGGTTGGACGGGGGTATTGCTCTGCAGAGGACAAGTGCTTAAACTTGCACGAGAAATGGTATTTAAAGGAGAACATGGTCGGAACCACGATTGCAAAAGGATCAATACACAGATACTAGACGATATCATATCAAGGAAATAGTTATTATTACAAGAAGCTTCTATGATAGGATCTACATCGTGTCCATGGGCATGAACACAAAGTTCAAGGTCGACTCCCACTTCTCCAATGCATAACCTTTCATTCACTTCTCGCATTCGATGAAGTTGTATGGTAGAAAATTATCGGGTAAGATACCAGAAGGGTATGGCTTGTGAAAACCTTCGGGTTCATACGGTTTTTAGGGAAGGTATAGGTTCAATCCATGGGGCATCTTAGAAACATATACCTCAAACTTCAAGAGTAAAATCACCAGCTCAAAAGTAGAGTATGGTTATCAAGCAGAGGATACAAATTACCAAAGGCATTATATATCCATGGAAATGATCACAAGGTTATTGAATATGAAGGACACTGTCGGATAACAACCCAACAAGGGGTCTTGTGGTCTACAACGGAGCTGATGCGAGTATCGGTACTCTATCAGAGGAAGAAGGAACGAAAGGGCATCGGACTATAAAAACAACTGAGTAATTCAAAGCTCAAATGCAAAGGAATTATCATTTCCAAATCAAGGGATCAGAAGCCAATGGTCTGATTAAGAATGGATAAGTTGAATAGACTTAGGGGTACAATCGACGACAATTTGATTGGTCGATAACCAGTTCACGTTTCAAATGAGGTCTGAGCCGGAAGGATGAATTCTAGGCTCTGATTGAGGATTGCGAGCATTCGCATCAAATTGAATCAACGGACTCAAAATGATAATGACAAGAGATTCCAATAAGATTGCCAGACTTATGGGATTAACTATAATGCAAGCAAGCAAGAATTCCAAGAGCAAGAGGATGCTCAGGATTTTTGGAAGATCGAATGGTATCTCGAAAACTTTTGTGAAACACATGAACAACTTGGAAAGAGCGGATACTCGATAAGCGCGAGGAATTATCCGTAAGGGTATTCATGAGGCAAGAACTGTATAGCATTAAGCTCAAAGGATTCTTGGAACAATGGAGAGCGGTTCGGGGCATCTTGTATTAACAAGATCAACTTGGAATAAAATTAAGAACGACGGGTGTAAGTATTTATCCATAGATCAGTGGTAGGGAATTGCAGAAGCAACGAGCACAAAGTCTCGAGAACATCGGAGAATATTTGAGGGCCCTTGTAATAACAAGGGCAACTGCGGATGAAGGTATGAACGAAAAAAGTATGTAGTTATCCATAAAGATTTATCGGTGGTAGGGATCGCAATGGCGAAGGGCACAAGGGGCTCGGGAAAGCATCAGAGAGTGTCTTCAGAATCTTCTGGTGCAGCAGGCGATCATCTGGCCGGAAGGGGCTCTCCGGGAGAAGTATTTACGGGAACCTACAGTTAGTCTTTTTAGCAAAATCATTTAACCCGAATAGGAGAGAGTTCAGAGTCCCAGAGTAAAGGTCGAGGAATAAAAGATCCTACTACCACCCAATGGCGACGTGTGCCCGTAAGCCGCACAGCCATGTTAGTAAAAACTTTTTCAATGACTAGATTCGACTTCGGCCAAGGAGTTGGAAAGGGGGATTCCTATAGGCAGTCGGCTCTGATACCAACTTGTGACGCCCCCAATTTGACCGTACACTAATCATGCACGCAAATGTGTACGATCAAGATCAGGGACTCACGGGAACATATCACAACACAACTCTACAACATAAATAAGTCATACAAGCATCATAATACAAGCTAGGGGCCTCGAGGGCTCGAATACAAGTGCTCGATCATAGACGAGTCAGCGGAAGCAACAATATCTGAGTACAGACATAAGTTAAACAAGTCTGCCTTAAGAAGGCTAGCACAAAAGTAGCAACGATCGAAAAGGCAAGGCCTCCTGCCTGGGACCTCCTAACTACTCCTCGAAGCCGAACTCCATGTAGAATCATCCTCGGGGTCTCTAGCTCCTGGACTCCAGCATCTGGTTGCGACAATCAGGTATAGAAAGGGGAAAAGAGGGAGAAAAGCAACCGTGAGTACTCATCCAAAGTACTCGCAAGCAAGGAGCTACACTACATATGCATGGGTATATGTGTAAAGGGCCATATCGGTGGACTGAACTGCAGAATGCCAGAATAAGAGGGGGATAGCTAATCCTGTCGAAGACTATGCTTCTGGCCACCTCCATCTTGCAGCATATAGAAGAGAGTAGATGGTAAGTTCACCAAGTAGCATCGCATAGCATAATCCTATCCGGCGGTCCCCTCCTCGTCGCCCTGTTAGAGAGCGATCACCGGGTTATATCTGGCACTTGAAAGGGTGTGTTTTATTAAGTATCCAGTTCTAGTTGTCATAAGGTCAAGGTACAACTCCGAGTCGTCCTTTTACCGAGGGACACGGCTATTCGAATAGATAAACTTCCCTGCAGGGGTGCACCACATAACCCAACACGCTCGATCCCATTTGGCCGGACACACTTTTCTGGGTCATGCTCGGCCGCGGAAGATCAACACGTCGCAGCCCCGCCTAGGCTCAACAGAGAGGTCAACACGCCGGTCTAAATCCTATGCGCGCAGGGGTCTGGGCCCATCGCCCATTGCACACCTGCACGTTGCGTACGCAGCCGGAAGCAGACCTAGCCTAGCAGGCGTTCCAGTCCAATCCGGCGCGCGCCACTCCGTCGCTGACGTCAAGAAGAGCTTCGGCTGATACCACGACGTCGAGTGCCCATAACTGTTCCCGCGTAGTTGGTTAGTGTGTATAGACCAAATGGCCAGACTCAGATCAAATACCAAGATCTCGTTAAGCATGTTAAGTATCCGCGAACGCCGACCAGGGCCAGACCCACCTCTCTCCTAGGTGGTCTCAACCTGCCCTGTCGCTCCGCCATAAAGTAACAGTCGGGGGCCGTCAGGAACCCAGGCCCACCTCTACCGGGAGGGAGCCACCTGTCCTTTCAGCCCCCCTCATCAGAATCACTTGCGGGTACTTCTCGAGCCGACCCGACTTTAGTCACCACATGTGTCATGTATATAAAGTATATAGTATATACCCGTGATCACCTCCCGAAGTGATCACGGCCTAGTAGTATAGCATGGCAGACGGACAAGAGTGTAGGGCCACTGATGGAACACTAGCATCCTATACTAAGCAGTAGGATAGCAGGTAAGGGTAACAACTGTAGCAACAATGACAGGCTATGCAACAGAATAGGATTAACCGAAATCAGTCACATGCTACACTACTCTAATGCAAGCAGTATAGAGAAGAATAGGCGATATCTGGTGATCAAGGGGGGGCTTGCCTGGTTGCTCTGGCAAGTAGGAGGGGTCGTCAACACCGTAGTCGAACTGGGGGTCGCCGGCAGTCTCGGGGTCTACCGGAAAGAAGTAACGGAGGGGGAACACAATAAATAACAGAGCAATCAAAGCATCACAAAGCATAGCATGGCAATACGCGGGGCTAGAGGTGACCTTACGCAGTAGTAGGTGATACTCGCGAAGTGGGGAAACATCCGGGAAAGTATTCCCGGTGTTTTGCGTTCTCGGACAAATGAACCGGAGGGGGAAAGTTACGTGTTTGCTATGCTAGGTATGTGTGGTGAACGAATGGGCTGCGTATCCGGATTCGTCTCGTCGTTCTGAGCAACTTTCATGTAGAAAGTATTTTCATCCGAGATACGGATTAAAAGATATGATTTTCAAAAGAATTTATTAATTTCTGAAATTTAATTAATTATTTAATTTAATTCGAAACTGGGTTTATGATATCAGCATGATGTCATGCTGATGTCAGCAGTCAACAGGGGTTGAGTGGTCAACCTGACCAGTGGGTTCCACTGGTCAGTGACACATTTTAATTAAACATATTAATTAACCTAATCAGAATTAATTAGGGGTGGGCCCCACTGTCATTGACTACTTAATTAGCTAATTAGGTTAATTAGGTAACTAATGTTTAATTAGTTTTATTAGTTGTTTAGTTTAATTAATAAAAATTAATTAAGTTAATTAAGTTAATTATTTTTATTATTATTATTTATTTATATTTTTTAATTCTTTTTTTTAACGTTCTAGGGGGCGTGGGCCCTGGCTGTCATAGGGCCAAGGGCTTAACGGGCATTGGGCGATGGATCGGGCACGGGGCGCAGGGCGCAGCGGGCGGGGACGCCTGGACCCAGGCGATCCCGGCTGGCTTAGCCAGTGGCGAGGCCAGGCAAGGGCATCGGCGAGGTGAACGAGGCCGGCGCGTGGCCCGGCGCCGGCGACCGTGGCTGGAGCCGGGCGGGGCGGCGGATGGCGCGGTTGGTGGAGCAAGCGCAGAACCCGGGCGAGGGTGAGCAAGCAGGGGACGTGGTGGTTGCCGGGGAGGGGAGAGGGCGAGGTGGGCGCCGGAGTACGCGACGGGCGCGCGCGAGGAGCAAGGGCGTCGAGCGGTGCGGTGTAGACAAGCATGGCGCGGGCGCGCGCGTAGGACGAGTGGCCGGAGCGGCGAGATCCGCGGTGGTGATGCGGGATAGGCGAGCGGGCGCATCTGTGGCCATGCGGGCGCGGCGTCCGCGGCGACGGCGACCAGTGTGGTGCGGTACACGGGACAGAGAGGAGGGGAGTGGAGGCCGGGGGCCTCACCGGCGGCTGTAGGGGATTGGCAGTGGGCTCGAGCTCGAGGGGGAGGACGGGGACGGCCGCGTCAACTGAGACGATGAGGGCGATGGTGTCCGGCGAGGAGGAGTCGAGGAGGACGACGAGAAGGCGACGATGACGGTGGGCGGCTCCGGCGAAGCAGTGGCGGGACGAGGCAGTCCGGCGTGGAGGCGGGGTCGGGGCGGCGTTCCGGGCAGCGGTGGACGGCGAAGGGAGTCGGGGCGATGGGATCGATCCCGATCCAGATCGGATTGGGAGGGGGGAGTGGCGACATGGGTTAGGGTTTGGGTGTCGTGGGGGTTATGGAGGAGTGGGGTGGGCCGGCCGGCTGATGGGTTGGCCGCCTGGTCCAGGTGGGTCGAACGGTCCAGGGGGATGGGGGTCTTTGTAGCTTATTTTTTTGTTTATTTTCTCTTTTCTTTTATTTATTCTTTTAGTTCTTGTTCATTTTATTTTAGTTTCAAAAAAATACAAAAGTGGCACCTAAAATAGTGTTACAATTTATGCCACTGCCATAAACCGTTTAGCACTGAAATAAAATAGTTTTAAATTGTTTATTATTTTAACGCATTTGAATAACTGTTTTGTCACTGTTTATCTATTATAGTGCATTTAAACGCTTTACAAAAGTGTGGTTTCTCCACCAATATTACATATGATTTATTTGTCACATTTAGAACATTTTAGCTTGGGCATTTGAATTTTTTTATTGTTTGCTTGATTTTGAATTTGAATTCGAACCGGTTTCGAACTAACGCGGGTTTATCAATAGTAACCGAGGTGACATGGCATCATTAGCAGGGAATTACTGTAGTCTAATTATCCGGGCGTCACACCTACCTCGTGGCCGCCTCGTTGCTTCCTTGACGTCCACTCCAAGTCTCCTGGATTGCGTTTGTTCCAAAAATGATGCTCGCGAAGGTTTCATTCCGTTTGGATTCCGTTTGATATTCCTTTTCTGCGAAACACTGAAATAGGAAAAAAACAACAATGTGCACTGGGCCTTCGGTTGATAGGTTAGTCCCAAAAATAATATAAAAGTGCATAATAAAGCCCATTAAACATCCAAAACAGATAATATAATAGCATGGAACAATCAAAAATTAGAGATACGTTGGAGACGTATTAAGCATCCCCAAGCTTAATTCCTGCTCGTCCTCGAGTAGGTAAATGATAAAAACAGAATTTTTGATGTGGAATGCTACCTAACATAATTTTCAAAGTAATTCTCTTTATTGTGGCATGAATGTTCAGATCTGAAAGATTCAAGATAAAAGTTTAATATTGACATAAAAATAATAATACTTCAAGCATACTAACAAAGCAATTATGTCTTCTCAAAATAACATGGCCAAAGAAAGCTTATCCCTACAAAATCATATAGTTTGGCTATGCTTCATTTTCATCACACAAAAATGCTCTCATCATGCACAACTCTGAAGACAAGCCAAGAAATTGTTTCATACTTTAGTAATCTCAAACTTTTTTCAACTTTCACGCAATACATGAGCGTGAGCCATGGACATAGCACTATGGGTGGAATAGAATATAATGATGGGGGTTGTGTGGAGAAGACAAAAAAGGAGAAAGTCTCATATTAACGTGGCTAATCAACGGGCTAGGGAGATGTCCATCAATTGATGTCAATGACAGGAGTAGGGATTGCCATGCAACGGATGCACTAGAGCTATAAATGTATGAAAGCTCAACAAAAGAAACTAAGTGGGTGTGCATCCAACTTGCTTGCTCACGAAGACCTAGGGCATTTGAGGAAGCCCATTGTTGGAATATACAAGCCAAGTTCTATACAGAAAAATTCCCACTAGTATATGAAAGTGACAAAGTAAGAGACTCTCTATCATAAAGATCATGGTGCTACTTTGAAGCACAAGTGTGGAAAAAAAGGATAGTAGCATTGTCCCTTTTATTTATTTTCTCTCTTTTTTTGGGCTTTATTTATTTATTTGGCCTTTCTCTTTTTTTTCTCTTTTTTTATTTGGGACAATGCTCTATTAATGATGATCATCACACTTCTATTTATTCACAACTCAATGATTAAAACTCGATACTAGAACAAAATATGACTCTATATGAGTGCCTCCGGGATGGGCAATGAATCAAGAGTGACATGTATGATAAATTATGCATGGTGGCTTTGCCACAAATATGATGTCAACTACATGATCATGCAAGGCAATATGACAATGATGAAGCGTGTCATAATAAATGAAACGGTGGAAAGTTGCATGGCAATATATCTCGGAATGGCTATGGAAATGCCATAATAGGTAGGTATGGTGGCTGTTTTGAGGAAGATATAAGGAGGTTTATGTGTGATAGAGCATATCATATCATGGGGGTTGGATGCACCGGCGAAGTTTGCACCAACTCTCAAGGTGAGAAAGGGCAAAGCACGGTACCGAAGAGGCTACTAATGATGGAAAGGTGAGAGTGCGTATAATCCATGGACTCAACATTAGTCATAAAGAACTCAGATACTTATTGAAAAAAATCTACAAGTCATCGAAAACCAAGCATTACGTGCATGCTCCTAGGGGGATAGATTGGTAGGAAAAGACCATCGCTCGTAAGGATGACAATCAAAGAACACCTCATGTTTCAAATTTGTCACACAACAGTTACCATACGTGCATGCTACATGACTTGCAAACTTCAACACAAGTATTTCTCAAATTCACAACTACTCAACTAGCACGACTCTAATATCACCATCTTCATATCTCAAAACAATCATCAAGTATCAAACTTCTCATAGTATTCAATGCACTTTTTATGAAAGTTTTTATTATACCCATCTTGGATGCCTATCATATTAGGACTAAATTTATAGCCAAAGAAAATTACCATGCTGTTCTAAAAGACTCTCAAAATAATATAAGTGAAGCATGAGATATCAATAATTTCTATAAAATAAAACCACCATCGTGCTCTAAAAGATATAAGTGAAGCACTAGAGCGAAATTATCTAGCTCAAGAGATACAAGTGAAGCACATAGAGTATTCTAATAAATTCCGATTTATGTGTTTCTCTCCAAAAGGTGTGTACAAAAAGGATGATTGTGGTAAACTAACAAGCAAAGACTCAAATCATACAAGACGCTCCAAGCAAAACACATATCATGTGGTGAATAAAAATATAGCCTCAAGTAAAGTTACCGATGGACGAAGACGAAAGAGGGGATGCCTTCCGGGGCATCCCCAAGCTTAGGCTTTTGGTTGTCCTTGAATTTTACCTTGGGGTGCCTTGGGAATCCCCAAGCTTAGGCTCTTGCCACTCCTTATTCCAAAATCCATCAAATCTTTACCCAAAACTTGAAAACTTCACAACACAAAACTCAACAGAAAATCTCATGAGCTCCGTTAGTATAAGAAAACAAATCACCACTTTAAGGTACTGTAATGAACTCATTCTTTATTTATATTGGTGTTAAACCTACTGTATTCCAACTTCTCTATGGTTCATACCCCTAATACTAGCCATAGATTCATCAAAATAAGCAAACAACACACGAAAAATAGAATCTGTCAAAAACAGAACAGTCTGTACTAATCTGTATCAAACGTATACTTCTGTAACTCCAGAAATTCTGAAATAAATTGGTGGACGTGAGGAATTTTTCTATTAATCATCTGAAAAAATAATCAACCTAAAAGCACTCTCCAGTAAAAAATGGCAGTTAATCTCGTGAGCGCTAAAGTTTCTGTTTTTTTACAGCAAGATCATAAAGACTTCACCCAAGTCTTCCCAAAGGTTCTACTTGGCACAAACACTAATTTAAAACATAAAACCACATCTAAAAAGAAACGAGATGAATTATTTATTACTAAACATAAACAAAAAGCAAGAAACAAAAATAAAATTGGTTGCCTCCCAACAAGCGCTATCGTTTAACGCCCCTAGCTAGACATAAAAGCAAGAATAGATCTAGGTATTACCATCTTTGGTATGCAATCCATCAGTGGCTCTCATAATAGATTCATAAGGTAATTTAATTTTATTCTTAGGAAAGTGTTCCATGCCTTTCCTTAATGTAAATTAATCTAATATTTCCTTCTTTCATATCAATAATTGCACCAATCGTTCATAGGAAAGGTCTACCAAGAATAATAGGACATGTAGGATTGCAATCTATATCAAGAACAATGAAATCTACGGGCACATAATTCCTATTTGCAACAATAAGAACATCATTAATCCTTCCCATAGTTTTCTTAATGGTTGAATTCGCAAGATGCAAATTTAAAGAACAATCATCAAATTCACGGAAACCTAACACACCACACAAAGTTTTTGGAATCATGGAAACACTAGCACCCAAATCACATAAAGCATAGCATTCATGATATTTAATTTTAATTTTAATAGTAGGTTCCCACTCATCATAAAGTTCTCTAGGGATAGAAACTTCTAATTCAAGCTTTTCTTCATAGGATTGCATTAAAGCATCAATGATGTGTTTAGTAAAAGCTTTATTTTGATCATAAGCATGAGGAGAATTTAACACGGATTGCAAAAAGGAAATACAATCTATCAAAGAACAATTATCATAATTAAATTCCTTGAAATCCAAAATAGTGGGTTCATTGCTATGTAAAGTTTTGACCTCTTCAATCCCACTTTTACCAATTTTTGCATCAAGATCTAGAAACTCCGAATCATTGGGACGCCTTTTAACTAAAGTTGGCTCATCTCCAGTCCCATATTTATCAAGATTCATATTGGAAAACAAAGATTTAATAGGAGACACATCAATCACTTTTAGATCTTCACCACTATTATCTTGAAAACTAGAAGAACACGCTTTTACAAAGCAATCTTTTTTAGCACGCATCCTAGCGGTTCTTTCTTTGCACTCATCAATGGAAATTCTCATAGATTTGAGAGACTCATTGATATCATGCTTAGGTGGAATAGATATAAGTTTAAAAGAATCAACATCAAGAGAAATTCTATCCATGTTCCTAGCCAACTCATCAATCTTAGGCAATTTTTCTTCAAGCAAGGCATTGAAATTCTTTTGCGAAATCATAAATTCTTTAACACTAGTCTCAAAATCAGAGGGCATCTTATTAAAATTTCCATAAGAGTTATTGTAGGAATTACCATAATTGTTAGAGGAATTACTAGGGAACGACCTAGAATTAAAGTTTCCTCTATACGCGTTGTTACCAAAATTGTTCCTACCAACAAAATTCACATCCATAGATTCATTATTATTCTCAATCAAAGTAGACAAAGGCATATCATTAGGATCAGAAGAAACACTCTTATTAGCAAACAATTTCATAAGTTCATCCATCTTTCCACTCCAAACATTAATCTCTTCTATCGCATGAACCTTTTTACTAGTAGATCTTTCGGTGTGCCATTGATAATAATTAACCACAATATTATCTAGGAGTTTAGTAGCTTCTCCTAAAGTGATTTCCATAAAAGTGCCTCCCACGGCCGAATCTAAAAGATTTCTAGAAGCAAAATTCAATCCGGCATAATTTTTTTGTATAATCATCCATAAATTCAAACCATGTGTAGGGCAATTACGTATCATTAATTTCATCCTCTCCCAAGATTGTGCAACATGCTCATGATCAAGTTGCTTAAAATTCATAATATCATTTCTAAGAGAGATGATCTTAGCGGGAAGAAAGTACTGAGAGATAAAAGCATCTTTGCACTTATTCCATGAATCAATACTATTTTTAGGCAAAGAAGAGAACCAAGTTTTAGCCCGATCTCTAAGTGAAAACGGAAATAACTTCAATTTAACAATATCATTATCCACATCTTTCTTCTTTTGCATATCGCACAAATCAACAAAGTTGTTTTGATGGGTAGCGGCATCTTCACTAGGAGGGCCAGAAAACTGATCTTTCATAACAAGATTTAGCAAAGCAGCATTAATTTCACAAGATTCAACATCGGTAATAGGTGCAATCGGAGTGCTAATAAAATCATTATTGTTGGTATTGGAAAATTCACACAACTTAGTATTATCTTGAGCCATCGTGACAAACAATCAATCCAACACACAAACACAGAAGGAGCAAGCGAAAAGAGACGGACGGAAAAGAGAGGGCGAATAAAACGGCAAGGGTGAAGTGGGGGAGAGGAAAACGAGAGGCAAATGGCAAATAATGTAATGCAATGGAGAAGAGTTTGTGATGGGTACTTGGTATGTCTTGACTTGTGCGTAGATCTCCACGGCAACGGCGCCAGAAATCGCACGTTGGCGGGAGATCAAATCTTGACTTGACTTGGTGTAAGCCTCCCCAGCAACGGTGCCAGAAATCCTTCTTGCTACCTCTTGAGCATGCGTTGGTTTTCCCTTGAAGAGGAAAGGGTGATGCAGCAAAGTAGCGTAAGTATTTCCCTCCGTTTTTGAGAACCAAGGTATCAATCCAGTAGGAGACTACACACAAATCCCTCATACCTGCACAAACAATCAAGAACCTTGCAACCAACGCGATAAAGGGGTTTTCAATCCCTTCACGGCCACTTGCAAAAGTGAGATCTGATAAAGATAATAAGATAAATATTTTTGGTATTTTTGTTGCATAGATTGGAAAGTAAAGATTGCAAAAATAAACAGTGACAGAAATAGCAAATTGGCGGGAGATTAATATGATGGAAAATAGACCCCAGGGCCATAGGTTTCACTAGTGGCTTCTCTCAAGATAGCATAATCTACGGTGGGTGAACAAATTACCATCGAGAAATTGATAGAAAAGCGCATAGTTATGAGAATATCTAGGCATGATCATGTATATAGGCATCACGTCCGTGACAAGTAGACCGAAACGATTCTGCATCTACTACTATTACTCCACACATCGACCGCTATCCAGCATGCATCTAGAGTATTAAGTTCATAAGAACAGAGTAACGCATTAGGCAAGATGACATGATGTAGAGGGATAAACTCAAGCAATATGATATAAACCCCATCTTTTTATCCTCGATGGCAACAATACAATACATGCCTTGCTGCCCCTGCTGTCACTGGGAAAGGACACCGCAAGATTGAATCCAAAGCTAAGCACTTCTCCCACTACAAGAAAGATCAATCTAGTAGGCCAAACCAAACTGATAATTCGAAGAGACTTGCAAAGATATTAAATCATGCATATAAGAATTCAGAGAAGAATCAAATATTGTTCATAGATAATTTTGATCATAAACCCACAATTCATCGGATCTCGACAAACACACCGCAAAAAGAATTACATCGAATAGATCTCCAAGAGAATCGATGAGAACTTTGTATTGAGATCCAAAGAGAGAGAAGAAGCCATCTAGCTAATAAGTATGGACCCGAAGGTCTGTGGTAAACTACTCACGCATCATCGGAGAGGCTATGGTGTTGATGTAGAAGCCCTCCATGATCGATTCCCCCTCCGGCGGAGCACCGGAAAAGGCCCCAAGATGGGATCTTACGGGTACAGAAGGTTGCGGCGGTGGAAATAGGGTTTCGTGGTGCTCTCGGATGTTTTCAGGGTATATGAGTATATATAGGCGAAAGAAGTAGGTCGGTGGAGCCATGAGGGGCCCATGAGGTTGGGGGCGTGCCTACCCCCCTGGGCGCGCCCTCCTACCTCGTGTCCGCCTCGTTGCTTCCTTGACGTCCACTCCAAGTCTCCTGGATTGCGTTTGTTCCAAAAATGATCCTCGCGAAGGTTTCATTCCGTTTGGATTCCGTTTGATATTCCTTTTTGCGAAAAACTGAAATAGGCAAAAAAACAGCAATTTGCACTGGGCCTTCGATTAATAGGTTAGTCCCAAAAATAATATAAAAGTGCATAATAAAGCCCATTAAACATCCAAAATAGATAATATAATAGCATGGAACAATAAAAAAATTTAGATACGTTGGAGACGTATAAATGTCCGTGTGCTATGTTATGAATGCATCCCCCGTAGTCTAGTATATAGTGGTGGCGTGTGAGTGCCATTGAATATTTGTAATATATGTGTGGATCTGAACCTGCTTAGGTGTGACAACAGCTACATTTATGTTCACTACTATTATGTGTTTGTGGTTGGGAGTACCAGTTGGGTGTTTGAATGCGTCTATGATGCCTGAAACATGGGAAATATAGTTGATCTGGCACGGTTAGTGAAAGTAATCATTCCGTTTTTGTTTTTTGGGTTTTTTGCATTGCTAATTGTATCGGTTAGCATGGTAGTTCATAAGCAACCGTTCTCTCATGTTTTTGCACGTGATTGTTTCAACTAGTTTGTTCATAGTATGTATACAATACAATATGTGTGGAAAAAATGCGTGGTCTGAAAACGGAAATCTACGCGATGGCAGATTCGGTAGAAATTACATGGCAGATTCGATGGAAGCTCCATGGCAGATTTAGTAGCACATACGTGGCAATTCTAGTCATTCATACATGGCATTTTCTTCAAATTCTGATGTCCAGCAACAGTCATTCTCCCATTTTTTAAAATCTTGACCATCTATATTACAAAAATGTCACCAACACCAAAGTTACAATCCTCCACAGTTGCTTACGGATTGCCCATCCCTTTCTTTGTTTTCTTGTGCTTTTCTTGAATTTCCAACCCCAATTTGTATCTCACCTCTTTTGGACGCCCTTTTGTGATGGAACGGGGCGGGTTCCTGACCTGGGTTTGCGTGCTTGCTGTTCTAGATCCTACCTCCGAGTTTTCAGATGATGGACCCATGGACGAAGGCACACTTGAGGTGTGGGGGAACCTGTGTAGGTCTTCTTCAGCCTTCCTCTTTTTGATCTCATCAAGCTCTCTTTTCTGGGCCTTCCCGTGTTTTTCTGCCACCCTCGCTGTCTCATCACTCTTGCATGCTTCATCTATTAGTTCAGCATAGTTCTTGGTCAACACAACGTGCCTCACGGCGTCCATGGTTGCCTCTGGTCTCTCATCATGCACAACCAAAACTGCATTTTTTGTTTGTGGCCCCAACGCATCGTCAGCGTCCCAAGTCCATTGCCGCCATGGCGGGGCAATCGCGTTACCGCGTGCATGTCCATTACTTTCAGTATGTGACAACACACAATCCCGTCCCGTTCTAATTTGCAGCATTGGCAGCAGTATTCGCCTTTGTTTATCGAGGCCTTCACAAAGTAGTTCCTTCCCTTGTCCGGGTCTTCAGGTTCGGAATCGGACATGCCCAAGAGAGAACACACCTTGAACGTATGTTCGTCCACCTGGTAAGCTGTGTACATGCTGGCACCCTTTATTTCTTCCTGGAATCTGCATGTTTTTGTGCTTTGCTAAACTCTTATATGATGTTTGTAGCACCTTATGTTGAGGTAGGTCGTAACATAGCAAACGTATCTAAAATCAATGATGGCATGGAAATCCTTATTTTTTCCCACATTTTTCTTGGGTTGTTTGTTTCCACAGGGCAACTGCATGATATTTGACATGGCAACTGCATAACATTTAACATGGCAAATGCAGTTTATTTAACATGGCAAATGCAGTTCATAAAACATGGCAAATGCAGTTTTGTCTCACATGGCAACTACATATCATTTCACATGGCAACTACAGTTCATTACACATGGCAACTACAGTTCAACACACATGGCAACTGTAGTTGATTTCACATGGCAACTACAGATCATGCTTATAATGTACTCAGTGGCTATTTTCAATAGATTAGCATGTCAAAAAGTTGGCAACTGCATTGCATTCTATATGGGACCTACTATCTTCATGCTTGTGCAAATAAGACGGTAAGATAATCCACTTACTTGTTAAAAATATTGTTGGTATATATCTTGCTCATCTGCCTCTCCATCGGTAAATATGTTACAAATTTAGGCTACTTGAGCATGGTGTTTGCTTCTTGCTGTAGCTCAGATCCCAGTATTTTCTGTTGCAAAGTTGTGTATTGCTTGGCAAACTGCAGCAATGAGTTGCCAGGGCTCACATACCGCTTCAAAACAGCATTGAACCCCTCGCTACACTGAGTAGTCTACAGAAATGGGAAGAAACACTACATGAAGTAGGCCGGCACCCAGTACATTCGCTTCTCCCACATGCTAGTAAGTGTCTCGTTGTCTTGGACCTGGTATGTTTCAATCATAGCCGTCCAGCTCCATTGAAACTCCTCCACCGTCAAGCTGTGGTCCACGCACAACTCGAATGCCTTGTGTAGCTCTGGACGGTCAGCAAAGAATGGTCCTAGCGTCTCCTCAGCCTTCTTAATAATATGCCACCTGCAGTGCTTGTGCACTGCCAACGGAAAGACCTCCTCTATGCCTGCACGCATGCTAAAATCCTGGTCTGTTATTATGTTCATCGGAGCAAGTTCACCCATGCACTCGAAGAAGGTTTTGGACAGCCAAGTGTAACCATCCGTATCTTCATTCCGAATGAGTCCGCAACCAAACTGCAATGACTGATTGTGGTTATTTATTCCTATGAATGGAGCACAGGGTATCTTGTACATATTAGTGAGATATGTCGCGTCGAACAAAATGCAATCATGGAAATGTTTGTAGGCTCTTCTTGTAGCACCATCCACCCAATACATGTTTCTGACACGGTCCTTATCGTCCAATCTTATCCTATAGAAGAAATCAGTATCTGCTTTTGCTTTCTCTTCGAAGTAGGCTATTGTGTCTTCTATGTCACAACCCGCTCTCTCTACGGTACTTTGCCTTTAGGTTTGTGACGTCTGCTGGTATGTAGGGCATGCTACCCAGTCTACCATCTCCACTGTGGATCAGGGATAGTATTTGGACCATTCTTGATGGACCAATGTTACAATCATGTAGCAATTTTACGAATTTCTTATCGAGGGGGCTGAATCCTCTATGGGCACTCAGAAATTTTACCAGGTCAAACTTCTTTATGAGTTCGTGGTTGTGTTCATCGAAATATTCGGTGACCACCCACCGTGCTCCATCTGCATTTAGCTTACACCGGACAGGGCATTCTGTCTTAACAATGATACCTCTCTTTCGTTCCGGCACGACAGCCGCAACACCTTTACCCTTCTTGTTCCTTTGTGCCTTGTAGCACCTTATCTCACCTCTGCTGTACTTGTTAGTTTTTTATTTTCCTATGGTATTCGGTGTTCACCGCAAACCCATGGAACATTGCATATCTCTGGTAGAATTCCTTGGCATCTTCAAACAAACCAAATCTCTGCCCAACATATGGTGGTTGAGGTATCATGATTTCTGATTGCCCATCTTCTTCATCCCCTTGTGCTTCATCATCAGTTTCATCATTCACTTCAGTATTGGCGGTTGTTTCATATGCTTGAGTGTTGCTTGTGCTGGTGTGCAAAGGTGTGCTTGTCGTCATTGCTGGAACGATTGCCAGTTCCGACACTGATTCTGCATTGTTTGTGGCAGCATTGTTGACTTGCTGGTGGAACGTTCCTTCCGTGTGCTCAGAGGTTCCCGCAGTAGATGTCCCCGCGTCGCTGTTGATTGTAGTTGAAGGTCCTGCAAAAAAAAACAGGTACGTGTGTAAGCATTGCTTGAATGGTAGGTTTATCGTAATGGAATATAGCAACTGCATCTGATTTGGCATGATATCATTCATACAGCAAGCCATGGCATCTGGCCATGCATGGCAACTGCAGGTTTTCAGCCATGGCAGCTACAGTTCAACAAACATGGCAGCTACTGTTGCCAAGACATGGCAACCGGCATCTTTAACATAAAAACTTGCATTCTAGGTACGAGCCCACTAGGAAAAATGGAGTTAATCATGAATGTTGTACACACGCAGACAGTAATTGACAAATCCTGAAGACAATACATGACTATTTGCACATGTCCACTTGGTAGCATTTTTGTTGTTTGCCGCCACCACCGTGACAAATCCACTTTCCCCCATGCTTTTCCACAAAAGCAAATGCACTATTGTTTTTTGGTTCACATATTTTTACCTTGTTGTGCCGCATGTGCTAATCGAAGCTGGTCTGCCATTCCAATTTGTTGTGCTCTATCTGCAATAGTGATGGCCTGCAACGGTGAAGCTTGCCACGATACGTTTGCCGATGTGGTGTGACGCCCCCGATTTGAACGTACACTAATCATGCACGCAAATGTGTACGATCAAGATCAGGGACTCACGGGAAGATATCACAACACAACTCCAAAACATAAATAAGTCATACAAGCATCATAATACAAGCCAGGGGCCTCGAGGGCTCGAATACAAGTGCTCGATCATAGACGAGTCAGCGGAAGCAACAATATCTGAGTACAGACATAAGTTAAACAAGTATGCCTTAAGAAGGCTAGCACAAACTGGGATATAGATCGAACGAGGCGCAGGCCTCCTGCCTGGGATCCTCCTAACTACTCCTGGTCGTTGTCAGCGGCCTGCACGTAGTAGTAGGCACCTCCAGTGTCGTAGGAGTCATCGTCGACGGTGGCGTCTGGCTCTTGGGCTCCAGCATCTGGTTGCGACAACCAGGTAGAAAGAAAAGGGGGAAAAGAGGGAGAGAAGCAACCGTGAGTACTCATCCAAAGTACTCGCAAGCAAGGAGCTACACTACATATGCATGGGTATATGTGTAAAGGGCATATCAGTGGACTGAACTGCAGAATGCCAGAATAAGAGGGGGATAGCTAATCCTGTCGAAGACTACGCTGCTGGCCATCTCCATCTTGCAGCATGTAGAAGAGAGTAGATTGAAGTCCTCCAAGTAGCATCGCATAGCATAATCCTACCCGGCGATCCCCTCCTCGTCGCCCTGTTAGAGAGCGATCACCGGGTTGTATCTGGCACTTGGAAGGGTGTATTTTATTCAGTATCCGGTTATAGTTGTCATCAGGTCAAGGTACAACTCCGGGTCGTCCTTTTACCGAGGGACACGGCTATTCGAATAGATAAACTTCCCTGCAGGGGTGCACCACATAACCCAACACGCTCGATCCCATTTGGCCGGACACACTTTTCTGGGTCATGCCCGGCCTCGGAAGATCAACACGTCGCAGCCCCCCTAAGCACAACAGAGAGGTCAGCACGCCGGTCTAAATCCTATGCGCGCAGGGGTCCGGGCCCATCGCCCATTGCACACCTGCACGTTGCGTACGCGGCCGGAAGCAGACCTAGCCTAGTGGCGTTCCAGTCCAATCCGGCGCGCGCCACTCAGTCGCTGACGTCACGAAGGCTTCGGCTGATACCACGACACCGGGATACCCATAACTACTCCCGCGTAGATGGTTAGTGCGTATAGACCAAATGGCCAGACTCAGATCAAATACCAAGAACTCGTTAAGCATGTTATGTCGAGTAACCGTGGACGCCGTCCAGGGCCAGGCCCACCTCTCACCTAGGCGGTCTCAACCTGCCCTGTCGCTCCGCCACAAAGATCCACTTGCGGGTACTCCTACGAGCCGACCCGACTTTAGTCACCACATGTGTCATGTATAGAGTATATAAGTATATACCCGTGATCACCGCCCAAGTGATCACGGCCCGATAGTATAGCACAGCAGACGGACAAGAATGTAGGGCCACTGATGGAAAACTAGCATCCTATACTAAGCATGTAGGATTGCAGGTAAAGGTAGCAACAGTAGAAGCAAGGGAAGGCTATGCATCAGTATAGGATTAACGGAAAGCAGTAACATGCTACACTACTCTAATGCAAGCAGTATAGAGAATAATAGGCGATATCTGGTGATCAAGGGGGGGGGGCTTGCCTGGTTGCTCTGGCAAGTAGGAGGGGTCGTCAACTCCGTAGTCGAACTGGGCAGCAGCAGTGTCGGTCTCGTAGTCTACCGGAGAGAAGAGGGGGGAGAAACAGTAAATACAATGCAAACATAAGCATGACGATGCGTGACATGACAATGAGCGGTGCTAGGTGTGTCCTAACGCGGCAGTAGGTGGTACCGGCGAAGGGGGGGAACATCCGGGAAAGTATTCCCGATGTTTCGCATTTTCGGACAGACGGACCGGAGGGGGAAAGTTCTATGTTCGCTATGCTAGGAACGTGTGGCTGAGAAACAAACTGCGTATTCGGATTCGTCTCGTCGTTCTGAGCAACTTTCATGTACAAAGTTTTTCCCTCCGAGTTACGGTTTATTTTACATGAATTTTAAAAGATTTAAATTAATTTTAGCATTTATTTAATTTATTTAATACAACATTATCCAGAACAGTGCATGCTGACGTCATCACGTCAGCAGTCAACAGGGGTGTTAACTAGTCAACTGACGTGTGGGTCCAGTGGGACCCACCTGTCATACCCTGTTTAGGTTAATTAGTTTTTAGTTAAACTAATTACTGTTTAATTAAATTAACTAATTAATTAGATTAATTTTAACATGACTAATTAACTTAATTAATTTAGTTAATTAATTAATTAAATTTATTTTTATTATATATTTTTTTATTTATATTTTTTTGTTCTGGGCGCGGGGGCCCACCTGTCTGTGGCCCATAGGGGTTTCGGGCCCAGTGGCAGTGGCTCAGGGGCGCGGGGCCCCACCTGGCAGTGGCTCAGGGGCCACAGGCGGGCGCGGGCGCGGCGCGCGTGTGCGGCGCGGGCGAGGCCAGTGGCCAGCACAGCCTGCCGGCGGCGGGCACGGCCGCGCGTGGAGGGGGAGGGGCCATGGCCGAGCCAGACGGGCGCGAGCGCGTGCGCGCGCGTAGAGGGAAAGCGGGGGGAGCGAAGGGGGCGTGGGGTGAGCAGGGGGTGGCCACGCGCGAGGCGCGAATGGCGCGGGTGGGCGTCGAGCGCGGGAAGGACGGCGAGGCCGGGGTGGACGAGGGAGTAGCGGGACAACGCGGCGACGGGCGTGCACGCGGGCGCAGGCGTGCGGTGGTCGCGGCGACGAGCGACAGAGCGAGGCGAGGCTCGGGCGCGCGCGCGGGGGCAGGGCGGGGGGCGCGGCCCCGAGCGGCGAGCAGGGGAGGGGACGAGCACGGGGCGAGGGAGAGAGAGGAGGGGCGCGGCTCACGGTGGCCGTAGGGTCAGGGGCAGCGGGGGTCGGGGTGGTGGTCGAGGACGACGGCGACGAGGAGAAGCAGGCCGGCGGGGACGCGCTCCGTCGAGGTCCAGGCGTCGGCGGTCATCGCGGGGCGCGGTGGTCTCCTCCTTGATCCCGATCCAAATCGGGGGAGAGGGGGGAGATATTTCATGGGGGGGAGTGTCGGTGGGGGTGGAGTACTGGGGGGAGTGGGGGAGGTTATGGTGGCGGGGTGGGCCGGCCTAGGTGGTGGCCTGGTGGGCCGAGGCCGTTCGGCCAAGTTGGGCCACGGCCCAGTGGGGGAGGGCTCCTTTTCCTTTTTTTTTGTTAGCTTTCTTTTCTTTTTATTTATTTTCTTTTCTGTTTTACATCATTTTAAAATATTTAGGCATTTTATAAAAATGTGTTTACTACACCATATTTACTTATGCAAAATATGGCACCTCCCGAACATTTTTGTTGTAAATTTTGAATAACTTTTATTGTTGACATTAATTTGAATTTGAATTTTGAAACGGTTTGACCTAACGGTAGCTTAGCAACAGTAACTGTGGTGACGTGGCACCATTAGCGTGGGATTACTGTAGCTTGATTATCCGGGCGTTACAAAACTCCTCCACTACAAGAAATCTCGTCCCGAGATTTAGGAGGTAGAAGGAAACAGTGTGGGGTATTCAACACGCAGGCGATCCTCGCGTTCCCAAGTGGCTTCATCTTCAGAATGGTGCGACCACTGGACTTTGAGAAACTTGATCGCCTTCTGACGTGTGCGACGTTCTGCTTGGTCGAGAATGCGGACCGGATGCTCCTTATAGGAGAGGTCCTGCTGCAATTCGAGCACTTCATGATCCACTGCTCGGATTGGGTCCTTGAAGCAATGGCGGAGCTGTGACACATGGAAAACATCGTGAACCTGAGAAAGGTTCGGCGGAAGCTCCAGTTGGTATGCCACTTTTCCATGTCTTTCAAGAATAGTGAATGGGCCAATATATCGAGGAGCTAGTTTTCCCTTGATTCCGAAGCGGTGAGCACCCTTCATTGGTGTGACTCGAAGATAAGCCTTTTCGCCAGGTTGATAGACCATGTCTTTATGATGACGGTCATACTGACTTTTCTGACGTGACTGAGCAGTCTTGAGATTCTCACGAATAATGCGGACTTGTTCTTCGGCATGTTGGATAATATCCGGACCGAAGAGTGGACGTTCCCCAGTTTCTGACCAGTTCAGAGGGGTTCGGCACCTTCGTCCATATAACACTTCGAAGGGGGCCATCTTCAGACTAGCTTGATAGCTATTATTATAAGAGAACTCAGCATACGGGAGAGATTCCTCCCATTTCTTGCCGAAGGAAATAACACAAGCTCGAAGCATGTCTTCGAGAACTTGGTTGACGCGTTCAACTTGCCCTTGCGACTGAGGATGAAACGCAGTACTGAATGACAGATGAGTTCCCATAGCTTCTTGGAAACTTGCCCAGAATCTTGAAGTGAATAAGCTGCCACGGTCTGAGCTGATAACCAATGGAATACCATGGAGTGAAACAATCCTGGACATATAGAGCGTTGCCAGCTGACTAGCAGTGATTGTTTCTTTGACCGCCAAGAAATGTGCAACTTTGGAAAGCCGGTCAATGACGACAAGAATAGCATCATTACCTTTCTGTGATTTGGAAAATCCAGTGACGAAGTCCATCTCAACATGGTCCCATTTCCATTCAGGAATAGAGATAGGTTGCAGAGTTCCAGCAGGCCTTTGATGTTCTGCTTTGATACGACGGCAAACGTCACACTCAGCAACATAACGAGCAATGTCTTGCTTCATATTAGGCCACCAGAATATCTGACGGATGTCTTGGTATATCTTTGTACTACCAGGATGGATACACAGGGGCGTATCATGAGCTTCTTTCATAACTTCCTGTGTCATATCCAGGTTTTTCTCTGCACATGGCACCACTAGGCGGCCCTTGAAGTATAAAGTGCCATCTTCAGCAATAGTGAAGAATGAGGGCTTTCCTTCTGCGAGGTAGCGCTTAATCTTGTGGGCTTCAGAGTCATATCCCTGTATTCTCTTGATGGAGTCCAAGAGATCTGGTTCAACGGCCAGGGTATTGAGGGAACCCTGGGAAACAACACAGAGGTTCATCTTGCGAAACTCCTTAGGAGGGGGAGCGAGTGCACCCGGAGGAACAATATGGAGGTTCAGCTTCCTGAATTCTTCAACAAGCGAAGGCTGAACTTTGTGAACCTGGAGGTGGTTGCAGTAAGACTTGCGGCTCAAGGCATCAACCATTACATTAGCCTTGCCTGGCGTATAGGAAATACCCAAGTCAAAGTCTACAACAAGCTCCATCTATCTCTGCTGACGGAGGTTCAGGTCTGGCTGAGTAAACAGATACTTCAGACTTTGGTGGTCAGTGAAGATCTCGCAACGATTACCGAGAAGGTAATGTCGCCACTGCTTCAGCTCATGTATGACAACAGCAAGTTCGAGGTCGTGAACTGGGTAGTTCCCTTCGTGAGGGCGCAATTGCCGAGAGGCATAGGCAATCACTTTGCGGTCTTGCATTAGGACACAGCCTAATCCTTGACGGGAAGCGTCGCAGTAAATGACAAAGTCCTTCTTAGTATTAGGTGGAGCTAGAACTAGGGCAGAAGTCAACTTGTCTTTGAGTGCCTGGAAACTTTCCTGACATTTGTCTGTCCATTGGAACTTGACGCCCTTATGCAACAGGTTAGTCAGAGGCCTGGCGATCTTGGAGAAGTTCTCGACGAATCGACGGCAATAGCTGGCGAGACCGAGAAAACTTCTGACTTGCTTAACGTTCTTGGGAGGAGTCCAATCAAGGATAGCCTGGACTCGTTCAGGGTTGACGGCAATACCATCCTTAGAGATGACATGCCCAAGATAGGTTACTTCCAGTAGCCAGAATTCACATTTGGAGAATTTGGCATATAGTTGATGCTCTCGTAGCTTTTCCAGCACAAGACGAAGATGTTCAGCATGTTCTTCTTCGTTCTTGGAAAATACCAGGATATCATCCAGATAAACCACAACGAACTTGTCGAGGTAATCCATGAATATATAGTTCATCAGACGAGAGAAGGTGGCTGGAGCATTGGTTAAACCGAAAGACATGACGGTGTACTCGTATGAACCATATCGAGTCACGAAGGCGGTCTTTGGGATATCCTCTTTGCGAACACGGATCTGGTGGTAACCCAACCTCAAGTCGAGCTTAGAGAACACTGATGAACCCGCCAGTTGATCATACAGATCATTGATCCGAGGAAGAGGGTATTTATTCTGAATGGTAGCTTGGTTTATGGGACGGTAGTCTTGAACTAATCGGTTTGTCCCATCCTTCTTCTTGAGAAGGTGCTCCCCAAGGAGAGCAACTTGGGCGAATGAATCCTTTGCGAAGAGATTTGTCGATTTCCTCCTTAAGCTCAAGGAGTTCATGCGGCGGCATCTTGTAGGGTCGCTTGGCTATAGGAGTGCTGCCTGGTTTCAAGTCGATGATGAATTCGACAGCTCTAGCAGGGGGAATCCCTGGAAGTTCTTCAGGGAAGACGTCGAGGAATTCACGCACGACGGGAATGTTTTCAATGCCCTCGAGTGGTGCGGCGTTTGATGCATTCAATGCATAGAGCCTGGCCTCGGCATTTTGCACCAGATGAGCTTGGTAAGCAACTATTTCATCTGAAGGGTGAAGTAGATGGACGGTCTTAGTGGCGCAAACCATAGAAGCAGTATGCGCTTCCAACCAATCCATCCCCGAAATGAGGTCGATGTTAGACGACTTCAGGATAATCGGAGAGGCATAGAATTCCAGCCCTTCGATTTCCACGGGGACATCGATGCCAACCAGGGAGGTTTGACACTGTCCCACGGGGGTTTTGACCAATACCGAGGTGTTCATCTCCTCACATTTAACGTCGTGCTTGTATGCAAAATCTTCTGACATGAATGAATGCGATGCACCTGTATCAAATAAAACGGATGCTGGTACTGAATTTACGAGGAGTGTACCCATCAAAGTAGCAGGCTGGTCTTGAGCTTCGTTGAGATCAACGTGGTTGGCATGAACACGACCATAAGACTTGGCCTTGTTGCTGCGGGGCTGGTTGCTTCCATGGCCAGTTGCTGGAAGGGCCAGTTGATTCTGGTTCTGGTTGCATTCTCTAGCACGGTGTCCTGGTTGACCACACCTGAAGCACAAGCCATTATTGGGAGTGGGAACAGGAGCTTGGGACGGTGGAGCTGGAAGTCTTGACTGCCTAGATGGTGGTGGAGGCAGACGAGGTGCAGCACAGGTCTGCCTTGAGGCAGATGCATTTGGACGGTACATGCTGTTCGAGATCCATATCTTACGCTTCTGTGAGGGCGGGCCCAAAGATGAGCCCGTGTCACGGTTGTGCATGTGAGAGCTCTGGTATTCCTGCAGACCAGTTTCGACATTGATGGCCTTGTTCACCAAGGTGGCGAAATCAGCAAAGTCATGCACTAGAAGTGCGAGCTTGATGTCAGCTTGAAGGCCATCACGGAACTTCTCCTATCTGCGTGCATCAGTTGCAATGTCCTCTTCAGCATAGCGAGACAAGTCCAGAAACTCCCGCTGATAAGCTTCAACAGTTTTGTTGCCTTGGGTGAGGTTGCGGAACTCACGCTTCTTCCGGTCCATGACTCCCTGAGGAATGAAGCGGGCACGGAATGCAGCTTGGAAGTCTGGCCAGGTGATGATTGTTCCAGCTGGCAGAGTATGCCTGTGGCTGTCCCACCATTGAGCTGCGGGTCCCTTCAGAAAGAAGGAAGCAAAGTTGACATAGCTGGCAGGGGCTACATCGGCAGACTCCATCTCATAGGTGATGTCACGGAGCCAGTCATCAGCATCCAGAGGCTGAGTTGAGCTGCGGTACACAGTTGGATTGAGGCGCATGAAATCCTGCAGAGTTACTGGAATTGATTGCTGGTCCATATTGGGACGAGGAAACTGAGCCATCATATTTTCCATGAATTGGCGGTTCAGTTCAAACTGTTGGATCATACCAGCCATGTACTCAGGTGGTGGTGGGGCATTGCCACCACTACCACGACCACCTGGTCTAACCATCCTGCTAATATATAACAGGGGTAGTTCAACATTGAGAAATTTGCAAAGACAAGAATCATTCATGATGAAACATGCATAATGAAAGGAGCACGATAGCTAGTACATAGTAGTCGGCATAACTTACAAAAGGGGTCATGCATAGAGTTCAGTACACAGAGTTCAGTACATAGACTAAAACAACATAGGCGGCACACAGGCTCGCGGCGAATGCATCTAACACTAATAAGCAAGCCTACATTAGTCCCAAGAGGTACTGTGGAGGTAGGTGTAGCCTGAAAGCTGGTAGTGTCGCATCGGGAACTCCACGTCAGCAACCTGGGGTCCGCGAATACTCTGGTGCAGAACCTGACGCTCAGGTGGCAGAAGAGGTCCAAGTGCGGGAGAGTGGCCTCCCACATCTGGCTAGCCGACACCCTGGGGCATCATAGTCCTGGCTGGGTAGATCGCAGAACGGGGCAGCTCCCTAGATCGGACAAAGGGGTGCAACAGCATCAGAGCACGGTAAAGGTGCTGACGGGTGGTGTACAACTCGTGGCGAAGAGCTCGGTTAGCTCGATCCAGCCCATCAGCATGCAGAACCAGGTTCTGATGGTAGAAGGGCTCTCGGGTGACAGTGGAGTAGGCAGCAGTATAGTATCCCTCCGCACCAACATCAGATGTGATAGCAATGTGCCTGAAAGGGGAGGTGTCCAACTCCTGATACTCTCCACGAAGACGTGTCACAGCAGCGTAAGCAGCATCGCGGACAGCCATATCGATGGTCACTCCAACACTATGAGCGGTGTGCAGCACAGTAGTGGAGTCATACTCCCGCGAGTAGAGGTGGACGATGGCACGGTACTGCTCCTGGTTAAAGTCCTGGTACTCCTCGTAGACGGTGTACTCAGGGTGTCAGCGATAACCCAGATAGGTCATCATCTCAGCTAGCACAGCAGGTGATCCCAAGGCACCAATGGCCGTCGTGTGACGCACGACCTGCCTCGTGGGTTCCATCTAAAAGCAAAGACGTTTCAAATGAGTCAAATGACAGTGTGTGAATTGTTCAAAATACTATTCTAAGAAACAACTATGGCTTATCCAACTATGGGGTGAATGCGGTCACGGGATCCGAGTGTTAGAGTTAGTAAATTCGTTTAACCCGAGTAGAAGAGAGTTCACAGTCCCAGAGTAAAGGTCGAGGAGTAAAAGATCCTAGTACCACCCAATGGCGACATGGGCCCGTAAGACAAACAGCCATGTTAGTAAAAGTTTTGTAATGTCTAGACTCCACTTCGGCCAAGGAGTGTGGAAAGGGGGATTCCTACAGGCAGTCGGCTCTGATACCAACTTGTGACGCCCCCGATTTGAACGTACACTAATCATGCACGCAAATGTGTACGATCAAGATCAGGGACTCACGGGAAGATATCACAACACAACTCTAAAACATAAATAAGTCATACAAGCATCATAATACAAGCCAGGGGCCTCGAGGGCTCGAATACAAGTGCTCGATCATAGACGAGTCAGCGGAAGCAACAATATCTGAGTACAGACATAAGTTAAACAAGTATGCCTTAAGAAGGCTAGCACAAACTGGGATACAGATCGAACGAGGCGCAGGCCTCCTGCCTGGGATCCTCCTAACTACTCCGGGTCGTCGTCAGCGGCCTGCACGTAGTAGTAGGCACCTCCAGTGTCGTAGGAGTCGTCGTCTGGCTCCTGGGCTCCAGCATCTGGTTGCGACAACCAGGTAGAAAGAAAAGGGGGAAAAGAGGGAGAGAAGCAACCGTGAGTACTCATCCATAGTACTCGCAAGCAAGGAGCTACACTACATATGCATGGGTATATGTGTAAAGGGCATATCAGTGGACTGAACTGCAGAATGCCAGAATAAGAGGGGGATAGCTAATCCTATCGAAGACTACGCTTCTGGCCATCTCCATCTTGCAGCATGTAGAAGAGAGTAGATTGAAGTCCTCCAAGTAGCATCGCATAGCATAATCCTACCCGGCGATCCCCTCCTCGTCGCCCTGTTAGAGAGCAATCACCGGGTTGTATCTGGCACTTGGAAGGGTGTATTTTATTCAGTATCCGGTTCTAGTTGTCATAAGGTCAAGGTACAACTCCGGGTCGTCCTTTTACCGAGGGACACGGCTATTCGAATAGATAAACTTCCCTGCAGGGGTGCACCACATAACCCAACACGCTCGATCCCATTTGGCCGGACACACTTTTCTAGGTCATGCCCGGCCTCGGAAGATCAACACATCGCAGCCCCACGTAAGCACAACAGAGAGGTCAGCACGCCGGTCTAAATCCTATGCGCGCAGGGGTCTGGGCCCATCGCCCATTGCACACCTGCACGTTGCGTACGCGGCCGGAAGCAGACGTAGCCTAGTGGCGTTCCAGTCCAATCCGGCGCGTGCCACTCAGTCGCTGACGTCACGAAGGCTTCGGCTGATACCACGACGCCGGATACCCATAACTACTCCCGCGTAGATGGTTAGTGTGTATAGACCAAATGGCCAGACTCAGATCAAATACCAAGAACTCGTTAAGTGTGTTATGTCGAAGTAACCGCGGACGCCGTCCAGGGCCAGGCCCACCTCTCACCTAGGCGGTCTCAACCTACCCTGTCGCTCCGCCACAAAGATCCACTTGCGGGTACTCCTACGAGCCGACCCGACTTTAGTCACCACATGTGTCATGTATAGAGTATATAAGTATATACCCATGACCACCGCCCAAGTGATCACGGCCCGATAGTATAACACAGCAGACGGACAAGAATGTAGGGCCACTGATGGAAAACTAGCATCCTATACTAAGCATGTAGGATTGCAGGTAAAGGTAGCAACAGTAGAAGCAAGGGCAGGCTATGCATCAGGATAGGATTAACGGAAAGCAGTAACATGCTACACTACTCTAATGCAAGCAGTATAGAGAAGAATAGGCGATATCTGGTGATCAAGGGGGGGCTTGCCTGGTTGCTCTGGCAAGTAGGAGGGGTCGTCAACTCCGTAGTCGAACTGGGCAGCAACATCGTCGGTCTCGTAGTCTACCGGAGAGAAGAGGGGGGAGAAACAGTAAATACAATGCAAACATAAGCATGACGATGCGTGACATGACAATGAGCGGTGCTAGGTGTGTCCTAACGCGGCAGTAGGTGGTACCGGCGAAGGGGGGAACATCCGGGAAAGTATTCCCGATGTTTCGCGTTTTCGGACAGATGGACCGGAGGGGGAAAGTTCTATGTTCGCTATGCTAGGAACGTGTGGCTGAGAAACGGACTGCGTATTCGGATTCGTCTCGTCGTTCTGAGCAACTTTCATGTACAAAGTTTTTCCCTCCGAGTTACGGTTTATTTTACATGAATTTTAAAAGATTTAAATTAATTTTAGCATTTATTTAATTTATTTAATACAACATTATCCAGAACAGTGCATGCTGACGTCATCATGACGTCAGCAGTCAACAGGGGTGTTGACTGGTCAAGTGACGTGTGGGTCCAGTGGGACCCACTTGTCATACCCTCTTTAGGTTAGTTAGTTTTTAGTTAAACTAATTACTGTTTAATTAAATTAACTAATTAATTAGATTAATTTAAACAGGACTAATTAACTTAATTAATTAAATTTATTTTTATTATTTATTTTTATTATTTATATTTTTTGTTCTGGGCGCGGGGGCCCACCTGTCTGTGGCCCATAGGGGTTTCGGGCCCAGGGGCAGTGGCTCAGGGGCGCGGGGCCCCACCTGGCAGTGGCCCAGGGGCCATAGGCGGGCGCGGGCGCGGCGCGCGTGTGCGGCGCGCGTGTGCGGCGCGGGCGAGGCCAGTGGCCAGGACGGCCTGCCGGCGTCGGGCACGGCCGCGCGTGGAGGGGGAGGGGCCGTGGCCGAGCCAGACGGGCGCGAGCGCGTGCGCGCGCGTAGAGGGAGAGCGGGGGGAGCGAAAGGGGCGCGAGGTGAGCAGGGGGCGGCCACGCGCGAGGCGCGAACGGCGCGGGCGGGCGTCGAGCGCGGCAAGGACGGCGAGGCCGGGGTGGACGAGGGAGTAGTGGGACAACGCGGCGACGGGCGTGCGCGGGGGCGCAGGCGTGCGGTGGTCGTGGCGACGAGCGACAGAGCGAGGCGAGGCGAGGGCGCGCGCGCGGGGCGCGGTCCCGAGCGGCGAGCAGGGGAGGGGACGAGCACGGGGCGAGGGAGAGAGAGGAGGGGCGCGGATCACGGTGGCCGTAGGGTCAGGGGCAGCGGGGGTCGGGGTGGTGGTCGAGGACGATGGTGACGAGGAGAAGCAGGCCAGCGGGGACGCGCTCCGGCGAGGTCCAGGCGTCGGCGGTCGTCGCGGGGCGCGGTCGTCTCCTCCTCGATCCCGATCTAAATCGGGGGAGAGGGGGGAGATATTTCGTGGGGGGGGAGTGTCGGTGGGGATGGAGTACTGGGGGGAGTGGGGGAGGTTATGGCGGCGGGGTGGGCCGGCCTAGGTGGTGGCCTGGTGGGCCGAGGCCGTTCGGCCAAGTTGGGCCACGACCCAGTGGGGTGGCTCCTTTTCCTTTTTTTTGTTAGCTTTCTTTTCTTTTTATTTATTTTCTTTTCTGTTTTACATCATTTTAAAATATTTAGGCATTTTATAAAAATGTGTTTACTACACCATATTTACTTATGCAAAATATGGTACCTCCAGAACATTTTTGTTGTAAATTTTGAAAAACTTTTATTGTTGACATTAATTTGAATTTGAATTTTGAAACGGTTTGACCTAATGGTAGCTTAGCAACAGTAACTGTGGTGACGTGGCACCATTAGCGTGGGATTACTAGAGCTTGATTATCCGGGCGTTACATGTGGTTCCACCATAACAACATGCGATCATTAGCAGTTGGTCAATGCATGGCAACTGTAGTTTGTACAACATGACACATGTAGTGGTTCAACCATGGCAAACAAATTTGTTCACACTTGGCATCCGCTGTTGTTTAGACATTCCAATCACAGTTGATTAGACATGGCAACTGTAGTTGACCAGACACGGCAACTGCGTTTTGTCAAGACACCACGTAAACACCAATGTAACCTATGTTCCTTCTCTTGATTCACTGTCCACAAAATCACTTCATACGACTCACCTGTGTACGACGTTGATGGCAGGTACCTGGTTGCCGCCTGTTGCCACGTGCTGCATGGTGGTCCTACTTTTTCCATAAAACTCATAAGTCTTTGCCATCCTTGCAAGTTTAATTTCATGGCCACATCAGTATGCTTCTTTCGTATGCGTTACCTTAATTTGCCACATTGGCTACTTGAAGTTGGTCTCCCGTACATCTATCAGCGTTAGCGCTCTGTGTTTGAACTTGCCATGGTATCCCTGTGGTTGTGGTTGTGTCATAAGAACCTGCAAAAAATGACATTGTAGGACATAAGTAGAATGCCATTTTCCTCGTCACAAACATGGCAACTGTCCCTTTTTGATCATGCATCGTACCGATGTTCGCGTACTGCTCTAGTAGTGGCAGCAATGGCCCCGCGGAAATGAGTTGATTGTACTCTGCTGCATCCCAAGGGGGCGCTTCCGGCCTTTGAGAAAACCAAGGATCAGTGCCGTCTTCATGATTCATTTTTCCGCTTTTTCTCCCACTGTGTTTTCAGTCACTGCATGAACAAGAACGCATGAATATTTGAAAATGCATTCTTGCTGTTTGCACATACAAGAAAACACGACAATCTTATCACATTTCTTGCATAGACAACCAATACATCATGGCAAGTAGGACATGCATATTCATTCTCTTTTTCTAAAATCTGGATGCCAACTACCATTTTTTACCGATGGCAACAACCAACATAATATGATGGCAAGTAACAACATAACATGGTGGCAGCTAACGGCAATGATAGGTGGCAACTAACGTCATATATGGGTGGCAATTAATTTCCTCCCTCCCTATGCACCACCCAAATTACTCCTTACTCCCCCTGGTTTAGTGAATCCTACACATCCTTCTAGAGCAACTACTTGCAACAACCCAACCCAGAAGCTTAGTTCAAATATAGGATAGAACATGGCAGATCTTGTGTATGTTGGTGGGCAAAGGGGAATAAACACAATTCCATGGTGTGTTTTCCATGACAGTGTGGATCTAGTCGCCATCTTCGTGGGCAATCTAAAATTGTAATTATTTTGGGACAGAAGAAGGATGAGAAAGAGGAGGAGAACGGAGATCGACCAGTTAGCTCGTCGTTGCAACTAGAGAGTGAGGGGGCGGTGGGGGGTGGGGGGTGGGGTGGCACTAGAGATCTGGTCTGGTTGCCATGGCAACTAGAGAAGGAAGATGATGAAGGTAGGGGATTGAGAGGTAGGAGATGACGGTGGCAGGTCGCACTGGAGTTCAAAGGAAGGTCGAGACGACGGGCGCGTTAGGTTGTGCGGGCAGCGCAGTCGATCGCCCGGACATGTGGGCGATTGTGCCACACACCGGACGTGCAGGCTGTGGCTGCGTGCGCCCGGATGCCATCGTGCGGGCGGGGTTGTCTCCGTGCCACACAAGGCGTGCGGCACAACCCCCTAGATGCCACACGTGTGGCAGTTATCGTCGTCCTTTGGTTTTGATGTGGTGTTTGTGCCCACATCTTTTGTATTCAAAAACAATTCTCAGACGTGAACCAACCTATGATTGGATGATTAGAGGGACAGTGGTATCCCCAGCCCACCAGGGTTCAAGTCCTGGTGCTCGCATTATTCCTGGATTTATGCGCCTACGGTGATTTCATAAATGTCAAGATGACATGCCGGCTCAGTCTCTCGCAGGTGCTCATAGGAGCAGAAGGAATTGCATGAGGGGTACTTAAACACTAAATATTTGTTGGGAAACATAGCATGCAATTTAAAAAAAAATCCTACGTCCACACAAGATCTATCTAGGAGACGCATAGCAACGAGAGAGGGAGAGTGTGTCCACATACCCTCGTAGACCGAAAGCAGAAGCATTTGACAATGCGGTTGATGTAGTCAAACTTCTTCTCGTTCTGACCGATCAAGCACAGAACGTACGGCACCTCCGAGTTTTGCACACGTTCAACTCGATGACGTCCCTCGAACTCTTGATCCAACAAAGTGTCGAGGGAGAGTTCCGTCAGCACGACGGCGTGGTGACGATGATGGTGAAGTGATCCGCGCAAGGCTTTGCCTAAGCACTACGAAGATATGACCGAAGGCGTAGACTGTGGAAGGGGGCGCCGCACACGGCTAACAATGGTTGGTGTGTGTTCTAGCGGTGCCCCCTTCATATATATAGGTTGGAGGGGAGGAGAGGCAGCCAAGGGGGCGCCCCAAGTAGGAGGGATCGTACTTGGGCACCTCCCAATTCGACCTCCCCCCTTTCCTATTCCTATTCGGAGTAGGAAGGGAAGAGGTGGAAGGGGGAATCCTATTCCCTTTTTCCTTTCCTCCTTCCCCTTTCCTTCTCCAATTTGGCCAGCCCATATGGGGGGGGCATCAGCCCCTTTGTGGCTGGTGTGTTTCCCCTCTTGGCCCATAAGGCCCATATCTTTTGCCGGGGGTGCCCGGAACCCCTTCCGGTGACCTGATAAGTACCCGGTGCTTCCCGGAACACTTCCGGTGTCCGAAAACCATCGTCCTATATATCAATATTTACCTCTCAACAATTTCGAGACTCCTCGTCATGACCGTGATCTCATCCAGGACTCCGAACAACATTCGGTCACCAAATCACATAACTCATATAATAACAAATCATCATCGAATGTTAAGCGTGCGGACCCTACGGGTTCAAGAACTATGTAGACATGACCGAGACACTTCTCCGGTCAATAACCAATAGCGGAACCTGGATGCTCATATTGGCTCCTACATATTCTATGAAGATCTTTATCGGTCGTACCGTAATGACAACATACGTTATTCCCTATGTCATCGGTATGTTACTTGCCCGAGATTCGACCGTCGGTATCTTCATACCTAGTTCAATCTCGTTACCGGCAAGTCTCTTTACTTGTTCCATAATACATCATCCTGCAACTAACTCATTATTCACATTGCTTGCAAGGCTTCTTACGATGTGTATTACCGAGAGGGCCCAGAGATACCTCCCCGATACTCGGAGTGACAAATCCTAATCTCGATATATGCCAACCCAACAATCACCTTCGAAGATACCTGTAGAGCATCTTTATAATCACCCAGTTACGTTGTGACATTTGATAGCACACAAGGTATTCCTCCGGTATCCGGGAGTTGCATAATCTCATTGCCAAAGGAATATGTATATGACATGAAGGAAGCAATATCAATAAAACTGAACGATCAATATGCTAAGCTGACGGATGGGTCATGTCCATCACATCATTCTCCTAATGATGTGATCCCGTTCATCAAATGACAACACATGTCTATGGTTAGGAAACTTAACCATCTTTGATTAATGAGCTAGTCTAGTAGAGGCTTACTAGGGACACTGTGTTTTGTCTATGTATCCACACATGTATCAAGTTTCCGGTTAATACAATTCTAGCATGAATAATAAACATTTATCGTGATATAAGGAAATATAAAATAACAACTTTATTATTGCCTCTAGGGCATATTTCCTTCAGTATCCCACTTGCACTAGAGTCAATAATCTAGTTCACATCGCCATGTGATTTAACACCAATAGTTCACATCTTTATGTGATTAACACCCATAGTTCACATCTCCATGTGACCAACACACAAAGGGTTTACTAGAGTCAATAATCTAGTTCACATAGCTATGTGATTAACACCCAAAGAGTACCTAGGTGTGATCATGTTTTGCTTGTGAGAGAGGTTTAGTCAATGGGTCTGGCACATTCAGATCTGTATGTATTTTGCAAATTTCTATGTCTACAATGCTCTGCACGGAGCTACTCTAGCTAATTGCTCCCACTTTCTATACGTATCCAGATTGAGACTCAGAGTCATCTGGATCGGTGTGAAAGCTTGCATCGACGTAACTCTTTACGACGAACTCTTTATCACCTCCATAACCGAGAAATATTTCCTTAGTCCTCTAAGGATAATTTTGACCGATGTCTAGTGATCTACTCCTGGATCACTATTGTACCCCCTTGCCAAATTCATGGCAAGGTACACAACAGGTTTGTTACACAGCATGGCATACTTTATAGAACCTATGGCTGAGGCATAGGGAATGACTTTCATTCTCTCTCTATCTTCTTCCGTGGTCGGGCTTTGAGTCTTACTCAACTTCACACCTTACAATACATGCTAGAACTCCTTTGACTGGTCCATTTTGAACTCCTTCAAAATCTTGTCATTGAAAAATCTTATCAAGCGCCTTGATCTATCTCTATAGATCTTGATGCCCAATATGTAAGCAGCTTCATTGAAAAACTTATTCAAGTATCATTTTATGCTATCCATAAATTCTATATCATTTCCAATCAACAATATGTCATCCACATATAATATTAGAAATGCTACAGAGCTCCCTCTCACTTTCTTGTAAATACAGGCTTCTCCGAAAGTCTGTATAAAACCATATGCTTTGATCACCTCATCAAAGCATATATTCCAACTCCGAGATGCTTGCACCAGTCCATAAATGGATCGCTGGAGCTTGCACACTTTGTTAGCACCTTTAAGATCGACAAAACCTTCTGGTTGCATCATATACAACTCTTCTTTAAGAAATCCATTAAGGAATGCAGTTTTGACGTCCATTTGCCAGATTTCATAATCATAAATTGCGGCAATTGCTAACATTATTCGGACAGACTTAAGCATCGCTATAGGTGAGAAGGTCTCATCGTAGTCAACTCCTTGAACTTGTTGAAAACCTTTCACGAGAAGTCGAGCTTTGTAGATAGTAACATTACCATCAACGTCAGTCTTCTTCTTGAAGATCCATTTATTCTCTATGGCTCGCCGATCATCGGGCAAGTCAACCAAAATCCACACTTTGTTCTTATACATGGATCCTATCTCAGATTTCATGGCCTCAAGCCATTTATTGGAATCTGGGCTCATCATCGCTTCTTGATAGTTCATAGGTTCGTCATGGTCTAGTATCATGACCTCCAGAACAGGATTACCGTACCACTCTGGTGCGGAACATGCTCTGCTTGACCTACGAGGTTTAGTAGTAACTTGATCTGAAGTTTCATGATCATCATCATTAGCTTCCTCTCTAGTTGGTGTAGGCATCACGGGAACAGTTTTCTTGTGATGAGCTACTTTCCAATTCGAGAGAAGGTACAATTTCCTTATCAAGTTCTACTTTCCTCCCACTCACTTCTTTCGAGAGAAACTCCTTCTCTAGAAAGGATCCATTCTTAGCAACAAAGATCTTGCCTTCGGATCTGTGATAGAAGGTGTACCCAACAGTTTCTTTTGAGTATCCTATGAAGACGCACTTCTCCGATTTGTGTTTGAGCTTATCAGACTGAAGCTTATTCACATAAGCATCACAACCCCAAACTTTTAAGAAACGACAGCTTAGATTTCTTGCCAAACCACAGGTCGTACGGTGTCGTCTCAACGGATTTAGTCGGTGCCCTATTTAAAGTGAATGCAGCTGTCTCTAATGCATAACCCCAAAACAATAGTGGTAAATCGGTAAGAGACATCATAGATCGCACCATATCTAATAAAGTACGATTACGACGTTCGGACACACCATTACGCCGTGGTGTTCCAGGTGGCGTGAGTTGTGAAACTATTCCACATTGTTTTAAATGAAGGCCAAACTCGTAACTCAAATATTCGCCTCCGCGATTAGATCGTAGAAACTTTATTTTCTTGTTACGACGATTCTCCACTTCACTCTGAAATTCTTTGAACTTTTCAAATGTTTTAGATTGTGTTTCATCAAGTAGATATAACCATATCTGCTCAAATCATCTGTGAAGGTCAAAAAATAACGATACCCACTGCGAGCCTCAACACTCATCAGACCGTATACATCGGTATGTATTATTTCCAATAAGTCACTAGCTCACTCCATTGTTCCGGAGAATGGAGTTTTAGTCATCTTGCCCATGAGGCATGGTTCGCAAGTATCAAATGATTCATAATCAAGTGATTCCAAAAGCCCATCTGCATGGAGTTTCTTCATGCACTTTACACCAATATGACCTAAACGGCAGTGCCACAAATATGTTGCACTATCATTATCAACTTTGCATCTTTTGGCATCAATATTATGAATATGTGTATCACTACGATGGAGATTCAATAAACCATTTACATTGGGTGTATGACCATAGAAGTTTTTATTCATGTAAACAGAACAACAATTATTTTCTGACTTAAATGAATAACCGTATCGCAATAAACATGATCCAATCATATTCATGCTCAATGCAAACACCAATAACATTTATTTAGGTCCAACACTAATCCCGAAGGTAGAGGGAGTTTGCGATGGTGATCTTATTAACCTTGGAATCACTTCCAACACACATCGTCACCTCGCCCTTAACTAGTCTCTGTTCATTTTGCAACTCCTGTTTTGAGTTACTAATCTTAGCAACCGAACCGGTATCAAATACCCTGGGGTTACTATGAACACTAGTAAAGTACACATCAATAACATGTATATCAAATATACCTTTGTTCACTTTGCCATCCTTCTTATCCGCCAAGTATTTGGGGTAGTTCCGCTTCCGGTGACCATTCTCTTTGCATTAGAAGCACTCAGTTTCAGGCTTAGGTCTAGCTTTGGGCTTCTTCATGGGAGTGGCAACTTGCTTGTCAATCTTCTTGAAGTTCCCTTTCTTTCCCTTTGCCCTCTTCTTGAAACTAGTGGTTTTGTTAACCATCAACAATTAATGCTCTTTCTTGATTTCTACATTCGTCAATTTCAGCATCATGAAGAGCTTGGGAATCGTTTTTGTCATCCCTTGCATATTCTAGTTCATCACGAAGTTCCAGTAACATGGTGATAGTGACTAGAGAACTCTGTCAATCACTATCTTATCTAGAAGATTAACTCCCACTTGATTCAAGCGATTGTAGTACTCAGACATTCTGAGCATATGCTCACTGGTTGAGCTATACTCCTCCATTTTGTAGGCAAAGTACTTGTGAGAGAGGTCTCATCTCTCTTGACTCGGGCATGAGTCTGAAATACCAATTACAGCTCTTGTAACATCTCATATGCTCCATGGCGTTCAAAACATTTTTCAAGTCCCGGTTCTAAGCCGTAAAGCATGGCACACTAAATTATCAAGTAGTCATCATATCGAGCTTGTCAAACGTTCATAATGTCTACATATGCTCCTGCAATAGGTCTGTCACCTAGCAGTGCATCAAGGACATAATTTTTCTGTGCAGCAACGAGGATAATCCTCAAATCACGGACCTAGTCCGCATCGTTGCTACTATCATCTTTCAACTTATTTTTCTCTAGGAACATATCAAAAATAAACGGGAGCTACATTGCGAGCTATTGATCTACAACATAATTTGCAAATACTATCAGGACTAAGTTCATGATAAATTAAAGTTCAATTAATCAAATTACTTAAGAACTCCCACTTAGATAGACATCCCTCAAGTCATCTAAATGATACGCAATCCAAATCAACTAAACCATGTCTGATCATCACGTGAGATGGAGTAGTCATCAATGGTGAACATCTCTGTTGATCATATCTACTATATGATTCACGTTTGACCTTTCGGTCTCCACTGTTCCGAGGCCATGTCTGTACATGCTAGGCTTGTCAAGTTTAACCCACGTATTCCGCATGTGCAAAACTGTCTTGCACCCGTTGTATGTGAACGTAGAGCTTAGCACACCCGATCATCACGTGGTGTCTCAGCACGAAGAACTTTCGCAACGGTGCATACTCAGGGAGAACACTTATACCTTGAAATTTAGTGAAGGGATCATCTTATAATGCTACCGCCGTACTAAGAAAAATAAGATGCATATAAAAGATAAACATCACATGCAATCAAAATATGTGACATGATATGGCCATCATCATCTTGTGCTTTTGATCTCCATCTCCAAAGCATCGTCATGATCTCCATCGTCACCGGATCGACACCTTGATCTCCATCGTTGCGTCGTGGTCGTCTCGCCAACTATTGCTTCTACAACTATCGCTAACGCATAGTGATAAAGTAAAGCAATTACATGGCGTTTGCATTTCATACAATAAAAGGACAACCATAAGGCTCCTGCCAGTTGCCAATAACTTCTACAAAACATGATCATCTCATACAGTAACATATATTACATAATGTCTTGACCATATCACATCACAACAAGCCCTGCAAAAACAAGTTAGACGTCCTCTACTTTGTTGTTGCAAGTTTTACGTGGCTGCTACGGGCTTCTAGCAAGAACCGTTCTTACCTACGCATCAAAACCACAACGGTGTTTCGTCAAGTTTGCTGTTTTAACCTTCAACAAGGACCGGTCGTAGTCAAATTCAATTCAACTAAAGTTGGAGAAACAGACAACCGCCAGCCACCTTTATGCAAAACTAGTTGCATGTCTATCGGTGGAACCAGTCTCATGAACGTTGTCATGTAAGGTTGGTCCGGGCCGCTTCATCCAATAATACCACTGAATCAAAATAAGACGTTGGTGGTAAGCTGTATGACTATCACCGCCCACAACTCTTTGTGTTCTACTCGTGCATATCATCTACGCATAGACCTGGCTCTGATACCACTGTTGGGAAACATAGGATCCAATTTCAAAAAAATTCCTACACGCAAGATCAATCAAGGAGATGCATAGCAACGAGAGGGGGAGAGTGTGTCCACGTACCCTCGTAGACGGAAAGCGGAAGCGTTTGACAACACGGTTGATGTAGTCGAACATCTTCTCGTTCCGACCGATCAAGCACCGAACGTACGGCACCTCCGAGTTCTGCACACGTTCAGCTCGATGACGTCCCTCGAACTCTTGATCCAGCAAAGTGTCTGATACGTCTCCAACGTATCTACTTTTTCTCACACTTTTCCCCTTGTTTTGGACTCTAATTTGCATGATTTGAATGAAACTAACCCCGGACTGACGCTGTTTTTAGTACAACTACCATGATGTTGTTTTTGTGCAGAAATAAAAGTTCTCAGAATGAAATGAAACTTTGCGAGGATTTTTTATGGAATAAAGAGGATTTTTGGAGCCAACAACCACCAAAGAGGGCCCCCTGGCTGGGCACAACCCACTAGGGCGCGCCCCCCTCTCCTGGCGCGCCCAGGTGGGTTGTACCCACCTGGTGGCCCCGCAGACCTCAACCCTGACACTATAAATTCCTATTTTAGGAGAAAAAATCAGAGAGAAAGAATTATCGTGTTTCACGAGACAGAGCCGCCGCCAAGCCCTGTTCTTCCTCCGGAGGGTAGATCTGGAGTCCGTTTGGGGCTCTGGAGAGGGGGATATTCGTTCTTCGTCATCACCAACCAATCTCCATCGCCAATTCCATGATGCTCCCCACCGGGAGTGAGTAATTCCTTCGTAGGCTCGCTGGTCGGTGAGGAGTTGGATGAGATTCATCATGTAATCGAGTTAGTTTTGTTAGGGCCCGATCCCTAGTATCCACTATGTTCTTGGATTGATGTTGCTATGACTTTGCTATGCTTAATGCTTGTCACTTTGGGCCCGGGTGCCATGAACTCAGATCTGAACCGTTTATGAATTCATCATTATATCCATGTTTTCGATCCGATCTTGCAAGTTATAGTCACCTACTACGTGTTATGATCCGGCAACCCCGGAGTGACAACAATCGGGACCACTCCCGGTGATGACTGTAGTTTGAGGAGTTCATGTATTCACTATATGTTAATGCTTTGTTTCCGTTCTCTATTAAAAGGAGGCCTTAATATCCCTTAGTTTCCAATATGGACCCCGCTGCCACGGGAGGGTAGGACAAAAGATGTCATGCAAGTTCTTTTAATAAAGCACGTATGACTATTTACGGAATACATGCCTACATTATATCGATGAACTGGAGCTAGTGTCGTATCGCCTAGGTTATAACTGTTACATGATGAATATCATCCAACAAGTCACCGATCCAATGCCTACGAATTTATTTATATTGATCTTGCTGCGTTACTATTGCTATCATCACTGTTAAACTTGCTACAAATTACTGCTATGACTGTTACTGTTACCGTTGCTGCTGTCACTATTATCAAAACTATCAAACTACTTTTCTACTGATCACTTTGCTGCAGATAATTAATCTCCAGGTGTGGTTGAATTGACAACTCAGCTGCTAATACCTTCAAATATTCTTTGGCTCCCCTTGTGTCGAATCTATAAATTTGGGTTGAATACTCTACCCTCGAAAACTGTTGCGATCCCCTATAATTGTGGGTTATCTAGACCTTTTTCTAGACCCGTTGCCGGGGAGCATAGCAATATTTGTTGAGTCACTTGGGATTATTATCATATTATCACTATGAAGAATTTGAGGGATCCAAAGACTAAGAGATTTCCCTCAAAGACGAGGGGAGGTAAGGAACTGCCATCCAGTTCTGCTTTAGATTCACCTTTTGTTATGAGTAAACTTGCAACACCACCACATGCTATCAATTCTAATATGTCGCAAGTTATTTATGATGCTACTTCTGCTATGGATAATGCTTATGATGATGCTAGTACCTTGCTTGATAATGATGATGTGCCACTTGCTGATTTTTCTTGATGCACAAATTGCTAGAGTAATACAACATGATGTTGTTGAATCTGATGATGAGATTGAAACTAAATCTCCTGAAACACTTGCTAGAACTAGCCTTCCTAGATATGAATTGCCTAAGGTATCGGAAGGTTATGTTATGAATGAGGAGACAACTAGAGATATTCTTGCTTGTAAGGATAGAGATGATCTAGAGAAATTATTATGCAAGTATAAAGAAAAATCTCTGAATGCTAGAATGAAATGTGATTGTAAGTTTGCTACATCATCTATCTTTATTGATGATAAGGATTATGAATTCTCTGTCGACCCAGAGTTGATTACTTTGGTTGAATCTGATCCTTTCCATGGTTATGAAACTGAAGCTGTTGTGGCACATCTTACTAAGTTGAATGACATAGCCAACCTTTTTACTCATGATGAGCAAACTCGATATTAATTCTCAAATTATTTCCTTTCACATTAAAGGGTGATGCTAAAGCATGGTACAATACTCTTACTCCTGGTTGTGTGCGTAGTCCCCAGGATATGATTTATTACTTCTCGAAAAAATATTTTCCTGCTCATAAGAAACAAGCTGCCTTACAGGAAATATTTAACTTTGTTCAAACTAAAGAAGAGAGTCTCCCACAAGCTTGGGGGAGGCTTTGCCAGTTTCTTAATGCTTTTCCTGATCATCCTCTTAAGAAAAATGAAATACTTGATATCTTCTATAATGGACTAACCGATGCTTCTAGGGACTTCCTAGATAGTTGTGCTGGTTGTGTTTTAAGGGAACGGCTATTGCTCAAGCTGAGGAATTATTGAATAACATATTGAAAAATTATGATGATTGGACTCTTCCTGAACCACCGGCTAAACCCACTCCAAAGAAGAGGGGTATATTATATCTCAGTCCTGAAGATATGCAAGAGGCAAAGAAATCTATGAAGGAAAAAGGTACTAAAGCCGAGGACGTTAAAATTTTACCCCCTATTGAAGAGACATGAGCTTAATAGACCACCACTGCCTAAGGTGGTAGAGGTAATTTCTCTTATGAAATTCAATGAAAATGATAATGCTCACAATATGCATCCTAGCCAATGCATTTATGAGTTTGAAAATTACATTAGAAAACAAGATCACTTCAATGCAAATGTTATGAAACGATTGAAATATAACTCTGATATGATTCCTCGCTTGACTGACTTGTTATTTAGAATCTCAAATTATGCTAGAGGTGTTGGAAAACATGCTTCTATGGTACAAACTCAACTAGAAGAAGTTGCTAAATCACAAAGAGAATTGCTTGATGAAATGAATAGTAATATGCATGACTTTGCTGTTAGAGTTGGAACTAGAGGAGGTAAAATGACTCAGGAACCACTTATCCTGAGGGACAGCCAAAAATAATTGAACAAGATTCACAAAGAAACAACACGAGTGCACCTAGTCCTTCTAGAAAGAAAAAGAAAAAGAAAAATGATAGGACTTTGCATGCTTCTAGTGAACCTGAAATAGAGAAACCTCCTGATAATGAAAATGAAACTTCTATCTCAGATGCTGAAACTCAATCTGGTAATGAACATGCACCTAGTGACAATGAAAAACATAATGCTGATGTTCATGAAGACACTCAACCAAATGATAAGGAACCAGATAATGATGTTGAGATAAAACCACCTGTTGATCTTGATAACCCACAACCCAAAAATAAAAAGTATGATAAAAGAGACTTTGTTGCTAGAAAGCACGGTAAAGAAAGAGAACCGTGGGTTCAAAAACCTATGACTTTTCCACCCAAGTCAACTAAAAAGAATGATGATGAAGAATTTGAACGCTTTGCTGAAATGCTGAGGCCAGTCTTTTTGCGTACTCGCTTTACTGATATCTTGAAAATGCCTCCTTATGCAAAGTATATGAAAGACATCATCACTAATAAGAGAAAAATACCGGAAGCTGAAATCTCCACTATGCTTGCTAATTATACTTTCAAGGATGGAGTACCTAAAAAACTCGGAGATCCGGGAATACCAACTGTACCTTGCTCCATCAAAAAGAATTATGTGAAAACTGTTTTGTGTGATTTAGGAGCTGGTGTTAGTGTTAATCCTTTATCTTTATATAAAATACTTGACTTGAATAAACTCACACCTACTGAAATATCTTTGCAAATGGCTGACAAGTCAACTGCCATACCTATCGGTATCTGTGAGGATGTGCCCGTTGTTGTTGCTAATGTTATTATTTTGACTGACTTTGTTATACTTGAGATGCCCGAGGACGACAACATGTCGATTATCCTTGGTAGACCCTTCTTGAATACTGCAGGGGCTGTTATTGATTGCAATAAAAGCAAGATCACTTTTCATATTAATGGTAATGAGCATACGATGCACTTTCCAAAGAAACAATTCCAAGTGAATGGTATTAATGTTATTGAAAAATCTCCGACAATCACTATTGGAAGTTTTCAAATACCTCTACCTATTGTCAAAAAGAAATATGAAATGCTTATTGGTGGGGAGATGCATATCCCCATTGAGGTAACTTAGTGATTTACGAAAGTTCTTCGGTTTCATGCTAATCGAAAGTGGTTGTTAATAAGACCTGATCAACCTTATTAATGAATCATATTTGAGCGGTATGAAGTTGATGAATTTAGTAAGCACTACTTTCTAATCCTACTTTTTGTTCTCTGTTTTTATTAGTTAAATAAAATAAAATGCCATGTTTAGTCTGTTTTCTGAATTTCCCGTGCAATAAAAAATGTCCCAAAAATAAAAGTTCTTAGAATACCCTAAAAATTTTATACGATTTTTTTCTGAATATTTAAGAATTCTTGGTGCAAATAATACCCGTGGGAGGTGCACTAGGTGGGCATAACCCACCTGGGCGCGCCAGGACCCCCGGGCTCGCCCTGGTGGGTTGTGGTCCCCACACGGGCCCCCTCACTTATCTCTTTAGCCCACATCACCACTTACCTCCAGAAAAAAATCTCCATTGCTCCCTCTCCCGTGTTCTCGAGCTCAAACCCGCGGATTTCGATCTCTTTGCTCGAAGCTCCGTTTCCGAAACTGTTTCGGGGGATTGTTGCTTGGTATGTGACTCCACCGTTTGTCCAATTAATTTATGTTTTAGTGGTTTATACTTTGAATAATTAGCTACTCTTGGTGCTGCTGTAGATGATCTTGCATGTTGAATTCTTAGTGTTCTAAGTAGTTTGAATGCTTGCTATGGCCTCTATGTATCCCTATGAGTAGTTGCTATCAATTTTGTGAAGTTTTGTTGAGAAAATTTTGTGAACTAAAAATTCAGATTTTTGTTCATAGGGAAATTGTACGTGGACATGAATATCTTCAGGAAGTTTGGCTCTAAGAAGAACTCCGAGGGTGTTATTGGGGAGTCTTCTAACAGTGATATCCACCCTCGGAGGTTGGCGGAGGTACGGCCGTGCGAATGACCGCACACCCCGTTCCTGCAAGAGGCTGGAATTCTTCCGGAGTTCATGCAATATATTGCTAATGCCGGCCTCACCGACTTCATCGCAGATGAGTGTGACCAGCACCAAATCCTCACAAACTTCTTTGTTCAAAGATTTACTTTCTTGCCTAGAAATAATCCTCTTGAAGTGAGCTTTGATTTATATGCTGAAAACCATGAGATACCACTTACTAAATTTTGTGACATATGCATGATCCCTTATGATGGGAGCCTGGCTAAGCCTAGGCCGGCTGGGTTTGAGGAATTTTGTCTCACTTTGACTGTGGGAGATGAGAGAGGGGTGTCAGCCACCACGGCTATTAGCTTACACTTTCCAGCTGCACATTATTTCGCTTTATTTGTTGCTAAGTGTCTACTTGCTAGAAAGAAAGTAGGTGATGCGCTCAGCACACCGGACTTTGTTGTTTTACGCGGGGCACTGGAGGGTGACAACACTTATTGCTTGGGAGCTATTGTGGCTCGTCGCCTACATCTTAATAAATCCCAAGGGGAAATACATGGTGGGATTTTTGCTACTCGTTTGGCGGCCCACTTCAATGTTGGGATACGCCCTCATGATTACCCTCTGACTAAGGTTTACCTAGACCGTGCAGCCATGGAACACCATCACGTTCTTGCACATGATCATCCTAACATCGCCATTCCTCATAACATGGTCTTTAGCGTTAAAACTCATGATGTTATTCCATTGCTTGCACCTGCTTTGTTTGATTCTGCTGCGAGGGGCGGATACCGGATTATGCTTGCGGACATCATCACCGGGATGCTCAGGCTGCAGCGGAGGTAGCACAGGAGGAGCCTCAACAGTGGGATGAGTGGATGCCTACTCCTCAGGATCCCTACTACGATCCAGGCTACTGATCGATTACCAACTTAGGCCAAAAGCCTAAGCTTGGGGGAGTACGTGTTCTCACCGACATTACATTCATGTTCACACACATCATTCTATTTGTCGGTGTTCACACTTTTTCATTGTATCATCCATGTTTAAATTTATTTTCTTGCTTTCTTCTTGTGTGTTTGAAAAACTTTAGAAAAACCAAAAAAAATAATTGTAGTAATTTACTTTCTATGCATGCTTAGTAGTAGAACTAAAAAGAGAAATCCCAAAAGATTTCCTTGTTCTTCTTTTGCTCGTGGGGAGCTTTCCCGTGTAAATAGTTTTTCTCGTTTTTGCTTTTCCCTTTTTATTTGCCTGTTCAAGAAAACCAAAAACTCCAAAAATATTTCAGTGTGTTTCTCTGAATTTCTTTTCCTTTTATTCGAGTCTTACCGAGGAGAAGACCACGATGAAAATGTTGAGAGGCTCTCATATGAATAAATGTTAATCTAATAAAGAGCACATTTTACCTTGTCTTCTCCTGTTGAATAATTTTTTTTGCAGATTCGAGCTTAGTCCATGGCACTCTTGCACTATTATTATTATTATTTTCATATCATTCGGTCGTGCAAGTGAAAGGCAATAATGACGATATTCGATGAACTGGGCGTGGCAAAGAAAAACTGGGATGAACTCAACTTGTTCTGTTTGTGTAAATATGTTTAACCTAGTATCCAGGCTTTAGCCCATTATGATTAAACATGTTTGCAATGACAATTAGAGATTATAGTTTCTCATGCCATGCATAAGTAGCAGGGAGTTGATAATGATTTATCTTGGATATCAACATAGCGTTAAAATGATTATGATGTAGTATGATGATATGGTATCCTCCTCTGCATGTTCGAGTGGCTTGACTTGGCACATGTTCATGCATGTAGTTGAATCAAAACCAACATAGCCTCTATGATATTTATGTTCATGGTGTTCATATGCTACTTATGCTAGTGTCCAATGTTACTTATGCATAATGCCTGGTTATGATCGTTGTTGCTCTCTAGCTGGCCGCTTCTCAATCTTAATTGCTATCCTTCGCCTGTACTAAGTGGGAACTCTACTTGTACATCAAAAACCTTGAACCCAAAGTTATTCCAGATGAGTCCACCATACCTACCTATATACGATATTACCCTGCCATCCTAAGTAAATTTGCATGTGTCACCCCTAAAAACTTCTAAAAAAAACCATCCGTTTTTGTGTGCCTGGATCGTTCATGGAACAACAGGAGGTGGTCGATATCTTCCGTGCTAAGCAGGTTATTCTCAGGTCGAGTGTTTATTCACTCGCCATCGCACGAGAAAATGGGCGGTAATAGGGATTCCCAGTCCTGAACTCAAAAATGCAAATAATAAAACAAACTCCCCGGGGCTGATGTTGGTATGGACGACACCCATTGTTTTGGACAAGCCATGGAGTGTGATTAATGGTGGAGGGGGAGTAAACCTTTACTTTTATTGCTTGGGAACCGCCACTAGCGTGCTTAGCATGGAAGATGTTGATAACTGATGGTCATGAAGTGAATAAGAAGGGTGCATGTCCCAAAATATCATTTATCTCTGTTTTAAAAATTGAGCTCTGGCACCTCTGCAAATCACTGCTTCCCTCTGCGAAGGGACTTTCTATTTACTTTTATGTTGTTCCATCACCTTCTAAAAACAAGTGCCAGAAACTGAGTAGAGCACAACTGTCATGATTTATGCATTGTGTATAGCTAATGTTGGGTGCATCATGACTGGATCTTTTCTACCATGAATTACAATGTTTAGTTGCTGCTTTAACTTTGGAGGTGCTCTGCATTTATGTTTTGTGGTCTCAGAAAGGGCTAGCGAGATACCACTATTGACATATTATATCATGGTTGTTTTGACAACGTGTTGCTGTTTGAGATATCTTATTATCGCTCGCTAGCTGATTATGTCATTGATATGAGTTAATATAATCTTTAAATGTTATTGTTGATATGGTTAGTTATAATGCTGGCTGAAAACCTGGGTGCTGTTTAAGCTTATTTATGCAAACAAGAGCAAAAGAGTTCGTAAAAGTTTTTCTTTCTCACTTTTAGTTTATCAACTGAATTCTTGAGGACAAGAAAAGGTTTAAGCTTGGGGGAGTTGATACGTCTCCAACATATCTACTTTTTCTCATGCTTTCCCCCTTGTTTTGGACTCTAATTTGCATGATTTGAATGAAACTAAGCCCGGACTGACACTGTTTTTAGCAGAGCTACCATGATGTTGTTTTTGTGCATAAATAAAAGTTCTCGGAATGAAACGAAACTTTGCGAGGATTTTTTATGGAATAAAAGAGGATTTTTGGAGCCAACAACCACCAGAGAGGGGCCCCTGGCTGGGCACAACCCACCAGGGCGCACCCCCCTCTCCTAGCGCGCCCAGGTGGGTTGTACCCACCTGGTGGCCCCGCAGACCTCAACCCTAACATTATAAATTCCTATTTTCGGAGAAAAAATCAGGGAGAAAGAATTATCACGTTTCACAAGACGGAGCCGCCGCCAAGCCCTGTTCTTCTTCGGGAGGGCAGATCTGGAGTCCGTTTGGGGCTCCGGAGAGGGGGATCTTTGTTCTCCGTCGTCACCAACCAATCTCCATCGCCAATTCCATGATGCTCCCCACCGGGAGTGAGTAATTCCTTCGTAGGCTCGCTGGTCGGTGAGGAGTTGGATGAGATTCATCATGTAATCGAGTTAGTTTTGTTAGGGCCCGATCCCTAGTATCCACTATGTTCTTAGATTGATGTTGCTATGACTTTGCTATGCTTAATGCTTGTCACTTTGGGCCCGGGTGCCATGAACTCAGATCTGAACCGTTTATGAATTCATCATTATATCCATGTTTTCGATCCGATCTTGCAAGTTATAGTCACCTACTACGTGTTATGATCCGGCAACCCCGGAGTGACAACAATCGGGACCACTCCCGGTGATGACTGTAGTTTGAGGAGTTCATGTATTCACTATATGTTAATGCTTTGTTTCCGTTCTCTATTAAAAGGAGGCCTTAATATCCCTTAGTTTCCAATATGGACCCCGCTGCCATGGGAGGGTAGGACAAAAGATGCCATGCAAGTTCTTTTAATAAAGCACGTATGACTATTTACGGAATACATGCCTACATTATATCGATGAACCGGAGCTAGTGCCGTATCGCCCTAGGTTATAACTGTTACATGATGAATATCATCCAACAAGTCACCGATCCAATGCCTATGAATTTATTTATATTGATCTTGCTGCGTTACTATTGCTATCATCACTGTTACACTTGCTACAAATTACTGCTATCACTGCTACTGTTACTATTATCAAAACTATCAAACTACTTTGCTACTGATCACTTTGCTGCAGATAATTAATCTCCAGGTGTGGTTGAATTGACAACTCAGCTGCTAATACCTTCAAATATTCTTTGGCTCCCCTTGTGTCGAATCTGTAAATTTGGGTTGGATACTCTACCCTCGAAAACTGTTGTGATCCTCTATACTTGTGGGTTATCAGTGTCGAGGGAGAGTTCCGTCATCACAACGGCGTGGTGACGGTGATGGTGAAGTGATCAGCGCAGGGCTTCACCTAAGCACTACGAAGATATGACTGTAACACCCCGGATGTAACTTTCAGTATTTGTAACTCCAACTCTTGCCATTTTCGGCTATGTGTTATGATATTCCCTCTGTGGTCGGGTTTTGTTTTTCATTTTGCATTTTGTTCATGTCATGCATTTCATATCATGTCATCATGTGCATCTCATTTGCATATGTGTTCGTCTCATGCATCCGAGCATTTTCCCCGTTGTCCGTTTTGCAATCCGGCACTCCCACCTCCTCCGGCGCACCCCTCTTGTTTTCCTTTCCTGAGCGGGTGTTAAACGTTCTTGGAATGGACCGAGGCTTGCCAAGTGGCCTTGGTATACCACCGGTAGGCCACCTGTCAAGTTTCGTGCCATTTGGAGGTCGTTTGATGCTCCAACGGTTAACCGGGTAGCCGCAAAGTCCTTTTGTGTGTTACAGCCCAAAGTCACTTCCATGCTCTAGGTCGTTCGATCACGATCGTGTGGGCGAAAACCGGGCTCCATTTGGAGTCTCCTAGCTCCCTCTACCTATAAAATCACCTCCCCCTCCGAAATATTCGCAGATGAAACCCTAGCCCGTTCCCCTCACGCCGCCGGACACGTCCTCCGCCGCCGGACAAAACCCGCCGCCGCGCCTGACCAATCTCTGCGCGCCAGGTCATCGCCGCGTCCCCCCGCGCTGCCCGCGGCCCGGCGAGCCCGCAGCCGGCCCCTGAGGCCCGTCTCCTCCCCCGCGGCCCGAGCGCCGCCGCCCGAGGCGCCGTCCGCCAACGCCGCCCGTCGCTGCTCCTCCTCTGTGCTGCCCCGCCGCCCGAGCGCCTCCCCGAGCCCGCGTTGCCGGTCTCGTCGCCCCCCCTCCTCCGGCCGGCTCCGCCCCGAGCTCCGGTGAGCAGCCCGGCGAGCTTCGGCCGCGCCCCGATCCAGATCCGATCGGGTCAAATCTCGGTTGACTTTCTCCCCTCTCTCAAATATTCGAAGTCCCCGAAATATTTGCATAATGTGCTGATGTTCATCGCATTATAACTCTCTGCATATAGCTCCGTTTCATGCGTGTAATATATCGAAATGTTTGCCTCGTGATGCTCTTCATTTTGTTCCATTCTGCCATGTTCATTTGAGTCCGTCTTGATGCCCAGACCTCTGGTGCAAGAGTGCTAGTTGCTGTTATCTGCTGTTACTTATCAGATCTTGAGGATTTGTTATTTTTGTTCCATTTAATGGGTGCATCTTATGGGCATGAGCTCTACATGTGTTTTGATGTATGCCATGTCATCTTTACAGAGGTGTATGCCATGTAGTTTTGTGATCTCTGTGGTGACTAGCACAAGCATGCAAACTAGGCTTCGTGATGTTTCTGATTTCAGGGACTTAGTAATTTTACTGTCTGTTTCTGCTGTTATTTTGTTGCTGTGTATCCATGTGGCTACAGAGAGATCCAAGCTTCTTTTGGACATGTTCAGTAAGAATGTTTTGTAGATATAGTTGTGGTCTATCCATCCATGCCCCTGTTTGAAATTATGGAGTGCCGTAGAATGTCTTAAGTTTGCTCTACTTTTGCTATAAAATATTTCTGGCAGAATGTTAACATGATAATCAATTTTACCAAGGTTGTTGTAGTTGATCCTTTCATGCTATGAACTTTCTCTTGCCATGGATAGCTTCATAAACATGCCATCGTGCTGTAGGTATGTTTTTTTGTCATGCATTGCTTTTTGATGAGTGAATCAAGCTCACAAAGATGCCTTCATGATACTGTTTCTGCCATGCTCTGTTTTCTGCCAAGTCTGAAACCTGTTAACGAAACTTGCTATATTTACATGGGTGCCATCATATCTTCTGTTCCTTTTGGGCTTATGGTCAGTAAGGAACTTTGGTTCTATGCATTTAGTAGATTTATGCCATGCCTTGTTTTGCTATGTTAAGTTCCGGTAGCATGTTGATTTCGTGCTCTGAACATTGCTACCTGATACTGTTTCTGCCATGTCCAGTAATTTCACTAAGTCTGTGAACCTGATATCTTTTGCACTTTTGCCATGCTTGTTTGAACCTGTTATGTTGTGATCTAGCCGTAGCTCAGTGTTCATCTTTTGTCAAGCATCTTCTGTATATTTCTGCCATATGCTCTGTTGCTATGTTGGAGTGCTGTAGCTTTGTTACTTGTTGCATTCTAAGTGCTATCATGCTGTTAATCTCAGATTCGTGTCATTCTTGTTTTGCTTGCCATTTGCAAACCGTGCATCCGTTTCCGGTGATCTTTATATCGATTTCGACCGAAATCATCTCATCTTTCCAGTGGCATGCTTGGTTTGCAAGTTACTGCCTTGTTCATCATTTTTCTTCCGGAGCACGCATATGCATCGCATATCACATCTCGCATATCATACATGTTTTGCATCATGTTGCTTGTGCATTTCCGTGTTTGATTGTGGTTCCATTGCTTGTGTTCTTGTTTTGGGTAGAGCTGGGAGATGAGTTCGTGAACGAGGAACCTGTTGAGTACGCTTACGAGGATCAAGCTTTCGACAACTCTGAGAACCTTGCAGGCAAGATGACCATACCCTCGAAATCACTTCTATCTTTGCTTGCTAGTTGTTCGCTCTATTGCTTTGCCGCGCTACCTACCACTTGCCATATCATGCCTCCCATATTGCCATGTCAAGCCTCTAACCCACCTTTTTCCTAGCAAACCGTTGTTTGGCTATGTTACCGCTTTTGCTCAGCCCCTCTTATAGCGTTGCTAGTTGCAAGGGAAGATGAAGATTGCTCCATGTTGGATTATGTTTATGTTGGGATATCACAATATCTCTTATTTAATTAATGCATCTATACACTTGGTAAAGGGTGGAAGGCTCGGCCTTATGCCTGGTGTCTTGTTCCACTCTTGCCGCCATAGTTTCCGTCATACCGGTGTTATGTTCCTTGATTTTGCGTTCCTTACGCGGTTGGGTGATTTATGGGACCCCCTTGACAGTTCGCTTTGAATAAAACTCCTCCAGCAAGGCCCAACCTTGGTTTTACCATTTGCTACCACCTATCCCCTTTTCCCTTGGGTTCTGCAGACTCAAGGGTCATCTTTATTTTAGACCCCCCCGGGCCAGTGCTCCTTCGAGTGTTGGTCCGAACCGAACTCGAGGCCTGGTTTTACTCGTAGCTTGACTTATCCGGTGTGCCCTGAGAACGAGATATGTGCAGCTTCTATCTGGATTTGTCGGCACATCGGGCGGCTTTGCTGGTCTTGTTTTACCATTATCGAAATGTCTTGTAAACCGGGATTCCGAGACTGATCGGGTCTTCCCGGGATAAGGTTTATCCTTCGTTGACCATGAGAGCTTATAATGGGCTAAGTTGGAACACCCGTGCAGGGTATAAACTTTCGAGAGCCGTGCCCGCGGTTATGTGGCAGATGGGAATTTGTTAATATCCGGTTGTAGAGAACTTGACACTCGACTTAATTAAAATGCATCAACCGCGTGTGTAGCCATGATGGTCTCTTTTCGGCGGAGTCCGGGAAGTGAACACGGCTTTTGAGTTATGTTTGACGTAAGTAGGAGTTCAGGATCACTTCTTGATCATTACTAGTTGACGACCGTTCCGTTGCTCCTCTTCTCGCTCTTATTTGCGTATGTTAGCCACCATACATGCTAGTGCTTGCTGCAGCTCCACCTCCCTACTCCTTTTCCTACCCTTAAGCTTAAATAGTCTTGATCTCGCGGGTGTGAGATTGCTGAGTCCTCATGACTCACAGATACTTCCAATACAGTTGCAGGTGCCGATGATGCCAGTGCAGGTGATGCTACCGAGCTCAAGTGGGAGCTCGATGAGGACTTGGTCGTTACTATGTTTCGTTTCCTGTTGATCAGTAGTTGAGCCCAGTTGGGACGATCAGGGATCTAGCATTTGGGGTTATCTTCTTTTTCTTTTGGCTTTGACCGTAGTCGGTCTATGTGTGTATCTTGAAAGATGTATGATTTATTTATGTATTGTGTGAAGTGGCGATTGTAAGCCAACTCTTTATCCCATTCTTGTTCATTACATGGGATTGTGTGAAGATGACCCTTCTCGCGACAAAACCATAATGCGGTTATGCCTCTAAGTCGTGCCTCGACACGTGGGAGATATAGCCGCATCGTGGGTGTTACAATGACCGGAGGCGTAAACTGTGGAAGGGGGCGCAGCACACTGCTAACAATTGTTGGTGTGTGTTCTAGCGGTGCCCCCCTTCATATATATAGGTTGGAGGGGAGGAGAGGCAGCCAAGGGGGCACCCCAAGTAGGAGGAATCCTAATTGTGCACTTCCCAATTCGGCCTCCCCCCTTTCCTATTCCTATTCGGAGTAGGAAGGGAAGAGGTGGAAGGGGGGATCCTATTCCCTTTTTCCTTTCCTCCTTCCCCTTTCCTTCTCCAATTTGGCCAGCCCATATGGGGGGCGCACCAGCCCCTTTGTGGCTGGTGTGTTTCCCCTCTTGGCCCATAAGGCCCATATCTTTTGCCGGGGGTGCCCAGAACCCCTTCCGGTGACCCGATAAGTGCCCGGTGCTTCCCGGAACACTTCCGGTGTCCGAATACCATCGTCCTATATATCAATATTTACCTCTCGACCATTTTGAGACTCCTCGTCATGTCCGTGATCTCATCCGGGACTCCGAACAACATTCGGTCACCAAATCACATAACTCATATAATAACAAATCATCATCGAACATTAAGCGTGCGGACCCTGCGTGTAGACATAACTGAGACACCTCTCTGGTCAATAACCAATACCGGAACCTGGATGATCATATTGGCTCCTACATATTCTATGAAGATCTTTATCGGTCGTACCGTAATGACAACATACGTTATTCCCTATGTCATCGGTATGTTACTTGCCCGAGATTCGATCGTCGGTATCTTCATACCTAGTTAAATCTCGTTATTGGCAAGTCTCTTTACTCATTCCATAATACATCATCCCGCAACTAACTCATTAGTCACATTGCTGGCAAGGCTTCTTATGATGTGTATTACCGAGAGGACCCAGAGATACCTCTCCGATACTCCGAGTGACAAATCCTAATCTCGATCTATGCCAACCCAACAAACACCTTCGGAGATACCTGTAGAGCATCTTTATAATCACCTAGTTACGTTGTGAAATTTGATAGCACACAAGGTATTCCTTCGGTATCCGGGAGTTGCATAATCTCATAGTCAAAGAAATATGTATATGACATGAAGAAAGCAATATCAATAAAACTGAACGATCAATATGCTAAGCTAACGGATGGGTCATGTCCATCACATCATTCTCCTAATGATGTGATCCCGTTCATCAAATGACAACACATCTCTATGGTTAGGAAACTTAACCATCTTTGATTAACGAGCTAGTCTAGTAGAGGCTTAGGGCGTGTTCTGAAAGTGCCCAGCTTCTCCAAAACTTCCTAGATTTAACTTCTCGTATGGCTTCTCACTTCAGCTGGCGCTATGGAAAGCGTTCGGCACCCAACTTCCGGTTTCCGTGGTTAGGCACGGGTCTGACAGGCCATTTGATTAGCAATAAGCCCAACTTTAGATGGATTGGCAGGCCATGTTGGGGCCCAAAGCCAATAGCCAACGCGCGCGCGCGAGAGAGTTAGCGATAGAAAATCGAAATGGTATGCTGAATGTCACTTGGCGGTGGCAATCCTATGTAATTTGCCTTAACTCCAACTTCCCTGTTTTCATGGATCTGGAAAGGACCAGCTTCCCAAACTCCTTCCTTTTTACACTGAGACGGGCCGCCAGCTTCTCTATTCCAGCTTCCTGGAGCTAGAGCGTTCGGCTCAGCTTCATGCGTGGAGTTCATGAAGCTGGGAGCTGGAGCGTTGCCGAACAGGCCCTTACTAGGGACACTATGTTTTGTCTATGTATCCGCACATGTATCAAGTTTCCGTTTAATACAATTCTAGCATGAATAATAAAAATTTATCATGATATAAGGAAATATAAAATAACAACTTTATTGTTGCCTCTAGGGCATATTTCCTTCAATATTACCATGCAAAAGAAAATGGTAGTCACTGGAATAATTTGATCCTTAAGTTGAACCAAGGTGAAGGTGTGATTGAGGGGCAAGAAAATCTCAAAGAAATCACTGGGTTTTATAGGAACCTCTTTAGTGACCTGAGATTTCTTCCTTAGTCATGGATCTTGGGTTGAGACTTTATCTACGGTGGAGAAGGATTTTTTGATCAGATGAATCTCTCTAGAGGAACTTAAGGATATATTCTTTGGATGGAGGTAAATAAAGGTGTTGGTCTTGATGACTTTAACATTGAGTTCTACCAATGCTTTTCTTTAACATTGAGTGTATTCATGACAGATGTGAGAGTTATCATTAAGGGTTAACTTAAGGTGGCTACTTTAATACACATCTGGGTGGATTGGTTGGGGCACCCTGGGGATATACCAGTGGCTTGCCCGGACACCTGGGGATATACCAGTGTTGTCCTAGGAGATCCCGGGGTACCCGTGTGATCATCCTATGGAATGCCACCCAGGCTCAAAGGGGTCATAAGATTATTCATGCTAGAAACTTCCGTGTGCAACCACAAGCTATTACGGGCTCTATCATAGTTGAGTATGTTGCATGACCTCTTTAAGTGGTAGGCTAGCAAATGTAGGGGAAAGTAGGTGTAACTGTCTACCCAGAGTAAAGAGTTAATGCTTCGGAAAGACTGTGCCTCGGTCATCCGTTTCTCAAACATTATGTAGTGCGAGAAATCAAACGGAGGAGATCGAGTCTTGTGGGGAAAAGTGCGCAAACCTGTGCAGAGTGTACAAACTAATCATGATTAGCCGTGTCCCCGCTTATGGACATCTTGAGTATCTGGTACTCGAATTATTTGATTGATCTCATCACTCTATATATTTAATTTGTTGGGTTGTTAATATTTAATTGGGATTGAGATGGGGATTTACCATTCTCAACGTTTTCAGCAAACTTTGTAGTTAAATAAAATATATTCCTTTGCAGTAGGGAAAAATTGGCTTTACGCAAAAACAATAACCATAGAGCCTCCACCAGCCATATATGCATGTAGTGATAGTTATTATTCATCATTATCCTATGGTGTGAATTTGCCAGTACATTCAATGTACTGACCTACATGGCTGCAACGTCTCATGTTGCAAGAAATCTTACGATGAGTAAGTGATACGTTAGGGTTACAATTTCTACACTCAACTTTGTCGTTGGTGTTGATGGGAATCCACAACCTTGTTGTTACTTCCGCTATATGGATTGAGGTAATAGTATTTATGTTACTTTATACATGTGATTTACCGCTGTTATAACTCCTAGAGTACTGTGTGTGTCAGCATACCGATCTAGGGATGACACTTAGGCACATAGACTTGACTGTCTGAGGTCGGGTCGCTACAAGTTGAGCTGTTCAGATATTTCTACTATTTAAACCGCCCTATGGAATTTGTGGACGGGCCCAATACTGCACTTGGCGGGGTTTCAATTCAAAAGAGAAAAGATGTCAGCTTCCCTCACGCTAATCATCATAGCCACCCCAAAGATTGGAATCAGACTTGGTTCTACTGCCAAGATACATCTCTAGCTTAATCCATATTCTTAATATTCCCTTATGATCTTTTTAATCTTAACTGGCTGATGATCCATTCTGGAAGAGGAAACCGCAGGATAAACTGGTCAAGACAGCTCGTGCCAAGACCAAGGCCAATAAAAAGCCCACCAAAAATAAAACCGCCGAGTCTGCGGAGTTAAACATTGACGACGACGATCATAATCCTGAATCAGAGGTAGAACTTGATTCACTTGGCTCCTTTTTCGTACATCTCATTGGCAATAATTGTTATCAGGATGATGTAGAGACTAGCCGTGCAGGTGACGCAGAGGTAATTATTCTTTCCTCCGGCTCAGAACCCCTGCGAACACAGAAAACCCGACAAGCAAGCCGGAAAGTAAGATTTTCTCACCCTCTAGCTCACCTGGATCCAAACTTTCTTTTGAAGAAACAGCAACATGAAGCTCGCCGCACGACCCGACATAGCGGCAACATGATCACTTCTTCCGGTTTACCAAACACTCTGCTTCGCAAACGCCGTCCAGAGGTCTTACATATTTCTGACATACTTTACCCCAAGGCGGGTCATTTTCGACAACCTCTTAACCCGTCTGATTCAAACTATCAGGGAACTTCTCACTTTTCCTCTGGAGAATCAACAGGAACACAAATCCCAACCCTCAAAACTGTTCCTGGATGAGCATGTTTTTTGACTCCTTATATCTTCTCTTTGATCATTATACTAACCTGTTTATTTGCGTCTTATTTTCAGGGCCCAGGCCAGACCCAACAAGAAGGCTAAACTGAATAAACCGGTTGATGACCCCAATCCATCTGATCCGAAAAGAACCTCGGAACCTTATAATCCACATGCTGAAATCACTCCTGACGATCCACCACCGCAAGATCATGCAGTTTTGTTGAGCCTATGGAAGTTGACCCGATGACAATGCTGATAAACCGCCAAGCCCAACTAAAATTGCTGATGACAAGACTGATGATGTTATGGTCACTGGTGTTAGTTATACAGCCCCGGGGAAGCCCACTGCTCTGTCAAAACACAGCGCCAAAGAAGAAATTTCTGCTGTTGATAAAGGCAAGTGGAAGGTAGACTTGGAAAGCTATTCCCACCTCAGTGCCCAAGATATTCATTCTGGGTTTTTAAACTGTCTGTATACAAGCCGTGACTATGAAGCCGGTTTACTAAATCTGACGAAGGAGCGGTATGAGGTAAATGATGTTGACTTTGTATGAATATACTTCCCTTAGCCGCCAAGTTTATTGGATATAAGAGAATAGAATGTGCTGTAAACTTCCAATAACCATATAGATCAACTCCAGCATCCCCCAAGGGCCGGTTTATACTTTCAATATGAACCGGGACTTTTATAATAATAAGACTTCAATTTTGCCTGTGTAGCCCTCAAGGGTCGACTTAACAAATATGTTAAGTTGAGACTAATGATGTAAGACCCAAAATTCTCGCTTAGAACCTTCTTAAACCGGTTTACCACCTAATTGATGGTTGGAAAAATAACAATCTATGGTCTTGAGAAAATATGCATTAGCCCCCAAGTGTCAAGAATAATACTTGTACTGGGCTTGGGACTTGTAAAAAGGTTTATAAGAAGCAATAGACATTAGCCCCAAGTGCCAGGTATATTACTTGTTATCTGCTTGGGACTTCAAATACGCATTGTCAACTCATAAATTGCTTGTCTTTTGCAGACTGAGCTTATCAAGAAGGAATCACAAATCGCCGACCTTCAAGAAAATATCAAATCTCAACAATCAGAAAGTTCCAAGGCCAAGGATGAACTGACCAGTGCCTTGGCAGCAATGGAAAAGCTGAAAGAAAGCTTCAAGAATGATCGGGCAGGTTGGGATACAGAAAGGTCAACTCTGCTGAAGAGGGCTGAAGATGCTGAAACGGACCTTAAACCGGTATCGGCAGAACTTACTAGTTTAAAACAGCAGATAAATGCCATGACTGCTGCGGTTTTTGGTAAATAGCTGCTTCATAAGCTTTAAAACATGTGTTATCTAGTAAACTGCCGGTTTACAGATGTCTTTGATGATGCAGGAACCCGCGTTGCTCATCTTGGCTCACATATGCGGAAAAAACTGAAAGCCGCCTATATACTCATAGAATAGTTATATACCGGCGTACAATGGGTTATCTGCACTGCTTCCCATAACAAACCGCCCCCAACCTTGATCAAGGAGACGTTGGAAAGGCTGTCGATGATGCCTGCACGGTTTGAAGAACTAAAGAAATCAGCTGCAAGAGCGGGTGCTCTTACCGCACTGACTCGGGCCAAAGCATGGATATCTGATCTTGATTCGGCCGATTTGGCAAACAACTTCCCAAGCATAAAGGAAGATGGGCCAGACTTCAATACTGATGACCTCACTGCCATACGAGGGAAATGCGTCCACTGGCTAGTAAATTGGCTGAAGAGACCGATCTTTCATATTATCAGTTGGTTTATGATGCCAACAATAAGAGAATTAAAGCGCCAACTTATGATGCTCCAAATCTTACTCCTCCAATCCGTAAGCACAGTTATGCCCCTGATGTTGACCCCTCCACACTTATAAGTGATGAAGCTGTATTCAAAGCCTTAACTGGGATCGATTGGACAACCATTGACTTCCAGCCACTGGGTAGAGAGGAGGAAGATGAACCGGTGCTGGATGATCCACAACCTTCAAGTCAACCAGGCCAAGATTCATAAACCGGAGGCTGGCTTAGCATCTGCTTTCTGCAAGACTTGTTTAAACAATTATTCTTTTGGGCACCAGACGCTTTTGTAATAGGCATAGCTGAAACTCTCAGAGCTGATATGCCATCGTGCATAAGTTATATTGCCTGACCCTGTTGACCTTGAAACTTAAGATATGCCATTTTGCATTAAAAATACCATCCATGTGAATCTGTTCTTGCATATAATCAGATTACAAGTGTCCTAGCGGTTTACGTCAGGACGGGTCATCATACCCCATATGTGATCATAGGTAATCAAAATAATTCATAACCAGGGCCAGGTTAACAAATATCATACCTGTGACATGTGATTTAACTGCCGGTTTATCAGACCGATGCAGTAAGGGGTAATATCCCAATTTTTTTGGAGCACCATGCTTCCAAGTATGACTCAAATATGGCCAGGGCGGTTTATCAAGAACCACCACCACAACAACAAAAACAACAAAGCCTTTAGTCCCAAACAAGTTGGGGTAGGCTAGAGGTGAAACCCATAAGATCTCGCAACCAACTCATGGCTCTGGCACATGGATAGCAAGCTTCCACGCACCCCTGTCCATAGCTAGCTCTTTGGTCATACTCCAATCCTTCAGGTCTCTCTTAACGGACTCCTCCCATGTCAAATTCGGTCTACCCCGCCCTCTCTTGACATTCTCTGCACGCTTTAGCCGTCCACTATGCACTGGAGCTCCTGGAGGCCTGCGCTGAATATGCCCAAACCATCTCAGACGATGTTGGACAAGCTTCTCTTCAATTGGTGCTACCCCAACTATATCTCGTATATCATCATTCCGGACTCGCTCCTTCCTCGTGTGGCCACACATCCATCTCAACATACGCATCTCCGCCACACCTAACTGTTGAACATGTCGCCTTTTAGTCGGCCAACACTCAGCTCCATACAACATTGCGGGTCGAACCGCCGTCCTGTAGAACTTGCCTTTTAGCTTTTGTGGCACTCTCTTGTCACAGAGAATGCCAGAAGCTTGGCGCCACTTCATCCATCCGGCTTTGATCCGATGGTTCACATCTTCATCAATACCCGCATCCTCCTGCAGCATTGACCCCAAATACTGAAAGGTGTCCTTCTGAGGTACCACCTAGCCATCAAGGCTAACCTCCTCCTCCTCACACCTAGTAGTACTGAAATCGCACACCATGTACTCGGTTTTAGTCCTACTAAGTCTAAACCCTTTCGATTCCAAGGTTTGTCTCCATAACTCTAACTTCCTATTTACCCCCGCCCGACTATCGTCAACTAGCACCACATCATCCGCAAAGAGCATACACCATGAGATATCTCCTTGTATATCCCTTGTGACCTCATCCATCACCAATGCAAAAAGATAAGGGCTCAAAGCTGACCACTGATGCTGTCCTATCTTAATCGGGAAGTCATCAGTGTCGACATCACTTGTTCGAACACTTATCACAACATTATCGTACATGTCCTTGATGAGGGTAATGTACTTTGCTGGGACTTTATGTTTCTCCAAGGCCCACCACATGACATTCCGCGGGATCTTATCATAGGCCTTCTCCATGTCAATGAACACCATATGCAAGTCATTATTTTGCTCCCTATATCTCTCCATAAGTTGTCGTACCAAGAAAATGGCTTCCATGGTCGACCTCCCAGGCATGAAACCAAACTAGTTTTTGGTCACGTTTGTCATTCTTCTTAAGCGGTGCTCAATGACTCTCTCCCATAGTTTCATTGTATGACTCATCAGCTTAATTCCACAGTAATTAGTACAACTCTGAACATCCCCCTTGTTCTTGAAGATTGGTACTAATATACTCCGTCTCCATTCTTCTGGCATCTTGTTTGCCCGAAAAATGAGGTTGAAAAGCTTGGTTAGCCATACTATCGCTATGTCCCCGAGACCTTTCCACACCTCAATGGGGATACAATATAGGCACATCACCTTGCCTCCCTTCATCCTTTTTAAAGCCTCCTTGACCTCAGACTCCTGGATTCGACGCACAAAACACATGCTGGTCTCATCAAAGGAGTCATTCAGTTCAATAGTAGAACTCTCATTCTCCCCATTGAACAGCTTGTCGAAGTACTACCGCCATCTATGCTTAATCTCCTCGTCCTTCACCAAGAGTTGGCCTGCTCCGTCCTTGATGCATTTGACTTGGCCAATATCCCTCCTCTTCCTCTCTCGGATCTTGGCCATCTTATAGATGTCCCTTTCGCCTTCCTTCGTGCCTAACCGTTGCTAGAGGTCCTCATACGCCTGACCCCTTGCTTCACCAACAGCTTGCTTTGCGGCCTTCTTTGCCATCTTGTACTTCCCTATGTTGTCTGCACTCCTATCCAGGTATAGGCGTCTGAAGCAATCTTTCTTCTCTTTAATCGCCTTCTGGACATCATCACTCCACCACCAGGTATCCTTATCTTCGCTTCTCCTTCCCCTGGACACTCCAAACTCCTCTGAGGCCACCTTATGAATGCAAGTCGCCATCTTCATCCACACATTGTCCGCATCCCCTCCTTCCTCCCAAGAGCCCTCCTTAATGACCCTGTCCTTGAATGCCTGAGCTACCCACCCCATTGAGCTTCCACCACTTCGTTCTAGCGACTTTGGCACGCTTATCCCGCTGGACACGAATCCGAAAGCGGTAGTCAGCAAGTACCAGCTTATGCTGGGGTAAAACCCTCTCTCCAGGTATCACCGTACAATCTAGGCACGCACGCCTATCTTCTCTTCTCGAGAGGATGAAATCAATCTGGCTAGAGTGTTGGCCACTACTAAAAGTCACCAGATGTGATTCTCTCTTTCTAAAGAGGGTGTTGGCTACAATCATGTTGTAGGCTAGAGCAAAGCTTAAGACATCTTCTCCTTCTTGATTCCTGATGCCATAGCCAAAGCCCCCATGCGCCCCTTCAAAACCTGTGTTAGATGTACCCACGTGGCCATTGAGGTCTCCTCCTATGAAGAGCTTCTCACCAATCAGTACACTCCTAACCATATCTTCCAGGCCTTCCCAGAACTCCTTCTTGGTGTTCTCATTGTGGCCTACTTGCGAGGCATACATGCTGATAACATTGAGAACCAAGTCCTCAACTACCAGCTTGACCAGGATAATCTGGTCCCCACGTCTCTTGACGTCTACCACTCCATACCTGAGGCTCTTGTTGATCAAGATGCCTACGCCATTTATGTTTGCAACCGTCCCCGTGTACCATTGCTTGAAGCATGTATCCTCCACCTCCTTCGCCTTCTGTCCTCTCCCTTTGGTTTCTTGGACACAAAGAATATCAACACCTCTCCTCACCGCTGCATCAACTAGCTCCCGAAGCTTCCCTATCAGAGATCCTACGTTCCAGCTACCTAAGCGAATCCTCCTAGGCTCGGCTAGCTTCCTTACCCTTCGCACTCGTCGAGTCAAATGTGAAGACCCTTGCTCATTTTCCACTACATCCGGGCGCCGATGTACCGCGCCACTAAGGATGCGACGACCCGATCCTTTCTCACTTGCCACCATACCGGATCAAGATATGGCACGCCACCTGGGGGGTGACGGCCCGGCCCTTGCTCATTTTCCACCACACCCGGGTTCCGATGTGCCACGTCGCTGAGAGGGTTACGCCCCAACAAAAATCTTTTGGGTTTCATCTCCATAAGAGTGGCTGAGTTTTTACGTTGGCTCGCTAAGCCTATCACAACTCTCCTCCTTTACCCGGGCTTGGGACCGGCTATGTTGAGACAACATAGGCGGATTTTTTATCAAGAACCACAGGTAGACTCAAATATGGCCAGAGCTGTATGTCAATATTCACCAAATATAAACCCAAAAGATGCACAAAAATTTAATCAAGTAAAGAAAAAACGAGGCTGTCATGGGCTGCCAAGCCACTGAGTTATCCTTTTATTGCGAATCTGTCCTCACACGACTGTCGGTTTAACTGTGATAAGTTCAAATATGTCTATCAAGTAACCGGCTTGCTATTCCAGATTACTCGGTCGGAGTGACAGTTTCGACAATGCAGGATAACCCGGACGGTTTTGGTGATTTACACCTGGTGTTCCAAACCAGCTCACATGGGTAGTAACGCTATGTTCTCTTTGGTGAATACACCTATGTTTGAACAGGAACCCCCCAAGTGGGTTGTGGCCGTAGGCCAACCAAAAGGGATATTCACAGCTATGATTCGAATACGATCAGGAAGCCCCAGAGTGGTTTGTGGCATTGCGCCGATCAAAAGGGATATTCACAGCTATGATTCGAATACGACCAGGAAACCCCCAAGTGACCATAAGGGTGGCATTGCGTCGATCAAGAGGGATATTCACAGCTATGATTCGAATACAACCAGGAAGCCCCCAAGTGACCATAAGGGTGGCATTGCGCCGATCAAGAGGGATATTCACAGCTATGATTCGAATACGATCAGGAAGCCCCCAAGTGACCTTTTGAAGTAAAAAGAGATACTTGTTATTCTTGGAGATAAAACGGCAGAGGCCCTGCTTTATCAGGGATGCCTAACTTTATTATAATCATCATAATATGTACATTGTGAAAATATATGCATTGTAAGAGCCGATGGCTCAAGTGTAGTAGGGCCGAAGATGAGCAATGTTCCACGATCGGTGGGTCTCCTCCTTCGACGTGCGTGAGTCCTTGTGATCTCGAACATTGATAAGGTAGTACGACCCGTTGTTCAGATTCTTGCTGACCACAAAGGGTCCTTCCCAAGGTGGGGATAGCTTGTGCATATCAGTTTGATCCTGGATAAGCCGGAGCACCAAGTCACCTTCTTGAAAGGTTCTGGTATTAACCCGGCGGCTGTGATAACGGTGCAAATCTTGATGGTAAATCGCCGAACGAGCCGCCGCTATGTCACGCTCCTCATCTAATAGGTCAAGTGCATCCTGACGTGCTTTTTCATGATCAGCTTCAACATAAGCCGCCACACGGGGCGAGTCATGACGGATGTCACTAGGGAGAACCGCTTCTTCCCCGTAAACCATGAAGAAAGGCGTGTAACCCGTAGATCTGTTGGGGGTAGTATTGATACTCCATAACACAGAAGGCAGCTCTTCCACCCAACAACCCGACGTCCTTTGCAAAGGAACCATAAGTCGAGGCTTGATGCCTCACAAAATTTCTTGATTGGCTCTCTCCGCTTGACCATTGGATTGGGGGTGAGCAACCGATGACACATCAAGCCGAATATGCTCATGTTGACAAAACTCTTTCATAGCACCCTTGGATAAATTAGTGCCATTATCAGTTATGATGCTATGGGGAAAACCAAAACGAAAGATCACCTTTTTGATGAATTGAACCGCCGTCGCTGCATCACATTTACTGACCGGTTCTGCTTCAACCCACTTTGTGAATTTGTCAACTACCACTAAAAGATGAGTCTTTTTATCCTTGGACCTTTTAAAAGGCCCAACCATATCAAGCCCCCAGACCGCAACCGGCCAAGTAATCGGGATCATCCTCAATTCTTGAGCCGGCACGTGAGCTCATCGTGAAAACTTCTGACAACCATCACATTTACTGACCAGGTCTTCTGCATCAGCATGAGCCGTCAGCCAATAAAATCAGTGACGAAAAGCCTTGGCTACAAGAGATTTAGAACCGACATGATGACCACAATCTCCTTCATGAATCTCACGCAGAATTTCACGGGCTTCTTCGGGAGAAACACAACGTTGAAATGCCCCCGTAACACTATGGTGATGCAGCTCTCCGTTAGCAATAGTCATTGACTTAGATCGCCGGGTTATCTGTCTGACCAATGTTTCATCCTCTGGTAACACGCCTCGGGTCATGTAAGCCAGATACGGAATCGTCCAATCAGGAATAGCATGAAGAACCACCACAAGTTGTGCCTCCGGGTCAGGAACAGCCAAATCCTCCTCTGTAGGTAATTTTACCGACGGGTTATGCAAGACGTCAAGAAATATATTAGGCGGCATCGGTTTACGTTGGGAACCCAACCGGCTTAAGGCATCTGCCGCTTCATTTTTCCTCCGATCAACATGCTTAACTTGATAACCCTTGAAGTGACCAGCAATAATGTCCACCTCTCATCGTTAAGCCGCCATGAGTGGATCCTTACAATCCCAAGTACCTGAAACTTGCTGAGCTACCAAGTCCGAGTCACCAAAGCACCTGACTCGGCTTAAATTCATATCCTTAGCCATCCGGAGGCCATGAAGCAAAGCCTCATATTCAGCTGCATTGTTAGTACAAGGGAACATCAGACTTAAAACATAACAAAATTTGTCACCTCGTGGGGAAGTTAAGACAACTCCAGCCCCCGAGCCTTCCAACTGTCTGGACCCATCAAAGTGAATAGTCCAATACGTGTTGTCCGGTTTCTCCTCAGGCATCTATAATTCTGTCCAATCATTTATAAAATCCACAAGGGCTTGAGATTTGATTGCTGTGCGAGGCACATATTTCAAACCATGGGGTCCAAGCTCAATGGCCCACTTGGCGATTCGGCATGTAGCTTCCCTGTTCTGAATAATATCTCCTAGGGGAGCAGAGCTAACCACAGTGCTGGGATGACTAAAGAAATACTGCTTGAGCTTGTGGCTTGCCATAAAGACTCCATATACCAGCTTCTGCCAATGTGGATACCGCTGCTTGGACTCAATGAGAACTTCACTGATATAATAAACCAGACACTGAACCGGATGCTCCTTTCCTTGCTCTTTCCTCTCCGCCACTATAGCTACATTGACAGCTCGGTTGTTAGCAGCCACATATAACAACAAAGGCTCCTTATCAATAGGAGCAACGAGAACCAGCGGTTCAGCCAGTTGTTTTTTAAGTGCCTCAAATGCCTCATTAGTAGCATTACTCCAGACGAAATCGTCTGTCTTCTTCATCATCTGATATAGAGGGATAGCCTTCTCCCCCAGGCGGCTTATGAACCGGCTCAACGCTGCTATCCGACCCGCCAAGCGCTGGACGTCATTGACACACTTCAGTTTAGCCAGGGAAGTGATAGCCTTAATCTTCTCCGGGTTAGCCTCAATACCCCGCTCTGAAACCAGAAAACCCAAAAGCTTTCCTGCCGGTACACCAAAAACACACTTCGCCGGATTAAGCATCATCTTATAGACCCGGAGATTGTCAAAAGTCTCCTTCAAGTCATCTATCAAGGTTTCCTTCTTTCTGGGTTTCACCACAATATCATCCGCATAGGCATGAACATTGCGCCCAATCTGATTATGAAGACAATTCTGCACACATCGCTCGTAAGTCGCCTGGGCACTCTTGAGCCCAAAAGGCATAGACACATAACAGAAGGCTCCAAAGGGAGTGATAAGAGTTGTCTTCTCCTGGTCCTTAACTGCCATCTTGATCTGATGATAACCAGAATAAGCATCCAAAAAACTCAAACTCTCACAACCCGCCGTAGCATCAATAATTTGATCAATACGAGGGAGAGCAAAAGGATCAGCCGGATAAGCCTTGTTTAAATCCGTGTAATCCACACACATATGCCAAGTCCCGTTCTTCTTAAGTACCAGCACTGGGTTAGCCAACCACTTAGGAAGAAAAACTTCAACAATGAACCCGGCCGCCAAGAGCCGAGCTACCTCTTCAGCAATAGCCTTACGCCTTTCTTCGTTAAAACGACGCAGAAATTGCTTGACTGGTTTAAACTTCGGATCAATATTGCGAGTGTGCTCAGCGAGTTCCCTCGGTACACCTGGTATATCAGAAGGTTTCCATGCAAAGATGTCCCGATTCTCACGGATGAACTCGATGAGCGCGCTTTCCAATTTCGGATCCAGGTTAGCACTGATGCTGAAATGCTTAGATGAATCGCCGGGAATAAAATCAACCAGCTTAGTATCGTCTGCTGATTTAAACTTCAATGCCGGATCATGCTCTGTAGTTGCCTTTTTCAAATATGTCATATCCGCCGGATCAACATTGTCCTTATAAAATTTTAACTCCTCCGTTGCACAAACTGACTTAGCATAAGCCGCATCACCTTCTTCACACTCCAAAGCTATGTTCTGGCTCCCATGCACCGTGATGGTCCCCTTGTAACCCGGCATCTTAAGCTGCAGATAAACATAACTAGGCCGTGCCATGAACTTGGTATAAGCCGGCCGTCCAAACAGAGCATGATAAGGGCTTTTGATCTTCACCACTTCAAAGGTCAATGTCTCAGACCTGGAATCATGATCATCCGCAAATGCAACCTGCAGAGCGATTTTCCCAACCGGGTATGCCGACTTGCCAGGCACCACGCCATGAAAGACAGTGTTTGATGGCTTAAGATTTTTATCGGTCAGCCCCATGCGACAGAAGGTTTCATAATAAAGGATATTGATGCTGCTACCTCCATCCATGAGTACCTTAGTGACTTTATATCCTCCCACCTGAGGCGCCAGCACCAAAGCCAGGTGACCCGGATTATCAACCCGGGGCGGGTGATCCTCCTGACTCCACACAATAGGCTGCTCAGACCAGCGCAAGTAACGGGGAACTGCCGGCTCAACGACGTTCACAGCCCTTTTAGGGAGCTTCTGACTCCGTTTGCAAAAACTTGTAGTGAAGACGTGGTACTGCCCACTATTCAACTGCTTTGGGTTACTCTGATATCCAGATTGCTGCTGTTGATTTCCCTAGCTAGACTGTTGATGGTAACCGCCCTGATTGCCTTGATTTCCTTGATGACCCTGGAAGCCAGAATTAGAACTGCCGCCACCGTAACCCGGTCCATGAGAACCGCTGCCACCATAACCTGGACCGGAGCCAGAGCCACCGCCCGGCCCATGATCATTCCGGAACAAATCAGAATTTTTAAACTCCTTCATAATCTGACAGTCCTTCCAAAGGTGACTGTATGGCCTTTCACGTGATCGTGTTTCGGACAGGGCTGATTTAGCAGATGCTCAAGATTGACAATTGGTCCTCCTGTCTGAGGAGGTGGCTTTGGAAGGACTGTCAGATTATGGCGCTGACTATTATTCCGCATATTAGTATTGGTCACAAAATCCGAATTACCGTCCACTTTACGCTTACCATTGCCCCCCTGGCTCGCCGGATTATGACGCTGACCCTTGGTGTTGCCACTCTTCTTTCCCTTTCCTAGCTTTTCATCATCAGACTCGGGGTCCTTGGTACTATCCGAGTCGGCATATTTAACTAGAGCTGCCATGAGCGTCCCCATGTCATTGCAGTGGTGTTTGAGTCGCCCTAATTTCTGCTTTAAAGGTATGAAACGACAATTGCTTTCCAACATTAGGACTGCCGAATCAGCCTTGATATGATCCGACGAATGCAGAATTGCTGAGACCCGGCGCACCCAGTGGGTTGTCGACTCACCCTCTTCTTGAACACAAGCAGCCAAATCCACAATCGACAATGGTTGCTTGCACGTGTCTTTAAACTGTTGTATGAACTGGGCTAGTAACTCGTCCCGTGATCCAATGGAGTTGGCTGGCAGTCCTTTTAACCAGGTGCGAGCTGTTCCCTCCAACATCATGGTGAAATACTTAGCACATGCAGCGTCATCAACGTCCAGTAACTCCATCGCCATCTCATAACTTTCGACCCATGTCTCAGGGGGTAAGTCAGCTGTGTAATTAGGCACCTTACGAGGACCTTTGAAATCCTTGGGCAGACGTACGTTACGTAGAGCCGGCACTAAACATGGCACACCAGTGCTTCGGGAGGTCAAGCCTAACTCCACCGAAGCTATCGGATAAACCGGAGACGGCTGACGAGCCGCATTCTGGGCTGCTGGCTCAGGCTCGTGATGTGCTCTCTCCTAATCTATCAGGGCCTGAGTGTTATGGGGCAGGTTATGTCCATGGGGCGGGTTACGACGCTGCTCACTGCTTGACACCGCCGGGGAGTCCATGTGCCTGCTATAACTCCAGCTTGGGCGGGGGGTTGAATGGATCCTCTCACGGCTGTAAGAATACGCCTCCTGCTGAACCAATGCTGTCTGAAGAAGCTCTCTAGCCCTCCGCGTTTCAACTGCAGCTGGAGACTCGCCTTCAACTGGGATGGCCGCCAATCGTGATGCCGCAGCGATCATGTTATCCAATGGGTTAGAGTAATGACCCGGTGGTGTCGGCACATGTTGCGGTGGGACATTGTTCTGACGAGGCGGGTCCGTCGTGCATGGTTGAACCTGTCGGATCACGGGTTCCGGCAAAACCCTCAAGGTTCGAACACTGGGGTGCGCAGGAAGATCTCCTCCTACCGATCCACGCCCTAGGTGTGCTAAGATCTCAAGGACTAACTCGGCGAACTCGCAACACAAAGGACACAAGATTTATACTGGTTCGGGCCACCGTTGTGGTGTAATACCCTACTCCAGTGTCGCGGTGGTGGATTGCCTCTTGGGGTGAGGATGAACAGTACAAGGGGAAGAACAGCCTCCTGAGGCGAGGTGTTCTTGTGCTTGGTGGGTGTGAGGATGAACTGAACGAGTTCGAGACCAGTTGCCTCCTACTGTGGTGGCTAATCCTATTTATAGAGGCCCTGGTCCTCTCCCCAAATATTGAGCGGGAAGGGAGCCAACAACGGCCAATTTGAAAGGGGACAGCTAGTACAGCTTATCCTGACAAAAGTGGTCTTCACCTTCAAAAGGCTCTGGTGGTGACGCCGCCTTGGGCTCCATGGTGACCTCCATCTTGCCGTCCTGCTTGTCTTGGTCTCGTTGCACCGATATGGAAACCTTTGCTTGACGCCTCGGTACTCCGCGCCTGCGCTTGCCTCCTTAGAACCAAAGAGGAAACAAGGACATTGTGCGCGCTGGCACCCGCCTGGTCTCGATCGTCATGGCTCACGTCACAAGAACCTCGCGAGGTTTGCCTTGCCTTGATTTCTCTGCCCCTCGCGAGCCAACCTGGTGAGGGCGCTCTCGAGGAGGTCTTGTGTCGTCTGCCTTGCGAGGCTTGGCCCCTCACGAGGGTCTTGAGTGCTTGTTGGTGAAGATGGGCCGTATGGGCCCGCTCGTAGAGCCACGCCGTGGGCCGCAGGCAGGCAAGTCTGGGGAACCCCATTCCCAGAACGCCGACAGTAGCCCCCGGGCCCAAGGCGCGCTTGGGCTTGGCTTCGAGGCGAAGCCAAAGGTCAAGTGCGGAGCGCCACGGGCCCCAATAGCCTGCGGCCTTGGTCGACGCGTGGCAGTTGATTGGACGTGGGCGTCTCCGCTTCCCCACGCTGCCTCAGAAACTGCTCGACTGTCAAAAGGCTGGCGTAGACAGCGCTTGCCTTCACTACTTCCTTTCGCCTTGCTCAGATCCCCTTTTTTGCGCCCTGCCTCCGAAATCCCCAGATCTGTTTCCATCTTCTCCCGCATCAACGACAAATGGCGCCGCGCAAGGCCAAGTCTGCCTCACCGCCGGCTTGGTACGAGCCAGCCCTCGATGCGCCCAACATCTCAGAGAAGAACCTCGCTGCCACGCGCTTTCTGAAGGCAGGGGAAAGCAACGAGAGGGGGAAGACTGAGCTTCGGGTCGGCTCTGCCGTGCTGGAGCCCAAAGGAAGCACCTTCTTCCCCTTCTTCACAAGTAGCATCGCCGCAGGACTAGTTCCCCCTTTTTCTGACTTCTTCTATGTGGTCCTCGGCCACTACGGGCTACAAGCGCTACATCTTCATCCCAACTCCATCCTTCTCTTGTCCATCTTCGCCTACTACTATGAGGCGGACCTCGGCGTGATGCCGTCCGTGGCTCTTCTGCGCCACTTCTTCTTCCTCCACGTCAAGGAGGGTCACACCTCCGGGTGCGCCAACTTCATCGTGGCCGGCAAGGCCAACTCGATCTCGAAGACGGGGAAGAAAGCCGAAGGCTTCCGGAGCAAGTGGGCCATGATGGACGCTAAATGCGTCCACCCATGCTTGACGCTGCCGACGGAGATGCCCAGTCTGACAAGGGCTGGTCTTGCACGAAGCTCACCGACGGGCGGGCGACGTTGGTGCTGGAGCAGATGAAGACCGACCTGAAGCCGTGCAATGCAAAGGCGGCGAAGGTGACAGGGGCCATGCTCCTGAGGGAATTCCTGAAGCTGCGCGTAGCCCCGCTTCAGGCCCGTACGCGCCCCTTATGGGAGCTTGGGGACGAAGAGGACAAGGTTCTCCTAAGCCCGAAAGCCTTATCCGAGGGCGAGATGGCCGCAGTTCTCCGTCTCTTGGTTGGGGACGACCAGGAGTACCCGTCGAGCATCTTCACCCCCTTGTTTCGCCGTGAGGACGGGGCGCAGGTCGTGGCTTCTAGGCCGACTTTTGACGGGCGCGGGCTGGTGCCGCCGACGCCAATCGGGGCCCCTGCGACGCCGAAGCCGGTGGAGCTGTCTTCTGATGAGTTCCACTGGGAGGAAGAGGGGGAGGAGGAAGAATCGGAGGTGACTCCCGAAGGGATGGGGGAGACCTCCCCCTTGAGCAAAGCTGACATCCTCTGTGCCTTTCCTGACGACGACGAGGCCGATGCCCGCCAGGAGGAGGGGGAGCTCCCCGTTATCCCGACGAGGGGCAGATCGTCGCTAGTCTCTCGAGGTGTTAGTCCCGTCTTAGCGTCGTCTGAAGCTGCTTCCGACCCTTCTGCCGCGTTGTTTTCTGTTCCCGGAGTCTGCGCGCTCAATCCTCGGGCCTCGAAGCTCTCAGGCTTCAAGCTCACCAAGTGGAGGGTGGACTACGCTGTTGTGGACCAGTAAGTGCTTGAGCTTCAACTTGTTCTTGCTTATACTGCTGCCTCCTGACGTTCGTCCTTGTTTGACCAGGCTGCCGCCTTCGGCGAAGAAGAGGAAGGAGGATGCAGCGCCCACGCCTGGGACTGAACCATCTGTAGCGGCCGCACCCCCCTCCATGGAGAAAGGAAATGATAGCTCTCGTACATCTTCAGCCCTGTCGCCCTCGCGAGGCCTGGAGGGGCGTCGTCCGGAGGAGTCAGCCCCCGAGGCCCCGCTGGTTCCGGAAGTGCCGATGTCCGGTTCGGCTGCTGAGGTCCCGAAGGCTCAGGAGCCCTTGGTCTCCCAAGCCCTGGTAACGACGTCGCCTCCTCCTCCTGCTGCGCCATTACTCCCAGGTTCTTCTGCCTCCTCTGCTATCTTGGAGCGTGCCCTTTCAGAGATGACTCAGCTGCGGGAAGGTCTCTTGGGCACGAATCCGCGCCTAGTAGCCGGGCGCGGATCCACGCCTAATAGTCGGGCCCCTGGAGCTGGCCTTCGGCTGCCTTCAGTCTGACACAGCAGTCCGAGCGACGTTGAGCCAGGCCGCGACGACCTCCGAGAAGGAGAAGCGGGCCGCCGCTCAAGCTGCGGCCGATCGCGAGGCGGCGCTGAAGGACGCCGAAGTCGCCCACGACCGCTGCCGGGCGCTGGAGGACGAGCTGAAGAGTCTGCGTGATGAGCATGCAGAAGAAGCTCACGGCCGCCAGGCAAAGGAGGAGGAGATGAGGGCCCGAAAGGATGCCATCAAGAACTGCGACGCCGAGCTGGGGGAGTTGGCGAAGGTGCAGGCCACTGAACGCAGCCGGCTGGAGGAGCAGGAGTGGAAGGTGGAGGCGAAGGGGGTCGATCTTGATGCCAAGGCAAAGGTCTTGGCTGAGGATCATGCGGCCTTCACGCTTCTTGAGAAACGTGGCGCTGAAAGCACTTTACGAGAAGGGCCTGGAAAAGCCGCTGACCACCGACGAGGATGGCCCTGCTCAGCTGCTTCCCTACTTGGTTGACGCGCTCGAGGAGGTCGTGGATGGCATCGGTCCCATGGCAGAGGCAGAGGCTCGTGTCCTTTCTTCAGCTGCGCTGACGCGTGTCTTCAGCCATCTGCACCATCGCGACCCCAGCGGTCGTCTTGACGAGCTGCTGGAGCCTATGGCTGACGAACATTGCACAGCCGCCGCCGCAGTCGTGAAAGGTCAGGTGGAGGCCCTGCTAAAGAAGTTCCGTGGCTCTGCTTCTGCGCCTTCGACCGGGGACGCCGCCACTCCTGCAGCTCCGGCCGGTGGGCAAGACGAAGGCGACGTCGTCAAGGGAGGAGTGCCTCTCGTGGGCGTCGGTGGTGTTCAGGGATGACCTGCGGCTCCTTTCCTGTTTTATTCCTACAACATACATCATGCCTCGTGGAGGCGTTAAACTTGCGTTTGATATATGTCTTGTAATATTTGCTTTGAGAATTTGCGATTTTCCTCCTATTTGCTTTACATTCTGCGTCGGCAGAGGCCGGCCCCGCACATACCTCAGCCGCCGTTGGGCCGACCGGAGACCAGGACAGAACCAAGGAGTGAGGGGCTACATGACTAGTTAGGCTCCCGAGTCGCGATGCTCAGGAGTCCCCCTTGACGTGCGAACAGCTTATAGGTTCTACGTCGGCAGAGCCCGGCCCCGCGCATACCTCAACTGCCGTTGGGTCGACCAGAGACCAGGACGGACCCAAGGAGTGAGGGGCTACATGACCAGTTAGGCTCCTGAGTCGCGATGCTCAGGAGTCCCCCTTGACGTGCAAACAACCTTCATACCTTTGCCCTCGCCGAGGCTCGGGAGGGGCGTGCGACGACCGGGTCCAGGGGACCCGGTTGGGTGGCGTACGCTTGGGCGTGACCCGAGCGCAGCCCCCGTGCCTAGCCCCCTCGCGCGACTGTCCCGAGGGGAGTTGTTGCGGTGAGGCCGGACTGAGCTCAGGGGCTCCCTGAGGTTGGTGCGGCCATGGGGCCGCCCACAGTTGTTTATCACCAGCACGGAGCATAGCGCTTCCGCACTTGCACGGGCATAGCCGCTCCTCGGCAGTGTCGACGGCCAGCGCGGAGCATGGTGCTTCCACTGGTACGTGGGAGGGGACTCCCTACTGCGGAGAGCCCCCGAGGCGTGTACAGCCCCGCCCTTACACGTGGCTTGCACGACAGGGCTAGACGAGGTGTGTCTGGGCACTCGTGAGTCAGCGCGGGACTCACGAGGCCCTACCTCAAGGCGGGTTGCGCCTGGTCTTGGTTTTTGTTCGATGTGCTAGTCCTAGGTGGCCAGGCAACCTGCGCCGAACGAATCTCCTGAGGTTATCGCGTGAGAAGGCCAAGCACCAACGGCCCCAGGAGGTGACGTGAACGGGGCCGGCCCGCTAAACAGAGCTCAGCCGTTTGATTTATCGACACTGCAGGGACGGGCCCAAGCACAAATGCCGTGCCTAACCCTCTCACGCGAAGGATCCTGAAGAAAGACGGCCGGCGCGCGGCTCCCATGGTGGGTGACGATCGAGCAGGTGATAGTCATAGATAGATTAAGCATGGAAAGCAAACTGGCTTAGGTAAATGCAGGGAAGATACATGCCACTGGGTCAGGCCCGAGCGGCTTGGGGATGATGCAGCCTGAGGGGCGCCCCCCAGCGAGGTAAGCTAAAGACATAAAAAAGGGATACATGCCACAGGGACGGACCCACGTGGCCTGGGAATGATGCAGCCCGGGGGGCGCTCCCAGCTAAATAAACTTGGAAAATTTCACCTGGTTCTGTCGATGAAGGGATGTTGGGGAAGCTGAAGGTACGTGGCGAAGGGGTTGCACCTCATGAGCCACCGGGGTCCTGAGCCTCGGGAGGCTCTGGTGTCCAGGCGGTTCCTTGAGGACCATCTCTATCTCCGTCAGGACGGTGTGGTGCCTGGCCTCCTGAGTCGCCAGGGCGTGCCGCAGGTTGCGCTGATAGGCAGACGCCACGCTCGGCAGGCCAAAAGGCATGCGAACGTAGCTGTGTGGTGGGCCCTCGCAGTGTCCCACGCGCGAAGGCCAGAAGGGCTCCTGAGACGCGGCTCTGTTGAGCCCTGGGACGTCGATGCAGACGCGCAGCCCAGCATCCTCGCCTAGATGGGAGGCTGCGCCAGGTGAACAGCAATCGCCGTGCATGGCCCTCGCATCTTGCAGCTCCTGGGTGGTCCTGGTAATGAACTCCTGAGCGCTAGGCGCTCCTCGTCTTGTGTCCTCCTGAGGGTGATGTGCCGCAAAGCACGCCTCCAGATGGTGCCCGAGCGCCTCCCTCGTGATGTTGGCAAGGTCCGAGGCCCTCCAGAAGAGAGCCCCCGAGCCCTGCCTGAGAAGAGCGCCGGGCGCGCTTTCCTATGTGATGGAGGGAGGCGCCCCAGGTGCGGCCGCCGATCCGGTCGTGGTGCCGCTTGCCTAAGGCCCTATACGGAGCAGCTGCTTCTTCTTCTTGGGGGTGGCCTTAGGAGGGCGCTCGCCCTTGCTGTCGGGGTCGTCGATTGCTACAGCTTGGACGGCACGCTCGAGGGAGCACACCGCATGTCTTTCCTCGCATGGAACCATGATGATTCCGCCAATTCCTGGCATCTTGAGGACACTGTAGCCGTGATGGGTCACCGCCATAAACTTGGCCAGGGCTGGGTACCCGAGGATCGCATTGTATGGCAGACGGATGTGGGCGCCGTCGAAGTCGATGAGCTCGGTGCGGTAGTTGTCGCGCTGTCCGAAGGTGACGGGGAGGCGGACCTGCCCGATCGGGGTAGTGGAGCCATTGGTCACTCCTGAGAAAGGCTTGGTGGGTTGAAGCTGGTCATACGGCACTTGGAGGTTGTCGAACGTGTCGACGGACAGGACATTGAGCCCTATGCCACCGTCGATGAGGGTCTTGGTAACTTGCACGTTGCTAATGACTGGTGAACAGAGCATCGGGAGGGCGCCAGCGGTAGCCGCGCACTTGAGCTGATCTACCGAGCTGAACGTGATGGCTCACTTGGACCATCTGAGCGGGTGCGTGGCCTCGAGCTTGGGGAGGACTGCATTCACTTCACGAGCAAACTGTTTGAAGATACGCTGTGAGGCTGGGGCTTGAGCTCCGCCCAAGATGCAGGCGATGGCACGCGGCTCCTGGAAGCCCCCAACCCCTCGTCTTGATGGTGGTCTTCGTTCCTTCTTGGTGGTGGCCGTAGTGGAGGAAGACCGGCGTTGCCCTGAGGACGATCCTCACGAGGTTGATCCCTCCAGGCGCCCTCGCGAGGCTGATCCTGCCAGCGGTCCTCACGAGGCCGGTCGCACCACTCTTGGCGCAGGCCACGGTCATCCCAGCGTCTGCCACCACGTCCTCCTCCTCAGTCGTAGCCCTAGTCGTTGCGCTCGGGGCGTCGACTGAAGTGTCCTTCTCGAATGGCCCTGAGCTCTTTGACAGTCACTGGTGTTGTGGCTATGCAGGTTATGGAAGGCGCAGAACGGTCGGCTGCTCTTGGATGACTCGGGCTGGTCTCTGCCGCGCTTGGTGTCCGGCTCCGCCATGAGCACGGCTGCTCCCTTGCGCTTCGCGTCCTTGGCCTTGGCTTTCTTCTCCTCCGGGTCCGTAGCCGGGAGCTCGAGGAGGGAGAGGCGCGCCTCCTCAGATCTTGCGCACTTGGTCGCCAGGTTAAACAGCTCCAGAGACGTGCACAACTCCTCGTGGATGGCGAGCTCCTCCTTCATCTTGACGTCGCGGACGCCACCAGAGAACGCGGAGATGATGGTCTCGTCCGTCACCTTGGGGATCTTGAGGCGAACGTTGTTGAAGCGCTAGATGTACTTCTGGAGGGTCTCTCCTGGTTGTTGCTTGACGCGGCATAGGTCACCCGCAGCCGGTGGGCGGTCACAAGTGCCCTGGAAGTTGGCAACGAAACGGTCGCGCATCTCGTCCCAGGAGGAGATCAAGCCTGGAGCCAGGTTCAGGAGCCAGGAGCGGGCACCATCCTTGAGAGCCATGGGGAACCAGTTCTCCATGACTTTCTCGTCGCCGTTGGCCGCCTCGATGCTTAGCTCGTAGAGCTACAGGAACTCCGTGGGGTCGGGGGTGCCGTCGTAGCGAGGAGGCAGATCCGGCTTGAACTTGCCCGGCCAAGCGATGCTATGCAGCTCAGGGGTGAAGGTGTGGCAGCCTGCCGTGGTCACCAGGAATCTGCGATGGTGGAGAACTTGTCCTTGATGGGGGTCCGCGCACCGCCACCGCAGGCGGCACGCGGTCTTGCCGTGGTGGCGCAGGGAGCGTGGGGGCGTTTTCTCGTGGCCAAGGGATTTCTTGGCAGCTTCTTTCTTCTTGCGTGGGCGCCGGACGAGACAGGTCGCGCCGTGGGGCCGCGCGCCTGGGCGCTAAGACTCCATCTTGGGGCAGAGGTGGTGGAGGCGCTCCATGGGCCACGCCGCCCGCGGCTAGCGGAGGGCGAGGCAGCGAGAGGGACGGCACAGGGGAGCCCCCTACGGCGCTGACAAGCTCGGCGATGCTGTCGAGCCAGTCCTCGTAGAGGTCGTCGACGGGGCGGTAGCGCAGGAGCTCGCGCACCATGCACAGAGCGGCCTGCGCGTCCACAGGAGCGCGACGAGCGTGGGATGACGAACCGGCTGGGGTCAGCGATGGAGTAGCGGTGTGGCCGTCCCGCCGCACCGAGGGGTGCAGCGAGGATGCTTGCTGCTCGTTCCCCACCGGGTCGATGGCGGTGTTGGCGGCAGGCGACGGAGAACGGCGGGGTGGCCCGCTGACGGGAGCCGTCCGAGCAACGCGGGCAGCGAGGGCAGCCCGGCGCTCAGCGCGAGCGCGGCGAGCGTCCGCCGTGGAGACGGTGAAGCAACGGGAGGCGGAGCGACGGAGAGGAAGCTTCCGCGCACCCCTACCTGGCGCGCCAAATGTCGGATCATGGGTTCCGGCAAAACCCTCAAGGTTCGAACACTAGGGTGCGCACGAAGATCTCCTCCTACCGATCCACGCCCTAGGTTTCCTAAGATCTCAAGGACTAACTCGACGAACTGGCAACACAAAGGACACAAGATTTATACTGGTTCGGGCCACCGTTGTGGTGTAATACCCTACTCTAGTGTGGTGGTGGTGGATTGCCTCTTGGGCTGAGGATGAACAGTACAAGGGGAAGAACAGCCTCCTAAGCAAGGTGTTCTTGTGCTTGGTGGGTGTGAGGATGAACTGAACGAGTTCGAGACCAGTTGCCTCCTACTGTGGTGGCTAATCCTATTTATAGAGGCCCTGGTCCTCTCCCCAAATATAGAGCGAGAAGGGAGCCAACAATGGCCAATTTGAAAGGGGACAACTAGTACAGCTTATCCTGACAAAAGCTGTCTTCGCCTGCAAAAGGCTCTGCTAGTGACGCCGCCTTGGGCTCCATGGTGACCTCCGTCTTGCCGTCCTGCTGGTCTTGGTCTCATTGCACCAATATGGAAACCTTTGCTTGACGCCTCGGTACTCCGCGCCTGCGCTTGCCTCCTTAGCACCAAAGAGGAAACAAGGACACTGTGCGCGCTGGCGCCCGCCGGGTCTCGATCTTCATGGCTCACGTCACGAGAACCTCGCGGGGTTTGCCTTGCCTTGATCTCTCCGCCCCTCATGAGCCAACCTAGTGAGGGTGCTCCCGAGGAGGTCTTGTGTCGTCCGCCTCGTGAGGCTTGGCCCCTCGCGAGGGTCTTGAGTGCTTGTTGGTGAAGATGGGTCGTACGGGCCCGCTCGCAGAGCCACGCCGTGGGCCGCAGACAGGCAAGTCCGGGGACCCCCGTTGCCAGAACGCCGACAGAACCGGCGCTCCAGTCCCCGGTGCGGCTATTGCCCGGTTTACCCTTGGCTGGTCACTGGTCCCCGCACCAGTTGTGTTGAAGAGGTTCCTCGCCTCGTAAACCGGAGGCAGACGAGTCCGGTGTCTTCTCCTCATGATGTCATTTGAAGCATTCTGATCCAATGAAAGCCGGAAGGAATCAGCCTGGATCTGTTGTGCCTGAGCGTCCAGAACCGCTCGTTCCGCTGTCATCCTTGCATCCTCAGCTGCCAGGTCCTCCTTGGCTTGAGCTATCTGATCTCGCAGTTTTGCAACCTCCGCATTGTGCTAATCTTGATTCACCGGATTAACACCTGCCGCTAACAATGTCATCAGACTGTCCGATAAGTCGGTCAAGACCTGAGCCGGCAGGCGCGCAGGACCTCCTGCCCCGGCTGCCGTTGCCGCTGCTGATCCGGAAATCATCGCCGCTGCTGTCGAAGAATTCTGTACTGACTGTGTACCGGCCATAAAGATCGCAACCCGGTTCGGCGGCTCGTGGGGGTCCAGAATACTGTCGCCATTGGAACATCCCCCAAGCCTGCCGTCCTGCAATTGATACAATGAAGTAGTCTCGCCTGTGGAAGACTCACCGTCAGAATAGATGGCCGTCTCACCGTCAGATACAGACCCTTCCTCAAATTCTCCCCCATGGATGAATCCAACGAAGGCACGCTTCATGGCGGGTTGAACTCGGGCGGGTCTTGCACGCTGAGCCGTCTCGATGATGTCGGTGCAGATGTCCGGCTCAGGGCCCGGTTCACCGATCTTGCCGATGAAGACGTGGATTCCGCCGAAGGGGACCCGGTACCCATACTCAATTGAGCCGGCATCGGAGCCGCAGCCTGCATCATCGATGTAGAGTTCCCACGGCGACTGTTGGTCATCTGGCCCATAGCATATCCCTTGATTCCTTCGAAGTTGCCCTTCAAGAACTCGAAATCACCGTGCGATATCCCCACGGTGGGCGCCAACTGTCGTGGAATAGTCACGGCAGATGTCCTAGTGTGAGGACTTAGTCGTGGAGCCATCGCAACCCGGTTAGCTTAATGGGGTTAAACGGGACAAAGGATACAGGGAAGTTATACTGGTTCAGCCCCTTGATGTGAAGGTAAAGGCCTAGTCTAGTTTGAGGTGGTATTGATTATGTCTCGATTACCAGGGAGCGAATATGCTTGACCTAGCTTTCGATCTCTTCTTTCTTGTCCTAAACCGCCGCTGGGTCGTCCCTTTATATACACAAGTTGACGCCCCGCGGCTCACAGAATCCTGACCGGTTCATAAACGTGTCCGGCTCGGTATCTACTCTGTCATACCTTACAATACAAGTGATACACATATGGCGGTTTATATCTATGGGCCCTAACCCGCCTTTGGGCTAGGGCCTTCTTAGTAAATCTCCTTCGTAAGTCGCCATCTTCTATGTCTTCATGGGCTTCAATACTGATAAATCGCCATGAGTATAACTCGGCCCCCCCTGGGCGGTTTATACTCAATAGTTATATCCCCAACAGTCATCGTCGCTTATCTCCTTGGCCATGGGATTTCTCTTCCTCGAGGATGAGCGGAGTGCCCGACCCAACGCCGTTCCTGAGGGCGGCGGATCGGACGTAGCACCGACTGGTGTCGGGTCAGAGGCAGGAGGGGGTGGGTTCGATCGAGCTCACCATTGGGGGGTTGAGGTGACATGTGTGGCTTGTCACCGGCCATGAAGATGTAGGGTGATGTCGCTTGAAGCTACGTTAGTATTTCCACAAAGAGGAAGGGATGATGCAGCACAGCGGCGGTAGGTATTTCCCTCAGATATGAAACCAAGGTTATCGAACCAGTAGGAGAACCAAGCAACACAACATAAACATCCCCTGCACACAGATAACAAATCCTCGCAACCCAATGTGTTAAAGGGGTTGTCAATCCCTTCCGGGGTATGGCGCCTCAAGATAGGCAAGCAGACATGAGGTAAATTGCAGTAGATTGATAGATCGAATGCCAAATAAAATAAATAGAAATAAAACAAAGCAAGGTATTTTTGTATTTTTGGTTTAATAGATCTGAAAATAAATGCAAAGGAAAAGTAGATCGCAAAGGCAAATATATGAGAAAGAAGACCCGAGGGCCGTAGGTTTCACTAGTGGCTTCTCTCGAGAGAAATAGCAAATGGTGGGTAAACAAATTACTGTTGGGAAGTTGATAGAACTTTGAATAATCATGAAGATATCCAGGCAATGATCATTAAATAGGCATCACGTCCAAGATTAGTAGACCGACTCCTGCCTGCATCTACTACTATTACTCCACACATCGACCGCTATCCAGCATGCATCTAGTGTATTAAGTTCATGGAAAACGGAGTAATGCAATAAGAACGATGACATGAAGTAGACAAGATCTATCTATGTAGAGATAGACCCCATCGTTTATCCTTAGTAGCAACAATACATACGTGTCGGTTCCCCTTCTGTCACTGGGCTCAAGCACCATAAGATCGAAACACTACAAAGCACCTCTTCCCATTGCAAGATAAATAGATCAAGTTGGCCAAACAAAACCCAAATATCGGAGAAGAAATATGAGGCTATAAGAAATCATGCATATAAGAGATCAAATAAACTCAAATAACTTTCATGGATATAAAAAGATATAACTGATCATAAACTCAAAGTTCATCAGATCGCAACAAACACACCGCAAAAAAGAGTTACATCATATGGATCTCCAAGAGACCATTGTATTGAGAATTCAGCGAGAGAGAGGAAGCCATCTAGCTACTAACTACGGACCCAAAGGTCTACAAAGAACTACTCACGCATCATCGGAGAGGCACCAATGGAGGTGGTGAACCCCATCCGAGATGGTGTATAGATTGTTTGTGGTGGTTCTGGACTCTGCGGCGGCTGGATGAATATTTCGTCGACTCCCCTAGGGTTTTGGGGAATATTGGGGGTATTTATAGAGCAAAGAGGCGGTCCGGGGGCACCCGATGTGGGCACAACCCACCAGGGCGCGCCTGGGCCTCCTGGCGCGCCCTAGTGGGTTGTGCCTCCCTCGGGGCACCCCCCAGGCGCAGCCAGGGCCCATTACGTTCCTTCTGGTCCAAAAAAAATCTCCATGAAGTTTTGTTGCATTTGGACTCCGTCTGATATTGATTTCCTGCGATGTAAAAAAACATGCAGAAAACAACAACTGGCACTTGGCACTCTGTCAATAGGTTAGTACCAAAAAATGATATAAAATGACTATAAAATAATTATAAAACATCCAAGATTGATAATATAATAACATGGAACAATCAAAAATTATAGATACATTGGAGACGTATCATAGGGGCAGCGGGAGGGTGCGTGTGCACCATCATTGATGGAAAGGGGATTTTGGGTTTTCTCTAGGAATCGCTAGTACTGTAGATGGAACCGATCCTTATATTGAGTGGTTACCTACTGTGAACCAGTGCGAACTTGAAGCAGTGGGAACACAATGGAGGTGGTTGACAAGGGATGTGTGGTGGCATACATAGGCGAGGCGTCCATCATCTACTCGATGGGCGAAAGGGTGCTGAATTAGCTACTTCTTTAATACACATTACAATCCCAGGAAACCAGCACTTGATTGTAAAGCGTGCATGGCAATGGCACTAATATATAACCGTGATGATTGTGTGTTTGATATCCCAAGGCCTCTTTTTTCACTATTGTACTTTTGATGAATTTTATTTAATCTCTCTAAATAATAGGAATTTTGTAATGTTAACAATCAGCGGCATAATCATGATCAACACCATTGATCAAATTGAAATGCAAAATGAGGTTTTTTTCACCAACTGCATGTACCGCACCATGCGAGAATGTCAAAGTTTACCTTGTTTTTTTACAATTAAGAGGTTCGGTTATTTTTTTTCTTCAAAGATGATGTGTGATACGTCTCCAATGTATCTATAATATTTTATTGTTCCATGCTATTATATTATCTATCTTGGATGTTTTATATGCATTATTATGCTATTTTATATCATTTTTTGGGACTAACCTATTAACCTAGTGCATAGTGCCAGTTGCTGTTTTTTTCCTTGTTTTTGTCTTCTACAAAAATCAATACCAAACGTAACAAAACTTTTTGACGATTTTTCTTGGACCATAAGACACCTAGGAAGCTTCGGGAGGAGGCCAGAAGAGCCACGGATGGGCCACAAGCTCACCAGGCGTGCCTTATAGCCCCCCCCCCCCCCCCCCCGAGCTTATGGGCCCACCGTGGCACCTCTAACCATAAGCTTAGCTCTATAAATACCCAAATATTACTTGTATACTAGAGGGCACGCCAAAAATACTTTCCTGCCTCCGCAAGTTTCTGTCCTCGTGAGATCCCATCTCGAGACCTGTTCCGGTACTCTGCCGGAAGGGGATTCGATCATGGAGGGCCTCTACATCAACCTTGCTACCCTTCCTATGATGTGTGAGTAGTTTACCACAGACCTACGGGTCCATAGCTAGTAGCTAGATGGCTTCTTCTCTCTCTTTGATCTTCAATACAATGTTCTCCTTCATGTTCTTGGAGATCTATTCGATGTAATCTTCTTTTGTGGTGCGTTTGTTGAGATCCGATGAATTGTGGATTTATGATCAGATTATCTATGAATATTATTTGGGTCTTCTCTGAACTCTTTTATGCAGGATTAAGATAGCTTTGTATTTCTCTCCGACCTATTGATTTGGTTTGGCCAACTAGATTGATTTTTCTTGCAATGGGAGAGGTGCTTTGTAATGGGTTCAATCTTGCGGTGTCCTCACCTAATGATAGAAAGGGTAGCGAAGAACGTATTTGTATTGTTGCCATTAAGGATAAAAATGTGGGTTTTATTCATATTGATTGGATCTATCCCTATACATCATGTCATCTTGCTTAAGGCGTTACTCCATTCTTGTTAACTTAATACACTAGATGCATGCTGGATAGCGGTAGATGTGTGTTGTAATAGTAGTAGATGCAGGCAGGAGTCGGTCGACTTGTCACAGACGTGATGCCTATATTCATGATCAATGTCTTAGATATTGTCATAACTTTGCGCTTTTCTATCAATTGCTCAACAGTAATTTGTTTACCCGCCGTATGTGTTCTTTCAAGAGAGAAGCCTCTAGTGAAAACTATGGCCCCCGGGTCTATTCTTATCATATATATATAACCAAAACCCCAAAAATACCTTGCTGCAATTTATTTACCTTTACTTTATTTTGCACTTTTATTTATCTTTTATACCTATCTCTATCAGATCTCATCCTTGCAAGTAACCGTGAAGGGATTAACAACCCCTTTATCGCATTGGGTGCAAGTATTTGTTTGTTTGTGTAGGTGCTATCATTGGAGACTTGTGTGTTCCTCCTACTGGATTGATACCTTAGTTCTCAAACTGAGGGAAATACTTATCTCTACTTTGCTACATCACCTCTTCAAAGGAAAAACCAACGCAAGCTGAAGAAGTTGCAATGTGCATGCACCCATAACATGACACCATGGCTGAGGGTGAGGAAGCAAACGAGGGCGGCATCCCATACCGCTAACGCAAGGCACTATCACCGACACCGGGATAGGCGCGCGCACAAGCACAAGCGATGCAAGCAGCGGTGGACAGCGGTGTCCCATGCCGCTGAGGCGGGCACTGACACCAGCGCGCGCGCACAGACACATGCGATGCAAGGTAGCAGTCGAGGGCGGCATGCCATGCAGCTGAGACAGGCACTAGCACCGGCTCGGGGACAGGCGCGTGCATGGGCATCTCTCATGTGTATTTGTTGGCATATTCAAGATGCTGACCTACATGGCTGCAACGTCTCATGTTACAGAGGTTTATTCTGACCAGGAGTGAGGCTATGTTCTACGCTTAATGATATGCCCTTGGAGTCGGATGGACTCGCTATCTTCTACGTCTTCCATGGTAGTTATCTCATGAGTTGCCCTTCAGCCAATTTATTATTTATGTAATAAAGACTCTATATGATATATGATGTAATAAAAGCATGTGTTACCCTTTGATATATATTTTGATTGATGTACCGTGTGTGCTAGCATGATCTTGGGATGGTACAGATACATAGAGACTTGACAATTTTTTGGGTTGGGTCGCTACAAAGGAAGAATGACTATAGTCGAGAAGATTGAAGGCGAAGTGGAGATATAGCATTCCTTTTGTTGTTCTTATTTCTCTTATTTGCGTCATAGGACCACCGTAATATTAAAATTGGGTATAGGTTCTCGAAGCTTTGGTCTACTGTGATGCTTAGCCAAAACCTATGAACAACTGAGAGAAATCTCTTTGTACTTTGAATGATTATCTGTCAGCAGAAGACAATTGTCTTCGGTGTTGTAGGAGATATCTTTTGGACCGAGGAGTTAGCATTACTTGGTCTATCGTTGTGCTTAGAATCTAATCGTTGGAAATGTGTTGTTCGACCATTGGCTGAGCCACGTGTCCAATTTGGTCATACCCCTTCAGGGAAGGCCACGACTATAAATAGCCACCCCGCACCAACGTTATCTGTTGGTTGCTCCGCTTGAGATTACACTACAAAAAAATACACTTCCGTGATGATACGTGTTTGTCACAGTAGGTCACATTTTCTGTCATGCATGTACATCCATGACAAATTTATGACAGAATCAAGATAGTCATACCTGTGCTGTCGTAGAAGTGTTCCATGACATTACCAAAATTATCATCACGGAAGTGTCCACTTCCATGACGATAAATCGCACGTCACAGAAGTTCTTTCATCAAGGGTGACCGACATGTGGCATCCACCATAACGGAACGCCGTTAAGCTATCGGGTCCGGTTTTGGATCCGTTAACCTGTTAACAGCCCCGACCAATGGGGATTTTCCACGTGTAAAATCATCATTGGCTAGAGGAAACACGTGTCGGCTCACCGTTGGGACAGATGTCATACACTCATTGGACACAAAGCGCCTATGATACGTCGACACGTGGCACGGCCCAACAGAGGCCCATTCCTGTGAAAAGGCCGGCCCATTTGACTTGGTCAAAAGGTGGCGGGTCGACCCACGGCAAGCCTGTTAACGGCATGTTCGCTTATAGCCCATTTACAACCCGCTAACCCAGGGCCCGTTTACGCCCTATCCGAATTAGGCCCAGTAGCGTCATCTGGGCCGTCCAATATAATTCCAGCCCGTTTTAACTTCCGGCCCATGTATGGCCCATGACATCTTTTGGCCCATATGAGGCCCTTAGTAACCATTGGCCCATTAATGTCCCGTGGTAAAACTGGCCCGTAATGAACAGTGTATCACTTTATACCCATTAACGGCCCATTATTCTGTTGGGCCGTTTCCAGCCCATGTTATCTTTCGGCCTTCTCAGGGCCCATTTATTCTCGGGCTCATTTCCAGCATTCATTTACTTTCGGCCCGTTACTGTCATTTTCTGCTTGTGGGCCAAATTCAGCCCGTGGTTACAGTCGGCCCGTTTGTGGCCCGTTAATACGTTGGGCCGTTTTCATAGCATCATCAAATACGGCCGATTAACGATGGCCCGTTACGGTCGGCCCATGAACGGGCGATTTCAACTCTATCCCATTTATGGCCATAATGTGGTCTGTTATTGGCCCATGTTTTGCCAACCGACCATACGTCCCGTAGAAGGCCCATTGATGATACGGCTTGTAGAAGGCCCATTGTGTCTATGGCCCGTATAAGGCCCATTGTTTCTATGCCCCGTCGAAGGCCCATTGTTTCTACGACCCTTAGAAGGCCCATTGTTTCTACGGCCCGTAGGAGGCCCATGTTAACTACAGTAAATATGTAGCCCATGGTTAATGTGGCCTAGTTTTAAAAAATAGGTTATTGCGGCCACTAGCAAATCGCAGAAAAAGAACTACACTGACTACAAGAAAACAAATAAACAAGACAGTAAGGAAATAAATAGGCAAGCAACTTACGCTAGGCTATCACGGCTATTACACATATTACATCCACTGGGCATCAAAGTTCGCCACTAGTGCAAATATAGGGAACAAAGCAGCATATAAACACTGTAGCAAAACAAGTCCAGAACTGAAACCACTTCAGAAGAGCTCAAGAAACAATATCCTGGGTACCCATAATGCTGGCAAGATGCTTAGCAAGCTTATTAACTTTCTCTTGTTTAGCGCTTAAATCCTCCAGCACTTGCTGTTGCACCAGAAAGTATGCATCTGAATTCTGCAGGGACTTCCTCAGTCCTTCGGCTTCCTGTCGCATAACATCTGATCGATTTCTTTCAACTTGAAGTTGGGACTCAAGAAGCCGAACTGATTCAGGCAGCGAGTTCGAAGAGCTGGTGCCAGCGGTAGTAGCCAGTAACTCGAACACTACATCAAGACATGACTTTAGGGTTGTCTCAGTGTCTTCAATATAGTTTTTATCAGCTTTCTTGGAGAACAACAGGGATGTCTCACTATCTTGAACCTTATGTGCATTACTTCCTTTACCATTGCATAACGGGGTACTCTTCTCCAATATTTTATCCGCGTTCTAAAAGAGAAACAAACAAACACATCCCAGGTTTACAATGTAGTATATGAAACTCATTTTGGTAAACCAGTTCAGTAGTAAGGTGGACAGGATAACAACATGAAACAAACATATAACTATGTAGTATGGTCACTGTATGGTCTATATCATTCTAGTTTATGTTGCCAAATCAAGATAGATACAGTTCGAATCATATCTATTTAAGACAAAGCAGCATAGACAGAATATAAGTGTGGGAAACTACACGGCAATAACAACACTTGTAATGTGCATGGCATGAGAACATAACTGTTTATTCAATTGAAACTGAAATCAAGATAGAGCAAGTTACAACAGCAAACACGTTAAAGAAACAGGTTTAAAACATACCTGTTGCGCCATTGGACTTTCAATTGCATCCTTCAAATTTGAAATTAGTTGGTATGAGTAAATACAGTGATGCAAGAGCAAAGTAGTATGAATCATAGCTACGGAACCTGACCTGAGAACAATTCTTCTTCTGCTTTAAGCATTGACTTGGGGTTCGGAGTGGTGGTCCTCGTGCTTTGGGCACTGCAGTTGCCTTACTAACTAATCGTGTTTGGGTGCTCTGTGGTGGAGACGGTGCTGTGTCAACGGGAACTGGGTTACTATCTGCTCGGGTTGGGGTTAGAAGGGGTGTAGCTGGTTCTCTGTCCAACTGGGTAGGGGTACAATCTGCATGAGTCTGGGTTATGGGTGGTGGGGTTAGTTCTTGGGCAAGTACAACCGTGGTTCTATCTCCATCGACAGGTAGCACGATCTTTTCTGAAGACCGTGTTTTTACTCCCACAGATACTGCCATCACACCCTCCAATTGAAATGGCTGATAAACAAGAAAAGTAATTGAATGTACAGACATTGTAAGATAGACAGGTGCAATGGATAGTACGGAATAAAACAGGGCATGAAATAAATCACATTTATGTTGTCTAACCAAACAGAATAGCAGGACATAATTTCAAATATATGATGGCTAATTAAACAGGATAGCATGACACAATTTCACATGTATGATGGCTAACTAAACATGATAGAATGACATACTTCAAAATATGATGACTATGGAAACATGATTACATGATATAACTATACGATGTGTCTATTAAAGTGGTTGGCATGCCATAAATCACAAACATGTCGTCGATGGAAACATGATGGCATGATATAATTCACGGATAGAATGACATAATTCAAAATATGATGACTATGTAAACAGGATGAGGTGATATAACTATATTATGTCTTTAGAAAATGGGTTGGCATGCCATAATTCAGATACATGCTGTCTATGTAAACATCATGGCATGATATAATTCAAATATATGATTTATATACTAAGGAAGTGATTAGAGGGCAATCACATATATGATGTGTCAACTAAAGAGATGGCATTCAATATCGTGTATCTGATGTAAAAACTAAGCACTGCAATACAACATATGCATGATATGAGTAATAAAACCCTGCCAAGTTTGAGCATACACCTCAGGGGGATAATAGGACTGGTCATCTGCCTCTGAATCCTCCTCTGAAGAGCTATCTGTAACCAGCAAGATATCTGCTTCAGCAGGTAGCATTGTCTGCTCTGAAGACCTTGTTTTCACTCCAGATTTCTCCATCACCAATTCAAATGGCTGATGCACAGGAAGAGCAGTTGAATATACAAACATTATTGACAAAAGCAATGAGAAATACAAAAAAAGAATGGCATGATATAATTCACATATATGACGCTTGGCTAAACAACATGGCATTGCATAATTCACATATATAATGCCTTGCAACAAGATAGCATTGCATAATTCACATATATAATGTCTTGCAACAAGATGGCATTGCATAATTCACATATATGGTAATTAGACACTAAACAGGTGGCATTCACACAAATCATGTCTAAACTAAGCAAATGACATAGCAATGCAAGATACCATATGCACGATATGAGCAACATAACCCAGCCAAGTTAGAGCATGCACCTCGGGGGGGAATAGGACTGGTATTCTGTCTCTGAATCCTCCTCTGAGGAGCTATCTGTAACCAATGAAAGCACAAGTGCTCCCTGGGTGATTTTTGTACTTAATGTCAACATATCTCTTGTTGGACTAATGCTTCTACCTAGTATGTTTCAGATAAGTTCAACAATGGAGTGGCATGGACAAGAGGATCTGGACCCCTTCAAGATGCTAAGGACAAAGGATTGGCTCAAGCTCAAAGCTCAGGACTCTACAATTTCTATTTTAGTGATCCAAGATCACATTGAGTCCATAGGTAAGCCAATACTATTAAGAAGGGATGAGGTCTTGCTTAATGGCTTGCTTGCTCAAAATGCTTAGTGATATGCTCCAAAGCCCTCAACCACTTTCTCACTTCCACATATGTCCTAATCCAAAAAGTCCAACTCGGCCCCACCGATTCTTTCTATCCGGAGCCACCGAGTTCAGTTGACATAGCCACTTTCAGAAACCCTAATTAGTTCGGTCTCACCGATGGGATCTCGGTCTCACCGAGATGGGCCTGCAAACTCTCTGTTGTCTGTTGCAATAGTTTTGGTCCCACCGAGATTTGCAACCGGTCCCACCGAGTTTGCTTGCCCAACATTCTGTTTCACTTATTACCCAAATCGGTCCCACCGAGTTTGAGTAATCGGTCAAACCGAGTTTTGGATTTACCCTAACCCTAGCACATCGGTCCCACCGAGTTGACCAAGTCAGTCCCACCGAAATGCCTAACGGTCACATTATGAACCAAATCGGTCCGATCGGGTTTAATGATTCGGTCCCACCGAGTTTGGTGATTTGTGTGTAACGGTTAGATTTTGTGTGGAGGCTATATATACCCCTCCACTCACTCTTCATTCGTGGAGAGAGCCATCAGAACATGCCTACACTTCCAATACATATTTTCTGAGAGAGAACCACCTACACTTGTGTTGAGGTCAAGATATTCCATTCCAACCACATAAATCTTGATCTCTAGCCTTCCCCAAGTTGCTTTCCACTCAAATCTTCTTTCTACCAAATCCTATCCTATGAGAGAGAGTTGAGTGTTGGGGAGACTATCATTTAAAGCACAAGAGCAAGGAGTTCATCATCAACACACCATTTGTTACTTCTTGGAGAGTGGTGTCTCCTAGATTGGCTAGGTGTCACTTGGGAGCCTCCAACAAGATTGTGGAGTTGAACCAAGGAGTTTGTAAGGGCAAGCAGATCGCCTACTTCGAGAAGATCTACCCTAGTGAGGGAAGTCCTTCGTGGGCGACGGCCATGGTGGGATAGACAAGGTTGCTTCTTCGTGGACCCTTCGTGGGTGGAGCCCTCCGTGGACTCGTGCAACCGTTACCCTTCGTGGGTTGAAGTCTCCATCAACGTGGATGTACGATAGCACCACCTATCGGAACCATGGATAAAAAATCTCCGTGTCTCCAAATTGCATTTGCACACTCCAATCCCATCTCTTTACATTCTTGCAACTTGCTTGCTTTACTTTACGCTGCTCATATACTCTTTGTATGCTTGCATGTTTGCTTGATATGTATTGTGAATGTTTAAACTTGTGCTCTAACTTCACATCAACTAAGGGAAATTAAAAACCGCAACTTTTCTTGATTAGAGTCTATTCACCCCCCTCTAGACACCTCTTCTCGATCCTTTGAATTGGTATCAGAGCTTTGGTCTCCATTGCCTTGGTTTAAACACCTTTGGAGGAAGATGGATGTGTCTACTTTGGGGAGCCTTAGACGTAGAGTGCCTATTCTTGATGGAGAATATTTTCATGAGTGGAAAAATGAAATGCTTGAGATTTTCAATGAATATCATTTGAACAAGTACATCACTAGCCCTTGTGCACCTCATATTGATCCTTTGCATCCTACACCCGAAGAGGATCTTGACATGATTCACAATCTTAGAACCATAAATCTTATCATTAGAGGATTGCCCAAAAATTTGATTGCTAGTTTACCTAATCTTGATTGTGGCTATACCATATGGAGATTTCTTGAGGAACGATTTCCAAATTATTCCTTGAAAAATTTAGACAAAATTCTCCATAAGTCTATTGCCTTGAGTAAAATGAATTCAAGTGATCCTAGCTTTGGTGATTGTTTATTTGAGCTTACCAATCTCATGCGTGCCATAGGAGATGTTGGGATCATTAGCAATATTATTTCGGAAGCTATTAGAATTCATAAAGATAACCATAGAAATGATCATTTGTCTAATGAATTACCCTCTATAGGAATTGATCAATCACAAGATGATGTTGAACATGGATACTATGATGAGGATGATGATAGTGACTATGATCTTAATGATGCGATGAGACACTTTGGTCTTATGGCAAATCTTCGCGGCTACATGGCCGGAGGAAAGGAATGGGTCCTTGATAGTGGATGTACTGATCATATGAACGGAGATAAAGATATGTTCCGTGAGCTTGCTGAAAACGACGGCCCTCGAAAATATGTCACTTTTGGTGATAACTCAAAGGGTAAGGTGGTTGGCCTCGGTAAGGTGTCCATCTCACATGATAGCTCCATACAAAATGTTATGCTCATTGAATCTCTTGGGTACAATTTACTTTCAGTTTCTAGAATTGCTGATTTCGGTTTCAATGTCCTATTCACTGAAGTAGATTGCCAAGTGTTTCGTAGAGACAATCGTAAAATGGTCTTTACCGATATACGTTGAGGTGATCTTTAGATTGTGGATTTCACTAAAAAGGCTCAACCTAGAACTTGCTTAATTGCTAAATCTTCTAAGGGTTGGCTGTGGCATAGAAGGCTAGGTCATGTGGGTATGCGAAATCTTGATAAGCTTATTAAAGGTGATCATATCCTTGGAGTAAAAGATGTCATATTTAACAAGGATAGACTTTGTAGTGCTTGTCAGGCAGGGAAACAAGTTGGAGGAAGTCATTGCGCGAAGAACATCATGACCACGAGAAGACCACTCGAGCTACTTCACATGGATCTCTTTGGTCCAAATGCCTACAAGAGTCTCGGTGGTAACTCGTTTGGACTAGTCATAGTTGATGATTTTTCAAGATTTACGTGGGTGTTCTTTCTTGATGACAAATCGCAGGTCCAAAAGATCTTCAAAAACTTTGCTAGGAAGGTCCAAAATCAATTTGACGTGAAGATCAAGAAGGTTCGGAGTGACAACGGAACGGAATTCAAGAATGCAAATGTGGATACCTTTCTTGACGAAGAGGGGATTTCACATGAGTTCTCGGCTACGTACACACCTCAACAAAATGGAGTCGTTGAGAGGAAGAACCGGACTCTTATTGAGATGGCAAGAACGATGCTTGATGAGTACAAGACTCCAAAACACTTTTGGGCGGAAGCGGTTGAGACAGCTTGCCATGCAACAAATCGCTTGTATCTTCACAAGCTACTCGGCAAGACGGCATACGAGTTCCCTGATAATGCACTAGTCCCTCGCTCGGTGACTTTACGGGAATTTGCCAATTGGGGTGAGGTCATGGTGTCGTGGTCAGCTGGTTGTTATATCTTATCAGGTGAATTTGCTGGTGCCATGATCCCAGCGGATGAAGATCCTATGCCTCTTAATGGGAATCCTCACCCGATGCCGGGAGTTGATCTGCCGCAACCGTTTTGGGCGATGCCTCCATACCCTGCTCTTGGATGGAATGCAGTTCCACCGGGTCATAATCAAGGACAGAATGATGTGGCAGGATGGGCTGATAATGTGCAACATGTGGCTGGATGGGGCCCCTGGGAGGAACAAGCTCAGCCTGAGCAGCAGCAGCATGAAGAGGTTCAACCAGTCCAAGACCAAAATTCTATGATTTTCAACCCTTCCTTGGACTCTACTGATGATGAGGATATGGTTGAAGTTCAGCAGCCTCTGCAAGCTCCACCATTAGTGCAGTTGGACCCGATTCATCTTGGAATGGTCAGGGTCTTTTATCGGCCAGTTCTTCCGCCGGCTATGATCTGGGAGAGATCGTTCAAATCCTTACTGCCTGAATTTGTCATCAGGGATATACCAGCTTGTCTGCCTGGGTTTTCTGCGATGTTGATGCAAGTTAAATTTGGGTCTGCTGATCTGCAACAGAAATTTCTGCTCTTGACTACCAAGCAATGTGTCCCCAATCCTGGGATCAGCTCTTCGGTGGTCATTGAAGAGTTGCCATCTGATGATCTCTCGCGCTCCAGTTCTCAGGTTCCACATTCTCCTTCACAGGTTTCTCAGGAGGATTTTCAGTTTACTTCGGTCTCTCCAACTCCGTTGGGCAAGCACCCACGTCAGTCTGCACGCTCCAGGCGTTCTGTCATGCTTGTGGAGCCAGTTCTGGACTTCCCCACCAGAAGGATGACGCGCAATTCTGCCAAAAGGACGGGCATGAAGCCAGTTTCTGCAATCCCTCCGAGGTCTGCCCCCCTGCGTCGCCCCAAGGCAAAGAAGCTTCGTCTTGACGATGAGCACATCCAGCTTCCTCTCCCACCCCCTACACCTATATCAACAATGCAGGCAATCGGAGTGGCTTTGGGCATTGATCCGTCTGAGTTATCGGTCAAGAAGCTTATGGCTTCTCCACGTCCTGCTGAAGAGATGATGGTTCACAGGATGATTGACGGTCCAAGAAGCTTGATGGAGAGTTGGGCACTTTTATTTTTGTGTCCGTTTTATGTTAGAACTTTCTGTTTGTGTGCCTGTCTGAACTCCTCGGTTACTGTTGTTTGCACTTTTGTTATGCCCTTGTCCACGCTGTTAAGCAGCTGGATCTGCAACTACTTCTCAGTGCTGTTTTTTATGGATAACTGTTATTATCGAAATTGGAATGTGCTCTGTTGGAACGTGCGTGGGCTAAATTCTGAGGCTAGGCAGCGTGATTTACGTGCTAAGATTGAGGAGAGCAGATGTTTTGTCCTCTGTCTGCAAGAAACTAAATGTGAGAATTTTGATATTTGAATGATTAGATCCTTTTGTCCTAGGAGGTTTGATCAATTCGCGTTCTCGCCTTCTGCTGGGGCCTCTGGTGGGATTTTAGTCATTTGGAACTCCTCGATCTTTCCCGGCCAGTTTGTTGATATACAGAGATTTGGTGCTGTGGTCTCCTTCCAATCGTTACAGAACTCCAAAAAATGGACCTTAGCCTCTGTATATAGGCCATGTGAGGGTCAGCCTAGGGACGATTTTGTTAGTTGGCTATATCATCTAGACATCCCTCTCGATGAAAATTGGCTGTTGTTGGGGGACTTTAACTTCGTCAGGTCATTGGATAATAGAAACCTCCCGGGTGGTGATATTAATGATATTTTCCTCTTCAACGAAATCATTGGTCACCTTGGTCTTTTGGAGCTGCCCTTGAAAGGCCGTAGCTTCACCTGGTCTAATATGCAGCAAAACCCCTTGCTTGAGCAGCTTGATTGGTTCTTTACTACTGCTGATTGGATTTCACATTATCTGAACACTGTGGTTAACCCACTGGCCAGAACTGCCTCGGATCATGTGCCTTGTGTGGTGTCCATTGACACTACCATTCCTGCGGCCAAGATTTTTAGGTTTGAAAACTTCTGGGTTGATATGCCGGGGTTCATGGATTGTGTCACCAAGTCTTGGAATGCACCGGTATTCTCTGATCTGTCTGCTTCTGCGGTTCTCACAAGGAAATTTAAGCGGCTGCGGTATGATTTGAAAATTTGGAGCAAAAAGTTATCATACATCAAAAAACTTACTGTTGATTGCTCAAAGGTGATTCTACACTTTGATCAGCTGGAGGAAGTGAGACCTTTAACAAGGCCGGAATTCAATTTTTGGAAAATAGTGAAGTTCCACTATGAACACCTGTTGAAAATACATTATATTTATTGGAAACAGAGGTGCACTATTCGATATATAAAGTTTGGCAAGGAGAATTCTAAATTTTTTCATGCCATGGCCTCGGAGCATATGAGGAGGAATTCAATCTCCAGTCTGAAGACCAATGCCATGCTTCATCCTGTGACTGATCACGCTCAGATGGCGGGAATTCTTTGGGCTTCGTTCAAATCAAGGATGGGCCAGGCCCAAGGGATCAATATGGGCTTCGATTTGAACCATTTAATCCAGCCCATCCCGGGACTGGAGGAGCTATCGTTGCCGTTTTCTGATGAGGAAATCAACAAAGTTTTGAAAGAATTGCCGGTGGATCGGGCACCTGGCCCGGATGGATTTAATGGGATGTTTGTCAAGCGTTGTTGGCCTATAATTGAGAAGGATTTCTTGAGGATGATTCGGGATTTTTATGAGGGGAAGCTTTCGTTGGAAAACATTAATGGCTCCCTCATTACACTCATACCCAAGATCATTTCACCAGAAGGGCTTGATGATTTCCGGCCAATATCTCTCACCAACACTTGTCTAAAATTTCTAACAAAGTTGTTGGCCAACCGGTTGCAGAAGGTGATCCTTAAGTGTATCCACAAAAATCAGTATGGGTTCCTTAAGGGTAGGTCAATTCAGGATTGTCTGACCTGGAGTTTTGAGTATATCCATCAATGTAAACAGTCCAAGCGTCCAATCATAATTCTTAAATTGGATTTTGCTAAGGCCTTTGACACTGTCGAGCATGAGGTTATTCTACAGATGTTGCAGCATAAAGGGTTTGATGCCAAATGGATATTTTGGGTTAAACAATTACTGTCCACAGGTTCTTCGTCTGTGCTGTTAAATGGAATTCCTGGAAAGCAATTTAAGTGCAAGTGTGGGGTCAGACAGGGTGATCCCTTATCACCATTTTTGTTTGCCATCGCAGCGGATCTGTTGCAGTCTGTGGTCAACCAAATGTTGGAGCATGGCACGCTCTCTTTGCCTATTCCAACCCATGACAGAGATTTTCCTATCATTCAATATGCGGATGACACGATTATATTTCTTGCAGCTAAGGATGATGAGCTTGTTGCCCTAAAGAACATGCTTCTTACCTTCCAACAATCCACAGGTTTAAAGGTGAACTTTGCTAAATCTTCAATGATTCTTGAATATGAGTGATGAGGAGGCTACTAGGCTTGCTGCTATTCTTGGTTGTAGAATTGGGCAGCTACCATTTACTTATCTTTGATTGCCTTTGGGAACTACTAGGCCAAGGATCATTGACCTAATGCCTCTAGTTGACAGTCTTGAGAGGAGGTTAACTGCAAGCTCTTCCATGCTGAATCAAGGCTCTCGCTTGCAGCTTCTTACCTCTGTCCTGACCTCTCTGCCAATATACTTTCTGTGCAGCCTCAATATTCCACCAGGGATCATTAAGCAGCTAGATAGAATCTTCAGGAAATGTCTCTGGAGGGGCAATAGTGATGCTCCAAAGCAGTCTCTGGCTGCATGGGAGCTAGTTTGCAGGCCAAAAGATAAAGGGGGTTTAGGAGCTATTAATCTGAACATCCAGAATAAAGGACTCCTCATCAAGCATCTTCACAAGTTCTATAACAAGGTTGATATTCCTTGGGTGACCCTGATATGGAACAACTACTATGATCATGGGGTTCCACAGGCCACAGCTCAAGCTGGATCTTTTTGGTGGAGGGATGTTCTGAAACTGCATGAGGCTTATACTGCTATTGCCTCAGCTCATATCAACATGGGTGACACTGCTCTGTTCTGGACAGATTCTTGGCACATTGGGGGTTCTGCTAGACCCCTATGTTGCAGATTGCCTAGGTTGTTTTCTTTTGTCAATAATGATAAGATCTCAGTGTAGGAATTTCTTCAATCCCAGGATCTATTCTCCATGTTTTATTTGCCTCTTTCTCATGAGGCTGCTGCTGAGTTACACATGCTGGAAGGTTGGATCATGCAGTTAGACAGAGACCCCACTATACCTGATGTTTGGATATGGCCTGGTAAATCAGGGGAATACTCTGCCAAAAGCTTCTACATGATCATGCACTCCCACCTACCTACAATACAACCTTGCAAATGGTTGTGGCAGAGTAGGTGCACTATGAAGATCAAGGTGTTTGGGTGGCTGTTATTCTTTGACAGACTCAACACCAAGGATATGCTAGTTCGAAGACATTGGCGCTCAAGCCAAGATGACAATCTCTGTCTCATTTGTAGTGAGCTGGTGTACGAGGATAGAATCCATCTCTTTTTTAATTGCACATTCAGCTGTAGAGTCTGGAGCTACTTGGGCATTGATTGGTCTGGAGGCCCCGATATACTGCAATGTATCATGCATGCTAGATCCAGCTTCAGGCACCCTTTCTTCTTTGAAGTTATGCTGATAGCAGCCTGGAATATTTGGATTTTAAGAAATGGGAGAACCTTCAGAGCTGAGAGAGCTACTTTCAGTGCTTGGAAGTGTAAATTCATCCATGATATTTCATTGCTTGCTCATAGGGTGAAGGATTGTATTAAACCAAAACTCTTGGCTTGGGTTGATTCTTTGTTGTAAAGCAGGTACGGATGTTTAGTCATAGGTAGGCTCTCTTCTTTTTTCTTTGTATAGTCTGTAATTTGCTTGTACAATTCTGTTTTCTTTAATAAAGGGCTGTGGGGCTTTGCCTCACAGTAAATATTAAAAAAAACATATCAAAAACAAACCCCAAGTTGGATACTTTCGAGTATTTGGCTCAAAATGCTACATTATTGATAAGCATCGTCATTCTAAATTTGCTCCTAAATCTCATGAAGGTTTCCTACTTGGTTATGGCTCAAACTCTCACACTTACCGTGTCTACAACCATTTCACCCGAAAGGTTGAAGAGACGGTAGGTGTGAAGTTTGATGAATCTAACGGCTCGTAAGTAGAGCAATTGCCAATTGATGTAGGAGACAAAGACCCTTCGGAAGCAATCCAAGACTTGTCTATTCGCAAGATTCGTCCAACGGAGGTGAAGGAGAGTACCTCGTCCGTCCAAGTGGAAGCTTCTACCTCACGACAAGGTGAACCAAGAATTGATATGGAAGCATCCACAAGTGGGACACACCAAGACGAAGAAAATGAGGAAGCACACCAAGATGAACATCAACAACATCAACAATGAAGAAAGCCAAGAAGAAGAACAAGATGAAGAAGATGCTCCACCCCAAGCCAAGCCAAAGCTCCCACAAGTTCGAGCAAGAATCGCCATAGATCATCCCGTCTAGCAAATCTACAATGATATCCAAACTGGGAGAATAACTCGCTCTAAAACTCGTTTGGCTAATTTTGTGAACATTACTCATTCATCTCTAGCAATGAACCTATGAAGGTTGAAGAAGCATTGGAAGATCCGAACTGGATAAACGCTATGCATGAAGATCTACACAACTTTGAGAGAAATCAAGTATGGACATTGGTCGAGAAGCCCGACAACAACCACAACATCATTGGTACCAAATGGGTGTTTTGCAATAAGCAAGATGAAGATGGTCAAGTCGTCCGCAACAAAGAACGCCTAGTCGCCCAAGGCTACACTCAAGTCGAAGGTATGGACTATGGTGAGACATATGCTCCCGTTGCTAGACTTGAGTCCATTCGCATCTTACTTGCTTATGCAAATCACCATGATACCACCTTGTACCAAATGGACATTAAAAGTGCTTTTCTAAATGGTGAAATTGAGGAGGAAGTTTATGTGAAGCAACCTCCCAGCTTTGTCAATCCTAAGAAACCTAATCATGTCTACAAACTTCACAAAGCCCTTTATGGTCTTAAACAAGCTCCTAGAGCGTGGTATAAATGCTTGACCAAGTTCCTTATTGAAAAAGGCTTTGAAATTGGTAAAATTGATTCTACCCTCTTTACTAAAAGGGTAAATGGAGAGTTATTTGTGTGCCAAATTTATGTTGATGATATTATATTTGGTTCGACTAACCCTCATTTTAGTGAGAAGTTTGGAAAGCTAATGGCGGAGAAGTTTGAGATGTCTATGATGAGTGAACTCACATTCTTTCTCGGTTTGCAAATCAAGCAAACTAAGGAAGGTACCTTTGTCTCTCAAACAAAGTACACCAAGGACTTATTCAAGAAGTTCAATATGCCAGAATGTAAAGGTATGACTACACCCATGCCTACTAGTGGACATCTTGATTTGACCAAAGATGGTGAACTGGTTGATCAAAAAGTTTACCGCTCTATGATTGGTTCATTGTTATATCTATGTGCCTCTCGTCCCGATATTATGCTAAGTGTGTGCATGTGTGCACGATATCAAGCAGCACCTAAAGAATGTCATCTTAAGGCTGTGAAAAGGATAGTGAGATACTTAATACATACACCAAATTTTGGCATTTGGTATCCTAAGAGGTCTTCCTTTGATCTTGTTGGCTACTCCGATTCGGACTATGCCGGAGACAAGGTTGATAGAAAGTCCACTTCGGGTACTTATCAATTTCTTGGTAGATCTCTTCTGTCTTGGTCCTCCAAGAAACAAAACTCGGTATCCTTATCCACCGCCGAAGCAGAATACATTGCCGCTGGTTCATGTTGTGCTCAATTACTTTGGATGACCCAAACTCTTAAAGATTATGGGATATATGTGAAACATGTTCCATTGCTATGTGACAATGAAAGTGCTATTAAGATTGCTCACAATCCCGTGCAACATTCTCGAAGAAAACATATTGAAGTTCGTCATCATTTCATTCGAGACCATATTGCCAAAGGGGACATTAATCTTAAGCATGTTCGCACTGATAAGCAATTAGCGGATATATTTACCAAACCGCTTGATGAGAAAGTCTTTTGCCGTTTGAGAGGTGAATTGAACATCATTGATGCTTCAAACTTGGAGTAGGAACTCCATTTGGATACATGCAAGGCATGAGTCTTTGACTAATCCTTGATATTTCTTTCATGATGCTATCTATATGTCTTGGATACTTTTTCACCCTTGTATGCTATCTAACCCTTGTAGGTACTTGGATGAAACTAAATCCATGAGATTGCAACTCACTCACATCTTGAGCAATCTCTACATCATCAAGTCTCTATACAATGGTGGTTGAAGTCAAGGAAGCACAAAACCCCTCAAATATATCCTTTGACGAATTCTATGTGTCATTTTGGATACACAAGTGCTCTTCCTTCCAAAGCTAACCCATGTAGGAAGATGAACTCAAACTCCAAGTGATGCTCCCAACTCTTGATGAGCTACATCAACCTTGAGCAACCCACACAAGTTCGACTACATGATCAAGATCGACACCACCACCACCCAAGGTATGCTATTCCATCTTAGAGAAGCTTTACTCCAAGTCATGGGATAAAGCAAATCAACAAGATGTGAATACATCAAGAAGCTTAAACGAAAAATGGTGACCCCATTTTGAGCTTAAACGATGAGTATGACCAAAGATCAAGTGATCTCACTTGACTCCTAAGTCAATATACTCTAACATAGGTGACTTTGTCACCGCCCACTTCTAGATGAAGTTCTCTTGTGTTTCCTTTTGCATTTGTCTCTTGCATATTTGTTCTTCATCTAGATCTTTTCATTTCTTCGTGTTCTGCATTTTCTGCATCCAATTGATTGCAAATCTTTTAGCTAATTCCTTGCAAATCCTTGTGAGATCTTAAAGTGCCTAGTGAGCTGAGGTGACAAGTGTTTTACTGTGATGAACTCGGTCACACCGGTCTGTTTTCTTCGGCCCAACCGAATTCTCTCGGTGCCACCGAAGCACACAACTCGGTGCTACCGATTTCACTATAGGAAAGACAACTTGCCACTTATTCTTGCAGTCCTTTTGCTCCAGCTCCACTTAATGATTCTTGTCCTCTACCAGCATCACATTCAACTTGCTTTGTGACTCAAGGACCAAACCCTTCTACAATAACACAAAAATCCAGAAGAGCCCTTCTTGGAAATTGATGTCAAAGGGGGAGAGAGAGATCACATCAAAGCTCTATGCTTAATCATTTCTATAGGGGGAGAGGATACTCAGGGGGAGTGTGTGTAAGAAACCTCAGACCTCAGATGCTTGGTGTTCAAGAGGAGAGAAATTGCATGTCTTTAAGAGGGGAAAGACATGTTCATATTTGATTGCTTACATTAATTATGTTTTTTTTCTCTTTTCCCTATCTTATCCCAATATCCCACGCAAGATTCAGGGGGAGCAAGACATCTAAGGGAAGGAAATCTCTGATTTTATTGCATATCTTTACCTTTGGGGACATGTCTATACCCAATGGGGTACTCAGTACTCACTCTATACAAGTCATCCCAGTCTTGGTTCTCTTGTGGTTTCTTTTGTTTGCTCTGGCTAGTAGGTGTATCTATGTTGTCTAACCTTTTTTACTCAGGTTCATTCCTTCCTAAGCCAACTCAAGACCACAAGGTAAGTATATGCATCATAGTCATGTGTATGAGGATTTCTTGCTGATGTACATACTGTTTGCAAGGACTCATGGGCATGAAGGTACATTTCCTATATTCACATCATTTGCTCTGATGCATATAGCCAAGATACATGTAACACATGGCTTACTCTATCATGCTTATGCATTCACATGCTCCTATGTTTCATATTTACATGATTGCATACATGACGGGGGAGCTTATGCATGTTACATGTCTTTCCAAAGCTTTGCTTATTGCTCTCTATATCTTTATCTAAAGCTTTGATGTATGTTGTCATCAATTACCAAAAAGGGGGAGATTGAAAGCACAAGTGCTCCCTGGGTGATTTTGGTAATTAATGTCAACATATCTCTTGTTGGACTAATGCTTCTACCTAGTATGTTTCAGATAAGTTCAACAATGGAGTGGCATGGACAAGAGGATGTGGAACCCCTTCAAGATGCTAAGGACAAAGGATTGGCTCAAGCTCAAAGCTCAGGACTCTACAATTTCTATTTTAGTGATCCAAGATCACATTGAGTCCATAGGAAAGCCAATACTATTAAGAAGGGATGAGGAGTTGCTTAATGGCTTGCTTGCTCAAAATGCTTAGTGATATGCTCCAAAGCCCTCAACCACTTTCTCACTTCCACATATGTCCTAATCCAAAAAGTCCAACTTGGCCCCACCGATTCTTTCTATCCGGAGCCACCGAGTTCAGTTGACATAGCCACTGCAAGAAACCCTAATCAGTTCGGTCTCACCGATGGGATCTCGGTCTCACCGAGATGGGCTTGCAAACTCTCTGTTGTCTGTTGCAATAGTTTCAGTCCCACCGAGATTTGCTACCGGTCCCACCGAGTTTGCTTGGCCAACATTCTGTTTCACTTACTACCCAAATCGGTCCCACTGAGTTTGAGTAATCGGTCAAACCGAGTTTTGGATTTACCCTAACCCTAGCACATCGGTCCCACCAAGTTTATCAAGTCGGTCCCACCGAAATGCCTAATGGTCACATTATGAACCAAATCGGTCCGACCGAGTTTAATGATTCGGTCCCACCAAGTTTGGTGATTTGTGTGTAACGGTTAGATTTTGTGTGGAGGCTATATATATACCCCTCCACCCACTCTTCATTCGTGGAGAGAGCCATCAGAACATGCCTACACTTCCAATACATATTTTCTGAGAGAGAACCACCTACACTTGTGTTGAGGTCAAGATATTCCATTCCAACCACATAAATCTTGATCTCTAGCCTTCCCTAAGTTGCTTTCCACTCAAATCTTCTTTCTACCAAATCCTATCCTATGAGAGAGAGTTGAGTGTTAGGGAGACTATCATTTGAAGCACAAGAGCAAGGAGTTCATCATTAACACACCATTTGTTACTTCTTGGAGAGTGGTGTCTCCTAGATTGGCTAGGTGTCACTTGGGAGCCTCCGACAAGATTGTGGAGTTGAACCAAGGAGTTTGTAAGGGCAAGGAGATCGCCTACTTCGTGAAGATCTACCCTAGTGAGGCAAGTCCTTCGTGGGCGACGGCCATGGTGGGATAGACAAGGTTGCTTCTTCGTGGACCCTTCGTGGGTGGAGCCCTCCGTGGTCTCGCGCAACCGTTACCCTTCGTGGGTTGAAGTCTCCATCAATGTGGATGTACAATAGCACCACCTATCGGAACCACGGATAAAAAATCTCCGTGTCTCCAAATTGCGTTTGCACACTCCAATCCCATCTCTTTACATTCTTGCAACTTGCTTGCTTTACTTTCCGCTGCTCATATACTCTTTGTATGCTTGCATGTTTGCTTGATATGTATTGTGAATGTTTAAACTTGTGCTCTAACTTCGCATCAACTAAGGGAAATTAAAAACTGCAAATTTTCTTGATTAGAGTCTATTCACCCCCCTCTAGACACCTCTTGTCGATCCTTTCAACCAACAAGACATGCGCTTCGTCAGATAACATTGTCTGCTCTGAAGACCTTGTTTCCACTCCAGATTTTCCATGACCGTGCCGAATGGCTGATGCACCGGAAGATTAATTGAATGTACTAAAATTGTTGACAAATTTAACATGTAATAAAAAATGATGTCATGATATAATTCACATATAAGATGACTGGCTAACCAGGGTGGCATTGCAAAATTCACATATATGATGCCTGGCTAAACTAGATGGCATTGCATGATTCACATATACGATAAAGAAAGTAAACAGATGGCATTGACACAAAGCATGTCTAAACTAAGCAGATGACACCTTTGATGTATACAGTAAGCAATGCAAGACACCATATGCATGATATTACCAACATCAGCATGCCAAGTTAGAGCGAAGACCTCATGGGGTAAATAGGAGTGGTCTTGTGCTTTGGAATCCCCCTCAGAACAGTTATCTTGCTCTTGATTATGATCCGAAATGGGTGGAGGGGGGGCTGCCTTTGCGCCCACCATGGAGCGACGTCTGCATGAAATTTTATTGCCACGCAAGGCTCGTCTCTTTTTCTCTACATGTTCAGTTCCATTGTGTACAATAACTGACATGCGTAGGAATAAAACATAGTGAGATTATGTAAGGAGTGCATCCACAAATCCATAGTGATGGTAGCAAACTGTGGATAGAACCAAAACAAATGATAGCAGGTAGATAATAGCTTTAGTTAAAAAAATACAGATAATGGCTCCTTTAATGTTTGTTTGCACCCAACATGAAACTCATAGTAGACACCTGAGATTAACCAGATAGTAGACAGATAGTACTGATTGCTGCCCCAATATGTACCCCACAACCATTTAAATACTCAAGTTTCAGCATAAGTTTGGACCTGAGTCGGAGTCTAATAGGTGAACACGACGATAAAGTAGCATGTCATCATATTAAGCGATGCATAACGTAAGCAGACACGGAAGAGTGCGACCTCTCTTGCGGACCCGTGTAGTCCTCAAGGTCATTTGCTCAGTTGATGATGGTAATGCAGTTGTCGTGGCTGCCGGCGGCGGGGAAGAAGATCTGAGGCGGCGAACGACAGTCTGGAGAGCGAATCCCTGCTGTGGTGAACCCTTCCATCGTTGGAGCAGATGAGCTGGGGTGGAACACAGCACCGCAGGAGCAGGACAAACCACACAAGGTTTTCTTTGACACATATCTGTAACAGAAGTAATTGTGTAAGGGCTTGTTTGAATTTGAGGATTCTAACAATGCAGGGATAGGAAATAGACAGGAATATGATAGGAATGCACGTGCAAAACAGAGAATTTAAAAACACAGGATTTCTGCCAATCTGGGTGTTTGGTTCACAAGAATTGGAAGATCACAGGATGCAAAGAGGCATGGTGAGATTAAGTCAAACCATAAGAAGTGTACAACCTCTTTGGCGAAGCCATGTCGATCTCAGCGTGATTGGGTTGGCCGGTGAGGATGCTCCGGCTGACTTGGCTGTCGGAGGAGGGGAAGAAGATCTTAGGCGTCTGGAGATGGAGCCCGAGGTACTGCTCCACTCTGATGGAGGGTTTCGTCGTTGGGGCAGCTCCGGTGAGTTGTACGACGCCGAGGCTGAAGCAGGACAAGAGAGACAACGTTAACCTGAGTGGAATTCTAATAGCATCTCCAATAGATGACGTAAAATACATAACCACAAAGTGCTAGATGTATACATCAGCCGCTCATCTCTGAACTTAACTGTCGAAACTGAATTTAACTATCGAAACTGAACTTAACTGTCGAAACTGAATTTTGTTGTCGAAACTGAATTTTACTGTCAAAACTAAACGCACTAGAGGTGAGGCTACACGTCAGTCGACTGACTTTTTCATCTCTGGTCAGTCGATTTTGCAGCCATTGGATACGAAATCAAGGGCCTGCAGTTCATCTTCAACCTCCACCCCCCCTGAGCCGCCAGCCACCACCGGCCAAACAGCCCCCCCCCCCACCGCCCGCGGCCGGCGGTGCGCCGCACCGCCCTCCCCGAAAACACTCCCCACCGCCAGTCCGCCGCCGCCCCGGCCATCCCTCTAGGCCCCCCATGCCGAGCTTTTTCTCCGGCGATCCCCACGCCACCGCCCCACCACCGCCCCACCCTGAACCCTAAGATAGATAGTGGGGTACCTCTCCTGCGAGCCCCTCTCCCCGCTGTGGTTGGTTCTTCCTTAACTCCAGCGAGCCCCCCACCCCTTGAAAATCGATTGACCCAAAAGTCGATTCAGTCGACTGAAGTGTAGCTAAATCGGAACAGCATCGCAAGCAAGAGCAAGAGCGAGAGCAGCAGCGCGAGAAGGAGCAGACCAGGTAGGGGACCGAGAGCAAGAGCAGAGCAGCAGCGCGAGCGAGAGCTAAAGCAGCAGTAGCTCCTACTGATCTGGACATCGCCGCCGAGGGAGCGACGCTGTGGAGGAAGTGGCCAGCGACGCCGCCGTGGATGTAGCCGCGCCGTGTCGGCTCGGGACTGAGCGTCGGCAACACCGTGAGATCGAATCAAGAAGAAAATGTGGCGATTAGTGTACAACCTCTTTGGGGGCGCCGATTAGGCCGCAGCTTCATCCGAGGAAACGGTGATGATGATGCTCTTCCGGTGGTGTAGTTGAAGACAGCGGTGTGGGAATGGAGGTGGCGCAAAAGACGAGGGGAACATCGGGGCAGCTCCTTGGAGGTGGAGGATGGGGTGGCCGAACCGGCGGGACGACCAGATCGATGACGGATCCTCATCCGGTACGGTGGATGAGGGACGTCGAGGTGTTGCTGTGGACGACATCGTCGGGGAAGAGGCTCCGGCTGGGTGGCGGACAGAGGAGGGTGTGGGGCTTCGCGGGTTTTCCCGGAATCGGTGTACGAATGGGTGGGCGGATTTGATGGGAGTGGGGAACCATGGCTTAGGGACGCGCTTGTCTGAAATGTGGGGTAAGTTACGAAAGTACCCGCACCGATTTGAGGCGGTTCTTTCGGTTCAGGGGTATCACAGGCATTTCGCGTGTCGGGATTTCACAGGAGGTGGGAGTTTTCGCGCGCGTTGTAATTTTGGAATAGCAAGGCGCGGGTTGAGATGGAGGGAGTTGTTGGAGCACAACGAGACAAAGATATATCTTAAATATTTCAGGCTAACAAGGCGCGGGTTGAAATTTCCAGACAAGCGTAACTTGTACTGTACCAAATCAATTTGCACTACAAATGTCATTCGAAACTTTGAATTCATGTTATGTTCAATTAAAATATTTCGCTACGTGTATAATGCATGCAACCTAGTACTCAAATGAACGTTTTAGTGCATTCCAAATGTATATACTACCGCTTCACTATGAACTAAATTTGAATTCGTTTCTCTATTTGAATAAGATCTACAATAATGATTGTTGTGAAGTCAAAGCATTTGAATTCGTTTCTCTATTTTAATAAGATCTACAATCATTGTTATTGTTAAGTTAAACCATTGTGTATTATCTTCACAGCACACCACATGATTAGTATCGAGTTACATATGAATTATGTGTACTATATGAACTCGAACTCGATTTTTTGAATCCACTTTATGTTGATTTCAAATCATAGTACATTTGAAGCTCTAGCTAGATCTTCACAAACTAAACCATGTCTCATATGTATAATGTGGTTATCACATTATGTATGGTGCCCCGCCCCCTACGCCTACAAGTATTTAGTTGTGAGTTGCAAACACCACACATTACCACAAATTCAAATAAAATGTGAGAATGTTCGATATATAGTATTGTTTAGATTGTTCGATATTTAGTTGTAAGCTGCAAACGCCACACATTATCACAAATTCAAATAAAATGTGAGAGTGTTCGATGTATAGTATGGTTTAGATTGTTCGACATTTAGCTATGAGTTGCAAACGCCATGCATTATCACATTATGGTATAACATGTGCAAAACCACAACACGCGTATCACCGCTATATTCATGCATGCATATGTTTAAAACACTATGATCTCCTATTCAAATATATGAATCCACTTTCATATCAAATTATGATCTTTGTTAGTCTCTTACACCCACACAATCCTCTAACCTTCGTAGCTACCACTAACTTTCTCTCGTGCATGCACACGCCCTCCTCGCCCTCCCCCTCCCTCAGCATTCTATCCATCGCGCACATTCATTTTTTTCTTTAGGTCGTTCTCCCACGGTATCGACAACTCCTTTCCGACACACACTGATCGATAAACCTCTCCAGCAATGTCTGCCTACAACATACACAGGCACCTTCAATCTCCTCCTTTATGTGTCCTTGCCTCGTGTCTCTCATACGGTCCCACACACGTGTCAACTCTCGCCCCTCTTTTCATCGATCTCACAACCGCACACTCCTCCCCCTATCTAGCTAGTAGTTGGGCCTCTCGCACCACCTCCTAGCTCCATTCTCTCTGTCTATCCATCTCGCCGGGCCTTATTTGCCTCTAACAAATGGACGTACACCGACCGATCTCCCGTATACATATAGCTAGCTAGGTCCTTATAACTCGTTTTTCCCCACGCGTCGATCGATCTATCTCATTAGTTATGTCTCTCCCTTCCTCCGACAAACAACAATTGATCTACCGATCTAGTTAGGTTTGCTTACCAAACACATGGTTCCCCTTCATCATCCATGGATGTGTCCTGACAGATCTATCACGCACAGGCACACACAGAAACATATCCCCACTCTTATTGATAATATTGCAGTTCCACCCTCAGTTTGTCTAGTAGGCCTCTCCCACCATCTTCGAGAAGCAACTCCATCACCCATCCAGCACTCTACCCCTCTCCCTCCCTCTCTCTCTCCTCTCTCTCTCTGTCCCATCCTATTTCCCGACCTTCAGTTATGTATGGATGTCGACCGATCTCCCTCAAGACATAGCTGGGTCTCTCCTTCTCAACACATATACGAGTCGTTCTACCTCTATAGTTAGGCCTCTGCCTACCCCTCCCCCACCCCCTCCCACACACACACACTGATACATCGAGCTCTCTAGTCATGTCTCCCTGCCACACACAAACTTGACCTGTGCCCTCTGACGTTCCGGTAGCTAGGTCAGTCGCCCTATACTTTGACTTGCACACACACACAATTTCGATGGCTCTCTTCATCGATCTCGCACCCACCCACTTGATCCTCTCTTTGACTCTATCGATATCTATGACCCCTCCATATCTTCTCGTGGATCACCTGACCCTCTATATATGATATGGATAGGCCTCCATTTCACACACATTGCATGCAAAATTTTGTTTGAGATGTCATCGACACACATTCCCACAAATAGATTCACGAAATCAACCTCCCCCCCAAAACAAAAAACACTCACGAACACAAGCCATTTGTCTAGGTTTGTATCTCTCACACACACCCACGTATTTGGGGGACGTGCACGAAGAGAAGAGGTGCACGCACGGCGCACGTACTCCCGTCTCTTTCCCAACCACACCCGCGCGGGTACACGGTGGAGCTCATTTATGTATGAAAAGGCAGCCCACGTGGTAATTTGACACGTGTACTGGTTGTGCACTAGATGGAGCGAGGATTGTCTACCACGGGTGAACAAACAAATTGCGACTTGACGTGTTATGTTAAAAAAGAGGCAAACCATGTGGGGCCTACCTTACAGGCAAGGCTCTATACACTGGAGTACTTTTGATGTGTCCCGTCAACTCGCAGAACGAGGAGAAGCTTGCTTAGTACGCCGTCTCCCCTGCCCACTGGCGCGGTGGCTCGCAGGATGAGGTGAAGCTTGCTTACTAGTAGTAGTAGTGTACGCCTTACGCCCGCTCCCTCGCCCACGCACGCGGTGGCTCGCGGGATGAGGAGAAAATTTTACTACTCCCTCCGTTTACTCCTCGTCCCTACTACCTTGGTTAGAGAGATTATCATATTGTTTGGAATATATATGTCCTTTAGTAGATTTCAATATGAACTACTAGTACATACTCCAAGCACTTATGTATATAGACATATTTTAGAGTGTAGATTCACTCATTTTGCTCCGTATGTAGCATAAAGTTGAGACACTTATTTTGGAACGGAGGGAGTACATATTTGCTATGATCTGTCAATCATTGAGATGCAATAGCATGCATGTTAGTCTCCTTTGCATTTGATGAAATGTTGCAACGGGCAACCTTGGACGCAAGATACATGTAACAGACGCTGGAAGCTTCATAGCATTGTACTATCTCGCTGATAAATTACAGTACATACTATACAAGTACTTCCTCCCTTCCTAAATATAAGTCTTTGTAGAGATTTCACCATGAACCACATACTGATGTATATAGATGCATTTTAAGTGTAGATTCATTCATTTTGTTCCGTATGTAGTCCACCTAGTGGAATCTCTACAAAGACTTATATTAAGGAACGGAGGGAGTACTATGTAAAGAGTTAGGTGTCGCACGGTGTCCAGAAAATATGGTGGTAGTGTGAGGTGGGCCATGTAATCACTGAGCCTGCATGTTTTCACTACTCTTGCACTCCTCCGCCGTAAGAATGGAGAAAATTGTAATCTAGTAGTACCTCCTTTCGCCAAAAGCGTGGGACATCCAGCAGTCCTACCACCTCAGTAATAATGACCAATGAGCCGTCAAATCACATAGACCCAGCAGTAAGTTGGACGGACGAAGCAACCATCACTCTTGAATCCGCTTCTCCCTTCAACGCAGGCGCCAGTGAGAGGTCGCGTCCGCTCTGCCCGGGCATGAATGCGGCACCGATTCTTTGGAGCGGCGCTGACCGTTTCGGGCGGGAAGCGCGCGCGGGCGATGGAGGGGCTTTGGGTGGGCCAGGCTGGTCAGGAGCGGGCATGGCAGCTGTCCGCCTGTCCCTACCGGACGCCCGGAAACAAGAGGATGCACCGACTCTCGCGGCTAAAATCATACACTACACACCATCTCTCTGTAGGAGTAGGTCGATCTGTCGCTCTCTCTAACACACACATGTTGTTAAACACACACACGCACACGCACACGCACACACAGGTTCATAGAATAGGAAAATCGTGCGAGTGCGAAGCCACAAGAAGTGAGATAGAGTACGTACAAGAAGAGAAGAGGTAACGAATATTCCATCAAACCTGGACTGAAGAGTAGTACTCCCTTCGTCTAGGTGTTAAGTCATCCTATGGAAATCAGATATTCCCAAAATGTTTAGGCGTCGTCCATTAACTTCGCATCTCAATCCCCTCCTGGCCTCGTTGCTAGCGAGCGTTGTTACTTAGGGAGCGTTTGGATCCTTAGCAAGAACAACTTATAGCATAGCGGAGCAAGGTTAGGTGTTTGGAACTGTTAAAATATGTTAGCTTTTGTGGGCCAACTAGCTTGGGTGGGCTAGAAAAACCTTGCTAGCTCAGGAGAGCCAGATCGGCTCGCTTCCGACGGCAAACTTCGCGTAGTAGTAACATAGACTAGTAACATATGCATGTTACTAGTCCAAGTTACTCACCACTACGACCAACCTAAGCAATGTAACCAAACGCTCCTTACTCTGCCTTGTTATCTCTCCCGGAAACCCAATGCATGGAGCGCAACTACGCGTTGATCAGTCAAGAAATCAAAGTCGACTTGCATGCGAGTTAATACGTGGCCCTGCATGGTAGTTAAAACGGCATCTCTTAGTTGTTTGGATTAATTGTTGCATTTAGAGACAGAAATTAGGGCTTTGATTGGAGGAATGACCGGTCAAGTTTCTCCTTCTCCTCCAATCTGCTTGCACCTTGGTCCCGCTGCACCTTCTAACGTGACTTATTACACCTAGATAGAGGGAGTCGTACGAGATATGGTGGCACACTGACTTAGGTCGAATACAAGTGCCCAAAATTGTGTGCATGTTATAATAAGGATTCACTTAAAATAGTACTTGAGCGAACAGAGGGATCAATTAGACAGTGTTCCCGAGCAGTAGCGAGATGTGTGAGGTAAGAAACACCACTGGCGCTTTTAATTTTTCTAATTAATTTGTTTGTTTCACCCTATGACTGGTGGGACCCAACGTACTATGTGGAGAGAGGTAAGGTGACTAAGGCTGCATTATTTCTGCACCACTGTGGATAGTCTTACCACCAAAGCCACATGACACGATTATGATTTAAATCCCAATGACTCCCACGCAGACAAAAAACACGGCATGCTTGTCACACGAATGCAGGAATGTATAAAAGGTTATTTTCCTCTCATTGAACGTAACGGGAGGGATGTGTAGCTGGTTAGCCTATTCGCTCATCAAACTTGAGGTCTCGGGTTCGATAACTACACTTGAGCATAATTCTTGCCAGGAGGATTCTTTGACTGGTCAAAATGGATGGATACGGAGCTATACGATCTCGTAGCGACCGTATAATCACCTCATCACGTATAAGCTGCAGCCTCGGCGCTTGTTTTCTAGGGTTTGCACTCTTCACACTCTCTCTAGTATATAGATACATGCTGGAGCCTCAGCGCTTGTAGTTGCTCTCTTCACACTCTCTCACCCTCTCCAGATCTAAACAAGACTTCGTTGGCCTCTCTCTCTCTCCCCTCACTGCTAGTCTGCTTGTAGTTGCTCTCTTCACACTCTCTCACCCTCTCCAGATCGAAACAAGACTTCATTGGCCCCTCTCTCTCCCCTCACTGCTGGTCAAAGAGCCGGCAGGATCCGTCCGCCAGGAAGGGAAGGAGGCTTAACGCTGTCGCCGTCGGCAAGGGAGGGAATCCACTACCGGCGCAGCTGTTCACTTTCACCCAACGGCGGCGCGGGAGGGCCTTCGACCCCTTCTTCTTCGCCGCCATACATAGTGTGGGTCGAACGGCCTCCGGTCGCCCACCGAACCACACCCCTAGAACCTTAAGGTATAATTTACCTATTCCACATGCATTGCTCTAGCTGCATGTGGGATTTTTCCGCTTCTGCACTCGAATCTAGGTGTTGGATCAAACAGGAAAGTAGTGGGGAAAGTTGTATACCATGAATCTAGGACGTGGTTCAAAGAGGAAAGGAATGGGGTAAGTAGTGGGAGAAGTTGTGTAGCATGAATCTAGGACGTGGTTCAAAAAGGAAAGGAAGGGGTAAAATAGTGTGGAAAGTTGTATTGCATGAATCTAAGACGTGGTTCAAAGAGGACAGGAATGGGGAAAGTAGTGGGGAAAGTGGTATAGCATAAATCTAGGACGTGGTTCACAAAGGAAAGGAAGTGGGGAAAGTACTAGTACAGACTGGCTATCCAGCACCTACGTTGGTCGAAAAGGGAAAACAATGATAAACGCAGTACGCACATCTGTAACAAACTGATCTTTTGTTTTGGGGAACAAGGCTGTAGAGTTTGAGCAGGACTAGATTTACCGCGCTCACATAGGGAAAGGTGTCTAAAGATAACAAAATTGGGACCAACACAAATATGCTCCTTGGTTGTTTATTCTTTGTTGCAACATACTGTGCATCACCCCAGTACATCGGTAGATGCACATGGTGCTGGTGCGTCCACTGTCCTGTGCAAGTCTTTAGCTATTGTTAATCTAAGGCCGTGTTTGGTTAAAAACTTCCTAGTCCCTACCTGCTTGGTTCTAGGGACTAAACATGGACTAGAGGTTATTAAATGACATGCTAAAATACCATGTTACCCCTAGTAATGAACTAATAGAGACAAGGTGCGATGCGTGGCAGGGGCAACTGTTGGAAAAAGTCCCAAAAAGACTCTCCCTCGGGGTCTTCTTTCTTTAGTCCCAAATGCCCACTTTCAGTCCCTAAAAGTCCCTCCTGTTTGGTTTAGATGGGACAGACACGGAGTTTTTTTAGTCCCTCCACCAACATGTCCCTGTAAACAAACACCCTCTAATAATGCCGCTGGAAAATTGATGCAATGCCATAGTTAAAAGAAAATTACATGTTTAACGAATTTTATTATTAATATAATCTCTCTGTTAATATTAATCAATGCCACCGTTTGAGAAATGCTACTATCTTGCTTTCTTTCCCATTTAGATAAGGTAGATGCTTCTTTTTGTTGGCTTCTGTGTCATCCACCGTTATTGACCACTAGTTGTTTCCTTTGCACCTCTGTGTAAACAGGGTTATCTACTTCACCTCGTTGCCATTGTGACCTTTTGTTGCACTGCACAAAACACTTTTGTTTTAAGAGTGTTTTGTGCAGTTCAACCAAAATGTCACACCCGCAACGTTGCTTGATTGCTTGATCTTAGTGGAACTGCACAAGAGGAGATCTTACTTCCTATCCGTGTTGGCAAATTTGGTTCAGATCTTCTTCTTGTGAGTTGTTTGAATTCCGCGTCATGAGAGGTCAGTACTAGCCTTCTTTCACATGATTCTGTAGTGTGCTTTCATACGTTGTGCTACTTGTACGGTAATGTTGCTTGATTTTAGTGAACTGCACAAATGGAGACAAGACTTCCAATCTGTATGTGCACCGCAATATCCCATTGAGGTAAGATAAGGATATTTCACAACTGTTGGCCTGTATTTTGCCACTTTCATCAGAAAATTAATGTCATTGTTTAGTGCTACACTTGTGCAACCTAATTGACATGCCAAATCTTACATTGAAGGCGAAGCTTGTCTGTTACTGAACCAAGTGATGAAGGGGAACAACAAGCGGAAGAACCACGAAAATCAACCTGGTGCTATAATGAAGCACTGGAACTGTGATGACACAAGTAATGATATAGTTTTGCATCTTAATTTATTGCTATGGCTGGAACAAGCAATTGTTTTGCCACTGATTTGATGCCACTCTTAATGTAATACGTAATTATCAATACTTGTGCAAACAGGGATCTTCTTTGAAGATACCATATATTTTAGTGGAACTGCACAAGAAGATGTTGGAAACATTAATCTAATCGAGGAGTATATAGTAAGCTTGGCCACCATAGTAGATAGCAACAGATGGTTCCGGAGAAGTGCTTCATCTGTATGCTCTACACAATAAGCCTCCTGACAAAGGTTGGTACTCGCCCACTAATTTCATCCATATGATTGAGCTTTGTCATCTCTATTGGTGTTGTGCTACTATTTAGATACTGTCATCAAAAAGTGGTATTGTCCTTGAGAAGTGCTTCATCTGTGCTGTTTTAAATATTTCCTTTCCTTTTTTTCGAGCAAACAGGGATGCTAGCATTTAGTTATCCTCTTGTCTTTGCACAACAGGATCATCCTCCTCTGAAGAAGAATATGGAGTACGTGAAGTGACTAGTTCCGATTATGCCAGGATGAAGAAGCCCTATCTATCTCCTCATCAGAAGGAGCAGTTGAAGGATGGTTACATTGCCCCCCCTCCACAAGACCAAACTAAATTCAGCTCAGAAGGATTGACAAATCTCCATTTTCTTGCTGTGATGCGCGAGTACAATGTTGTTCTAGGATTCTTTCCGGTGGGTTCCATTTTTCTAAAAGTGTGCTCTACATGGACCATGTAGGTGCCTGTTTAAACTGTCAATCCATAGTACAGTTTCCTTTATACTAATCACTTTTTTGTATTTGTGCAAACAGGTGTGCTCAGCTTGATTTCAATGGGAACTGCACAAAATGCTCATGAATACATCGAATCATTCATTTCCACCACAAGAAAGGAGGTGCCAATAAGTTCAAGGCGTTGCAACATATAAGGGCGAAATCATACAAGCTACGCGCGAATTTGGTTGATTTTGGTGGAACTGCACAAAAAGAACAGCTGGTTTATTTAGCACGAGGTGCCATGTCAATGTCCGAACTGATGGCAAACCCTACCCATTCCACAATCGTAGGCATTTGATATTTTGGAATGGGAAAACCTTGTCAAATTTTGCTCATTGATTTTAGCAAGAAGACATGCATTTGATATTTTCAAATGGGACGCCCTTTGCTGTCAGCAGCGTCGATCCATTTTTTCTTTCTTCTTTAGTTGTGAAGTAAATATTGGCTCTGACATGTGAATCGCTGAGATGCATAATCATCGATTGTTTTGAATGTTCTCTAAAAATTGCCAGGCCTGTGTGTTTGATTGCAATGTACAAGAACGCTAAAAAGCTGCTCAAACTCTTTGTACTCCTTCTGTTCCTTTTTACTTCGCACATTGTGAAAGTGCATACTTTTTTCTATAAGATTGGTCAAAGTAGAGATACTTTGACTGCAGACAAAACTTGTATGCAGACTAGAAAGGACCGGAGGGAGTACATGTGAAACTGCTGCAAACGAGGTGATCACCCTAGGAATAATGCTAGTACGTATTGTTTTGCATGTTCATCCAATGCTAGTGATACAAGAATTCGAACTAATCAAAATAAATTCATTCATACACGGTCGGATTTCATATAAACATGCCGGATTTCATTACATCTCATACATTCTTCAACTAAAAAGGGGTGCGCTGGAGGTATAATTAATTAACTGAAGCTACCCACCTGTGTCCGGCTGAGCCGAACAGAAGCTTCAGTGACTTAACTGCAGGTGCAGTTGCGTAACTGGCATGTGGCCCAGATGCCTGTTGGGCCCACGTGTCAGTCAGCCAACTACACCAGCAGTTAAGTAGAAGCAGCGTCCTTCTCCAACATAGCTCTCCGACTCCACGTCGCCGCCAAGAAGCTAACCGGCCATCAGTGGTCAACCCGCTTAGCTTGTCATAGCGATTAGGGCAACTAGGAGCCCAATGATCAGGATCCCCACATGACAAACACCTTTCTTCTTGTCATTCTTCTTCTTGAAGTTTGTGTGTTGCAGAACCTTGTTCTTCCCATCAAACTTTGGTTTACCATCAAACTTGCCCTTGTTCTTGAACTTGTGGGGCTGGAAGTTCTTCTTCTATACCAGATTGGCACTAGATCCTCCCTCAATTCCTCGAGCACGTGTGTCCTTTGCTCTCGCCTTTTCTTCCACATCAAGAGTGCCAATGAGATCCATGAAGGAGGAAGCTTAGTGATGATACCTCCGGCAACAAACTTGTCCGGTAGCATACAACTGAAGTGCTCAAGTTCTCTAGCAAATGACTGTATCTCATGAGCTTGCTCAACCACGGAGTGCTCTTCAATCATCCTGTAATCATAGAATTGCTCCATGATGTATAGCTCAGTGCCAGCAACCGGAGGGTAGCAGTGGTGGGCTTACTTGGACCCGAGCAGCGGCGACCTACCGTGTTCTAATCTTCCTTGTTTTCTGTGTGGCGCGACCTTGTTGGCAACGGGGCGGGGCCTCGGCGGAGCTGGCGATGTCCTCTGTCTCGTTGCCGGCGGGCGGCGCCTCGACGGAGCGGGGGAAATCCTCCCCCTCATTGCTAGCAGGGTGGGGCCTCGGCGGAGCCGGCGGTGTCCTCTGCCTCGTTGTTGGCGCCGCGGGGCCTCGGCGAAGCAGGGCCTCGTCGACGCCAGCGGAGCAGGGACTTGTTGGAGCCGGCATTGTCCTCTGCCTCGTCCTTGGTCTCGCCAAACAGCGCCTCGCCCGCTTCATCGCCCTCTTTGTAGGAGGCCGCAGCCTCCGCCACCCGCATGCGGTACCGCCAGCGCTTGAGGCGGCCCTCGCGGGCGGAGCGGTACGAGTCGAGCAGCGCCTCCTGCTCCGCGGCAATCTGCTCCTCCGCCTGTAGGTGCTCCTGGAGGAGATGGTGGTTGTAGGCGGCGTTGGCCTGCGCCTCCCGAAACTGCTCCTCACGCTTCTGCCTCACCGTGTCCATATATTAGGCACGGTCCTCGCCGATGGTCATGGTGCAATGCACCGGCGAGGATGGCGCGGAGGAGGGGGTTGGCGCCGGATCGTCGACTACCATGTTCTCCATTGGGACGTCGTCGTCCTCCGGTTGCCTGTCGGCAGCAATGGCTGCCATCTTCTTATGGTCCGTCGTCCGCCCGTCCCGAAGAGCGCTGGAGCGCGAGGAAGCCATGGTGGGCAGTAGTGGTGTGGACAGGAGAATAGGAACGGATGCGGATGACTGCGGCTATGGCCGGCGCAGCAGTTTATATAGCAATGGTGGGCGGCGGCGGGACGGACGTGTGGCGCCGGAGTAGCCGCATCGGCAACCGCGTATCATTAATGTGGGCGGCAGAAGGACGGACGAACGGCACTTGTGTCGTTCGAAGGCGGAGCAATCGCATGCACCGGGAAGCGGGGCGGGCGGTGCTGACCGTTTTGGGCGGAAAGCGCGCGCAGGCGAGGGAGGCGGTCTGGGTGGGCCAGTGCAGTCAGACTCGTGCTTGGCAGTGGGTCAGTCCAGCAGCCGGACATGCTGGCTCGCCAGCTACCTCGCTGAGCTGAGCGATGACAATCAGACGATGGACGTAGCTTCCGACCAGGAGCCGGCGGCACTGTCCAAGCCGGTTCATGCCGTGTTCACCATAGAGGAGGTGCGGCCGCACTTCGACGCCCTAATGACGGAAGAACTACCAGCGCAGGAGGACCTACGTTGCAACCTCTGTCTCCTCAATGAGCACCGGTGAACAAGCGAACGACAATGCCGTTGCGGACATGTGGCCCTATGATCCTGGCTTCCCGAATGAGCAGCGGGCGCTGTATCAGACCATCAGTAGGGCCCGCAAGGCCCTCTTCGTCGTCCTTCGAGTTGTTGTGCTCGCCGTGGCGCCGCCGTCTCGCATTGTCAACATGGTCAACGGACATGATGATGAGGAGATGACTTTACTTGGAGAGGATGACAGTGGGGACCCACCAGGGACATAGCCGCACGTACGCAAGTGCCTCCTTATTAGTATATAAAACTATATTTTTTTGCTTCCTCCAGGTTTCCTGACATCACGGTCCCACACCATTGTCAACCTATGTAGTCAATAAACGAGAGAATTGCACAAGAAGCGGCCGACAGCTGGGACAAAGCAGCTCGAGTAGTATTTGTGTTTTTGAGGTGTGAGCACTGCAGAGTTTTTCTTGAGCGATGTTTAGCCCAGATATTAATTTTTCTCCTCTGAACAACAACGAAAACATCACTATAGCTATTAACTGGGCAGGCTGTGGCCCGTCTAGCCCAGGCCAGATATCCAGCCCAGATATTAATTTTTTTTCAAGCTGAAAATGGCTAGCCCAGCTATACTTTTTTTAGGAATACCCAGGCAAGGTAAAGTTGTTATTCTCCGCCCCGCTAGGCTGCAAATCTTTCCTAGGAGGGATGCATTAGGCTTAACAAGAAAATGGGCTTTAAGAAATAATAAATGGGATGTAATTATAAAAACTGGGCAGTAACTATAAAAAATGCACCAAACACGTAATTACTTTATAAATATTATTTTTGGATATTGAAAATTTTAATTTCATTAATTGTTGCGAGCGCAATGTTTCGTTGAATTTTTACGTAATATAAATTTATACTGAAATTGTATTTAATCTGACTAGAAATTTCGGGATAAAAATATTTCGGATCCCATCAAAATGTGGGAAATTTTATTGAATTCTGTTTTGAACGGTTGGTTGAAATGGGTTGTACTTTTAACAAACTATAAATGGGCTATAGTAAATTCCATTAGAATTCAAAAATTGGCTGCACATTCTTACAAATCTCAAATGGGCTATAAGTTCTCTGCCACACACTTGTGGCCTTACTAAGTTGACGCGTCCCCTAAAAAAAAGAGAGTTGACGCGTATGCAAGGCTTTGTCAACTTATAGTCAACACACGGTTCTAGTAGCAGTGGCCGTTGGATGTCCATCCAACGGATGCCGTTCTTCTTCTTCAATCTCGGATATTCTAGCTTCACCCGCCCAAAAAATGATTCCTCCCCCTGACATCTGGGGCGCACCGTTTCGGAACCTGACCTGTGGGCCTACTAAGTTGACGCGTACCAAGGGCTTTGTCAACTTAGTCAATATAAACGATTCTAGCTGCAGTGACCATACGATGGCCATCCAACAGCCGTCGTGCTTCTACAACCTCTGGTCTTTCTGCTCCAGCCGCCCAAAGCAGCGCCGGTCGTGCTGCCTGCTCCTGCCTCCAGTGGCCAGCTGTGCTGCCGCAGAGGCCTCACCGCCCCCTAGTACTCCCACCGCTGGCCAGGCCATCCCTCCACTCACCCACACCCACTGTTATTCTGCGGCGACGGCAGCCTCACACCGCAGCCGAACCAGTGAACCCTCGTACTCCTCTCCGCATGGGCATCCATTGCCGCATCTTCCCCGGCTCTGCGTCGTCCCCTTCCTAGGCCTCGCCGTCGTCCACCGCCCTGGTGCTCTCGGCGCGGCGTGGTCAACGTGGTCAAGGAATGGCTTCCATCGGACGTGGACTGTACGTGGAGAGGCTGACAGCTGGGTGCACGGCTGCAGCAAGGAAGTGCCTCCTTATTACGCGCAAAATTTTTATTCCTCCACCTGACAGCGAGGACCCATCGGACGGGCCACCGTAGTTCGTGAAAAAAACATTTCCCCCTGACTGCTGAGACCCACCAGCTACATCTTTTCACACGCAAGGAAGTGCGTCCAGGCAAAAAAAAATTATTCGCCCCCTTGACTGCTGGGACCCACCAGCTACATCTTCGCATGCAAGGAAGTGCCTGAGAGTCGGGGCCCACCTGGTCGAAGCGTACGTAGCGTTGTCATTCTGGTTGCGAATGTGTACGTACATACTGGTCGATGTAGAGGCGCGCACGTGTCGTAGTAGAGGCGCGCACGTAGCATGTACATGTACGTACAGCGGCTAATGTGCAAGAAAGAAAATACGGCCACGTACGTACATACGGGTAGGGTCTCGAACGCCTACTCGCGCATACGTACGGCCAGGGCTCGTGTACATGTCTGGGTCGGAATGGAGAAACTGTGTCATTGTCGTGTTCATGGGGAGCCAACCGACTGGGTCGGAACGGAATGCGTCGTCGTGTTCATCGGGAGGGCTTGGACGGAACAACCGATGGAAACGAGGCCTGGCGTACCGCAGAACGGAGGAAACGGCCTTGTGTTCGACCGGCCACGGTCGAAACCGGATCCTGTTCATTGGGAGGGGTCTGGCGTACCGCAAAACGGAGGAAACGGACCTCCTACGGTCGAAACAGGGGTCCTGTTGATCGGGAGGGGTGTGGCGTACCGCAAAACAGAGGAAACGAACTTGTGTTGGAGCGCTATGGTCGAAATGGGGGTCCTGTTCATCGGGAGGGGTGTGGCATACAGCAAAACGGGACTCCACGGGATACTGTTCATCTCCACCGTCGACCCCCTCCAGCCTCCACCGGCTACTGTTCATCCACCGTCGACCTCCTCCAGCCTCCACCTGCGACTGTTCATCCACGGGCTCCTGTTCATCCAGCCTCCACCGCGCGCTACTCCACCGGCTACTGTTCAACCAGCCCTCTCCACGGGCTCCTGTTCAACCACCCCTCCACGGGCTACTATTCATCCAGCCCTCCACCGTCTACTGTTCATCCAGCCCTCCACGGGGTGGTCCTGTTCATCCAGCCCTCCATGGGGTCCTGTTCATCAAGCCCCAACCGGCTCGATCGATCGGGGTCCTGTTCATCCAGAGGCAACACCACGGGGTCCTGTTCATCCACCCCCACCGGGAACTGTTCATCCAAACCCCCCCAGCAACGCTCACTGTTCATCCAGGCGCAGCATCGATCGGCTTCATTTAGCAGCAGTAGCGAAGGAATCGCTCGATCGGGTTCAGTTAATAGCCATCGATCGATCGCTCGGGTTCAGTAATGCGTAGCCTGCAGTGCAATCGCTCGGGTTCAGTTAGAGCCCAACGCCTCGCTCGGGTTCAGTTAGAGCCCAACGCCTCGCACCCACGCGCGTGCGTGTACGAGAGAAACGCGCATCGCTCGGCCCCGACCACCCACCGTAACCAGGAACATCCTGATATTTTCCTCGCCCTCGCTTCTACCATAGTTTTTCCGTCATGGACGGCCCAAAGAATGTCATGCAGCTGTGTCTCCGGCCGGCCCAGGACGAAAAGCCCATTTTCTGTCATGATTTTTTGTCATAGAAGTAGGACCCCACCACATCTATGATGATATCGGGTTTTGTCACAATTATCGTCATAGAAGTGTCATAAGTATGACAGAATTTTTTTTTGTTCGGCCCAAAATGTCACGGATGTGTCTTTTTTTTGTAGTGTTATGAGAAGATTGATTGAGCACCCCTCTTGAGAGATTTGAGTTTGAGATCCACTGAGAAAATCAAGAGCCAAAACTTAGATAGTGGTTGAGCATCACAGTAGTTCTTGTACCTATTACTCTTGAGAGCTGCACACTCTCTAGACGGATAGGTGTCGGCTTGAGCGTCGAAGAGTAATTGTATTCACCAAGCAAAGTCTTTAGAAACCAAGAGTAACTGTGGTTAGTGAAGAAGTTTGTCGAAGGTTTGGAGATTGCCGACAAGTATCTACCACAAGTGAAATCAACCAGAGTCTGATCAGCTTCAGGGTGAAGGAGAATGGGGCAGAGAGAGGCTTGCTCCTGTGTTCAATCACAACTCCCTCCAATCAGACATAGCCCTTTTACAGAAGGGCGAACTGGTCTACCAAATCCTTCTATCACCATCGAGCACCACTTCTTCATTCCACTCTTCTGCAATACCTTTGGTAGTTTATCTTCAATGCTCTATGGTTTGATTGTTAGCATGATCATGTATTCATATATGTAGCATGTTTACTTCCGTATAACCTTATTTGTTCAGTATGATATTCCCTCGTCCATGATTTCATTCGTTATGTGCATCTCACTCTATGATTCCATTGTTATTCATTCTCTCATTTGTTCATTAGCATCTTAGTTCGTGATTGTTATTGTTGTTTGCTCACTCATGCTATTCTATCTGTTAGAATACTATGTTACCATCGTCATAGTAAAAGTTGTGAGTTACTCTTCTGAGACGATCATATTATGTTTCCTCAAAAGATTTGCTTAGTCCTCTGCCTACCTTATCTTTTCATCCAGATCTTTGTCTATTTCTCTTCGGTGCTTCATCTAATCAGTTTATTCCGCTGTAGTGTTTGGTTTCGATTCAAAGTTTTGAAAGAAAATTTTGAATCTCCCATATGCACCCCTCTTCCCGGTCCTAACACTAAGACATGATCATTTTGAAACACCTAATGAGAATAGAACTTTAAAGTTGTGCACACAAGTTCTCCATGATGTAGGAACCACATTGTACATGTCTTGTGCACTCAGTCACATCTCGTATCTCATTTGCTTCTATTTGGTCACCATTCGAGTTTTCTTCCCATTTCACAATTCAAGGGGAGAGGTTTGTGATTAATGGACCTTTTTACATTTTCCATATGAAATTGAGTATGGATCATGTCTTATTCTGTTGATGATATTCACAAGTTTGGCATCACATTTGATCTTGTCACGTGATGATGTCGACTAAGGTTTACTAAGGCATGATCAATTTGCAACACATACTGAGAATTGCACTTTAAAGTCGTGCACACAAGTTATCCATGATGCACGAACCACATTGTACATGCGTTACACACTCAATCACATCTCGTATCTTAGTTTCTTGTATCTGGTCACCATTCGGATTTTCTTTCCATTCCCCAATTCAAAGGGAGAGGTTTGTGATGAACTAACCTTTTTACATTTTCCATGTGACATGGAAAAATTGAGCATGGATCATGTCTTATTCCATTCATGATCACAAGTTCAACATCACATTCGAACTTGCCACATGACGATGTCAACTCGGGTTTACTAAGGCATGACCAGTTTGAAACACCTAGTGAGAATAGCAAGTCATGCACACAAGTTATCCATGATGCACGAACCACATTGTACATGTCTTACACTGTAGCGACCTGACCTCAGACGGTCAAGTCTCTGTGCTTAAGTGTCATCCCTGGATCGGTATGCTGACACACACAATACTCGAGGATTTATAACAGAGGTAAATCACATGTATAAAGTAACGTAAATACTATTACCTCAATCCATATAGGGGAAGTAACAACAAGGTTGTGGATTCCCATCAACACCAACAGCAAAGTTGAGTGTAGAAATCGTAACCCTAACGTATCACTTACTCGTCGTAAGAATCCTGCAACATGAGACGTTGCAGCCACAAAGGGTCAGTACATTGAATGTACTGGCAAATTCACACCATAGGATAATGATGAATAATAGCTATCACTACATGCATATTTGGCTGGTGGAGGCTTACAGTTAACATGTTTTTGCGAAAAGCCAATTTTTTCCTACTGCAAAGGAATATATTTTATTTAACTACAAAGTTGGTTGAAAATTATTGAGAAGGTTCCTCCAAATCAATCCCAAATTAACATCAATAACCCAACAAATTATTTAAGTAACGAGATGAGATCAACATGATAATTCAAGAACCAGATACTCAAGATCTCCATAACCGGGAACACGGCTAATCATGATTAGTTTGTACACTCTGCAGAGGTTTGCGCACTTTTCCCCACAAGACTCGATCTCCTCCGTTGGATTTCTCGCACTACATGGTGTTTGAAAAACGGATGACCAAGACACGGTCTTTCAGAAACATTAACTCTAACCCTTTGTAGACAGAACCAACCTACATCCCCTACATCTGCTAGCCTGCCACTGGAAGAGGTCATGCAACATACTCGACTATGCTAGAGCCCATAATAGCTTGTGGCTGCACATGGAAGTTTCTAGCATGAATAATCTTATGATCCCTTTGAGCCTGGGTGGCATTCCATAGAGTGATCACACGGGTCCTCCGGGATCCTCTTGGGCAAGCACTAGGTTCTCCAGGTGCCCGGGCAAACCACTGGGTGCTCGAGGGTGCCCCTACCATTCCACCCAGATGTGTATTGAAGTAGCCACCTTAAGTTAACCATTAAATAATAGCTCTCACATCTGTCATGAATCACTCAACCAATCCACGTCTACGAGCTTAGTAGAGCAGTATGAGCATAATGTAGAAGTCCCAAGGTTTGAATGCAGGACAATAGGTTCCTACCTCATCAACTACTTACCAATAGCACATGTTATCAATTCCTAACCATGCAATGTTCGAGGGTGAAACTAATGCATAAAAACTGGGTATGAAAGGGATATGATAAAAGTGTGAACTTGCCTTGTACTGTTGATGAAGATGATTCGCACACATAAATCCTGATAGTTCTACTCGTCGCACTCCGGTCAATCTATCGTAAGCAATCAATAGTAACCACACATAAGCAATCACTCAAAAGATCAGAAAGAACGAAGAAGACAATTCGGAAAACATCAAAACCAAGAAAATAACTCTTGCAACATAAAACAATTTCTAACAGTACCAAAATTATGTGAATTTGGCTTTATCAGAAGTTTAGGTCAAGAGTTTCGATTTGCAAAAATAATCATTTAAATCGGAGTTATAAAACTCGAGTAATGAACAAAAGAAGTTTGAATACAAATCTGTTTGAATTCAAATTTTAAACTTTGAAAAACATGTTTAAGTTAAATATCTGGATAGAGGAGATCATAACGAAGAGGTGGGCGTTGGTTTCGTTGGATTTGGACAAACGAGTAAAAAGTAGTGATTGTTTGAAGATCATGGACTAAACTGTAAGAAAAGAATTCATAGATAGGTCCCTGGCCGAAATTAAAAAGAAAAGAAAAAATGTATCGAGTGAACGCTCGCTACAGAACCTAAACCGACGAAAAACGTTCGCTATAGAGTTCTAAGCGACGAACATTCACTAATTAAACAAAAACGTTTCGAATAATAAATAAAAAAATAAAAAATAAAATGCGATCTAATCCTAACCGTCAGTCTAAGATCGGACGGACGAGGGAAGCGGCGGCTTACCGCGGCGACGGGCGCCGAGCGAAAACGCCAGTGGCGGCGGCGGCTTCAAGCGGGCGGCGGCTCCGGGGCTCGGCTGCGACGAGCGGAGGCACGGGGAGGCGCGGCGCGATGCGGCGGTGACGGTGGTGGTGATGGCAGCGGCCGAGGGCGACGGAGTGGAGCGGGCGGCGATGGTGGATCTCGTCGGAGCGGCGGCTTCCGGCGAGCGCGGCGAGTCGGGAGGAGAGAAGAGGGGCCGGGGCGAGCGGAGTATATAAGGAGGGGGCAGAGGCTTCCGTGGAGGAGGGGGCACGGAGGAGTCCGGCCTCGGCTCGGCGGCGCGCCGTGGTGGCGGCGGACTCCCCAGCGGGAGCTCGGAGGCGGGCGCGGGGAAAGGCCGGCTGGGCTGGGCCTCGGCCCAGTTCGGCGGCCCGAAACATTTTTTTATAAAACATTTTTTTCTAGAAAACAAGAATAAAACCAGATAAAAAAATATACTATAGGCATATAATATATCAAAATTTCCAGAAAAAGGTTTTCTATAACGTGAACATTTTTCTAACAACAAATAAAATCCACACAAATTCAAATAAAGCAAAGAGTGCAACAGCTCTAATAAAATCCAATAAAAATCATTTTAAAAATACCAAAATGATTTCAAATTTATTTCTCTCCTATTTTCTACTGTAGGGAATCATGTTACCCTATTTTCCATATATTTTATTTTTGGAGAAACATAATTTGAATATAGTAATAGAAATCCATGTCCTACCGAGACAGAATTTAGAACTTGCTATCCTCTTGCCTAATAGGCAAAGATTGACCTCTGTAGAAAGACTGATTCATTCGGATCGATATGAGGACCCAACTCCGTCCCTCGAACAAATCGAAATGATTGAAGTTTTTCTATTTGGAATCGTCTTAGGCCTAATTCCTATTACTTTAGCGGGATTATTCGTGATTGCGTATTTGCAAGCCGCAGGGATTACAAAAAGAGGGTGCTTTCCTGTGTTGCATTGAAAAAAGGACAAAGGAGAAGACGCTCTTCGACTTTCTTTCTTCCTCCCGCGCCCGCCTAAGCCCGACCCGCGTTAGAGGGGAAGATTAGCAAAGCGAAAAAAGACAGAGGGAGGGGAAAGGGATTTTCAATTTGATTCTTCAAAACTCCCAACTCATATTTCATATGTTTTGAAGAAGTCATTTTATCTTCTCTCATGAAAATCATTGAGTTGCTTGAAGTTTCTGAATTTGAAATATTTCCAAATGGAATTCAAATATTTTCAAAAACCCTTTTCATTTCATTAAATGGAAGAAGTCATGTCATCTTCTCTCTAGGTTTTTGTATTTGAAAAGAATTTGAATTCAAGGAGATCATAAAGCAAAGGTGAAAGTTTGGGAAAGTCCTTTTATTCCCTCTCATTTAACTTTCAAAAAGTTTCAAATTTCAGTCAATCAATCACACACAATCAAACAGACAATCAATCTATCTATTTAATATAACATTCCAAAATTTAGCATTTTGGGATGTCACCATTCGGTTTTTCTTTCCGTTTCCTAATTCAAAGGGAGAGGTTTGTGATGAACGAACCTTTTTACATTTTTCATGTGACATGGACAATATTGAGCATGGATCATGTCTTATTCCATTCATGATCACAAGTTTGACATCACATTTTAACTTGCCACGTGACGATGTCGACTTGGGTTTATAAAGACATGATCATTTTGAAACACCTAGTGACAATAGCACTTCAAAGTCGTGCACACAAGTTCTCCATGATGTAGCAACCAAATTGTACATGCATGTCTTGCGCACTCAATCATGTCTCGTATCTCATTTGCTTCTATTTGGTTACCATTTGAGTTTTCTTTCCATTTCTCCATCAGAAAAATAAAATAAACAGTGTAGTTAGATTTGTGGCTGTTGGATCCACGGTGTACGGCCTCTATGTGGCTGCCTACTTGTCTTCCGTGGAAAACTAGGAACCTCCAGATGGAGGATGGACAACTTCGGATTCGCCTTCCTTCTCCCCTGCCTTGTCACATAAGCTTCAAGTTGCCTCGGGAAGGAACGTAGAACAATTACTACCGTTCCTCCCACTCCTCCACTCATATTAGAAAACTACCGCTTGATTTATATCATGTTTCCTCTCTCTCTCCCTCTCTCTCTGTCTCTCTCTCTATCTCTGTCTCTCTCTCTCTTTCTCTCTCTTGTTCTTGGCTTCTTGATCCACATGAAGCTTCATTGGTTCTTTGAGAATCCCAATAAGCTTGATGGATCCCAGAAGGGGACCCTCGATGACACCGAGAAGGTAATGGTGAGTCTGTTCATACTGCTTGCTAGCTAGCTAGCTTTACATTTATGCCTATGAATCAAACACCAAAATCTGAAGATTTCCGTGTTTTCTTAAGAAATAGTTTCACATGTCTGTCGCGGAAAAAGGCCTGCACGGTTAACTAATGTAGATGCAAAATATGAAAAGAAGTGCCTTCGGTTCCTGGATCCCGAGGTATATTTTTGTTCTAATCTTTCTTGATTTTTTCCTATGTTGTGCCGCTTATCCCATAATTCTGACCACGGGCATGATGGATGATGATTGGGTATTTTGATTATTATTGTTCGGTACTGAATCTGAACTTTCATGTGGTTTTTCGGTAAACTGTTATTTGCCTTTCAGTTGTATGATCATTCCCCCGAGGTTCTTCAAATAGCATATGCCACAAAGGTTCAGTTGGATGTGGAATATGGTCCTGCTAACGATGTAGCCATGTTCACTGTCAAGAGAGGCCTATTTTCACCTACATTTGTTGTTGCATATGCTCTCCATCAGACTTTATGTCACCGGGACTTCAAGATTGCTGATCATGAAATCAAGGATGTTGTTCTGGTGGAATTCAAGTACCAAACAGATGTTTCCTTGATTCATGGCTACAACCTCAAGTTAGCCGAAGTCACCGAAGCTGAAGCACTGATGATGGCAACCAAAGTTTCAAAACTGATGCCACGTACTCTAGAATTGTACAACATCACTAGGATTGTCATAATGCATGTTGCTCGTGATGCTTTTGAGGATGAGGATGATGAAGATACTGGAGCAAGTGATGTTGTAGGTGTTGGCGATGCTGGAGGCAGTGGTGTTGGAGGTGCCTGATACGTCCCAAACGTATCTACTTTTCCAAACACTTTTCTCTTGTTTTGGACTCTAATTTGCATCATTTGATTGGAACTAACCCAGACTGACGTTGTTTTTAGCAGAACTACCATGGTGTTGTTTTTGTGCAGAAATAGAAGTTCTCGGATTGAGCTGAAAATTTATGAAGAATATTTTCAGAATATATAGAAAAATACTGGCGAAGAGAAATACCAGAGGGGCCACCAGGGCGCCACAAGCCCAAGGGGCACGCCACCCCCCAGGGCAGGCCTAACAAGCTTGTGGCCCCCTGGCAGCTCCCGCAACCCTAACTCCAGCTCCATAAGTACCTATTCATCAAGAAAAAAATCAGAGAGAAGGAATCATCATGTTTTACGATACGGAGCCGCCGCCACCTCCTGTTCTCCATCGGGAGGGCTGATATGGAGTCTGTTCGGGGCTCCGGAGAGGGGGATTCGATGCTATCGTCATCACCAACCACCCCCCATCGCCAATTTCATGATGCTCACCACCGGGAGTGAGTAATTCCTTCATAGGCTTGCTAGACGGTGATGGGTTGGATGACATTTATCATGTAATCGAATTAGTTCTGTTAGGGCTTGATCCCTATTATCCACTATGTTCTGAGATTGATGTTGCTGTGACTTTGCTATGCTTAATACTTGTCACTAGGGCCCGAGTGCCATGATTTCATATCTAAACCCTTTATGTTTTCATGAATATATTTGTTTTCTTGATCCCTATCTTGCAAGTTGTATGCACCTATTATGTGTTATGATCTGCATACCCCAAGGTGACAATAATTGAGATTCTTTTCGGTGATTACCGTAGTTCGAGGAGTTCTTTTATTCACTATGTGCTAATGCTTTGTTCCGATTCTCTATTAAAAGTAGGCCTTAATATCCCTTAGATTTCCTTATGGACCCCGCTACCACGGGAGGTAGGACAAAAAATGCCATGCAAGTTCCTATTATAAGCACGTATGACTATATATGGAATACATGCCTACATTCACTACAAAAAAAGACACATCCGTGACATTTTGGGGCGAACGAAAATTTGTTCTGTCATACATATGACACTTCTATGACGATAATTGCGACAAAACCCTGTATCATCATAGATGTGGTGGGCTCCTACTTCTATGACAAAAAATCATGACAGAAAATGGGCTTTTCGTCCTGGGCGGGCCAGAGACGCAGCTGCATGACATTCTTTGGGTCGTCCATGACGGAAAAACTGTGGTAGAAGCGAGGGCGAGGAAAATATCAGGGTGTTCCCGGTTACGGTGGGTGGTCGGGGCCGGGCGATGTGCGTTTCTCTCGTACACGCACGCGCATGGGTGCGAGGCGTTGGGCTCTAACTGAACCCGAGCGAGGCGTTGGGTTCTAACTGAACCCGAGTGATTGCACTGCAGGCTAAGCGTTACTGAACCCGAGCGATCGATCGATGGCTGTTAACTGAACCCGATCGAGCGATTCCTTCGCTACTGCTGCTAACTGAAGCCGATCGATTGGATGAACAGTGAGTGTTGTGGGGGGGGGTTGGATAAACAGTGAGCGGTGGCGTTGCCTCTGGATGAACAGGACCCCGTGGTGTGGAGGGCTGGATGAACAGTAGATGGTGGAGGGGTGCCCGTGGAGGGGTGGTTGAACAGGACCCCGTGGTGTGGAGGGCTCGATGAACAGTAGACGGTGGAGGGGTGGTTGAACAGTAGCCGGTGGAGTAGCGCGCGGTGGAGGCTGGATGAACAGGAGCCCGTGGAGGCTGGAGGAGGTCGACGGTGGAGAGGAACAGTATCCCGTGGAGTCCCGTTTTGCGGTACGCCACACCCCTCCCGATGAACAGGACCCCCGTTTCGACCGTAGGAGGTCTGTTTCGTCCGTTTTGCGGTACGCCACACCCCTCCCGATCAACAGGACCCCCGTTTCGACCGTAGGAGGTCCGTTTCATCCGTTTTGCGGTACGCCACACCCCTCCCGATCAACAGGACCCCCGTTTCGACCGTAGGAAGTCCATTTCATCCGTTTTGTGGTACGCCAGACCCCTCCCGATCAATAGGACCCCCATTTCGACCGTAGGAGGTCCGTTTCCTCCGTTTTGCGGTACGCCACACCCCTCCCGATCAACAGGACCCCGTTCCGAATGTAGGAGGTCCGTTTCCTCCGTTTTGCAGTACGCCAGGCCTCGTTTCCATTGCCTGTTCTGTCCAAGCCCTCCTGATGAACACGACCACGCATTCCGTTCCGACCCAGCCGGTTGGCTCCCACGCGTTCCGTTGCCTCCCGATGAACACGACGGATTCCGTTGCCTCCCCATGAACACGACGCATTCTGTTGCCTCCCCATGAACACGACGCATTCCGTTGCCTCCCCATGAACACGACGACGACGCTGTTTCTCCATTCCGACCCAGCCATGTACATGAGCCCTGGCCGTACGTATGCGCGAGTAGGCGTTCGAGACCCCGCCCGTATGTACACATACGTGGCCGTATTTTATTTCTTGCACCCTGGCCACTGTACGTACGTGTACATGCTACGTGCGCGCCTCTACTACGACACGTGCGCGCCTCTACTACGACACGCGCGCACCTCTACATCGACCAGTATGTACGTACACGTTCGCGACCAGAATGACAACGCTACGTACGCTTCAACCAGGTGGGTCCCGACTGTCAGGCACTTCCTTGCCTGTGAAGATGTAGCTGGTGGGTCCCAGCAGTCAGGGGGGCGAATCGTTTTTTTTTTTTGCCCGGACGCACTTCCTTGCGTGCGAAGATGTAGCCGGTGGGTCCCCGCAGTCAGGGGGCGAATCATTTTTTTTTGCCCGGGCGCACTTCCTTGCGTGCGAAGGTGTAGCTGGTGGGTCCCAGCAGTCAGGGGGCGAATCGTTTTTTTTTGCCCGGACGCACTTCCTTGCGTGCGAAGATGAAGCTGGTGGGTGCCAGCAGTCAGGGGGAAACGTTTTTTCCGCGAAATACAGTGGCCCGTCCGGTGGGTCCCAGCTGTCAGGTGGAGGAATCATTATTTTCCGTGTAATAAGGAGACACTTCCTTGCTGCGGCTGTGGACCCAGCTGTCAGCCTCTCCACGTACAGTCCACGTCCGATGGAAGTCGTTCCTTGACCACGTTGACCAAGCCGCGCCGAGAGCACCACGGCGAGGCCTAGGAAGGGGACGACGCGGAGCCGGGGAAGACGCGGCAATGGAAGCCCGCGCGGAGAGGAGTACGAGGGTTCACTGGTTCGGCTGCGGTGTGAGGTTGCCGTCGCCGCAGGGCCTGGCCAGCGGTGGGAATAGTAGGTGGCGGTGAGGCCTCCGCGGCAGCACAGCCGGCCACTGGAGGCAGGAGCATGCGGCACGACCGGCGCTGCTTTAGGCGGCTGGAGCAAGAAGACCAGAGGTTGAAGAAGCACTACGGCCGTTGGATGGACATCGTACGGTCACTGGAGCTAGAATCGTTCATATTGACTAAGTTGACAAAGCCCTCCGTCCCCGTCAACTTAGTTGGCCCACAAGTCATCCTCCCACTATGGTGGGTCCCAGCTAGCAGGGGGTATTCATTTTTGTGCGTAATAAGGAGGCACTTCCTTGCGTGCGAAGATATAGCTGGTGGGTCCGACATGTCAGCGGGGTGAACGTTTTTTCACGAAATATAGAGGCCCTTCCGGTGGGTCCCAGCTGTCAGGTGGAGGAATCATTATTTTGTGCGTACAGTCCACGGCCGATGGATGTCGTTCGTTGACCACGTTGACCAGGCCGCGCCGAGAGCACCATGGCGGCGGACGACGGCGAGGCCTAGGAAGGGAACGACACGGAGCCGGGGAAGACTCGGCAATGGTTGCCCACGAGGTGGGGAGTATGAGGGTTTACTGGTCCGGCTGCCGTCGCCGGAAAATAATAGGAGGTGTGGGTGAGTAGAGGAATGGCCTGGCCAGCAATGAAGTAGGGTGGGGCGGTGCGGCCTGTGCGGCAGCATAGCCGGCCACGGGGGGCGGGAGCAGGCAGTCCCACCGGAGCTGGTTTGGGCGGCTGGAGCAAGAAGATCAGATATTGAAGAAGCATCACGGCCGTTGGATTAACATCCAACGGTCACTGCTGCTAGAATCGTTTGTGGACTACGTTGACAAAGCCAAAGTACACGTCAACCTAGTAGACCCACAAGTCAGCCTCCAAATCTGTCCCAAACAGCATACAGCCCGAAATTTCTAGCCAGATTCAAATTAATTTTAAATCTAAATATACCTTAATTTAAATTCAATGAAATTTTACCCGCACAAAAACAATGAAATTTAAAATATCAAAATCCGAAAGAAAACAGTATTTTGGAACTAATTGCCTGTTTGCTGTATTTTTTCATTTTATAGCCCATTTATTATTACTTATAGCCCATTTTCTGGGCAAAATGCATCCCTCCTCGTCTTGAAAGATTTCCGGCCCAGCAGGGCGTAGAAAAGCAAGTAGGCCTACGTTGGTTATTCTGCAAAAAGAAAAATAGCTGGCTAGCCATTTTCAGAAAGGAAAAAAACAAACTGGGCTGGTCATGTGCTAAACATATGAAATAAAAGCCTGGGCTAGACGGGCCACGGGTCCCGCACAACCCAGTTGATACCCTTCTCCGTCCCAAAAAACAAAATTACTGCGCGCGCTGCTGGGTCCCTACTGTCATCCTCACCATGTACAGTCATCTCCTTATTCCTCTCGGTTGTTGACCATGTTGACAACACCGGAGGGTGGTGCCGCGGCGAGCGAACCAAGGTGGAGGACGATGGTGAGGCCTCGGACGGGAACGAACAGGAGCCGGGGAAGATCACAGCCAGCCGTGGGAGGCGGGAGCAGGCGGTCCCGCCGGCGCTGGTTTGGCTTTGGCGGCTCGAGGAAGAAGAGACTGAAGAAACGCGACAGACGTTGAATGTCAATCCAACGGTCAAGGTTGGCACAATCGTTTGTTGACTAAGCTGACACCAAGTAGCATACTTTTTTATATATAGGAAGAAAACTGCGAGGAAAATGCGTTCGTCTGCCGTCCTCCTCACAGGGAACGTTCGCCACATAAGTGACTAGCACCCTTGGTTTTCAACCGAGAGGTCTTGGGTTCGAGTCCCAGGAACTCTCAATTTTGTCCTCCTTCCTTCCTCGCAAAAAAAGGGAAAGAAAATCAAAGACTTGGGAAGGCGTACAGAACAAGCTAGTGTACTAGTTGTAACATCCCAAAATTCTAAATTTTGGAATGTTATAATAAACAGATAGATTGGATTGATTGTTTGATTGATTGACTGAAAGTGAGTGGAATTCGAAATCTTTTGAAAGTTAAATGAGAGGGAATAAAAGGACTTTCCCAAACTTTCATTTTGCTTTTATGATGTCCATGAATTCAAATACTTTCCACCACAAAACCCTGGAGAGAAGATGACATGACTTCTTCCATTTATTTAAATGAAAGGGGGTGTTGAAAATATTTGAATATCATTTGAAAATATTTCCAATCCAGAAACTTCAAGCAACTCAATGATTTTCATGAGAGAAGATAAAATGACTTGTTCAAAACATATGAAATATGAGTTGGGAGTTTCCAAGGATTAAATTCAAAGTCCTTTTGGAAATTATTTTTAATTTGGAGTTAATTGAGTCTTATTCAAATTATTTTTCTCCAAAATAAAAATATACGGAAAATAGGGTAACATGATTCCCTACATCAGAAAATTGGAGAAAAATAAATTTGAAATCATTTTGGTATTTTTAAAATGATTTTTATTGGATTTTATTAAGGCAGTAGCACTGTTTGATTTATTAAAATTTGTGTGCACTTTATTTGACTTTACAAAAATGTCCAAGTTGTGGGAAATCTTTTTCTGAAAATTTTGATATATTATATGCCTATATAATTTTATTTGATTTTCATTTTTCTTTTCTTTTACCTCTGTTTAAAAAAAAACTTCTCCCCGAACTGGGCCGGCCCAACTCTTGCCAGGCCAAGGCCTAGCTCCACGCACCGCCATCGTCCCCGTCGTCCCGTCGCCGAGCCGGACTCCGGCCGGAGTCCGAGCCGCGCCCGCCGCCGCCTTGCCCCTTCCCCACGCCTCCCAAGGCCACCCCTCCTCCTTAAATACCGGGCCACCCCGGCCCCCTCTCTCTTCTCTCTCCTCACCGCCGCCGCATCTCGCCGCAACTGCCGCGCCGCCGCCGCTGCTCCGCCCGCACCGCTGCCCTGCGCCGCCCGCGACTCCTCCCGCCGCCGTCGCCTTGCCCCACCGCCTGCAGCGCCGCCCGCGCCGCGCAGTCCCGCCTCCGACCTCGCCGGAGAACGCCGCCGTCTCCAGATCCACCGCGAACCGGTATAACCGCCGCCCAAGTTTTCTCGGTTTTCCTTTTTGTTCGGTTTTTTTTAAAAACCTAGCCTAGATCTATTTTTTTAGGTTTTACTAAACAGCGAACGTCCACTGTTTAGATCCTATAAACGAGCGTTCGTTATTTAGTCTTTTCGTTTTCTGTTTATTTATTCCAGGGACCTAGTTGTAGTTATTTTATTTACAGATTAGTCCCTGATTTTCAAACGATCACTACTTTTTACTCGTTTGTCCAAATCCAACGAAACCAACGCCCACGTCTTCGTTATGATCCCCTCTATCCAGTAAAACAACTTAAACATGTTTATGAAAATTTAAAAATTGTTTTCAAACAGATTTGAATTTGAATCTTCTTTTGATCATAACTTGAGTTTTATAACTCCGTTTGAGTTGATTCTTTTTGCAATTCGAAGCTCTTGACCTAAACTTCCTGATAAGGCCAAATTTACATAATTTTGGTACTTTTAGAAATTGTTTTATGTCGCAAGAGTTATTTGCTTTGTTTTGATGTTTTCCGAACTATCTTCTTCGTTCTTCTCGATCTTTTGAGTGATTGCTTATGTGTGGTTACTATTGCTTGCTTATGATAGATTGACCGGAGTGTGACGAGTAGATCTATAAAGAGTTTTGAGTGCGAATCATCTTCATCAACATTGCAGGCAAGTAACACTTTGATCATACCTTCCATACCCAGTTTTTATTGCATTAGATCTATTTCCTCAAACATTGCATGATTAGGATCTAATTAAATTGTGGGAATTGGGAAGTAGTTGAGGTAGTACCCATTACCTGTTTTATTTATCAAACCCTTGGGAGTTACTTCTACGTTGCTATTATATTGCCATGCTATGCTTGTAGACGTGGATTGGGTTTTGAGAGATATTCATGACAGATGTGAGATTGTTAATAATGGTTTACCTAAGGTGGCAACTAAAACTCACATCTGGGTGGATTGAGGCAGCTGGAGAATCCAGTGTTGTCTGTTTGTATAAGGACCGCCACCCAGGCTCAAAGGGATCATAAGATTACTCATGCTAGAAACTTCCGTGTGCAGCCACAAGCTATTATGGGCTCTAGCATAGTTGAGTAGGTTACATGATCTCTTGAAGAGGTGGGCTAGCAGATGTAGGGGAAAGTAGGTGTACCGGTCCACCCGGGGTAAAGAGTGATTGTTCCTGAAAGACTGTGTCTCGGTCATCCGTTTCTCAAACATCATGCAGTGCGAGAATCAAGCGGAGGCGATCGAGTCTTGTGGGGAAAAGTGCGCAAACCTCTGCAGAGTGTACAAACTAATCATGATTAGCCGTGTCCCCGGTTATGGACATCTTGAGTATCTAGTTCTTGGATTATCCCGTTGATCTCATCATGTTACTTTAATTAATATTGTTGGGTTAATGATGATACTTAATTGGGATTGAGATGCTGTCAACCATCTCAAATGTTTCACAACCACCATGATAGTTAAATAAAATTTATTCCTTTGAAGTAGTGAAAAATTGGCTTTTCGCAAAAACATTATAACCATAGAGCTTTTCCACCAGCCATATATGCATGTAGTGATAGCCTTTGTTCATCATTTCTCTATGGTGTGAATTTGCCAGCATATTCCATGTGCTGACCCGTTTTCGGGCTGCAACGTTTCATGTTGCAGGATTCTTACGACGAGTAAGTGATACGTTAGGGTTACGATTTCTACACTCAACTTTGCCATTGGTGTTGATGGGAATCCACAACCCTGTTACTTCCGCTATTTTGGATTGAGGTAATAGTATTTACGTTACTTTATGCATGTGATTTACCTCTGTTATAAATCCTCGAGTACTGTGTGTGTCAGCATACCGATCCAGGGATGACACTTAAGCACAGAGACTTGATCCATTCGGGTCGGGTCGCTACACCAGTAAAGAGACGTTGCCGAGTTTTAGAAAAAAGAAAGACGTGCTCCTGTAGCTGGTTCGAATCCAAACCTAGACTATGACTATATATGGTGCTATGCTACTCTGCAAGTAATGAAACTGACATATCCAACGTTCACTTCTCTACTTACTCTGCCTAGCATCAGAAGCTCTGGCCGCAGCAACCATGTCCGCTGGCTGCTCGTCCACCTGCTCTTCAGCAGGCAACAACCAGATATGTGCCAAGTCGCCACCCGTACCATCGCCTGTGGGTCTCATCACACCCCCGCCGGCACGCGCACCACAGCCGATCGCTCATCGCAACCCGCTGCCGTTGGTGTGTTGCCACTGCTGCAAATCACGCAGAGTCATCCGTCGCGTCTCAACCACAATCCGCAACCTTGGCCGAGTCTTCTACAAATGCCCGAATCATGGGGTAATAATATGTTTAAGTGTTGTTCTGCTGCTTTCAGTTGCTGATTTTTTTAATAGTTTGGTTGATAATCTTCCAATTTGATTCGTGCAGAAAAGGGAAGATTCATGTGATTTGTATTTCTGGGAAGTTGCTGATGTGGGGGAATGCAACTACGCTGATTATTTGGTTAGCCGAGGAATCCCAATACCAGCAGGTTGGGGTGTTGGACAAGTAACTGAAGGAACGACAGAAGAGGATGATGCAGAGCAGAAGGTTAAAGATGCCGTTCCTCTGATCATGGCCAAGCAACAGCTGCTGAACAGCCTTTACAGCAATGAGGAGATGAAAGAGCTTGTGAAGATAATGGGCAAAATCGATGTGCTCTGTAGGATGATTGTCTCTTTATTTGTAGTGTATGTAGCACTCGTGATGTATTCAGTGGCTACGACATGAGCACTTTGCTGAAACTAGTAATGAATGAAACCTATGTAGCAGGCTGGGCGTAGTGTTGTGAACATCTAATGATTTCTATTAACGGAAATCAGGGGATATCCCCTTTTGCTCATATAAATAAATAAATAGCAGAGGCCCTGTTGGGTTAGCTTTGTTCTCATTCGAAGACGTCGAGCGAATTGCAGTCCAACAGCAAACTGTGTCATCAAATTCAAGTTTCACGGCCAAATATGAGTACAACTAAACAACAATGTCATCATGTTTTAGTTGTCATACAATCACCAAACACAAATCAGCGTACATAACAAGTGATGTTCTCACAGCAAAATACTAAACAACATGTTCATCAGGTTTCAGTTGTCATAGCAAACACAATTTCACATAGTAGATAAAAAAATGTCTTCTAACAGGCAAATACGACAAAAACAATGTAATTATCATCCGCAGCAGCAGCGTCAACATCTTCGCCATGTGTATCAGTCTGAATCGTACTTCCCGACGGTGTCATCTTCTTCTTCGTCCTCAACGTCCTCGAACGTTGGCTTCTTCTTGATCAACTCTTGTATGTCCACAACACGACATGCAATCTTTTCGCCGACGTCATTAACGTGATGGTTCTAAAAGATATTTGGAACATCTGTGTTATCTTGTACATCAGGAGCAGTGTAAGCATCATCTTGTTGTGCAACTTCATTAAACGAATTCCTCTGCTCAAACATTTGCAATACTCTCCAGTCATCGCTACGTGCAAATGTGTCTTCCAAGAAAAATATATGTGTTGCTTGATTTGCCAAAATAAAAGGCTCGTTGGTCTGGTACACCGCCTTGACATTGATGGATTTGAAATAATCATCAGCTCTGGGTTTTGCGATCCTGGAAAACAGGTTATACCAACGACAGCACAAGAGAACCACACACCGATGATCCTCGAAACTGGAGATATACTGCAACTGAACAATGTCTGTTATGTTAGCATACATTTCAGTTGTCTCTTTGTCATACGTATCCGTGCTCATGATGGCACTGTTTTGTGTCTTCCTGCCTTCATCTCGTGCATGGGTGTTGTAGCGCACATCTCCAACAACGCAAGATTCATAATGTCTTACCCGAGTATCAGGACCCATTGCTAGTGAGTAAAGGGCATCATCAACTGCCTGCCCATCCTCCCACATCTTCTTAACCTATGGTTAGAAAATAGACAAGCTGATCATCTTATGTACTCAATATATTAAAAAAACTGACAGTGCACTTCAAAAGCTTACATGGTTCTTGAACCATTTCGCAAATCCTGCCATAACCAGTTTGTCAATGTTTCTTGGATTTTGCGGCAGTAACTCCTCTTTGTAGATGCTCCACAACATAGTGATCGCGTCAAACATCTAAATATATAAGAATGTGCTGCAAGTTTAGTAGATTACGATGTATAAGCTGCAGTACTGCACTTACTTGATATAAGGTAGTATCTCAGGACAGTTATTCAACACATACAAAACCATTTTGTCCAAATCTTTAGGTTTGTCCTCTTGTCGGCACTTCCCTGTAACTCGAACAGAATAATCGAAAACATTGAGCCCGGGATTGTCTTCACCCACCTCTTTGCTAAGCTGATCAGCTATTTCAATGTATTTTGAGCAGAATGTCAACGCTTCTGTAGCAATGTAGGCCTCTGCAATGGAACCCTCGGGTCTAGCTCTGTTCCTAACATAGCCCTTGAAAGTGCCTAGCCGCCTTTCAATAGGGTACATCCAGCCATACTGTACTGGACCTCTAAGTAGTGCCTCATCAGGTAGATGAACAGCCAAATGCACCATCACATCAAAGAAGGCTGGAGGATATATCTTCTCAAGGTCGCATAGGATAGTTGGTATCTTGTCTCTAAGACGCTCCAAAGCATCTATCCTGATATTCCTACTACAGAGTTCCCTGAAGAATTGTTCCAACTCTGCAACTGCTCTGTATAAGTCAGGGCGGCCCAATCCTCTAAGGATAACAGGTAAAACCCTTTGAAGTAGGACGTGGCAGTCATGAGTTTTCAACCCTTGTACCTTGTTTCCATCTGCATTGACTCTCCTTTCAGGGTTGGAAGCAAATCCATGTGGGAATCTCACACGTGACAGGACCTCGCAGAATTCTTTACTTTTTACCTTGTCCAAGACGTACACCGCTGGTGCCATATCCCGTGGTTTACCTTCATCTTGCACCTGCAAATCCTTTCTGATACCCAGGTGTGTCAAATCAATCCTAGATTTTAAGGTATCTTTTGTCTTGCCTTCAATATTAAGAAGTGTGTCGATAATGCTGTCACATATATTTTTCTCGATGTGCATCACATCAAGATTATGCCGCAGATCCAAATCTTTCCAATACCCCAAGTCCCACAAAGTGGACCTGCGGGTAAACAATAATCTCTCTTCTACCCTGCCACGCTTCCTTTTCCTGCTACCATTACCAGGATGGTTTCCTGGTGTAATATGCCTGACCTTCTCTAATTCCACTTGCAACTCATCAGCGGTGAGCCTCTTTGCCGCATCACGGTTTTCATGCTTTGCATTGAACACATGTCTTTGGTATTTTCTAGGATGCGGCTTGTCCTTGGCAAGGAAACGACGGTGTCCAATGTAACAGATCTTGCTAAGTATTGCGTATGACAGCGGATTCCTGTCACAGCGAACACATGCATTGTAACCATGTGTCGTTCACCCTGACATAGTGCCCAAAGCCGGATAATCATGGATGCACCAAATTATAACAGCACGCAGAAAGAAATCAGCTGGTGGGCTGCTATATAGGTCTTGAGTGAGAACACCCTTCCATAGCTGTTGAAGTTCCTCCACAAGAGGCTCCATGAACAAATCAAAATCCTTTCCAGGACTTTTTGGACCTGGGATGAGCAAGGCCATCATGCAGTTTGATTCTTTGGTGCAGACATTTGGAGGCATGTTGTAAGGGATAACAAGCACTGGCCACAGGCTATATGTGGCGCTCTGGTGGCCAAATGGGTTAAATCCATCTGAAGCTAAGCCAAGTCTAATGTTTTTTGTGTCAGCAGCAAACTCTTTGTGTTTATCATTGAAGCTTTTCCACTCACTACCATGAGATGGATGGCTCATTACATTCTGATCTCTGTACTCCTGGTTCCTAGAATGCCACAGTACATCCTCTCTTGTTTCAGCATCATGAAACAACCTCTGCAATCTTGGTGTAATTGGAAAATGTCTCAGAACATTATGAGGAATCCTCTTCACAACATCGCCATCTTTCCATCTTGATGATTTGCATTTTGGGCATTCACTTAAGTTGGCATAATCCTTCCGGAACAGAACACAATTATTCTTACAAACATGGATCATATCATATCCAATTCCAACTGCACGAAGGAAATTCTTCATTTTACTGTAGGTGTGTGGCAGCTCAGACGCATCTGGGAAAGATTTGCGGAAAGCAGCCAACATCGCATTGAATGATTTGTTGGTCATCCGCTCAGATGTCTTCACCTGAAGAAAGGTGACCATAGCTGAGAATACTTACAGCTTATTTCCTGGGGTGACAGCAACGTTGCATTGTTCCAACATGCAGGCCCACCGTTTTTCTTCTGCAGGTGAAAGTTCACGGAATGCACGAGCATTTCGTAGCATTGTTTCAATGTTGGTCAAACTCACTGGCTCCGCCACCACCACCACCTCCTCCTCTTCCACCTGAGCATCAGGCAGATCAAGATGGTGATCTGCTGCTTCCACGTAGTCAATAACATTGACGTTCACAGCTTCACCATGATGAACCCACCTAGTATATGTGACCGGCATCCCATACAAGTGTAGACGATTTTGCACAGTTGACTGGGGTCTTGTAACTGAATTCATACAACTGCTACACGGGCAGAGCACATCTGATTTCGGACCACCGTACTCAGCTCTGATAAAGTTCATGAAGTTTTCAACCCCCTCGACATATGCAGCGCGAGCAGAAGTTATCCAAGTCTTGTCCATCTGTTAGACATACAAATTAGTTCTTCTACTAGATATTACAGGAAAAACATATATGCTTTTTTATGAAGTCCAGAAAAAAATACCTAGGTCGATGTCTAAAGCTATGGCAAAATATTTGGACAAGCAGATCTAAGTAACGAAATATATGTAAAGCTAATTCAGCAAACAGATTTGAGTGCCAAATTATGGCAGGCTGTTTCAGCAGTCAATGAGGCCGAGCACACAGCCATCGAACTATCGAAGGCCATCGCAGCAACAAAGATCGAGTATAAAACGGTGTAGAGCTATTTCACCTAATAGATTGGCTACTAGACCATGGCAATCTACGTCACAACAAATATATGGCAGGATATTTTAGCAACTAATCGGCCTTGGCATGCCATCTCAGCTAAGCAGATTGAGTGCAGAACAGGGCAAGGAAGCTTCTTAAGCAGAGCATATTGACAGTAAACTACTTCGGAAAATAGTGAGATTAACAGCGTCTATCAGCTAACATTCAGCGCTACACCGACATGAACGGGGCCTCAGTCTAGAATGCGCGTACCGTGGGAGAAGCTGACCGCCGTGCGTCTCCACACGAACGTCGCTAGCGGTGGCAGCGCTGGCCGCCGTGCGCCTCCACAAGAACGTAGCCAGAGGTGGCGGCGCGGCTAGAGGATGGCAGTCTACGAGAGCGTACTGTGGGAGCGAGAGGATCGCCGAACCACGGCGCCGACGTATCGGCGCGGTGGGGAGGGCGGCTTTGGCGGAGCGAATGGAGTGGAGGGGGACAGGGGGGTTGGGGAATATTATTGGCTAGTTGGCCGAAGGGCGGTTGAATCAGATTTGGGGGGAATTTTTGGGTGTCGGGGGGGGGGGGGGGGGAGGATTTTCGCGCGGTGGGCGGGGGGCGTTTGGGGCATGGTAGGTTTCTCCAAGTGCAGTCGCACGTGTTAGTGAAGAGGCAAGCCGAAGCGCGTTCCATTTGCGTGAGCCGTGTGCAGGACCGAACGTGTGTGGGGTGCAATGCGACCGCAACAGGAGTGCTGTGAGTGTACCGCCTTTTTTCCTTTTAAACTAGGTGCTTCGCCCCCTCAAAAACAAATTTGTTGCTTCGCGCGATCCATCGATACTACTACTAGTAATCCGGTAATCCCGACTGAAACGGCGCGGCCGGGTCTTTTCCCGCGCGATATGCTGGGACGTTGGCTTAGTTGGGTTTTTTAGGACGAGTAATGCTACACCTACGTAATCCCAGTTACGTAATTAAAGTAATGTGAAACGTGTAAGCTTTTGATTGTAGATTGGGGGAGGGAGGGGCCCACCACCATGAAAATCAGGGGAGGAGAGAGAGAGGCAATTTACGTTAACCCTTTCGTAGGTTCCCGTAGATGTAGAAAGATGTGAAATGCGTGGATGTGTAGTGGACATACTATTGGAGTGCCTAAGATAATTTGTGTATGTATAGACCCTATGTGTTTATTTTACTTCGCATGTTAGATTTGTCTCGGTTCAATAAAAAGCAGAGTTGTTGATGATGGTGTGCCTGTCATCCTGCAATATAGGCCGTCCGATCTATATCTAACGGATAGGAAGGAAATTATGACAATTTACCCGCACTCCTCTCCACATTTGCAGATAAGGCTTTCCCTCGTTCATCCTTTTCTCCCACAAAATCTTGATCTTCCATGCAACACACGGGCATCTTGCTAGTACTCCTACAATATGTATATTATTGTGAAAGTTCATATACACCGGCCGAGATTAATGCAAACATGGCAGATTTTCATTACATTTCGAACTTTTATAGGACAGAAAAATAAAACAAACCCGACCCTAAACCTATTCTACGGCGGCGGCCGACATCCTCCATCTGCGATCTCTATGTACGGGGGCGGGTTCAAGACCCGTGAAGTGAAGGTGCGGTCTTCGGCGAGGAAGAGTACAACACGGGATACGGACCGGCCAGTTGGCACACCATGCCCTGCCGCCTCCCATTCCCTACTCATCCTCGGAGGAGTCCCCGACCTCGGTGGTGCCGGACGTTGGACGGCGGCAAGTAGGACGCGTGGCTGACTGTGCTCCCGTCGTCGGCCGCCAGCGTGGCCACCGCTTGTGCGGTCGCGTCCGCGTACGGCTACGCCGCTATTGCGTCGCGAGAGGCGACTTGAGCGAGGGCGGCGACCTCGAGCTTCATCCTCGAAGACAAGCTCTCCCGCAGAGCGTTCGCACTTGCGTTCATGGCGGATGTGGTGCCAGGTAGGAGGACGATGCGCTATGGTGTGGAGGTTAGGTGGGCATTGCCGCTTTAAGTAGCACATTCCGGTGAGGCCAAGCATCCGGGTGCGTCATTAAGTCGCCGGAGTTGGTTCCTCAAGCACCGAGCCTCTTAACGACGACATACGAACGGACGGCATGAATGCGGGCAGTTGGCGCCGGCTGGGAACGCACCGCGCGATGGCGCGAGGGATGAGGGTTTTGGTGTGCCAGGGTAGTCAGATGCGGTCGTGGCAACGTTGGAGATGCCCTTTGCTCACATGCGATCCCCGCATGTCATTGAAAAAGCAAGACGACCCAGCATGGTCTCAGGTCCAGAGGATGCAGTTGGCGGCGCTACACCACTCCGCGGACGCGTCGCGGCGCCCCGTGCATCCTCGACGAGCCGGGTGTTGGGGTGTGTTTGGATTATGGCCAAAGTGCACCTTACCAAAATTTTGGTCATGACCCAAAGATTGGTCTTTGTTTGGATGGTTGCCATTTTTTTTGGCATGCCAATGAACTCTAGCTAACTCTAGTTCATTTTTCTTGCCAATGTCGGCCAAATCATGGGCAACCAATACCTCAACCAAAATTTTGGTCATGACCCAAAGATTGGTCTTTGTTTGGATGGTTGCCATTTCTTTGGCATGCCAATGAACTCTAGCCGACTCTAGTTCATTTTTCTTGCCAATGTCGGCCAAATCATGGGCAACCAATACCTCAACCAAAATTTTGGCTACCCAATGCTTTGATGGGGAAACCTTGGGCACAAACCAAACATACCGTTGGTCGTGCCGCAGCACTAACGCCACCCTCGGCACACTGAAACCGACCATGTCTAGCGACAATATGAGCATGTCGCTCACCGCGGTCACCGTGTCTAGAGGCGGTGCTGGAGCTGCGCCCCATTGTTGGCCCCAACGACCCACATGAACGGTTGTCGGTGGCGAGGAGGTCGTGGGCCAGCTCCTCCATTGGACTAGTCTGCGCTACGTCGTCCCGACGGGTGTGCCCTACATGTCGGTTTCCTTGTTTTCCCGGACATATTCGAGCGTTAGTGCTCCGCGTTACGCATTAGGCCTTTCACTATGTAGGCCAAGCGAGACAACTTATTGTTTAATTGAGCCGTTCAAGTATAATCATGTGGCGTTTCCTTATTTCTCATTCCTCTCCAACCCTCTTCTCCATCGATCATGTCGCCCTCCAGTCGAGTCCATCCTCCTGCATGCCTCATTTGAACATTCCGCCGAGTATCATTCACATGTACCCACCCTAGTCCTCTTTCAATAGATCTCCGGACCTCGAGATGAAATCGAGAGGGAACGAGTGGGGGCACGTGATACCTAAGGCGGATTCAAAATTTTGAACCGGTGATCATAGCATCCGCAAATCATATATAAAGGGTATTCAATGTTCGTTTTGTTTTTTAACGTACAATATACTCCCCCTATCCTTTCTAGTTTACATATAAGTTTTATGTGTAGTCAAATATCTCTACTTTGATCAAAAAGGTATCAACATTCAACAACGCCCAATCAATATTGTTAGATTCGTACGTACTCCTAGATTTGTACTCGAGATGGTTTCCAATTTGACTATTGACAAGATTAATAGTACATGAGATGTATGATGTGAAAATTATATCATTGGAAACTCCTTTCACATACGAATTTGACCGTATCTTTGTGTAAGTTGCATGTCATATATTATTACTCTAACATTTGGTCAAAGTTAGCCTCGAAAAATGCATTAGACCCTGTATGCTTTGTGTAAGTTGCATGTCATATATTATTACTCTAACATTTGGTCAAAGTAGTATAGTGGAAGTGGATCCTCTGACGTAGGTATCCCTGCCTTACCCTCCCTTTCGGTCACTTACTGGCGGACCCCATGCTTGCTAGGCCCCGCATGTCAGTTACTCAATGGGTTCGGCCACCTTAGGGGATCCTCATCCGTAGTATACTCCCTCTGTTTTTATTTACTCCGCATAAAACGGAGGGAGTGGTGGTATAATAAATGACGCGGGCGGGGGAGGGGGAGGGACGTCGGTTTGCTCTCAATTGCGGTCCCACAAGCGAGCGAAAACGCAAAATGAAGCGCGTTCCATTCGGTGAGCGACGTGGAGGGTCCAGCGTGCCGGGCTGCAACATGAACGCGACAAGAGCAGTGTACAGTCAAAACCGATTGACCGGTCGTCACCGGAACCACTATTCACACCAGAACCTTCGCTGCTCGGCCTATGCCAGCCACTGCCCTAAAACCACACCAAATCTCTAGCCCATTCCCCACCTTTCGATCCCCTAGCCCGCATCAAGCGTCCCCTAGTTCGCCGGAAGGCCATGGTACACCGCAAGATCACTTACTACAAGATGCTGACGCCGGAGCGCCGCGCAGAAATAGCGGCGGCGGTCGGCGCCACAGACCTCCGTTCCCAAGCTCGCTTTGCGGCGGACCAATCCCCGAGTTCTCTGGAGCCAAGCTACGAGGAGGAGGAAGCCGATCCAATGTTCATGGCGGAGGTCGCGGCGCAGAAGGCCCCCGATGGGTATGAGACGATGGACGTCGACTTCATGCCGGCGTCCGAGTCCCCCATGGTGCAGGCGGACCAGCGGTTCAACATGGCGATACTAAAGGAGGACCGGGAGGTAGAGGCTCAACTCGATGCGGAGCACGTGCATGCCGCTGCCATCGAGGCTCTCCTGGAGGCGGAACCGGATGTCGTGGATGTGAACTGGGCGGCGGAGGCTCAACTTGACGCGGAGCGCGCGATTGCCACTGCCATCGAGGCCCTCCTGCAGGCGGAACCGGACGTCCTGGACTTGAACCGGGCGGCGGAGGCTCGACTCGACGTAGAGCGCGCGGATGCCGCTCTCATCGATGCCCTCCTGCAGGCGGAACCGGATGTCCTGGACTTGAACCGGGCGACGGAGGCTCGACTCGACGCGGAGCGCGCGGATGCCGCTGCCATCGAGGCCCTCCTTCAGGCGGAACTGTACGTCCTCGACTTGAACCGGGTTGTGCTCTCGTTCGTGCAGAGCGCCCGCACGCTCCGCTTGAACGAGTAGCTAGAGGCCGAGGACAACCACAGTGCAGAGACACACATCGGCAGCGACAGCTGGTTCGCGCCGGCAGCCAAAGACGACGAGGCCGTCTCTTTCCGCGAGCAGTGATAGTTTTTCTTTATGTTGTTGTTTTGATGGATCTTTTGCTATGTAAAAACATATATTTGTTATGCAAGTCACCTGACTTGGTTCAGTCTACCATTTCAGGCGGTTGGATGAATATCCTACGTCTCCTAACCCTTCTTTCCTTCTTCCTCACCTCTTCTTCTTCCCCAACAGACCACCGCACGGGCCGTACGGATACTCCCCAACATGCGGTTGGATAAACATACTCTATGAACGAAAATTATGTGTCAGCGATAGGATGGCTGAGTTTGGTTTGTTCACATGCGACAACACGTGTCAGTGAGGGTGCGTTCCCTTGGTTGGGTTTGCGGCGTGCAGGAGCGACTGTGTGAGGGTGCGGTGCGACCGCGGCGTGCAGGAGCGACCGTGTGAGGGTGCGGTGCGACCGCGGCGTGCAGGAGCGACCGTGTGAGGGTGCGGTGCGACCGCGACAGCCGTGCGCAAGTGTACCTCCTTCTCATTTTGAAAACTTTAGGCAAGCTTGGCAAAAATGTGTGGCGAAGTTTGGCAATGCAAGGCCTAGACCCAAACAGGATAAGTACGTACGTACTAGGAGTACTAGTGTTAAAAAAGAAAGGCGGGGTTTTCCTTCGCGGGATTTAATCGATACAAATCCTCATTTCACGTGTCAATTAATGCGTATTTTTTTCTCCAAAGACCAAAGAGCTAACCATCTCACTCCTCATCGCTTGATTAATGCAGCGCCATGCAAACCAACCTTCTCACTTCCGCATGCATGCAGGGGATATTAATGTCCTTGGTTGCTAACTCCATCAATTTTGCCTCGATTAGTGTTAGTGGCCCTTTGCAAATTGTAATTTTGATATACTGGCCTTGTGTACAAAAAAATGGAGGTAGTAACTATATTTGACTTCCTTCCACATTGCAGTGACGTCGACAATATCTTTTTTTGGTGGTTTGGCGAAGTGCGTTCGACGGAGAACACCATTGAGGGAGACCACGGTAAGTCGTTCGCAAGTGCCGCCTGCAAGCCGAGACAACTGCCTTATTTGCATCCAGGAAGTCCTTTACTAGTACTACTAGGAGTACTAGTGTGGTGAGATGGTTTCTCGAAGAAGACGATGGAGAAGCGGAGTCAGCGAAGAGTGAAATGATGGTTGCTTCGTCCGTGCTTTTGTGATTTGACGCCTCACTGCTTTGTGATTTGTGATAGAAGGGACAGGGGAGTAGACTCTGTGCTCTAAACTGTACTACATGCGTCCCAGCATGGGAGAAAGAGGAGAGACGTTGCATTTTTCTATTCCTTCAATCAATCAATCAGGGAGCTTCGGTTCCATCTTTTTGGCTTTGGCAACACCGTCCACAATGGTTCCCACGATGCCAAAAGCTATTTTCACATTTGGCTACACATTGTGGATGCCCTTAACCGTACCACTTGGTTTTGCTCCTGTGTGCTATCTATACAAATCTCAATTATATTGATCTAAAAAATTATAGAATCAAGATTAGTAAAAAGGAGGTGATTTTGCCGCGTGGATGGCGGGGGAGGTTTCTTATTTGAGCAATGCTACATCCACGTAATGGTTTACGTAAAGTTACGAACTGATGTGATGTGGGACTATTTGATTGGATTAAAGGAGAGGATTAGGCCCACCCCACCTGAAAATCAGGGGGGCATATATAGATTAGATGGAAAGTATACGTAGCAGCTACGTAGCCCTTTGTAAGTCTAGGATTAGGCTTCTTATTTTCGGAGGACGTTGTCCTGGCGGTTTGCTAACATGCGGTCCCATGTGTCAGTGCTTTACCAAGCCGATCTGCGTCCCACATGAGGAAGAACAATGGCAGAAGCAACACGTGGTTAAGTTGAAGAAGATGAGGGAGAAGCGGATTCAGCAACGAGTGAAATGATGTGATGGTTGCTTCGTCCCTCCAACTTAACTGCGGGAAAGGTGCAGCTTTGTGATTTGACGCCTCATTGCTCATTACTACGCCGGCGCCATGACTGGGGTGCTTCACCCTGGCTGCTCTGCACTGTATTCCGGTATGGCACATGGACCCGGTAGCTTGATGTCCCACATGTCGGCGAAAGGGACTAGAAGATTTATGAAAGCGAGCGCTCCACTCTTACGACGGAGTAGTAGACGACACGACGGCCCAGGGAACTGTCACTTGTAGTACTGTATAGTACTATAGTTTTGCTGTTTCGCACGATCCATCGATACAAACCAGATTAAACAGGAAAGGGAGGGATTTTTACCGCGCGGTAGATGATACTGGCCATACATTTCAAAGGAAATTTTAATGTATGCAAACTGAATAATTATAAGTAACAATATGATATCTAGTAAAACTAAAAACACATATGATTTATTGTGTTAGAGTGTAGTAGTAGTGCTGTATTGCATAGTTGTTAGATGTAACATGCGAGAACATGTAGAGAGGTAGTTTTGGAGGGCCTACAGAGAGAAAAGCGTAATACGGTCACCGGACTTCAGAATAAGCTGATTACGGTCACTATATACGTTTTGCGGTGATTATACGGTCACTTGCTCACAGTTCAGCATTGGATTGCACTCTGTTCACCGACCAAATAGTCTGCGTGGCGCCATGTTGACTAGTTAAATTGACCACGTTCCTTGTGGGTCCCACCTGTCAGTTCGCATAGGCAAAAGGTCAGATAAACACAAATTTACGCAGGCGCGACAAGGCTCCAACCCGTGCGCGGGAATCACCTGGTTGTGTATGTGTCTATCAGGGCCTGATGTGTGTGCACGTGTAGGTTGAGCACTTGAGCGTGAGAGTGTGTGTTGGTCGTGTGGTGTACTGGTGTGTGCATGCATGCATGCGTGTCTGTGTGTGTGAGTGTTGCGTGCGTGCGTGTGAGTGTTGCGTGCGTGCGTGGTTGCGTGTGTACGTGTGAGTGTTGCGTGCGTGCGTGGGTGCATGTGTTTGTGTGAGTGTTGCGTGGATGCAGTTCGTGTGCATGCGTGCGTGTGTGTATAATCACCACACCAGCTCCTTTGTGTTAAAATAGACGACTCAGCATACCAATACAAGGCCACCTTGTCCGCTGTGCCCGCGGTCATGACTTTGAACCACCGTCCAAATATTTTTTTGTCGTTTGTTTTCATTCTTACTAGCAAGATGCCCGTGCGTTGCACGTAACATCAAGATGCATTTGTATGACTTGTTTATCTTGTGAGAGAAAAGGATGAACGAGGGAAGGCCTTATTTGCAAATGTGGAGAGGTGTGTGGGTACCTTTTTGCAAAATTGCCATAGTTTCTTTCCTATCCGTCAGATATAAATCGGACGGCCTATATTGCAGGATGGCAGGCACACCATCATCACCAACTCTGTTTTTTATAAGAGTGTATTTTATGTATTTTATAAGAGTGTAGATGCCACGTGGAGCGTTTAACTGGTCAACTAGTCATGTCATGAGCAAATACAAAGTTGTACGGTGAGGCCGTGACTGTATAATAACCACTAAACCTAAATGGTGACCGTAATGAGTGGATTCTGAAGTCCAATGTACGTATCGTGCTTTCGCTTCAAATACAATGATCTTCATTGCATATATCGTGAGAGAAAGATGAAACATGCGTGAATTTTCTGGGGCTTACTTTTAGAGGACCTGGAGATAGTTTTGTGTGCACACGTGAAAGGGGCGTACAGGGGGGGTATGCGATGGAGAGAGAGATGCTCTTCGTTTCTCTTTATTATACTAACTTTGTATATAGTATAAAAATATACAAATTCACAGTGCAGAATAAATATCATTGTGGGCACCATGCAATGCAAATTAGCGTTCGTACTCCTCCATATAACTTTGTAATGTTGTATATATGTAGAAACTCTAAAATATTTTTTTGGCCACACTTTATTCAAAAGGAATGTTGTATGCGAAATAAACGTGAAGAGAGGGCTTTTTAGATCAATGGGGTACGTGATGTAACATGTGTGAATGTGTAGTTGATGCATTTGGCGGGGCCTAGAGAGGTATGTGTGTGTATTACGTATTCGAGAGAGGCATGGATAGAGGGGCCGATGGGGGGGCGTGGGAGAGATAGCACGAGAAATGAGAGTGGTCTAGAGAGAGAGACGAATATGATGTCACGACAAGAGATTCCATTCCCTTGAGTGTGTATATGCAAGGGGGGAGGGAATAGAGGCACCATGAGAAATTTTTCTGTGTGTGTGGTGTTTGTGTTGGTATGTGTGGGTGTGAGAAGATAATGAGACGTGGGGGCAGAGGGTGTGTCACCGCGTGAGGTCCGGTGGGTCGAGGTGAGGCCCTTCGTTCGGTTCGGTCCTACGGCACATTGGTTGGCCCGTGACGCATTTAGGAACACCCATGGATGACTAGTCGTACAAGACAAAGATAGCAGAATTGTGAAGGACTCTGTGTCCACTGACAAAGCCGGCTAGGATTTGTAACCCTAGGTTCTCGAACTAAGGTAACCCCTTTATCTCTGATATTACTATTCATCCAACCTAACTTTAAGGGGCATCCTACAGAATGCTCTGCTAGAATCGTACTCGTCGATTAGGAAGAGAGGTGTGAGACAATGCGTGAGAGACAGGCGTAAAGATAATGTGCGTACATGAGACACGTAGGCAGGTCCATGTATATAGAAAGGGTCGATGAGGATTGTGCGTGTGTATGTTTGCGAGAGGAAGAGTGCTTGTGATAAAGGTTAGTGAAAACAGTTGTAAATGGTTACGAGAGGGAGGGAGGGTTATATCTAGAGCATGTGTGCGAGAAAGACACCTCGGGAGAGAGTGTGTGAGCATGTGTGAGAGACCACCGATGGAGAGTGAAACTACACGTAAAAAGACTGCTCTACACATTGATTAAATATAAATTGTATCCAAATATTAGGATGGGATCATGATATTTGCAATTCGCGTAAGGAGCGGTCATTGATCCATCAGACATCTAGATTCTATCGAATTTGAGCATGTCTATGTTATTATTCGACACAATTGATCCACATAGTTAGTATTTTGAACTCCAGACAATGCATCGCTTTAGCAATCGAATATAAACGTGAGTATAGTTCATGTTGTGTGTGTAAAGCACATTATACATACGAAAATTACACAATGGACATTATAAATAGCTACCTATGAACTAGCATACATTTGAATTCAACTTAAGGTGGTTTAAAAAAATCGAATTCAACATGAAGTCCATTCAATTATTTGAATTTGATATCATGGCATTTGTAAACCATACCTAAATTATGGGGGCACCAATCTTTGCTCTGATTTTGTACATAATAGCATATGTAGTCGTGTACAAACTAGATTCAAATTTAGCTCCTCCATTCCAAAATAATCGTAGTTATAGGATTTTCAAGTGTCAAAATTTCAAAAAGAAGCAGATAATTTAATGAGGTTTTCAAACATACAAGGTCAAATATAACGTTGTCTATTTAGGTCAATCCTCATAGTTCAAGAGTACTCTAAACGTGAATGCTTATGTTTCAAAATTTTGAACGAAGCGCCAAAAGAGCCTCTACTCGCCCGAAACCGCGTGAGACCAATGTTTGGTAGTACAATGAAATTACTTTTCTAATAACTCCGACCCGTGAAACCTACCGGCCCGACGTCCAAAGGTCTAAACCGGGGTAGGTTTGTAGCTTCATCTAGACGCCACGCAACCGCATCCGAAAAACATTCATACACAATGGCCGCCTAAGCACACATGCGCGCGGCCGAAATCGCTCCCGCCCACTATTTGGGACACTTGGGATTACCATCCTACCCCCGACCCGGAGTAGGTCCGAAATTTAAGAGGGGGGCAAAGTTTGTACTTTCCCCAAATTTCAAACAAGCGCGTCACATCTTCTGTTCAAAAAAGCCAAAAACAAGCGTGTCCCAGACCGAAACATGGTTCCCCCCACCCGTCCGATTCCCCATTCGTACTCCGTGGGCGCCAAAACTACCTCTCCACCAGCCGCGAAACCCGGGCATCCTCCGTCCGCCACCCCATCCCACCCATCAACCGCCGCCCTCCTCCATCACGCTGGAGCCGATACCCCGATGTCGTCGTCCACCGCAACCTCAACCGCAACGCCCTCCACGGCTAGTAGTTGAAGCCGAGGCCGAGCCGTCCATACCCGAGCCAGTTCAACCACGCCATCCTGCGCCTCACCGCTGCCGCTCCAACTTCGCCACCCTCCACCGCACCGAAGTTGTTCCTGCTACGCCGTCCTTCGCCGCCTCGGATCTGCTTCCCCTCCGCCGACATACGGCCACGGCAACACAGTCAACAATTTGGCCATGGGTTCGTCCAAGCCTGCACCCTCGAGAACATCGGTTTCCCCGGTAAAAAGAAGAAGATCGGCGCGACATGTGGAGGTGACCACACCGGCAGCCGAAAAAGGTACTCCTCTTCCCTTATTCGTGCAAATCTTACGTCTCTGCTTGCAGGGTATTCATCCCACAGAAGACACTAGTTGACCGCTTCTTCTTGATACTAGATGTTCCTAGTAACTCGCGATGCCCAAGGTTTCTCATCATATACTATTTCACCTTAGCTAGAGGTCCGTCGCCCCCCTGAATTTGAATTTCTGGCCAGTTGATTCCCAATTAACGGAAGCATTCCCCGGCATAACAGGCGCTAGTACGCCTATTACGCCGGGGAAGCAGCGCCTTGGTGTTTATCTTAGGGGCGTGTGTAGCCTAGAGCTACTGGCGCCCGATCTGGAGGTCGGCCGGGATTAAAGGGATGGCATGGGGGCACTGCCAAGCACGGCGATGGTGTGAGGTCGATGGGAGGGCGGGGCGGCGGAGGCAGGGGTCTGGGCCGGTGGTCGCTGGCGGTTCGAGAAAGATCGCCAACAGTGACTGGCGGGAGGTAGACGAAGGCCATCTACCTGTTCCTTATAGATCGGAAGGTTCATTAAAAAAATCGACTGACCTATTTATTTTCAGTCGACTGTTATCTTAGATATGACCACATGTGGTGGTGTGCTGGAGGAGTACCTGCATTTCCTGTGCTCATATATTACAAAATCATATGGAGTAGAATCTAATTTTGTTTGCCAGGCAATATTGTAGAGCTATCATATGTCTCCTGTCATTTATTTTTCAGCCACCTGCTATCTGCTACTTTTACAGTGCACTAGTTCCGCACACACTTCACCCTTACTCTCACTATTGTGTTTTTATGCAAGGGTATTTCAGACTCTGCTGCCATGAGAGAAGCCAAAAAGAAAAGAGAGAAGTCACTCCAGCTTCGTATGCGGGTAGGCAAGACACATTACAGCGCTATAAAGGGTGCAGTGTCAGCAGATGGAGACGGTAAACGTAGCTCTGGAGTTGATGACCTCGCTCGCAATGAACCACCATCCCAGGTGCTTGCTTTAACTTCGCGGTGTCATATGTGGTTGCATGTTCCATATGGTGTCTAGCTTGTATTCGAAAGGCCGAAGTCGGTAAGATAAGGAAAGATATATTTTTTACATGAACCACCATCCCGTGAGCACCAGAAGACAAATAGCTAGTCAGGGCACTGGCCAAGCCAGTGACAAGCCCAGCAAAGATAGGCATCACCTGGAAGCCAACTAAAAAGCTGCGATGGTGGCGAAGCAGCCCGCCTCCCACCAGGCTCTCAATGATCATGCTCACCACTCCAGCCGGATGTCTACCTTGTATTGCTTCCAATTTGGTTAAATTGCATCTGCTTAGCTTACACATTATACCTTTGAATATGGCATACCTTTCTGTTTTTGGTACATACTAGTACATCTGTGTGTTAACCATGTTCTTACATCAAACTAATGTTCTTGTGTATCCCTCATCAATCACTTATGACGAGGTAGGCAGGCAAGGGGACTACTCCTCATTTAAAGAATGCAGCGTCAGCCTCCAGACATGATTCTCAAGAAACAGAAATGCTAGATGAAGATAGTGAACGTAGCTCTGTAGTTGACTACAGCATTTCCCCTACACTAGCATCGCAGGTGCTTGCTCTAACTTGGCAGCGTGATATGTGGTTGCATGTTGCATATGGTGTCTAGATTGTAATTCTTCCAATCTGGTTAAACTGCATGTGCTAGTCTGCTTAGCTTATACATTATACTTGTTAATGTGACATGCCTTCCTGTATTTAGTACATAGTACATCTGTCTATTAAGCATGTCCTTAGATAAAACTATTGTTTTTTTGTATCCCGCATCAATCAACATGACGAGACACCTTTAGTATATGCAGTGCGATATTAGTTGCATCTTTCATATGATTTATAGCATGCGCTGCTTCTAATTTGTTGAAATTCCATTTATGATGGGACGCTTTTAACTTGGCAGAGTCATATTGGTTGCATCTTTCATGTGGTGTCTAGCTTGCATTGCTTCTTATTTGCTGGAATGGTTCTGCTTAGTTTACACAAACAGTTGTGAACATGCCATGCCGTCCTGTTTTTCGTACATATTCCATCCTGGTATCATGTGTTTGCCTTACATCAAAGTAGTGATTGTCAGTATCATGCATGAATGAGTTCTGAAGAGAGAATTTGATTGCTTTTTCTTGTCGGTTTTACTTGAAAATTCAAAATCAATAAAGCGGAAGGAAGTTAGCAAGGCAGCGGATAAAGGTGCTCCTTCCAAACGGAGGGCCTCTACAGTTTCTATTCCTCCACACCCCCAAGATGATTTCCAAGACAACACATTCATAGACACTCAACAAAGCTGTATTTATGATGAGCACGTCTCCCCTAGTGCAGCATCACCGGTGCTCCCTCTAACTTGGCACTGTTATATGTGGTTGCATGTTATGTGTGACGTCTAGCTTGTATTGCTTCTAATTTTGTTGAATTCCATCTGCTTACTTTACACATTATACTTGAATAAGACACGTGTTCCTGTTTCTAGAACATACAATATCTGTCTATCACACCATGTTCTTACATCAAATTACTACTGTTGTGTAACCTGCAACAATCACTTATCATAAGACACGTTTGACTTTGGAGTGTGATATAGGTTACATCTCACATTCTTTTCTAGCTTGTACTACTAATTTGTTGAAATGGCACTTATGACGAGACAGTTTTAACTTGGTAGAGTGATATTCGTTGCATCTTTCATATGGTGTCTAGCTTTCATTGCTTCTAATTTTTTGAAATGCCTTCTCCTTAGTTTACACATCATAAGCTGTGAATATGCAATGCTGTGAATATGCAATGGCACTAATGACGAGAGACCTCTAACATGGTAGTGTGATGTTGTTTGCATCTTGCATATGATTTATTTCTTGTACTGCTTCACATTTGTTTAAACGCCATTTATGACGAGACACTGTTAACTTGGCAGAGCGATATTTGTAGCATCTTTCATATGGTGTCTACCTTCCATTGCATTGCTTCTAATTTGGTGAAATGGCTTCTTCTTAGTTTACACATCATAGTTCTGGTTATCTCTTCCGTCTTGTTTTTCATACATATTACATCCTCCTATCATGTGGTTGTCTAACATCAAAGTTTAGTTCGTCTGCATCACGCATCAATTTGTTCTGAAGAACTAAATTGTTATTCATTTTTCTTGTCGGCTTGACTTAACATGGCATAGAGAAAGAGGAAGAAACAAAGAATGGCAGGGAATGAGAAGCGGATGAATCTTGCAGATTCTGCTGGTACTGATGGTGCAATAGAAGGTCAAAGTCCAGCGGAAAATTCTACAAACATGGCATCCCATGCTACACGAGTTGCAAAAAAAGCCAAACAGAAACAAATAGCTGCCACCAAACAAGTAGAGACAGCCCTAGTTCTTGCAACACCTACCACAGTACTACCAGCTGCACGACTTACTCGTGCGTCAACTGAGCTAGCAGCACGTTCCCAAGCTCCCTTGCCACCTGACACTACTTCCCAAGCACTCTTGACACAAGACGAGTTGGCAATATCAAATGAACCTTGTGAGCTTCAATAGCAAGAAGGTAGTTGCTGGAGTCAAGTTATAGTTGCATGCTTGTTTATATGTAGTCTCACAGTTTGATGTACACTAACACTTCCTATGTTCGTTGTTGGACTAGCACCTAGGCGCAAGAGGAAACAAACATCAAGGATAATGCTCGATAGGTTAACTAAATCTAGAGGAGGAAGAATGGAGATCCGTTTTGAGGCAGGTTTTAAAAGGCCACGTGATGCTACAGAGTCAGCCAAGTTAGTATCAGAGGCAGCAGTTGCCGTTTGGTGTCATGTACGTATCCTCCCAACATGGATTCAGTACAGGAATGACAAATACGAAACCCAGTTCAACACCTTCCTCGACCATTTATCTGTAAGTATGGTTATGTATGGAAACTAGTAATATCGTCTTGCTCTGTCCCATACTTTCTAGGTTGCTGATAATGAGACTCCCATAATTTTCAACAGATGAGGTTCAAGTTGGATAGCCAAGATGATGCAACCAGACAAGCTTGCACCCATGTTTTCAAGTCTGCTCTGCGACAGTATCGGTATACCTTGAGGAAAACTCACTTTGAAGGCAAGGCTAACAGTGAACTTTCCCAAACATCTCAAGTGGAAAATATATCGGATGAAGACTGGAGGGGCCTTGTTAAACACGGGTCTGATCTGAAGTATCAGGTACATTATATATATGTGACCAGATCACATGTTGAAGTCCTATTTACGCATGTGCCACACAAATCTATCTTCTTTTAGGTGAACTGTTCAAAGAACAAGGCCAACCGTACGAAAGTGAAATTCCAACAGACGACAGGATCTCGTAGCTATATTGCACACTGCGAGGCTCTTGTAATTAGCTGCTGTTTCACTCTTTTCACTGTACCATATTATCAGATCTATATTGACTTGTTCGAAATGCAGAGGAAAGCCCGCAAGGACCAAAAAGTACCCGAACCAAATGCTGTGGAAATCTTCAAGGACTGTCACACCAGCAAGAAGAAGGGCATGACTACACCAGTCAAAGCTGCTGTTGTAAGTCCTTAATCCGCATGCCTTTTAACTACTATTTACTCTGACTTGTGCCTTGAACTGCATGGTTTGCAGCCAATGTTTATTACTCTTTTCAATTTTATACACAATTGTCTTAGCGTATCATTGTACCTTACAAGGTTTAAAAGAGAGGAGTGATGTTCCTTTGATCTTGACCCATAATCTAGTTCCATGCTGGACTTGCCCACACAACGTTACAATTGCCTGTTTGTCTGTTCTCAGTTGTTTTGTGATACGAATGATGTCATACTATGCTTACCGTATTATAAACTTCGTCTCTTTATCCTTAGCCCTCAATACAATGTGAAGAAATAGACAATACATTAGCGATGGTACATGGTCATATGTTTGGAACCTGGTTTTATTATGTACTTTGCAATAAAATACAACTAATATTTTACATGGGTTCACCAGAATAAGTTCTGTTTATAGACCAAAGCTTTTTTGTTTGGTTTTGCTGCCTCCTTAATATCTTCTGTCCTGGTACTACTAATGTAAAACCTCAACTTTTCAGCGAGCTATGGAAAAAATGTTGGAACCGCCACCTTCTGAAGGTGGCGAGGCAACTATAACCGCAATGTCAGCTCTTGCTGCAGTGGGTCAGTACCTGTCCACTAACAGTGCCAAAAGCACGTTCCTGCGTAATACTAGGTTGGTTGTTAAGGCAATATCGTCCAAACTGCCTCATGATCAAGATATACAAGCTCAAAGCAATGTTGTATCTGCGCTCCAGACACAAGTCCATTCCCTAACAGAGACCCTTTGTGAAACAAGGAGAAACATTGCTCAATGTCGTCAAGATATGCATGGTTTTGAAACCAGACTAACAGACATTTGCTATGTTGTTCAGGAGCCTAGGGGAAATGAAGGCGAGGGTTATGGTGCTCCATCGGACAATACAACATGAAAATGTAACAGTCAGGTCAAATGAACTGAGCTTCTGAACTTCTGGTGGTGCATTTATCTGCTAGACTGTTAAGTTTTATGCCAACCTTCCTTTTGTTATATAGTTGTAATTTGTTTTGGTGCGATACAAAATTTATTCTTAACGTGCAGCCACTGGCTGAAGAAAACAGCAAGCCATTTTTGTATAGTGTAGGGTGTTCCCTATATTTGCACTCGTGGCGATCTTTGATGCCGAGTGGATGTAATCTGTGCAATCGCCTTAATAGCCTAGCGTTAGTTTCGGCCTTATTTATTTCCTAGTCTTCTTTTTCCCTGGTTTGCTAGTGGCCGCAACTACCATGGGCCATATACGGGCCGTAGGATCCATGGGTCTCCTACGGGCCGTTGATAAATGGGCCTGTAATCGGTGGGCCTCGGGCCGTCGGATAAATGGGTCTACATGGGCCGTAATCGGGCGTAATTGGTATCGGCCCAGCACGGTAACAGGCCGTTAACAGGCCGTAGGACAGCAAAGGCTTAATTCTGTCACAGGCATAATGGGTCGTTAATGGGCCAGAATATAGGACGGGCTGGAAACGGCGCAACGGGTTAATAGGCCAGAAACGGGCCGACTCTTGCAATGGGCCGAATTTGGCCCATTAGGGTAACAGGCCAATAACAGGCTGACTCTTGCCATGTGCCGTATTTGGCCCATTAGGGGAACAGGCCAGTAACGGGCCGACTCTTGCCATGGGCCAAATTTGGCCCATTAGGGGAACAGGCCAGTAACGGGCTGGAAGTAATCGAGGGCCGAAAAGGAGCCCAAGAACGTATGGGCCGTCAATAGGCCGAAAGCTAACATGGGCTGGAAACGGCCCATGTAAATCACGGGCTGTTAACGGGTATAAAGAAAATTACTGTTCATTATGGGCTAGAGTCACCGTGGGCCTGTAAAGGGCCGAAAGATATGAAGGCCTCATATGGGCCGAAAGACATCGTGGGCCATACATGGGCCAAAAGTGAAATGGGCTGGTGTTATATTCGACGGCCCACATGACGTTGTTGGGCCGATTTCCTTTAGGGCCTAATGGGCCATGAGTTAACGGGCCGTAAAATGGGCTATTTGCGAAGAGACCGTTAACAGGCTTTTCATGGGCCAGCCCGTTAACTTTTGACCAAGTCAAACGGGCCGGCTTTGTAAGCTAAATGGGCCAGTGGTGGGCCGTGGCACGTGTCGACATATCATAGGTGCCTATCTGACCCACTAACGAGCTAACACGTGTTTCGTCCGGCCAATAAGAATTTTACACGTGGAAATTTCCCATTGGTCGGGCTGTTAACGGGTTATCGGATCCAAAACCCGACCCGATAGCTTAACGGCGTTCCGTTACGGTGGATGCCACGTGTCGGTCACCCTCGACGAAAGCACTTCTGTGACGCGCGATTTATCGTCATGGAAGTGGACACTTCTGTGATGATAATTTTGGTAATGTCATGGAACACTTCTACGACAGCACAGGTATGACTATCTTGATTCTGTCATAAAATCGTCATGGATCTACATGCATGACAAAACACGTGACCTACGGTGACAAACACGTATCATCACGGAAGTGTATTTTTTTGTAGTGATTACATTGATGAACTGGAGCTAGTTCTGTGTGGCTCTAGGTTATGGTTGTTACATGATGAATATCATCCAACATAATTATCCATCACTGATCCAATGCCTACGATTCTCTCATATTGGTTATTGCGAAGTTACTTTCGTTGTTGCTGCTGTTACAATAACTATAAAACTGCTACTGCTACTGTTGCTGTTACTATATTGCTACTGTTACCACAACTATCAAACTATCATACTACTGTGCTAGTGATCACTTTGAAGGAAATATGCCCTAGAGGCAATAATAAAGTTGTTATTGATATTTCCTTATATCATGATAAATGTTTATTATTCATGCTAGAATTGTATTAACCGGAAATTTAGTACATGTGTGAATACATAGACAAAACAGAGTGTCCCTAGTATGCCTCTACTTGACTAGCTCATTAATCAAAGATGGTTAAGTTTCCTGACCATATACATGTGTTGTCATTTGATGAACGTGATCACATCATTAGAGAATGTTGTGATGGACAAGACCCATCCGTTAGCTTAGCATAATGATCGTTAAGTTTTATTGCTATTGCTTTCTTCATGACTTATACATATTCCTCTAACTATGAGATTATGCAACTCCTGAATAATTGAGGAACACCTTGTGTGCTATCAAACGTCACAACATAACTGAGTGATATAAAGATGCTCTACAGGTGTCTCCGAAGGTGTTTGTTGGGTTGACATAGATCGAGATTAGGATTTACCAATCCATGTATCAGAGAGGTATCTTTGGGCTCTCTCGGTAATGCACATCACTATAAGCCTTGCAAGCAATGTGACTAATGAGTTAGTTGCGGGATGTCGCATTACGGAACGAGTAAAGAGACTTGTCGGTAACGAGATTGAACTAGGTATGAGGATACCGACGATCGAATCTCGGGAAAGTAACATACCGATGACAAAGGGAATGACGTATGTTGTCATGCCGTTTGACCGATAAAGATCTTTGTAGAATATGTAGGAACCAATATGAGCATCCAGGTTCCGCTATTGGTTATTGACTGGAGATGTGTCTCGGTCATGTCTACATAGTTCTCGAACCCGTAGGGTCCGCACGCTTAACATTCAATGATGATTTGTATTATGAGTTGTGTGTTTTGGTGACCGAAGTTTGTTCCGAGTCCCGGATGAGATCACAGACATGACGAGGAGTCTCGAAATGGTTGAGAGGTAAAGATTGATATATTGGAAGGTTATGTATGGACACCGGAATGGTGCCGAAGAGGTTCGGGGATTTTTCGAAGTACCGAGAGGTTACCGGAACCCCCCGGGAAAGTTAATGGGCCTCATGGGCCATAGTGGAGAGAGGGAGGCAAGCCACAAGAGATGGTGGCCCCCCCATGGCAAGTCCAAATTTGACAAGGGGTGGGGGCGTGCCCCCCCCCTTTCCTTCTCCCTCTCCCCCTCTTTCCCCTTTCCCCCTCTCCGCTGGAAGGAAGGGGAGCCGACTAGGACTAGGAGTCCTAGTGGGACTCCCCCCACTTGGCGTGCCCCCTAGTGCCGGCCGGCCTCCTCCTCCCCTCCTTTATATACGGGGGCAGGGGGCACCCCATAGCACATCAATTGTTCCCGTAGCCGTGTGCAGTGCCCCCCTCCACAGTTTACTCCTCCGGTCATAGCGTCGTAGTGCTTAGGCGAAGCCCTGCGCGGATCACATCACCATCACTGTCACCACGCCGTCGTGCTGACAAAACTCTCCCTCGACCCTCTGCTGGATCAAGAGTTCGAGGGACGTCGTCGAGCTGAACATGTGTTGAACTCGGAGGTGTCATACGTTTGGTACTAGATTGGTTGGATCGTGAAGACGTTCGACTACATCAACTGCGTTAACCTAACGCTTCCGCTTTCGGTCTACGAGGATACGTGGACACACTCTCCCCCTCACGTTGCTATGCATCTCCTAGATAGATCTTGCGTGATCGTAGTAATTTTTTTGAAATTGCATGCTACATTCTCCAACAGTTGTATCAGAGCCAGGTCTATGTGTAGATGATATGCACGAGTAGAACACAAAGAGTTGTGGGCGATAATAGTCATATTGCTTACCACCAATGTCTACTTTGATTCGGCTGTATTGTTGGATGAAGCAGCCCGGACCAACATTGTAGCGATCCAACCTCAAACGGTCAAATCTCTGTGCATAAGTGTCATTGCTGGATCGGTAATGCTGACACACACAGTACTTGAAGGATTTATAACAGAGTGCAATCACACACTTATTACATCGAATGTCTCAAAAGAGAACTTATTACAATAATATGGCTTAAGGCCATCTAAATAAGATAACTCCAGAAGCATCGAAGGTAAATGAGTCCATCAACTCCAACGGCATCGATTGCACCAGTAAGTCTATTCTGCTCACCACCCCAGAGGGTAAACGGATTAAGTATGTGTCTCGGCATGCGCCGAGGAGGACCCAAGTAAACTCGCTCTCAGGAGTTGTTCAGGAGGAAGTGCCCCTTGTGAAGGATTACCCCGAATGTATTTCCAGAGGAATTACTAGGCATGCCGCCAGATCGAGACATAGAGTTTTTGATAGAACTGTTGCCAACCACCGGACCAATATCGAAGAGACCATACCGGATGCCCGCAAATGATCTGGAGGAAATTAAGAAGCAGATTAAGGAGTTATTGGAGAAAGGTTACATTCGACGAAGTTCGTCACCGAGGGGAGCCCCAGTGCTCTTGGTTGAGAAGAAGGATGGATCTTTGAGAATGGTTGTTGATTATCGTGCTTTGAATGAAGGAATGATCAAGAACAAGTACCCACTACCGATGATCAACGATTTGTTTGACCAGCTGCAAGGAGCTAAAGTATTCTCCAAGATCGATCTGCGATCAGGATACCACCAGCTGAAGATCCGAGAGCAGGATATACCTAAGACAACTTTCACCACAAGGTACGGGCTATATGAGTACATGGTCATGTCTTTTGGATTGACTAATGCCCTAGCCTATTTGATGAGTATGATGAATAAGGTGTTCATGGAGTTCTTGGATAAGTTTGTTGTGGTGTTCATTGATGATATTTTGGTATACTCGAAGAATGAAGAGGAACACAAGGAGCATTTGCGTTTAGTTCTCAAGAAGCTCAGGGAACATCAGCTATATGCCAAGTTCAGCAAATGCGAGTTTTGGTTGAAGGAAGTTGGATTCCTTGGACATGTTATATCAGGAGAAGGTATAGCAGTAGACCCTACCAAGGTTAAATCTATTACTGAGTGGTTGGCACCCACCTCAGTAGGAGAGATCCGCAGTTTTCTTGGACTCGCAGGATATTATAGGAGGTTCATTGAGAATTTTTCCAAGATTGTGAAACCCATGACGGAGTTGTTGAAGAAGGACATCAAGTTCAAATGGACAGAGGATTGTGAGGCTAGTTTTCAGGAGTTGAAGAAACGTTTGGTTACATCACCAGTGCTAATTCTGCCGAATATACGCAAGGATTTCCAAGTGTATTGCGACGCTTCTCGCCAAGGACTTGGAGGTGCACTTATGTAGGATGGAAGAGTGGTTTCATATGCCTCACATCAGCTTCGACCGCATGAGTTGAATTATGCCACACATGATTTGGAGTTAGCAGCCGTAGTGCATGCTCTCAAGACCCGGAGACATTTTCTTATTGGAAACCATTGTGATGTGTACACGGATCATAAGAGTTTAAAGTACATTTTCACTTAGAAGGAGCTAAACCTCAGGCAGAGGAGATGGTTGGAGCTTATAAAGGATTATGATATGAAGTTGCATTATCATCCAGGAAAGGCCAATGTCGTAGCAGACGCTTTGAGCCGGAAGAGTTAGGTCAATACCCTTGTAAGCGGAGGATTACCAAAGGAGTTAGCCGAAGATCTCAAGGAACTTCGTTTGGAGATAGTTCCAAGAGGTTTCGTTGCAGCAATGGAGGTTCAGTCAACATTATTGGGAAAGATTCGAGAAGCTCAGAAGGATGACAAAGAAATTGCTGAGATAAAGGAGAAGATGAACCAAGGAAAAGCCAAGGGATTTCGTGAGGATGAACACGAAACTTTATGGTTTGAGGACCGTGTATATGTACCCAATAATGCAGAGACCAGGAAGTTAATACTTCAGGAAGCCCATGACTTGCTATACTCAATACACCCCGGAAACACCAAGATGTACTTGGATTTGAAGGAGCGTTTCTGGTGGACAGGTATGTAGAAGGATATTGCCGAGTATGTAGCCGTATGTGATGTATGTCAGAGAGTGAAGGCAGTACATCAGAAGCCAGCAGGATTACTACAGCCTATGCCGATACCCGAATGGAAGTGGAACAAGCTTGGCATGGATTTCATCACCGGATTCCCCAGGACCCGGTCAGGTTATGATTCTAGCTGGGTAGTAGTTGATCGCTTGACCAAAGTGGCTCACTTTATCCCAGTGAAAACCACTTACACGAGTGTGAAGTTGGCCAAGATATATATGACCAGGATCGTATGTCTGCACGGAGTTCCGAGGACCATCGTATCAGATAGAGGAACACAGTTTACTTCGAAGTTTTGGAATCAGTTGCACCAGACTTTGGGTACCAGGCTAGAGTTTAGTACTGCCTTTCATCCGCAGACAGATGGACAGACCGAGAGAGTCAATCGGATTCTGGAGGACATGTTGAGAGCTTGTGCATTAGACTATGGATCCAGTTGGGATGATAATTTGCCTTACGCAGAGTTCTCATACAACAACAGTTATCAGGCTAGTTTGAAGATGGCACCTTTCGAAGCTTTGTATGGAAGAAGGTGCAAGCCACCGTTAATATGGGATGAAGTTGGAGACCGTTAGTTGTTTGGACCTGATTTGATCAAGGAGTCTGAAGAGAAGGTTAAGTTAATTCGAGACAGACTGAAAGTAGCTCAGTCCAGGAAGAAGAGTTATGCAGACACCAAACGCAAGGAGGTAGTCTACGAAATCGGAGACAGAGCGTATCTTCGTGTGTCACCTCTGCGAGGAGTTAAACGTTTTGGAGTTAAGGGAAAGTTAGCCCCGAGATTTGTAGGACCATACTGAGTTTTTGAGCGTATGGGAGAAGTGGCCTACAAGTTGGTGTTACCTGAAGGATTGTCAGGAGTTCATGATGTGTTTCACGAAGTGCCATGCAGAGATGGCCGATATTCCTCTGAGGGATACAATGCCCCTGGAAGCAATTCAGTTGGATAGTGATCTGACTTACGAGGAGAAACCCGTCAAGATTCTCGAGTTTGCCAGCCGAGTTACCCGCAGTAAGGTTATCAAGTTTTGCAAAGTTCAGTGGAGCCACCATACCGAGGATGAAGCCACCTGGGAATGAGAAGAAGACATACCGAAAGACCACCCACACCTATTTTCTAGCCAACCCGAATCTCGAGGGCGAGATTCATCTTAAGGGGGGTAGGTTTGTAACATCCCAATTTTCAATTTGGATGTTATACATAGGTCATCATATGCATATCATATTTTATTTGCATTTTGGTTGTGATCCTAGAAATCTTAAGCAACTCAAGGACCCAAGGAGAGAGTTGGAGATTTAATTTATTTTCATATTTGAATTTTCTCAAATTTGAAAAGAGGATCCATTTGGTTTTAATATTTTTCTCTGTGGATATTTATAATATTAAAAATAAAAGAGAGAAGATAATATGACTTCTTCAAAAGGAGAGGAATATTGGAGGAAATTTTTTAAAATCAAATAAATATTTTATTTGGATTTTATTTGTTATTTTATTTGAATTAGAAAAATATGCATTATTTAAAATTGCATTTGTAGGCCAGAAAAATGTTCACTTTGTTCTAAATATTTTATTTAGACGGTGAAAACTATTTTTGGCATTTTTAGAAGAAAAAATCATATTTTATTAGGATTTTCTTTGGCAGAATTTTACTTAAAAAAATCTTTCCCGCCCGACTGGGTCGAAGGCCCAGCCGAGCAGGCCGGCCCAGCCGCGCCGCACTAGTAGAAAAAGGGCCTTTTGTCCCGGTTCTGGAACCGGGACTAAAGGGTCGTTACTAAAGGTCCCCCCTTTAGTCCCGGTTCTTATACGAACCGGGACTAAAGGCCCTCCACGTGGCTGCTGCCTGGAGGTCCACCTTTAGTCCCGGTTGGTAACACCAACCGGTACTAAAGGATTTTTTTTGAATTTTTTTTAAAAAAAATTTGAATTTTTTTGAAATATTTTCCCGATTTTCAAATTTCTGTATTATTTTAACCTCTAATCTCTAATCACCCCTCATCACTGCTCAATTTAATCTCTAATCACCCTCATCATTCCAAATCATCTAACTTCCCAAACGGTCACCCATCCTCCCACTCCCCCAGCCTGAGCACGCTTAACTTCCGGGTTCTATTCTCCCTCGTTTCCAAGTCTGCACTGGTTGTTTTCCTGACAATAGTAAGATGTCAATCCTATTAACCCTCAGGAGTTTAGCTTGAGCATAAAGTCACACATTTCATTGTTTGAGTTTGAAACTATTGTTCTAAAAAACAATAATTATTTAGTAACACTAATATTTCTTGAATAAGTAGTTTGACCATTGTTTGACCATAGTTTGACCAGATTTGACCAAAATTAAAAAAACTAAAATAATTATTTAGTAACACTAATATTCTTGAATAATTATTTAGTAACACTAATACTTCTTGAATAAGTAGTTTGAGCATAGTTGACCAGATCTAACGAAAATTTAAAAAAACTAAAATTTGAGCATAATTTTTTTCCTTTTGGAATTTGAGGATTCTAAAAATTTGCAAACAGGCCATAGGCGGTCAAAGTTGGATGCGGATTTTCGTGCTGAACATTTTGATATATTATACGTTTTTTTCTGACATCGTATGCAAAAGTTATAGCCGTTTTACATTTTCCCTACACTTTTTGCAAAACATGTCCAAATTTAAGTTTTTAAATTTTCCTAACTAGTAGATGTGGTAACATAACTACATCTCGAAGGATTTTAACTTTTGAAGTTTTTATCATTTTCTTTTGCTTTTTACAAAACTGAAAAGGCGATACACGGGGGGGGGGGGTGTAGGATTTGAAAATTGCACCATTAGTACCGGTTCGTGCCATGAACCGGTACTAATGGGCATCGCACCCTTTAGTACCGGTTCGTGGCACCAACCGGGACTAAAGGTCCCATTTGAACCGGGAGTAATGCATGTACGGTGCCCTCGCCGCTCGAACCGGGACTAATGCTCACATTAGTCCCGGTTCGTAATGCAACCGGTATTAATGCTCTTTTCTGGCTGAACCAAAGCCCCTTTTTCTACTAGTGCCGCCTTCCCGGCCGACTCGGGACGGGAGTCCCGAGGTTCGCCGCCGCCGTCGCCGAGTCCGGCTCGGACACGAGCCACCGCCGCCTCCTCCCGCAAGGCAAGCCCCCCGACCCCTTTATATATCGCCGCCCCGCCGCCCTGTCCTCCCCAAGCCGCCGCGCCGCCTCCCGCACTCCACCCCGCCGCCGCCGCTTTTAGCCGCCTCCGCTGCTCGCGCTGCGCGCCGCCGCCGCCCGCGCCGAATTCCGCCGGAGCCGCCGCCCGCCGCCGTTGACCCGCCGCCCGTTGACCGGTATAAAAGCCGCTCCAGTTCGCCGGTTCACTTCGGGTTTTTTTCTCGGTTTTTCTCGATCGGATCTATTTAGCGAACGTTCACCCGAACGCCTCTATTTGCAAACGTGTTCGTCCGTTCGTCTCTGATAGCGAACGTTTGTTCGTTAGTCTTTTCTTTTTATTTTATTTTCGGCCAGGGACCTATCCGCGATTATTTTTATCGCAGATTAGCCCCTGATCTTCAAACCCTCGCAACTTCTTGTTCGTTTATCCAAATCCTGTGAAACCAACGCCAAAATCTTCGTCTCGAACCCCTCTTTGCAGTTAATCAACTTGAACATGGTTTTGACAAATTAAAATTTGGTTTCAAGCATATTTGAATTCAAACTTCTTGATCGTAGTTTGAGTTTCGTAGCTCCGATTTGATTAATTCTTTTTGCAAATTGAAGCTCTTCAGTTGAACTTTCAGATGGGATCTTTTTATTTGATTTTTACCCTTGCATCTATGCATGATTGCTTATATATGCTATTTTTTGTTTGCGATAGAATTTCTGGAGTGCGAAGCGTGCTACTACGAGTCACTAGGCTTTTCAGATCGTCAGCAAGGCAAGGAACACTTTGATCATACCCCTTATTACCCAGTTTTTATGCATTAGTTTCAACCCTCAAACATTGCATGATTAGGATCTGATTAACATGTGGGTTTTGGGAAGTAGATGATGAGGCAGATCCTATTTATCCTTTATATCAAACCCTGGGGGTTACTTCTACGTTATGCTTATACTGCTATGCTATGCTCGTAGACGTGGTTTGGTTGAGTGTATCCATGTCAGATGTGAGAGTTGTTAATTAATGGTTGTCTGGGCACATCTGGGTGGATTGGTTGAGGCACCCTGGAGCACCCAGTGGTTGTCTGGGCACCTGGAGCAATCCAGCGTTGTCCTGGGATATCCCGGAGTACCCGTGTGATCATCCTATGGTTCGCCACCCAGGCTCAAAGGGATCATAAGATTATTCATGCTAGAAACTTCCGTGTGCAGCCACAAGCCATTATGGGCTCTGGCATAGTTGAGTAAGTTGTGGGAATCCTTTCCATGATGGGTTAGCAGATGTTGGGGATTGTAGGTGTACCGGCCTATCTATCGATTAAGGGGGCCTCTTCGGAAAGACTATGTCTCGGTCATCCGTTTCTCAAACACCATGCAGTGCGAGAAATACAACGGAGGAGATCGAGTGTTGTGCGGAAAAGTGCGCAAACCTCTGCAGAGTGTACAAACTAATCATGGTTAGCCATGTCCCCGGTTATGGACATCTTGAGTATCTGGTTCTTGAATTATTGATTTGATCTCATCACTCTTAATTAATTTTTGATGGGCTGTTAATTACTTTTTAATTGGGACTGAGTTGGAGGAACCTTCTCAATATTTTATCAACCAACTTTGTAGTTAAATAAAATATATTCCTTTGATGTAGGGAAAAATTGGCTTTACGCAAACATGAAAACCATAGAGCCTCCACCAGCCATATATGCATGTAGATATAGTTGTTATCTTGTTCATTGCTCTACAGTGTTATTTTTCCAGCATATTCCATGTGCTGGCCCGTTTCGGGCTGCAACGTATTATGTTGCTGACTTTCAGATGAAGAGTAAGGTGCGCAAGGTCGTTGTCGTGCACTCAGTTATGCCGTTGGAGTTGATGGACTCATTTACCTTTGATGCTTCCGCGGTTATCTTATTTAGATGGCCTTAAGTCATATTATTGTAATAAGTTCTCTTTTGAGACATTCGATGTAATAAGTGTGTGATTGCACTCTGTTATAAATCCTTCAAGTACTGTGTGTGTCAGCATTACTGATCCAGGGATGACACTTATGCACAGAGATTTGACCGTTTGAGGTCAGATCGCTACAAACATTACATGACCGCGTTCATGAGACCGGTTCTACCGACGTGCTTTGCACACAGGTGGCTGGCGGGTGTCTGTTTCTCCAACTTTAGTTCAATCGAGTTTGACTACGGCCGGTCCTTGTTGAAGATTAAAACAGCACACTTGACGAAAAGTCGTTGTGGTTTTGATGCGTAGGTAAGAACGGTTCTTGCTAGAAGCTCGCAGCAGCCACGTAAAACTTGCAACAACAAAGTAGAGGACGTCTAACTTGTTTTTGCAGGGCATGTTGTGATGTGATATGGTCAAGACATGATGAGATATAAGTTATTGTATGAGATGATCATGTTTTGTATAAGTTATCGGCAACTGTCAGGAGCCTTATGGTTGTCGCTTTATTGTATGAAATGCAATCGCGATGTAATTGCTTTACTTTATCACTATGCGGTAGCGATAGTTGTAGAAGCAATAGTTGGCGAGACGACAACGACGCTACAATGGAGATCAAGGTGTCAAGCCGGTGACGATGGAGATCATGACGGTGCTTTGGAGATGGAGATCAAAGGAACAAGATGATGATGGCCATATCATGTCACATATTTTGATTGCATGTGATGTTTATCTTATTTTGCTTAGTACGGCGGTAGCATTATAAGATGATCCCTCACTAAATTTCAAGGTATAATTGTTCTCCCTGAGTATGCACTGTTTCTACAGTTCGTCGTGCCGAGACACCACGTGATGATTGGGTGTGATAAGCTCTATGTTCACATACAACGGGTGCAAGCCAGTTTTGCAAGTGTAGAATACTCGGGTTAAACTTGACGAGCTTAGCATATGCAGATATGGCCTCGGATCACTGAGACCAAAAGGTCGAATGTGAATCATATAGTAGATATGATCAACATAGAGATGTTCACCATTGGAAACTACTCCATCTCACGTGATGATCGGACATGATTTAGTTGATATGGATCACATGATCATCTAGATGACTAGAGGGATGTCTATCTAAGTGGAGTTCTTAAGTAATATGATTAATTGAACTTTAATTTATCACGAACTTAGTCCTGATAGTTTTTGCATATCTATGTTTTTGTAGATCAATGGCCCATGCTACCGTTCCCTTGAATTTTAATGCATTCCTAGAGAAATCTAAGTTGAAAGATGATGGTAGCAACTACACGGAGTGGGTCTGTAACTTGAGGATTATCCTCATTGCCGCACAAAATAATTACGTCCTAGAAGCACCGCTAGGTGCAAGGCCCGCTGCAGGAGCAACTCTGGATGTTATGAACATCTGGCGGACTAAAGCTGATGACTACTCGATAGTTCAGTGTGCCATGCTTTATGGCTTAGAATCGGGACTTCAAAGATGTTTTGAACGTCATGGACATATGAGATGTTCTAGGAGTTGAAGTTAATATTTCAAGCAAATGCCCGAGTTGAGAGATATGAAGTCTCCAACAAGTTCTATAGCTGCAAGATGGAGGAGAACAGTTCTGTCAGTGAACACATACTTAGATTGTCTGGGTACCATAACCACTTGACTCAGCTAGGAGTTAATCTTCCTGATGATAGTGTCCTTGACGGAGTTCTTCAATCACTGCCACCAAGCTATAAAGGCTTCGTGATGAACTATAACATGCAAGGGATGGAAAAGACAATTCCCGAGCTCTTCGCAATGCTTAAGGCTACGGAGGTAGAAATCAAGAAGGAGCACCAAGTATTGATGGTTAACAACACCACCCATTTCAAGAAAAAGGGCAAAGGGAAGAAAGGGAACTTCAAGAAGAATAACAAGCAAGTTGCTGCTCCCGGGAAGAAGCCAAAGTCTGGACCTAAGCCTGAAATTGAGTGCTTCTACTGCAAAGGGACTGGTCACTGGAAGCGGAACTGCCCCAAGTATTTGGCGGATAAGAAGGATTGCAAAGTGAAAGGTATATTTGATATACATGTTATTAATGTGTACCTTACTAATGCCCGTAGTAGCGCCTGGGTATTTGATACTGGTTCTGTTGCTCATATTTGCAACTCGAAACAGGGGCTACAGATTAAACGAAGATTGGCTAAGGACGAGGTGACGATGCGCGTCGGAAATAGTTCCAAGGTCGATGTGATCCCGTCGGCACGCTACCTCTACATCTACCTTCGGGATTAGTTTTAGACCTGAATAATTGTTATTTGGTGCCAGCGTTGAGCATGAACATTATATCTGGATCTTGTTTGATGCGAGACGGTTATTCATTTAAATCAGAGAATCATGGTTGTTCTATTTATATGAGTAATATCTTTTATGGTCATGCACCCTTGATGAGTGGTCTATTTTTGTTGAATCTCGATCGTAGTGATACACATATTCATAGTATTGAAGCCAAAAGATGCAAAGTTAATAATGATAGTGCAACTTATTTGTGGCACTGCCGTTTTGGTCATATTGGTGTAAAGCGCATGAAGAAACTCCATGCTGATGGGGTTTTGGAATCACTCAATTATGAATCACTTGATGCTTGCGAACCATGCCTCATGGGCAAGATGACTAAACTCCGTTCTCTGGAACAATGGAGCGAGCAGCTGACTTAATGGAAATAATACATACTGATGTATGCGGTCCGATGAGTGTTGAGGCCCGTGGCGGGTCGTTATTTTCTGACCTTCTAGATGATTTAAGCAGATATGGGTATATCTACTTAAAGAAACATAAGTCTGAAACATTTGAAAAGTTCAAAGAATTTCAGAGTGAAGTGGGAATCATTGTAACAAGAAAATAAAGTTTCTACGATCTGATCGTGGAGGTGAATATTTTAGTTATGAGTTTGGTCTTCATTTGAAATAATGTGGAATAGTTTCTCAACTCACGCCACCTGGAACACCACAACGTAATGGTGTGACCGAACATCATAACCATACTTTATTAGATATGGTGCGATCTATGATGTCTCTTACCGATTTACCACTATCGTTTTGGGGTTATGCTTTAGAGACGGCTGCATTCACGTTAAATAGGGCACCATCTAAATCCGTTGAGAAGACACCATATGAACTATGGTTTGGCAAGAAACCTAAGCTATCGTTTCTTAAAGTTTGGGGCTGCGATGCTTATGTGAAAAAGCTTCAACCTGATAAGCTCGAACCCAAATCAGAGAAGTGCGTCTTCATAGGATACCCAAAAGAAACTGTTGGGTACACCTTCTATCACAGATCTGAAGGCAACACTTTTTGTTGCTAATAATGGATCCTATCTAGAGAAGGAGTTTCTCTCGAAAGAATTGAGTGGGAGGAAAGTAGAACTTGATGAGGTAGTTGTACCTTCTCTCGAATTGAAAAATGGTACATCACAGAAATCAGTTCTAGTGATGCCTACACCAATTAGTGAGGAAGTTAATGATAATGATAATGAAACTTCAGATCAAGTTACTACCAAACCTCGTTGGTCAACCAGAGTACGGTCCGCACCAAAGTGGTATGGTAATCCTGTTCTGGAAGTCATGTTACTGGACAATGACGAACCTATGAACTATGAGGAAGCGATGATGAGCCCAGATTCCGCGAAATGGCTTGAAGCCATGAAATCTGAGATGAGATCCATGTATGAGAACAAAGTATGGACTTTGGTTGACTTGCCCGATGATCGGCAAGCCGTAGAGAATAAATGGATCTTCAAGAAGAAGACTGACACTGATGGTAATGTTACTGTCTACAAAGCTCGACTTGTTGCGAAAGGTTTTCGACAAGTTCAAGGAGTTGACTACGATGAGACCTTCTCACTCGTAGTGATGCTTAAGTCTGTCCGAATCATGTTAGCAATTGCCGCATTTTATGATTATGAAATTTGGCAAATGGATGTCGAAACTGCATTCCTTAATGGATTTCTTAAAGAAGAGTTGTATATGATGCAACCAGAAGGTTTTGTCAATCCTAAAGGTGCTAACAAAGTGTGCAATCTCCAACGATCCATTTATGGACTCCCGCAAGCATCTCGGAGTTGGAATATACGCTTTGATAGTGTGATCAAAGCATATAGTTTTATACAGACTTTTGGAGAAGCCTGTATTTACAAGAAAGTGAGTGGTAGCTCTATAGCATTTCTAATATTATATGTGGATGACATATTGTTGATTGGAAATGATACATAATTTCTGGATAGTATAAAAGGATACTTGAATAAGAATTTTTAATGAAAGACCTCGGTGAAGCTGCTTATATTGGGCATCAAGATCTATAGAGATAGATCAAGACGCTTAATTGGACTTTCACAAAGCACATACCTTGATAAAGTTTTGAAGGAGTTCAAAATGGATCAGTCAAAGAAAGGGTTCTTGCCTGTGTTACAATGTGTGAAGTTGAGTCAATGCCCGGCACTGCAGAAGGTAGAGAGAAAATGAAAGTCATCCCCTATGCCTCAGCCATAGGTCCTATCATGTATGCAATGATGTGTACCAGACCTGATGTGTCCCTTGCTATAAGTTTAGCAGGGAGGTACCAAAGTAATCCAGGAGTGGATCACTGGATAGTGGTTAAGAACATCCTGAAATACCTGAAAATGACTAAGGACATGTTTCTCGTTTATGGAGGTGACAAAGAGCTTGTCATAAATGGTTACGTCAATGCAAGCATTGACACTGATCCGGATGACTCTAAGTCACAAAACGGATACGTATTTATATTAAATGGTGGAGCTGTCAGTTGGTGCAGTTCCAGGCAGAGCGTCGTGGCGGGATCTGCGTGTTAAGTGGAGTACATAGCTGCTTCGGAAGTAGCAAATGAAGGAGTCTGGATGAAGGATTTCATATCCGATCTAGGTGTAATACCTAGTGCATCGGGGCCAATGAAAATCTTTTGTGACAATACTAGAGCAATTGCCTTGGCAAAGGAATCCAAATTTCACAAGAGAACCAAACACATCAAGAGACACTTCAATTCCATCTGCAATCAAGTCAAGGAGGGAGACATAGAGATTTGCAAAATACATACGGATTTGAATGTTGCAGACCCGTTGACTAAGCCTCTTCCACGAGCAAAACATGATCAGCACCAAGACTCCATGGGTGTTAGAATCATTACTTTGTAATCAAGATTATTGACTCTAGTGCAAGTGGGAGACTGAAGGAAATATGCCCTAGAGGCAATAATAAAGTTGTTATTTATATTTCCTTATATCATGATAAATGTTTATTATTCATGCTAGAATTGTATTAACCGGAAACTTAGTACATGTGTGAATACATAGACAATACAGAGTGTCCCTAGTATGCCTCTACTTGACTAGCTTGTTAATCAAAGATGGTTAAGTTTTGTGACCATAGACATGTGTTGTCATTTGATGAACGGGATCACATCATTATACAATGATGTGATGGACAAGACCCATCCGTTAGCTTAGCATAATGATCGTTAAGTTTTATTGCTATTGATTTCTTCATGACTTATACATATTCCTCTGACTATGAGATTATGCAACTCCCAAATATCGGAGGAACACCTTGTGTGCTATCAAATGTCACAACGTAACTGGGTGATTATAAAGATGCTCTACAAGTGTCTCCGAAGGTGTTTGTTGGGTTGGCATAGATAGAGATTAGGATTTGTCACTCTGTGTATCAGAGAGGTATCTCTGGGCTCTCTCGGTAATGCACATCACTATAAGCCTTGCAAGCAATGTGACTAATGAGTTGGTTGCGGAATGATGCATTACAGAACGAGTAAAGAGACTTGCCGGTAACGAGATTGAACTAGGTATGAGGATACCGACGATCGAATCTCGGGCAAGTAACATACCGATGACAAAGGGAATGACGTATGTTGTCATGCGGTTTGACCGATAAAGATCTTTGTGGAATATGTAGGAACCAATATGAGCATCCAGGTTCCGCTATTGGTTATTGACCGGAGATGTGTCTCGGTCATGTCTACATAGTTCTCGAACCCGCAGGGTCTGCACACTTAACGTTCGATGATGATTTGTATTATGAGTTGTGTGTTTTGGTGATCGAAGTTTGTTCGGAGTCCCGGATGAGATCGCGAACATAACGAGGTGTCTCAAAATGGTCGAGAGGTAAAGATTGATATATTGGAAGGTTATGTACGGACACCGGAATGGTTCCGAAGAGGTTCGGTTTTTTTTTCGAGTATAGGGAGGTTACCGGAACCCCCCGGGAAAGTTAATGGGCTTCATGGGCCATAGTGCAGAGAGGGAGGTAGGCCACAAGAGGTGGCGCCCCCCCATGGCAAGTCCGAATTGGATTAGGGGTGGGGGCGCGACCCCCTTTCCTTCTACTTCTCCCTCTATTTCCCCTTTCCCCCTCTTTGTTGGAAGGAAGAGGGGTGCCGACTAGGACTAGGAGTCCTAGTGGGACCCCCCACTTGGCGCGGCCCTAGGGCCAGCCGGCCTCCTCCTCCCCTGCTTTATATATTGGGGGCAGGGGACACCCATAGCACATCAATTGTTCCCTTAGCTGTGTGCAGTGCCCCCCTCCACAGTTTACTCCTCTGGTCATAGCGTCGTAGTGCTTAGACGAAGCCCTGCGCGGATCACATCACCATCACCGTCACCACGCCGTCGTGATGACGGAACTCTCCCTCGCCCCTCTGCTGGATATCGAGCTGAACGTGTGCTGAACTCGGAGGTACCGTACGTTTGGTACTAGATCGGTTGGATCATGAACACGTTCGACTACATCAACCGCGTTAACCTAATGCTTCCGCTTTCGGTATACAAGGGTATGTGGACACACTCTCCCCCTCTCATTGCTATGCATCTCCTAGATAGATCTTGCGTGATTGTAGGAATTTTTTTGAAATTGCATGCTACGTTCCCCAACACACTTTGCCGTAGATATTTAGTTCTCCAGGTGTGGTTGAATTGACAACTCAACTACTAATACTTGCAAATATTCTATGGCTCCCCTTGTGCCGAATCAATAAATTTGGGTTGAATATTCTACCCTCGAAAACAGTTGTGATTCCCTATACTTGTGGGTTATCAAGACCTTTTTCTGGCACCGTTGGCGGGGAGCATAGCTCTATTTGCTAAGTCACTTGGGATTTATATCTATTGATCACTATGAAGAATCTAAAATATACCAGAACAAAGATCGTTTCCTCTAAGACGAGGGGAGGTAAGGAACTACCATCACACTCTGCACTTGATTCACCTTTTGCTTGTAATGATAGAGAGATGTTAAGAAACTGCTATGTAAGCTGAAAGAAAAATCTATGATGGAGAAAATGAAATATGATCCTAAGTTTGCTACTTCTACCATCTCTGTTACTGATCTGGATGATGAATTCTCTGTCAATACCGAGTTAATTACTTTGGTTGAATCTGATCCTTTCCATGGTTATGAAACTAAAACTGTTGTGGCACACCTTACTAAATTCAATGATATAGCCACCTTATTTGCTAATGAGGAAAAGATTCACTACTCCTATATTCTTAAGTTGTTTCCTTTCTCATTAAAGAGTGATGCTAAGATATGGTTTGATACTCTTGCTCCTAGTTGTGTGCGTAGTCCCAAGGATCTGATATATTATTTCTCTGAAAAATATTTGTCTGCTCATAAGAAACAAGCTGCCTTCCATGAAGTATTTAACTTTGTGAAAATTGAAGAAGAGAATCTCCCTCAATCTTGGGGGAGGCTTCTCCAATTAGTTAATGCTTTGAATGATCATCCTGTTAAGAAAAATGAAATACTTGATATCTTTTATAATGGACTAATCGATGCTTCTAGCACTGGTACGCATCAGTCCTAAACAAACGGTTTTTAACACCTTTCCGCGACCGCATTTGGAACCGTCGCCAAGTGAGTGTGGGCGATAGGGGGGTACTTCCCACACGACACAGAAACCATCGGGGATATGCCCTCCTGGCACACACGTTCGGCAAAATGAGGTCGTGTGCGACCGACGAGCACTCAAATACGGAAATACATACAGTAGAGCTAAAAAATACAATTATATGGTGAAATTGTTTCCGGTCGCAAGTACATCCCACAAGTCAGTCCCCACTAAAGGTTTCTGTTCGTATGCACATCCCACACAGTCGCTCCAAGGAAAACGTTTCCGTTCACAGGTACATCACACACAATTTTTCCCGTTAAATCATTTGCGTTATTGAATGTATCACACACGGTCCGTAGAAGAAACTGTGTGGCAAAGGCTGTCCATCACACAGAGTTTTTATGTGGTAAACGTTTGCGCAAGGTGGCCTAACGCAAACAGTTTTCAAGAGAAAGTCATGTGTGATTGTTCATTGATCCAACACGGTTTATTCCTAGAAACTGTGTGCGTTGCTTGAGGTCATCGCCCACGGTATTTTTTCAACAACCGTTTTCAATAGCAAAACACAATTAGCAGGTTAATTCACCATTAGCAGGCTAATTATCCGATTATTGATAATCCATTTATTAATCTAATTGACATTTCATATTAAGCAAACAATATATTTCATTTCCATATTAAGGAAGCGGAATTTCATAATTGAAATACACCAGAGTACAACATGATATACCTTCAGCACTCAGCTACCCCATTACACAACTGCACCAACAACAAGTTCCACATGTAACATGTAGACCCTTTCGAAATTAGCATCATAGACGGTATATAGACAGATGCATCTCATCTGGAAAATTGCTGAAGCGGAAGACGAATATTGAGCCTTCATTCATGTTGAAGGTCTTTGCAACTTTAGGCCTGTGCCTGTGGATGATTGACCGTACGTCCTTCGTCCTCTTCAGGAACACTTCAATATTGAACCGTGGGTGTTGTATGAAAACCTTCCTTGCCTCCTGACCATAGAGGTGGTTTGAGAGGTAATCATCAGTGAACTGCTTTGGAAAGGCCTGAAAACAAGGATGTGCATAAATATATTCTCTATATTGGAAATGGGGCAAAGGAATTAAAAAAGGCAAGGTATAATAGGTAGTACCATCTTGTAGTGAACCGATGTCTTCTTCATTGTGTAGACAAAGATCTTGTTGTTTTTTGTCACTAATTTCTTTATCCTGACAATCTTTCTAATTTTCTTGATTTGATTGATATTCATGGCAACTCATTTCCACATATGCAAAAAGGGTCGAACAGTGGGTCAAAACCTCTAATAGCAGGACCTACATGTGCAAGACCAAATTGTTAAAAACCAAAATATTAGAATGGTTCCTGCAATTGCACAATAATGTGCTATTAGACAACGGACCATGCACATGCTAACCTCGATTGTAAACCTTAGTGCTTCCCATTGTTTCCCTGCAACACATATAAGGTAGTTGGTCATCAGGTTAAGTAAGGGTTCGCATGCTATCAGTAAAATATGTTGATGAAAAATAAGCACATTGCAGATTCATCAGATTAATTGAAGCCACACGGAAAACCCATTTACCCAAACCAAGCATGATTAAGAACTAGGAAATATAGCACTTGTATATGTTTCTCATGTATTAAGTGCAGCCAAATTCGATTTATTCCTCACATGCACAACAATACAAAATTCTACCCACGACAATTGGACATCGCATTGCAGAATTGAACCAAGCAGTTAACTAAACACCACAACAAATTAACCAAACATTAACTGGGCACCTCATTGCACAATATAACATACTCCTAATAGAAGATCAGAGATTTAACCAAATAGTTAACTACAGCCAATTGTAGCAATTGTATTTGTTTCTCATGTATTTACTACAGCCAAATTCAATTTATTCCTCACATGGTATACAATAACAGAATGCACCCACAATTTTGTAAAGATAAATTCGATTTATTTCTCACATGGAAGACAATACAAAATTGCAGCCTGAAGAATTGAACATCACATTTGCAGAATTGAACCAAATAATTAACTGAAGACGACAACTAATTAACAAAACAGTTAGTAAGTGAGCACCACACTGCACAACATATATAACATATACACTAGAGCAACAGATTGCATGGTGAAATTAGATAGCACAATTCACTAGAATTTGTGAAGGAAAGGCAAGAGCAGCACATGCAATGGGTAAACCAAGCATGCTTAACCGGCGTAGCTAGCAATTGGCAAGGTGCTCCTTCAAGATTTGGGGGTTGACACGAATGGCAGCCATCGCGACCTCATCCGTGCGTGCGGCCATGATTTGCTTCTCCGCTGCCAAATGCTCCTTGAGGTCTTGGCTATACTGCGTGCACCATGGCTTAGGCCGGCGCTTTTTTGGTGGAGGGGTCGGTGATTTGGGTGGAAGGTGTCGCGCTCGCGCCGGCGGTCGGGGCATGTGGGATGTGGAAGGAGGAGGAGGATGGGTTCGGGTGTGGATTACCTGCCTGGATAGAGGAGGCCGAGCAGTGTGAAGGAGGGTCGTCGGCGAGGAGGCGGCGGCGCTGCAAGCAAGGAGTGAAGGTTTCAACTTGGAAAGGAAGGCAGAAAGAGGGGAAATGTGGCTTTTGGTAAGGGAGAGGGGGCGGGGAGGTAGATATTTCCGTGGAAGCCAAAAATTTGGAATCGCTTCAGCCAAAAAACTGGCGCGCAAAGTGTCATCAGACATGGTCCCTTATTTAGAATTGTGTACGATATGTGGACATCACAAACGATTCAGATAGCTTAACCCGTGTGTGATGAGTTTGAACGTCAAAAGTTTTGGTTCGAATTTCCATGGTTACAGTGGTCATCCACGTCATTGCATAATTTGGGTACACAAAGGAGACTACAGCACACACACACTTCTTAATCGAGCAAGTTCAGCAATTAAACAGAGCTAGCTGACCTAAACATTACTCTAACAAATTAAAGATCGGCGCTCTTAATTAAACAAAACAAAGAGTACTACTACGGCTGGTGCTCGTCGATCTCCGCCGCCGCCTCCATGTCCAGCTCGCGCCCGACGATCTCCTGGGGAAGGGGCTCGATGGCATCCATCGCACCATACTTGGCAAGCATCTCTCCAACCGCGTCCGCCATCTCTTTGGAAAAGGCCGCCACGAGCTGGGCGTGGGCGGACGTGATCTGGGCTTGGACGGGCTCCGTCGTCGCAAGGTATGCGGCGGAGGAACGGACGGCTGCTCGAACGCTCTTGGCGATTGCCAGCTCTTTGGCCGAGGGTTGCCGACCGTTGTCGGAGAAGCTTCGCTCGATTTATGCGATGACCGCCAGGAACTGGGCGTGGGCGGCCTCGACATGGTCGTGGGCGGCCTCCATTAGGGCTAAGGCCGCCGCTACGGAACGGACAGCTGCTGTCCCGCTCTCGCCAGTTGCTATCCCCGAGACAGATGTTGCTGCCGCCACCTGAGAAGCAACAGCAGCTGTTTGGGTTGCCTTTGCCACCAGGTCGCAAATTGTGGCCGCACTCATGCACCTTGTTAGCACACGCATGGCGGCTGCGTCCGCGCTCTCGCCGGAGTGGGCCACCGAAGTTGCCCTCACGACGCGGGTCCATGTGCCCATCTTTCACCGGCGATGATTGAATAGTGAAATGATATTTGGGGAGCGAGCTAGTGTGCTTGAGACACCGGCTGTGGACTATAGCCGATGCACCTTCTCGCATAAGCCATAGGTGTACTATACACCGACGGTGCTCCAAGATATTTTGTACTACATCTCACACCGTTGCTGATAATAAACTGTGTGCGGTCTACTTGATTTTTCATCTTGATTTGAATTACATAATGGGGTCACAACGGCAATGGACGGTGTTTGAATTGCTAGACCTTTTATCTGGAGTGAACATGAAACTATACGTCTGTCGTAAAAGAATTGGAATTATTCAAGGTTCGTTTGAACATTTTATACATTAAATTGGTTTTCTAGCCATTTCAGGTGAACAATTCAAATTTGAACTACATGCACATGCTCCAGTGCATATAAATTGGTTGCAAAATCAAATATGTGTCCTTGGGTGCATGCTTAGGTCCCATGCAAGAAATGGGAATGAATTACAAACACCAGGGCACCGTTGATTGCCGGCAAAACATTGAGATGCCTGGTTTTTAAATTCTAGTAAATCCAAAAATCGTCTGAAATTCATGAAACTTGGCATGCTATCATGGAGCGGCATCAACATGTCGTGGTACAAATTTTGTCCCATTTGGGGAAGGTTTGGGTATATGCTTCTCACAAACCAGAGCTTCTCACAACAAGCATGATTGATTTCGGTAGGGAACGTCCCACCTTTGGGGACGAAATGATATCCATTGCCTCTTATTGCTTTCAATTTTTTTTCTCGTGTCAACATAGACAACAGGAGTGTTGTGTGAATTTTTGTGATTCTTCGGGGTTCGGTTGGACATTTTTATGCATTAATTGAGTTTTCAATGCATTTTATGTGCATAATTCAAATTTGAACTACATGCACATGCTCCAGTGCATATAAATTGGTTGAAAAATCAAAATATGTGTCCTTTGGTGCATGCTTAGGTCCCATGCAAGAAATGTGAATGAATTTCAAACACCAGGGCACCGTTGATTGCCGGCAAAACATTGAGATGCCTGGTTTTTAAATTCTAGTAAATCCAAAACTCATCTGAAATTCATGAAACTTGGCATGCTATCATGGAGCGGCATCAACATGACGTGGTACAAATTTTGTCCCATTTGGGGCAGGTTTGGTTATATGCTTCTCACAAACCGAAGCTTCTCACAACAAGCATGATGGTTTTCGGTAGGGAACGTCCCACCTTTGGGGACGAAATGATATCCATTGCCTCTTATTGCTTTCAAATTTTTTTCTCGTGTCAACATAGATCAACAGGAGTGTTGTGTGAATTTTTGTGATTTTTCGGAGTTCGTTTGGACATTTTTATGCATTAACTGAGTTTTCAATGCATTTATGTGCATAATTCAAATTTGAACTACATGCACATCCTCCAGTGCATATTAATTGGTTGAAAATTCAAATATGTGTCCTTGGGTGCATGCTTAGGTCCCATGCAAGAAATGGGAATGAATTTCAAACACCGGGGCACTGTTGATTGCCGGCAAGACATTGAGATGCCTGGTTTTTAAATTCTAGTAAATCCAAAACTCATCGGAAATTCATGAAACTTGGCATGCTATCATGGAGCGTCATCAACATGCCGTGGTACAAATTTTGTCCCATTTGGGGCAGGTTTTGGTATATGCTTCTCACAAACCGGAGCTTCTTACAACAAGCATGATGGTTTTCGGTAGGGAACGTCCCATCTTTGAGGACGAAACGATATCCATTGCCTCTTATTGCTTTCAATTTTTTTTTTCATGTCAACATAGAACAACAGGAGTGTTGTGTGAATTTTTGTGATTTTTCGGGGTTCGTTTGGACATTTTTATGCATTAACTGAGTTTTCAATGCATTTATGTGCATAATTCAAATTTGAACTACATGCACATGCTCCAGTGCATATAACTTGGTTGAAAAATCAAATATGTGTCCCTGGGTGCATGCTTAGGTCCCATGCAAGAAATGGGAATGAATTTCAAACACTAGGGCACCGTTGATTGCCGGCAAAACATTGAGATGCCTGGTTTTTAAATTCTAGTAAATCCAAAACTCATCTGAAATTCATGAAACTTGGCATGCTATCATGGAGTGGCATCAACATGCCGTGGTACAAATTTTGTCCCATTTGGGGTAGGTTTGGGTATATGCTTCTCACAAACCGGAGCTTCCCACAACAAGCATGATGGTTTTCGGTAGGGAACGTCCCACCTTTGGGGACGAAACGATATCAATTGCCTCTTATTGCTTTCAAATTTTTTTCTCGTGTCAACATAGAACAACTGGAGTGTTGTGTGATTTTTTGGGGTTCGTTTGGACATTTTTATGCATTAACTGAGTTTTCAATGCATTTATGTGCATAATTCAAATTTGAACTATATGCACATGCTCAAGTGCATATAAATTGGTTGAAAAATAAAATATGTGTCCATGGGTGCATGCATAGGTCCCATGCAAGAAATGAGAATGAATTTCAAACACCAGGGCACCGTTGATTGCCGACAAAACATTGAGATGCCTGGTTTTTAAATTCTAGTAATTCCAAAATTCTGTTAACCATTCACGTGATGCCACATGTCTTGGTTTTAATGGCTGTAGGAGGTGCCATGCGGACAGCTGCTTGACCTTGACTGAACGGGAGGCGTGCGAGCGCCGTCCGTTGCACAGGCTGACCGAGAGGCATGCAAGCTGTCCTCGAGTGTGCAGGCTCACCGGGAAGTGTGCGAGCTGTACGTTGTGCAGGCTCACTAGGAAGCGAGCCCTTTGACTTCCATGGCTGCCCGCCTTGCTCGCATCCTCTCCATTAATGGCGCCCAAGCCGTAGTTTAATTTGCTTTTTAAATATAAAACACTCATCGCAAACATTTTAGTTAGAACACCCGTATGCAAACCGACAGCTTCCCCAGGAAGCCAAGAGAAAATGTGCCTAGCAGGATTTCTGCAGCTCTTGATCGCAAACATTTTAGATAGAACACCCGTATGCAAAGTGAGAGCAGTGCAAGATTTGTGCATCCCTTCAATGTAAACGGTTGTTTTGGATGACCCGTGTGCAACCACGTACAAACAATTTGGTAAGATTTGTGAATCCTTGTAACACTGCGCTTTGTCAAAATATGAAGCTAAAAATCACTAGCAGTATCTAATTTTTGCAACTAAAATTCAGTAATTAAGCATAGATTTCATTCAAGTCGTTCTTAATTTATACAAACAGTTCAACTCGACAGCTGAACCGACCAAACTTTTCCCCAATTGTTGCCAACCACGTACTAAAATAGCTAGTTCAACTATATATACTACTCCCTCCGTCCCATAATATAAGAGCGATTTTAACACTAGTGTAGTGTAAAAACGCTCTTATATTATGGGACGGAGGGAGTAGCTAATTTTAAGTACGTTGTACAGTTCCACCACATCTATAGTCAGATGAACTGAACAAAATAGCCCCTAAATACTACTACTACTGCGGAGGGGCTTTGTACTACTTCCGGCTGCCTCTCCTCTGTCGAGCGCGCTTAGTAAGAGGTTGAGGAGGAGGAGCCTATCGACGAGATAGGCAACCGCAATGCGGTGCCTGCCGCTAATGCAGCTTCAGCGACGCTCACCTCGAACGCCCTCTGCCGCTCCAGACGACCCCTCTCGAAGTGGTGGTTCTCCTCGTAGATCTCCCGATTCCTCGCCTCTGAGGTGGCATGTGCCGCGGCCACTATGACGGTAAGGCTCTTTGCGTGCTCGACGAGGCGCTCCTCCTCCTCCCGCAGGAACTCGGTGTAGCGCGCAAGGTCGTTGTCGCACGTGCGGGCATCCACCTTTGCCTCCCGCCTTCGAGCGGGTTTGGCGGAGCGGGTGATGACCCCGGCGGTCGACGGTGGGCTGGTGGCCACGGCAGCCGACGGCGGGGTGGCGGCCACGACCACCACCTCCCGCCTTCGGGCCGCGGTGGCGAAGCAGGTGATGGCCACAGTGGCCGGCAATGGGGTGGCGGCCACGACGGCCATCTCCCGCCTTCGGGCCGCGGCGGCGGAGCGGGCGATGGCCCTGGATTTCGACGATGGTGTGGCAGCAACGGCGGCTGGCAACAGCCGCCGACGGGCACCGGCGGCGGAGTGTGTGGAGAGCGTTCCGCGCACACCCAACAGGGATCCCACACGCACTACACTACGTCGGGGACTGTGCTGCCGCCACGGTGTAGCCTGCCAGCTAGAGTTGTCCTCTAATGACGGCAGAGTGGCTGAGCGACGACGACGGACCGGTGCCATTGGCGAATGTGGGAGAAGCAGAGAAGATAAGCTATAGGGATGGAGGGAAAAATGCGACGCAGGACTCGCCGGCCGTGAGGGTTTTTATAGCAGGCCGGTAAGCATTGGGATTTTGGGGGATTTCGCCGAGTCGGGCGGGAAGCTTGCGCGGGAACCTGCGAGGTTGCACGGCAATGGGCTCACCGATGATTCATTGGCGCCACCGTTTGGCAGAAAGAACGCCCCCGCGCGCTGCGCAAGCTTGCACTGTAAGCCATCTGCGGCAGCGGGGTGACAAGACGTGCGAGAGGAGGACGAAAGGCCACGTACACATACGGTTAATAGAAAAAACGTTTGCGATTTAATTACACACTATACCACCGTCCTGGTTTATAAGTATGATTTAACTAATAAAATACGAATGCATGTCGCCAAAGATTATATAGTTGGATTTGTATTTGAACATAGTTTCCAATTATATAATTTTTAAAACATGCATTAACATTTTGATGGTTAAATTTGAGGGCAAAGTATGGCATGGAATATAAAGGAGACTATAGACTAGACGGAGGTGGTACCTGATACGTCTCCAACGTGTCTACTTTTCCAAACACTTTTGCCCTTGTTTTGGACTCTAACTTGCATGATTTGAATGGAACTAACCCGGACTGACGCTATTTTCAGCAGAATTGCCATGGTGTTATTTTTGTGCAGAAATAAAAGTTCTCGAAATGACCTGAAAATCAACGGAGAATTATTTTGGAATTAATAAAAAATACTGGCGAAAGAATCAAGGCCAGGGGGCCCACACCCTGTCCACGAGGGTGGGGGGCGTGCCTACCCCCCTGGGCGTGCCCCCTGCCTTGTGCCCCCCTGGAGCTCCACCGACCTCAACTGCAACTTTATATATTCATGTTCGGGGATAAAAAAATCAGAGAGAAGGATTCATCACGTTTTACGATACGGAGCCGCCACGAAGCCCTAATCTCTCTCGGGAGGGCTGATCTGGAGTCTGTTCGGGGCTCCGGAGAGGGGAATCTGTCGCCATCGTCATCATCAACCATCCTCCATCACCAATTTCATGATGCTCACCGCCGTGCGTGAGTAATTCCATCGTAGGCTTGCTGGACGGTGATGGGTTGGATGAGATTTATCATGTAATCGAGTTAGTTTTGTTAGGGTTTGATCTCTAGTATCCACTATGTTCTGAGATTGATGTTGCTATGACTTTGCTATGCTTACTGCTTGTCACTAGGGCCCGAGTGGCATGATTTCAGATCTGAACCTATTATGTTTTCATGAATATATGAGTTCTTGATCCTATCTTGCAAGTCTATAGTCACCTACTATGTGTTATGATCCGGCAACCCCGAAGTGACAATAATCGGGACCACTCCCGGTGATGATCGTAGTTTGAGGAGATCATCTATTCACTATGTGTTAATGCTTTGGTCCGGTACTCTATTAAAAGGAGGCCTTAATATCCCTTAGTTTCCATTAGGACCCCGCTGCCACGGGAGGGTTGGACAAAAGATGTCATGCAAGTTCTTTTCCATAAGCACGTATGACTATATTCGGAATGCATGCCTACATTACATTGATGAATTGGAGCTAGTTCTGTGTCACCCATGTTATAACTGTTGCATGAATAATCGCATCCGGCATAATTCTCCATCACTGATCCAATGCCTACGAGATTTTCATATATTGTTCTTCGCTTATTTATTTTTCCGTTGCTACTGTTACAATTGCTACAAAACTATCCCTGTTAGTTTTGCCACCATTACCGTTACTTCCATACTACTTTGCTACTAAATACTTTGCTGCCGATGTTAAGTTATCCAGGTGTGGTTGAATTGACAACTCAACTACTAATACTTGAGAATATTCTTTGGCCCCCCTTGTGTTGAATCAATAAATTTGGGTTGAATACTCTACCCTCAAAAACTGTTGCGATCCCCTATACTTGTGGGTTATCAAGACTATTTTCTGGCGCCGTTGCCGGGGAGCATAGCTCTATTCTTTGAGTCACTTGGGATTTATATCTGCTGGTCACTATGAGGAACTTGAAAGATGAGAAAACCAAAATTTATCCCTCAACTACGAGGGGAGGTAAGGAACTGTCATCTAGCTCTGCACTTGATTCACCTTCTGTTTTGAGTAAACTTGCGACACCTAAACCTGCTTCTGCTATTAATTCTGATATGTCGCATGTTATTGATGATGCCACTTCTGCTATGCATGATACTTATGATGAAACTACTTCTATGCTTGATACTACTGTGCCACTTGGTGAATTTCTTGATGAACAACTTGCTAGGGCTAGAGAGAATGAAATTATTGAAACTGATAATATTGATGAAAGTGATGATGAAGATTCTCCCCCTAGATATGAATTGCCTATTGTGCCTGAGGGTTATGTTATGGATGAAGAAACTGCTAGAGACTTTCTTGCTTGCAATGATAGAAGTCATCTTAAGAAATTATTAGCTAAGCTGAAAGAAAAATCTCTGAATGCTAGATTGAAATATGATCCTCCTTATGCTACTTCACCTATCTTTGTTACTGATAAGGATTATGAATTCTCTATTGATCCTGATATAATTACTTTGGTTGAATCTGATCCTTTTTATGGTTATGAATCTGAGACTGTTGTGGCACATCTTACTAAATTAAATGATATAGCCACCCTGTTCACTAATGATGAGAAAACTCGCTACTATTATATCCTTAAATTATTTCCGTTCTCATTAAAGGGTGATGCTAAAAGATGGTTTAATTCTCTTGATCCTGGTTGTGTGCGTAGTCCCCAGGATACGATTTATTACTTCTCTGCTAAATATTTCCCCGCTCATAAGAAACAAGCTGCTTTAAGGGAAATATATAATTTTGTGCAAATTGAAGAAGAGAGTCTCCCACAAGCTTGGGGGAGGCTTCTCCAATTACTCAATGCTTTGCCTGATCATCCTCTCAAGAAAAATGAAATACTTGATATCTTTTATAATGGACTAACCGATGCTTCCAGAGACCACCTGGACAGTTGTGCTGGTTGTGTTTTCAGGGAAAGAACTGTTGATCAAGCTGAAATTCTATTGAATAATATGTTGACTAATGAAAATAATTGGACACTTCCTGAACCAATTCCTAAGCCAACTCCGAAGAAAAGGGGTATTCTATTTCTCAGTCCTGAAGATATGCAAGAGGCAAAGAAATCTATGAAGGAAAAGGTATAAAAGCTGAAGATGTTAAGAATTTACCTCCTGTTGAAGAAATACATGGTCTTAATTCATCACCTATTGAAGAAACACATGGTCTTGATAACCCGACACAGGTAGTAAAGGTAAATTCTCTCTATAGATATGATAAAGCTGAAATCCCTCCTATTAAGTTTGTTAGCCAATGTTTGGATGATTTTGATAACTTTATGGTTAAGCAAGAAAACTTCAATGCTTATTTTGGTAGAGAATTAAAACGCAATGCTTATATGATTGAACACTTGGGTGATTATTTGTCTAGAGTTAAAGGTGAACTTAAACTCATTAGTAAACATGCTTCTATGGTTACCACTCAAGTAGAACAAGTACTTAAAGCTCAGAATGATTTGCTCAATGAATTGAATAGTAAGAATAATGACTATGATGTTAGAGTTATGACAAGAGGAGGCAAAATGACTCAGGAACCTTTGTATCCTGAGGGCCATTCTAAGAGAATTGAGCAGGACTCTCAAAGAAATAATGTTGATGCACCTAGTCCTTCTAAAAAGAAGAAAAAGTAAAATGATAGGACTTTGAATGCTTCTAGTGAACCTGTTGTAGACACACCTGAGAATCCCAATGATATTTCTATCTCTGATGCTGAAACACAATCTGGAAATGAACATGAACCTAGTGATAATGTTAATGATGATGTTCATGTTGATGCTCAACCTAGTAATAACAATGATGTAGAAATTGAACCTGCTGTTGATCTTGATAACCCACAATCAAAGAATCAAAGTTATGATAAGAGAGACTTCGTTGCTAGGAAGCATGGCAAAGAAAGAGAACCATGGGTTCAGAAACCCATGCCTTTTCCTCCTAAACCATCCAAGAAAAAAGATGATGAGGATTTTGAGCGCTTTGCTGAAATGATTAGACCTATCTTTTTGCGTATGCGTTTTACTGATATGCTTAAAATGAATCCTTATGCTAAGTACATGAAAGATATTGTTACAAATAAAAGAAATATACCGGAAGCTGAAATTTCCACCATGCTTGCTAATTATACTTTTAAGGGTGGAATACCTAAGAAACTTGGAGATCCAGGAGTACCAACTATATCATGCTCCATTAAAACAAACTATGTTAGAACTGCTTTATGTGATCTTGGAGCCGGTGTTAGTGTTATGCCTCTCTCTTTATATCGTAGACTCGATTTGAATAAGTTGACACCTACTGAAATATCTTTGCAAATGGCCAATAAATCAACTGCTATACCTGTCGGCATTTGTGAGGATGTGCGTGTTGTAGTTGCAAACGTTGCTATTTTAACGGACTTTGTTATTCTTGACATTCCCGAGGACGATAGTATGTCTATTATTCTTGGAAGACCCTTTTTGAATACTGCAGGGGCTGTTATTGATTGCAACAAAGGCAATGTCACTTTTCATGTTAATGGTAATGAGAATATGGTACACTTTTCGGGGAAACAACCTCAAGTCCACAATATCAATTCTATTGGAAAAATTTCATCAATTATTATTGGAGGTTTTGAATTTCCTATTCCTACTGTCAAGAAGAAATATGATATTCTTATTGTTGGGGATGTGCATATCCCCGTTGAGTTAACATAGTGTTATTCGAAATTTCTCCGGTTCCATGTTATTCGGAATGAGTTTGTTAACAAGACTTGATTAACCTTGTTAGTGGATTCCTTTTGATGAGCATGAGATGGATGAAGTTAGAAAGCACAACCTTCTGTACCCTCCTTTTACTTTCTGTAATTTAGATTAAATGAAGCAAAAATAGTATTTTCTGTCTGTTTCTGATTTATCTGTGCAATAAAAAATACCCCAAAAATAAAAGTTCTCCAAATGCCCCGAAATTGAAATATGATTTTTCTGGAATATTTGAGAATATCTGGCACTGAGAACATAGCAGGGGGAGCAAGCACCTGGCCACGAGGGTCCAGGGCACGACCACCCCCTGGGCGCGCCCCTGCCTCGTGGGCCCATGGTGGCTCTCCTCCACTTATTCCAGCAACCACACACTCCTTCTTCCTCCCAAAAAAATCACCAACCAGCTCAAGCATGAGTTCTAGCTCATCTTGCTGCCATTTTTGATCTCCTAGCTCAAAGCTCCACTCACAAAACTGCTTTGGGGGATTGTTCCTTGGTATGTGACTCCTCCAATGGTCCAATTAGTTTTTGTTCTAGTGCTTTATTCATTGCAAATTTTTGCTGCTTGGGTGACCCTTTTCTTGAGCTTGCATGTCAAATTTATTTGGTCCCAAGTAGTTCTAATGCATGATATAGTCTCTAGGCACTTGTGGGAGTAGTTGTTATCAATTTTGTTGAGTTTGGTTCACTTTTATTTGAAGTTACTAAAATTTTCAGAAATTTTTCAGAGGGAGAAATATGTTTAGGAAAATGTACCAAGGTGGTCCTTCAAGGAAGCAAGGACCCAGGCTCGCAATACGCGATGCGGACGATGAACCACCGAGGGAAGCTCAAGTGCGGGCTTGTGAATGGCCGTCAGAGGACTTTATGGTTCGATCAGCAATCAAGGAGGAATTTGACGCATATGTGCGTAACGTTGACCCTAGGAGCTTCGAGGCAGATAAGTGCCGCCAGTACCACTATCTCACTGATTCCTTTGTGAGAAGATTATGAGGCAATGGTTCGTCATCAGTTTGTTGAGAGGAACGATCAGTTCCTCCATTACCGACTAATCTTTGACAGACGACGCACCTATCACGTTGCTCTCCCTGCTCCTACTTTCTTTGACTTTCAGGCAAAAGGGAGATATGTTATAACCAGGGAGGAGGCGAACGAGTACGAGAGGAGGACTGAGACAGCTCGCCTTCAAGCTGCAGCCCATCATGCAATAGACGCTGCATCTCAGTACGACCCCAACTATAACTTTGGATATCCGCCAGGCCAGCCGTGGCAATAGACCAACTTAGGCCAAAAGCCTCAGCTTGGAGGAGTACGTATTTCTCACCGACATTACATTTATGTTCACACACTCATGCTAGTTGTCGGTGCTCATACTTTTTCATTGTACTATCCATGCTAGTTTATTTTCCTTTTTGTGCTTTCTTCTTGTGTGTTTGAAAAAACTTAAGAAAAACAAAAAAATTAGTTGTAGCTTTTAGCTAGTTTACTTTCCATGTTGTAGTAGTAATAAGTAAAAAGAAAACCCAAAAATATTTCCTGTTCTTCCTTTGCTTGTTGGGAGCTTTCCCATGTAAATAGTTTTATTTCTTTTCTTTTCTTTGGGGTCGCGAGGAGAAGACCATAATGAATGCTGGCTTTACATATTTACAACAACTAGAGCAAATAGAGTTTGTAAAAGTTTTTCTTTATCACTTTCAGTTTATCAACTGAATTGCTTGGGGACAAGCAAAGGTTTAAGCTTGGGGGAGTTGATACGTCTCCAACGTATCTACTTTTCCAAACACTTTTGCCCTTGTTTTGGACTCTAAATTGCATGATTTCAATGGAACTAACCCGGACTGACGCTGTTTTCAGCAGAATTGCCATGGTGTTATTTTTGTGCAGAAATAAAAGTTCTCGGAATGACCTGAAAATCAACGGAGAATTATTTTGGAATTAATAAAAAATACTGGCGAAAGAATCAAGGCCAGGGGGCCCACACCCTGTCCACGAGGGTGGGGGCGCGCCTACCCCCCTGGGCGCGCCCCTGCCTTGTGGGCCCCCTGGAGCTCCACCGACCTCAACTCCAACTCTATATATTCGTGTTCGGGGAGAAAAAAAATCAGAGAGAAGGATTCATCGCGTTTTATGATACGGAGCCGCCGCCAAGCCCTAATCTCTCTCGGGAGGGCTGATCTGGAGTCCATTCGGGGCTCCGGAGAGGGGAATCCGTCGCCATCGTCATCATCAAATCCTCCATCACCAATTTGATGATGCTCACCGTCGTGCGTGAGTAATTCCATCGTAGGCTTGCTGGACGGTGATGGGTTGGATGAGATTTATCATGTAATCGAGTTAGTTTTGTTAGGGTTTGATCCCTAGTATCCACTATGTTTTGAGATTGATGTTGCCATGACTTTGCTATGCTTAATGCTTGTCAATAGGGCCAGAGTGCCATGATTTCAGATCTGAACCTATTATGTTTTCATGAATATACGTGAGTTCTTGATCCTATCTTGCAAGTCTATAGTCACCTACTATGTGTTATGATCCGGCAACCCTGAAGTGACAATAATCGGGACCACTCCCGGTGATGACCGTAGTTTGAGGAGTTCATGTATTCACTATGTGTTAATGCTTTGGTCTGGTACTCTATTAAAAGGAGGCCTTAATATCCCTTAGTTTCCATTAGGAACCCGCTGCCACGGGAGGGTAGGACAAAAGATGTCATGCAAGTTCTTTTCCATAAGCATGTATGACTATATTCGGAATACATGCCTACATTACACTGATGAATTGGAGCTAGTTCTGTGTCACCCTATGTTATAACTGTTGCATGAATAATCGCATCCGGCATAATTCTCCATCACCGATCCAATGCCTACGAGCTTTTCATATATTCTTCTTCGCTTATTTACTTTTCCGTTGCTACTGTTACAATTGCTACAAAACTATCACTGTTAGTTTTGCCACCGTTACCGTTACTTCCATACTACTATGCTACTAAATACTTTGCTGCAGATATTAATTTATCCAGGTGTGGTTGAATTGACAACTCAACTGCTAATACGTGAGAACATTCTTTGGTCCCCTTGTGTCGAATCAATAAATTTGGGTTGAGTACTCTACCCTCGAAAACTGTTGCGATCCCCTATACCTGTGGGTTATCAGTACCACACGGCCGCTCTCTACGCAGTGATACAACTGTCGGCCGGCTTGTAGGCGACCATTTCCTGCGTGTTCAACTGCTCTATGTGTGTGGTTGCTTGCGGTTCAGGCGGCCGCGGCGCGATCTGCTCGCGTCCCGCCGCGCGCGCTCTGCTCTGCGTCCCTCCGGGTGCTCTGTCCTCGTCCCTCCATGCGCGCTGCCAGTGTTTTGTTGGGGATCGTTGCAGAAATTAAAAAATTTCTACGCATCACCAAGATTGATCTATGGAGTTTACTAGGAACAAGAGGGGAGTGCATCTTCATACCTTTGAAGATCGCGATGCGGAAGCGTTGCAAGAACGCGGTTGGAGGAGTCGTACACGTAGCGATTCAGATCGCGGCAGAATCCGATCCAAGCACCGAACAACGGTGCCTCCACGTTCAACACACGTGCAGCCCGGTGACGTCTCCCACGCCTTGATCCAGCAAGGAGGAGGGAGAGGTTGAGGAAGAAGGCTCCAACAGCAGCACGACGGCGTGGTGGTGGTGGAGTGGCAGTTCTCCGGCAGGGCTTCGCCAAGCTCACGCGGAGGAGGAGAGGTGTTGGGGAGGGGAGTGGCTGCGCCTTGGATGTGGTGCTGCAGCCCTACCTCCACCCCTCTATTTATAGGGAGAAGGGGGAAGGGGGCCGGACCCTCTAGATGAGATCTAGAGGGGGGCGGCGGCCAAGGGGGAGGGGGCTTGCCCCCCAAGCAAGGGGGGCGCCCCCCTTTAGGGTTCCCCCCAACCCTAGGCGCATGGGCCCTAGGGGGGATGGCGCCCAGTCCACTTAGGGGCTGGTTCCCTTCCACCTACAGCCCATAAGGCCCTCCGGGGCAGGTGGACCCCCGGAACCCCTCCGGTGGTCCCGGTACAATACCGGTATACCCCCGAATATTTCCGGTGACCGTATGATGACTTCCCATATATAAATCTTCACCTCCGGACCAATCCCGAACTCCTTGTGACATCTGGGATCTCATCCGGGACTCCGAACAACATTCGGTAATCACATACAAACCTTCCTTATGACCCTAGCGTCATCGAACCTTAAGTGTGTAGACCCTACGGGTTCGGGAATCATGCAGACATGACCGAGACACCTCTCTAGCCAATAACCAACAGCGGGATCTGGATACCCATGTTGGCTCCCACACGTTCCACGATGATCTCATCGGATGAACCACAATGTCAAGGATTCAAGCAATCCCGTATACAATTCCCTTTGTCAATCGGTACGTTACTTGCCCGAGATTCGATCGTCGGTATCCCAATACCTCTTTCAATCTCGTTACCGGCAAGTCACTTTACTCATTCCGTAATGCATGATCCCGTGACCAACTACTTGGTCACATTGAGCTCATTATGATGATGCATTACCGAGTGGGCCCAGAGATACCTCTCCGTCATACGGAGTGGCAAATCCCAGTCTCGATCCGTGCCAACCCAACAGACACTTTCGGAGATACCTGTAGTGCACCTTTATAGCCACCCAGTTACGTTGTGACGTTTGGTACACCCAAAGCATTCCTACGGCATCCGGGAGTTGCACGATCTCATGGTCTAAGGAAATGATACTTGACATTAGAAAAGCTTTAGCAAATGAACTACACGATCTAGTGCTATGCTTAGGATTGGGTCTTGTCCATCACATCATTCTCCTAATGATGTGATCCCGTTATCAATGACATCCAATGTCCATGGTCAGGAAACCGTAACCATCTATTGATCAACGAGCTAGTCAACTAGAGGCTCACTAGGGACATGTTGTGGTCTATGTATTCACACATGTATTATGATTTCCGGATAACACAATTATAGCATGAACAATAGACAATTATCATGAACAAGGAAATATAATAATAACCATTTTATTATTGCCTCTAGGGCATATTTCCAACATGTTTTGGGTCGGCGCACGATCACGCACGTTCATGTGCAAGCGGTTGCGCCGGGGGCGGCGCGACGATGCGGTTACCCGCTGCAAAAACTGTCATGCAGACGCGCCGAGAACCACGCCGCCCAGCCCCCTTTTATTCCTGCGTCCATTTACCTTCATCTCTCGTCTCACACGACACAATAAGCACACCCACGAGGACACATACAGAGAGGACATCCGGTGGTTCCAATGGCGCTCCCCGTGGCTCCAATGGTGCTCCCAGCGGCCGGCGACGACAACGGCGGGCAGTTCACCACGCATCATGTAGTGGACACCCACGTGAGGGGGAAGGCCCTCTCGGTGGTGTACACGAACGATCTGGTCTCGGTGGAGAGCTCCATCCAAACTATGGAGCAGTTCCTTGCCGAGGACAAGTACCGAGTGGTCGGCTTCGACCTCGAGTACACCATCGGTCGTGCCGGGCACGATCAGAAGGTTGCCGTCGCTCAGTTGTGCGTGCGACATGACGTCCTCTTCTACCACTTCCACCTTGCCACAAGGCCTTGCGAGCATTTCTCCAGGTTTATCAATAGCTCCGACTACAGCTTAGCTACGGTGGACACCACCAACGATCTGAAAGCGCTCAATGTTTCGGACTTGAAATGCCTAAATCTTGTCAACATCCAGCACCACTACAAGGTCTGGGGCAGCGACAAAAGCAAACTGAACTCCTTGGTTGACCTCGCCTCAGCCATCATCGACCCCTACTACGCGAAGATAAAGCAAGAGGGCAAGAAGGACAAGAACGCTTGGCACAGTGTGTGGCATAAGAGACTGGATGGACAACATGTCAAGTACGCGGCCATGGACGCGTACACAAGCTACGAGATGTACAGGCGGATCATTGACATGAGGAATTGTCTTCTTCCTGGCCCAGATGAGGGATCGAGCCACATAGCAGTGGCGGGAGCGTCACAAGAAGTAGATGACTAGACGATCATTTCTCCTACTTTAGAATGCATGCAATTGTTTATTGAGGTGTGTGCGAATGATCTGTATAGTCACTTATGTAATTGGATGTTTATTTCAGTTATATATATATACATGTTATTCTACTGTAGACGGAGCAATTCACATGGCTTATTAGCAGCAATCATCTGTGTTATTATTGGTCTTCGCACACATTTCAGATTACGGACCTGTTTGCCGCGTATCACACACAGTTCATCCTAGTGAACCGTATGTTGTATATCGCACATGCCTTCATCTGGCTGCCCGTTTCTTTTGTTCCTCCTCATCCCAAACAGTTAATTGAGCTGAACCGTATGCCCTGCATCGCACACGCAACAAAATTCTGAACCGTGTTTGATGCATTTGTCATCGCAAACGTTTTGCACCTTTTTTGACGGGTTTTTTACACCACCGTTTGCGATTATGGCATCGCACACAGTTTCGTCGAAGGGTCTCTGATCGTAGTGTCGCATTTGGACCATCCTGCAGTAGTGTAGGGACTGCCTAGATAGTTGTGTTGGTTGTTTTTTCAGGGAACGAACTATTGAACATGCTGAAGAACTATTGAATAATATATTGAGAAATGACAATGATTGGACCCTTAAGCACCACATAAACCAGCACCAAAGAAGAGAGGTATTCTATTCCTTAGTCCTGAAGATATGCAAGAGGCAAAGAAATCTATGAAAGAAAAAGGTATTAAAGCTGAAGATGTTAAGAATTTACCACCTATTGAACAAATACATGGGTTAAAGCACAAGTACTCCCTGGGTGATTTTGGTAATTAATGTCAACATATCCCTTGTTGGACTAATGGTTTTATCTAGTATGTTTTAGATAAGTTCAACAATGGCATGGCAAGGACAAGAGGATGTGGAACCCCTTCAAAATGCTAAGGACAAATATTGTCAAAAGCTCTAGACTCTTCATCTTTATTTTAGTGATCCAGTATCACATTGAGTCCATAGCAAAGCCAATACTATTAAAAGGGGATGAGTTGTTGCTTAATGGCTTGCTTGCTCAAATGCTTAGTGATATTGCTCCAAAACCCTCAACTACTTTCTCCATCCAAATATGTCAAAACCCTAAACTCCAACTCGGCCCCACCGATTCTTTCTATCCGGAGCCACCGAGTTCATATGACATAGCTACAGCCAGAAACCCTAACTGTTCAGTCTCACCGATACGGGTCTCGGTCCCAACGAGATGGCCTTGCCAACACTTTGTGACTTTTTGCATTTATTTCGGTCTCACCGAGTTATGCAATCGGTCTCACCGAGTTGGCTTGACAGATTCTCGGTTGCCTTATTGCTTCACTTCGGTCTCATCGAGTTTATGCAATCGACGCCACCTAGATGATGTTTGCCCTAAGCCCTAGCATCGGTCCCACCGAGTTGTTCCAGTCCGTCCCACCGAGATTCCCAACGTTCACATTTTTGAAAAGATCGCTGCCACCGAGTTTAACCATTCGGTCCCACTGAGATGAGTCAAATGTGTGTAACGGTAGGATTTTGTGTGGAGGCTATATATACCCCTCCACCCCCTTCTCAATTTGTGAGAGAGCCATCAGAACATGCCTACACTTCCACCATACATTTTCTGACAGAGAACCACCTGCTCATGTGTTGAGATCAAGACATTCCAATCTTACCAGAAGAATCTTGATTTCTAGCCTTCCCCAAGTTGCTTTCCACTCAAATCATCCTTCCACCATAGCCAAATCTAAGAGAGAGAGAGTTGAGTGTTGGGGAGACTATCATTTGAAGCACAAGAGCAAGGAGTTCATCATCAACACACCATCTATTACCTTTTGGAGAGTGTTGTCTCCTAGATTGGTTAGGTGTCGCTTGTGAGCCTGCGTCAAGATGTGGAGTTGAACCAAGAAGTTTGTAAGGGCAATGAGATTGCCTACTTCATGAAGATCTACCCGAGTGAGGCAAGTCCTTTGTGGGTGATGGCCATGGTGGGATAGACAAGGTTGCTTCTTCGTGGACCCTTTGTGGGTGGAGCCCTCCATGGACTCGCGCAGCAGTTACCTTCCGTGGGTTGAATTCTCCATCAACGTGGACGTACGATAGCACCACCTATCGGAACCACGCCAAAAATCTCTGTGTCTCCATTGCGTTTGCAAACTCCAATCCCATCCCTTTACTTCCTAGCAACTTGCATGCTTTACTCTTTTTGCTGCATATACTCCTGTCATGCTTGCTTGAAATGTATTGTGAATGCTTTAACTTGTGTTAAAACTCAACCTTTACTTGAAGAATTCAAAAAATGCCACTTTTGCTTGTTAAGGGTCTAATCACCCCCCTCTAGACCCCTCTTCTCGATCCTCTCAATTGGTATCAGAGCTTTGGTCTCCATTGCCTTGGTTTAATCACCATTGGATGAAGATGGACGAGTCTACAATCGAGAGTATTAGACGTAGAGTGTCTATGCTTGATGGGAGTTCTATAGTTCTTGGAAGAATGAGATGCTTGAGATTTTAAATGAATATGATTTGAACATGTATATTACTAGCCCTTATGTGCCTCCTATTGATCCTTTGCATCCTACCCCCGATGAGTATCTTGACATGGTTCACAATCTTAGAAATATTGATCTTATCATTAGAGGTTTGCTTAGAAATCTGCTTGTGTGCTTGCCTACTTTTGAATGCGCATATACTATATGGAATTATCTTGAGGAATGCTTTCTGAATTATTCCTTGAAAAATCTAGACGATATTCTTCAAAAGTCTATTGCTTTTCATAAAATGAAGCCTAGTGATCCCAAGTTTGATGAATGTATGTTTGAGCTTTGCGATCTTATGTGTGCTAAAGGAAATGTTGGGGTCATTAGTAGCATCATTTCACAAACAATTAGAATCCATAAACTTGCACATTGTCATGGTCATAAATCTAATGAATCACTTGCTCTAGGTAATGCTCACACAGATGATGATGATATTGAGCATGGCTATTATGATGAAGATGAAGATAGTGACATTGACCTTGCGGAGACTATGAGAAATCTTAGTCTCATGAAAAAAATCGTGACTACATGGCCGGTGGGAAACAATGGATTCTCGATAGTGGATGTACTGATCATATGACCGAAGATAAGGACATCTTCCGTGAGCTTGCTAAAAATGATGGCCCACGCAAGCATGTAACATTTGGAGATTACTCCAAGGTAAGGTACTTGGCCTTGGTAAGGTGGCCATTTACAATGATAGCTCTATCCAAAATGTTATGCTCGTTGAATCTGATGGTTACAATCTCCTCTCCGTATCTAGACTAGCCGACTTTGGTTTCAATGTTGTATTTACCGAAGTAGATTGTCAAGTGTTTCATAGAGATAATCATAATATGGTCTTTACCGGTATTCGTAGAGGTGATCTATACATTGTCGATTTCACTAAGAGAGCCCAACCTGGTACTTGCTTAATTGCTAAATCATCTAAAGGATGGTTATGGCATAGAAGGTTAGTTCATGTGGGCATGCGAAATCTTGATAAGCTTATTAAAGGTGATCATATCCTTGGTGTTAAATATGTTATATTTGACGATAGACTTTGCAGTGCTTGTCAAGCAGGAAAACAGGTTGGAGGAAGTCATCCCGTGAAGAACATCATGGCCATGAGAAGATCGCTCGAGCTACTACTATATTCTTAAGTTGTTTCCTTTCTTATTAAATGGTGCTGCTAAGATATGGTTTAATACTCATGCTCCTAGTTGTGTGCGTAGTCCCCAGGATCTGATATATTATTTCTCTGAAAAATATTTTCCTGCTCGTAAGAAACAAGCTTCCTTCTATGAAGTATTGTGAAAATTGAAGAAGAGAATCTCCCTCAAGCTTGGGGGAGGCTTCCCCAATTACTTAATGCTTCGCCTGATCATCCTCTTAAGAAAAATGAAATACTTGATATCTTTTATAATGGACTAATTGATGCTTCTGTGGACTACCTAGATAGTTGTGTTGGTTGTTTTTTCAGGGAACGAACTGTTGAACAGGCTGAAGAACTATTGAATAATATATTGAGAAATTATAATGATTGGACCCTTCCTTAACCACCACCTAAACCAGCACCAAATAAGAGAGGTATTCTATTCCCTAGTCCTGAAGATATGCAAGAGGCAAATAAATCTATGAAAGAAAAAGGTATTAAAGCTGAAGATGTTAAGAATTTACCACCTATTGAAGAAATACATGGGTTAAAGCACAAGTACTCCCTGGGTGATTTTGGTAATTAATGTCAACATATCCCTTGTTGGACTAATGGTTTTATCTAGTATGTTTCACATAAGTTTGACAATGGCATGGCAAGGACAAGAGGATGTGGAACCCCTTCAAAATGCTAAGGACAAATATTGTCAAAAAGCTCAAGACTCTTCATCTTTATTTTAGTGATCCAGTATCACATTGAGTCCATAGGAAAGCCAATACTATTAGAAGGGGATGAGGTGTTGCTTAATGGCTTGCTTGCTCAAATGCTTAGTGATATTGCTCCAAAACCCTCAACCACTTTCTCCATCCAAATATGTCAAAACCCTAAACTCCAACTCGGCCCCACCGATTCTTTCTATCCAGAGCCACCGAGTTCATATGACATGCCATAGCAAGAAACCCTAACATTTCGGTCTCACAGATACGGATCTCGATCCCACCGAGATGGCCTTGCCAACACTTTGTGACTTGTTGCATTTATTTCGGTCTCACCGAGTTATGCAATCGGTCTCACCGAGTTGGCTTGACAGATTCTCGGTTACCTGATTGCTTCACTTTGGTCTCATCGAGTTGATGCAATCGATGCCACCTAGATGATGTTTGCCCTAAGCCCTAGCACATCGGTCCCACCGAGTTGTTCTAGTCGGTCCCACCGAGATTCCTAACGTTCACTTTTTTGAACAGATCGCTGCCACCGAGTGTAACCATTCGGTCCCACTGAGATGAGTCAAATGTGTGTAACGGTTGGATTTTGTGTGGAGGCTATATATACCCCTCCACCCGCTTCTCAATTTGTGAGAGAGCCATCAGAACATGCCTACACTTCCACCATACATTTTCTGACAGAGAACTGCATACTCATGTGTTGAGATCAAGACATTCCAATCCTACCAGAAGAATCTTGATTTCTAGACTTCCCCAAGTTGCTTTCCACTCAAATCATCTTTCCACCATATCCAAATCTAAGATAGAGAGTTGAGTGTTGGGGAGACTATCATTTGAAGCACAAGAGCAAGGAGTTCATCATCAACACACCATCTATTACCTTTTGGAGAGTGTTGTCTCCTAGATTGGTTAGGTGTCGCTTGTGAGCCTCCCTCAAGATGTGGAGTTGAACCAAGAAGTTTGTAAGGGCAATGACATTGCCTACTTCATGAAGATCTACCCGAGTGTGGCAAGTCCTTCGTTGGCGATGGCCATGGTGGGATAGACAAGGTTGCTTCTTCGTGGACCCTTCATGGGTGGAGCCCTCCGTGGACTTGTGTAGCCGTCACCCTTCATGGGTTGAAGTCTCCACCAACATGGACGTACGATAGCACCACCTACCGGAACCACGCCAAAAATCTTCGTGTCTCCATTGCGTTTGCAAACTCCAATCCCATCCCTTTACTTTCTAGCAACTTGCATGCTTTACTCTTTCTGCTGCATATACTCTTGTCATGCTTGTTTGAAATGTATTGTGAATGCTTTAACTTGTGTTAAAACTCAACCTTAACTTGAAGAAATCAAAAAATGCCACTTTTTCTTGTTAAGGGTCTAATCACCCCCCCTCTAGACCCCTCTTCTCGATCCTCTCAATTGGTATCAGAGCTTTGGTCTCCATTGCCTTGGTTTAATCACCATTGGATGAAGATGGGTGAGTCTACGATCGAGAGTATTAGACGTAGAGTGTCTATGCTTGATGGGGAGTTCTATAGTTCTTGGAAGAATGAGATGCTTGAGATTTTAAATGAATATGATTTGAAGAAGTATATTACTAGACCTTATGTGCCTCCTATTGATCCTTTGCATCCTACCCCCGATGAGTATCTTGACATGGTTCACAATCTTAGAAATATTGATCATATCATTAGAGGTTTGCTTAGAAATCAGCTTGTGTGCTTGCCTACTTTTTAATGTGCATATACTATATGGATTATCTTGAGGAATGCTTTCTGAATTATTCCTTGAAAAATCTACATGGTATTCTTCAAAAGTCTATTGCTTTTCGTAAAATGAAGCCTAGTGATCCCAAGTTTGATGAATGTATGTTTGAGCTTTGCGATCTTATGTGTGCTAAAGGAAATGTTGGAGTCATTAGTAGCATCATTTCACAAACAATTAGAATCCATAAACTTGCACATTGTCATGGTCATAAATCTAATGAATCACTTGCTCTAGGTAATGTTCACATAGATGATGATGATATTGAGCATGGCTATTATGATGAAGATGCAGATAGTGACATTGACTTTGAGGAGACTATGAGAAATCTTAGTCTCATGAAAAAAATCGTGACTACATGGCCGGTGGGAAATAAGGATTCTCGATAGTGGATGTACTAATCATATGACCGAAGATAAGGACATGTTCCGTGAGCTTGCTAAAAATGACGGCCCACGCAAGTATGTAACGTTTGGAGATAACTCCAAGGTAAGGTACTTGGCCTTGGTAAGGTGGCCATTTTCAATGATAGCTCTATCCAAAATGCTATGCTCGTTGAATCTCTTGGTTACAATCTCCTTTTCGTATCTAGACTAGCCGACTTTGGTTTCAATGTTCTATTTACTGAAGTAGATTGCCAAGTGTTTCATAGAGATAATCATAATATGGTCTTTACCGGTATTCGTAGAGGTGATCTATACATTGTCGATTTCACTAAGAGAGCCCAACCTGGTACTTGCTTAATTGCTAAGTATTCTAAAGGATGGTTATGGCATAGAAGGTTAGTTCATGTGGGCATGCGAAGTCTTGATAAGCTTATTAAAGGTGGTCATATTCCTTGGTGTTAAATATGTTATATTTGACGATAGACTTTGCAGTGCTTGTCAAACAGGAGAACGGGTTGGAGGAAGTCATCCCGTGAAGAACATCATGGCCATGAGAAGACCGCTCGAGCTACTACTATATTCTTAAGTTGTTTCCTTTCTCATTAAAAGGTGATGCTAAGATATGGTTTAATATTCTTGCTCCTAGTTGTGTGCGTACTCCCCAGGATCTGATATAATATTTCTCTAAAAAATATTTTCCTGCTCATAAGAAACAAGCTTCCTTCCATGAAGTATTTAACTTTGTGAAAATTGAAGAAGAGAATCTCCCTCAAGCTTGGGGGAGGCTTCTCCAATTACTTAATGCTTTGCCAGATCATCCTCTTAAGAAAAATGAAATACTTGGTATCTTTTATAATGCAATAATCGATGCTTCTAGGGACTACCTAGATAGTTTTGTTGGTTGTTTTTTCAGGGAACGAACTGTTGAACAGGCTGAAGAACTATTGAATAATATATTGCGAAATGATAATGATTGGACCCTTCCTTAACCACCACCTAAACCAGCACCAAAAAGGGACGTATTCTATTCCTTAGTCCTGAAGATATGCAAGAGACAAAGAAATATATGAAAGAAAAAGGTATTAAAGCTGAAGATGTTAAGAATTTACCACCTATTGAAGAAATACATGGGTTAAAGCACAAGTGCTCCCTGGGTGATTTTGGTAATTAATGTCAACATATCCCTTGTTGGACTACTGGGTTTATCTAGTATGTTTCAGATAAGTTCGACAATGGCATGGCAAGGACAAGAGTATGTGGAACCCCTTCAAAATGCTAAGGACAAATATTTTCAAAAGCTCAAGACTCTTCATCTTTATTTTAGTGATCCAGTAACACATTGAGTCCATAGGAAAGCCAATACTTTTAAAAGGGGATGAGGTGTTGATTAATGGCTTGCTTGCTCAAATGCTTAGTGAGATCCCTCCAAAACCCTCAGCCACTTTCTCCATCCAAATATGTCAAAACCCTAAACTCCAACTCGGCCCCATCGATTCTTTCTATCCGGAGCCACCAAGTTCATATGACATGCCACAGCCATAAACCCTAACAGTTCGGTCTCACCGATACGGATCTCGGTCCCACCGAGATGGCCTTGCCAACACTTTGTGACTTGTTGCATTTATTTCGGTCTTACCGAGTTATGCAATCGGTCTCACCGAGTTGGCTTGACATATTCTCGGTTGCCTTATTGCTTCACTTCGGTCTCATCGAGTTGACGCAATCAATGCCACCTAGATGATGTTTGCCCTAAGCCCTAGCACAGCAGTCCCACCGAGTTGTTCCAGTCGGTCCCTGAGGGAGTCCTGGACTAAGGGGTCCTCGGGCTTCCGGCCTGTTATCCATGGGCCGGACTGATGGGCTGTGAAGACATGAAGGCTGAAGACTGCATCCGTGTCCGGATTGGACTCTACTTGGCAGGGAAGGCAAGCTTGGCGACCAACTATGAAGATTCCTTCTTATGTAAGCGACTCCATGTAAACCCTAGATCCCCCCGGTGTCTATATAAACCGGAGGGGTTAGTCCGGAAAGGACATACATACTCATTACCATATTCACATAGGTTAGACTTCTAGGGTTTAGCCATTACGATCTCGTGGTAGATCCACTCTTGTAATACTCATATTCATCAAGATCAATCAAGCAGGAAGTAGGGTATTACCTCCATAGAGAGGGCCCGAACCTGGGTAAACATCATGTCCCCCGTCCTGATACCATCGATCCTAGACGCACAGTTCGGGACCCCCTACCTGAGATCCGCCGGTTTTGACACCGACATTGGTGCTTTCATTGAGAGTTCCACTATGTCGTCGATGGAAGGCTCGATGGCTCGCCTTGTCATTAAAGACAACATTACCGCCGGGGTAGTTCTGGCCCCGGGCCAAACCCCCCGGCTGGGCGACTTTACTATGATCGCCCATTCGGCCGCGGAGCCGATGATGACCTCCCGGGCCATCGAAAATCCCCTTCGCATCAACTCCGAGCACTCCAAGCAGATGGATCCGGTCGAGCTTTCGTCCTTAAACGAGCTCCTAGATCGCATTGCCGATTTGGGAATTGCCACCGATTATGATCAGATCGGGCCTAAAACTGATCAGGGAGAACCCGAAACTCCACCGGTCACCCACCAGATTGCGGTAGTCGTGGAGCAGGGCGGCGAGTCTTCTTCTATATTGAAGACGGACTATGTTCGGATCGCCGTTCGCGAAGAGCCGAATACTCACCCGCGAAAGGATGCGACCAGCCCTCCGAACATAGCATCGCACGGCAGTCCCAAACAATCAGAAGATATTCCGGAACCCGGACTATCAAGTCCGGAAGGTCATCAGACTCCGGATAATCGGTTAGGTCAGGGTTCGGATTTGATTCCACCCACCCACCCGGACATAGAGGCTCTCATAAGCATAAAACAGCAGTCTCAGGAAAAGGTCCACCACTTCTGGGCCAGATTCCTCCTTGTCAAGGACAAGGTAAAAGATTGCCGTGACGAGGACGCAATATCAGCATTCTGCAAAAATTGCTCGGACGAAGGAATCCTCAACGCCATCAATCGCCGCCGCATACTGCAATTTGCTGACTTAGCAAACATAGGACAAAAGTACTGCGCGATGGAGAGCGCCTGGGAAACTCGGGCAGCTCGCTGGGAACCATTAGTCCCAACCCAGCTCCCCATATAGGCGAAAAGGGCGTACCCTCGTGGCACGCCCAGTCCAACAGTCAAAAAACACAAAGCCGCTATACGGCACGGCACCGTTCTAGAAGGGTGGCTCGAGGGCCCATGCAAAATACATACAACAACAGATACCGTGGCAACCCACAACCTTAGAGCATGTCGGATACTACGACAGGTAGCCAAGAGCGGCGAGGACATCCTTATCAAGGACGCCTCGGAACAACACCCCCCAGAAGACGATGACCCAAGAGTATTGACAGTCTTCGAGACATTCGCTTCAAATAACAAGCGCAAAAGGGCACTTCGCGAGCTCGACGAAGTCTGCCAAATTGCTGTAATAAACCCATGGAACGACACGGCTATAACATTCAACGCCGGTGACGAACCAAAGTATAGAACAGTACGAGCACCAGCCGCGTTAGTCCTCAGCCCCATCGTGGATGGGTTTCGACTCACCAAGGTCCTCATGGACGGCGGCAGCGGACTAAATCTCATTTATGAGGACACACTCCATAAAATGGAAATAGACAGGAGCCGCATCAAACAAAGTAACACAACCTTCCGGGGAATTATTCCTAGTTGGGAGGTGCGGTGCGCGGGCAAAATCACACTTGACGTGGTATTCGGCACGCTGGAGAACTATCGGTCCGAAGAAATAACCTTCCAAGTGGCCCCTTTCAGCAGCGGATGTCACGCCCTGTTGGGGCGGGATGCTTTTACACACTTCCAAGCTATACCTCACTACGGATATATGAAGCTCAAAATGCCCGGACCAAACGGTATAATCACTCTTGTCAGTGATCCGGACATAGCACTCCGCGCCGAAAACAAAACCGCATCCCTGGCCCTGGAAGCGCTATCCGAAGCCCTCGCGGCCGAAGAATTAACTGCACTACGCTCCACTATGGACAGGGACGATGTGATCCTCGACAAACACCCCAAATCCACCTCATTCAAACCAGCAGAAGAAATAGTCAAATTCCAGGTCCACCCAACGGACCCCAAGAAGACAGCATCTATCGGAGCTCAACTGAACCCAACAGTTGGCGCCGCACTACGAGAGTTCCTGCGCGAAAACTGGGACATATTTGCCTGGCACCCTTCGGATATGCCAGGGATCCCACGCAAGTTGGCCGAACATAGCCTCAACATATTAAAGGGATTTAAACCAATCAAGCAAACACTGCGGCGCTTTTCCGAACCCAAGCGACAAGCCATGGGGGAGGAGCTGGCCAAGCTCATCGAGACCGGATTCATTAGAGAAATCAAGCATCCGGACTGGCTGGCAAACCTGGTAATGGTACCAAAGAAAGATAAATCCTGGCGCCTATGTGTCGATTTCAAGGATCTCAACAAGGCTTGCCCTAAGGATCCTTTTCCCCTTCCCCGCATTGATCAAATCATTGGCGCCACCGCAGGACACGACTCACTGTGTTTCCTCGATGCATACTCCGGATACCATCAAATCAAAATGAAGGAATCCGATCAAGCTGCCACAGCATTTATTACCCCATACGGGCCATTCTGCTTCAATACTATGCCCTTCGGGCTCAAGAACGCCGGCGCGACATACCAACGCATGATACAAACATGCCTGGAGAAACAGATCGGAAAAACGGTAGAAGCTTACGTTGATGACGTCGTCATCAAGACTAGGCATGTCGAAACACTAATAGACAACTTACGTCTTATGTTTGACAACCTCCGGGCATATGACATTAAGCTCAACCCGGAGAAGTGTGTCTTCGGTGTCCCCGCTGGAAAACTGCTAGGCTTCATAGTTTCCAATAGAGGAATCGAAGCAAATCTGGCTAAAATCCGAGCTCTGTCACAGTTGGCTACACCAACAGACCTCAAACAGGTCCAAAAACTGGCAGGATGCGTGGCAGCACTAAGCCGCTTTATCTCCAGACTAGGAGAAAAGGCACTACCACTCTATCGCCTCTTACGGCGCACGGATAACTTCAAATGGACAGACGCGGCGACTGCCAGGCTAGGGGAAATAAAGACCCTCCTAGCAAGCAATCCAATCCTGGCCACACCAAACGCAGGTGAACCCATGCTGCTATACATATCGGCAACACATCAAGTGGTGAGCGCCGTGCTCGTCGTCGAACGAGAACAGGACGGACACAAATTCCCACTTCAAAAGCCAGTATACTATGTATCCACTGTCCTCACACCATGCAAATATCGGTACCCCCACTACCAAAAGATAGCATACGCAGTTTTCATGGCATCCCGCAAGCTAAGACACTACTTCTAGGAGTGTTCAATCACGGTGGCTTCCGAGGTCCCACTCAATGACATAATAAACAACCGCGATGCCACGGGACGTATCGCCAAATGGGCCATAGAGCTACTTCCATTCGACATAACATACAAGCCGCGTCGAGCCATCAAATCTCAAGTGCTGGCCGACTTCGTCGCCGAATGGACAGAGGCCGAACTCCCTAAAGAGTACGGCGCATACTCAAATTGGGTCATGTATTTTGATGGTTCCAAAATGTTGGCAGGACTAGGAGCGGGAGTCGTATAAACATCCCCTACTGGAGACGTCGTCCAGTATGTACTCCAGATATTATACACAGACTCCAACAACGCAGCCGAATACGAGGCCCTACTGCATGGTCTTCGGATGGCCACATCCATGGGCATACAACGCCTGGAGGTGCGCGTGGACTCGAACCTCGCGATATCTCAGATAGACAGCGACTTTGACGCCAAAGATCCAAAGATGGCAGCTTATCGCAATGCCGTATTAAAAATGTCGGCTCGGTTCGAAGGACTTGAATTTCACCACGTTGCCCGAGAAACCAATCAAGCAGCGGATGTCCTGGCTCGCATCGGTGCTAAGCACGACCCCGTCCCACCTAACATCTTCCTGGAAAGGCTCTTTAAGCCATCCGTGGTGTGGCAAGGGGAGGGCGGCAACCACAGTTCAGATCCAAACACAACCTGAAATCCCGAACATACAGACAGTACCGGGGGCTCAGCCACCGAAATAACACCATCGGCCCATCTCATTATGGCAGTCATTGCCCCATGGACCGAACCCTTCTTGGCCTACATTGATAAGAAGGAGCTTCCCGACGAATGGAATGAGGCCCGCCGCATTGTCAGGCGTTCGAAGGCCTACCGGAGTACTTCAAAGATGTATCTCCGAAGAAGAAGGGCGGTAGCTATTAGCGGAACTTCACGCTGGCCTCCACGGACACCACGCCGCAGCTCGGGCCCTCGTCAGCAAAGCCTTTCGCACTGGGTTTTATTGGCCGACAGCCCGAGCGGAAGCGCAGGACCTTGTCCAACGCTGCGTCGGATGCTAGCACTTCGCCAACCAAAGCCACATGCCCCCAACTGCCTTGCAAACCATCCCCATTACCTGGCCTTTTGCGGTCTGGGGTCTGGATATGGTCGGACCCCTTAAGGGGGGAAGCCATAAGAAAAAATATCTGCTGGTTATGGTGGACAAATTCACTAAGTGGATAGAGGTTAAACCGGTCAAAACGGCTGAGTCCGGCCCGGTGATTGACTTCATATCAGGTGTTGTGCACCGTTATGGTGTCCCACACAGCATCATCACCGACAACGGCTCCAATTTCACAGCTGACGAGGTAAAAACCTGGTGCACTAATCTGGGTATTAAACTCAATTATGCCTCCGTCTATCACCCACAAACCAACAGTCAAGTCGAACGAGCCAATGGTCTCATTATGAGCGGCATCAAGCCCAGACTAGTGTGGTCCTTGAAAGAATCAGACAAGCACTGGGTAGAGGAGCTCGACTCCGTACTCTGGGGGCTGCGGACCACACCCAACCGAACTACCGGATACACACCTTTCTTCATGGTGTATGGTGCAGAGGCCGTATTGCCCTGCGATATTATTCACGACTCACCTCGAGTGCGTATGTACGAAGAGAGAGAAGCCGAGCTTGATCGGTAGGACAGCCTAGATGCCTTGGAGGAGGAACGCGATGTCGCAAAAGCCCATTCAGCATTCTATCAACAGCAGGCTCGAATATACCAAAGCAGAGAAGTACGGGCCAAGACTTACAATGTTGGCGAACTCGTCCTACGCCTGCCGGAGAAGAAAAAGGACAAGCTCAAGCCCAAATGGGAGGGTCCCTTCATAATTGACGAAGTTCTCACTGGAGGAGCGTACCGTCTTCGTGATGCATCAGACAATCGCCTCGAGCCGAACCCCTGGAACGCGGTCAAACTCAGAAGATTCTATGCCTAGCGCCGAACTCCTTGTTCGTCTCCTTCTCCCCTGTAGTTTCCATTATTTTTCTCTCTTTTCCGATTACCTTTTTCCTCTTCAATTTAAAGTTTCGATATGGCTAGACCGCACACCGCTAACACATACATATTTCAAATATGTATGTCCATTATACCTGGGGGCTTCTTAGACAGAAGCTTTTTATCATTACTCTTCGAGCATCAAGCTCTCGACATATGAGTTCTTCCATATGTACCTTTTCTTCGCCACTATATGCATTGATATGACTTAAGTTTTGGCCAAGCTGGGTTGCCTGGCTCCTGTGCTTATGCCCTACGTTCCCGTTAGTTCGGCTAGGGCATAAAGGGAGCACCTCTGCGATTGTTACTGCCGGGTCATCTGGATGTGTACCTCAGACTGGGTGAAGCCGGAAGCTAGCGTTCTTAAGGGAATATTCGGTCAGTGAATTAAAGACGTTTTTTCAATTACTCCATTGGTAACCCCCAGAAGTTACAGAAACAGTGATTTTTTCCACCACAACTCGGACATGTACATTAATACATGCACACCCAGGGAAAGGAACCCTTAACGCAACTATCCTCTCTGGAAGATTTTTTCTTATGACTCAAATGTAATATAACATAACTAGCAGAATACAACTTGTCTGTTCAAGCAATTATGACCCCTACGCCTAGTTTTCCAGGCATGCCCCGGCCTATTCGGCCGTGAGGGTATCCGAAAACACTCTGCACCCTTGAGTCCGGAGGTTGAAGCGAAAAGGTCTGCCATGAAAAATGCTATACAATTCAGCTAGAATTACACAGGGCAAGGAAAATACAGAGTCACTTGGACTCAAACACTTCCCTCTCTATACCATCCAACAGGCGGTCTAACTTACAATCCTGTTGGGAATATTTGGCGGCCACCTCTACTTGGTCATATACTAAACTAACGGGAATTTCCTCCCCATTTGACCCTAGTGGTCCAACCCTGGCCATGTGATTCGGGTCCAGCTTGGTATATCGCGTTTTCACCATGGCCCAGGCTTCCCGCGCACCCTCTCGGCAGGCCGATATCTTCCATAGTCGGATACGCCGCCGTGCTCCCTTGAACAGCTCTATAAGCTCCTCCATACTACCTGGAGGGGAGTCGGACGGCCATAAGGCCTTAGCCACGCTCCGCATGGCTAGTCGAGCATGCTCGTGCACCTGTGACAGCCTCTGCAGCAGATCACTCGATGATCCAGACACCTCCTCTTCAGGACGGCCCGTCAGTACACCTGCAAACACGACTATATCAGTCCCATTTATCTCTGAGCAAATCCACAAATAGTTCGGACACATACTGAATATACCGCCCCGCAGTTTTTTGTTCTCCTTCACGGAAGCGGCTAGCTGGGCTCGAACATCTTTCAACTCTTCACCCAATGCAGTGTTCGAATCCTGTAGCTTGTTTTTCTCATCTCTGAAGTGGGTCAGCACACGCTCGCCTGTGGCGTGTTGCCTTTTCGCCTCTTTTTCTCCCTCTTGGGCGACCTTCAGCTTCTCTTCAAGTTGATCAGACGGCCCTATTATGCGAAATCAGCAGCAACATTAGCACAGTGGGTACACAATTATTTTCCTTGAGGGAAGGGAAAAATACCAGAGGACGACTTCTTCAAGTCTCCCAGTTCGGCGGTAGCAGCTTTTAGCTGCGCCCGACACTGCTCCAGCTCTTGGGCTAGCAAACTATTCTTCTCTACGAGGACCTGGTTGTTCAACAATCCTTAAATCAGTTGTGCCAACTGCTTTCAGTCTTGGGGGCTACGGGTATATGGCTATCCTTTTTTGACAAAGAAAACTTACCTGCACATCTGTCAGATATTGCCTCGTGGCTTTTCTAAGCCCGTCTCGAGCAGCTCGGATGTATGTGTCACCCGAGCTAAAGGCATTAAATGCCTCGTCCGAGAACTTCGGGTCTCGTAAAACAGCCCTGCAGCGCCGATGATTCATGGCGCTCTCTACTTCCGAGTTGGTAACAGACGTATTGTGCGAACCCTTGGCCGAAGGGCAGTCCGGCTTTGTTCCTACATCAGCCCCCGTCTCCCCGACTGGATCTAAATCTTGGTTGTTGGGAGCGCGGCCGGCCGGACCCCCGGACACAGTTGGACGAACCTTTTTCCTGTAATCAAATAGGCGCATAGGTCACATTTGGACACGGCCACTGAAAAATATAGTTATCCGTACCTCCTCGATGAGGGCCCGGCGGTGCCTTCACCGGCCCTCCTCTTCGAAGGCCTGCCCGGCGTAGGAACCGATTTCCTCGGTATCATCAAACGCCTCCCCTGTAGAACGCACGATAATGCGGTGGGTGAGGCAGAGTAAGAGCACCCTTTCAGAGAAGGTGTTTCCTGATTACTTACCTGTGAAGCAGGAAGAAGACCAGGGTAGTCGGCGATGATGGCCACTTCTGTGCCATCATAGCTCGTCTGGTAAAACACCCCCTCCGCGAGCACCACAAATATATCCGGATCCTCTTCAAACCCGGGATCAAGCTCCCGGTTGTGGTCCTCCGGCTGTGGGGCGGGACTATAAAATCCCTCGGTAACCTTTCGCTAGTGCTGTCATAAGAAAACAAACTAGAAATTTATCGAAGGCAATTCGGAGATGGAAGGAGTAAAAACAGAGGGGTCGGGCCTTACCCAACTGGGAGGGTTATACATAGAGTACCCGTCTCTGAATTTGATGCAAAGAAATTCCTTTTACTCCCCTTTGAACAGTTCGGCTAACATCTTAGCCAAAGCCGCAGGGGTATCCGGACCTTTCCGGCCGCAGCGAGAGACGTCGTCCTCCCCATTCACTAGTAGGAAAAGGGGCTTTTACCCCGGTTCATAAGGGCCTTTAGTCCCGGTTCAGGAACCGGGACTAAAGGGTCGTTACTAATGCCCTAGCCCTTTAGTCCCGGTTCTTACACGAACCGGGACTAAAGGCCGTCCACGTGGCCGGTGCGGGGAGCCCAGGCAGGAGGGCCTTTGGTCCCGGTTGGTGCCACCAACCGGGACCAATAGGCATCCACGCGTCAGCACCTGGCAGGAGCTGAGGTTTTTGTTTTTTTTTAAGTGGGGGGGTTTGGGGGTTTTGGGGGGTTAATTTAGGTTGTTATTAGGTAGCTATTAGAGAGAAGTGTCCTCTCTTATATCTCCGTGCTTGGTTTACCAACGCTACGTACTGCTATGCCTAAACATGGCTTAGATTGAAGTGAAGGCAACATGTGGTGCATGTCGAAAGTAATACTAATCCGGACTTGATCAAGTTTGGATTGTACTACTTTCGACACGCACCACATGCATGTTGCCTTCACTTCAATCCAATCCATGTTCATTTCACCCGCTGATATATAATAACTCTTCATGCACGCATCATGCATCATCATATATAATAACAAGTCCTACTAATCATCATCATACAACTTCTACTCATTATTAATAACAAGTCATACGATCATCATCCTCACAGTCATTGAACCAACCCTACTTAATTGTTCTTAGCACATGATCATCAGTATTAGGTAGGACCGAAATACCCTTTTTAAGGTAAAATAGCATAAAACAATATAGACCCTGACTCTCCATTATGGAGAATGGAGATCATCCTGTCTCCAATTCTTGCGCCTCGCTTCCTTTTGCTTCCAAGAAGCTCCTTGCGACTGTCCATACATTTTTTCCATTCTTTGATTCGCATGTCTCCACTTCTTTTAGAAATCCGGTATGGACAGTTGAGATTCGTAGGATGACCTGGTTGTATATTCAAAACATCAAGCCTACCATTCTGATACATCAAATGAGGCAGACAATCCTCTGGGATTATCTATTGAAAAACATAGTAATAACTTCATAGTTAGCAATGATAATGCACTAGTTTTAGAACTATGCAAAATATGCACGGATGTCGTAATAGTAAGAAATCTTACCAGGGTATCTCCATAGTAGTTACCGTAGTTCAACACGTGCACTAGTGGCACGTATGGAGGACCATAATGATGAGGAGTTTGATTGTAGATATTGTAATTCTCAATATCAGTACAAATCCGACCAGATGAGTTTTCTCCTTATAAGTTAACTCAGAGCCATCGGTGTAGTAGGTTCTGTCTACCATGTTCCGCACATTGTTTGAACAATCAAAATAAGCTGTCAATGAAAATAAGCTGTCAACTATTTTGAAATCAACAATATAAATTAGCTAATAACTATGTTTGAGAAACTCACATAGCGGTAGAATTGGAGGCGTATCAACAAGGACCCAAATGTCCATATTGTCTTGCTCGATGTCAGGATCACCAAGATCCATGGTGACAAGCATACCCTCATCAAAACCATACATCTTGCAAAATGCTTCCCAATTTTTGCAACCAAAATGGGTTACACTCTCAGAATTATACAGATTTACTTCAAAATCTATATCATGATGGGTCCTTAGGTGAATTTTCTTTGTTTCCATACTTTCATGGTCTTCAAAACCCATCCTCTCCAAGACGTAGCGTCTTGCATGGCATGGGATAAGCTAGCCGAATTGTAAAAGATGAAAAGTACACGTTGAAATAGTTGAAGTCGTGCTTAATTATGAAAAAATAACACTTGTCGTCGTTGCGTACTGTTTCAACATCGAACGTCTCCTCCAGCTTAATACTGAAGCGCCGATCTTCGTCAAGGTGAGGCCTGTTGCACTGACCTCGGTCGTCGTGGCACCAGTCGCACTCCCCCGGGAGACTTTCGTCGTCCGAGTATGACATTTCCTATGTTCATATATAATTCAAATATTAAACATCTACAATTAAATATATGTACTAAAAAACCTAAGTTAGATCATTATTATTCATCACGGGTTGACTATCGGTATGTCGAGTCTTTTCTTGAAAACTCTCAGCTCACGTGGTGTATACATTCGACCGTTGGTGATGGTCGCTCCTCCCTTTGTCCCCGTGTGCATTACACCAAAATGTCTAGCTAGCACACGGGAACAAAGGAGAAGCGACCCCCACAACAACAGTCGGGATTCTTCGTCCTCTCATATATATATGGTGGAACTCTCCCTCACTGATTCCTCTCTGACATTTGCGACCGTCGGTGATGGTAGCTCCTCCTTTCGTTCTCGAGTGCATTACACCAAATTGTCTAGCACACGGGAACGAAGGAGAAGCTACCCCCACAACAACAGTCGGGATTCTTCGTCCTCTCATATATGGTGGAGACTCGACAGACTTACAGTCAACCCGAAATATCGTTTAATTATCTTTCTAAAAGAGGATTTGGCTGGTCTCACCTCGATGTCGGAGGGGGCGGTGACGGGGACGACGGCGGGGATGATGGAGGGGCCGGGGGGCTCCTAGATTTCTGCGAAAACAAAAACCCTATAAGCTATCAACTAATCATAGTGCTCTCCAATTTTAGCATTCAAAGTAGGATCGGAGTAGTTTTCCACTCTGAGCATTCAATAAGCAAAATCAAATCACAAAATAAAGTAGTATTCAAATTAGGATGCATTCAATTATAAGCAAAACTACATCATCTCCATGCGTCCGTACATCGCCGAATATTATCACTAATACACCTCGAATACTATCATACATATAGCATCGCTAGTACAGCTAGAACAGTAGCGCCCGACGGGTATCGGCGCGGGCGGTGGACACCCAAAGGGATGGAACCATCACAGGATCATAGCTCCAGTGAGATCCCTGAAGAACCTGCCAGGTATTGTCGAACCTGCCCTCCAACGCAACCATGTAGCGACGGACGTGCTCGTCCTCCTCGCTGACACGGTGACGTACCACCTCCGCGGTGTCCGGAAGCCTCGGCACCGTCACTAGCCCACGCGAGCGCCACCAAACAAGGATCGGGTCAACGACGGGCTGGTTCCTCACCAACCTACGCCCACCAGAAGGTAGCACCTCCCAAAACTAGCCCGGCGGAGCCCAGTCCCGGACATGGCCCCTCTGATCAAGCCGGCCTCCTCTGCCGAGTCGACGACGAGGATGCGGGATAGGCATCGTCGACGTCGATGCAGGAATAATTGCTTTAACTAAAAAAACAAACTAGTTCTATTAATTTCCTTACTATAAATAGAATAAAGTAGTACTTACTAAAAATAAACTAGCTAGTTTAACTAGTTCTATTATTTTTCTAACTAATTCTATTAAACACTTTCTAAGTAGTACTTACTAAAATTTATCGGGGAGGGGGGTACGTATATTGACAACGACATACCCGATAAAAAAATAAGAAGAGGAAGAAGAAGAAAAAAAGAGGAGAAGAAGAAAGGAATAGAGGAGGAGATCGAAGAAAAAAAATTAAAAAAAGAGGAGAAGAAGAAGAAATAGAATAATATATTAAAATAGAATAATATATTATTCTATTTCTTCTTCTTCTCCTCTATTTCTTCTTCTTCTACTCTTTTTTTCTTCTTTTTCATCTTCTTATTTATTTCTCCTCTTCTTCCTCTCCTCTTCTTCTTATTCTTCTTATTCTTCTCCTTCTTCCTCTTATTATTTTCATTTTCTCTCTCCTTCTTTTTCTTCTAAATATGAACATACATAAATGACTTTGATCATACACAATTTTCAGATTCCTACACAATATGAACATATACATAAATTGACAAAGAAAATTCTATGAACAAAATAAATCATAAAAATTCTATGAACAAAATTACAACAGAAAAAAGTCATAAAAATTCTATGAAAAAATTGATATATTCTTTGCATATATATGAACATACAAACATTTGCATATTCAATAATAATATCACCAAAAAAATCTAAACTACACATCTAAATTAATACATCTAAATTACAACAACTAAATTAACTACACATCCAAATTAATACAACTAAATTACAAATCTAAACTACACATATGTAATAGCTAGCTAGGGGCGCGGCAGCAGCGGCGGCGGCCATTACAGGGAGGAGGAGGGCGTGGCGGCGGCTCACATCGGGCGACGGAGGGCGGAGGACGACGGCGACGGCCGATGGCGTGGGCTCGGGGGCACTGGCGACGGCGACGGCGGCGGGGGCGGAGGACGACGGCGACGGGCGATGGCGTGGGCTCGAAGGCACGGGCGACGGCGACGGCGGCGGGGCAGCCTGGCGGCGTAGATCGAGCTCGCGGCGTCGTCGGGCGGGGGGACACTGGCGACGGAGATGTGAAATTTTCACAAGTCCTGGTTATATAGCAAGGGCATTGGTCCCGGTTCGTGGCACAAACCGGAACCAATGCCCACCCTTTAGTCCCGGTTGGTGGCACCAACCGAGACCAAAGGTCTCTTTTCACCAGCGCAAAGGGCGGGAAGCAGAGGGCTTTGGTCCCGGTTGGTGGCACCAACCGGGACCAAAGGGGAGCATTGGTTCCGGTTGGAGCCACCAACCGGGACTAATGTGCTGGCGCGGTGCGGTGGGAAGTTTAGTCCCACCTCGCTAGCTGAGAGAGCTCAGCACCTGTTTATAAGCTGCGCTGCAGCTCAGGTGCTGAGCTCCTCTCTAATATGCAGGCATTATACATGCCTACCTTTGTCATTGCCATGTTGGGCCTATTGGGCCTGCGGGCCTGCATCCTGGCCCATATGCAGATGGGTTTCTAGTCGTATGCAGGCTGTGTGGCCCATTAGGCGGCATTTTTTTATTTTTTCCAGTATTTTTTTGTTTTTTGAATTATTTATTTTCTTTTGATTTTTGCTTTATTTTTTATTCTTTTTGCTTTTAGCTCAGAATAATTATAAACTTTCTGTTAATCCATTAGTTTCCAAATTTGAATAGTTTAAATTTCATCCGGAAACTCGTGTGTTACAAAGGGATTTCATTTTTTAAACCTAATTTGAACTCCTGACTTTTTGTGTGTTCAAAATGCACCATTCAAAGCCACATCATCATTTTTCAATCCTTTCTGACTTCATTTGTTATTTTTCATGCATTTACTAATTATTTTGAACTATAAGACCCTAAAATTGAAAAGCATTTCAAATGAACTCTGAAAAGGTTGAAAGTTGGCATGATATCATCATTTCATCCACATAGCATGTGCAAGAAAGTTGAGAGGGTTACGGCAAAAACTGGATGCACTTCGTGTACAAAACGGACAATCTCTTTCAAAGTATCAGGATTTCATCCGGAAACTCGTGTGTTACAAAGGGATTTCATTTTTTAAACCTTATTTGAACTCCTGACTTTTTGTGTGTTCAAAATGCACCATTCAAAGCCACATCATCATTTTCAATCCTTTCTGACTTTTTGTTATTTTTCATGCATTTACTAATTATTTTGAGCTATAAGACCCTAAAATTGAAAAGCATTTCAAATGAACTCTGAAAAGGTTGAAAGTTGGCATGATATCATCATTTCATCCACATAGCATGTGCAAGAAAGTTGAGAGGGTTACGGCAAAAACTGGATGCACTTCGTGTACAAAACGGACAATCTCTTTCAAAGTATCAGGATTTCATCCGGAAACTCGTCCGTTACAAAGGGATTTCATTTTTTTAAACTTATTTGAACTCCTGACTTTTTGTGTGTTCAAAATGCACCATTCAAAGCCACATCATCATTTGTCAATCCTTTCTGACTTCATTTGTTATTTTTCATGCATTTACTAATTATTCTGAGCTATAAGACCCTAAAATTGAAAAGCATTTCAAATGAACTCTGAAAAGGTTTTCTTTCTACTTACAACAAAAAACTTATTTATTTTATTTCTAATTACTTATGTCTTTTACTTTAATTATTTTATTTTTATTTATTTTACTGCTGCTAGTTTTATTTATTTTACTTGCTGCTATTTTTACTTAATTAATTAAGGTTTATTTATTGTAGTTACTATAGTTTATTTTATTTTATTTTATTAAGGTTTATTTAGTTTTATTTATTTTATTAAGGTTTATTTATTTTATAAATATAAAAAAATGAAAATAGATGCGCTTATAGAGAAAATTCAACCTAAATTCATAATAAATTTATATGAAATTTACTATGAATTTAGGTCAAATTTCCTGTATAAGGGCATCTACTTTCACTTTAAGGGAAGCTCAACACGGGCTTATAAACTGGTGTGAGCGCCCTTCGGTTGGCGAGGTGGGACTAAACACTGGCCGCAACTAGGACCAGCCCTTTAGTTCCGGTTTGTGGTATGAACCGGGACTAAAGGGTGGTGGGCCAAGAGCGTGGCCCATTGGTCCCGGTTTGTACCACCAACCGGGACCAAAGGGTCCATACGAACCGGGACCAATGCCCACGAGGCCCCGGCCGGCCCCCTGGGCTCACGAACCGGGACCAATGCTCACATTAGTCCCGGTTCGTGACTGAACCGGGGCTAATGTGAAAACTGCCCTGTGACCTAAGCCCTATTTTCTACTAGTGATTGTAGTGCCACATTGGAAGCCCTCTGTATTGGAGCGGCTGAACCCCTCGCACTATGGAGATCGCCATAACCTCGATTACTGTGTGTCCGGACTGAGTGAGCTCTTGTATCCTGCTCATCAGCTGATGAACCTCTGCGCCATCTTCCTCTTCAAGACTCCGGGGACGCCAACTGTGGCGTTTCTTCAGCGGGACGCGCGCAAATTCAGGAAGACCCTTTCGAACCGGCTCAGGAAGCGCGACGTCCTCAATATAGAACCATTCGGAGGGCCATTCCTCAGGTGCCTTCCTTGGTGTGCCAGATGGATATCCGGTATCAGCGACGCGCCATACTTCGGCTCCGCCCACTTCAAATATTGACCCTTTGTGATTGCGCGGGACGAGATAGAACAACTTCCTCCACAACTCGAAATGAGCCTCGACGCCCAAGAATAGTTCACATAAAGCGACGTAACCTGCAATGTGGAGAACAGAGGCCGGAGTGAAGTTGTGCAGCTGGAGGCCGTAGTGCTCCAGAAGCCCTCGGAGGAACAGATGGATTGGAAATCCAACGCCTCTTAGCAGGAAGGGGACAAAACACACTCACTCTCCCCCGGACGGATTGGGGAAGTCCTCTGCCTGAATCCCCTCATTGAAGGAAGCTAGCCCCGTTCGAATAGGGACTAGATCTGCGGGGGGAGGAATCCCTGCGTTTGCAACTTCGTCAATTGGCTATGAGACACAGAACACCTCTCCCACTCGCCTTTCTCTGGGCCGGGACGAGCGGAGGAGCTAGGAACACTAGCCATGCTGGAATGGTTTCTCCTAAGCAGTCTCTGGGGATTTCTTCTGCGTAGAGCTGAATGGATATAGGATCCAATCTCTTTAAATATGCACTCTTCCTCGCGTGGATGGGGTGTTATTAGCAAAAATACCCTGACTTTCCACATTCGCTTGACATGTGGAGGACGAAGATTATTTAACGTGCAGAAGCCAAGGAGGCGACATTGAATCAATGGACGAATACATTACTTGGAGATCATTGAAGGGGGAACCCGCCTTGCAATGCCGAAGACAATATGTGTGCCGAGCACCTCGCTATTGAAGACTGGTTCGGGGGCTACTGAGGGAGTCCTGGACTAAGGGGTCATCGGGCGTCCGGCCTATTATCCATGGGCCGGACTGATGGGCTGTGAAGACATGAAGGCCGAAGACTGCACCCGTGTCCGGATTGGACTCTACTTGGCGTGGAAGGCAAGCTTGGCGACCAACTATGAAGATTCCTTCTTATGTAACCAACTCCATGTAAACCCTAGATCCCCTCGATGTCTATATAAACCGGAGGGGTTAGTCCGGAAAGGACATACATACTCATTACCATATTCACATAGGTTAGACTTCTAGGGTTTAGCCATTACGATCTCGTGGTAGATCCACTCTTGTAATACTCATATTCATCAAGATCAATCAAGCAGGAAGTAGGGTATGATGTCTACTACACAACCTTCTTCTTGTAGACGTTGTTGGGCCTCCAAGTGCAGAGGTTTGTAGGACAGTAGCAAATTTCCGTCAAGTGGATGACCTAAGGTTTATCAATCCGTGGGAGGCGTAGGATGAAGATGGTCTCTCTCAAGCAACCCTGCAACCAAATAACAAAGAGTCTCTTGTGTCCCCAACACACCCAATACAGTGGTAAATTGTATAGGTGCACTAGTTCAGCGAAGAGATGGTGATACAAGTGCAATATGGATGGTAGATATAGGTTTTTGTAATCTGAAAAATATAAAAACAGCAAGGTAACTAATGATAAAAGTGAGCGTAAACGGTATTGCAATGCTAGGAAACAAGGCCTAGGGTTCATACATTCACTAGTGTAAGTTCTCTCAACAATAATAACATAATTGGATCATATAACTATCCCTCAACATGCAACAAAGAGTCACTCCAAAGCCACTAATAGCGGAGAACAAACGAAGAGATTATTGTAGGGTACGAAACCACCTCAAAGTTATTCTTTCGGATCGATCTATTAAAGAGTTCATACTAGAATAACACCTTAAGACACATATCAACCAAAACCCTAATGTCACCTAGATACTCCAATGTCACCTCAAGTATCCATGGGTATGATTATACGATATGCATCACACAATCTCAGATTCATCTATTCAAACCAACACAATGTACTTCAAAGAGTGCCCCAAAGTTTCTACTGGAGAGTCAAGACGAAAACCTGTGCCAACCCCTATGCATAGGTTCATGGGCAGAACCCGCAAGTTGATCACCAAAACATACTTCAAGTGGATCACGTGATATCCCATTGTCACCACAGATACGCACATGCAAGACATACATCAAGTGTTCTCAAATCCTTAACGACTCAATCCGATAAGATAACTTCAAAGGGAAAACTCAATCCATTACAAGAGAATAGAGGGGGAGAAACATCATAAGATCCAACTATAATAGCAAAGCTCGCGATACATCAAGATCGTATCACCTCAAGAACACGAGAGAGACAGATCAAACACATAGCTACTGGTACATACCCTTGATAATCCCCAAGTGCAGGGAATCATCATAGCAATTTCCAAAGGTGGAAGTGATAAGTATGGAGTGTCGAACCCACAAAGAGCTAAAGGTAAGATCAATATTCTCTCAAGCCCTATCTGCCACTGATACGACTCTACGTACACCGAACGTTTTCTTCCAACTCGAAACGAGAAATAAAACTACGTTGTGGGTATGAAGAGGATAACTTTGTATGATATCGGAGAACTAAAATATAAAAGTAGGTGTTGTTATCATAAAGTTAGAATATATTACTAAATATTATAAATAGCGAGTGTGGAATAATGGTGGATCGGTGTGCGGAATTGTCCTAGGCAATTGTTAACAAGACCGATAGTCGTCATTGCAATTTCATATGAGGGAGAGGCATAAGCTAACATACTTTCTCTACTTGGATCATATGCACTTATGATTGGAACTCTAGCAAGCATCCGCAACTACTAAAGATCATTAAGGTAAAACCCAACCATAGCATTAAAGCATCAAGTCCTCTTTATTCCCATACGCAACAATCCCTCTTACTCGGGTTTGTGTTTCAGTCACTCACCAACCCACTATAAGCGAATCATGAACGTATTGCAACACCCTACAGCGGGAATCCCTCATGCTTGCGCGACACGGAAGGCACCATAGGACAACACCAAAATAAAACATACAACTCGTACCAATCTATATCATCAAACAACCCAAGGACAAAAGACATCTACTCAAAACATCATAGGATGGCAACACATCATTGGATCATAATATGTGGCATAAAGCACCATGTTCAAGTAGGGATTACAGCGGGGTGCGGGAGAGTGGACCGCGTAAAAGAGATGAGGATGGTGATGATGATGGTGATGTTGATGAAGATGATCACCGTGGCGATGATTCCCCGCTCGATGGCACTCCGGTGCCACCGGAAGAGAGGAGGAGAGGTTCTCCCCCTTGTGCTTCCTCCTCCATGGCCTCCACCCTCTGGTCCTTGGCCTTCATGGTGATGATGGCCCCTCCGGGATACTCCTCCATGGCCACCGGTGATGATGGCCCCCTCCGGCAGGGTGCCGGAGAGGGCCTAGATTCACTTCTCGTGGCTACAGAGGCTTGCGGCGACGGAACTTCCGATCTAGGTTTCTTTCTGGAAGTTTGGGTATATATAGAAGAGTTTTGCGTTGATTTCACGTCAGGGGGGTCTCCGGGCTGTCCACGAGGTAGGGGGGCGCGCCCCCCACCCTCGTGGGCAGCCCGGGACTCTTCTGGACTGCTTCTGGTACACCGTGGGCTTCTTCTGGTCCAAAAATGATCTCTGTCAAGTGGCATGTCAATTGGACTCCGTTTAGTTTTCCTTTTCTGCGATACTCTAAAACAAGGAGAAAACAGAAACTGGCACTGGGCTCTAGGTTAATAGGTTAGTCCCAAAAATCATATAAAAATATCATATAAATGCATATAAAACATCCTAGAAGGATAGTATAATAGCATGAATACTTCATAAATTATAGATATGTTGGAGACGTATCAGCATCCCCAAGCTTAATTCCTGCTCGTCCTCGAGTAGGTAAATGATAAAAGAAATAATTTATGAAGTGTGAATGCTAGCAAGTGCATAAGTTTGATCAATGATAATTCCAATCACTTTTTCTAGCTTCATTATATATCATAACAATAGCTCATCTCATAAAACTTTTCATGATCAAGTAACAAGCAAATCACATGTTTAAAGTATAGATCGTAAACGTTCTTGAAAACTAACAAACAATATTCTCAGTCATCAAACAATTGCAATTCATCTTATTTTCAGGAAGAGTCTATGTCAGAGCTTTGATTTAGCAAACTCCACATACTCAACTATCATTCAGTCTTTCACAATTGCTAACACTCACGCAATACTTGTGGTTATGGAGTTTTAATTGGAAACAGAGAAAGATAGGGGCTTATAATTTCGCCTCCCAACCTTTTACCTCAAGGGTAATGTCAACAATAATAGCTCATGCTAACTTACATCCAATTAGAGATATATATCAGGATCCTTCCAACATCCCGTGCTTGCCAAAGGATAAAATGTAAAAAGGAAAGGTGAAGATCACCAAGACTCTTGCATAAGGTAGAAGATAATAATAAAAGATAGGCCCTTCGCAGAGCGAAGCAGAGGTTGCCATGCGCGTTAAGGGTTGGATGCACAAAATATTAATGCGAAAGAACATCACTTTATATTGCCACTTGTGATATGAACCTTTATTATGCAGTCCGTCACTTTTATTTCTTCCACATCACAAGATTGTATAAAGCTTATTTCCTCCACACCAATCAATCATACATATTTAGAGAGCAATTTTTATTGCTTGCACCGATGACAACTTACTTGAAGGCTCTTACTCAATCCATAGGTAGATATGGTGGACTCTCATGGCAAAACTGGTTTTAAGGGTATTTGGAAGCACAAGTAGTATCTCTACTTGGTGCAAAGAATTTGGCTAGCATGAGGGGGAAAGGCAAGCTCAACATGTTGGATAATCCATGACAATATACTTTATTTCAGATATAAGAAAACATAACCCATTACGTTGTCTTCCTTGTCCCACATTAACTCTTTCGCATGTCATATTTTAAAGAGTGCTCCCAATCATAAAAGATGTCCAAGATAGTATATTTATATGTGAAACCTCTCTTCCTTCAATATTCTTTCATGAATTGTTCAAGTGACCAATTCTACGTTTGTTAACTTTCAATAAGTTTACTACCTATACTTATTATGTGTGAAGTCATTACTCCCCATGTTATAAGCATATGAAACATATATAAATTCAGATTTATGACATTCAATTTATTCAACCATTTACTCATAGGATATACATGAAGCACATGAGTAAATGACAAACTACTCCAAAAGATATGAGTGAAGAACACTGAGTAGTCAAATAATTAACTAGCCATGGGAGGATTCTTTTTTATTAGATAATTCACATCCAATGATTTTATTCAAACAGCAAGTAAAATTGAAAATACGCTCCAAGCAAAACACATATCATGTGACGAATAAAAATATAGCCCCGAGTAAGGTATACCGATAGTTTTGAAGACGAAAGAGGGGATGCCTTCCGGGGCATCCCCAAGCTTAGGCACTTGAGTCTTCCTTGAATATTACCTTGGGGTGCCTTGGGCATCCCCAAGCTTAGGGTCTTTCCACTCCTTGTTCTCCTCATATCGATATCTCACCCAAAGCTTGAAAACTTCAATCACACAAAACTTAACGAAACTTCGTGAGATAGGTTAGTATGATAAAGAGTAAACCATTCACTTTGGTACTGTCAAAGACAAGGTTCATAGTTGTTCCCACACAATGTCTACTGTACCATATCATTTCTACAATTTATATTGAGAAACATAAGTCATAGAAACTAGAAAACAAGCAAACTATGCAATGAAAACAGAATCTGTCAGAAACAGGACAGTCTGTAATGATCTGAACATAAACCATACTTCTGCTACTCCAAAAATTATGAAATAAATTGGTGGACGTGAGTAATTTGTCTTTTAATCTTATGCAAAAAGAATCAACTCAAAATCACTCTTCTGTAAAAAATGATAGCTAATCTCGTGAGCGCAAAGTTTCTGTTTTTTACAGCAAGATCACATTAACTTCCACCCAAGTCTTCCCAAAGGTCTTACTTGGCACTTTATTGAAACAAAAAGTATAAAACATGATTAATGCAGTATCTTAGTCATGTAAACACACAAAAACATTAAGGTTAAATATTGGGTTGTCTCCCAACAAGCGCTTTTCTTGAATGCCTTTTAGCTAGGCATGATGATTTCAATGATGCTCACATAAAAGATAGGAATTGAAGCACAAAGAGAGCATCTTGAAGAATATGACTAGCACATTTAAATATAACCCACTTCCTATGCCTAGGGATTTTGTGAGCACACAATTTATAAGAACAACAATGAACTAGCATCGGAAGGAAAAACAAGTATAACTTCAAAACTTTAAGCACATAGAGAGGAAACTTGATATTATTGCAACTCCTACAAGCATGTATTCCTCCCTCATAATAATTTTCAGTAGCATCATGGATAGCAACTTTGTTCTCATACTCAATTGGAACCTCTTCCGAAATAGTGGAATCATTACTAGCTAAAGTTGACACTCTTCCAAATCCACTTTCATAAATATCACACTAAGATTCAATACCTCCAAAATAGTGGGATCACTAATTCCTAAAGTTGACACTCTTCCAAACCCACTTTAAATGATAGTATTATTCATAAAAGATATAAGTGAAGTTCATGGAGCATTCTACAATTAACATAGACTAACCAATATCCAAGCTCAAAATATATAAGTGAAGCACACGAAGCATTCTATAAACCCATACTCAAAAGATTTAAGTGAAGCACAAAGAGCAACTCTATAAGGTCATACTTAAAAGATATAAGTGAAGCACATGAAGTATTCTATAAATTGATAAAGGGACATCTCACACTATCATGGTTCTTGAAGGAAAAACAAAAACACAAAGGACACAAATCATGTGAACAAAACAAAAACCGAGGTATACCGATATTTGTTGAAGAAGAAAGATGGGATGCCAACCGGGGCATCCCCAAGCTTAGATGCTTGAGTATCCTTTGAAATATTTACTTGGGGTGCCTTGGGCATCCCCAAGCTTGAACTCTTGCCTATCTTTATTCTTCTCACATCGGTAACTCCTCGTTCTTCGAACACTTCAACCATAAAAACTTAACAAAAACTTTGTGAGATCCGTTAGTATAACAAAGCAAATCACTACTATAAGTACTGTTGCAAACCAATTCATATTTTGTTTTTGCATTGTAGCTACTGTAATATAACTTTTCCATGGCTTAATCCACTGATAGAAATCAATAGTTTCATCAAAACAAGCAATCAATGCATCAAAAACAGAATATGTCTTAAACAGGACAGTCTGTAGTAATCTGGAAGTTTAGTATACTTTTGTAACTCCTAAAATTATGAACTAAATTTGACAATTTGAAAATTTTGTACAGAAGTAATGTGCAAAAAGTTTCAGACCGATTTGACTTTCCAGTAAAAATGTAAATTCACGCACTACAGCCAAAGTTTCTGTTTTTGTTCTGCACATCGTAAACAAGCAATCTAATCATCCTAAAACTAAAGCTTGGCACATTATTTTTATAATACAATGGATATATACAAGGGGATAATTATTTACAGAGAAACTTCCATGAAAAATTCTACATTGTTTCCGTGAGCATGAACACAAGTGCTCAAGGTCGACCCTCACTTCTTCAATGCATAACTTCCCAATCACTTCTCTTTTTGAAAAACTTTTTAGGCATGAGAGGCAAGTAATTTTTTTTGTATTTTCATTCTTTTAAAAAATTTGTATGTTTCACCCACAACTAAATAGAAACAAAAAGGAAAAACAAAATCTACTTAGTGAAGAAAGCAAACAAGCACACACGAGAATATCAACCCCACGCTATTGCTCCCCGACAACGGCGCCAGAAAAGAGCTTGATAATCCCCAAGTGCAGGGAATCATCGTAGCAATTTCCAAAGGTGGAAGTGATAAGTATGGAGTGTCGAACCCACAAGGAGCTATAGGTAAGATCAATATTCTCTCAAGCCCTATCTGCCACTGATACGACTCTACGTACACCGAACGTTTGCTTCCAACTAGAAACGAGAAATAAAACTACGTTGTGGGTATGAAGAGGATAACTTTGTATGATATCGGAGAACTAAAATATAAAAGTAGGTGCTGTTATCATAAAGTTAGAATATATTACTAAATATTATAAATAGCGAGTGTGGAATAATGGTGGATCGGTGTGCGGAATTGTCCTAGGCAATTGTTAACAAGACCGGTAGTCGTCATCGCAATTTCATATGAGGGAGAGGCATAAGCTAACATACTTTCTCTACTTGGATCATATGCACTTATGATTGGAACTCTAGCAAGCATCCGCAACTACTAAAGATCATTAAGGTAAAACCCAACCATAGCATTAAAGCATCAAGTCCTCTTTATTCCCATACGCAACAATCCCTCTTACTCGGGTTTGTGTTTCAGTCACTCACCAACCCACTACAAGCGAATCATGAACGTATTGCAACACCCTACAGCGGGAATCCCTCACGCTTGCGCGACACGGAGGGCACCATAGGACAGCACCAAAATAAAACATACAACTCGTACCAATATATATCATCAATCGACCCAAGGACAAAAGACATCTACTCAAAACATCATAGGATGGAAACACATCATTGGATCATAATATGTGGCATAAAGCACCATGTTCAAGTAGGGATTACAGCGGGGTGCGGGAGAGTGGACCGCGTAAAAGAGATGAGGATGGTGATGATGATGGTGATGTTGATGAAGACGATCACCGTGGCGATGATTCCCCTCCCGATGGCACTCCGGCGCCACCGGAAGAGAGGAGGAGAGGTTCTCCCCCTTGTGCTTCCTCCTCCATGGCCTCCACCCTATGGTCCTTGGCCTTCATGGTGATGATGGCTCCTCCGGGATACTCCTCCATGGCCACCGGTGATGATGGCCCCCTCCGGCAGGGTGCCGGAGAGGGCCTAGATTGACTTCTCGTGGCTACAGAGGCTTGCGGCGACGGAACATTCGATCTAGGTTTCTTTCTGGAAGTTTGGCTATATATAGAAGAGTTTTGCGTTTATTTCATGTTAGGGGGGGTCTCCGGGCTGTCCACGAGGCAGGGGGCGCGCCCCCCACCCTCGTGGGCAGCCCGAGACTCTTCTGTACTGCTTCTGGTACTCCGTGGGCTTCTTCTGGTCCAAAAATGATATCCGTCAATTGGACTCTATTTAGTTTTCCTTTTCTGCGATACTCTAAAACAAGGAGAAAACAAAAACTCGCACTGGGCTCTAGGTTAATAGATTAGTCCCTAAAATCATATAAAATGTCATATAAATGCATATAAAACATCCTAGAAGGATAGTATAATAGCATGAATACTTCATAAATTACAGATACGTTGGAGACGTATCAGCATCCCCAAGCTTAATTCCTGCTCGTCCTCGAGTAGGTAAATGATAAAGAAATTATTTATGAAGTGTGAATGCTAGCAAGTGCATAAGTTTGATCAATGATAATTCCAATCACTCTTTATAGCATCATTATATATCATAACAATAGCTCATCTCATAAAACTTTTCATGATCAAGTAACAAGCAAATCACATGTTTAAAGGATAGATCATAAACTTTCTTGAAAACTAACAAACAATATTCTCAGTCATCAAACAATTGCGATTCATCTTATTTTCAGGAAGAGTCTATGTCAGAGCTTTGATTTAGCAAACTCCACATACTCAACTATCATTTAGTCTTTCACAATTGCTAACACTCACGCAATACTTGTGGTTATGGAGTTTTAATCGGACACAGAGAAAGATAGGGGCTTATAGTTTCGCCTCCCAACCTTTTACCTCAAGGGTAATGTCAACAATAATAGCTCATGCTAACTTACATCCAGTTAGATATATATATCAGGATCCTTCCAACATCCTGTGCTTGCCAAAGGATAAAATGTAAAAAGGAAAGGTGAAGATCACCAAGACTCTTGCATAAGGTAGAAGATAATAATAAAAGATAGGCCCTTCGCAGAGGGAAGCAGAGGTTGCCATGCGCTTTCAGGGTTGGATGCACAAAATCTTAATGTGAAAGAACGTCACTTTATATTGCCACTTGTGATATGAACCTTTATTATGCAGTTCGTCGCTTTTATTTCTTCCGCATCACAAGATCGTATAAAGCTTATTTCCTCCACACCAATCAATCAGACATATTTAGAGAGCAATTTTTATTGCTTGCACCGATGACAACTTACTTGAAGGCTCTTACTCAATCCATAGGTAGATATGGTGGACTCTCATGGCAAAACTGGTTTTAAGGGTATTTGGAAGCACAAGTAGTATCTCTACTTGGTGCAAAGAATTTGGCTAGCATGAGGGGGAAAGGCAAGCTCAACATGTTGGATAATCCATGACAATATACTTTATTTCAGATATAAGAAAACATAACCCATTACATTTTCTTCCTTGTCCAACATCAACTCTTTAGCATGTCATATTTTAATGAGTGCTCCCAATCATAAAAGATGTCCAAGACAGTATATTTATATGTGAAACCTCTCTTCCTTCAATATTCTTTCATGAATTGTTCATGTGACCAATTCTACGTTTGCTAACTTTCAATAAGTTTACTACCTATACTTATTATGTGTGAAGTCATTACTCCCCATGTTATAAGCATATGAAACATATATAAATTCAGATTTATGACATTCAATTTATTCAACCATTTACTCATAGGATATACATGAAGCACATGAGTAAATGACAAACTACTCCAAAAGATATGAGTGAAGAACACTGAGTAGTCAAATAATTAACTAGCCATGGGAGGATTCTTTTTTATTCAATAATTCAGATCCAATGATTTTATTCAAACAGCAAGTAAAATTGAAAATACGCTCCAAGCAAAACACATATCATGTGATGAATAAAAATATAGCTCTGAGTAAGGTATACCAATAGTTTTGAAGACGAAACAGGGGATGCTTTCCGGGGCATCCCCAGGCTTAGGCACTTGAGTCTTCCTTGAATATTACCTTGGGGTGCCTTGGGCATCCCCAAGCTTAGGGTCTTTCCACTCCTTGTTCTCCTCATATCGATATCTCACCCAAAGCTTGAAAACTTCAATCACACAAAACTTAACGAAACTTCGTGAGATAGGTTAGTATGATAAAGAGTAAACCATTCACTTTGGTACTGTCAAAGACAAGGTTCATAGTTGTTCCCACACAATGTCTACTGTACCATATCATTTCTACAATTTATATTGAGAAACATAAGTCATAGAAACTAGAAAACAAGCAAACTATGCAATGAAAACAGAATCTGTCAGAAACAGAACAGTCTGTAATGATCTGAACATAAACCATACTTCTGCTACTCGAAAAATTCTGAAATTACTTGGTGGACGTGAGGAATTTGTCTGTTAATCTTCTGCAAAAAGAATCAACTCAAAATCACTCTTTTGTAAAAAATGATAGCTAATCTCGTGAGCGCAAAGTTTCTGTTTTTTACACCAAGATCACATTAACTTCCACCCAAGTCTTCCCAAAGGTCTTACTTGGCACTTTATTGAAACAAAAGGTATAAAACATGATTAATACAGTAGCTTAGTCATGTAAACACACAAAAACAGTAAGGTTAAATATTGGGTTGTCTCCCAACAAGCGCTTTTCTTGAATGCCTTTTAGCTAGGCATGATGATTTCAATGATGCTCACATCCTATGCCTATTTAAATATAACCCACTTCCTATGCCTAGGGATTTTGTGAGAACACAATTTATAAGAACAACAATCAACTAGCATAGGAAGGCAACACAAGTATAACTTCAAAACTTTAAGCACATAGAGAGGAAACTTGATATTATTGCAACTCCTACAAGCATGTATACCTCCCTCATAATAATTTTCAGTAGCATCATAGATAGCAACTTTGTTCTCATACTCAATTGGAACCTCTTCCGAAATAGTGGAATCATTACTAGCTAAAGTTGGCACTCTTCCAAATCCACTTTCATAATATCACACTAAGATTCAATACCTCCAAAATAGTGGGATCACTAATTCCTAAAGTTGACACTCTTCCAAACCCACTTTAACTGATAGTATTATTCATAAAAGATATAAGTGAAGTTCATGGAGCATTCTACAATTAACATAGACTAACCAATATCCAAGCTCAAAATATATAAGTGAAGCACACGAAGCATTCTATAAACCCATACTCAAAAGATTTAAGTGAAGCACAAAGAGCAACTCTATAAGGTCATACTTAAAAGATATAAGTGAAGCACATGAAGTATTCTATAAATTGATAAAGGGACATCTCACACTATCATGGTTCTTGAAGGAAAAACAAAAACACAAAGGACACAAATCATGTGAACAAAACAAAAACCGAGGTATACCGATATTTGTTGAAGAAGAAAGATGGGATGCCAACCGGGGCATCCCCAAGCTTAGATGCTTGAGTATCCTTTGAAATATTTACTTGGGGTGCCTTGGGCATCCCCAAGCTTGAAATCTTGCCTCTCTTTATTCTTCTCACATCGGTAACTCCTCGTTCTTCGAACACTTCAACCATAAAAACTTAACAAAAACTTTGTGAGATCCGTTAGTATAACAAAGCAAATCACTACTATAAGTACTGTTGCAAACCAATTCATATTTTGTTTTTGCATTGTAGCTACTGTAATATAACTTTTCCATGGCTTAACCCACTGATAGAAATCAATAGTTTCATCAAAACAAGCAATCAATGCATCAAAAACAGAATATGTCTTAAACAGGACAGTCTGTAGTAATCTGGAAGTTTAGTATACTTCTGTAACTCCTAAAATTATGAACTAAATTGGAAAATTTGAAAAATTTGTACAGAAGTAATGTGAAAAAAGTTTCAGACCCATTTGACTTCCCAGTAAAAAAATGTAAATTCACGCACTACAGCCAAAGTTTCTGTTTTTGTTCTGCCCATAGTAAACAAGCAATCTAATCATCCTAAAACCAAAGCTTGGCACATTATTTTTATAATACAATGGATATATACAAGGGGATAATTATTTACAGAGAAACTTCCATGAAAAATTCTACATTATTTCCGTGAGCATGAACACAAGTGCTCAAGGTCGACCCTCACTTCTTCAATGCATAACTTCCCAATCACTTCTCTTTTTGAAAAACTTTTTAGGCATGAGAGGCAAGTAATTTTTTTTGTATTTTCATTCTTTTAAAAAAAATTGTATGTTTCACCCACAACTAAACAGAAACAAAAAGGAAAAACAAAATCTACTTAGTGAAGAAAGCAAACAAGCACACACGAGAATATCAACCCCACGCTATTGCTCCCCGGCAACGGCGCCAGAAAAGAGCTTGATAATCCCCAAGTGCAGGGAATCATCGGAGCAATTTCCAAAGGTGGAAGTGATAAGTATGGAGTGTCGAACCCACAAGGAGCTAAAGGTAAGATCAATATTCTCTCAAGCCCTATCTGCCACTGATACGACTCTACGTACACCGAACGTTTGCTTCCAACTAGAAACGAGAAATAAAACTATGTTGTGGGTATGAAGAGGATAACTTTGTATGATATCTGAGAACTAAAATATAAAAGTAGGTGCTGTTATCATAAAGTTAGAATATATTACTAAATATTATAAATAGCGAGTGTGGAATAATGGTGGATCGGTGTGCGGAATTGTCCTAGGCAATTGTTAACAAGACCGATAGTCGTCATCGCAATTTCATTTGAGGGAGAGGCATAAGCTAACATACTTTCTCTACTTGGATCATATGCACTTATGATTGGAACTCTAGCAAGCATCCGCAACTACTAAAGATCATTAAGGTAAAACCCAACCATAGCATTAAAGCATCAAGTCCTCTTTATTCCCATACGCAACAATCCCTCTTACTCGGGTTTGTGTTTCAGTCACTCACCAACCCACTATAAGCGAATCATGAACTTATTGCAACACCCTACAGCGGGAATCCCTCATGCTTGCGTGAAACGGAGGGCACCATAGGACAGCACCAAAATAAAACATACAACTCGTACCAATCTATATCATCAATCAACCCAAGGACAAAAGACATCTACTCAAAACATCATAGGATGGCAACACATCATTGGATCATAATATGTGGCATAAAGCACCATGTTCAAGTAGGGATTACAGCGGGGTGCGGGAGAGTGGACCGCGTAAAAGAGATGAGGATGGTGATGATGATGGTGATGTTGATGAAGACGATCACCGTGGCGATGATTCCCCTCCCGATGGCACTCCGGCGCCCGGAAGAGAGGAGGAGAGGTTCTCCCCCTTGTGCTTCCTCCTCCATTGTTGGAACACGCTGTACGCTATGGTAGCGCCAAATAAAATTTTCTACCGCGCACCCAAGATCATGCTGCTGGAAATAGATCACGGGATCGGGTTTACCACTAGACGCGCAGTCACCACAGCGGAAGTAGAGTTGGTGATGCGTGTTGCCGATCTCCCAAGCCGTCTCCTCCTCGCGTTGCCGATCTCCCGCAAACAGCGAAGACCCGTGAACGGTGATCTCCCGCGAACGGCACCTCGCGGTTCCCTCGAACGGTTCGTCCAAGCACCGCAGATGCGATGCCTCCAAGGTATCCACACGTACGGGGAGCAGCGTCGAGCGGCGGACTGCTAGGTCCGATCACGCGGCATGGGCATGGGGAGTGGCGGTGTCTAACCAGGGTTCAATCCGATCAACCCTAAGTGGTGTGTCCACTCCCCTTTATATAGACCTCCAAGGTGGGATCAACACTTCAGCCCACTAGGAGTCCACATCCATTTTCCACTTAGAGCCAATCCGAATGGGCTGCAGCCCCTTAAGTGTGCGACCCTATAGGTTCACGTACACATGGACACGACCAAGGTCGATAGTTGGTAGAGGCTCCTAGCAGAACGTGCCAACTCCCATGTGGGCGTAAAGTCGTTTGATGAACCTCAACAATGTGGAATATGCAACATTCCTTTTACCTCACGATATTTGTTGTCGAGCTCAAGGCGAGTACTTGTCACCCTTGTGTTAGCTCGACCTCTCTTCTCAAAACCATGATACAGATTCCCGAACTGGGTTAACACTTAACCCAAGTCGCATGGCCATGCTTTTCGAATCTGATCACTCGAGAGGGCCGAGAGAATATCTCTCCAAATAGGAGGGGCAAATTCCATCTTGGTCAACCATGTCTCGTGGCATGTCTCACGACTCACCTGAAAGCTACCTTTATAACTACCCAGTTATGGATTAGCGTTTGATAGACCCTAAGTGAGTCGATCCTCATCCCGAGAACATGCGAGGACCTCAGGTCTAGGACATGGCATAGACATTGCACTTGAGACTAACAGATGACTACATCTCGCTGCGTCTCAAAGTGGGTCTGTCCGGCTCGGTGATCTCCATCCCCGAGCCCATACTATCGGTTTAGCATCTCCATGCACATGACTTGTGAAACATAGTCATCAACCGAGTCGTATACTAGTCAAGGATATGTGTCCACATAACCTTATCAACTAGGGACCATTAAAACAATCATCATACAATACATAGTTCCACAAACAAGTCACATACTTATTGATACATATCATTGATGATGTTCAAGGACAATACAAAGGACTCATGAATACATATGGAAATATCATCATCACATGATTACCTCTAGGGCATATCTCCAATAGTCTCCCACTTGCACTAGAGTCAATCATTTAGGCATCGTATGCCCATGGAGCTCATGTGCGCCTCATGCTTCGGACGTGGGAGAGGCTTCGTCAATGGATCAGCAACATTTGCATCCATGTGTACCTTGCATATGTTTACATCACTCTTTCGACAATGTCGCGAATAAGGTTAAAACGCCTGAGTATGTGTTGGGTTTTATGATGGTTCCGTGGTTCCTTGACTTGCGCAATGGCACCACTATTATCACAATAGAAATCCAATGGATTAGTCGCGCCCTCAACCACACCAAGATCAGAAATAAAATTCTTCACCCAAACACCTTCTTTTGCAGCTTCAGAAGCCGCAATGTACTCGGCCTCTGTTGTAGAATCAGCTACCGTATCTTGCTTGGAGCTCCTCCAGCTACTGCTCCTCTGTTCAGAATGAACACAAACCCAGATTGCGATCGACTATCATCCCTATCTGTTTGGAAACTAGCATCGGTGTAACTATTTACAACGAGCTCATCCTCACCTCCATAAACCAGGAACATATCCTTAGTCCTTCTCAAGTACTTAAGGATATTCTTAACCGCTGTCCAGTGACTCTCCCCTGGATCAGCCTGGTATCTGCCCACCACGCTAAGAGCAAAACTAACATCGGGACGAGTACATACCATAGCATACATGATGGACCCAACAGCCGAAGCATACGGAATCCCATCCATGCGTCTTCGCTCATTAGGAGTCGTAGGACTCTGAGTCTTGCTAAGACTAATGTAATGTGACATGGGCAAGAAACCTTTCTTGGCATCTTGCATGTTGAACCGCTTCAACACCTTGTCAATATACGCACTCTGGCTTAATCTAATAAGCCTTCTCGATCTATCTCTATAGATCTTGATTCCCAAAATGTAAGCTGCTTCTCCCAAGTCCTTCATAGAAAAACTATTTTTCAATGAGTCCTTGACAGATTCAAGCATTTGAACATCATTTCCAATCAATAATATGTCATCCACATATAAGATCAGAAATGCAACTGAGCTCCCACTGACCTTCTTGAATACACAATGATTACAGTCATTCTTGATGAAGCCAAACTCTTTGACAGCTTCATTAAAATGAATGTTCCAATTTCGAGATGCTTGCCTTAATCCATAAATGGATCTCTGAAGCTTGCATACCATGCTAGACTTCTTTGGATCGACAAAACCCTCGGGTTGTGTCATATACACATCCTCGGTTAAATTTCCATTAAGGAAAGCCGTTTTGACATCCAAGAATGATCCGAATTGATTTAGGCATCGCTACTAGTGAGTAAGTCTCATCGTAGTCAACTCCTTGAACTTGTCGATAACCTTTAGCAACAAGTCGAGCCTTATGGACTGTGACATTTCCGTCCATGTCAGTTTTCTTCTTAAAGATCCACTTGCACTCAATGGCTCGAACGCCATCTGGCAGATCAACCAAGTTCCAAACTTGATTGTCATCCATGGACTTTAATTCGGATCTCATGGCCTCAAGCCATAACTCGGAATCAGGGCTCTCCATCGCTTCTGCATACGTAGTCGGCTCGTTGTTCTCCAAGAACAACACATTGCAGTCATGCAAATTGCGTAACCTTTCCGACCTCCGTGGAACCGGCGTCGACTCCACTACGGGTTCCCTGACTAACTCCAGTGTGACAGTATCACCTACCGGAACGTCCCCATGTGGTTCTCGAATTTCTTCTAGTCGGACCTTCCTCCCACTAGCCTTCCGATTGAGAAACTCTTTCTCAAGGAAAACTCCATGTCGAGCGACAAACACTTTGCCCTCTTCACGGTTGTAGAAGTAATATCCCAAGGTTTCCCTTGGATATCCCACGAATATGCACTTGTCCGATTTGGGTGTGAGCTTATCTGACTGGAGTCGCTTGACATATGCTTTACATCCCCAAATTTTCAGAAAAGACAAACTGTGACTCTTCGCAGTCCATATCTCATATGGTGTCTTATCTACGGACTTAGATGGTACCCTGTTTAGTGTGAAAGCTGCAGTTTCTAGAGCGTATCCCCAAAATGACAAGGGTAAATCCGACTGACTCATCATCGATCGGACCATGTCCAATAGGGTCCGATTCCTCCGTTCTGACACACCATTTCTCTATGGTGTACCCGGAGGAGTCAGTTGTGGAACTATTCCACCATTCTTCAGATGATCATCAAACTCCTGGCTCATATACTCACCGCCACGATCAGATCATAGAAGTTTGATTTTCTTGCCGAGTTGATTTTCCACTTCGTTCTGAAACTCCTTGAACTTTTCAAAAGTTTCTGACTTGTGCCTCATCAAGTAGACATATCCATATCTACTCAAGTCGTCGGTGAAAGTCACGAAGTATTGGAAACCACCTCTGGCTACCGTGCTCATTGGTCCACATACATCACTATGTATAGGTTCCAACAACTCGGACGCCCGCTCGCAACTCTTTGCAAAAGGAGGCTTAGTCATCTTACTGAGTAGGCAAGACTCGCATGTCTCAAATGATTCAAACTCAAACGAAGTTAGAATTCCATCATCATGGAGCTTCTTCATGCGCTTTTGACTAATGTGTCCTAGTCGACAATGCCAGATGTAAGTCGGATTTATCTCATTAGGCTTATGCCTCTTGACATTTATGTTATTGACTGATTCACCTTCAAGATCTAGGATAAATAACCCATTTACAACGGGTGCAAAGCCATGAAACATATTATTCAAGTAAATAGAACAACCATTGTCCTTAATACTGAATTCATAACCTTGTCTCATCAAACTTGAGGCAGAAATAATGTTTCGACTCAAAGCAGGAATATGATAACAATTATCAAGTTCCATTACAAATCCTGAAGGTAAATTAAGTTGCATAGTGCCGACGGCCAATGCAGCAACTCTTGCTTTATTCCCGACGCGAATGTCAACTTCTCCTCTTGCGACATTCCTAGTTCTGCTTAGCCCCTGCATCGAGTTGCATATGTGAACAACCGATCCGGTATCATATACCCAAGAGCTACTAGAAACATCAGCAAGATAAATGTCTATAACATATACAACAAGTGTACCTGAAGAAGAAGTCATACTTCCAGTCTTCTTGCCCTTCTCGGCAAGCCACTTGCTACAGTTCCTTTTCCAGTGTCCGGGTTCCTTGCAATGAAAGCAAATACTCCCCGAAGCCGTCCCTGACTTAGGCGCAGCGGCTTTAGTTGGAGTTGCCTCCTTCTCTTTGCCCTTTGCCTTAGCCTTTTTCTTAGACCAGCTCTTCTTGAACTTAGCCGAGTTCTGCACCATCAACACTTGACGATGTGTACCTTTCTTGATATCCTGCTCTGCCACTTTGAGCATCCCATGCAATTCAGTGAGCTTCTTTTCCATCCCATGCATATGGTAGTTCGAGATGAACGGCCCATAGCTGTCTGGAAGAGAACCCAGAATTGTATCTGTGGACAACTCATCCCCAAGTGGGAAGCCCGGCCTATCCAGAGCTTGCATGTACCCGATCATCTTGATCATATGCAGGCTCAGTGGATCCCCCTCTTTCAGCTTACAATCCATCAAGGATCGCCAGACGTTGAACCTTTCGGTCCTAGCCTGCATTTGAAACATGCTCTTAAGATTCTCGATCATATCGAAAGCCTCAATATTTTTGAACTGCTGCTGCAGATCGGGCTCCATAGAAGCCAGCATGAGACAGCTGATCTTGTTTGATTCACCAACGAGTTTCTGGTAGGCATTTCTGGCTGTGGCATTAGCATTATCGGCAGGTTCCTCTCGAAGCGGATTCTCTAGAACTTGTTCCTTTTTCTCATGCCTAAGAACAATTCTTAGGTTTCTATACCAGGTGGTAAAGTTTGTTCCATTCAATTTATCTTTTTCCAGGATTGATTTCAACGCAAAAGGGGTAACTTGAGCAGGTGGTGCCATTGATCTACAACAGAAATATGCAAAACACTACGACATGTATTCATGAAGAGTAATTCATATTAAACATTTTAATAAGATCATTACTCCCACTAAAATCAACATCCCTCGGTTGATACTTAGTGATTCAAGATCCAAGATCAACATGTCAACTAGTGAGCTTTTGCATCACCGCTAGAGGACAAGATCACACGGTAAGCAACTCTTGCTAATCGTATCTCCATACGACTCTTGTTGTTGGGGACATCTCATGCCTCGCCAACTCCTATGCCTCGTAGCCCAAAACTGTTTTGATAGCTACGACAAGTCAACCAATGCTCCGCGTGTAAGTGTCCGAGACAAACCCATCACTTCAAGGAGATCTAGTGGCACCCTAATTTCATAGGCCCGCCACTAAATATACTTGATATGTGAAGGTGCAGCAATTGGGGAGGCATTTGTACTTGACATTCTTTGAGGGATCACCCTACTTAAAACATCTACCATGCAAAAGGAAGGGTGCATAAAAGGGATAAACTTTCACAGGCAGTTTATGTATGTGTGATATGGTATAGCCCCTTTTCACAGCGCGTGGTGATCTCCATCTCCACGTGCGCAGTCTGCCCATGCATGGTTGTCCTCATGGTGATCTCCATCTCCACGCCATGGTGTCAACCGCCAAGTGTTACATAAGATACTATGCGATTAAAAACTAATAGCTACTGAAAGTAAATTACATTACATGGCTTCTCATGTTGACACGCAGGTCATTAATACAATAATGGGACAACCATATGGCTCCTGCCGGTTGCCGCACTCATGACACGCAGGTCATGAAACAATAATATACAAGCAACATACATGGGCTATACCAAATCACAGTCATTCCCTACAAAAACGAGTCAGACGTTCTACCGCCGAAGATAAAACCTCCTGAAACTCTATCTTACAAGCGGATTTTGGCCTAGACAGAAGCGCCGAAATCCTGTTTTAGAATTTCGCCGCTAATCCAGCTTTTCGTTAGCTTCAGTTTGACAGGTCGTGGAGCAAAATCGGAGTTCATATGCAAAAGTTACAGCCGTTTTACCGAGACCGCTCCAACGATTTCAGCACCGCGGAAATCACATTTCCAAGGTGTTGATCTATGTTCCGATTCGATCAATCTCATTGATCTTCGCGTGCTGCATCCGGATTTACGTTCCACTATCTACCCCGATGGCGGACAACCGACCGGTAGGGGTAAGTCGTGTCACGACCTCTGCATCACGATCACGGAAACAAGATCACGAAACCAACCTTCAACACTGACATGCGCGACCGATCTCATCGACCCACACCTGAACCGATCTACATATCTCATATGCATATCATCAAATCTATTACCACACAGCGGAGGCTCTGAAACCACTATTGGAACACGCGGTACGCTACACTAGCGCCAAATAAAATTTTCTATCGCGCACCCAAGATCATGCTGCTGGAAATAGATCACGGGATCGGGTTTACCACTAGACGCGCAGTCACCACAGCGGAAGTAGAGTTGGTGATGCGTGTAGCCGATCTCCCGGGCCATCTCCTCCTCGCGTTGCCGACCTCCCGCGAACAGCGAAGACCCGTGAACGGTGATCTCCCACGAACGGCACCTCGCGGTTCCCTCGAACGGTTCGTCCAAGCACCGCAGATGCGATGCCTCCAAGGTATCCACACGTACGGGGAGCAGCGTCGAGCGGCGGACTGCTAGGTCCGGTCGCGCGGCATGGGCATGGGGAGTGGCAGTGGCTAACCAGGGTTCAATCCGATCAACCCTAAGTGGTGTGCCCACTCCCCTTTATATATACCTCCGAGGTGGGCTCAACACTTGAGCCCACTAGGAGTCCACATCCAATTTCCACTCAGATCCAATCCGAATGGGCTGCAGTCCCTTAAGTGTGCGACCCTATAGGTTCACGTACACATGGACATGACCAGAGTTGATAGTTGGTAGCGGCTCCTAGCAGAACGTGCCAACTCCCATGTGGGCGTAAAGTCGTTTGACGAACCTCAACAATGTGGCATATGCAACATTCCTTTTGCCTCACGATATTTGTTGTCGAGCTCAAGGCGAGTAGTTGTCACCCTTGTGTTAGCTCGACCTCTCTTCTCGAAACCATGATACAGATTCCCGAACTGGGTTAACACTTAACCCAAGTCGCATGGCCATGCTTTCCGAATCTGATCACTCGAGAGGGCCCAGAGAATATCTCTCCAAAATAGGAGGGGCAAATTCCATCTTGGTCAACCATGTCTCGCGGCATGTCTCACGACTCACCTGAAAGCTACCTTTATAACTACCCAGTTACGGAGTAGCGTTTGATAGACCCTAACTGAGTCGATCCTCATCCCGAGAACATGCGAGGACCTCAGGTCTAGGACATGGCATAGACATTGCACTTGAGACTAACATATGACTATATCTCGTTGCGTCTCAAAGTGGGTTTGTCCGGCTCGGTGATCTCCATCCCCGAGCCCATACTATCGGTTTAGCATCTCCATGCACATGACTTGTGAAACATACTCATCAACCGAGTCGTATACTAGTCAAGAATATGTGTCCGCATAACCTTATCAACTAGGGACCATTAAAACAATCATCATACAATACATAGTTCTACAAACACGTCACATACTTATTGATACATATCATTGATGATGTTCAAGGACAATACAAAGGACTCATGAATACATATGGAAATATCATCATCATATGATTGCCTCTGGGGCATATCTCCAACATCCATGGCCTCCACCCTCTGGTCCTTGGCCTTCATGGTGATGATGGCCCATCTGGGATACTCATCCATGGCCACCGGTGATGATGGCCCCCTCCGGCAGGGTGCCGGAGAGGGCCTAGATTGACTTCTCGTGGCTACAGAGGCTTGCGGCGGCGGAACTTCCGATCTAGGTTTCTTTCTGGAAGTTTGGGTATATATAGAAGATTTTTGCGTTGATTTCACGTCAGGGGGGTCTCCGGGCTGTCCACGAAGCAGGGGGCGCGCCCTAGGGGGGTGGGCGCGCCCCCCACCCTCGTGGGCAGCCCGGGACTCTTCTGGCCTGCTTCTGGTACTCCGTGGGCTTCTTCTGGTCCAAAAATGATCTCCGTCAAGTGGCACGTCAATTGGACTCCGTTTAGTTTTCCTTTTCTGCGATACTCTAAAACAAGGAGAAAACAGAAACTGGCACTGGGCTCTAGGTTAATAGGTTAGTCCCAAAAATCATATAAAATATCATATAAATGCATATAAAACATCCTAGAAGGATAGTATAATAGCATGAATACTTCATAAATTACAGATACGTTGGAGACGTATCAGCATCCCCAAGCTTAATTCCTGCTCGTCCTCGAGTAGGTAAATGATAAAAGAAATAATTTATGAAGTGTGAATTCTAGCAAGGGCATAAGTTTGATCAATGATAATTACAATCACTTTTTCTAGCTTCATTATATATCATAACAATAGCTCATCTCATAAAACTTTTCATGATCAAGTAACAAGCAAATCACATGTTTAAAGTATAGATCATAAACTTTCTTGAAAACTAACAAACAATATTCTCAGTCATCAAACAATTGCAATTCATCTTAGTTTCAGGAAGAGTCTATGTCAGAGCTTTGATTTAGCAAACTCCACATACTCAACTATCATTTAGTCTTTCACAATTGCTAACACTCACGCAATACTTGTGGTTATGGAGTTTTAATCGGACACAGAGAAAGACAGGGGCTTATAGTTTCGCCTCCCAACCTTTTACCTCAAGGGTAATGTCAACAATAATAGCTCATGCTAACTTACATCCAATTAGATATATTTATCAGGATCCTTCCAAAATCCTGTGCTTGCCAAAGGATAAATTGTAAAAAGGAAAGGTGAAGATCACCAAGACTCTTGCATAAGGTAGAAGATAATAATAAAAGATAGGCCCTTCGCAGAGGGAAGCAGAGGTTGCCATGCGCTTTCAGGGTTGGATGCACAAAATCTTAATGCGAAAGAACGTCACTTTATATTGCCACTTGTGATATGAACCTTTATTATGCAGTCCGTCGCTTTTATTTCTTCCACATCACAAGATCGTATAAAGCTTATTTCCTCCACACCAATCAATCATACATATTTAGAGAGCAATTTTTATTGCTTGCGCCGATGACAACTTACTTGAAGGATCTTACTCAATCCATAGGTAGATATGGTGGACTCTCATGGCAAAACTGGTTTTAAGGGTATTTTGAAGCACAAGTAGTATCTCTACTTGGTGCAAAGAATTTGGCTAGCATGAGGGGGATAGGCAAGCTCAACATGTTGGGTAATCCATGACAATATACTTTATTTCAGATATAAGAAAACATAACCCATTACGTTGTCTTCCCTGTCCAACATCAACTCTTTAGCATGTCATATTTTAATGAGTGCTCCCAATCATAAAAGATGTCCAAGACAGTATATTTATATGTGAAACCTCTCTTCCTTCAATATTCATTCATGAATTGTTCAAGTGACCAATTCTACGTTTGCTAACTTTCAATAAGTTTACTACCTATACTTATTATGTGTGAAGTCATTACTCCCCATGTTATAAGCATATGAAACATATATAAATTCAGATTTATGACATTCAATTTATTCAACCATTTACTCATAGGATATACATGAAGCACATGAGTAAATGACAAACTACTCCAAAAGATATGAGTGAAGAACACTGAGTAGTCAAATAATTAACTAGCCATGGGAGGATTCTTTTTTATTCAATAATTCAGATCCAATGATTTTATTCAAACAGCAAGTAAAATTGAAAATACGCTCCAAGCAAAACACATATCATGTGACGAATAAAAATATAGCTCTGAGTAAGGTATACCAATAGTTTTGAAGACGAAAGAGGGGATGCCTTCCGGGGCATCCCCAGGCTTAGGCACTTGAGTCTTCCTTGAATATTACCTTGGGGTGCCTTGGGCATCCCCAAGCTTAGGGTCTTTCCACTCCTTGTTCTCCTCATATCGATATCTCACCCAAAGCTTGAAAACTTCAATCACACAAAACTTAACGAAACTTCGTGAGATAGGTTAGTATGATAAAGAGTAAACCATTCACTTTGGTACTGTCAAAGACAAGGTTCATAGTTGTTCCCACACAATGTCTACTGTACCATATCATTTCTACAATTTATATTGAGAAACATAAGTCATAGAAACTAGAAAACAAGCAAACTATGCAATGAAAACAGAATCTGTCGGAAACAGAACAGTCTGTAATGATCTGAACATAAACCATACTTCTGCTACTCCAAAAATTATGAAATAAATTGGTGGACGTGAGTAATTTGTCTTTTAATCTTATGCAAAAACAATCAACTCAAAAGCACTCTTCTGTAAAAAATGATAGCTAATCTCGTGAGCGCAAAGTTTCTGTTTTTTACAGCAAGATCACATTAACTTCCACCCAAGTCTTCCCAAAGGTCTTACTTGGCACTTTATTGAAACAAAAAGTATAAAACATGATTAATGCAGTAGCTTAGTCATGTAAACACACAAAAACATTAAGGTTAAATATTGGGTTGTCTCCCAACAAGCGCTTTTCTTTAATGCCTTTTAGCTAGGCATGATGATTTCAATGATGCTCACATCCTATGCCTATTTAAATATAACCCACTTCCTATGCCTAGGGATTTTTGAGCACACAATTTATAAGAACAACAATCAACTAGCATAGGAAGGCAAAACAAGTATAACTTCAAAACTTTAAGCACATAGAGAGGAAACTTGATATTATTGCAACTCCTACAAGCATGTATTCCTCCCTCATAATAATTTTCAGTAGCATCATGGATAGCAACTTTGTTCTCATACTCAATTGGAACCTCTTCTGAAATGGTGGAATCATTACTAGCTAAAGTTGACACTCTTCCAAATCCACTTTCATAAATATCACACTAAGATTCAATACCTCCAAAATAGTGGGATCACTAATTCCTAAAGTTGAAACTCTTCCAAACCCACTTTAAATGATAGTATTATTCATAAAATATATAAGTGAAGTTCATGGAGCATTCTACAATTAACATAGACTAACCAATATCCAAGCTCAAAATATATAAGTGAAGCACACGAAGCATTCTATAAACCCATACTCAAAAGATTTAAGTGAATCACAAAGAGCAATTCTATAAGGTCATACTTAAAAGATATAAGTGAAGCACATGAAGTATTCTATCAATTGATAAAGGGACATCTCACACTATCATGGTTCTTGAAGGAAAAAAAACACAATGGACACAAAATATTTACTTAGAACTCAAGAATTACAACTCGATATTTAGAACAAAATATGACCCTATATGAATGCCTCCGGCGGTGTAACGGGATGTGCAATGACTCACGAGTGACACGTATGAAAGAATTATGAACGGTGGCTTTGCCAGAAATACGATGTCAACTACATGATCATGCAAAGCAATATGAGAATGATGGAGCGTGTCATAAACGGAACGGTGGAAAGTTGCATGGAAATATATCTCGGAATGGCTATGGAAATGCCATGATAGGTAGGTATGGTGGCTGTTTTGAAGAAGGATATGGTGGGTGTATGATACCGGCGAAAGGTGCGCGGTATTAGAGAGGCTAGCAATGGTGGAAGGGTGAGAGTGTGTATAATCCATGGACTCAACATTAGTCATAAAGAACTCATATACTTGTTGCAAAAATCTATTAGTTATCGAAACAAAGTACTACGCTCATGCTCCTAGGGGGATAGAATTGTAGGAAAAGACCATCGCTCGTCCCCGACCGCCACTCATAAGGAAGACAATCAATAAATAAATCATGCTCCGACTTCATCACATAACGGTTCACCATACGTGCATGCTACGGGAATCACAAACTTTAGAACAAGTATTTGTCAAATTCACAACTACTAAACTAGCATGACTCTAATATCACCATCTTCATATCTCAAAACAATCATAAGGAATCAAACTTCTCATAGTATTCAATGCACTTTATATGAAAGTTTTTATTATATCCCTCTTGAATGCCCATCATATTAGGACTAAATTCACAACCAAAGAAAATTACCATGCTGTTTAGGACTCTCAAAATAATATAAGTGAAGCATGAGAGTTCATGTATTTCTTCAAAATAAAACTACCGTCGTGCTCTAAAAGATATAAGTGAAGCACTAGAGCAAATGACAAACTACTCCAAAAGATATAAGTGAAGATCAATGAGTAGTTGAATAATTATGTAACTATGTGAAGAATCTCTAACATTTAAGAATTTCAGATCTTGGTATTTTATTCAAACAGCAAGCAAAACAAAAGAAAATAAAATGACGCTCCAAGCAAAACACATATCATGTGGTGAATAAAAATATAGCTCCAAGTAAAGTTACCGATGGATGAGGACGAAAGAGGGGATGCATCCGGGGCATCCCCAAGCTTAGGCTCTTGGTTATCCTTGAATATTACCTTGGGATGCCTTGGGCATCCCCAAGCTTAGGCTCTTGCCACTCCTTATTCCATAGTCCATCGAATCTTTACCCAAAACTTGAAAACTTCACAACACAAAACTCAACAGAAAACTCGTGAGCTCGGTTAGCGAAAGAAAACAAAACACCACTTCAAGGTACTGTAATCAACTCATTCTTTATTTATATTGGTGTTAGAACTACTGTATTCCAACTTCTCTATGGTTTATAAACTATTTTACTAGCCATAGATTCATCAAAATAAGCAAACAACACACGAAAAACAGAATCTGTCAAAAACAAAACAGTCTGTAGTAATCTGTAACTAACGCAAACTTCTGGAAATCCAAAAATTCTGAAATAAATTGGTGGACCTGAGGAATTTGTCTAGTAATCATCTTCAAAAATAATAAACTAAATATCACTCTCCAGTAAAAAAATTAGCTAATCTCGTGAGCGCTAAAGTTTCTGTTTTTTACAGCATGATCATAAAGACTTCACCCAAGTCTTCCCAAAGGTTCTACTTGGCACAAACACTAATTAAAACATAAAACCACATCTAACCAGAGGCTAGATAGATTATTTATTAATAAACAGAACCAAAAAGCAAGAGACTAAAATAAAATTGAGTTGCCTCCCAACAAGTGCTAACATTTAACGCCCCTAGCTAGGCATGATGATTTCAATGATGCTCACGTAAAAGATAAGAATTGAAACATAAAGAGAGCATCATGAAGAATATGAGTAGCACATTTAATTCTAACCCACTTCCTATGCATAGGGATTTTGTGAGCAAACAACTTATGGGAACAAGAATCAACTTGCATAGGAAGGCAAAACAAGCATAACTTCAAAACTTTAAGCACATAGAGAGGAAACTTGATATTATTGCAATTCCTACAAGCATACATTCCTCCCTCATAATAATTTGCAGTATCATCATGAATTAATTCAAAAATATAACCAGCACCTAAAGCATTCTTTTCATGATCTACTTGCATAGAAATTTTACTACTCTCCACATAAGCAAAATTCTTCTCATTCGGAATAGTGGGAGTATCATAAGAGACTCGAATACTATAAATTGTTTCCACATTAAATGAGTAATGTTCAGAAAAAGGGTAATCATAATCATGACAAGTTTTATAAATATAATCATCACTACTTTTTATAGCATAAGTTTCATCACAATAATCATCATAAGTAGCAACTTTGTTCTCATCATAATCGATTGAAACCTTTTCCAAGATAGTGGAATCATTACTAAATAAAGTCATGACCTCTCCAAATCCACTTTCATAATTATCATAATAAGATTCAACATCTTCCAAAATAGTGGGATCATTACTTCCTAAAGTTGACACTCTTCCAAACCCACTTTCATCAATATAATCATCATAAGTAGGAGGCATGCTATCATTATTATAAATTTGCATATCAAAACTTGGGAGGCTAATAACATCATCTTCATTAAACATAGCATCCCCAAGCTTGGGACAAACATTAATTTCAGCAAATATATTCTCAAATATGTCATCCTCATCAAACATAGCTTCCCCAAGCTTGGGCCTTTTCATATCATAAGCATAATCATTCTCATCATTAATAGTATGGATAGCACCAATAGTATAGCAATTATCATCATCACAATGAGTAGTAGGAGCAACATCATTTGGGAGGGATACCTTTTTACCTTTGCTTCTCCGTTTTTTTCTTTTTCTTCTTCACATCATGTGCGGGTTTATCCCTCTTTTTTGAGCTCCTTATTGATGAGATTGGTTGAATAGAAAGCTCCTCCTCGTTACCTGATTCATCATAAGAAATAATAGGAGAATATTGGGAAGTCTCTTCCCTTTCGTTAGTATTCTATTCATCTTCTATTTGTTTTCTTTTCTTTATGTAATTGGCAATATAAGGATTTTCAATGCAATTCACCGCACAATACATATAAATTTCTTCTAGATCAATATCGAGGAATTTCTCGAGGTTATATTCTGGAATAATCTTAGTTTGACGTTTCATTTCTTCATAACCCAAAAGCAAACTAAGTTCACTATAATGTGCAAGGGAAATCAAGGCATCACAATTTTTGGACACGATTCGATCATGAAAAAATTTGCATTTGGTATTTAAATGACCATGTTCATTGCAAAGTTCACAAGTATGGCTAAGATATTTTAAATTTTCAGCACTAACATTTAGCCTTTCTTGCAACCATTTAGTTTCTAAATGCTTATGCCTCTTGCAATATCTATCTTCCCTATTTTGTGTGTACTTGCAAACCCAATGCACTCCACAAAAATCGACATGCTTATAAGAGATATTTTCATCATGACTAGTGCAATCATCATTAGTACCATGGATATTCAAGGAGTTCATACTAACAACATTGCAATCATGCTCATCATTCGAAGATTTAGTGCCAAATATTTTAATGCATTTTTCTTCTAACACTTTGGCACAATTTTCCTTTCCATCATACTCACGAAAGATATTAAAAAGATGAAGCGTATGGGACAAACTCAATTCCATTTTTTTTGTAGTTTTCTTTTATAAATTAAACTAGTGATAAAACAAGAAACTAAAAGATTCGATTGCAAGATCTAAAGATATACCTTCAAGCACTAACCTCCCCGGCAACGGCGCCAGAAAAGAGCTTGATGTCTACTACACAACCTTCTTCTTGTAGACGTTGTTGGGCCTCCAAGTGCAGAGGTTTGTAGGACAGTAGCAAATTTCCCTCAAGTGGATGACCTAAGGTTTATCAATCCGTGGGAGGCATAGGATGAAGATGGTCTCTCTCAAGCAACCCTGCAACCAAATAACAAAGAGTCTCTTGTGTCCCCAACACACCCAATACAATGGTAAATTGTATAGGTGCACTAGTTCGGCGAAGAGATGGTGATACAGGTGCAATATGGATGGTAGATATAGGTTTTTTTGTAATCTGAAAATATAAAAACAGCAAGGTAACTAATGATAAAAGTGAGCGTAAACGGTATTGCAATGCTAGGAAACAGGGCCTAGGGTTCATACTTTCACTAGTGTAAGTTCTCTCAACAATAATAACATAATTGGATCATATAACTATCCCTCAACATGCAACAAAGAGTCACTCCAAAGCCACTAATAGCGGAGAACAAACGAAGAGATTATTGTAGGGTACGAAACCACCTCAAAGTTATTCTTTCGGATCGATCTATTAAAGAGTTCATACTAGAATAACACCTTAAGACACATATCAACCAAAACCCTAATGTCACCTAGATACTCCAATGTCACCTCAAGTATGCATGGGTATGATTATACGATATGCATCACACAATCTCAGATTCATCTATTCAAACCAACACAAAGTACTTCAAAGAGTGCCCCAAAGTTTCTACCGGAGAGTCAAGACGAAAACGTGTGCCAACCCCTATGCATAGGTTCATGGGCGGAACACGCAAGTTGATCACCAAAACATACATCAAGTGGATCCCGTGATATCCCATTGTCACCACAGGTACGCACATGCAAGACATACATCAAGTGTTCTCAAATCCTTAAAGACTCAATCCGATAAGATAACTTCAAAGGGAAAACTCAATCCATTACAAGAGAGTAGAGGGGGAGAAACATCATAAGATCCAACTATAATAGCAAAGCTCGCGATACATCAAGATCGTATCACCTCAAGAACACGAGAGAGAGATCAAACACATAGCTACTGGTACATACCCTCAGCCCCGAGGGTGAACTACTCCCTCCTCGTCATGGAGAGCGCCAGGATGATGAAGATGGCCACCGGTGAGGGATTCCCCCTCCGGCAGGGTGCCGGAACAGGGTCCCGATTGGTTTTTGGTGGCTACAGAGGCTTGCGGCGGCGGAACTCCCGATCTATTCTGTTCCGTGATGGTTTTAGGGTATATTGGTATATATAGGAGGAAGAAATACGTTAGGGGAGCCATGAGGGGCCCACGAGGGTGGCGGGCGCGCCCCCTGCCTCGTGCCTCCCTCATTGATTCCCTAACGTGCACTCCAAGTCCCCTGGATTGCTTGCGTTCCAAAAATAACTCTCCCGAAGGTTTCATTCCGTTTGGACTCCGTTTAATATTCCTTTTCTGCAAAACACTGAAACAAGGGAAAACAGAAACTGGCACTGGGCTCTGGGTTAATAGGTTAGTCCCAAAAATAATATAAAAGTGTTTAATAAAGCCCATAAACATCCAAAACAGATAATATAATAGCATGGAACAATAAAAAATTATAGATACGTTGGAGACGTATCAGGGTATTACCTCCATAGAGAGGGCCCGAACCTGGGTAAACATCGTGTCCCCCATCTCCTGTTACCATCGATCCTAGACGCATAGTTCGGGACCCCCTACCCGAGATCCGCCGGTTTTGACACCGACAGCCCCACCGAGATTCCTAACGTTCACATTTTTGAACAGATCGGTGCCACCGAGTTTAACCATTCGGTCCCACTGAGATGAGTCAAATATGTGTAACGGTTGGATTTTGTGTGGAGGCTATATATACCCCTCCACCCCCTTCTCCATTTGTGAGAGAGCCATCAGAACATGCCTACACTTCCAACATACATTTTCTGACAGAGAACCACCTACTCATGTGCTGAGATCAAGACATTCCAATCCTACCAGAAGAATCTTGATTTCTAGCCTTCCCCAAGTTGCTTTCCACCCAAATCATCTTTCCACCATAGCCAAATCTAAGAGAGAGAGTTGAGTGTTGGGGAGACTATCATTTGAAGCACAAGAGCAAGGAGTTCATCATCAACACACCATCTATTACCTTTTGGAGAGTGTTGTCTCCTAGATTGGTTAGGTGTCGCTTGTGAGCCTCCGTCAAGATGTGGAGTTGAACCAAGAAGTTTGTAAGGGCAAGGAGATTGCCTACTTCATGAAGATCTACCTGAGTGAGGCAAGTCCTTCGAGGGCGATGGCCATGGTGGGATAGACAAGGTTGCTTCTTCGTGGACCCTTTGTGGGTGGAGCCCTCCATGGACTCGCACAGCTGTTACGTTCCGTGGGCTGAAGTCTCCATCAACGTGGACGTACAATAGCACCACCTATCGGAACCACGCCAAAAATCTCCATGTCTCCATTGCGTTTGCAAACTCCAATCCCATCCCTTTACTTTCTAGCAACTTGCATGCTTTACTCTTTCCGCTGCATATACTATTGTCATGCTTGTTTGAAATGTATTGTGAATGCTTTAACTTGTGTTAAAACTCAACCTTAACTTGATGAATTCAAAAAATGCCACTTTTGCTTGTTAAGGGTCTAATCACCCCCCTCTTGACCCCTCTTATCGATCCTCTCAATTGGTATCAGAGCTTTGGTCTCCATTGCCTTTGTAAGTGCATCTAGTGCCCCTTAGTGATTTTGGTGTACTAAAGACTTATAGGTTAAGGGACTAATGTGTTTATGAGTGTACACATGTCTATAAGTCTATGAGGAGTTTGATATTTACAGAGAAAGTCGACCCCTAAAAATGAATTTCTTCGACTGATGACTTTGGAATTCTGAAGACTTTGGAATTCCGAAGACTTTCTGAACACTTTGAAAGTGAATAAATTGGTGTGACCTTGAAGACTTGGTATTCATGCGAGGAACATGAAGCATGAAGACTCTTGTTTTCGTAGTTTCATTTTCTCTTTCTTGAGTCATAGGAAACACCGTACTATTAAAGGGGGTCGAGGAAATACTAAGGAAAAATTTCCATGTGATGCTCAACTCAAAATCCTACACCTACCAATCCCTTCGAGTGAAGCCATTGGAAATCTCATACAGTTCAGTCATATTCTTCAGTGACAGAGACGAAGTTCTTCTGGTCTCTGAGGAATTTGTTCTGACTGAGGAGTTAGGAATTTGCCAGTGCAGATTGCCTACACAGTGAGGAACATGATAGCCCTAAGGAATTTGAGCCTCAAATATCCGACCGTTGCTGTGCTACGCGCCAGCTGTCCCAAAATATCTACCCACCTAACGGTCATATCATTGAAGGGCATTTATGTCTTATCATGTCGGGCTGCTCCCTAGGCTATAAATAGCCGCCCCCTACAACCACTAGTTGGTTGGCTGCTCCGAGAGAAACTGACACTTGTCATTTGAGAGCATCCCATCCTCCGAGGACTTTGAGCGAAAATCATCAAGTGAGGAAACCCAAACCCAAACACCTACAAACCCAAAGTGATTGAGCATCACTGAAGAGATTGATCTTGCATAGATCCGACGCTTGTTACCTTTGAAGACTGTGCTTCTTCCAAACGGTTAGGCGTCATGGTCTAGAGCATCCAAGAGGAATTGTGGATCGCCGAGTGACCGAGTTTGTGAAGGTTCGGAAGTCACCTGAAGACTTACCACGAGTGATTGGGCGAGGTCTGTGTGACCTTAGCTCAAGGAGAATACGGTGAGGACTGTGTGTCCGGGACTGTGTGTCCTCAGGTTTAAATACCTAGGCGCTCCAACCAGATGTACAACTGAGACAGCAGTTGGAACTGGTCTACCAAATCATTGTCTTCACCAAGCTTACTGGTTCTATTTCCTCAAATCTTTCATTTCCTCATAACTGTGTTCTGCATGTTCATATCTGTGTCTGAAGACTTTGACTGAAGACTTTTCTAATTTCCTCAGTTCAATTTCTTCAGTCTGTTTGTCTTCATCCTGTGTTATCATGTGCTTACGCTTTCTGTACTCTGTGCACGTCTTAATTTCATCATGATGACCATGCTTGTGTTCTGTTATGTTTACTTCTGAGTACTAATTCCGCTGCAAGTAGTTCTTCGCTAAGGAATTTCCTCACCCGCAAATTCCTCAGTGAAGAATTCATAAAAATCGCCTATTCACCCCCCCTCTAGTCGATATAACGCACTTTCAGCCTTGGTTTAATCACCATTGGATGAAGATGGACGAGTCTACGATCAAAAGGATTAGACGTAGAGTGCCTATGCTTGATGGGGAGTTCTATAGTTCTTGGAAGAATGAGATGCTTGAGATTTTAAATGAATATGATTTGAACAAGTATATTAGTAGCCCTTATGTGCCTCCTATTGATCCTTTGCATCATACCCCCAATGAGTATCTTGACATGGTTCACAATCTTAGAAATATTGATCTTATCATTTGAGGTTTGCTTAGAAATCTGCTTGTGTGCTTGCCTACTTTTGAATACGCATATACTATATGGAATTATCTTGAGGAATTCTTTCTGAATTATTCCCTGAAAAATCTAGATGATATTCTTCAAAAGTCTATTGCTTTTCATAAAATGAAGCCTAGTGATCCCAAGTTTAATGAATGTATATTTGAGCTTTGCGATCTTATGTGTGCTAAAGGAAATGTTGGAGTCATTAGTAGCATCATTTCACAAACAATTAGAATCCATAAACTTGCACATTGTCATGGTCATAAATCTAATGAATCACTTGCTCTAGGTAATGCTCACACAGATGATGATGATATTGAGCATGGCTATTATGATGAAGATGAAGATAGTGACATTGACCTTGAGGAGACTATGAGAAATCTTAGTCTCATGAAAAAAATCGTAACTACATGGCCAGTGGGAAAGAATGGATTCTCGATAGTGGATGTACTGATCATATGACCGAAGATAAGGACATGTTGCGTGAGCTTGCTAAAAATGACGGCCCATGCAAGTATGTAACGTTTGGAGATAACTCCAAGGTAAGGTACTTGGCCTTGGTAAGGTGGCCATTTACAATGATAGCTCTATCCAAAATGTTATGCTCGCTGAATCTCTTGGTTACAATCTCCTTTCTGTATCTAGACTAGCCGACTTTGGTTTCAATGTTCTATTTACCGAAGTAGATTGCCAAGTGTTTCATAGAGATAATCATAATATGGTCTTTACCAGTATTCGTAGAGGTGATCTACACATTGTCGATTTCACTAAGAGAGCCCAACCTGGTTCTTGCTTAATTGCTAAATCATCTAAAGGATGGTTATGGCATAGAAGGTTAGTTCATGTGGGCATGTGAAATCTTGATAAGCTTATTAAAGGTGATCATATCCTTGGTGTTAAATATGTTATATTTGATGATAGACTTTGCAGTGCTTGTCAAGCAGGAAAACAGGTTGGAGGAAGTCATCCCGTGAAGTACATCAAGGCCATGAGTAGATCTCTCGAGCTACTTTATATGGATCTTTTCGGTCCCAACGCCTACAAGAGTCTCGGTGGTAACTCATTCCGTTTGGTCATTGTTGATGACTTTTCAAGATTCACGTGGGTATTCTTTCTTGATGACAAATCGCAGGTCCAAAATATCTTCAAGAACTTCGCCAAGAAGGCCCAAAACCAATTTGAAGTGAAGATCAAGAAGGTTCGAAGTGATAATGGAACGGATTTCAAGAACGCCAATGTGGATACCTTTTTGACGAAGAGGGGATTTCACATGAGTTCTCGGCTACGTACACACCTCAACAAAATGGAGTTGTTGAGAGGAAGAACCGGACACTTATCGAGATGGAGAGAACGATGCTTGGTGAATACAAGACGCCAAGACACTTTTGGGCAGAAATGGTTGAGACAGCTTGTCAAGCTACGGATCGACTATGTCTTCACAAGCTTCTTAGTAAAACAGCATACGAGCTACTCACTGGTAACAAACCCCAAGTTGGATACTTTCGAGTATTTGTCTCAAAGCGCTACATTCTTGATAAGCATTGTCTCTACAAATTTGCTCCTAAATCTCATGAAGGTTTCGTACTTGGTTATAGTTCAAAATCTCACACTTACCATGTCTACAACAATTTCACCCGAAAGGTTGAGGAGACGGTAGATGTGAAGTTTGATTAATCTAACAGCTCGCAAGTAGAGCAATTGCCAATTGATGTAGGAGACAAAGATCCATCGGAAGCAATCCAAGATTTTTCCATTGGAAAAATTCGCCCAACGGAGGTTAAGGAGAGTACTTCGTCCATTCAAGTGGAAGCCTCAACTTCACATCAAGGTGAACCACAAGTTGACATGGAGGCATCCACAAGTGGAACACGTCAAGACGGAGGAAATGAGGAAGTACAACAAGATGAACCACCTCGACCTTCTTCTCCACCTCCACAAGAGAACGACAACGCCACCAACAATGAAGAAAAAGAAGATGATGAGGATGCCCCCCCCAACCGAAGCAAAAGCTCTCACGAGTTCGAGCAAGAGTCACAAGAGAACATCCCGTCGAACAAATCTTCGATGGAATTCAAATCGGGAGAATCACTCGCTCTAAAACTTGTTTGGCTAACTTTTGAACACTACTCATTCATTTCTAGTGTTGAACCTATGAAGGTAGAAGAAGCTCTTGAAGATCCAGATTGGATAAATGCTATGCCCGAAAAGCTACACAACTTCAAGAGGAATCAAGTGTGGACATTGGTAGAAAATCCCAACAACGATCATAATGTCATTGGAACCAAATGGGTATTTAGGAATAAGCAAGATGAAGATGGACAAGTTGTACACAACAAGGCATGTCTCGTCGCTCAAGGCTACACTCAAGTCGAAGGTATGGACTATGGTGAGGCATATGCCCCGTTGCTAGACTCGAGTCCATTCGCATTTTACTTGCTTATGCCAATCACCATGATATCACTTTATACCAAATGGACATTAAGAGTGATTTTCTAAATGGAGAAATTGAGGAGGAAGTTTATGTTAAACAACCTCCCAGCTTTGTTAATCCCAAGAAACCTAATCATGTTTACAAACTTCATAAAGCTCTTTATGGTCTTAAACAAGCCCCTAGAGCTTGGTATAAATGCATGACTAATTAGTTTCTTATTGAAAAAGGATTTGAAATTGGGAAAGTTGATTCTACACTTTTTACTAAAATGGTTAATGATGAATTATTTGTGTGCCAAGTTTATGTGGATGATATCATATTTGGTTCTACTAACCCCCATTTTAGTGAAAAGTTTGGAAGGCTAATGTCGGAGAAGTTTGAGATGTCTATGATGAGTGAACTCAAATTTTTCATTGGATTGCAAATCAAGCAAACTAAGGAAGGAACCTTTGTCTCACAAACAAAGTATACCAAGGATCTTTTCAAGAAGTTCAACATGCAAGAAAGCAAAGGTATGAAAACACCCATGCCTACTAGTGGACATATTAACTTGACTAAGGATGGCAATCTTGTTGACCAAAAGGTTTACCGTTCTATGATTGGTTCATTGTTATATCTATGTGCCTCCCGTCCCAATATTATGCTAACTGTGTGCATGTGTGCACGATATCAAGCGGCTCCTAAAGAATGTCATCTTAAGGCCGTGAAAAGGATAGTGAGATATTTAATTCATACACCAAACTTTGGCATTTGGTATCCTAAGAGGTCATCTTTTGATCTTGTTGGCTATTCCGATTCGGACTATGCCGGTGACAAGGTCGATAGGAAGTCCACTTCAGGTACTTGTCAATTTCTTGGTATATCCCTTGTGTCTTGGACCTCCAAGAAACAAAACTCGGTATCCTTATCCACCACTAAAGCAGAACACATTGCCGCCGGATCATGTTGTGCTCAGTTACTTTGGATGACCCAAACTCTTAAAGATTGTGGGATACATGTGAAACATGTTCCATTGCTTTGTGACAATGAAAGTTCTATTAAGATTGTTCACAATCCCGTGCAACATTCTCGAACTAAGCATATTGAAGTTCGACATCATTTCATTTGAGATCACGTTGCTAAAGGATACATCAATCTTAAGCATGTTCGTGTCGGTAAGCAATTGGCGGATATATTCACCAAGCCGCTTGATGGAAAGGTATTTTGCCGCTTGAGAGGTGATTTGAATATCATTGATGCCTAAAACTTGGAATAGATATTCCACTTGGATACATGTGAGGCATGAGCTTCTTTGTGACTAATCCTTGATATTTATCTTATGATGATGATCAATTATCTTAGATGTATTTTTGGACCCTTGCATGTTATCTAACCCGTGTAGGTACTTGGATAAGCCTCAATCTAGGAAATTGCAAGTCACTCACATTCCAAGCAATTTCTACATTACCAAGTTCCTATGAGTTGATTTCAAGGAAGCATGAACTCACTCAACATATCCTTTGACTATTTTAATATGTCCAATTTCATGATTGTCAATTTGGATACACAAGTGCTATTCCTTGCAAGACTAACCCATGTAGGAAGCTGAACTTCAACTTCTAGTGGTGCTCCCAACTCTTGATGGACTACATCAACCTTGAGCATCCAACATAAGTTCAACTACATGATCAAGATCAACAACACAACCCAAGGTATGTCATTCCATCTTAGAGAAGCTTTACTCCGAGTCATGAGCTAAAGCAACTCAACAAGATGTGAATACATCAAAATGCTTAAACGAAAAATGGCAACCCCATTTTGAGATTAAACGATGAGTATGGCCTATGATCAAGTGATCTCACTTGACTCCTCGGTCAATATACTCTAACATAGGTAACTTTGTCGCCGACCATCTCTAGATGAAGTTCTCTAGTGTTCTTTTTGCATAGTTGAATTTCCATTTGCATGTTTTCATTGTGTCTCTTTTATAAAAAAAACTTCATCTAGATCTCTTTTGCTTTCTGACATTTGCCTGTGTTTCTACAGTTAATTCTTTGCAAATCCTTATGACAATTCCTTGAAAATCTTTGTGAGATTTCATTTGCTAAGTGAGCTGAGTTGACAAAATTTTACTCTGTGTTGAACTCGGTCTCACCGATCCAAGCCCATCGGCCAGACCGAAACACAAGGTTTCCTTGTACACAGTTCATCAGTACAACCGACATGGACTAACTCGGTCTCACCGGTGAGCACCTTCTGTGGCTCTGCCATGTCGGAGTCATCGATGGAAACAGATCGGCGTCATCGATTTCAACATTGAGAAAACATTTTTCCATTCTATAATGACTATTCTCTTCAGCTCCACTCAATGATTCTATTCCTCTATCAGCACCTCAATCCACATGATGCTTTGTAGTGCCTCTCAAGGACCACACCTACTTGACTCATATTCCTGAAGTTGCCCTTCTTGGAAATTGATGTCAAAGGGGGAGAGAGAGAACACATCAAATCTTATCAAATCAAAGAAAGAGCACATCTAAACTCTTCTAGAGATGCATGTTAATAAGAGGAGAGAAGTCCCATGTCTTTAAGAGGGGAAAGACATGTTAGTATGATCTAATTTTATTATTGCTCTTATCTTATTTGAAGTATCTTTGCTCTGATTTTATCTCACTCTACCTTCTCCCATTATCCAATGTTAGATTCAGGGGGAGAAAGAGTCCATGCTTATGGTCCAATGTCAGATTCAGGGGGAGAAAGAGTCCATGCTTAAGGGGGGATCTTTGGAACTTATTGCAAATTTTTAAATCTTTGGGGACATGTATATATCTAAATGAAGTACTCACCTTGTAGTGCTCACCCATTACATGTCATACCAGTCTTGGTATTCTTGTGGATCTTGGAATCCTTCTTGTTTGGAGTATTCTTGTGTTACCTAACTCTGTTTTCTCAAGTCTACTCCTTCAAAAGTGAGCTCAAGAACCACAAGGTAAGTATATGCATCACACTCATGTGCATGATGATCTCTTGTTGTTGCACATATTGTTTGCAAGAGGGATTCATAAACATGAAGGTACACTTTCAACCATATTGTTTGCTCTGGTGCATATAGCCAAGAAACATGTAAGTCATTGCTTACTCTGTCATGCTATGCATTCACATGTTCTTCCATGTTATATTCACATGATTGCATACATCTAGGGGAGCTTATGCATGTTACATGTTCCTCCAAAGCTTTGCTTACTACTCTTCATATAATTTTATTAAATCTTTGATGTATGTTGTCATCAATTACCAAAAAGGGGGAGATTGAAAGCACAAGTGCTCTCTCGGTGATTTTGGTAATTAATGTCAACATATCCCATGTTGGACTAATGGTTTTATCTAGTATGTTTCAGATAAGTTCGACAATGGCATGGCAAGCACAAGAGCATGTGGAACCCCTTCAAAATGCTAAGGAGAAATATTGGCAAAAGCTCAAGACTCTTCATCTTTATTTTAGTGATCCAAGATCACATTGAGTCCATAGGAAAGCCAATACTACTACAAGGGATGAGGTGTTGCTTAATGGCTTGCTTGCTCAAATGCTTAGTGATATTGCTCCAAAACCCTCAGCCACTTTCTCCATCCAAATATGTCAAAACCCTAAACTCCAACTCGGCCCCACCGACTCTTCCTATCCGGAGCCACCGAGTTCATATGACATAGCCACAGCCAAAAACCCTAACAGTTTGGTCTCACCAATACGGATCTCGGTCTCACTGAGATGGCCTTGCCAACACTCTGTGACTTGTTGCATTTATTTCAGTCTCACCATGTTATGCAATCGGTCTCACCGAGTTGGCTTGACAGATTCTCTGTTTCCTTATTGCTTCACTTCGGTCTCACCGAGTTGATGCAATCGGCACCACCGAGATGATGTTTGCCCTAAGCCCTAGCACATCGGTCCCACCGAATTGTTCCAGTCGGTCCCACCAAGATTTCTAACGTTCACATTTTTTAACAGATCAGTGCCACCAAGTTTAACCATTCGGTCCCACCGAGATGATTCAAATGTGTGTAACGGTTGGATTTTGTGTGGAGGCTATATATACCCCTCCACCCCCTTCTCCATTTGTGAGAGAGCCATCAGAACATGCCTACACTTCCACCATACATTTTCTGAGAGAGAACCACCTACTCATGTGTTGAGATCAAGACATTCCAATCCTACCAGAAGAATCTTGATTTCTAGCCTTCCCTAAGTTGCTTTCCACTCAAATCATCTTTCCACCATAGCCAAATCTAAGAGAGAGAGTTGAGTGTTGGGGAGACTATCATTTGAAGCACAAGAGCAAGGAGTTCATCATCAACACACCATCTATTACCTTTTGGATAGTGTTGTCTCCTAGGTTGGTTAGGTGTCGCTTGTGAGCCTCTGTCAAGATGTGGAGTTGAACCAAGAAGTTTGTAAGGGCAAGGAGATTGCCTACTTCATGAAGATCTACCCGAGTGAGGCAAGTCCTTCGAGGGCGATGGCCATGTTGGGATAGACAAGGTTGCTTCTTCGTGGACCCTTCGTGGGTGGAGCCCTCCGTGGACTCGTGTAGCCGTCACCCTTCATGGGTTGAAGTCTCCATTAATGTGGATGTACGATAGCACCACCTATCGGAACCACGCCAAAAATCTCTGTGTCCCCATTGCGTTTGCAAACTCCAATCCCATTCCTTTACTTTCTGGCAACTTGCATGCTTTACTCTTTCCGCTGCATGTACTCTTGTCATGCTTGTTTGAAATGTATTGTAAATGCTTTAACTTGTATTAAAACTCAACCTTAACTTGAAGAATTCAAAAAGTGCCACTTTTTCTTGTTAAGGGTCTAATCACCCCCCTCTAGACCCCTCTTCTCGATCCTCTCAATGGGCTCGAGACCCCGACACATGTAGTAAATGTAAATGCTCTTATAAGATTTGATGAAGGTGATATTCCTTATAATAAATTTGCTAGTCAATGCTTGGATGAATTTGATAACTACATTGTTAAGCAAGAACATTTATATGTGTATGTTAGGAAACAATTGAAACGCAATGCTTTCATGGTTGATCATTTGAGTGACTTGATGTTTAGAATTGCTAATGATGTTCAGGGTCTAGGTAAACATTCATCCATGGTTCAAACTCAGCTAGAACAAGTTACTAAGTCACAAAATGATTTGCTTAATGAGACGAATGATAATATGAATGATCATGCTGTTAGAGTTATGACTAGAGGAGGTAGAATGACTCAGGAGCCATGATACGTCTCCGTCGTATCTATAATTTTTTATTGTTCCATACCAATATTATACAAATTTTACATACTTTTGGCAACAATTTATATGATTTATTGGACTAACCTATTGATCCAGTGCCCAGTGCCAGTTCCTATTTGTTGCTTGTTTTTTGTTTCGCAAAATATCCATATCAAACGAAGTCCAAACATGATAAAAATTTACGTATAATTATTTTGGAATATTTGTGACACCCCGCATGTAACTTGCCATATTTGTAACTCCGACTCTTGCCATTTCCGGCTATGTGATATGTTTTTCCCTCCGTTGTCGGGTTTTGTCTTTCGTTTTGTATTTTGTCATGTCTTGCATTTTTATATCATGTCATCATGTGCATTGCATTCGCATACGTGTTCGTCTCATGCATCCGAGCATTTTTCCCGTTGTCCGTTTTCCAATCCGGCGCTCCTATCTCCTCCGGTGCACCCCTCTAGTTTTCTTTCGTGTGCGTGTGTCCAACTTTCTCGGAATGGACCGAGGCTTGTCAAGTGGTCTTAATATACCACCCGGAGACTACCGGTCAAGTTTCGTTCCATTCGGAGGTCGTTTGGTACTCCAACGGTTAACCGGGCCTCCGCAATGTCCATTTGAGTATCCAGCAAAAACCCCCTCCAAAACTAGACCAAAGCCCACCAAACTCTCTTCCATGCTCTAGGTCGTTCGATCACGATCGTGTGGGCGAAAACCGCACCTCATTTGGAGTCTCCTAGCTCCCTCTACCTATTTATAAGTGGGCATCCCGAAAAACGGATTCGCAGACGAACCCTAGCGTTTTTCCCACCGCGCCGCCGGACGCGTCCGTCCGCGCCGGACGACGTCCAACCGCCCCGCCGCCGGCCCGCGAAGCCCGCAGCGGGCCCGCCCGAGCCCGCCGCCGCCTCCTCCGCGCCCGCGCGCGCCCTTCACCGCCGCCTCCGCCGGAGCTGCGCCGCCGCCGCCGGCCCGCTCCGCCGCGGCCACTGCCGCCGCTCCGGCCATCGTCGCTGCCGCGCCTCCGGCGACCGCCGCCCCCGCCGGCGACCGGCGCCTCCCCCGCCGCGCCTCCTCCTCTCCTTCCCCCGCGCCGGCGCCGCCCCTCCCTCTCCGGCCGGCGAGCGCCCGAGCGAGCCCGAGCTCGGCAGCCAAATCCGATCGGTACAGTAACTCCCCCGTTGACTTTCTCGCTCCGTTTTTTTCCCAAGTCTGAGAATTCTATCCGCAAGTGCTCCTGTTCCCGATGCGATAACTTTGTGCATGTAGCTCCGATTCGCGCGTATAATATGTCAAATTGTTCGTCTCGTGATTCTTTTCATTTTGTTCAATTGTACCATTTTCATTAGAGGTCATATTGATGCCCAAATCTTCGTTGGAAGAGGGCTAGTTGCTGTTAATCTCTGGTTCTTATCAGAACTTGAAGATTTGTCATTTTTGTATCATTTATTCTGTGCATCTTTTGAGCATGAGCTCTACATGTGTTTTGTAGTATGCCATGCCATCTTTCCAGTGGTATAGTCCATGTATTTTTGCGATCTATGTGGTGACTAGCACAAGCATGCAAAGTAGGCCCCTTAATATTTCTGATTTCAGAGACTTAATGATTTCTCTAAGTCCTCGTCTGCTGTAACTTTGTTGCCATGTAAACTTGATGCTACAGAGATATCCATGCATATTTTGGAGATGTTCAGTGAGGATGTTTTATAGCTATAGTTGTAATTGATCCATTCCTGCAATTGTTTGCAATTATAGAGTGCCATAGCATTACTCAATCTTGCTCTACCTTTGCTATAAAATATTTATGGCAGATTCTTAACATGATATGCATTTTTGCCAAGCTTATTGTAGTTGATCCACACATGCTATGCAATTGTTCTTGCCATGGATAGCTTCATAAACATGCCATCTCGCTGTAGGTATGCTTGGTTTGTCATGCATTGCTCTGTAGTGAGTGCATCAAGCTCACAAAGAGGCCTACATATTAATATTTCTGACATGCTCTGTTTTCTGCTAGTCTGAAACCTGATAACGAAACTTGCTATGTTTACATGCTTGCCATCATATCTTCTGGTCCTTTTTGGCTTATGGTCAGCAAGGGACTTTTGTCACGTGCTTTTAGTAGAACACTACCATGCCTTGTTTTGCTATGTTAAGTTTCTGTAGCATATTGATTTCATACTCCGAACATTGCTACCTGATGCTGATTTCTGCCATGTCCAGTTTCTCACCAAGTCTGTGAACCTGTAATCTTTTGCACTTTTGCCATGCTTGTTTGAGCTTGATATGTTGTGAACTAGCCGTAGCTCAGTGTTCATCTTTTGTCAAGCATCTCCTGTAGATTACTGTCATATGCTTTGTTGCTATGTTGGGGTGCTGTAGCATTGTTACTTGTTGTATTTTAAGTGCTATCTTGCTGTTTATCGCAGATTAGTGTCATTCTTGTTTTGCTTGCCATTTGCAAACCGTGTATCCGATTCCGGTGATCTTTATATCGATTTCGACCGAAATCATCTCATCTTTCCAGTGGCATGCTTGGTTTGCCAAGTTACTGCCATGTTCATCATTTTCCTTCCGGAGCACGCATATGCATCGCATATCATAACTTGCATATCATACATGTCTTGCATCATGTTGCTTGCGCATTTCTCGTTGTTGATTGTGGTTCCATTTGTTTGTGTTCTTGTCTTGGGTAGAGCCGGGAGACGAGTTCGTGAACGAGGAACCTGTCGAGTACGCTTACGAGGATCAAGCTTTCGACAACTCTGAGAATCTTGCAGGCAAGATGACCACCCCTCGAAATCACTTCTATCTTTGCTATGCTAGTTGTTCGCTCTATTGCCATGCTCGCTACCTATCACTTGCTATATCTTGTCTCCTATTTCAGCCATGTCAGCCCTAACCATCCTTTCCTAGCAAACCGTTGTTTGGCTATGTTACCGCTTTTGCTCAGCCCCTCTTATAGCGTTGCTAGTTGCAGGTGAAGTTGAAGTTTGTTCCATGTCGGAACATGGATATGTTGGGATATCACAATATATCTTATTTAATTAATGCATCTATATATATTTTGGTAAAGGGTGGAAGGCTCGGCCTTATGCCTGGTGATTTGTTCCACTTTTGCCGGCCCTAGTTACTGTTATACCGGGATTATGTTCCTTGACAGTTCGCCTTGAATAAAACTCCTCCAGCAAGGCCCAACTTTGGTTTTACTATTTGCCGCCTAAGCCTTTTCCCCCGGGTTTTCACGAGCCCGAGGGTCATCTTATTTTAACCCCCCCGGGCCAGTGCTCCTTCGAGTGTTGGTCCGAACCGAGCAGCCTGCGGGGCCACCTCGGGGAAACTCGAGGTCTGGTTTTACTCGTAGCTTGACTTATCCGGTGTGCCCTGAGAACGAGATATGTGCAGCTCCTATCGGGATTTGTCGGCACATTCGGGCGGCTTTGCTGGTCTTGTTTTACCATTGTCGAGATGTCTTGTAAACCGGGATTCCGAGACTGATCGGGTCTTTCCGGGAGAAGGTTTATCCTTCGTTGACCGTGAGAGCTTATGATGGGCTAAGTTGGGACACCCCTGCAGGGTATTTTCTTTCGAAAGCCGTGCCCGCGGTTATGAGGCAGATGGGAATTTGTTAATGTCCGGTTGTAGATAACTTGTCACTTGACCCAATTAAAATACACTAAGTGCGTGTGTAACCGTGATGGTCTCTTCTCGGCGGAGTCTGGGAAGTGAACACGGTCTGTGTTATGTTTGGCGTAAGTAGGTGTTCAGGACCTCTTCTTGGTCATTGCTAGATGACGTCCGTTCCATTGCTTCTCTTCTCGCTCTCATTTGCGCAATGTAGCCACCATATATGCTTTGCCACTGCAGCTCCACCTTGTTGCACCTCTTGTCCTATAAGCTTAAATAGTCTTGATCTCGCGGGTGTGAGATTGTTGAGTCCCCGTGACTCACAGATACTTCCAACAACAGTTGCAGGTGTCGACGATGCAAGTGCAGATGATGGCGTCGATCTCAAGTGGGAGTTCGACGAGGAACGTGGTCGTTACTATGTGTCTTTTCCTGATGATCAGTAGTGGAGCCCAGTTGGGACGATCGGGGATCTAGCATTTGGGGTTGTCTTATTTTCATCTGGATTTTGGCCGTAGCCGGTCTATATGATTGTATTTTGGATGATGTATGATGATATTTATGTATTGTGTGAAGTGGCGATTGTAAGCCAACTCTTTATCCCATTCTTGTTCATTACATGGGATTGTGTGAAGATGACCCTTCTTGCGACAAAACCACTATGCGGTTATGCCTCTAAGTCGTGCCCCGACACGTGGGAGATATAGCCGCATTGTGGGCGTGACAAGTTGGTATCAGAGCCATCCCCGACTTAGGAGCCCCCTGCTTGATCGAATCGCTGGCGTTGTTGAGTCTAGAACAAAAAAATGTTTTGAGTCTTAGGATTATATATATCGGAGAGTAGGATTCTTTTTACTCCTCAGTCCCTTCGTCGCTCTGGTGAGGTCTCCTGACGTAGAAGTTTTGACTACTCTCTCCTCAAATTTCACTAAAATTTCTTTTAGGATCACGCGGGTATCTTGGAATCGTTCCGATCGATTTGTGACGAGAACATTGTTCTTGGTGCCTCCTGTCATTTAGGGGTTGTGGCAGTGTCCCGGGGAGTTGAGCTCCGAGGTGTTGTCGTCACAATTTTATCGTTGCAGTTCTGGAATACCTGAGTTTCGCCGACATCGAAATCTCTTTTATGCAGTTGTTGGTGAGATCACCTCGACGCCACCCAGTACTGGGGCGGGAGTTCGGGAGTATTGCCATAACTTGTATAACGGATGTTTTTCGAAGGTTGAGGTAAACGATTTCCGAAGGTTCCTTGGTTATGTGTTGACGGATGGATACAGCTGGATCTAGGGATTGCTAGTTTGGGTGATATATATTTGTGTCCCCTGTATCCCCTACACCAGATTGCATAACCAGAAAGTTTCGGGAGTTTATAAGTGGGAATTCTAGTAGCCTTAGGATATCTTTCCGACAGACGCATGATATGAGATTGGGGTTCGACGTCTAGTGGTCCGCCTGTATACGGTTGATTTTACAGTGGTCTCGTTGTGTCTTAAAGAGTCCATGGCTTTGCCGACTCGGGGACGCTTCGTATGTCATGTGCACAGCCTTGTACATGATGGTGTTGTACGATTGAGCCCGTGTGGGCCCCACCACGAAAACTTCGGATGAAATATCTATCATATGTTTGTTCCGGTTTATTCTGCAAGCCAATACTTTGTTTTATTTTGTATTGTGGTATTCGAGTTACTTCGAATTCGTATGTTCATTCCATATCTTTTTCAAGTGGCTTCTCAACTTATGGAAGTGTGATGATTTACTACGGAATTCATTCGTTCATCTTCGTTCGAATGTTTATTGTGAAGACTATATGTTGCAATTTCTATCCGTTGATTCTACTTATCTTTTGTCTATCAAGATGCTAACGGATGTCACCCTCTTCAGGATGGCTCCGCCAACGCGTCAGAATCCGGATTGCAATGAAGGGAGTCAAGCGAACCCTCCGCCGCCACCTCCACCTCCGGAGGCATGGCAAGCAATCATGGCAGCCACCAACGCCAATGCTCAAATGATTCTGCAACTCTTGCAAGAACGTACTCAAGGGCAAGGCAATCAAGGTCAAGGCAACAATCAGTTTCACTTTGCCACTCTCAACCAGTTTCTCGCAAATCAGCCTAAGTCTTTCAGCTACTGTGCCGAGGCCACGGATGCCGATGATTGGCTCGTGGACATCAACAAGCATTTTGAATGTAGTAATGTCAGGCCTGAGGACTTTGTCAAGTTCGCTTCTTTCCAGCTCAAGGACCAAGCTGCTGATTGGTTTCAGCAATACAAAGATTCCAGAGGAGGTCGTGTGATCACTTGGACTGACTTCTGTCGGGACTTAAAAGCGCACCACATTCCACAAAGTGTTGTTGAGAGCAAGCGTGAGGAGTTCCGCAATCTCAAGCAAGGAAACATGTCTGTGTATCAATACAACATTCAGTTTCAGAAACTTGCTCGCTTCGCTAAACAAGACGTTCCTGATGAGAAGAGCATGATCTATCACTTGAGAGGTGGCCTTAAAGAGGATCTGCAGTTAGCTCTCATTATTGTTGAGCCTACTCAGTTTGATCAATTCTACAATATGGCACTGAAGCAAGAGGCTGCTCAGCTCAAGTGCGAGGCTTCTAAGAAGAGAGTCAGAGACGCAGTTCAGCCTTCTTCTTCCTCTCTTGTGACAGCTAAGCAACAGAAGTTCTGGTTGCCTCCTCCTCCTCCTCCGTTTCGTCAGCCTTACCAGCAGAAGAACAAAGGTGGCCATGGTTCTTCAAACTCTTCCAACTCTGGCTATCAGAACAAGTCTCAGAATCAAGCTCCAAAGTCCAATGCTCCTTATCACCGTCCACTCTCAGAGGTGACTTGCAACAAATGTCAGCAGAAAGGTCACTATGCTAACAAGTGCTTCAACCAGAGGCGTCTTCCTCCTCCTCCTCCTGTCAGATCTTCCAGCAATGCAGTGGTCAAGCATAATCCAAAGTCTGCAAAGGTGAACATGATGAATGCAGCTCAAGCGGAGGAATCTACTGATGTGATAATGGGTAATCTCTCAGTTAACGATATTCCTGCAAAAGTTCTTTTTGATTCTGGTGCATCGCTTTGTTTCATGTCAAGACCGTTTTTTGCCAAGCATGAATTCACTTGTTCTCATCTGAGTAAACCCATGGATGTCGTTTCTCCGGGTAAACGTTTGAGTTCTAGTATGATGGTTCCGGATGTTTCCATCAAGATGGGTGTCTATAAATTTCAGTCTTCTCCAATTGTTCTTGGTGACTCGGATATTGATCTTATTCTCGGGATGGACTGGCTTTCTAAGCACAAGGCTCAACTTGATTGTGCTGCCAGAGAAATTCAATTGACACACTCGTCTGAGGATGTGATTATTTTTGCCGCTCGTGATGAAACCATTCGGTTTTTCTCTCTCAATGAGAAGGGCGAATTGGATGCCATCTCTCAAATTCCAGTCGTTTGCGAGTATCAAGATGTTTTTCCAGAAGAGCTTCCGGGTATGCCTCCGCACCGGCCAGTTGAGTTCGTTATCGAACTAGAGCCTGGTACTGTACCCGTTTGCAAGCGTCCATACAAGCTTGGACCAAACGAGCTGAAGGAATTGAAGAAGCAGCTCGATGAACAAGAACGTCTGGGTTTGATCAGACCGAGTTCTTCTCCATGGGGTTGTGGTGTTCTTTTTGTCAAGAAGAAGGATGGCACGGACCGACTTTGTGTCGACTACCGTCCATTGAACAAGAAGACAATCAAGAACAAGTATCCACTTCCCAACATCACTGAGCTATTTGAGCAACTCAAAGGGGCTAAAGTATTCTCGAAGCTTGACCTTCGTATGGGTTATCATCAGATTCGCATTCGTGAAGAAGATATTCCCAAGACAGCATTCAGAACAAGCTTTGGCTCTTATGAATATACTGTCGTGTCTTTCGGCCTTGTCAATGCTCCTCCGGTGTTCTCTCAGATGATGAATTTCATCTTCAACCCCTATACCAATGAATTCGTTCTGGTGTATCTCGATGATATCTTGGTCTTCTCCAAGAATAAGCAGGATCATGCCAAACATTTGCGATTGGTGCTCGACAAGCTCAGAGAGTATCAATTCTATGCGAAGTTCTCCAAATGTGAGTTTTGGCTCGATGAAGTTCTTTTCCTTGGTCACATCATCTCTGCCAAAGGCATCGCTGTTAACCCCGAGAAGGTGTCCGCAGTTCTGGATTGGGAACCTCCTCAAAATGTCAAGCAGCTCCGCAGTTTTCTGGGTCTTGCAAGCTATTGCCGAAGATTCGTTGAGAATTTTTCCAAGATTGCAAAGCCTCTTTCCAACCTCCTACAGAAGCATGTGAAGTATGTCTGGTCTCCTGAGTGTGACGTTGCTTTCAACACTCTCAAACAGAAACTAGTCACAGCTCCTGTCTTGACTCCTCCTGATGAATCCAAGCCGTATGAAGTTTTCTGTGATGCTTCTCTCCAAGGTCTCGGTGCTGTGTTAATGCAAGAGAAGAAAGTTGTGGCCTATACCTCTCGACAGTTGAAGCCCAACGAGAAGAACTACCCCACTCACGATCTTGAGTTGGCGGCAGTTGTCCATGCATTGGTTACGTGGAGACATCTCTTGTTGGGAAGACAAGTGGACATTTTCACTGATCACAAGAGTCTCAGGTATATCTTCACTCAGCCCAACCTCAACCTCAGGCAGACTCGATGGGTCGAAATGATTCAAGAGTACAATCCGAGTATCGAATATACTCCAGGCAAGGCTAATGTCTTTACAGATGCTTTAAGCAGGAAAGCTTATTGCAACAGCTTAATTCTCAAGCCTTTCCAGCCGGATCTTTGTGAAGCTTTCCGCAAGCTGAATCTCCAAGTTGTTCCTCAAGGCGTTCTTGCCAACCTCATAGTATCTCCTACTTTGGAAGATCAAATTCGTGAGGCACAACTCCTTGATGCCATGGTGAAGAAGGTGAAACGTGGTATCAACAAGGGTCTTTCCAAATACAAGTGCTATCGCATTGATGACAGAGACACTTTGTTCTTCGAGGACCGGATTGTGGTTCTCAAAGGTGATCTAAGGAAGTCATAATGAACGAAGCGCACAATTCTCTCCTTTCCATTCATCCTGGAAGTACGAAGATGTATCATGACCTCAAGCAGTCGTATTGGTGGACTCGAATGAAGCGAGAAATTGCTCAATTCGTGAATGAATGTGATGTCTGCCGAAGAGTGAAAGCAGAACACCAACGACCAGCGGGTCTCCTCCAACCTCTTGCTATTCCAGAATGGAAGTTTGATCATATCGAAATGGACTTCGTGACTGGATTTCCCAAGTCCAAGCGCGGAAATGACGCTATCTTCGTTGTCATCGACAAGCTCTCTAAAGTGGCTCATTTCCTTCCTATCAAAGAATCCATCACAGCAGCTCAGCTGGCAGAGCTCTACACCTCTAGAATTGTCTCCTTGCACGGCATTCCACGATTGATTTCTTCTGATCGTGGAAGCATCTTCACCTCTAAGTTCTGGGATTCCTTCCAGAAGGCCATGGGCACAAACATTCGCTTCAGCACAGCTTTCCATCCCCAAACTAGTGGCCAAGTCGAGCGAGTCAATCAAATTCTTGAAGATATGCTCAGGGCTTGTGTCATTTCTTTTGGCATGAAATGGGAAGATTGTCTCCCATATGCTGAATTCTCCTACAACAACAGCTTCCAAGCGAGTTCGGGCAAGGCCCCATTCGAGATTCTCTATGGCAGAAAATGCCGTACTCCTCTCAATTGGTCAGAGACTGGTGAACGCCAACTTCTTGTCAATGACTTAATCACTGAAGCTGAAGAAATGTGTAAAGTCATCCGTGATAATCTCAAAGCCGCGCAATCGCGCCAGAAGAGTTACTATGACAGTAAGCATCGTGATTTGGCTTTCGAGATCGGAGACCATGTCTACCTCCGCGTCTCTCCAATGAAAGGCACTCGTCGCTTCGGTATCAAAGGGAAGCTTGCCCCTAGATACGTGGGTCCTTTCAAGATCATTGGCAAAAGAGGCGACCTCGCCTATCAACTTGAGCTTCCTTCCAACTTCGCGAACGTGCATGATGTGTTCCACGTATCACAGCTCCGCAAGTGCTTCAAGACGCCTGAGCGCACTATCGACTTCGAAGAGATTGACCTCCAAGAAGATTTGTCTTACCATGAGCACCCCGTTGCTATTCTCGAAGAAACTGAGCGCAAGACTCGCAACAAGTCTATCAAATTCCTGAAAGTGAAGTGGTCGCACCATTCCGACCGGGAAGCCACCTGGGAACGCGAGGACCATCTCCGTTCCGAATATCCGGAGTTCTTTCAGTCCTAGATCTCGGGACGAGATCCTCTCGTAGTGGTGGAGTGTTGTAACACCCCGCATGTAACTTGCCATATTTGTAACTCCGACTCTTGCCATTTCCGACTATGTGATATGTTTTTCCCTCCGTTGTCGGGTTTTGTCTTTCGTTTTGTATTTTGTCATGTCTTGCATTTTTATATCATGTCATCATGTGCTTTGCATTCGCATACGTGTTCGTCTCATGCATCCGAGCATTTTCCCCGTTGTCCGTTTTCCAATCCGGCGCTCCTATCTCCTCCGGTGCACCCCTCTAGTTTTCTTTCGTGTGCATGTGTCCAACTTTCTCGGAATGGACCGAGGCTTGTCAAGTGGTCTTAATATACCACCCGGAGACTACCGGTCAAGTTTCGTTCCATTCGGAGGTCGTTTGGTACTCCAACGGTTAACCGGGCCTCCGCAATGTCCATTTGAGTATCCAGCAAAAAAACCCCTCCAAAACCAGCCCAAAGCCCACCAAACTCTCTTTCATGCTCTAGGTCGTTCGATCACGATCGTGTGGGCGAAAACCGCACCTCATTTGGAGTCTCCTAGCTCCCTCTACCTATTTATAAGTGGGCATCCCGAAAAACGGATTCGCAGACGAACCCTAGCGTTTTTCCCACCGCGCCGCCGGACGCGTCCGTCCGCGCCGGACGACGTCCAACCGCCCCGCCGCCGGCCCGCGAAGTCCGCAGCGGGCCCGCCCGAGCCCGCCGCCGCCTCCTCCGCGCCCGCGCGCGCCCGTCACCGCCTCCTCCGCCGGAGCGATAACTTTGTGCAAGTGCTCCTGTTCCCGTTGCGATAACTTTGTGCATGTAGCTCCGATTCGCGCGTATAATATGTCAAATTGTTCGTCTCGTGATTCTTTTCATTTTGTTCAATTGCACCATTTTCATTAGAGGTCATCTTGATGCCCAAATCTTCGTTGGAAGAGGGCTAGTTGCTGTTAATCTCTGGTTCTTATCAGAACTTGGAGATTTGTCTTTTTTGTATCATTTATTCTGTGCATCTTTTGAGCATGAGCTCTACATGTGTTTTGAAGTATGCCATGTCATCTTTCCAGTGGTGTAGTCCATGTATTTTTGTGGTCTCTGTGGTGACTAGCACAAGCATGCAAAATAGGCCCCGTAATATTTCTGATTTCAGAAACTTAGTGATTTCTCTAAGTCCTCGTCTGCTGTAACTTTGTTGCCATGTAAACTTGATGCTACAGAGATATCCATGCATATTTTGGAGATGTTCAGTGAGGATGTTTTATAGCTATAGTTGTAATTGATCCATTCCTGCAATTGTTTGCAATTATAGAGTGCCATAGCATGACTCAATCTTGCTCTACTTTTGCTATAAAATATTTTTGGCAGATTCTTAACATGATATGCATTTTTGCCAAGCTTATTGTAGTTGATCCACACATGCTATGCAATTTTTCTTGCCATGGATAGCTTCATAAACATGCCATCTTGCTGTAAGTATGCTTGGTTTGTCATGCATTGCTCTGTAGTGAGTGCATCAAGCTCACAAAGAAGCTCACAAAGAAACTTGCTATTCTTGTTGAGCCTACATATTAATATTTCTGCCATGCTCTGTTTTCTGCTAAAGTCTGAAACCTGATAACGAAACTTGCTATGTTTACATGCTTGCCATCATATCTTCTGGTCCTTTTTGGCTTATGGTCAGCAAGGGACTTTTGTCACGTGCTTTTAGTAGAACACTACCATGCCTTGTTTTGCTATGTTAAGTTTCTGTAGCATATTGATTTCGTGCTCTGAACATTGCTACCTGATGCTGATTTCTGCCATGTCCAGTTTCTCACCAAGTCTGTGAACCTGTAATCTTTTGCACTTTTGCCATGCTTGTTTGAGCTTGATATGTTGTGAACTAGCCGTAGCTCAGTGTTCATCTTTTGTCAAGCATCTCCTGTAGATTACTGTCATATGCTTTGTTGCTATGTTGGGGTGCTGTAGCATTGTTACTTGTTGTATTTTAAGTGCTATCTTGCTGTTTATCGCAGATTAGTGTCATTCTTGTTTTGCTTGCCATTTGCAAACCGTGTATCCGATTCCGGTGATCTTTATATCGATTTCGACCGAAATCATCTCATCTTTCCAGTGGCATGCTTGGTTTGCCAAGTTACTGCCATGTTCATCATTTTCCTTCCGGAGCACGCATATGCATCGCATATCATAACTTGCATATCATACATGTCTTGCATCATGTTGCTTGCGCATTTCTCGTTGTTGATTGTGGTTCCATTTGTTTGTGTTCTTGTCTTGGGTAGAGCCGGGAGACGAGTTCGTGAACGAGGAACCTGTCGAGTACGCTTACGAGGATCAAGCTTTCGACAACTCTGAGAATCTTGCAGGCAAGATGACCACCCCTCGAAATCACTTCTATCTTTGCTATGCTAGTTGTTCGCTCTATTGCCATGCTCGCTACCTATCACTTGCTATATCTTGTCTCCTATTTCAGCCATGTCAGCCCTAACCATCCTTTCCTAGCAAACCGTTGTTTGGCTATGTTACCGCTTTTGCTCAGCCCCTCTTATAGCGTTGCTAGTTGCAGGTGAAGTTGAAGTTTGTTCCATGTCGGAACATGGATATGTTGGGATATCACAATATATCTTATTTAATTAATGCATCTATATATATTTTGGTAAAGGGTGGAAGGCTCGGCCTTATGCCTGGTGATTTGTTCCACTTTTGCCGGCCCTAGTTACTGTTATACCGGGATTATGTTCCTTGACAGTTCGCCTTGAATAAAACTCCTCCAGCAAGGCCCAACTTTGGTTTTACTATTTGCCGCCTAAGCCTTTTCCCCCGGGTTTTCGCGAGCCCGAGGGTCATCTTATTTTAACCCCCCCGGGCCAGTGCTCCTTCGAGTGTTGGTCCGAACCGAGCAGCCTGCGGGGCCACCTCGGGGAAACTCGAGGTCTGGTTTTACTCGTAGCTTGACTTATCCGGTGTGCCCTGAGAACGAGATATGTGCAGCTCCTATCGGGATTTGTCGGCACATTCGGGCGGCTTTGCTGGTCTTGTTTTACCATTGTCGAGATGTCTTGTAAACCGGGATTCCGAGACTGATCGGGTCTTTCGGGAGAAGGTTTATCCTTCGTTGACCGTGAGAGCTTATGATGGGCTAAGTTGGGACACCCCTGCAGGGTATTTTCTTTCGAAAGCCATGCCCGCGGTTATGAGGAAGATGGGAATTTGTTAATGTCTGGTTGTAGATAACTTGTCACTTGACCCAATTAAAATACACCAAGTGCGTGTGTAACCGTGATGGTCTCTTCTCGGCGGAGTCCGGGAAGTGAACACGGTCTGTGTTATGTTTGACGTAAGTAGGTGTTCAGGACCTCTTCTTGGTCATTGCTAGATGACGTCCGTTCCATTGCTTCTCTTCTCTCTCTCATTTGCGCAATGTAGCCACCATATATGCTTTGCCACTGCAGCTCCACCTCGTTGCACCTCTTGTCCTATAAGCTTAAATAGTCTTGATCTCGCGGGTGTGAGATTGATGAGTCCCCGTGACTCACAGATACTTCCAACAACAGTTGCAGGTGTCGACGATGCCAGTGCAGATGATGGCGTCGATCTCAAGTGGGAGTTCGACGAGGAACGTGGTCGTTACTATGTGTCTTTTCCTGATGATCAGTAGTGGAGCCCAGTTGGGACGATCGGGGATCTAGCATTTGGGGTTGTCTTATTTTCATCTGGATTTTGGCCGTAGCCGGTCTATATGATTGTATTTTGGATGATGTATGATGATATTTATGTATTGTGTGAAGTGGCGATTGTAAGCCAACTCTTTATCCCATTCTTGTTCATTACATGGGATTGTGTGAAGATGACCCTTCTTGCGACAAAACCACTATGCGGTTATGCCTCTAAGTCGTGCCCCGACACGTGGGAGATATAGCCGCATCGTGGGCGTTACATGGAATCAACGCAAACGGGGGCCCCAGAGCTCCCAAGATACACCAGGGCGCGCCCCAGGCCCCAGGCACGCCCAGGTGTCTTGTGCCCTCCTCGTAAGTCGGTTGGAGCTCTACTTCGGGCGCAAGGAAGCTTATATCAAGAAAAAAATTGTGTTAAAATCTTAGCGCAATCGGAGTTATGGATCTCCGGGAATATAAGAAACGGTTTTTGGCCAGAAAACAGGAGCGCGAAACAGAAGAGAACAGAGAGGGGGGGTCCAATCTCAGAGGGGCTCCCGCCCCTCCACCGCCATGGAGGCCATGGACCAGAGGGGGAACTCTCCTCCCATCTAGGGGGGGGGCAAGGAAGAAGAAGAAGAAGAAGAAGAAGAAGGAGGAGGGTGTCTCTCTCCCGCTCTCTCCCGATGGCGCCGGAACGCCGCCGGGGCAATCATCATGTGACGGCGATCTACTCCAACAACACCGTCATCTTCACCAACATCTCCATCACCTTCCCCCATCTATATTCAGCGGTCCACTCTCTCTACCCGCTGTACCCTCTACTTGAACATGGTGCTTTATGCTTCATACTATTATCCAATGATATGTTGCCATCATATGATGTCAGAGTAGATTTTTGTTGTCCTACCGGTAATTTGTGAATTGCTATGGTTGGTTTAATTTGCTTGTGGTTATGTTGTTATCCTTTGGTGCCCATCATATGAGCGCGCGTGTGGATCACACCATAGGGTTAGTTGTATGTTGATAGGACTATGCATTGGAGGGCAAGGGTGACAGCAGCTTCAGCCTACCATAGAAATTGATGCATATGGGATTGAAGGGGGACCAATATATATCTTAATGCTATGGTTGGGGTTTACCTTAATGAACGTTAGTAGTTGTGGATGCTTGCTAATAGTTCCAATCATAAGTGCATAGAATTCCAAGTAAGGGACGACATGCTAGCAGTGGCCTCTCCCACATAAAAACTTGCTATCGGTCTAGTAACGTAGTCAATTGCTAAGGGACAATTCTGCAGATCCTACCACCACTAATCCACACTCGTTTTACTAAAATTAATTGTTTCTTTATTTAAATAGCACCTACTTTTTATTTTTATGTTCTTTATTATCTTGCAAACCTATCCACACCTACAAAGTACTTCTAGTTTTATTCATGTTCTAGGTAAAGCAAACGTTAAGCGTGCGTAGAGTTGTATCGGTGGTCGATAGAACTCGAGGGAATATTTGTTCTACCTTTAGCTCCTCGTTGGGTTCAACACTCTTATTTATTGAAAAGGGCTACAAATGATCCCCTATACTTGTGGGTTATCAAGACCTTTTTCTGGTGCCGTTGCCGGGAAGCAAAAGCGTGGGGTAAATATTCTCGTGTGTGATTGTTTGCTTTATCACTAAGTAGTTTTTATTTTCTGTTCTAAGTTGTTTTATATCTTTAGTTATGGATATGGAACACAAAACACCAAAAAAATAGTTGTACTTTCTACTCATGGAGATGGGGAACCTCCTAAAACCCTCGATGCTCGTTATGTGAAAAATATTAGAAACTACTTTGATAATCCTGAGAAAACCCCATTCAACATGATAATGGGAGACACGTTGGATCAATGTGAATACTTTAGGGATTATCGCTTGACACAAAAAGGGAAACTGTTATGGGATCAGATTGATATGTTGCATTGGTATGCTTGGAATTTATGCCAGAGATATGATTATACTTGTTGCTCTAGGATGAAGGCTCCATACCTTCCCTTTTTTTGAATTTAATGATAATGAAACCTTGGCTTCTTACACTAATGGTAGATATGATTACTATGATGTCGAACGAATAGAAGAATTTGTTTTTTTAACGGTGCTTGTGAAATTGAATCTATGTTTGAAAAGTATGAAGATTTCGATGATGAAATTTCTATACCTGAAAATTTTTCTATACTTAAATATTTCTATGAGAATTATAAATACAATTACGATATTAATGAGTTTATTGAGAAAGTCTCCGCTGTCCAAGGAGAGACTAATATTTTGCAGGAATCTATGGAAGAGGAAATTGATGAAATTGTGAGCTCATTGGATGAAAAAGATGGTGAGGAGAGCGAAGAACAAAAGGAGGAAGAGCGGATTAGCTACCCGTGCCCACCTTCTAATGAGAGTAACTCTTCAACTCATACATTGTTTAATATCCTTCGTTACTACCGAAGGATGAATGCTATGATGATTGCTATGATCCCTTTGATTCATTTGAAATATCCCTTTTTGATGAACTTGATGCTTGCTATGCTTGTGGCCATGATGCCAATTTGAATTATGCTTATGGAGATGAATTTGCTATAGTTCCTTATGTTGAGAATGAAATTGTTGTTATTGCACCCACACATGATAGTCCTATTATCCTTTTGAATTCTCCAAACTACACTATATCGGAGAAGGTTGCACTTATTAAGGATTACATTGATGGGTTGCCTTTTACCGTTCCACATGATAACTTTGATGAATATAATATGAATGTACTTTCTGCTCCTACTTGCAATTATTATGAGAGAGGAACTACATCTCCGCCTCTCTATGTTTCCAACACGATAAAGTTGCAAGAAACTGCTTATGCTATGTATTGGCCTTTACTTGTTGTGCATGAATTGTTCTTTTATGACATGTCGATGCATAGGAAGAGAGTTAGACTTCGTCATTGCATGATATATGTTGCTTTGTGCTCACTACTAAATTATAAATCATTGTTAATTAAAATTGGCTTTGATATACCTTGAAATCCGGGTGGATCGGTTACTTGAGCACTTTATGCCTAGCTTAATGGATTTAAAGAAAGCGCTGCCAGGGGACAACCCGGAAGTTTTAGAGAGTCATTTTATTCTATTGGGTTCTTTTATAAAGTTTAAAAACAAAATATATAGAGGGGAACTTAAAAACTTTTTCAAAAAGAGAAGCAATTTCAAGGTTATGCATTGGAGAAGTGAGGATCGACCTTGAACACTTGTGTTCATGCTGATGGAAACAATGTAGAATTTTTCGTGGAAGTTTCTCACAAAAATAATTATCCACCTGTACAAATCCATTGTATTATAAAAACAATGTGCCAAGATTTGCCTTTAGGATGATTAGATTGCTTGTTGGTATGCGTGGTGCAAAAACAGAAACTTTGGCTGTAGTGCTTGATTTTACATTATTTATTGGAAAGTCAAAAGTTTCTGAAATTTTTACACAGTACTTCTATGCAAAATTTTTATTTTGTCCTAATTTTTCAAAAAAAAAATGGAGTTACAGAAGTACAGTGAATTTTCAGATTACTATAGAGTGTCCTGTTTTTTATGCATGTTTTTGCTTGTTTTGATGAAACTGTCGATTGTATCGGTGGTATAAGCCATGGAGAAGTTATAATACATTAGCTACAATGCAAAAACAAAATATGAATTGGTTTGCAACAGTACTTGAAGTAGTGATTTGCATTATTATACTAACGGATCTCACTGAGTTTTCTGTTAAGTTTTGTGTGGATGAAGTGTTCAAAGATCGAGGAGGTCTCGATATGAGGAGAAGGAGGAGAGGAAAGAGTTCAAGCTTGGGGATTCCCAAGGCACGCCAAGTAAATATGCAAGGAGACTCGAGCGTCTTTGGGGATGCCCCGGAAGTCATCCCATCTTTCTTCAACAAGTATCGGTATGTTTTCGTTTTCGTTCCGTTCATGTGATATGTGTAAATCTTGGAGCATCTTTTGCGTTTAGTTTTCACTTTTCTTTTATGCACCATGCTGGTATGAGATAGTCCATGGTTGATTTATAGAATGCTCATTGCACTTCACTTATAATTTTATAGTATGGCTTTTATAGAATGCTTCATGTGCTTCACTTATATCATTTGAAGTTTGGATTGCCTGTTTCTCTTCACATAGAAAACCGTTATTTGTAGAATGCTCTTTTGCTTCAATTATATTTATTAGAGCATGATGTATTGTAGAAAGAATTAAGCTCTCATGCTTCACTTATATCTATTTATAGAGTCAACGGGAATTGGTCATTTGCATGGTTAGTCATGAAATCCTACATAAAACTTGTGGATCACTGAATATGATATGTTTGATTCCTTGCAATAGTTTTGCGATATAGAGATGATAATATGTGGGAGGTACTAGTAGATGATCATGTTTAGTAAGATATTGGTGTTAGGTTTGTGATTCCCAAAGCATGCATGTATAGTCTCTCGTTATGCTATGAAGCTGGAGCATGATTTATTATTGATTGTCTTCCTTATGAGTGGCGGTCGGGGATGAGTGATTGTCTTTTCCTACCAATCTATCCCCCTAGGGGCATGCGTAGTAGTACTTTTCTTCGAGGGCTACTAAAATTTTGCAATAAGTATATGAGTTCTTTATGACTAATGTGAGTCCATGGATTATACGCACTCTTGCTAGCCTCTACGGTACCGTGCATTGCCCTTTCTCACCTCGAGAGTCGGTGAAAACTTCGCCGGTGCATCCAAACCCTGTGATATGATACGATCTATCACACATGAGCCTTATTATATCTTCCTCAAAATAGCCACCATACCTACCTATTATGGCCCTTCCATAGCCATTCCGAGATATATTGCCATGCAACTTCCACCGCTTCCGTTTTGATGACTTGAGCATTCATTGTCATATTGCTTTGCATGATCGTAATATAGCTAGCATGATATTTCCATGGCTTGTCCGCTTTTTGATATCGTTGTTACGCTAGATCATTGAACATCCTGGTACACTGCCAGAGGCATATATAGAGTCATACTTTGTTCTAGGTATCGAGTTGTAATTTTTATTTCTTTTGAGTTGTAAGTAAATAGAAGTGTGATGATCATCATTATTCATTATTAGAGCATGTCCCAGTGAGGAATGGATGATGGAGACTATGATTCCCCCACAAGTCGGGATGAGACTCCGGACAAGTATAAAAAGAAAAAAAGAAAAAAGTGATGCCACAAGAGCCCAAGGAAAAAGAAAAAAATGAGAGAAAATAGAGAAGGGGCATGCAAGTTCCACACTTGTGCTTCAAAGTAGCACCATGGTTTTCATATAGAGAGTCTCCTATTTTTTCACTTTCATATACTAGTGGGAATTTTTCATTATAGAGTTAGATGCACACCCACTTAGTTTCCAGTTTGAGTTTTCATGCACTTATAGCTCGTAGTGCATTTGTTGCATGTCAATCCCTACTCCTTGCATTGATATCAATTGATGGGCATCTCCATAGCCTTGGTCAGCCGCGTCGATGTGAGACTTTCTTACTTTTTGTCTTCTCTATATTCACCCCTATCATCATACTCTATTCCACCCATAGTGCTATATCCATGGCTTGCGCTCATGTATTGCATGAGGGTTGAAAAGGCTGAAGCGCATTAAAAAGTATGAACAAATTGCTCAGCTTGTCATCGGAGTTGTGCATGATAAATACTTTGTGTTAAGAAGACAGAGCATGACAAGACTATATGATTTTGTAGGGATAGCTTTCTTTAGCGTTGATATTTTGAAAGAAACGATTGTTTGTTGAGATGCCTGAGTATTGATGTCTTTATGTCAAATTATAGACTATTACTTTGAATCATTTGTGTCTTAATATCCATGCCATGATTAGATATAAGATCATGATTATGCTAGGTAGCATTCCACATCAAAAATTGTCTTTTTTATCATTTACCTACTCGAGGACGAGCCGAAATTAAGCTTGGGGATGCTGATATGTCTCTGTCTTATCTATAATTTTTTATTGTTCCATGCCAATATTATACAACTTTTACACACTTTTGGCAACAATTTATATGATTTATTGGACTAACCTATTGATCCAGTGCCAGTTCCTGTTTGTTGCATGTTTTTTGTTTCGCAGAATATCCATATCAAACGAAGTCCAAACGCGATAAAAATTACGTGGAATTATTTTTGGAATATTTGTGATTTTTAGGAGGTGGAATCAACACAAACGGGGGCCCACGGCTCCCAAGATACACCAGGGCGTGCCCTAGGCCCCAGGCGCGCCCAGGTGTCTTGTGCCCTCCTCGTAAGTCAGTTGGAGCTCTACTTCGGGCGCAAGGAAGCTTATATCCAAAAAAATCGTGTTAAAATCTCAGCGCAATCAAAGTTACAAATCTCCGAAAATATAAGAAACGGTTTTCGGCTAGAAAACAGGAGCGCGAAATCGAAGAGACCAGAGAGGGAGATCCAATCTCAGAGGGGCTCCCGCCCCTCCACTACCATGGAGGCCATGGACCAGAGGGGGAACTCTCCTCCCATCTACGGGGAGGCCAAGGAAGAAGAAGAAGGTGGGGGGCTCTCTACCCTCTCCTGGTGGCGCCGGAACGCAGCCGCCGGGGCAATTACCGTGTGACGGCGATCTACTCCAACAACTCTGTCATCTTCACCAACATCTCCATCACCTTCCCCCATCTATATTCAGTGGTCCACTCTCCCGCAACACGCTGTACCCTCTACTTGAACATGATGCTTTATGCTTCGTACTATTATCCAATGATATGTTGCCATCCTATGATGTCTGAGTAGATTTTTGTTGTCCTACCAGTAATTGGTGAATTGTTATGGTTGGTTTAATTTGCTTGTGGTTATGTTGCTGCCCTTTGGTACCCAACATATGAGCGCGCGTGTGGATCACACCATAGGGTTAGTTGTATGTTGATAGGACTATGCATTGGAGGGCAAGGGTGACAGCAGCTTCAGCCTACCATAGAAATTGATGCATACGGGATCGAAGGGGGCCAATATATATATCTTAATGCTATGGTTGGGTTTTACCTTAATCAACGTTAGTAGTTGTGGATGCTTGCTAATAGTTCCAATCATAAGTGCATAGAATTCCAAGTAAGGGACGGTATGCTAGCAGTGGCCTCTCCCACATAAAAGCTTGATATCGGTCTAGTAACATAGTCAATTGCTAAGGGAAAAAATTTCAAATCCTACCACCACTAATCCACACTCGTTTTACTAAATTTAATTGTTTCTTTATTTAAACATCACCTACTTTTATTTCACGTTCTTTATTATCTTGCAAACCTATCCACACCTACAAAGTACTTCTAGTTTTATTCATGTTCTAGGTAAATCAAACGTTAAGCGTGCGTAGAGTTGTATCGGTGGTCAATAGAACTTGAGGGAATATTTGTTCTACCTTTAGCTCCTCATTGGGTTCGACACTCTTATTTATCGGAAAAGGCTACAAACGACCCCCTAAACTAGTGGGTTATCAAGACACTATATCCTAAAGGTCATCCTAAAAGAATTGAGCAAGATTCTCAGAGAATTAATAATGATGTGCCTAGTCCATCTAATAAGAAAAATAAAAAGAAAAATGAAAGAACTTTGCATGCTTCTAGTGAACCGGGGGTAGAAAAACCTTCTGGGAATAATAATGATATTTCTATTTCTGATGCTGAAACACAATCTGGTAATGAAGATTCACCTAGTGATAAGGATAATGATGTTCATGATGGTGCTCAAACAGATAAGAAAAAAACTAAGAATGATGTAGAAATAGAACCTGTTGTTGATCTTGATAACCCACCTGCTAAGAATAATATATATGATAAAAGTGATTTCGTTGCTAGCAAGCATGGTAAGGAAAGAGAACCATGGGTTCAGAAACCCATGCCTTTTCCCACTAAGCCACCTAAAATAAGGATGAGGAACAATTTGAACGCTTTGTTGAAATTCTTAGACCTGTTTTTTTGCGTACTCGTTTGACTGATATATTGAAAATGCCTCCATATGCTAAATACATGAAATATATTGTCACTAATAAAAGAAGGATACTTGAAGCTGAAATTTCCACCATGCTTGCAAACTATTCTTTTAAGGGTGGAGTACCTAAGAAGTTAGGAGATCCAAGAATACCCACTATACCATGCTCCATTAAAAGAAGTTATGTTAAAATTGCTTTATGTGATTTAGGGGTCGGTGTTAGTGTTATGCTTTTCTTATATAGAAGAATTGATTTGAATAAGCTCACACCTACTGAAATATCTTTGCAAATGGCTGATAAATCTACTGCTATACCTATTGGAATATGCGAGGATGTGCCTGTTGTTGTTGCAAATGTTACTATCTTGACATACTTTGTTATACTTGATATGCCCGAGGACGACAACATGTCGATTATTCTTGATAGACCCTTTTTGAATACTGCAGGGGCTGTTATTGATTGCAACAAGGGCAAATGTCAATGATAATGAGCATACGGTTTATTTCCCAAAGAATGAATTCCAAGTGAATAGTATCAACATTACTGAAAAAATTGCGACGATCACTATTGGAGATTTCGAATTTCGTATTCCTTCAATCAAAAAGAAATATGAAACTCTCTTTATTGGGAGGTGCATATCCCGGTTGAGGTAACTTAGTGTTATACGAAGATTCTTTGGTTTCATGTCATTCGGAAATGGTTTGTTAATAAAACTTAATCAATCTTATTAATGGATTCTTTTGAGGGGCATGTGGTCGATGAATTTAGTTAGCACAACCTACTGTGCCTACTATTTTCTCTCTGTTATTTAAAGTTAATAAAGTAGAAATGCCATGATTATCCTGTTTTCTGAATTTTCCATGCAACAAAAAAAATGACCCAAAAATAAAAGTTCTTAGAATGCCCTGAAAAATTAGTATTATTTTTCTACAATATTTAGGAATTTTTGGCACATAACACACCCTGGGGGGTGCACTTGTGAGCCACGAGCTCACAGGGCACGCCACCCCCCAAGGCGCGCCTAGTGGGCTTGTGGGTCCCATAGGGACCCACTCACTTATTCCAGCCACCCACTCCTTCTTCCACCTCCAGAAAAAATCACTAGCTTGTTCAAACCCGTGTTCTTGCTCCTTTGCCTGCAATTTTCGATCTCCCTGCTTGGAACTCCGTTTTCGGAACTGTTTTAGGAATTACTCTTTGGTATGTGACTCCTCCAATGATCCAATTAGTTTTTGTTCTAGTGCTTTATATATTGCAAATTTTTGCTGCTATGGTGACCATTTTCTTGAGCTTGCATGTTGAAATTATATGGTCCAAAGTAGTTTTGATGCATGATATAGCTTCTAGACACCTATGGGAGTAGGTGTTATCAATTTTGTTCAGTTTTGTTCACCTTTATTTTGAGTCACTAAAAAATTTAGAAATTTTTCAGAGGAAGAAAATGTTTAGGAAAATGTTCCAAGGTGGTTCCGTGAGGAAGAGTTCCCCAAGGCTCGCTATACGTTAGTCGGACCTTGAACCGCCACGGGAAGAGGTTGTGCACCCGTGTGAATGGCCGTCGGATTCCTTCATGAGTCGAGCTGGTATTAAGGAGGAGTTTGATGTGTACATGCACAATGCCGGGTTGACGGACTTCGTGTCAGATAAGTGCTCACGGCACTATAATCTTACTGATTCTTTTGTGCGGAAATTTGAGTACATGTCTCATCGCAATTCGCATGTTGTTATCTTCAACTTATATGAAAATCCTTGTCTCATGGATATCAAGGAATTCAGTGAAGTATCTAAAATTCCTTGCTAGGGGACATGCACCGAGCCTCGTAAATCTTGTTGCAATGAGTTTCTGCTGAATATTACTAGGGGTGAAACTAGAGGCATAACACAAGCCACTATACGGAGCATCCATTTTCCTGCTATGCATTATTTTGCTTTGTTCATATATAGGTAGATGCATTAATGGTAAACATGATCCTAGTCATCTTTGTGCCCCTGATTTGAGCATTCTTAAGAGTGTGATGTTGAGAGATAAACAATTTAACATGGGGGCCATTGTTGCATGTCGTTTACATAATAGTGCGTCAGTGGGTCATTTATTTGGTGGAATCGAGGCTCGGCATGGCTGGCGATTGAGAAGGTTGGTGGAGGTGTGTTGAGGGCTTCGTCCCAAAAGCGCGGCGTCATGGACGCATGGGAGAGGAGCACGCGGATGCCATCATCGATTGTGCGGAGGACACACTCGGCTTTCTCGTTCTGCCGACTTGTATACGGGCAGGTGAGGAGGAAGTGAGCTATAGCCGTACGTCGGAGCCAGGAGGAGGGGTGTCGTAGCCGTACGTCGGAGGCGCGATAGGCGGCGGGGCTGCGAACATGGCCTGCTGGTGCGGTGTGTCAGGTCATGGGCTGAGCACGCCAGCTTTGGGCGTGCGCCAGGCCTAAACCAGACCGGTCCATGAGTTGGCGTCGGGTGCCAGCGCGGGGTACGTCGGAGGACGGGGTGCCAAGGGAGACAACGAGGAGGTACCATCTTTATCGTTGCAGCGCTCGCGGTGATGCTAGCACATGTGCCCCTGATTGGTGTTATTTGGTGGGGGTACGGGTGGCGTTGAGGGACCACCACAGTCGGCAACGAGCGCGTGTGCGGACTGTTGGCGAGCAGCCTGCTTGGCTCAGTGCTTCAAACAGGAGGAAGTAGCACACCTACAGGAACGATGGGAGCAGGACCTACGAGGTGATGTGTGGGATGGCGGAGTGGTACTGCCAGTTCAAACCGCGGAGCAGGTTGAAGACCTGCTATTGCTCGGTCACCGTCTGCCCTAGGTCGCGGAGCTGATCGATGAACTGCTTGAGCTTGGTGCAGTATGCCACAAACGGCAGGTCACCCTGAACGACGGCATGATACTCGGCGTCGAGGTAGACGGCACGAGTGAGTTGGTTGTCCCGAAGATCTCGTCGACGGCAATTCAGACGGTGAGCGCGGTGTTGTCCGGCGGCATGAAGGCGTCGAGAAGCTCTGGCGAGATGGCGGTGTAGAGCCAGTGCACAACGACGTGGTCAGCCATCTCCCACTCTGGGTCATCGTGGCGGTGCACGACCATGGAGGTGACGTGGTCGCGGAGGCCGAACATGCCGATGACGGTGTCGAAGTGGCAACGCCACTGCGTGTAGTTCTCGGCGAGGATGTCGAGGGTGACCGGAACATGGCGACGAATGTCGACGGTCTGCAGGATGAAGGGACGGAGGGAACAATCAGCATTGCGGGAGGCAAGGTAGGTGCACCAGCACGGGGAGAGCTGGAGGTAGGGGTGCAGCCGCTGCCAGGGGTGGAGCCGCAGTCGTAGCCACGACAGTTGCATCAACCGGTGGTGCATCTGCAAGGGGAACGGCGTGAAGCCGTCGACACCATGCTGAGAGGAGCGAGGAGAGACGACGGGGTTGTCGTCCATGGCGGCGGAGGAAGGACCGACGACCTGCACAAACGGGTTGAGCAGGTCGGGGAGTCTGATACCATGTAAGGGAGGAGGATTAGAAAGAATGATTCACCACCCTTGATTGCTCTAGGCTGGGTCTTATGTATAGTTTACAAGCTGGCAGCCAGGGAGATCATGGGTGATCCACTACCTAGGATCATGCGCCACTATCTCTACAAGAGGGCGCCACGATCACACACACATACACATGCTACATCGGATGCCAAAGGCAATACACACACATATACGTGTAGTTGTATAGTATAGTCTAACAGCGGCGGTGGCTCGCCGGCATGTGGCGTTGAGGAGGGAGGTGGACTGCGGCCGCAATGGCTCGCCGACGTTGGGCATTGGGGAGGAAGGGGAGGGGATGTGGTGGTGGCGGGCAGGGTGCCTCGCACGGCAGCCGGTCGGTGGCACGCGGCGGCTGGGCTGGTAGGAGGAGCGGATTGGGGTGGAGGCACGAGGAGGAATTTGGGGGTTCGCTCGATCTGGACGGGAACACCTGGGAAAGGGAGGAAGAAGGCAGTTGGCGGGCTTTGCGTTTTTTGCTGTTGTTATGTGTGGTTCGTTTGGGGCTATAGAGTTGGGTCGCTTTTGTTAGCAGAATAAGCTTATTGTTAGTAGAATAAAGTCTTAAGGTGGATTGCTTCTGTTAACAGAATAAGCTTATTTTTAGTAGAATAATGTTTCCTACCACCTAGTGGTAGTTATCCTCACATACATTTCATATGTTGTCTGTAGTACCTATCAAATCGAAAAGTATGTACTCCCTCCGTTCCATAATGTAGTGCCTATAGATTTTTGCAAAAGTCAAGCATTACAAACTTTGACCGTACTTATAATGAAAAGTGGGTACATCTAGAATACCAAATGCACATCATTGGATACATTATGAGTTATATTTTCAGAATGTACATGTTTGGTATTCTAGATGTAGACAATTTTCTCTATACACTTGGTCAAAATTGGCAAAGTTTGACTTTTACAAAAATTTATAGGCACTACATTGTGGAATTGAGGGAGTATGTGTATAGTACTATGTGGTATATAATAATATTTTGATAGTATATGTATACACTCCACTTTTTAGGTGGTATGTACTATGTTTTTACTATATTATTTTATACATACAAATACGAATGTATTTTCAAAATATACTAAAAATTATGGACTCGCATGCAATTTTTTCATGTAGCTCACCTTGAATAATCTTTAGATATAGTATATATATTACCACATAGTATATGAGACATGAGGGTAACTACCCCCGGATGATAGGATCTATATGCAAGCCCAGTTAGGAAGGCATGAGGCAATCACACATGTCTATGTCTCGGGCAATTCCTATTCGGCGCCCGTTACAAGCATCGGCGCAAACGGGCGCACACCTTCCTCCTTCCATCGATGTTGCATGGGCCACCCTATTAACTTTTTTCTTTTCTTCTTTTGCTAAATTCCAAAAAGAGTGCAAGGATGCATTTGAACTCACTTACCTATTCCTTCGTTGATCAACTCAGTAACCACTATGACTCCATTAACATTTATGATGTCTTACTTTGTTTTCTTCTTATTATTATTTCTTTAGTTTGCTAAAGCCCTTTTTCATTTTCCATTTTTTCTGAACTTTTTTATAAAATCAATGAATTTTTTAAAAATTGGTGAACTTTTTTTCAAAATTGACGAACTTTTTCCAAATTTATGAACTCTTTTCAATATTAGTGAAATTTGTTACAAATTTGATAATCTTTTTCAAAATTGATGAACATTTCTGAATTAACAAATATATTTTTTATTTTAAAAAATATTTTTTAAGTCAACAGTTGAAATTTCAATTGGTCAACCGTCAACCGGTTTTTTTAGGCGTTACCAAACGCGAGGCAATAGGGCCAATCCTATTTGGCACTGCAGGCACCGGTCACAACTGTTTTTACGAACCGGCGCCTGCAACGTGTTAGCTGGGCTCGGCCCATTACGTTATGTTAGCAACCTGCACCCCTTGTGTTCCGATAAATTCAAAAAAAGGTCCCACGCACGGGATCGAAAAAGGTCACACGCGCGACAACCACCAGGCCATTAAATCGCTTGTGCAATATTTCTTCGTTCATCTATTTATTTGTTCGTCAGTTTGTTTTATTCTTTTTTTTCTATTTCCTACTTCTTTTCCTTCTCCTTTTATTTTTTTCCTAAAATGCGCGGTTTTTCAGTTCATGAACTTTTTCTTCCAAACCGATGAACTTTTATTTTCAAATACAAAGAACTTTTTTCAAAGCCGATGATTTTTTTTTCAAAATTGATAAACTTTTTCAAATCGAATAAACTTTTCTTCAAAACCGCTGCAATTTTTTCAATTCTGATGAACTTTTTCAAATTGAATGAACTTTTCGTAGAATCGATGATTTATTTTTTCAAAATCGGTGAACTTCTTTCAATATTGATGAACCTTTCTGCAAAATCGGCGAACTTTTTTTCAAATCTATGGAACTTTTTTCAAATTCGATGATCTTTATTAGAAATTTGATGAACTTTTGAAAAAATCTATGAACTTTTTTGAAATTCATGAACTTTTATCAAAATTTAACGAACTATTTTTCATTAAAGAAAGTACATATTTTCCAAATTGTTTTCAAATAACTTAAAAATCTAAGTGGTATAGTAAGGGGTTGAGTAATAAATAGCGTGGCTGCATTAGTTCTAGCGCCCGATTCCTCGTCCTGGCGCCCGAAGGCGATGCAACTGGGCCGGCCCAGCAAAAAATCAGCGGATAGACCTCGTTTGCGCGAAAAAACACCCAAAAACATTGTTCTACTAGAGGTTCGAACTTGTGCCGACCAACAGCTGAGTTGGGCTAACCACCCGGACTACAACATGCTACTAACCAATTGCAGGGCGAATTTAATAAGTAAATTTGTAGCCGTGCAATTTATTACACATGTAAAAGTTTACTGTAGCACTTTGATTTTTAAATTATTTAAAAACATTTGGGAAAAAGTTCATGAATTACAGAAAAGTCCATTGGTTTAAAAAATGTATTAAAAAATTCATTGATTTTAAAAACATAGGCCATGATTTTGAAAACGAGTTCATCGATTTTGAAAAAGATTTCATCGATTTTGAGAAGAGTTCATCAATTTTGAAAATAGTTCATCGATTTGGAAAAAAAGTTCATGAGTTTTGAAAAAGAGTTCATCACTTTGTAAAAAGATTTCACCGGTTTTTAAAAAGAGTTCAACGGTTTTTAAAAAGAGTTCATCGGTTTTGAAAAGAGTTCATCGGCTTTGAAAAAAAATCATTGTTTTTGAAAAAGATTTCATCGATTTTGAAAAGAGTTCATCGATTTGGAAAAGAGTTCATTGATTTTGAAAAAGAGTTCATTGATTTTGAAAAAGAGTTCAACAATTTTGAATGTTCATCGATTTTGAAAAAAGAGTTCATCAATTTTGAAAAGAGTTCATCAATTTTGAAAAAAGATTTCGTCGATTTTGAAAAGAGTTCATCGATTTGGAAAAAGAGTTCATCGATTTTGGAAAAATTTCATCGATTTTGAAAAGAATTCATCGATTTGGAAAAAGATCATCGATTATGAAAAAGAGTTCATTGATTTTGAAAAATGTTAAATCAATTTTGAAAAAAGTTCATTCAAGTTGGCAAAACAAAAAAATAAAAAATAGAAATAGAAAAACAAACAGAACAATTCCAATAAAAAAGGAACAAGAAAAAAATGAAAGAAAAAAGAAGAAAGAAAAAAGAAAAAGATAAACGATGAAAAGAAGTGAAAATGAAGCTGATCACATGATTTGTGTATGGCGTGGTGGTTAGTGCGGCTTAAGTAAGAGCAGGAGGTCTCCGGATCGAAAACTACCTGTCGCACAGTTTTTTGCATGATAAATAGAAAGAAAAAATGGGCCGGCCCAGCACGGAATTAAGGGTGTGCACCCGTTTGCGAGAAAGGAAAGAACGGGCGCTTAAGGCGCCGTTTAGGATTTTGCCGTTTAGGAGCTCCCTATGTCTCGCCTTTAGAGACAGAAGCCGAGCTCGCCTACAACACCCCAATGGCGGGCTGGCCTTGTTGCCACATGGTTTTGTCACGCTGACATCATGTCTGAGTTTTTTCTTTTCTTTCTTTACTCTTTGTTTGTATTTCAAATCATACTCAATAGATATATTATGAAAAAAGTTGTTTTTCTTAGAGGTTTTCATCACACATTTAATAAATGTTCATGGAGCATAAAGTAATATTTGCTTAACTTTTAGAAAATGTTCATAACAGTGAAAAACAAATATGTGCAATTTTTAAAAATGTCACGCATTTCAAAAAATGATTTAAAAAATCAAATGTAAAAGTATTCGTGTAACTAAAAAAATATTATTTCCATTCAGAAAAATGTCAGATACATTTAAAAAATTCTCCACACATTTCGAAACTATGTTTGTTACATTTAAAAATAGTTTTGTTTCATCGAAAAGAACCTACGGGTATTTGAAAAATGCTTAACGAGTATTTAAATATATATTAATCATGTGACAAATGTTAAATGTATGTAAAAATGTTTTAGATGTATAAGAAATATAAAAGATGTGTACGGAATAAAGTAGACATCACGATATATGTTCGAAAAATGTTGATCATGTATTTGATGAAAAAAAGAGTAAAACCGGTGAAAACCAAAGAAAAATGATGAAAAAAAAAAGAAAGAAGAGAAAAACCGAACAAAACCTAATGTCAACCCATGCAAAACACTGAAAACCCCGAAATAAACAAAGAAAAAATAATCGCGCCCTATTGGACCGGCCCAGTGGTGCCGTGCAGCAAGCGAGACCTAATACATCTCACAGCGAGCGTAGAATAGGTTTCGCTGTGCATAGGGGAAGGTCCTATTGGGCGCTGCAGCCGCGTCTGGGTGGCCGGCCCAAAAACAAGAGCAGCGCCAGAAAATACCTGCAAAAATTGGCTGTCGCCTGGAATTGAACACGCGCCGTCGCATATGTACCAACTAACAGTTCGTGACTGTGTACAGCGCGAAGCGTCTTCAGAACAAAAATAGTAGACACGCTATTATTGTGCATTAACAGTACCGTTTAGATTTTTAATTTTTTTAAAAACATGTTCACATATTTGAAATGAAGGTCAGGAACATGCAAAAAAAGTTCACGTATTCACAAAAAAGTTCACCAAATGGAAAAGTTCACCAATTCGAAGAAGTTAGTTTTTTAATAAAAATTCCAATGTATTTTGAAAAAATTGACAAATTCAAAATAGTGTATGAATTTGAGAAAAATATAAAATTGAAAATGTTCAGGAATTTGAAAAAAGTTCATCGATTTTTAAAAATAGTTCATCTAGTTTGAAAAAAAGTTCACTGATTTTGGGAAAAGTTCATCGAATTTGAAAAAAATCATCAATTAAAAAAAAGTCATCGAATTCAAAAAAAGTTCATCCAATTCGAAAAAGTTCATCAAATTTAACAAAAGTTCACCCAATTCAAAGAAAGTTCTTCGATTCGAAAAAATTTTCATCTAAATGAGCAAAAGAAAAAAGAGAAAAAGAAAAAACCGAGCAAAACCGTTCTGAATAAAAAATAAAATCGAAAAAAAGACATAAGAATTAAAAATTATAGAAGAGGGGAAGAGGTGAGGCAGGTGGGGTTGCTAGCGCAGGTTGCGAACGATGAGGAGATCCGAGGTTCGAATTCCGACCGACACGTAGCTCTTTTTCGTTGTACAAAAAGAAGAAGAAAATGGCAAGACAGGCCTAGCCCAATTAGATGCGCCCATTGGCGAATCGGCACATAAGCGCCAAATAGGATTTGCCGTGCATTGGACTATAGTAAAGCCCGAGTTTCCTATTTGGCACGTAGGTCGCGCCCTAGCGACCTAGCACGTGCCCCCTCCTGCCTTCGTTCCTCTTTTGAGCTGGCCCATTTTTGAATTTCTTCCCGTCGGTTTTTGGGAGGTTCTAGAACCTTCGCATGACCGGGTTTTTTTTTCTTTCTTTTTCTTTTATTATTTTCTGTTTTTGCTTCTGCATTTGATCCTCTTATGGACCAGCCCACTTTTGAATTTCTTCCCTGTCGGTTTTGGGAAGGTTCTGGAACCTTAGCTTGACTGGGTTTTTCTTTTTTATTCTTTTTTCCTTTTTTTTCTTCTTTCCTTTTAGTTTCTTTTTATTTTATGGCATCTTTTCAAACTTTTGAATATTTTTTTGAAATAATAAAAAATTTGTGCAAATTATGAACATTTCCTTTAAACTCATGAACATATTTAGTCTGTTTCAAGTTGGCGAATTTTTTTATCCCTGAACTTTTAACATAAATTTCCAAACATTTTTTCAAAATTGGGACTGTTTTCTTTATAAAATTTGTTTCTGAATCGAAGAACATTCCTTTAGAAATTTGTGGAACAATTTTTAAATGCACGACAATTTTTTGTTTTAGTAAAGATTTTCTGAAAGCACGAACATGTTTTAATCAGCAAACTTTTTAAGAATCGATGAACTATTTTGTAATTCACAAACAGTTTGTGTATTGATAGAACATTTTTGGAAATTCATGGTTATTTTGAGAATTGTTAACATTTTGTTCTATATTATTTTCTAATAGACGAATATTTTTTCAAAATCATGAAACAAATTTGATGTCCAGAACAATTCTTCAAAATCGTGATTTTTTTTGACTATGTGCACATTTTTTGAATCCGCAAAAATGTCATTCTTCCTTGAACACTTTAAAGCAGATGGGCTGGTCCAAACAGGCGCACTGGGCCTGGTGGAGCGAGGGGTGCGCACCAGCTCCTCCCAGCACGTGGTGCACAATATAGTAGGTCCCAATCAAGCCATCGGTAACTCACACTACGCCGGAGAATGCAGACTTCAGCCTGCTCCCAACTCCCGGGGGAGGGTAGTATTTCATCGCCTGCACCACGAACCACGCCTCATCGTTACCGCTTATAGGAGCACGGACGTATGTTTTGTTGGTTTGTTTTCTATTTGTTTTAAATTTTCTCTTGATAATATATATTGAAATGTTCCAAAAAAGGATTTTTTATCTAATATTATATAGATGTATATCACGTATTCATTATTCATCAGGTATTTTAAAAATGATCAAAGTGTATTTCAGAAAAATGTTTCGCCATGTCTTAGAAAATGATCATCATGTATTAAAAAGGGTTCGCCATGTTTTAGAAAAAATTAACCATGTAATTAACAAATATTCATAGTGAAATTAATAGGTATATGTTTATTATTTTTGAATATTTAAAATATGTTCACAATTTTTAAAATCACGTATAGAAAATTGGTTATTTAATTTTGAAAAGTGCTCACTGCTTTTTAAATGTCCCAAGCAGGCTAAAAAAACCATAGCTAAAAAGATAGAAATCCAAATTAAGAAAAGTAATATCATGAAACCATGTCTTTGTGTCACGTTGCTGGGCCTAAGCCCATTTTGGAGTGCAAGGGGGCGAGGGCGGTGTATATATATCTAACAGTAGGCGAGATAGTTCTCAATGCCAAGCTGGAATCACATCCGTCTCAAGTATGGAGGTCTATCTTGGATGGAGGAGATGCGCTCTCACATGGCATCATAAGGCGCATTGGGAACGACGCAAATACCCGAGTTTGGGTTGACAACTGGATACCGAGAAACTCAGGGATGAGGCTAGTAGCCTGTTTGGCCAGTGATCCTCCAACTCTTGTCGGTGAGTTGATTGATAGTTCAAAGCACAAGTGCTCCCTGGGTGATTTTGGTAATTAATGTCAACATATTGGTTGTTGGACTAATAGTTTTATCAAGTATATTTCAGATAAGTTCAACAGTGGAGTGACAAGGACAAGAGGATGTGGAACCCCTTCAAAATGCTAAGGACAAAGATTGGCAAAAGCTCAAGACTCTTCATTTCTATTTAAGTGAAACAAGATCACATTGAGTCCATAGGAAAGCCAATACTATTAAAAGGGGATGAGGTGCTGCTTAATGGTCTACTTGCTTAAGTGCTTAGTGATATTGCTCCAAAACCCTTAGCCACTTTCTCCATCCAAATATGTCCAAACCCTAATTCCAAACTCGGCCCACCGATTCTTTCTACCCGGGGTCACCGAGTTCATTTGACATAGCCACTGCCAGAAACCCTAACGATTCGGTCACACCGATACGGATCTCGGTCTCACCGAGATGGCCTTGCCAACGTTCTGTGATCTGTTGCATTCACTTTGGTCCCACCGAGTTTATGCAATCGGTCTCACCGAGTTCGCTTGATAGATTCTCTGTTGCTTATTGCTTCACTTCGGACTCACTTAGTTGATGCAATCGGCGCCACCAAGATGATGTTTGCTCTAAGCCCTAGCACATCGGTCCCATCGAGTTGTTCCAGCCGGTCCCACCAAGATTTCTAACGTTCATATTTTTGAACAGATCGGTGCCACCGAGTTTCCTAATCGGTGCCACGAAGATGAGTCAAAAGTGTGTAACGATTGGATTTTGTGGGAGGCTATATATATACCCCTCCACCCCTTCTTCCTCATTGAGGAGAGCCATCAGAACGTGCCTACACTTTCACCATTCATTTTCTGAGAGAGAACCACCTACTTATGTGTTGAGATCAAGAGATCCCATTCCAACCTTTTGAACCTTGATTTCTATCCTTCTCCAAGTTGCTTTCCACTCAAATCCTTCTTCCACCGTAGCCAAATCTTTGTGAGAGAGTTGAGTGTTGGGGAGACTATCATTTGAAGCACAAGAGTAAGGAGTTCATCATCTACACACCATCTATTACCTTTTGGAGAGTGGTGTCTCCTAGATTGGTTAGGTGTCGCTTAGGAGCCTCCACCATGATGTGGAGTTGAACCAAGATGTTTGTAAGGGCAAGAAGATGGCCTACTTCATGAAGATCTACCCGAGTGAGGCAAGTCCTTTGTGGATGATGGCCATGGTGGGATAGACAAGGTTGCTTCTTCATGCAACCTTGGTGGGTGGAGCCCTCCGTGGACTCGCGCAGCCGTTACCCTTCGTGGGTTGAAGTCTCCATCAACGTGGACGTACGATAGCACCACCTATCGGAACCATGCCAAAAGTTCTCCGCGTCTCCATTGCATTTGCACACTTCAATCACACAAAACTTAATGGAACTTCGTGAGATAGGTTAGTATGATAAAGAGCAAACCATTTCACTTTGGTACTGTCAAAGACAAGATCCATAATTGTTTCCACACAATGCCTACTGTAGCATATCATTTCCACAATTTATATTGAGCAATATAAGCCATAGAAACTAGGAAACAAGCAAATTATGTATTGAAAACAGAATCTGTCAAAAACATAACAGTCTGTAGTAATCTGTACTCAAACCATACTTCTGCTACTCCAAAAATTATGAAAAAAATTAGGACCATGTGAGCAATTTGTATATTATTAATCTTCTGCAAAAAGAATCAACTCAAAAGCACTCTTCTGTTAAAAATTAGAATTATTTTCGTGAGCACAAAAGGTTATGTTTTTCAGCAAGATCAAATCAACTATCACCCAACATGATCCCAAAGGCTTTACTTGGCACTTTATCAAAACAAAAACAATAAAACATGATTACTACAGTAGCTTAATTATGTGAACACACAAAAACAGTAGGTAAAAGTGTTGGGTTGTCTCCCAACAAGCACTTTTCTTTTATGCCTTTTAAGCTAGGCATGATGATTTCAATGATGCTCACATAAAAGATAAGAATTGAAACATAACAAGAGCATCATGAAGCACAAGGCTAGCACATTTAAGCCTAACCCATTTCCTATGCATAGGGATTTTGTGAGCAAACAATTCATGGGTACAAGAATCAACTAGCATAGGAAGGCAAAACAAGCATAACTTCCAGATTTTCAACACATAGAGAGGAAACTTGATATTATTGCAATTCCTACAAGCATAAGTTCCCCCCTCATAATAATTTTCAGTAGCATCATGAAGAAATTCAACAATATAACCATCACATAAAGCATTCTTTTCATGACACAAAAGCATAGAAAACTTATTACTCTCCACATATGCAAATTTATTCTCATCAATAATGGTGGGAGCAAACTCAGCAAAATAACTATCATGTGATTGAAAATTAAAATCATGATGACAAGTTTCATGGTTATCATTATTCAATATAGCATACATGTCATCACCATAATCATCATAGATAGCAACCTTGTTCTCGTAGTTAATTGAAGCCTCATCCAAAATGGTGGATTCATCATTAAATAAAGTCATGACCTCTCCGAATCCACTTTCACCATTATAATCATCATAAATAGGAGGCATGCAATCATTATAACAAATTTGCACATCAAATCTTGGGGGACTAAAAATATCATCTTCATCAAATATAGCATCCCCAAGCTTATGGCTTTGCATATAATCAGCATCTTGGATACTCAAAGAATTCGTACTAATAACATTGCAATCATGCTCAACATTTATGCCAAACATTTTATTGAATTCTTCTTCTATCAATTGAGCACAATTTTCCGATCCATCATTTTCAAGAAAGATATTATAAATATGACCAATAATTTGATGCAACCTCAATTCCATTTTTTATGTAGTTTTATTTTATAAACCAAACTAGTGATAAAACAAGAAACTAAAAGATTCAATTGCAAGATCTAAAGATATACCTTCAAGCACTCACCTCCCTGACAACAACGCCAGAAAAGGGCTTCGTTGACGGGATGTGAGTGAAGGAAATATGCCCTAGAGGCAATAATAAAGTTGTTATTTATATTTACTTATATCATGATAAATGTTTATTATTCATGCTAGAATTGTATTAACCGGAAACTTAGTACATGTGTGAATACATAGACAAACAGAGTGTCACTAGTATGCCTCTACTTGACTAGCTCGTTGAATCAAAGATGGTTAAAGTTTCCTAGCCATAGACATGAGTTGTCATTTGATTAACGGGATCACATCATTAGAGAATGATGTGATTGACTTGACCATTCCGTTAGCTTAGCACTTGATCGTTTAGTTTGTTGCTATTGCTTTCTTTATGACTTATACATGTTCCTATGACTATGAGATTATGCAACTCCCGAATACCGGAGGAACACTTAGTGTGCTATCAAACGTCACAACGTAACTGGGTGATTATAAAGATGCTCTACAGGTGTCTCCGATGGAGTTTGTTGAGTTGGCATAGATCGAGATTAGGATTTGTCACTCCGAGTATCGGAGTGGTATCTCTGGGCCCTCTCGGTAATGCACATCACTATAAGCCTTGCAAGCAATGTGACTAATGAGTTAGTTGTGGGATGATGCATTACGGAGCGAGTAAAGAGACTTGCCGGTAACGAGATTGAACTAGGTATTGAGATACCGACGATCAAATCTCGGGCAAGTAACATACCGATGACAAGGGAACAACGTATGTTATTATGCGGTTTGACCGATAAAGATCTTCGTAGAATATGTAGGAACCAATATGAGCATCTAGGTTCCACTATTGGTTATTGACCGGAGATGAGTCTCGGTCATGTCTACATAGTTCTCGAACCAGTAGGGTCCGCACGCTTAACGTTTGGTGACGATCGGTATTACGAGTTTATGAGTTTTGATGAACCGAAGGTTGTTCGGAGTCCCGGATGTGATCACGGACATGACGAGGAGTCTCGAAATGGTTGAGACATAAAGATCGATATATTGGATGGCCATGTTTGGACATCAGAATGGTTCCAGGTGAGTTCGGGCATTTACCGGAGTACCGGGAGGTTACCGGAACCCCCCCGGGGAGTACATGGGCCTTAATGGGCCTTAGTGGGAGAGAGGAGGAGGCAACCAAGGTGGGGGTGCCCCCCCAAGTCTAATCCGAATTGGGAGGGGGGCCGGCCCCCCTTTCCTTCTCCCTCTCTCCTCCTTCCTTCCTCTCCTACTCCAACTAGGGAAGGGGGGAATCCTACTCCCGATGGGAGTAGGACTCCCCCTTGGGCGCACCATAGAGAGGGCCAGCCCTCCCCTCCTCCACTCATATACGGGGGAAGGGGGCACCCCATTGACACACAAGTTGATTGTTTAGCCGTGTGCGGTGCCCCCCTCCACAGATATCCACCTCGGTCATATCGTTGTAGTGCTTAGGCGAAGCCCTGCATCGGTAACTTCATCATCACCGTCATCATGCCGTCGTGCTGACGAACCTCTCCCTCGAACTCAGCTGGATCTAGAGTTCGTGGGACGTCACCGAGCTGAACGTGTGCAGATCGCGGAGGTGTCGTACTTTCGGTACTAGGATCGGTCGGATCGTGAAGACGTACGACTACATCAATCGCGTTGTCATAACGCTTCCGCTTTCGCTCTACGAGGGTACGTGGAAAACACTCTCCCCTCTCATTGCTATGCATCACATAGATGGATCTTGTGTGTGCGTAGGATTTTTTTTTGAAATTAATGTGTTCCCCAACAGTGGCATCCGATCCAGGTCTATGCGTAGATGTTATATGCATGAGTAGAACACAAAGAGTTGTGGGCGATAATAGTCATACTGCTTACCAACATGTCATGATTTGATTCGGCGGTATTGTTGGATGAAGCGGCTCGGACCGACATTACGCGTACGCTTACGCTTACGCGAGACTGGTTCTACCGACGTGTTTTGCACACAGGTGGCTGGCGGGTGTCAGTTTCTCCAACTTTAGTTGAATCGAGTGTGACTACGGCCGGCCCTTGTTGAAGGTTAAAACAACACACGACAATAAATCGTTGTGGTTTTGATGCGTAGGTAAGAATGGTTCTTGCTCAGCCCGTAGCAGCCACGTAAAACTTGCAACAACAAAGTAGAGGACGTCTAACTTGTTTTTGCAGGGCATGTTGTGATGTGATATGGTCAAGACATGATGCTAAATTTTATTGTATGAGATGATCATGTTTTGTAACAGAGTTATAAGCAACTGGCAGGAGCCATATGGTTGTCGCTTTATTGTATGCAATGCAATTGCCCTGTAATTGTTTTTACTTTATCACTAAGCGCTAGTGATAGTCGTAGAAGCAATAGTTGGCGAGATGACAACAATGCTACGATGGAGATCAAGGTGTCGCGCCGGTGACGATGGTGATCATGACGGTGCTTTGGAGATGGCGATCAAAGGCACAAGATGATGTTGGCCATATCATATCACTTATATTGATTGCGTGTGATGTTTATCCTTTATGCATCTTATTTTGCTTAGTTCGGCGGTAGCATTATAAGATGATCTCTCACTAAATTTCAAGGTACAAGTGTTCTCCCTGAGTATGCACCGTTGCGAAATTTCATCGTGCCGAGACACCACGTGATGATTGGGTGTGATAAGCTCTACGTTCACATACAACGGGTGCAAGCTAGTTTTGCACACGCAGAATACTCGGGTTAAACTTGACGAGCCTAGCATATGCAGATATGGCCTCGGAACACTGAGACCGAAAGGTCGAGCGTGAATCATATAGTAGATATGATCAACATAGTGATGTTCACCATTGAAAACTACTCCATCTCACGTGATGATCGGACATGGTTTAGTTGATTTGGATCACGTGATCACTTAGATGATTAGAGGGATGTCTATCTAAGTGGGAGTTATTAAGTAATATGATTAATCAAACTTTAATTTATCATGAACTTAGTACCTGATAGTATTTTGCATGTCTATGTTGTTGTAGATCAATGGCCCGTGCTACTGTTCCTTTGAATTTTAATGCGTTCCTAGAGAAAGCTAAGTTGAAAGATGATGGTAGCAACTACACGGACTGGGTCCGTAACTTGAGGACTATCCTCATTGCTGCACAGAAGAATTACGTCCTGGAAGCACCGCTAGGTGCCAGGCCTGCTGTAGATGCTGCTGATGACGTTAAGAACGTCTGGCAGAGTAAAGCTGATGACTACTCAATAGTTTAGTGTGCCATGCTTTACGGCTTAGAACCGGGACTTCAACGACGTTTTGAACGTCATGGAGCATATGAGATGTTGCAGGAGTTGAAGTTAATATTTCAAGCAAATGCCCGGATTGAGAGATATGAAGTCTCCAATAAGTTCGACAACTGCAAAATGGAGGAGAATAGTTCTGTCAGTGAACATACTCAGAATGTCTGGGTACCACAACCACTTGACTCAGCTGGGAGTTAATCTTCCTGATGATAGTGTCATTGACAAAGTTCTTCAATCACTGCCACGAAGCTACAAGAGCTTCGTGATGAACTATAATATGCAAGGGATGGATAAGACAATTTCTGAGCTCTTCGCAATGCTAAAGGCTGCGGAGGTAGAAATCAAGAAGGAGCATCAAGTGTTGATGGTCAATAAGACCACCAGTTTCAAGAAAAAGGGTAAAGGAAAGAAGGGGAACTTCAAGAAGAATAGAAAGCAAGTTGCTGCTCAAGTGAAGAAAGCCCAAGTCTGGACCTAAGCCTAAGACTGAGTGCTTCTACTGCAAAGGGACTGGTCACTGGAAGCGGAACTACCCCAAGTATTTGGCGGATAAGAAGGATGGCAAGGTGAACAAAGGTATATGTGATATACATGTTATTGATGTGTACCTTACTAATGCTCGCAGTAGTGCCTGGGTATTTGATACTGGTTCTGTTGCTAATATTTGCAACTCAAAACAGGGACTACGGATTAAGCGAAGATTGGCTAAGGACGAGGTGATGATGCGCGTGGGAAATGGTTCCAAAGTCGATGTGATCGCCGTCGGCACGCTACCTCTACATCTACCTTCGGGATTAGTTTTAGACCTGAATAATTGTTATTTGGTGCCAGCGTTAAGCATGAACATTATATCTGGATCTTGTTTGATGCGAGATGGTTATTCATTTAAATCCGAGAATAATGGTTGTTCTATTTATATGAGTAATATCTTTTATGGTCATGCACCCTTGAAGAGTGGTCTATTTTTGTTGAATCTCGATAGTAGTGACACACATATTCATAATATTGAAGCCAAAAGATGCAGAGTTGATAATGATAGTGCAACTTATTTGTGGCACTGCCGTTTGGGTCATATTGGTGTAAAGCGCATGAAGAAACTCCATTCTGATGGACTTTTGGAATCACTTGATTATGAATCACTTGGTACTTGCGAACCATGCCTCATGGGCAAGATGACTAAAACTCCGTTCTCCGGAACAATGGAGTGATCAATAGATTTATTGGAAATCATACATACTGATGTATGTGGTCCGATGAATATTGAGGCTCGCGGCGGGTATCGTTATTTTATAACCTTCACAGATGATTTGAGCAAGCATGGGTATATCTACTTGATGAAACATAAGTCTGAAACATTTGAAAAGTTCAAAGAATTTCAGAGTGAAGTGGAAAATCATCGTAACAAGAAAATAAAGTTTCTGCGATCTGATCATGGAGGAGAATATCTGAGTTACGAGTTTGTTCATCATTTGAAACAATGCGGAATAGTTTCACAACTCACGCCACCCGGAACACCACAGCGTAATGTGTTGGGGAACGCAGTAATTTCAAAAAAAATCCTACGCACACACAAGATCCATCTAGGTGATGCATAGCAACAAGAGGGGAGAGTGTTGTCCACGTACCCTCGTAGACCGCAAGCGGAAGCATTATGACAACGCAGTTGATGTAGTCGTACGTCTTCACGATCCGACCGATCCTAGTACCGAAAGTATGGCACCTCCGCGATCTGCACACGTTCATCTCGGTGATGTCCCACGAACTCTAGATCCAGCTGAGGTCGAGGGAGAGCTTCGTCAGCACGACGGCGTGATACCGGTGATCATGAAGATACCAACGCAGGGCTTCGCCTAAGCACTACAACGATATGACCGAGGTGTAAATCTGTGGAGGGGGCACCGTACACGGCTAAACAATCAACTTGTGTGTCTATGGGGTGCCCCCTCCCCCGTATATAAAGGAGGGGAGGAGGAGGCCGGCCGGCCCTAGAGGGCGCGCCAAGGGGGGAGGAATCCTCCTCCTAGTAGGATTAGGATTCCTCCTTTCCTAGTCCTACTAGGAGGGGGAAGGAAGGAGAGGGGGAGGGAGAGGGAAAGAGGGGTCGCGCCCCCTCCCCTAGTCCAATCCGGACATCCTTGGGAGGGGGGGGGGGAGCGCCACCTCCTGGCTGCTGCCCTATATCTCCCCTAAAGCCCACTAAGGGCCCAATAACTTCCCGGAGAGGGGGGAATTCCGGTAACCCTCCGGCACTCCGGTTTTATCCGAAACCTCCCGGAACACTTCCGGTGTCTGAAAATAGCCGTCCAATATATCAATCTTTATGTCTCGACCATTTCGAGACTCCTCGTCATGTCCGTGATCACATCCGGGACTCCGAACAACCTTCGGTACATCAAAATACATAAACTCATAATACCGATCGTCACCGAACATTAAGCGTGCGGACCCTACGGGTTCGAGAACTATGTAGACATGACCGAGACTCATCTCCGGTCAATAACCAATAGCGGAACCTGGATGCTCATATTGGTTCCTACATATTCTACGAAGATCTTTATCGGTCAAACTGCATAACAACATACATTGTTCCCTTTGTCATCGTATGTTACTTGCCCGAGATTCGACCGTCGGTATCTCAATACCTAGTTAAATCTCGTTACCGGCAAGTCTCTTTACTCATTCTGTAATGCATCATCCCACAACTAACTCATTAGTCACATTGCTTGCAAGGCTTATAGTGATGTGCATTACCGAGAGGGCCCAGAGATACCTCTCCGATACTCGGAGTGACAAATCCTAATCTCGATCTATGCCAACTCAACAAACACCATCGGAGACACCTGTAGAGCATCTTTATAATCACGCAGTTACATTGTAATGTTTGATAGCACACTAAGTGTTCCTCCGGTATTTGGGAGTTGCATAATCTCATAGTCATAGGAACATGTATAAGTCTTGAAGAAAGCAGTAGCAACAAACTAAACGATCAAGTGCTAAGCTAACGGAATGGGTCAAGTCAATCACATCATTCTCTAATGATGTGATCCCATTAATCAAATGACAACTCATGTCTATGGCTAAGACACTTAACCATCTTTGATTCAACGAGCTAGTCAAGTAGAGGCATACTAGTGACACTCTGTTTGTCTATGTATTCACACATGTACTAAGTTTCCGGTTAATACAATTCTAGCAAGAATAATAAACATTTATCATGATGTAAGGAAATATAAATAACAACTTTATTATTGCCTCTAGGGCATATTTCCTTCAGTCTCCCACTTGCACTAGAGTCAATAATCTAGATTACACAGTAATGATTCTAACACCCATGGAGTCTTGGTGTTGATCATGTTTTGCTCGTGAGAGAGGCTTAGTCAACGGGTCTGCAATATTCAGATCCGTATGTATCTTGCAAATCTCTATATCTCCCTCCTTGACTTGATCGTGAATGGAATTGAAGCATCTCTTGATGTGCTTGGTTCTCTTGTGAAATCTGGATTCCTTTGCCAGGGCAATTGCACCAGTATTGTCACAACAGATTTTCATTGGACCCGATGCACTAGGTATGACACCTAGATCGGATATGAACTCCTTCATCCAGACTCCTTCATTTGCTGCTTCCAAAGCAGCTCTGTACTCCGCTTCACACGTAGATCCCGCCATGACACTTTGCTTAGAACTGCACTAACTTACAGCTCCACCGTTCAATATAAATACATATCCGGTTTGTGACTTAGAGTCATCCGGATCAGTGTCAAAGCTTGCATAGACCTAACCATTTACGACGAGCTCTTTGTCACCTCCATAAACGAGAAACATATCCTTAGTCCTTTTCAGGTATTTCAGGATGTTTTTGACCGCTGTCCGGTGATCCACTCCTGGATTACTTTGGTACCTCCCTGCTAAACTAATAGCAAGGCACACATCAGGTCTGGTACACAGCATTGCATACATCATAGAATCTATGGCTGAAGCATAGGGAATGACTTTCATTTTCTCTCTATCTTCTGCAGTGGTCGGGCATTTAGTCTGACTCAACTTCACACCTTGTAACACAGGCAAGAACCCTTTCTTTGCTTGATCCATTTTGAACTTCTTCAAAACTTTATCAAGGTATGTGCTTTGTGAAAGTCCAATTAAGCGTATTGATCTATCTCTATAGATCTTGATGCCCAATATATAAGCAGCTTCACCGAGGTCTTTCATTGAAAAACTCTTATTCAAGTATCCTTTTATGCTATCCAGAAATTCTATATCATTTCCAATCAACAATATGTCATCCACATATAATATTAGAAATGGTACAGAGCTCCCACTCACTTTCTTGTAAATACAGGCTTCTCTAAAAGTCTGTATAAAACCATATGCTTTGATCACACTATCAAAACGTTTATTCCAACTCCAAGATGCTTGCACTAGTCCATAAATGTATCGCTGGAGCTTGAACACTTTTTTAGCATCCTTTGGATTGATAAAACCTTCGGGTTGCATCATATACAACTCTTCTTCCAGAAAAACATTTAGGAATGCAGTCTTTACATCCATTTGCCAAATTTCATGACAATAAAATGCAGCAATTGCTAACATGATTCGGACAGACTTAAGCATCGCTACGGGTGAGAAGGTCTCATCGTAGTCAACTCCTTGAACTTGTCGAAAACCTTTCGCAACAAGTCGAGCTTTGTAGACAGTAACATTACTGTCAGCGTCAGTCTTCTTCTTCTTGAAGATCCATTTATTCTCAATGGCTTGCATATCATCGGGCAAGTCAACCAAAGTCCACACTTTGTTCTCATACATGGATCCAATCTCAGATTTCATGGCCTCAAGCCATTTCGCGGAATCTGGGCTCATCATCGCTTCCTCATAGTTTGTAGGTTCGTCATGGTCAAGTAACATGACCTTGAGAAATGGATTACCGTACCACTCTGGTGCGGATCTTACTCTGGTTGACCTACGAGGTTCAGTAGTAACTTGATCTGAAGTTACATGATCTTCATCATTAGCTTCCTCACTAATTGGTGTAGTAGTCACAGGAACTGATTTTTGTGATGAACTACTTTGCAATAAGGGAGCAGGTACAATTACCTCATCATGTTCTACTTTCCTCCCACTCACTTCTTTCGAGAGAAACTCCTTCTCTAGAAAGGATCCATTTTTAGCAACGAATGTCTTGCCTTCGGATCTGTGATAGAAGGTGTACCCAACAGTCTCTTTTGGGTATCCTATGAAAACACATTTCTCCGATTTGGTTTCGAGCTTATCAGGTTGAAGCTTTTTCACATAAGCATCGCAGCCCAAACTTTAAGAAACGACAACTTGGGTTTCTTGCCAAACCACAGTTCATAAGGTGTCATCTCAACGGATTTAGATGGTGCCCTATTTAACGTGAATGCAGCCATCTCTAAAGCATAACCCCAAAATGATAGAGGTAAATAAGTAAGAGACATCATAGATCGCACCATATCTAATAAAGTGCGGTTACGATGTTCGGACACACCATTACGCTGTGGTGTTCCGGGTGGCGTGAGTTGCGAAACTATTCCGCATTGTTTCAAATGAAGACCAAACTCGTAACTCAAATATTCTCCTCCACGATCAGATCACAGAAACTTTATTTTCTTGTTACGATGATTTTCCACTTCACTATGAAATTCTTTGAACTTTTCAAATGTTTCAGACTTATGTTTCATCAAGTAGATATACCCATATCTGCTCAAATCATCTGTGAATGTCAGAAAATAACGATACCCTCCGCGAGCCTCTATGTTCATTGGACCACATACATCAATATGTATGATTTCCAATAAATCTATTGCTCACTCCATTGTTCCAGAGAACGGAGTTTTAGTCATCTTGCCATGAGGTATGGTTCGCAAGTACCAAGTGATTCGTAATCAAGTGATTCCAAAAGTCCATCCGAATGGAGTTTCTTCATGCGCTTTACACCAATATGACCCAAACGACAGTGCCACAAATAAGTTGCACTATCATTGTCAACTCTGCATCTTTTGGCTTCAATATTATGAATATGTGTGTCACTACTACCGAGATTCATCAAAAATAGACCACTCTTCAAGGGTGCATGACCATAAAAGATAGGGATTTTTACATCTGTGCCCCTGGTTCCTTAGCTCTACTCATTCATCCCCGCGCTCTTAACTTTTGCTCAATTTTCCCCACTCCCTTGCCAGAAACCCTCATAACTGGGCACAACGGACGTTGCCATCGGGTCAAAGGCTTGACCGTTAACTCTGACTAGTGGGGCCATGCTGGAATGTGCCGTCCGTTCGACCTGACAAGTGGGGCCGCGTTGGGTGGTGTCGGTGTTCGACCGTTGGGCCGTCCCTTGCATTAAACGTCTGCGCGCGCCGCCAGGACAGAAGCCTGCTATGCATGCACCCAGCAAACCCTGCTTGCATGCATCGATTGAGCCTGCATGCGCCGATGCCATGATCCCATGATGCGCCGACCAAGCCTGCATGCGCCGATCGAGCCTGCATGCGCTGATGCGTCCGCCACGATGCACTGACCGAGCAGCTTTCTTGCATGCCAGCCGCCATAGATGCAGCGACGGTCACTGCCACTGGTTCCTCTCTTCTAGGTAGGTGGCTACATATTTGTGGCTTGTGTAAAAAAAGAGCCACTCCCTTGCTTAGTTGTACTCATTCATCCCTACTAACAAAGCTTGCTTGCATGCACTAGGTGGTTACTAACAAGGGAACCCTACTAACAAGCCGAGCTCTGTAAGAAAATAATCAACAAATATGTAGTCCCAATATGTAGATAGGGTCAACAAGCCCATAGCACGATCACATAGCTCAAACTAGGAAGAACTTAATAATAGAATAGATAGAAAACTTAATAATAGAATTTAAGAAAAGGGCCAACAAGCCCATAGCAACTCCAACATAGTTCAATTACAACTTAACATAACATAGACTAAAAAAAGATAGAGGGTTTAGAACCCTAGCCGCCGCCTTCTCCACGTCGCTCCTCCTCCGGGTGCCCTTTTCACTGCTCCTCCGGGACAGTGTCGATGGGGTACGGAAGAGTGTGCATGCGCGTCGCGGTGGGGAAGATGTTGTTGTACTCTGTGAACCTGTTGTGGGTGGTGAAAGCGATGAACTCGGAGCCACACCAAAAGACCCGGCCGAGGAGGTAGAAGGCGTCGAATGTGTTGGTGAAATGGGCAAGGAGAGCAACCACCACCCGATTTTCGATGACCTCCTCGACGTGGAACATCGTTGGAGATCCCCTCGGGAGGTGGTGGTAGCCGGACGCGAGGAAGAACTCGGTGAAGTTCCTTGCGGTCCTCAGCCTTGATATCGCCCACACACGTAGTTTGCGATCAATGTACACGCCGGTAGGGTAGAGCCTCTCCGGCACGGTGGGTGGGAAGCGGTAGGTTGGTTCGTTTTACTGCATGGCTGAGGGATGTGCAAAAGACGGAGAAGGGGTCGAAGAGCAAGAAGGGCAGATGGATGACGGATGGCAGAGGCAGAGGGTGGCTTAAATAGCCGTAGTGCTACGTGTTATTTGGTCGTGGCAATAACGGGGTCAAATGTGAAGTTAGTAGCCCGTTTTCAAACCCACCGCAACATCGGGAGTGTACACGCGTGGGAAACGGTGGTTTGAAAAGAAGAAGAAAAAGAAGCTAATTGCATGCGTGGGAATCCGTGGTCAAACCCTATATTATATGAACAAAAAGAGACAATTTTTTAAGAGCTTGTGGCCATTTTGCATGATAAAAATAAATTTGTCCCATAAAAATTTGGTCATTTTGCATGATAAAAAGAGATAGAGGGCTTGTGGCCATTTTACAAATGCAAAATGACCCATTTTTTAATAGTTCGTGGCCATTTTGCATGATAAAAATAAATTTAGCCCTTATAAATTTGGTCATTTTACATTTGTATAGAACAAAAAGAACTAAATTTTCTATGCAATGTCAATTGTTGTGTAATTTCAAACGATGCAAAAAAAAACCAAAGCCAACACGTTCACAAAAAACAGAGCCAACACGTTCACACAAAAAACGACGCGATTCGACGGCCCAACTAGAGCTTGGTTTCCTTTTGGGCCCAACACCACCGTTTTTTTTTTCGCGGAGTCAGTGGTGCGCGAGCAGCCGAGCACAACCAACGGGATCTCCTCTCGCGGATCGCCCCACGATCCAACGATGCGGAGCCGTCCTTGTGATCCAACGGCCCGGAGCCTGCACACAGCCTGCCCACCGAATTCCTTCTAGAAGACCACATCCGAGGGTTGTCACTTGGCGCCAGGGTATGATCGGACGGCTGACGTTCGGATCTAGGGTTAGGCGAAACCCCGCGGGGTTTAGAGGGGTTTAGAGCTGGTCAACGGGGTTACGAAAGCTTTGACTGAGCATAATTAATTTAAAAAAAATCGAAAAAATATGAAACCTTCGCCGTTCGTTGTTTTATAAGACACACTAACGAGGAAAAATACTAAACTTGCTCTATGGTCATTTTCATGAAAAAACCCTAGCTGGCATGATCGAGGTCAAATGAGCACCATTAATTTAAAAAAATTCAAAAAAATATGAAACCTGCGCACAATGTTGTCTTATGTGACATGTCACCAACCAAAAATCATAAACATGGTCTATGGTCATTTTCATGAGAAAACCTTCACACATATGAGCTATCACCTACAAGATTTCATAGAGTTCAAGGAGATGAGGTAGGGTTACCTTCTGTTTTTGAGAAATTAAAAAAAAATCAAAAAATCACCAAATCTTTATTTCAAAGTGAATAAGAAGGATCTGAACTTAGTTTTACATTTTCATATTTTAAACGTGTTTTTTAATAGTTTTTATATTAAAGCATATTTTTCAAAAGAATAAAAATATGAAGATTAATTCAAAAAATAGTGGGACTTCGAATCTACACTATATAGATTGAATAGGTGTTAATACAAAACATTTGGCTCATTTAGAGTAGGTCCAAAAGAACTTGATTACAAATGGGCTGTTGACCCTAGCCTGGGAGCTCATTTGGAGCATATTTCTCAAATTCAAATTTTTGTGACCTCCTCTAAATCACCTCAAATTTTGCACACATGATCTCCTACACAAACATAGATAGTTTGCCAAGGTTTTATTTTTTTTTCAATTTCTTAAATTTACACAAACATACATAGATAATTTGCTGGTGGGAAAAAGCATGCATTTGATTAGATTAATAAACATGAGACCAATAACATGTGTGATTAGTGAAGCAACACTGAAACAACATGTGTGATCAGTGAAGCAACACTGAAACAACATGTCTGATCAGTGAAGCAACACTGAAACAACATGTGTGATCATTGGAGCACCTAAACTCATAGTTCACAACATCTAAACAGAACTAACCATACACCACAGGCAAATATAAGGATAGACAAATATAGATAGAATACATTACTAGCATCACCATAGATTCAGTTCACACCATAAACAACCACATTAAGTTTACCAAAAATAACCGGACCCAAAGCACCCAAAAGATTAAGATTCAGTTCACAGCATCACACCATCACAACATCACATCATCACATCACTTCACGCCGGAGTCAGGGCCTTCGCGAGCGCATCATGTTGCCCCCTGACCATGTAGTCATCCCCGTGGATCGCTACATCCTCTGCATGAGATAGAAGGTGATCGAAGCAACCATCTTTGGGCTTTGGCTTGGTGGTGCAGTAGGGGCAGTGCCACTTCTTGAACTTGCGGTTGTAGAAGGAAGCAACTCCCTTGGCCTTGATCTTCTCCACCTCCTTGGCTGTGAAGGACGCGACGTTGCCCTTGTACACATGAATCATACTGCACACATGAATGAATTGCATTAATACACCATGTCAAAGGAACTAAATGAACAAGGGATAGGCTTACCTCATATTCAGAATCGTCACTAAACGCCCCCTCGTACGGGTCGTAGTCGGCCAGCTTCCTCTTTCTCCCCCAACCATCATCACCCTGAATATACAATTACATCCATCACTAGTAGCCAATTGAAAATTTAGATATGCACACATGACACATTGATCATAGGGCTAATATACTCCCAATATCGGAAATGTTTTAGAAGTGGGTTTTTTTATTTCTGTGCCCCTTAGCTCTATGCATTAAAAAACCACATCCATCACTAGTATATCAATGTATTAGATTTGTACACACATTGATCAAAACCCCCAATATGACATTCAAATAACACATTGATCATTGGTCATGCACACACATTGAAGAACATAGCTAATATAACTACATATTGTGGACAAATTTATATACTAATGAATCAAATAACTTCTTAATCAATGGATTCCATTTGGCATATGACATTCAAAACCCCAATCTGAGTAGCATTCAAAAACAAATCTAATAGGGACCCAATCTAAGGCAACGAATCTGAGTAGCATTAAAAACCCCAATCCGTGAGCACTAAAAACAAATCTAATAAGCATCATAGCATTAAAAAAACCCAATCTGTTCACAACATCTAGCATTTTTGCAACGAATTTACCCAAATCTAAAAACAAATCTAAAAACCCAATCATGGCAGCACCTAAAATCATAGTTCACAACATAGCATTTTTGCAACGAATTTATCCAACAAACCCCAGTCCAAAAACCCCCGTCCCCTCAACCCATACCCTACAGAAAACCCCGGCCCATCCGTCAAACCAACTACTCTAACCATCTGAACTATCGTATGAATCACAATCTAACCAATGCAACTAGGGAGCAATTAACTCTACAAGCTAAGCAAGTGCAAATACCTGCTCCTCCATGGCAGGCGGCCCAACGGGGGCATCTGGATGGACTGCGCCGCTCGACGCATTCACCTTCTGCAGCGATGAGGCGGAGCCCGCCACATCCGCAGTGGTTGCGAGTTTCCCCGCACCACCGTGGACGCCGCCGACATCCGCGGTCACTGCGCCTGGACCCTGCAGCTCCACCACATCTCTGGCCGCTGTGTCGGCGTCGCCACGAGCGTTGGCCATCTGACAGATGGAGGCGATGAAGGTGAGGAAGAGGATGCGGTGGGGGAGAGCGAGACGGTGCGGTAGAGGTAGTGGAGGAGAGCGAGACGACGCTGGTGGGGGAGAGGAAGACGATGCGGCAGGGAGGGGATTTGGGGGAAAATGGTAGGGGCGATGGAGGTGGTTGCCCTCTTTATATGATGGGACGTTTCGGGCATGTCCATGGACACGTGCTACCCCACGACCGCGGTCTTGCATGCGCCCACGTATACGCGGCCCCACTCGTCAGCTAACGGTCAAAGGCATTGACCCAACGGCAACGTCCGTTATAAGCTGTTCTGAGGGTTTCGGGCAAGGGAGTGGGGAAAAGTGAGCAAAAGTTAATAGAGTGGGGATGAATGAGTAGAGCTAAGGAACCGGGGGAATAGAAATAAAAATCGCTAAAAGATATTACTCATATAAATAGAACAACCATTATTCTCGGATTTAAATGAATAACCGTCTCGCATCAAACAAGATCCAGATATAATGTTCATGCTTAACTCTGGCACCAAATAACAATTATTCAGGTCTAAAACTAATCCTGAAGGTAGATGTAGAGGTAGCGTGCCAACGGCGATCACATCGACTTTGGAACCATTTCCCACGCGCATCGTCACCTCGTCCTTAGCCAATCTTCACTTAATCCGTAGTCCCTGTTTCTAGTTGAAAATATTAGCAACAAAACCAGTATCAAATACCCAGGCACTACTGCGAGCATTAGTAAGGTACACATCAATAACATGTATATCACATATACCTTTGTTCACCTTGCCATCCTTCTTATCCGCCAAATACTTGGGGTAGTTCCGCATCCAGTGACCAGTCCCTTTGCAGTAGAAGCACTCAGTCTCAGGCTTAGGTCCAGACTTGGGATTCTTCACTTGAGCAACAACTTGCTTGCTGTTCTTCTGGAAGTTCCCCATCTTCCCTTTACCCTTTTTCTTGAAACTGGTGGTCTTGTTGACCATCAACACTTGATGCTCCTTCTTGATTTCTACCTCCGCAGCCTTTAGCATTGCGCAGAGCTCAGGAATCGTCTTATCCATCCCTTGCATATTATAGTTCATCACGAAGCTCTTGTAGCTTGGTGGCAGTGATTGAAGAACTCTATCAATGACACTATCATCAGGGAGATTAACTCCCAGTTGAGTCAAGTGGTTGTGCTACCCAGACATTCTGAGTATATGTTCACTGACAGAACTATTCTCCTCCATTTTGCAGTTGTAGAACTTATTGGAGACTTCATATCTCTCAATCCGGGCATTTTCTTGAAATATTAAATTCAACTCCTGGAACATCTCATATGCTCCATGACGTTCAAAATGACATTGAAGTCCCGGTTCTAAGCCGTAAAGCATGGCACACTGAACTATCGAGTAGTCATCAGCTTTACTCTGCTAGACGTTCTTAACGTCACCAGCAGCATCTGCAGTAGGCCTGGCACCTAGCGGTGCTTCCAGGACGTAATTCTTCTGTGCAGCAATGAGGATAATCCTCAAGTTACGGACCCAGTACGTGTAGTTGCTACCATCATCTTTCAACTTAGCTTTCTCTAGGAACGCATTAAAATTCAAAGGAACAGTAGCACGGGCCATTGATCTACAACAACATAGACATGCAAAATACTATCAGGTACTAAGTTCATGATAAATTAAAGTTCAATTAATCATATTACTTAAGAACTCCCACTTAGATAGACATCCCTCTAATCATCTAAGTGATCACATGATCCAAATCACCTAAACCATGTCCGATCATCGCGTGAGATGGAGTAGTCTTCAATGGTGAACATCACTATGTGGATCATATCTACTATATGATTCACGCTCGACCTTTCGGTCTCAGTGTTCCGAGGCCATATCTGCATATGCTAGGCTTGTCAAGTTTAACCCGAGTATTCTGCATGTGCAAAACTGGCTTGCACCCGTTGTATGTGAACGTAGAGCTTATCACACCCGATCATCACGCGGTGTCTCGGCACGATGAACTTTCGCAACAGTGCATACTCAGGGAGAACACTTGTACCTTGAAATTCAGTGAGAGATCATCTGATAATGCTACCGCCGAACTAAGAAAAACAAGATGCATAAAGGATAAACATCACATGCAATCAATATAAGTGATATGATATGGCCATCATCATCTTGTGCCTTTGACCTCCATCTCCAAAGCACTGTCATTATCACCATCGTCATCGGCGCGACACCTTGATCTCCATCGTAGCATCATTGTCGTCTCGCCAACTATTGCTTCTACGACTCTCGCTACCGCTTAGTTATAAAGTAAAAACAATTATAGGGCGATTGCATTGCATACAATAAAGCGACAACCATATGGCTCCTGCCAGTTGCCGATAACTTTATTACAAAACATGATCATCTCATACAAAAAATTAGCATCATGTCTTGACCATATCACATCACAACATGCCCTGCAAAAACTAGTTAGACGCCCTGTACTTTCTTTTTGCAAGTTGTACGTGGCTGCTACGTGCTGAGCAAGAACCGTTCTTACCTACGCATTAAAGCCGCAACGATTTTTCGTCAAATGTGTTGTTTTAACCTTCAACAAGGACCGGGCGTAGTCACACTCGATTCAACTAAAGTTGGAGAAACTGACACCCGCTAGCCACCTGTGTGCAAAGCACGTCGTTAGAACCAGTCTCGCGTAAGCGTGCGCGTAATGTCGGTCCGGGCCGCTTCATCCAACAATACCACCGAATCAAAGTATGACATGCTGGTAAGCAGTATGACTATTATCGGCCACAACTCTTTGTGTTCTACTCGTGCATATAACATCTACGCATAGACCCGGCTCGGATGCCACTGTTGGGGAATGCAGTAATTTAAAAAATTTCCTACGCACACGCAAGATCCATCTAGGTGATGCATAGCAACGAGAGGGGAGAGTGTTGTCCACGTACTCTCGTAGACCAAAAGCAGAAGGGTTATGACAACGCGGTTGATGTAGTCGTACGTCTTCACGATCCGACCGATCCTAGTACCGAAAGTACGGCACCTCCGCGATCTGCACACGTTCAGCTCGGTGACGTCCCACGAACTCTAGATCCAGCTGAGGTCGAGGGAGAGCTTCGTCAGCACGATGGCGTGATGACGGTGATGATGAAGTTACCGACGCAGGGCTTCGCCTAAGCACTACAACGATATGACCGAGGTTGAAATCTGTGGAGGGGGCACCATAGACGGCTAAACAATCAAATTGTGTGTCTAAGGGGTGCCCCTCTCCCGTATATAAAGGAGCGGAGGAGGAGGAGGCCGGCCGGCCCTAGAGGGTGTGCCAAGGGTGGAGGAATCCTCCTCCTAGTAGGAATAGGATTCCTCCTTTCCTAGTCCTACTAGGAGGGGGAAGGAAGGAGACGGGGAGGGAGAGGGAAAGAGGGGCCGCACCCCCCTCCCCTAGTCCAATTCAGACTCCCTTGGGGGGGAGCACCTCCTGGCTGCTGCCCTCTCTCTCCCCTAAAGCCCACTAAGGGCCCAATAACTTCCCGGGGGGTTCCGATAACCCTCCGGCACTCCGGTTTTATCCGAAAACTCCCGGAACACTTCCGGTGTCCGAACATAGCCGTCCAATATATCAATCTTAATGTCTCTACCATTTTGAGACTCCTCGTCATGTCCGTGATCACATCCGGGACTCCGAACAACCTTCAGTACATCAAAACACATAAACTCATAATACCGATCATCACCGAACGTTAAGCGTGCGGACCCTACGGGTTCGTAACTATGTAGACATGACCGAGACTCATCTCTGATCAATAACCAATAGCGGAACCTGGATGCTCATATTGGTTCCTACATATTCTACGAAGATCTTTACTGGTCAAACCGCATAACAACATACATTGTTCCCTTTGTCATATGTATGTTACTTGCCCGAGATTCGTTCGTCGGTATCTCCATACCTAGTTCAATCTCGTTACCGCCAAGTCTCTTTACTCGTTCCGTAATGCATCATCCCGCAACTAACTCATTAGTCACATTGCTTGCAAGGCTTATAGTGATGTGCATTACCGAGAGGGCCCAGAGATACCTCTCCGATACTCGGAGTGACAAATCCTAATCTTGATCTATGCCAACTCAACAAACACCATCGGAGACACCTGTAGAGCATCTTTATAATCACGCAGTTACATTGTAATGTTTGATAGCACACTAAGTGTTCCTCCGGTATTTGGGAGTTGCATAATCTCATAGTCATAGGAACATGTATAAGTCATGAAGAAAGCAATAACAACAAACTAAACGATCAAGTGCTAAGCTAACGGAATGGGTCAAGTCAATCACATTATTCTCTAATGATGTGATCCCGTTAATCAAATGACAACTCATGTCTATGGCTAGGAAACTTAACCATCTTTGATTCAACGAGCTAGTCAAGTAGAGGCATACTAGTGACACTCTGTCTGTCTATGTATTCACACATGTACTAAGTTTCTGGTTAATACAATTCTAGCACAAATAATAAACATTTATCATGACATAAGGAAATATAAATAACAATTTTATTATTGCCTCTAGGGCATATTTCCTTCATAATGGTGTGTCCGGACGTCGTAACCGCAGTTTATTAGATATGGTGCGATCTATGATGTCTCAGTAAGAGACATCATAGATAGCGGTAAATCAGTAAGAGACATCATAGATCACACCATATCTAATAAAGTGCGGTTACGACGTCCGGACACACCATTATGAAGGAAATATGCCCTAGAGGCAATAATAAAGTTGTTATTTATATTTCCTTATATCATGATAAATGTTTATTATTCATGCTAGAATTGTATTAACCGGAAACTTAGTACATGTGTGAATACATAGACAAATAGAGTGTCACTAGTATGCCTCTACTTGACTAGCTCGTTGAATCAAAGATGGTTAAAGTTTCCTAGCCATAGACATGAGTTGTCATTTGATTAACAGGATCACATCATTAGAGAATGATGTGATTGCCTTGACCCATTCTGTTAGCTTAGCACTTGATCGTTTAGTTAGTTGCTACTGCTTTCTTCATGACGTAAACATGTTCCTATGACTATGAGATTATGCAACTCCCGAATACTAGAGGAACAATTAGCGTGCTATCAAACGTCACAACGTAACTGGGTGATTATAAAGATGCTCTACAGGTGTGTTCGATGGTGTTTGTTGAGTTGGCATAGATCGAGATTAGGATTTGTCATTCCGAGTATCAGAGAGATATCTCTGGGCCCTCTCGGTAATGCACATCACTATAAGCCTTGCAAGCAATGTGACTAATGAGTTAGTTGCGAGATGATGCATTACGGAACGAGTAAAGAGACTTGCCGGTAACGAGATTGAACTAGGTATTGAGATACCGACAATCGATTCTTAGGCAAGTAACATACCGATGACAAAGGGAACAACTTATGTTGTTATGCGGTTTGACTGATAAAGATCTTCATGGAATATGTAGGAACCAATATAAGCATCCAGGTTCCGCTATTGGTTATTGACCAGAGATGAGTCTCGGTCATGTCTACATAGTTCTCGAACCCGTAGGGTCCGCACGCTTAACGTTCGGTGACGATCAGTATTATGAGTTTATAAGATTTGATGAACCGAAGGTTGTTCGGAGTCTCGGATGTGATCACGGACATGACGAGGAGTCTCGAAATGGTCGAGACATAAAGATCGATATATTGGATGGCTATGTTTGGACATTGGAATGGTTCCGGGTGAGTTCGGGCATTTACCGGAGTACCGGGAGGTTACCTGAACCCCCCGGGGAGTACATGGGCCTTAATGGGACTTAGTGGGAGAGAGGAGGAGGAGGCCAAGGTGGGGGCGCCCCCCCGAAGCCCAATCCAAATTGGGAGGGGGGCCGGCCCCCCTTTCCTTCTCCCTCTCTCCACCTTCCTTCCTCTCCTACTCCAAATCGGGAAGGGGGGATCCTACTCCCGGTGGGAGTAGGACTCCCCCTAGGGCGCGCCATAGAGAGGGCCGGCCCTCCCCTCCTCCACTCCTTTATATACGGGGGAAGGGGCACCCCATTGACACACAAGTTGATTGTTTAGCCGTGTGCGGTGCACCCCTCCATAGATTTCCACCTCGGTCATATCGTTGTAGTGCTTAGGCAAAGCCCTGCATCGGTAACTTCATCATCACTGTCATCAAGACGTCATGCTGATGAAGCTCTCCCTCGACCTCAGCTGGATCTAGAGTTCGTGGGACGTCACCGAGCTGAACGTGTGCAGATCGCGGAGGTGCCGTACTTTCGGTACTAGGATCGGTCGGATCGTGAAGACGTATGACTACATCAACCACATTGTCATAACGCTTCTGCTTTTGGTCTACAAGGGTATGTGGTCAACACTCTCCCCTCTCGTTGCTATGCATCACCTAGATGGATCCTGCGTGTGCGTAGGAAACTTTTTGAAATTACTGTGTTCCCCAACAGTGAGTGCCGCTTACCTAACCTCCCCGACAACGTCGCCAGAAAAGAGCTTGATGTCTACTATGCAACTTTATTCTTGTAGACACGTGTTGGGCCTCCAAGCGTAGAGTTTTGTAGGACAGTAGCAATTTTCCCTCAAGTGGATGACCTAAGGTTTATCAATCCGTGGGAGGCGTAGGATGAAGATTGTCTCTCTCAAACAACCCTGCAACCAAATAATAAAAAGTCTCTTGTGTCCCCAACACACCCAATACAATGGCAAATTGTATAGGTGCACTAGTTCAGCGAAGAGATGGTGATAAAAGTGTAATATGGATAGTAGATATTGATTTTTGTAATAGGAACAATAAAAAACAGCAAGGTAGCAAGTAACAAAAGTGAGCACAAACGGTATTGCAATGCTTGAAAATGTGGCCTAGGGTCCTTACTTTCGCTAGTGCAATCTCTCAACAATGCTAATATAATTGGATCACATAACCATCCCTCAACGTGCAATGAATAATCACTCCAAAGTTCTTATCTAGTAGATAATATAAGAAGAAACCGTTTGTAGGGTACGAAACCACCTCGAAGCTATTCTTTCCGATCGATCCATCCAAGAGTTCGTACTAAAATAACACCAAATAATTTCAGATTCATAATACTCAAGCCAACACAAAGAACCTCAAAGAGTGCCCCAAGATTTCTACCGGAGAAACAAAGACAAGAACGTGCATCAACCCCTATGCGTAGATTACCCCAATGTCACCTCAGGAATCCGCGAGTTGAGTGCCAAAACATATATCAAGTGAATCAATACGATACCCCATTGTCACCACAAGTATTGATATGCAAGACATACATCAAGTGCTCTCAAATCCATAAAAGTATTCAATCCGATAAAATGAAATCTCAAAGGGAAAACTCAATTCACAACAAGATAGAGAGGGGGAAAACACCATATGATCCAACTATATTAACAAAGCTCACGATACATCAAGATCGTGACATCTCAAGAACACGAGAGAGAGATTAAACACATAGCTACTGGTACAAACCGTCAGCCCCGAGGGTGGACTACTCCCTCCTCATTGTGGTGGCCGCCGGGATGATGAAGATGGCCACCGGTGATGATTCCCCCCTCCGGTAGGGTGCCGGAACGGGGTCTAGATTGATTTCTCATGGCTATAGAGCCTTGCGGCGGCGGAACTTCTGATCTAGGGTCTCCCCGAGGGTTTTCAGAATTTTTGGGAATTTATAGGGTAAAGAGGGGGTGCAGGAGGCCACCGAGGTGGGCACAAGCCACCTGGGCACGCCTGGGCCCCCAGGCGCACCCTAGCGGGTTGTCCCCCCCCTCGGGGCACCCCCAGGTGCTGCTCTGGCCCATTGGAAGTGTTCTCATCCATAAAAAATCCTCAAAAAGTTTCGCGGTGTTTGGACTCTGTTTGATATTGATTCCCCGCGATGTAAAAAACATGCAAAAACATCAACTGACACTTGGCACTATGTCAATAGGTTAGTACCAAAATATGATATAAAATGACTATAAAATAATTATAAAACATCCAAGAATGATAATATAACAACATGGGAAAATAAAAAATTATAGATACGTTGGAGATGTATCACACCCCCCCTCTAGACCCCTCTTCTCGATCCTTTCAATTGGTATCGTAGGAAGATGGATGAGTCCTTGTTCGAGAGTATTAGACGTAGAGTGCCTATTCTTGATGGGAGTTTTATGGTTCACGAAAAAATGAGATGCTTGAGATTTTCAATGAATATAATTTGAACAAGTATATTATTAGCCCTTGTGTACCTCCCATTGATCCTTTGCATCCTACCCCCGATGAGTATCTTGACATTGTTCGCAATCTTAGGACTATTGATCTTATCATTAGAGGATTGCCTAGAAATTTGCTAGTTTGCTTGCCAACCTTTGAATGCGCATATACTATATGGAATTATCTTGAGGAACGCTTTGCAAATTACTCATTGAAAAATCTAGATGAGATTCTTCAAAAAGTCTATTGCTTTCCATAAAATCAAGCCTAGTGATCCCAAGTTTGATGAATGTCTGTTTGAGCTCCGTGATCTTATGCGTGCTAAGGGAAATGTTGGAATCATTAGTAGCATCATCTCAGAGACAATTAGAATTCATAAACTTGAGCATTGTCACAAATCTGATGAATCACTTGCTCTAGGTGATGATCACACACATGATGATGATCACAATGAGCATGGCTATTATGATGAAGACAAAGAAGTGATATTGACTATGAGGAGACTATAAGAAATCGTAGTCTCATGGCCAACTTTCATGGCTACATGGCTAGAGGAAAAGAGTGGATTCTTGATAGTGGATGTCACGATCACATGACCGGAGATAAAGACATGTTCCATGAGCTTGCTAAACTTGATGTCCACGCAAGTATGTCACTTTTGGAGACAACTCCAAGGGTATGGTACTTGGCCTCGGTAAGGTGGCCATTTCCAATGATAGCTCTATTCAAAATGTTATGCTAATTGAATCTCTTAGTTACAATCTTCTTTCCGTATCTAGACTAGCTGACTTTGGTTTCAATGTTCTATTTACCAAAGTAGATTGCCAAGTGTTTCGTAGAGATAATCATAATATGATCCTTACCGGTATTCGTACAGGTGATCTATACATTGTTGAATTCACTAAGAGAGCCCAACCTCGTACTTGCTTAATTCCTAAATCTTCTAAAGGATGGTTATGGCATAGAAGGCTAGGTCATGTGGGCATACGAAATCTTGATAAGCTTATTAAAGGTGATCATATCCTTGGTGTTAAATATGTTATATTTGACAAGGATAGACTCTATAGTGCTTGTCAAGTAGGAAAATAGGTTGGAGGAAGTCATCCCATGAAGAACATCATGACCACAAGAAGACCACTTGAGCTACTTCACATGGATCTCTTTGGTCCCAATGCTTATAAGAGCATCGGTGGTAACTCCTTCAGTTTGGTCATTGTTGATGATTTTTCAAGATTTCCTTGGGTGTTCTTTCTTGATGACAAATCGCATGTCCAAAAGACCTTCAAGAACTTTGCCAAGAAGGCCCAAAACCAATTTGAAGTGAAGATCAAGAAGGTTCGAAGTGATAACAAAACGGAGTTCAAGAATGCAAATGTGGACACCTTCCTTGACGAAGAAGGGATTTCACATGAGTTCTCGGCTACGTACACACCTCAACAAAATGTAGTTATTGAGAGGAAGAACCGGACACTTATCGAGATGGCGAGAACAATGCTTGATGAATACAAAACGCCAAGACACATTTGGGCGGAAGCGGTTGAGACAGCTTGTCATGTGATACGTCTCCAACGTATCTATAATTTTTGATTGTTCCATGCTATTATATTATCTGTTTTGGATGTTTTATATGCATTAATATGCTATTTTATATTATTTTTGGGACTAACTTATTAACCTAGAGCCCAGTGCCAGTTTTTGTTTTTTTCTTGTTTTCGAGCTTCGCGGAAAAGGAACACCAAACGGAGTCCAAACGGAATAAAACCTTTGTGGTGATTTTCCTTGGACCAGAAGACACCCAGGAGACTTGGAGTGCAAGTCAGAAGAGCCATGAGGCGGCCACAAGGGTGGATGGCGCACCCATGGGGGTAAGGCGCGCCCCCTACCTTGTGGGCCGCTCGGTGACCCCCTGACCTAGATCTTCCTCCTATATATTCACATATATTCCCAAACCACTAGAAGTATCCACGAAAAAACTTTTCCACCGCCGCAACCTTCTGTTCCCGTGATATCCCATCTTGGGGCCTTTTCCGGCTCCTGCCATAGGGGGATTCGATCATGGAGGGCTTCTACATCAACTCTATTGCCCTTCCGATGAAGCGTGAGTAGTTTACCACAGACCTACGGGTCCATGACGAGTAGCTAGATGGCTTCTTCTCTCTCTTTGATTCTCAATACCATGTTCTCCTCGATGTTCTTGGAGATCTATCCGATGTAATCTTCTTTTGCGGTGTGTTTGTCGATATCCGATGAATTGTGGATTTATGATCAGCTTATCTATGTATATTATTTGAATCTTCTCTAAATTCTTTTATGCATGATTTGATATCTTTGTAATTCTCTTTGAACTATCGGTTTGGTTTGGCCAACTAGATTGATTTTTCTTGCAATGGGAGAAGTGCTTAGCTTTGGGTTCAAACTTGCGATGTCCTCACGCAGTGACAATAGGGGTAGCGAGGCACGTATTGTATTGTTGCCATCGAGGATAAAAATATGGGGTTTACATCATATTTCTTGATTTTATTCCTCTACATCATGTCATCTTACTTAAAGCGTTACTCTGTTCCTCATGAACTTAATACTCTAGATGCAGGCAGGAGTCAGTCGATGTGTGGAGTAATAGTAGTAGATGCAGGCAGGAGTCGGTCTACTTGACACGGACGTGATGCCTATATTTCATAATTATTGCCTTAGATATTGTCATAACTTTGCGCTTTTTCTATCAATTGCTCGACAGTAATTTGTTCACCCACCGTATTATTCGCTATCTTGAGAGAAGCCTCTAGTGAAACCTATGGCCCCGGGTCTATTTTCCATCATATAAGTTTCCGATCTACTATTTTGCAATCTTTTACTTTCAGATCTATAAACCAAAAAACCCAAAAATATTTATTTTATCTTTTGTTTAGTTTTATCGATCTCTATCAGATCTAACTTTTGCAAGTGACCATGAAGGGATTGACAACCCCTTTATCGCGTTGGGTGAAAGTGTTTGATTGTTTGTGCATGTATTGGTGATTTGTGCGTTGTCTCCTACTTGATTGATACCTTGGTTCTCTAACTGAGGGAAATACTTATCTCTACTTTGCTGCATTACCATTTCCTCTTCAAGGGAAAAACCAACGCAAGCTCAAGAAGTAGCATCATGCCACAAATCGATTGTATCTTCACAAGCTTCTCGGCAAAACAGCATAGGAGCTACTCACCAGTAACAAACCCCAAGTTGGATACTTTCGAGTATTTGGCTCAAACTGCTACATTCTTAATAAGTATCATCGTTCAAAATTTGCTCCTAAATCTCATGAAGGTTTCCTACTTGGTTATGGCTCAAACTCTCACACTTACCGTGTCTAAAACAATTTCACCTAAAAGGTTGAAGAGACGTTAGATGTGAAGTTTGATGAATCTAACGGCTCGCAAGTAGAGCAATTTCCAGCTGATGTAGGAGCAAAGATCCCTCGGAAGCAACTCAAGATTTGTCTATTGGCAAAATTCGTCCAACGGAGGTGAAGGAGAGTACTTCATCCATTCAAGTGGAAGTCTCAACCTCACATCAAGGTGAACCACAAGTTGACATGGAGGCATCCATAAGTGGAACACGTCAAGACGAAGGAAATGAGATAGTACAATAAGATTAACCACCTCGACCTCCTTCTCCACCTTCACAAGTGAATGACAACGCCACCAACAATGAAGATAAAGAAGATGATGATGAGGATGTTCCACCTCAACCCAAGAAAAAGCTCTCACGAGTTAGAGCAAGAGTCTCAAGAGATCATCCCGTCGAACAAATCTTTGATGACATCCAAACCGGGAGAATCACTCACTCTAAAACTCGTTTGGCTAACTTTTGTGAACACTCACTAGTACAGCGAGGTGCTATACAAACGGTTTTTAACCCCTTTCCGCGACGACGTTTGGAACCGTCACCTAGTGAGTGACTGCGATAGGGGGGGTCCTTCCCACACGACCCAGAAACTGTTGGGGATATGCCCTCCTGGCACACACGCTCGGCAAAATGAGGTCGTGTGCGACCGGCGAGCAACCAAATACGGTTATATGTACAGTAGTGCCAAAAAATAAAATTTTATAGGCGAAATCGTTTCCGGTCGTAAGTACATCCCACACGGCGAATCCCAGAAAAACATTCCCGTTCGTATGTATATCACACACAGACAATCTAAGGAATATGTTTCCGTTCTTATGTACATCCCACATAGTCAATCCAGGGAAAACATTTCCGTTCGTATGTATATCACACACAGTCAATCCAAGGAATACATTTCCGTTCTTATGTACATCCCACACAGTCAATCCAGGGAAAACATTTCCGTTCGTATGTACATCCCACACAATTTTATGTGTAGGCTCGTGTGTGAAAGGTGTAACTATCACTGTCGGCGTTCTCGGAACGGGGGTCCCCAGACATGCCTGCATGCGGCCCGCTGCGTGGCTAAGTTGGCGGGCCGTACGGCCCATCTTCATCAACAAGGCATCCAAGACCCTCGCGAGGGGCCAAGCCTCGCGAGGCGGGCGACGCAAGACCTCCTCAGGAGCGGCCTAGCCAGGAAGGCTCACGAGGAGCGGAGATATCAAGGCAGGGCAAACCTCACGAGGCTCTCGTGATGTGAGCCATGACGATCGACACCAGGCGGGCGCCAGGCGGGCGCCAGCGCGTGCAGCGTCCTTGTTTCCTCTTTGGTGCTAAGGAAGCCAGCGCAGGCGAGGAGTACCGAGGCATCCGGCAAAGGTTGCTATATTGGTGCAACGAGACCAAGACCAAGAGGACGGCAAAAAGGAGGTCATCGTGGAGCCCAAGACGACGTCACCACCAGAGCTTTTCGCAGGCGAAGACCACTTTTGTCAGGATAGCTTGTACTAGCTGTCCCCCTTCAAACTTGCCCGCCGTTGTTGGCTCCCTTCCCGCTCAATATTTGGGAAGAGGACCAAGGCCTCTATAAATAGGTATAGCCACCACAGTAATAGGGATCGGATCCAGAAACGCGCACAAGTTCGCACGCACAAGAACACCTGAACCTCAGGAGGTTGTTCTTCCCTTGTAACTTTTCCTCATCAGCCCAAGAGGCAATCCACCACCACCACACTGGAGTAGGGTATTACACCACAACGGTGGCCCGAACCAGTATAAACCTCGTGTCTCTTTGTGTTGCGAGTTCGTCGAGTTCGTCCGCGAGATCTTAGCGTGCTAGGGCGTAGATCGGTAGGAGGGAAAGACTTCGCGCGCACCCCAGTGTTCGAACCTTAAGGGTTTGCCGGAACCCCACATCCGACATTTGGCGCACTAGGTAGGGGTGCGCCGGAGCTTCTTCTCCGCCAACCTACGCCCCGCACCGCCACACTTCGCCCCCAAGGCAGGTGCCCCGCCATCCACCTCTGCGGCCGACACCAGCAGCAGAGAGTCTGGGTACCGAGCCCTGGCCCCCGCCCTATGGCGAGCGCAGTGGCCAACCAAGTTCAAGCTGGAGATGCCGCCGCATTACGATGGCGCAGCAGACCCGGCGCCGTTCCTGCTGGCGTACGAGGAGTCTGTCCTCGAAGCCGGAGGCGACGACAAGATCATGTCCAACTGGTTCCCCATGGCCCTGGCCGGCGAGCTGCGCGCCTGGCTGCTCAACCTCCCGGGATCCACGGTGGCATCCCGGGGGAACTCCGCGACCTCTTCACCGCTCGCTACGCGGTGCCGGCGCATCACGCAGTCGCGGCCTTGCTAGGCGGCTCTCAAGCACCGCCTTCAGATCGCCATGTCAAACCGTTCCTCCATCAGATTGGGGCCGCCTCCAAGCGCCCGGGGGCTCCGCCGGGTTGGGCTGCGGCAGAGACCGACCTCGCCTTCGGCTCAGAAGACCACCCCGGCTCCGGAATGCTCCCAATGCTCTGCACGCCCACTATCTACAACATGGCCGTCACCAAGACCCTCATCGACGGCGGCGCCGGCCTCAACTTGCTCTCCGTAGAAGCCTTCAGCCTTCTTCACGTGCCGCCCGAGCGGCTCAACCTCAGTAAGCCCTTCTCGGGAGTGGGTGGTGGAGCTGCCCACTCTCTGGGGCAGATCCGCCTCCCTGTCACCTTTGGTACACGCGACAACTACCGCACCGAGCTGGTGGACTTTGACATCGCTCGCATCGGCCTCCCGTACAACGCCATCCTCGGGTACCCGGCTCTCGCTCAGTTCATGGCGGCGACTCACCCGGCCTACAACCTCATGAAGATGCCAGGGAGCAAGGGCATCCTCACCATCAAGGGGGACACTAAGGAGGCCATGCCGGCGCTCAGGCTCGCCTTCAAGACCGCGGCAGCAGCACAGCCAGCCGGTGCCGGTACCCCCGAGGCCAGGGAGACCGCGCCCACCAAGAAGAAGCAGCTGTTCACCCAGGACAAGGCGGAAACCAAGCAAGTGCCGGTCAACAAGGACGGGTCTTCAGAAGCCACCTTTACCATAGGGGCCGGCCTCGACCCGGAGCAAGAAGAAGCTTTGGTGAGGTTCTTGCGCGCGAACAAGGAGATATTCGCGTGGGAGCCCAATCAGCTGGTAGGAGTCCCGAGAGAGGTGATCCAGCATCATCTAAGGGTATGCCCCAATGCACGCCCCGTGAAACACTGAGAAGCAAGACTTCATCGTCCGAGAAACACGCAAGCTGGAGGCGGCAGGTACCATCTGAGAAGTTCGATATCCCGAATGGCTGGCGAACCCCGTCGTAGTACCGAAGAAAGGCGGGAAGGAACGGATGTGCGTCGACTTCACCAACCTTAACAAAGCTTGCCCCCAAGATCCGTTCCCACTTCCACGCATCGATCAAATCGTCGACTCCACTGCCGAGTGTGACTTGCTGTGTTTCCTGGATGCATTCTCAGGATACCACCAAATCAAGATGGCGGTGGAGGATGTGGAGAAGACAACCTTCCTGACACCATGCAGGGTGTACTGCTACACCTGCATGCCCTTCGGGCTGCGCAACACGGGTGCAACCTTTCAGCGGTTGATGCACATCGCCTTGGGGCGGCAGCTCGGCAGAAACACAAAGGCCTACGTTGATGACATAGTGGTCAAATCTCGCGAGGCGAGGACATTAATTCAAGACTTGGAGGAGACCTTCGAGAGCCTGCGCCAAGTGAACTTGAGGCTTAACCCGGAAAAGTGCGTGTTTGGCGTCCCCTTCGGCAAGCTATTGGGGTTCCTCGTATCCCACAGAGGGATCGAGGCGAACCCGGAGAAGATCAAGGCCATCGAAGACATGAGCCCACCACAGACCCTCAAAGAGATGCAGAAGCTAGCGGGGCGGGTGACCGTGCTGGGGCGTTTTATCTCCAAGATGGGAGAGCATGCATTACCCTTCTTCAAGCTCATGAAGAAGAAGGGCCCATTCAAGTGGACCCCGGAGGCCGACCGAGCTTTCCAAGACCTCAAGAAATACCTCACCAGCCCCCCGGTGATGGTGGCACCGCGGCCTCTCGAGCCCCTGGTACTCTACCTTGCCACCACCCCGTACTCCGCCAGCGCGGCGCTGGTGGCGGTTCGGGAGGAGCGCCAAGCCAAGGGTGTGTCGCGCCAAGCCAGAGCTGATGCAGCGCAGGGTCAGGAAGGCACAGCAAAGGCATCAGCGGCAGAAGACCAAGCTCAGCAGGGCAACATCGCAGAAGCTCCTGAGGATGGTCAGGTCTCAGGAAACCCACCACCTCAGTATACGCCCCAATGTCCGCCGGACCCGAGCCTCGACGATGTGCTAGCCCTCATCGAACACCCGGTGTACTTCGTCAGCACCGTACTGCGGGACGCGAGGGCATGCTACCCCATGCCCCAGAAGCTCCTGCTCGCTCTCTTGGTGGCGTCATGTAAGCTGCGACACTACTTCCAGGGCCACCCCATCAAGGTTGTCTCAGCCTACCCATTGGAGAGGGTACTCAGGAGCCCTAACTCAGCCGGAAGGGTCGTTGGGTGGAACATCGAGCTGCAAGCTTTCCAGTTGGAGTTCAGCACTACCAGGGTCATCAAGGGAGCCGCGCTCGCCGACTTTGTGGCAGAATGGATAGATGCCCCGACACTTGGGGAAGGAGAGGACCGGTCTACCTCCCCGGGATGCGAGGCTCCAGACGGCTGGGTCATGTACTTCGATGGCGCCTTCGCGCACCAGGGCGCGGGGGCTGGAGCAGTGCTCATCTCGCCCACCCAGGACAAGCTCTACTACGCCGTGCAACTCTGCTTTCAGCACGGCGAGAAGGTCTCCAACAATATCGCAGAATACGAAGGCCTCATAGCTGGCCTGAAGGCTGCGGCGGCTATAGGGGTGAAGCGCCTCATCGTCAGAGGCGACTCGCAACTCCTCGTCAACTTATCCAACAAGGTGTACGAGCCAAAGGACGATCATATGGAGGCGTACCTCGCGGAGGTGCGCAAGATGGAGAAGCAGTTCTCGGGCCTGGAGCAGCAGCACGTGCCCCGGGGCACCAACAAGGAAGCCGACGACATCGCCAGGAGAGCATCCAAGCGGCAACCGCAGGAGCCCAGCGTCTTTGAGGAGCGGCTCTTCAAGCCATCAGCTGCGCCACCTCTTTAAAGCACGACTCAGCCTCGGGAGGAACTCCCACAGCCTCCGGCCACGGGAGCCCCGGCCTGTGGCCCGACCTCAGGAGCCCGGCTGCTCTTGGTGCTCGAGCCCCAGGAGGAATGCTGGACCAAGGAATTCAAAGAGTACCTGACGCACGGGACGCTGCCGGAGAAGGAAGAAGACGTAGAGCACGTGGCCCGGCAAGCAACGGCATACTGTCGCCAAGACGGCGAATTATACAGAAAATGACCGAACGATGTCACGTTGCGCTGCATCTCCAGCGATCAAGGAAGGGATTTGCTGATTGACATACACGGCGGGGACTGTGGGCACCACTCGTCGTCACGGACCCTCGTCGGCAAGGTGTTCCGCAGTGGATTCTACTGGCCTACAGCACTCAACGACGCAGCCGAGCTGGTGAAGTCCTGCAAAGCTTGCCAATTCCAAGCCAAGCAAATCCATCAGCCCGCTCAGGGCCTCCAAACCATCCCGCTCACATGGCCGTTCGCGGTCTGGGGGCTGGACATCTTAGGCCCATTCCCTCGGGCGCCAGGGGGCTACCGCTATCTCTACATTGCCATCGACAAGTTCACCAAGTGGAAGGAAGTGGAAGCCGTCCGTACCATCCCAGCCAGCTCTGCTGTCAAGTTCATCAAGGGCCTCGTGAGCCGCTTCGGGATCCCCAACCGCATCATCACAGATAACGGAACGCAGTTTACTAGTAACCTTTTCAAAACCTATTGTGCTAACCTTGGAACACAGATCTGCTACGCTTCGGTAGCACACCCCAGGAGCAATGGCCAGGCTGAACGCGCCAACGCGGAGGTCCTGAGGGGCCTCAAGACTAGGACCTTCAAGAAGAAGCTAGAGGCCTGCGGCAGGGGCTGGCACGATGAGCTCTAGTCCGTGTTGTGGTCCATCCGCACCACCGCCACCAAGCCGACGGGCGAGACTCCGTTCTTCCTCGTCTACGGAGCTGAAGCAGTCCTTCCTCACGAGGTCAAGCATCACTCCGCACGGGTCCTGGCGTTCGACGAAACGCAGCAGGACGCCACGCGGGGGATGGATCTCGTGCTAGGGAGGAACGTCGTCGCAAGGCTGCGCTGAGGGCGGCAAGGTAACAACAAGCGCTGCGGCGGTATCACTGCCGCAACATCCGCTCTAGGACACTCGAGATGGGTGACCTGGTCCTAAGGCGGGTCCTCTCCAGGGAAGGGATGCATAAGCTTTCGCCAATGTGGGAGGGCCCGTTCAAGGTCGTTCACATCTCCAGGCCTGGCGCCGTGTGCCTGGAGACACAAGAAGGGGTACCTATCCAAAACGCCTGGAACATCCAGCACCTCCGAAAGTTCTACGCATGAAGCAAGGCCCAGAGCCTGTGAAGAAAGGCCCAGAGCCTGTGAAGAAGGCCCGGTGCCTATGAAGAATCGCCGCCTGTGACACTCTCACGTCATAATGAGTTGGGACTGTACACGCCCCGGAGTCTCAGGAGCGCCGGCCTCAGGCCCTGGGGCTCCCGCCCACGCCTAGTGGCAGCACTTAGCTCCGTGCTGGCGAGAAGACTTGAAGACTAGATTAGGTGCCGGATGCGGCTTTTCATTTGCTTTCCGTAGTTGGCTCGCTTTTCCTTAATCGAAGTTTGCCTTTGGCGTTCCATGCTGATTTGATTCCCTCGCCTCTCACTGCTTTTTTCGGCTCAAATTTGCTCGTGTTCTCTCTCGCATGCCTCACGAGGGGGCTAGGCAGTTGCCCTCGCGAGCATTTTTTTCTCCTTTCTGCCTTCTCGAGAGCCACCCTCGTTCGAGACCAAAAGCTGGCGCACCTCTCCTAGTCCGTGCCCCTCGGGTACCGCGATACAAAGTGCCAGGTCAAGGCCAGGATGAACGGCAAATCCATTAACGCACTTCCTAACGAGTTTTTTCGCAGTTCCTGAGCGAATGCAGGCCGCCAAGGCAAGATGGATGCGAGGAAATAAACGCCTCGCGAGGAAGAGGGCGTCCTGAGTATACCAGGTTAAGTTATCCTTGCGCAAAATAACGACACAACACGGGAACAACACGCATACTGTTATAACCAAGGAACCATAGTTCGATACACGCCCCCCGGGCCCATGCTGGTTTCATTCTTGATGCAGGAAAAGAGTAAGACAAAAGTAGCGTTGCAGCGATTCGCGAAGACAGGCCCCTAGCGCCACCCCGAGCCTAGCTGGATCCTTCCTCACGTTTCACTGAGGTGCGGCGGCTGGTCGAAGCCGCCACTGCTGGAGCTGTCGCCGGAGGAAGAGCCGCCGTAGCTGAATGTCGCCGGAGGAAGAGCCTAGCTGGATCCTTGATGCATGAAAAAAGTGCAAGTTTTGAAAATCAATGTCTCCAACTCGAAACTTAGATTGTCCATTCAATTCAAATATGGATCATTGAGCTAGTACAAGAAAATACCATCATACGGTCCAATTCAAATGAAATTCCAAATGTGTTTATCCTAAATATGATGACAAAAGCAAAAATGTGTATGTGTATGAATAAAGTGGATGATTATAAAGTTTGAACATGCCCGTATGTGTATATCTCTAGGTTTGATATATGAATTTGAAATCACGAAATCCCGGATTAAAAAATGTACCTCCGTTTAAATGAATTACAAAAGCTAATGATGGAGTCGAATTCCAAAATTCCAATCTTAGGTTTGTAATTCTGGTACATCAAGGTATATCACGCATGTTCAAAAGTATCGTTATCTCATAGTCCAAACTGTGAAACAAATTGATCAACCATGAGTGCACACACTATTGACCATATATATCTCAATTACACAAGTCGTTCTCTCCCCCAGACACGAACCCACGAGCACATTAACACCCCCCTCTCTTCTAAAGTCCGGACCCCAATATAGGTCTCTATCTTGTCTCTCGAGCATGCACACATCTCTTCCCCCACTCTCTAGGTCTCTCGGCATCTCTCTTTGCCAAGCACACACACTATGTAGAGTGTATCTTTCCCATACACACAAAACGTCGCCCCAAGCGTCTATATCCCTAGTTATGTGGTTCTCGCACACTCACCTCACACACCACCCCCACTGCAAACAAGCACACTTTGCCTCCTTGTGCACCACTCTCCTCTTTCTATCTCTCCCACATACGTACCTGCCCCAGCTCCTTCCCTATATACATATATGCCATGACTCTTTCCATAGCTCCCTAATGTATCATCGTTCTCAATCTCGCACGCTGTTCTCTACACCATCTATTCTAGATCTCTCATGAAGTCCCTATCACACACACGATGACTTGCTTCCCTTGCATCTCCGTACATAGGCCAATTTCGTACAACATCAACATTGTCTCCCTATCTATACGCCATTTATGGACACAAACGACCCCCCCTCTCTTCCTCTCTCTCTGTCGCTCTCTCCCTCTCTCTCTCACTCGCTCTCACACCCCTCTCCCACACACACTCGATGTCTCTTCCAAATAGTCTGCTCCCTGCCCGCACCCATGCTATCCCGCCACTACACATGCCTTTGTCTCTCTGTGACACACATGTCACACCATTCCCCATTCCCTTATACTAGGTTTACATCATTAGTGGTCTCTCTAGTCCACATACACACACTCCCTCTCACACACAAACGCGCACACAAACACACACAGACACGCACAAACACCCATTTATCTGGATCGTCATCTCTCCCCATGTCCGCATGTGTATCTCACACACTCACTCTCTGATTATGTCTATGTGTCTCCACGCTACACAACACAAAGACCCATGTACATGTCTCACTCTATCCTCCACACACATAGACACAAAGAATCTCTTATCATTGCCTCAGACTCTAGACATATCACACACGCACACTGTCTCTCTCTCTCGCAAACACGCCCAACAAGGGTTTCCCCGTGAATAACTTACCGTCTATCCATCAACAGTCGTGGCAGTACGGCAAACACGAGACGTGAAAAGAATAAATCTACACGTGCGTAGACCACCTAGTATGACTACTAGGACTAGAGCAAGCCAAAAACGCGCCGTCGTCACCCCCTCCTTATCGGCGACGGGAAAACCTTTGTTTTACACAGTCGAGAAGTCATTGTGCTAAGGCCCCACATGCTGAGGCGTTGAATAGAATGTAGATCCTAGTTTACGAAAACAAGTATCGATAATACGTTTGTATCTCCATACTTATATTTCTTCTCTTTAAAAAACCGAGTTGGTGATGATGGTATGCGTGCCATCTTACAATATAGACCGTCCGATCTATATCTGACGGATGGAAATTAATCTAAAAGATACCCGCACCTCTCTCCACACTTGCACATAAGGCCTTCCCTCATTCATCCTTATCTCCAGCAACCTCGCTGTTGAGCAATTAAAAAGGAATCCTTTGGAACAAACTAGCCTGGTGGCCGCTGCCGGCGTCGTCCATCCCCATGCCCCCGCTCCGTCCGACCACCAATCACCACCATGCCCCACTCCTCTTCACCTTATCTCCTATTTCTTGAGATATCATTAGTTTCTACACATGGGATTACTCCCGCATAGGTCAATCACAACAAGTGTTTTATAAAAAAATACATCTTGATGTTCCGTGCAATGCACGAACATCTTGCTGGTACTCCTACAGAAGACTAAGTTGGTGATGATGGTGTGTCTGCCATCCGTCATTTCTGGCCATTAGATCTACATCTAACGACTGTGAGGTAAGTTGTTGCCTTTTCTCACCAACATCCCACTTCTCTACCAATTTGCAGAAAAACCCATAATTAGTATCTTAAAACCAACCACATCCCTCCCTCACCTCACCAAAACAGCACAAGGAATATATTCTGATTCAAACATAATATATCTCTAGTGATATATGTATATCAAAATTAGAGTGTTTTGTATCAAGTTTGTGAATAAGTATGATTCTAATTATGATCCGTTGCAACGCACGTGAACATTGCTAGTATTTCCAACCATGCAAAAAAATGCTAGTATTTCCATTGTTTCGAGTTTTCCATCAAGGTATTAGTCACTCATGGTTGATATTTACTTTCAATCACGTACACATATGCACTATGTAACTAGCCTTGCTTATTGGCTTCCAAAGCTTAACTTTCACTCCTACTTACAATATGTAGAGTATTTAACAAAAAAACTACCACTTTCAACCAGCCCTAGGAAGAAACTATTGTACAAAAAAATAGCAAAAACATACCCAAAATTTCTTAATCCGCGCCAAAAACTACTACCTAGTGCCTATTAGGCTCGTTTAAACCCGTTTATGACAGGGTTCGCCCACACGTCCGTGCTGACGAGGCAGCTTAAACCAACACATTTTGTTTGACCGTTGACACGAGGGACCCACATCTGACCTTCTATCCTGTTATTCCCCCTCAAATCATTATTTTTCCTGAACATTACTTCAAACAGTACTGATGCGTGTTCGTCGGTCGTGCCGGTGATGAGCGAGTTGGCCACCGCTCCGCCGGACGGGCCGGACGCTGTGCTGGCCTCCGCGCGGGTTGGCAGGCTGACCCGAGTGTGACTCACGAGCGAGCAAGCCGCCGCGCTGGCCTTCGCTCGAGCCAGATGGCTGGCCTTAGCGCGACGCGCACGAGCAAGCCGCCGCGCCGCCGTGCCAATCTAGCTAGCAAACCTTGCAGACAAGCAGCTGGACGGAGCTATCTTGGCTAGCTAGCAGACGCGAGCGCCGGACGGAGCTGGCATCCGGGCTGCTGCAAGATGGGCTCCGCACCGCTGGCGGTTTTGACCTCGCGTTCTGCCGGCGGCGGTAGCTGCGTCCCATGGCCGAGGATGACAAGGTGGACGGGCCGGAGGTAGGAGGTCACTCGGGGATTTTTATGCAGGCTGACATGTAGGTCCCACAAGTTATAACGCCAAACTTGCCGGTCGAATAGAAGGCATTGACTTAAGGGGCGACATGGGTTGAAACATGCCTATAACGACACTTTTAGAGTAGTCGTTTCTTGGTAGGGCTGGTTGGTAAGGGCATGTACAATGGTTGATAAGGTAGTCTTATCTTAAGTCTGCCACGTATGCAAGTGGTAGTAGTTTCTTGGCATTATTAGTGGTTTCTTGTAAGGAACAATGTACTACTAGCGACAAAAGGCGATTCTAGGTTACGCTGTACTCCAACGAGTACTACTAGTGGTCGCGGGAGTGTATACCTCATTTTGTGGGTTCGATCCCGGTCGAACGCACGACAGCCTTTTTTTAAATAGTAACTTCGCTGCGAGCCAATATTATACACGGGTAGTTTGAGTTTTGAAGTCGAACAGACGTGTCGCACCACAATCTGGGTGCACTGGATAACCCAGCCACGTGAATGGGTTTTCCTTCCCACCATCTCATGGCTCGCGTGCTCGCCCTAGCCACACCTCGCTTGCAGCTTCCTCGTCAGCTAGTAGCATATTTAAACTAGCGCCTCCCAATTAAGCCCGAGGAGCCGGAAAAGCCTGGCGCGGCATTGGGAACTGTGCGTGAGAGGAGCGGCTGAGTAGGCCAGCTACACGCTTGAATAGAGCACAGAGAGTACCCACGATGCGTGTGTACTTTCTCTGCATTGATAGTACAATGATGGTTCTAGAGAACAGTAGTACCCTCCACTTGCAATTGTAGCTCCTTGGCCTTGAGATTCAAGAGTTCAAAACTGGTGCACTATAGAAGTACAGTACATCGCACTACTAGTTGAGAAAGTAGTAGTACTACTACTACAGTACGAGTACGTAGTAAATAATAGCCTCACCCCTTTGCTAAGGAACGATTGAGGAGCTATAGTTGGAAGGGACGATGCCCTGCGGTTACTACGCTCTTATCTCCTCACCAGTTCCCCTCCCCCCCAAAGAGAAGGCAGTTCATCACTGCTCCCATGGATTCGCCAGGCGGTTCTCCTCCTCGTCGGGGCTGGGAGACCTTGGACGAGGATTCTCTAGGAGAAATCGCACGCCGCTCCGACGTCCTCACCGCTGCAAGACTCTGTGCTTCCTGCACCAACTTTTTCAAGACGGTGCTTAAACAGGCTTGGGAAAAGGCCATGCTTGTTGGTATTCCATGCGTCCTCGAGGAGAAGGTTCTTCTATGGGACAATCCTTTGAACAGTCCACCGCTCCCTGGCCATGGTTGCACGTTGACTCCGCTAGAGTTGTCGACGTTGAGAGGTAGTCGGATTTTGTTCGATGAGCAGGTCAGTCATGGAGTTTGATCATGTAGTACTTAGTTATTCGATTTCCATCCCGTAATTTCTTCGTTGCCCACCGTCTTATATATAGGTCTGGGTCGGTGCCAACAAAGATTGGCTTGCATACCTCCGGCCGGATACCACCATCATTTTGCACAACATCCACAGCAGTGCGGCCATTCCCGTAGACCCCTTCTCAACCATTGGGATCGGCCTTCCGGATTGGCTGGGCTTGAATACTTATGATGATGCCTACATGAGATTGAAGAAGATAGCAATTGCGGACCCGCCGATAAAGCAACGCGGCTACGATGATTACTATCTCATCACGGTAATCGACATAAGGATTGCCATCAATGCAAGAGGCAGTAACGGCAGAGGCTGGCGTATGTTGGCCGCGGCAGATTTGTACCCCTACACGTTCGAAGATGCCGTACGCCATCTAGGCCGCATCTTCGCGGTGACAAGCCAGGGGACTTGTTTCATCTGGTTGCCATCCTACGGTACGGGAGATTACAAACGGAATGCACAAACCATCATTTGCATCCCTAACGGTACTCCACAATTTTGCAGGGACCAGTCATCCCCCGATCAAAATAAGATCGCCGATCCTGGATGTGCATTTGCATCCGCGATTCGGTCTAACCTGGAACCTTGTAGCTGACTTTGGCATATTGGGATCAACTATCTTAGCAGTCGTTACCCATGGTACCACTGATGTGCAACATGGTCACACAATCTACCACGATCGGACCGTCACCATCTACCCAGGTATTCCATTTAGTATTATATTTTTTAACCCTCTCGCCTTCTCTTTCGTTGTTGTACTACCTACTAGTAGGAGTACTTTTTACCTTGGAGGACGCGTATAGCTAGCTAGGCCCTTGAAGACTTGAACCCACTAGCTGCCACCATTTTTGTTTTTCCATGTCTTACTATCTCATCCATGTAGCCAAGAGTGGCTATATATAATAAGCCGGTTATTTTACTTCCTCTATACCGGAGTAGTACTATTTGTTGCACAGTATTACTGACAGTCATATTTGAGCACAATATTATTATGCATGGACCTTGACTATGTACATCACCATGTGTCCAGATCTGAGATGCCGAGAGTACCAGATGAATGGCGTCGAGTTTGACCCCCGTGATGCTATGTGGGTGCCGAGGAACACTCTTGGAGAGTACTCGCTTTTCACTGGGGACAACTACCCCATTGTGAAGCGGATGCCCCCTTCAATGCACGACACTGAAGGCCTGCCGTTCATGAAGCATGGTTGTGTCTTTAGTGCGCACCGCCGGATGAACGACATGATGGGACACGCTATCCCTGATTTATGCCGCTTCAGCTTGGATGAGTCTCCATCGTGTGGAACCGGACTAGAAAGATGTGACAATGATTCCCGTTGCCCACCGCTATGGATCGTGCCATCCATGATGAACACCTGGGACTGGAACCTGAAGGAGGACATGTAGCCCATCTATAACGTGTAAGTGGGGTATGATAAATTGTGAACGGTAGCGCTGTGATATATGTAGACTAGTCGTGCACAAATTTATCTAATGAATGTGTGGCATACTGGCATTTGTCCTTTAGAATTTATTACTAGTAAATGTGTTATGTGTACATGCAACTTGTGTGGTTGTTGCACGGGATCCAACACACTCATTGAGAAAAAAAGGTGGCACAACTTTGGATATAGGTGACGTGGTGGCATCATACAGTAGCATCGTTCGCTATAGTTGTAATACTCCTACTAGGATGACAACTCCTATAAAACCTTGCGCTTGGCTCTTTGCCTCTTCGGGAGGTTCGACAATTCATACTCATGTGAACCTTGCACTTGGCTCTTTGCCTCTTCGGAAGGTCCAACAATGATGATACTATAGTACAATATGCTTCTCGCAATCTGACACCGATTGAACTATTGCACGTCCACCACGAGGGCGAGGGCGAGCGAGAGGGAGAGGGCGCTGTAGTCAAAACCCTCTCCTCGTCCTGTGAGCCACCGCGCGCGTGGGTGAGGGAGAGGCGTAGTAAGCAAGCTTCTCCTTGTTCGGCGAGTTGACGGGACACATCAAAGCAGTACAAGTACTAGTCCTTTCCGGTTAAATATGGCTTAATTTGAAACGGGAAAAATACACTGGCGGTCAACGTATGTAACAATACGCTCTTTACGGTCACTATATATAGTTTTGCGATGATTATACGATCACTAGCTCATCGTAGAGCACCGTATTGCACCCTACTGACCGGCCACATAGTCAACGTGGCACTTTGTTGACTGGTTAAATTGTCACCTGGTTTCTAGGTCCCACCTGTCAGTTGGCAGAGCAAATAAATCAGTTGAACAAAACTTTACGCAGGCGCGACAGGAGTCCAACCCTTGCGCGCGAACCACCATGGCTGTGTATGTGAGTGCATGCACGTGTACTCTCTCGGTCTTCCAACAAAGAGTGTACATCGACTAAAAAACAAAGAGTGTACATCTACACTTCCAATGCATTTAGCCTTTAATCTAAAATCGATATTGATTTACTAATGCACCAACTTGTGCTCTAGCTTATAGGCTACATGTCTATCCTTAATTACAGCATGCAACAACCTTCATTTAATCTTCTTCTCTCAATGGTCGCATGCACACATAAATCTGCTACTTTTGGGTGCTAATTATGCCCTGGTCAATGTGTAAATCTCTCAATGTACAGTCTTTCACGGACGTAGGGAGTAGGTTGAGCACTTGAGCGTGAGCATGTGTGTTGCGTCGCGTGCTGTGTGCGGCATGGGTGCGTGAGTGTTGCGGGCGTCCATGTGTACGTGTGAGTGTTGCATGTTGCATGCATGCATGCATGAGGCTTTTACTCCCTCCCATTGACATGTTCATATTTCAAGCTTCCTCTGTTCCCTCCATATTGTGATACTCCCTCTGTTCCCAAATACGGAGTAGAAGCCTCCCTCTGTTCCCACGGAGTATTTGTCTCTCTAGAGATTTCAACAAGTGACTACGTACGGAGCAAAATGAGTGAATCTACACTCTAAAATATGTCTACATACATATGTATGTTGTATTCCATTTGAATGTCTAAAAGGAAAATATTTAGGAACGGAGGGAGTAGCAAATAAACATTAAGTTCTCTTGTTTCCCCCTCCTTGGTCACGGTGCACAACCAAAGATGACTCACCTCGATGGAGGGAGTAGGTGGTCAAAGTTTGACACAAAATTAATGCATTGGTAAACATAATTTTTTGAGGAAAACAAGTGCATTAATTGAGTGTTTTTGCAAACTATAAAATTATTCCACCACTCATCATCTACCTTGGTTGATGAGATTTTTGAATTGAGCCCTATAAACTGGAAAGGAGGTAGTACTAGTACTCCTACATTATTGGCGCCGGGTGCCTTGGCCAATGTTTCATCTTGTTGGACAGGATGCATCGATGCTTACATGGGGTGCTAAGCACATTAAAAACTTTAGCAACTAAAGCTCCCAATGCTTACATGTACAGGTGCTTAACTTGTTGGTGCTAAGCATGCTTTATTTAATGATTTTGTAACTAAAGTTCTTCATGCAATGGTGGGATTCTTCCATTTAAGTCTTTTGTCTAGTTTCTCGCGCTTAGTACTGTGGTCACCACACTTATCTCTCCTCTTAATTACCTTGCCACATCAGACTTTTTGCCTACATGGCAGCCTTAGCACCTGTACAAGGCGGAGCATTGGGAGGGGCCCGAGCGTACAGGCATAGGGATACTATAGATAGGAAGTCTTCACGATCCATTATTCCCCATCTCGGTCAGAGAGAACAATTCAACTAGTCTTCACAGTGAAGTGACAATACACGCTGCAGCAGATGGGACACTTGATTGATAAGCTGAACTAGCGTGTTGGTGTTACTAAATCAGCCTTACCCAGTACTGCCATCATGTTTGCCAGTGGAGCACGCTTCCACAAATACGACCACACACCTCTCTCCTCCATTAACAGACATATGGGCCCTCTTGAGGTAGACCCACATGTCATCGGCGTAACTATTTACACTCTGAAGGACGGTATATCCTGGTAGTAGTACTAGTAGAATTGAGATTTAATGCACTTTCTTCCCCATCTTTCACTCTTCTTCCTCCTCTCTTCCCCATCGTCAGCCGCACACCATTTCCCCCCGCTCACTGCTCGCCACCCGCGCCATCTTCCTTGGTAGCTCGCGCGTACCATATGCCCCCGCTCACTGCTCGGCCACACACGCCATCTTCTTCGCTCGCCCACCTGAATCCACTTCCCCGCTGGCTCGCAGGCACCGAAAACCCCAGTCACTCAGCGCCCTAAAAAACCTATGGCAGAACCGACTGACACGCAGAGCCGCGATTGGAATTCCCTCCCCGATGTTCTCTTGGAGCAGATCTGTAATCGTATGGACCTGCTCAGCACCGTCCGTCTCGCCGCATGCTCAGAGTCTTTGTACCATCTACTCATCTGCAACCGGCCGGCTCTTTTCAAGACACCCTGCTTGCTGATGCCCGATCCTCGCAAGTGGCCCAGACATCGACTTGACGATCCTACGGAGGTTGCCGTGGTGCCCCTCGACATGCTACCACTACCCGTCCACCTGTCCTTCATGTGCGGCCACTACTGGGTGGGCATGAAGGCCAACTGGATCCGGTAGTCTGTGGCGTCTCGTGGATATCTACACCCAGCAAGAGATCACCCTTCCATCGTTGGATACCGCCGCCATCGAGCCTCGCGGCCCGCCGGACACTCATGCCTACTACGGACGAGACGCGTCGACCTCTGTTTGCTGAAGGTTGTAATATGTGAAGTGCCCACACCATCACAATACTACATGGATTACAAGCTCATTGCCGTGTTCAACATGGGATTAGTCTATCTGGAATCTGGTCGCCATACATGGTTATGGCTCATCGTCGATCCTCTTCACCAACATTTCTGTCTGATGCTATAGTGCACGATGGCATCGTTTATGCGGTCGACGCACAGATTGGCTGCCTATACTAGTGGAATCTATCGTCGTGTAATTGTTCTATCTCATCTCATCTTTACCTTAAGAATATGACTGCCTGTTCATTGTTACAAATTTAGAATATATAGTATGTGTACAACCACATCATTGCTATATGTTCCTCTCATTTCCTAGATTTTTATGACCACACATGTTATTGTTAGAGTTGATATGAGAACAATTGGCATCTTATGATTGTTAGAATAGATATTTTGAGTATAACCTCATGATTGCTATATGTTACTATCATTTCTAGGATTTTTATAACAACGCATGTTATTGCTTAGAGTTGATATGATAACTGTAGTAAGTGCTATGGTAGAATATGAGTAGGCCCTGTCATATCTGTTTTCCTCTCATTGTTACATGATGTTTGAACCATGATATATTGCTAGAATATGAAAGCCATTGGCTTAATTTTTTAACTTGGGGTATGATTATGACCACGGCATTGCAATTCTCTGTCTATGATATGTGTCACTGTTATAATAATCTTAATTCCACACATACTCTGAACATGATTGTTTATTTTTGTCCTTTTGGTCTCCAATTTGAATTGTTGCAGCAGACGCAAATGCGCTGGCCTTCATGAGTCCAGGACCTGGAATCATACCAGCCGATGCGTGGTGGTTTGTCGCCCGTTCAGCTGACGGCGGTCATTTGATGCTCATTTGCACGTACCAAATTGACCAAACCATTTCACCAAAGCACATGTAGTACAATGTCTGGGGCGTTCATGACATTGATGGCTATGGCTGCTTTGTGTTCGAGAGAGATCCCAGCTCCATTGGGCCAGGCGTATTCAACTGGAGGCAGGTTTACAGCCTCGGCAACCACTCCATGTTCCTCGGGCTCAATTATCCGATCATCCAACCAATCATCGATCATATCACCGACGATGATTACCGTGCTATGCAACTTCCATTCGCGAGGGGGACCTGTGTTTACACATCATACCATGGGTTTCATGAATCACCATATCCAGAGATTCGTCGACATAGCTTGTTGCCAGATAATCTTTAGTGTGTGAAAGACATCAAGCTTCCATGCGATGGATGGCTTTTGCAAACCCGACATGCGGCGATGTGGTTCATGCCAACAGCAAATATGCACAACTTGATTCGTACTGATATCTAGACTGAGCCATGTGTCCTGCTGCTGTAGCATGACCCTCTTTTGTTGGATATTATGTAATGTTGTTAGTTTGAAGTACTCCTCTGGTTAGAAGGATAAATACCTTTCGGGGATCAAGTGCATTCTAACTCACCTGCGTAGGATGTACTGATAATGATGATGGAGATGTTGTGCAGAAGCCATATATATATATATATATATATATATATATATATATATATATATATATATATATATATATATATATATATATAGTGATGATATTCATCACCCAGGGTGCAGAATAAGTTATTCTTCACCCGAGGTAATCTTACGATCACTTCATAATTAAATTACATTTGAAATTCAAATAGTTACATTCCTATTGATTCACTACGTAAAATTTGGTATAAGAAAAAAAATATAGGTCATAAGTGCACCCCACCACTGGCTGGGCCTCAGCCCATGGATCAACCACGCTCTGGCGGATCGCCCGGCCATCATGGCATTTTTGCACAAAAGTCCTTCTGGTTTTGGGTATTCTACCCGCAGTTAGTGTTCAACCCACGATGCGTTCACGTACTGGGCTAAAAAAGGGCACGTTTACGTACTGGAATTTTCTGGTATGTAACAATAGCTCGTAGTGGGCTTCCTGATTGATCCATCGTCTACGTCAGACACGTATACAATTTGAGGGCTAATTCATCTATTCAATATTTAATAGTCCCACATCACTATTTTAATTCTAATTATTCCAATTTATATATTCTTTCGAGTTTTCTGGGATATCAACAAGGAGAAGCTAAAGATTGAGGATTCCAGACAAAGAGATCAGCAAAGAGGTGGGCTAATCAAACCAAGGTTCAGATCCGGCTTAGGAATAACTGAAAAAGAGAGGGCTAATCAAGCCGGAGTTCATATCCGGCGGGGAATAAGTTCTGGAGCAGGTGCCGGAGCTCGTCGTCGGACGGCCGATGGGCAAACGGCAGCGGATGGGTTGGCTCGTCGGCCGGCTCTGGCGGCGCTGTGTGTGCACGTGTGAGAGGGGCCGTGAGAGGGGATTGAGCGTGGGAAGGGAGAGACGAGACGAGGAGTCGATTGGAGTTGCTCGACCGGTTAGGGTTAGGGAAGGATTTTTGCTCGGGCTGTTAAGTGGAGGTGGGCAACCTGTTGGGCCTAGAGGCTGCCGTGGAAAAAAAGAAAAAGAAGAAGAGTTGGGCCGTCCTGGCTGCAAAAAAATGACTTTTAGGCAGTGGGATCCTGCTTTTCTTCTAATACAAAATACAACACTTTGGTGTGTTTTGAGAAAAAGGGTATGTGTATGTTTTTATTATCCTGCAACCTTGTGATTCACGCATGTTTTATCCTTTCAATGGAACATCAACTAAATTACTCCTGCATTCGCAAATAAAAATTAGAAAAAAATTATTTGGCCTATAATGTCATCCTTTTTGGGAATGTCAATAATATCATAAGGAATGTCGTGCAATTTTGACTACAACATGCTGATCTCACATGATCGTGCAAGTTTTAGTGACTAAAACAGGTGGGCGAGTTATTTTTACTCCCCTTGCAACGCACGGGCCTTTGTGCTAGTGTGTGTGTATATATATATATATATATATCAATTAGGCTTCAAGTGTGTACTTGTTGGTGAAAGTGTTGTCCAATGGGAATTATATTTTTTGTTACTCATGTAGCCTACAAAGTCTGTCGCACAGCCTTGTAACTTCTTACCGCATTTTTAAATTTGTACTAGTCCTCTATACTGTATATTGCGCTACTCGTACTACTACCTCCCTCCTGGTTGACTGGTCCCCTTCGTAATTTGTGTCAAATTTTGACCATAAATTTCACTAACTAAATTTTAATGCAGGTCACAAAAAATTATATCATTTTATTCGTATTTGAACATAGTTTCCAATGGAATAATTTTCGGTGACATGCATTGACATTTTGTTAGTTAAACCTATGGTTAAAATGTGACACTAAATACGACTAGTAAGTAGTACAGTAGTAGTACTAGTATACGTCGGTCAAATTATTCATCATGTCCACAAATTGAATTGATGTGACAACACGCTGCGCGTGAGGTGACACCAGAATCCCGGCGGCGTCTTCGGGTATTGTGGACTTCAGATTTGGAGTACCACTTATCTATCGAAATCTTTCATCATTCACTTAAAACAGTCGATTGATCATACATTGAGTACCATATAACTGGAATTAACCGATGCAAGTCCAAAAAGGATTGGCCGGTGCTGCCGGCTGGCGTCAAGTTCGATCCCGCGGATCAGGAGCTGATCGAGCACCTTGAGGCCAAAGTGACTGCTGACAACGCGAGATATCACCCTCTCATCGATTTGTTCATACCAACCATCGACAGCGAGCGCATATGCTACACCCATCCTGAGAAACTTCCAGGTAAGACACTGATCGACCGTCAATTGCACAAACATATTCCTTTGTTTATAGCTCTATTTTTCTTTTTAGACGCAAACCTAGTGAAGCAATTACAATTTGACAGTTAATAAAAAGTGAAACAAGTGACTGCAACATGCCAAAGATGTTATGAAAATGCCAACTACGTACACTAAAACCTGTATTCGACAATACTGCAGGTATCACACTGAGTGGCCTAAGCAAGCATTTATTCTAGCGCAATTCCAGGGCATTCAAAAGGGGCACGTGGACGCGTCGCAAGATACAGTCGGAGTGCGGCATGCACACGATGTGCCACAAGATCGGAAATACCTTGCCGGTGGTGGTCAACGGCCGGCAGACGGGCAGCAAAAAGGTTCTGGTGCTGCACACCAACAAGAACTTCGACCAGCAGAGGACCAACTAGGTGATGCACCAGTGTTGGGAATCGTAGCATAATTTTAAAATTTTCCTACGCTCACCAAGATGCATCTATGGAGTATACTAGCAACGAGGGGAAAGGAGTGTATCTACATACCCTTGTAGATCGCAAGCGGAAGCGTTCCAATGAACGTGGATGACGGAGTCGTACTCGCCGTGATCCAAATCACCGATGACCGAGTGCCGAACGGACGGCACCTCCGCGTTCAACACACGTACGGTGCAGCGACGTCTCCTCCTTCTTGATCCAGCAAGGGGGAAGGAGAGGTTGATGGAGATCCAGCAGCACGACGGCGTGGTGGTGGATGTAGCGGGATGCCGGCAGGGCTTCGTCGAGCTTCTACGAGAGAGAGAGAGAGAGAGAGAGAGAGAGAGGTGTAGCAGGGGAGGAGGGAGGCGCCCAAGGCTGTAGTATTGCTGCCCTCCCTCCCCCCCTTTATATAGGCCCCCTTGGGAGGGGGGGCGCCGGCCAAACCCATCTAGGGTGGGGGCGGCGGCCAGGGGGGTGCCTTGCCCCCCAATGCAAGTGGGAAGCCCCCCACCCTAGGGTTCCCAACCCTAGGCGCATGGGGGGAGGCCCATGGGGGGGCGCCCAGCCCACTAGGGGCTGGTTCCCTTCCCACTTCAGCCCACGGGGCCCTCCGGGATAGGTGGCCCCACCTGGTGGACCCCCGGGACCCTTCCGGTGGTCCCGGTACAATACGGGTAACCCCCGAAACTTTCCCAGTGGCCGAAACTTGACTTCCTATATATAATTCTTTACCTCCGGACCATTCCGGAACTCCTCGTGACGTCCGGGGTCTCATCCGGGACTCCGAACAACTTTCGGGTTTCCGCATACACATATCTCTACAACCCTAGCGTCACCAAACCTTAAGTGTGTAGACCCTACGGGTTCGGGAGACATGCAGACATGACCGAGACGCCTCTCCGGTCAATAACCAACAGCGGGATCTGGATACCCATGTTGGCTCCCACATGTTCCATGATGATCTCATCGGATGAACCACGATGTCGAGGATTCAATCAATCCCGTATACAATTCCCTTTGTGCATCGGTATGTTACTTGCCCGAGATTCGATCGTCGGTATCCCAATACCTTGTTCAATCTCGTTACCGGCAAGTCTCTTTACTCGTACCGCAATGCATGATCCCGTGACTAACGCCTCAGTCACATTGAGCTCATTATGATGATGCATTATCGAGTGGGCCCAGAGATACCTCTCCGTCACACGGAGTGACAAATCCCAGTCTCGATCCGTGCCAATCCAACAGACACTTTCGGAAATACCCGTAGTGCACCTTTATAGTCACCCAGTTACGTTGTGACGTTTGGCACACCCAAAGCACTCCTACGGTATCCGGGAGTTGCACGATCTCATGGTCTAAGGAAAAGATACTTGACATTGGAAAAGCTCTAGCAAACGAAACTACACGATCTTTTATGCTATGCTTAGGATTGGGTTTTGTCCATCACATCATTCTCCTAATGATGTGATCCCGTTATCAATGACATCCAATGTCCATAGTCAGGAAACCATGACTATCATTTGGTCAACGAGCTAGTCAACTAGAGGCTTACTAGGGACACGTTGTGGTCTATGTATTCACAATGTATTACGATTTCCGAACAATACAATTATAGCATGAACAATACACAATTACCATGAACAAAGAAATATAATAATAACCATTTATTATTGCCTCTAGGGCATATTTCCAATAGTCTCCCACTTGCACTAGAGTCAATAATCTAGTTACATTGTAATGAATCGAACACCCATTGCGTCCTGGTGTTGGTCATGTTTTGCCCTAGGGAGAGGTTTAGTCAACGGATCTGCTATATTCAGGTCCGTATGTACTTTACAAATATCTATGTCTCCATTTTGAACACTTTCACGAATGGAGTTGAAGCGACGCTTGATATGCCTGGTCTTCCTGTGAAACCTGGGCTCCTTCGCATGTGCAATAGCTCCAGTGTTGTCACAGAAGAGAGTCATCGGGCCCGACGCATTGGGAATCACCCCTAGGTCGGTAATGAACTCCTTCATCCAGACTGCTTCCTGTGCTGCCTCCGAGGCTGCCATGTACTCCGCTTCACATGTAGATCCCGCCACGACGCTTTGCTTGCAACTGCACCAGCTTACTGCTCCTCCATTCAAAATATACACGTATCCGGTTTGTGACTTTGAGTCATCCAGATCTGTGTCGAAGCTAGCGTCGACGTAACCCTTTACGACGAGCTCTTCGTCACCTCCATAAACGATAAACATATCCTTAGTCCTCTTCAGGTACTTCAGGATATTCTTGACCGTTGTCCAGTGTTCCATGCCGGGATTACTTTGGTACCTTCCTACCAAACTTACGGCAAGTTTTACATCAGGTCTGGTACACAGCATGGCATACATAATAGACCCTATGGCCGAGGCATAGGGGATGACACTCATATTTTCTATATCTTCTGCCGTGGTCGGGCATTGAGCCGTGCTCAATTGCACACCTTGCAATACAGGCAAGAACCCCTTCTTGGACTGATCCATATTGAACTTCTTCAATATCTTGTCAAGGTATGTACTCTGTGAAAGACCAATGAGGCGTCTTGATCTATCTCTATAGATCTTGATGCCTAATATATATGCAGCTTCTCCAAGGTCCTTCATTGAAAAAAACTTATTCAAATAGGCCTTTATACTTTCCAAGAATTCTATATCATTTCCCATCAATAATATGTCACCCACATATAATAAGAGAAATGCTACAGAGCTCCCACTCACTTTCTTGTAAACACAGGCTTCTCCATAAGTCTGTGTAAACCCAAACGCTTTGATCATCTCATCAAAGCGAATGTTCCAACTCCGAGATGCCTGCACCATCCCATAGATTGAGCGCTGGAGCTTGCATACTTTGTTAGCATTCTTAGGATCGACAAAACCTTCCGGCTGCATCATATACAACTCTTCCTTAAGGAAGCCATTAAGGAATGCCGTTTTGACGTCCATCTGCCATATCTCATAATCATAGTATGCGGCAATTGCTAACATGATTCGGACGGACTTCAGCTTCGCTACGGGTGAGAAAGTCTCATCGTAGTCAACCCCTTGAACTTGTCGATAACCCTTAGCAACAAGTCGAGCCTTATAGATGGTCACATTACCATTCGCGTCTGTCTTCTTCTTGAAGATCCATTTGTTTTCTATGGCTCGACGATCATCGGGCAAGTCAGTCAAAGTCCATACTTCGTTTTCATACATGGATCCTATCTCGGATTTCATGGCTTCTAGCCATTTGTCGGAATCCGGGCCCGCCATCGCTTCTTCATAGTTCGAAGGTTCACCGTTGTCTAACAACATGATTTCCAGGACAGGGTTGCCGTACCACTCTGGTGCGGAACGTGTCCTTGTGGACCTACGAAGTTCAGTAGTAACTTGATCCGAAGCTTCATGATCATCATCATTAACTTCCTCCCCAGTCGGTGTAGGCACCACAGGAACATTTTCCCGCGCTGCGCTACTTTGATGTTCGGAAGGGGTGACTATCACCTCATCAAGTTCCACTTTCCTCCCACTCAATTCTTTTGAGAGAAACTCCTTCTCTAGAAAGGACCCGTTCTTGGCAACGAAGATCTTGCCTTCGGATCTGAGGTAGAAGGTGTACCCAATAGTTTCCTTAGGGTATCCTATGAGGACGCATTTCTCCGACTTGGGTTCGAGCTTTTCAGGTTGAAGTTTCTTGACATAAGCATCGCATCCCCAAACTTTTAGAAACGACAGCTTAGGTTTCTTCCCAAACCATAATTCATACGGTGTCGTCTCAACGGATTTCGACGGAGCCCTATTTAAAGTGAATGCGGCAGTCTCTAAAGCATAGCCCCAAAATGAGAGCGGTAAATCGGTAAGAGACATCATAGATCGCACCATCTCCAATAGAGTGCGATTACGACGTTCGGACACACCGTTTCTCTGAGGTGTTCCAGGCGGCGTGAGTTGTGAAACTATTCCACATTTCCCTAAGTGTGCACCAAACTCGTGACTTAAATATTCTCCACCACGATCTGATCGTAAGAATTTTATTTTTCTGTCACGTTGATTCTCAACCTCACTCTGAAATTCCTTGAACTTTTCAAAGGTTTCGGACTTGTGTTTCATTAGGTAGACATACCCATATCTACTTAAGTCATCAGTGAGAGTGAGAACATAACGATATCCTCCGCGAGCCTCAACACTCATTGGACCGCACACATCGGTATGTATGATTTCCAATAAGTTGGTTGCTCGCTCCATTGTTCCGGAGAACGGAGTCTTGGTCATCTTACCCATGAGGCATGGTTCGCACGTGTCAAATGATTCGTAATCAAGAGACTCCAAAAGTCCATCTGCATGGAACTTCTTCATGCGCTTGACACCAATGTGACCAAGGCGGCAGTGCCACAAGTATGTGGGACTATCGTTATCAACTTTACATCTTTTGGTATTCACACTATGAACATGTGTAACATCACGTTCGAGATTCATCAAAAATAAACCATTGACCAGCGGGGCATGACCATAAAACATATCTCTCAAATAAATAGAACAACCATTATTCTCGGATTTAAATGAGTAGCCATCTCGAATTAAACGAGATCCAGATACAATGTTCATGCTCAAAGCTGGCACTAAATAACAATTATTGAGGTTTAAAACTAATCCCGTAGGTAGATGCAGAGGTAGCGTGCCGACGGCGATCACATCGACCTTGGAACCATTCCCGACGCGCATCGTCACCTCGTCCTTCGCCAGTCTCCGTTTATTCCGTAGTTCCTGTTTTGAGTTACAAATATGAGCAACCGCACCGGTATCAAATACCCAGGAGCTACTACGAGTACTGGTAAGGTACACATCAATTACTAGTATATCACATATACCTTTGGTGTTGCTCGCCTTCTTGTCCGCTAAGTATTTGGTGCAGTTCCGCTTCCAGTGACCACTTCCCTTGCAATAAAAGCATTCAGTCTCGGGCTTGGGTCCATTCCTTGGCTTCTTCCCGGCAACTGGCTTACCGGGCGCGGCAACTCCCTTGCCGTCCTTCTTGAAGTTCTTCTTACCCTTGCCCTTCTTGAACTTAGTGGTTTTATTCACCATCAACACTTGATGTTCTTTTCTGATTTCTACCTCCGCTGATTTCAGCATCGAATATACCTCAGGAATGGTCTTTTCCATCCCCTGCATATTGTAGTTCATCACAAAGCTCTTGAAGCTTGGTGGAAGCGACTGAAGGATTCTGTCAATGACCGCGTCATCCGGGAGATTAACTCCCAGCTGAGTCAAGCGGTTGTGCAACCCAGACATTCTGAGTATGTGCTCACTTACAGAACTATTTTCCTCCATTTTACAGCTGAAGAACTTGTCGGAGACTTCATATCTCTCGACCCGGGCATGAGCTTGGAAAACCAATTTCAGCTCCTCGAACATCTCATATGCTCCATGTTTCTCAAAACGCTTTTGAAGACCCGGTTCTAGGCTGTAAAGCATGCCGCACTGAACGAGGGAGTAATCATCAGCACATGATTGCCAAGCGTTCATAACTTCTTGGTTTTCTGGAATTGGTGCTTCACCTAGCGGTGCTTCTAGGACATAATCTTTCTTGGCTACTATGAGGATGATCCTCAGGTTCCGGACCCAGTCCATATAGTTGCTGCCATCATCTTTCAGCTTGGTTTTCTCTAGGAACGCGTTGAAATTGAGGACAACATTGGCCATTAGATCTACAAGACATTGTGTAAAGATTTTAGACTAAGTTCATGATAATTAAGTTCATCTAATCAAATTACTCAATGAACTCCCACTCAGATAGACATCCCTCTAGTCATCTAAATGAAACATGATCCGAGTTAACTAGGCCGTGTCCGATCATCACGTGAGACGGACTAGTCAAGATCGGTGAACATCTCCATGTTGATCGTATCTTCTATACGACTCATGCTCGACCTTTCGGTCCTCCGTGTTCCGAGGCCATGTCTGTACATGCTAGGCTCGTCAAGTCAACCTAAGTGTATTGCGTGTGTTTCGAGGCCATGTCTGTACATGCTAGGCTCGTCAACACCCGTTGTATGCGAACGTTAGAATCTATCACACCCGATCATCACGTGGTGCTTCGAAACAACGAACCTTCGCAACGGTGCACAGTTAGGGTGAACACTTTCTTGAAATTATCATAAGGGATCATCTTACTTACTACCGTCGTTCTAAGCAAATAAGATGCAAAAACATGATAAACATCACATGCAATCAAATAGTGACATGATATGGCCAATATCATTATGCTCCTTTGATCTCCATCTTCGGGGCACCATGATCATCTTCGTCACCGGCATGACACCATGATCTCCATCATCGTGTCTTCATGAAGTCGTCACGCCAACGATTACTTCTACTTCTATGGCTAACGCGTTTAGCAACAAAGTAAAGTAATTTACATGGCGTTATTCAATGACACGCAGGTCATGCAAAATAATAAAGACAACTCCTATGGCTCCTGCCGGTTGTCATACTCATCGACATGCAAGTCGTGATTCCTATTACAAGAATATGATCAATCTCATACATCACATATATCATTCATCACATCTTCTGGCCATATCACATCACATAACACATGCTGCAAAACCAAGTTAGACGTCCTCTAATTGTTGTTGCAAGTTTTTACGTGGTTTGTAGGTTTCTAGCAAGAACGTTTCTTACCTATGTATGACCACAACGTGATTTGCCAATTTCTATTTACCCTTCATAAGGACCCTTTTCATCGAATCCGTTCCGACTAAAGTAGGAGAGACAAACACCCGCTAGCCACCTTATGCAACTAGTGCATGTCAGTCGGTGGAACCTGTCTCACGTAAGCGTACGTGTAAGGTCGGTCCGGGCCGCTTCATCCTACAATGCCGCCGAAACAAGAAACGACTAGTAGCGGCAAGAAGAATTGGCAACATCAACGCCCACAACTTCTTTGTGTTCTACTCGTGCATAGTAACTACGCATAGGCCTGGCTCATGATGCCACTGTTGGGAATCGTAGCATAATTTTAAAATTTTCCTACGCTCACCAAGATGCATCTATGGAGTATACTAGCAACGAGGGGAAAGGAGTGCATCTACATACCCTTGTAGATCGCGAGCGGAAGCATTCCAATGAACGTGGATGACGGAGTCGTACTCGTCGTGATCCAAATCACCGATGACCGAGTGCCGAACGGACGGCACCTCCGCGTTCAACACACGTACGGTGCAGCGACGTCTCCTCCTTCTTGATCCATCAAGGGGGAAGGAGAGGTTGATGGAGATCCAGCAGCACGACGGCATGGTGGTGGATGTAGCGGGATGCCGGCAGGGCTTCGCCGAGCTTCTACGAGAGAGAGAGAGAGGTGTAGCAGGGGAGGAGGGAGGCGCCCAAGGCTGTAGTATTGCTGCCCTCCCTCCCCCCCTTTATATAGGCCCCCATGGGAGGGGGCGCCGGCCAAACCCATCTAGGGTGGGGGGCGGCGGCCAGGGGGGTGCCTTGCCCCCCAAGGCAAGTGGGAAGCCCCCCCACCCTAGGGTTCCCAACCCTAGGCGCATGGGGGGAGGCCAATGGGGGGCGCCCAGCCCACTAGGGGCTGGTTCCCTTTCCACTTCAGCCCAAGGGGCCCTCCGGGATAGGTAGCCCCACCCGGTGGACCCCCGGGTCCCTTCCGGTGGTCCCGGTACAATACCGGTAACCCCCAAAACTTTCCCGGTGGCCGAAACTTGACTTCCTATATATAATTCTTTACCTCCGGACCATTCTGGAACTCCTCATGACGTCCGGGATCTCATCCGGGACTCCGAACAACTTTCGGGTTTCCGCATACACATATCTCTACAACCCTAGCGTCACCGAACCTTAAGTGTGTAGACCCTACGGGTTCGGGAGACATGCAGACATGACCGAGACGCCTCTCCGGTCAATAACCAACAGCGGGATCTGGATACCCATGTTGGCTCCCACATGTTCCACGATGATCTCATCGGATGAACCACGATGTCAAGGATTCAATCAATCCCGTATACAATTCCCTTTGTCCATCGGTATGTTACTTGCCCGAGATTCGATCGTCGGTATCCCAATACCTTGTTCAATCTCGTTACCGGCAAGTCTCTTTACTCGTACCGCAATGCATGATCCCGTGACTAACGCCTTAGTCACATTGAGCTCATTAGGATGATGCATTACCGAGTGGGCCCAGAGATACCTCTCCGTCACACGGAGTGACAAATCCCAGTCTCGATCCGTGCCAACCCAACAGACACTTTCGGAGATACCCGTAGTGCACCTTTATAGTCACCCAGTTACGTTGTGACGTTTGGCACACCCAAAGCACTCCTACGGTATCCGGAAGTTGCACGATCTCATGGTCTAAGGAAAAGATACTTGACATTGGAAAAGCTCTAGCAAACGAAACTACACGATCTTTTATGCTATGCTTAGGATTGGGTCTTGTCCATCACGTCATTCTCCTAATGATGTGATCCCGTTATCAATGACATCCAATGTCTATAGTCAGGAAACCATGACTATCATTTGGTCAACGAGCTAGTCAACTAGAGGCTTACTAGGGACACGTTGTGGTCTATGTATTCACACATGTATTACGATTTCCGGACAATGCAATTATAGCATGAACAATAGACAATTACCATGAACAAAGAAATATAATAATAACCATTTATTATTGCCTCTAGGGCATATTTCCAACAACCAGTACCACCTCGGGGACCTTGAGCAAGAGAAGGAGCAGGAGCTGGTCCTCTGCAAGATTTTCTACTAGACGAACGCTAGGGCCAGGAGTAAAAAGATTATAAGTTAGTTTGGTATTGGTACTTGTACTACCTTGTCGTCCGCAAGTTGGTATTGTTGTTAACGATCTTTCGGTATGAAATTGGCATTCGCTTCCAACCATAATGCCGAGGGTCGACGTGGATATAAAGCTGAATGATTTGTTTCGAAACGAATTTTCAGGCACCTGATTTTTATTTGATGGGTAGCATAAGCACCAGCCGTTCGAATTCCCAGTTCTCCAAATTTTTGAAAACAAGTGGATGCACTTATTATCACGACGAAAAAACAATATACCTGTTGCATCCCAGTTATCAGTCTGTACTTGCAGAACTCTCGTTTGTTGAGCAGGTATATTGTTTTTTCAGGTCGAGCAAGTTTCAACTGGGCTGTAGACTGCCCAGGCTTGGTTTTGTTTTAAACAGGCCCAGCCCATAACGACAACGGGGCACAAAGATCCAGCAGGTATCTACTGGCCTCTGGCCCGCCAGCGTTAGTTATATTTTATCTTACTGCCGGCGGTTTTTTTACTGAATCAAACACACAACCCAGTTCTATTATCCTCTTGAAACGCCATGTCCTACATCCGCTTTCTAATCTCTACCTATAGTTTTACTAGTTCATATACACGTATCATTGTATTGAAAATACATAAAGTTCCCTTTTCATATTTACATCCTTATTTTTGTTGTTGTTTTCCCTCCCAGCGTTGATTTCTTTACCACTGGTTTTCCCTTAAACCAACTCAATTGTCCCACGTCTTATATTTGCTTACAAAAACAAAATGATTTTTTTGGCAAATCAATAAGTTCTTAAAAAATGTTTATCATTTCGGGATTACAACAGTTCAGACTCCACCGAAATATGCAAAATAAGGTTGAACTTTTTGACCGTGGTCCTGGGCAGAAAATGGGCTGTAATAAATTACATCGGAATTAGCAAATGGGCTCCAAATAATATATTTTTTAGCAAATGGGCTCTATGTTGTCTGCCACAGATTTGGAGGCTAACTTCTGGGCCTTCTAAGTTCATGCGTACACAAGGTTTCTCAAAAAAGAAACTTAGTCAACAATCGACTCTACCAGCGTCAGACCTTCTTCAGTCTCTGATCTTCCTGCTCCAGCCGCCCAAACCAGCGCCGGCGGAACCGCCTGCTCCCGCCTCCCGTGGCCGGCTGTGCTGCCGGGCAGGCCTCATGGTCCCACCATACTCGCATCCCTGGCCTGTCTATCCCTCTACTCACCCACACCTCCTGTTATTTTCCGGCGACGACAGCCGAACCAGTCAACCCTCGTACTCCCCACGGCATGGGCAGCCACTGCCGTGTCTTCCCCGGATCCGTGTCGTTCCCATCGTAGGCCTCGACATCGTCCACCGCCCTGGTGCTCTCGGCGCGGCATGGTCAACGTGGTCAATGAACGACATCCATCGGAAGTGGACTGTACAAGGAGAGGCTGACAGCTGGGTCCACGACCGCACACAAGGAAATGCCTCCTTATTATGCGCAAAATAATGATTCCTCCACCTGACATCTGGGACCCACCGGAAGGGCCTTTGTATTTCGCGAGAAAAACGTTCCCCCGCTGACAGCTCGGACCCACCAGCTATATCTTCGCACGCAAGGAAGTACCTCCTTATTACGCACAAAAAAATGAATACCCCCCTGTGTGGGAGGCTGACTTGTGGGCCTACTAAGTTGATGGGGACAGAGGGCTTTGTCAACTTAGTCAATAAGAACGATTCTAGCTCCAGTGACCGTACGATGTCCATCCAACGGCCGTAGTGCTTCTTCAACCTCTGGTCTTCTTGCTCCAGCCGCCCAAACCAGCACCGGTCGTGCCGCATGCTCCTGCCTCCCGTGGCCGGTTGTGATGCCGCGGAGGCCTCACCGCCCCTACTACTCCCACCGTTGGCCAGGCCATCCGCCTCTACTCACCCACACCCCCTGTTATTCTGCGGCGACGGCAGCCTCACACCGCAGCCGAACCAGTGAACCCTCGTACTCCTCTCCACGTGGGCTTCCACTGCCGTGTCTTCCCCGGCTCCGCGTCGTCCCCTTCCTAGGCCTCGCCGTCGTCCACCGCCTTGTTGCTCTCGGCGCGGCGTGGTCAACATGGTCAAGGAACGACTTCCATCGGAAGAGTACTGTATGTGGCGAGGCTGACATCTCGGTCCACGGCCGCAGCAAGGAAGTGCCTCCTTATTACGCGCAAAATAATTATTCCTCCACCTGACAGCAGGGACCCACTGTCGGTGTCAAAACTGGCAGATCTCGGGTAGGGGGTCCCAAGCTGTGGATCATGGATCGATGGGTAACAGGAGATAGGGGACACAATGTTTACCCAGGTTCAGGCCCTCTCTATGGAGGTAATACCCTACTTCCTGCTTGATTGATCTTGATGAATATAGAGATTACAAGAGTTGATCTACCTTGAGATCATATGTTGTGGTCTAAACCCTAGAGATATGATGAGTAATATCATAATGATCTATCGACTAGCCTGGCCTCGGTTTATATAATGTACCAGAGGCCTAGGATAACAAGAGTCCTAGTCGAATACGCCGGTGGGGAGGAGTCCTTGTCTTGATCACCAAATCTTGTGGAATCTTCCTCATACATGTCATCGGCTGTCCGAACTGGCCCATGAGTATACGGCCATGGGGGTCCCCGGCCCAATCTAACTAATCGGGAGACGACGTGGTGAGTACCCCCTAGTCTAGGACACCGTCAGTAGCCCCCTGAACCGGTCTTCAAGTTGGGGACGCTCCTCGATTCTTCCGAACTGTTCTTCATCTTCGGTGGTCGGTCTTGAAAACTGGTTCAACAAATCTTCCCATCTTCGATCTTGAGGATCGCCGAAGTAAATCCGAGGAGTTTACACGTCGGGTATCCGAGGAGCCCCTTTGAGTTATCGGCCTTTATCAATGCCTAGTTATTTTTATGCCATACCTCGGGTTTGAAGTTGTTCCCGGGCGGCAGTGTCCTCTTGCGTCCGAGCTCCAACGCCGGACTGTATTCGAGGCATCTTTTGCAGCCGAGCACCAACGCCGGACCGCTTTCGAGCTCCAACGCCAGAATGTATCCGAGCTCCAACGTCGGACTATATTCGAGGTGTCATAGATCACCTTGGCTCAAAAAAGTTTTAGCTGAGCTTAATGCCGGAAATGCCCTCTAAGGAGCCAGCCACTCGCATCCGAGCTATATGTCGAACTGCTTCCGAGGTGGCTCAACACCTCGGTCATGGGCTAATTGTTTGTGGATTTTATTTCTGATGCGTATAGATTTATTTGCTGACAAGATGTATTGTCAGTAGCCCCCAAGGTGTCTATCGACCTAAAATCCAAGATGCATGTGAGGGAAAATATGAAACCGTTGATCCTAGTTGCTTCTGAGACTCAGGTCGTGAAATCGGCCTGAGGATCAACTCCTAGCTCGCCAGCATACATAGGAATAGAAACGCAGGGTAATATATTAGAGGTAATATTGATCGGCGGGCGGGCCCCTGAGAAAGGGTCGTGAGAAGTCGCCGTGATATATCAGCTTGATGCCGGATAAGTCCCATATGGTACTTATTGTCGTCCGAAGACGCACTTGTCCGTAGTTCGGTTTATGCCGAACACTGAGCACTTTGAATTTTCTGTATTGAATAGGCAATGCAGTAGCCCCCGAGCCACTGGTCGGGTGGCAACACTAGATTAGGGGATCGATATGCCCCTTTAATATTTGTAAATAATGAGCGCAAAGCCCAGTAGCCCCCAAGCCTTAATGTGGGCACGGGTGGCCGAATTAAGGATCGATATCCGTTTGACAGAAAATTTTGTTGTGTTTAACACAAACTTCTCGGAAAGAGAATAAAGATCTCTTAAAAGAGCTTACAGCTTGTCGAAATCCGAGCTCGCCAACGTAGGCCCCAAGGGGTTTAAAAGATGGATTGCAGTAAATGGATTTTACTCGCAATTTTTATGTGTAATGATTCTATGTATCCAAGTACTTTACATCATTAATGCTCAGAACCGTATTGTACAAAACTTTGTTGACCGACCATCGGCTTCAACCTCCTCGGCCAGTAGCTGGGGAGTGTTTGTCCTACTTTATAAAGCCTTTACAAGGGCAAAGTTTTACGGCAAACAAGGCAATCCGGTCATACGGTTTTATAAACAAAGGTACACAGAGAGATATGTTACATTACGTTTTAACGTAAGAAACATCTTCCAAAGAAAATAGTCCCACTATCGGTTCCTTTCTTTGGGTCGTCATGCTTATCATGGTCATGAAAACTCACCTACGATCAATGTGGGAGGAAAATATTGAGGATTTAGTTCGGGGAAAGTTCCCGAACTCTATGGTATTAATGAACCAAAAAAATTTATTTCCGTCGTTGCCGACCAATGTGACCCTTTAAGATTGCTAGCTTTCGGCTTCACCTAGACTGAGGTACTAACTCAGATGACCCGGTAGTAACAATCACAGAGGTGCTCCCTTTACCGCCTAGCCAAACAATCAGGAACGTAGGGGTAAGCACAGGAGCCAGGCAACCCAGCTTGGCAAAAATCTTAAGTCAAATTGATGCATATTTATGGCTTTATAACAATGATTACGGAAGGCAGCCCTTGTATATTAAATACAAATGACGATGATATGTTTATTTTGACTCCGTTGCGATCGTTTATCAGTTGAAAGTGGCCCATCGTCAGCTTCTACCCCTTTGTAGATACTACGCAGGGTGTCTCCGCAATAACAAGACAACCCCTAGCCGACATCTCGGTGCCCGAAGGTGGTTGTGTTAGCGGAAACGAGGCAATCAGATATGCGGGCTTTATAACTTTCACTTAGTCATAGGAGCTTTAAACTGGGGAAGCTAGCTATGAGCCCCCGGTTAGTGTTCGGCGACATCCGAGGTTAAGCCGTCAACACTTCGGCCAATGTTATGAACGGCCCATCATTTTGTTGGAAATATGCCCTAGAGGCAATAATAAAATGGTTATTATTGTATTTCCTTGTTCATGATAATTGTCTATTGTTCATGCTATAATTGTATTAACTGGAAACCGTAATACATGTGTGAATACATAGACCACAACATGTCCCTAGTAAGCATCGAGTTGACTAGCTCGTTGATCAATAGATGGTTATGGTTTCTTGACCATGGACATTGGATGTCATTGATAACGGGATCACATCATTAGGAGAATGATGTGATGGACAAGACCCAATCCTAGGCATAGCACAAGATCGTGTAGTTCGTTTGCTAGAGCTTTTCTAATGTCAAGTATCATTTCCTTAGACCATGAGATTGTGCAACTCCCGGATACCGTAGGAATGCTTTGGGTGTACCAAACGTCACAACATAACTGGGTGGCTATAAAGGTGCACTACAGGTATCTCCGAAAGTGTCTGTTGGGTTGGCACGAATCGAGACTGGGATTTGTCACTCCGTATGACGGAGAGGTATCTCTGGGCCCACTCGGTAATGCATCATCATAATGAGCTCAATGTGACTAAGTAGTTAGCCACGGGATCATGCGTTACGGAATGAGTAAAGAGACTTGCCGGTAACAAGATTGAACGAGGTATTGGGATACCGACGATCGAATCTCGGGCAAGCAACATGCCGATAGACAAAGGGAATTGTATACGGGATTGATTGAATCCCCGACATCGTGGTTCATCTGATGAGATCATCGTGGAACATGTGGGAGCCAATATGGGTATCCAGATCCCGCTATTAGTTATTGGCCGGAGAGGTGTCTCGGTCATGTCTGCATGGTTCCCGATCCCGTAGGGTCTACACACTTAAGGTTCGGTGACGCTAGACTTGTTATGGGAAATAGTATGTGGTTACCGAAGGTTGTTCGGAGTCCCGGATGAGATCCCGGACATCACGAGGAGTTCCGGAATGGTCCGGCGGTGAAGATCGATATATTGGACGAAGGGTATTGGAGTTCGGAAGTGTTCCGGGGGTACCAGGCTATGGCCAGCATGACCGAAAGGTGTTTCGGGAGCCGGGCAAGTGTTGGAGGGCCTCATGGGCCAAAGGGGAAGGGGCAAACCAGCCCACTAAGGGGTGGTGCTCCCCCCACACCCTTTCCCACGTTACTTGGGGAGGTGGGGTGCCTCCACCTGGCTTGGGAGGCAAGCCTCCACCTGCTTGGCTTGGGGGGCAAGTCTCCCTAGGATTGTCCCTAGGGAGATCCAATCTGCTTGCCCGCCGCCCCCTAGGGGAAACCCTAGGGCGCATCCCCCTCTCCCCTTGCCCCTATATATAGTGGAGGGGTGGGAGGGCAGCCACACCTCTTCCCTGGTGCAGCCCTCCCTCCTCCTACACCTCCTCCTCCTCCTCCATAGTGCTTGGCGAAGCCCTGCTGGAGAACCATGAGCTCCATTGCCCCCATGCCGTCGTGCTGCTGGAGTTCTCCCTCAACTTCTCCTCTCCCCTTGCTGGATCAAGAAGGAGGAGACGTCCCCGGGCTGTACGTGTGTTGAACGCGGAGGCGCCGTCCGTTCGGCGCAAGATCGGATCTTCCGCGATTTGAATCGCCGCGAGTACGACTCCATCAACCGCGTTCTTGTAACGCTTCCGCTTAGCGATCTTCAAGGGTATGAAGATGCACTCCCTCTCTCTCGTTGCTAGCATCTCCTAGATTGATCTTGGTGACACGTAGGAAAATTTGGAATTATTGCTACGTTCCCCAACAGTGGTATCAGAGCTAGGTCTATGCGTAGATTCTATGCACGACTAGACACAAAGTAGTTGTGGGCGATGATTTGTCCAATTTGCTTGCCGTTACTAGTCTTATCTTGATTCGGCGGCATTGTGGGATGAAGCGGCCCGGACCGACCTTACGCGTACACTTATGTGAGACAGGTTCCACCGACTGACATGCACTTCATGCATAAGGTGGCTAGCGGGTGTCTGTCTATCCCACTTTAGTCGGATCGGATTCGATGAAGAGGGTCCTTATGAAGGGTAAATAGAAATTGGCATATCACCGTTGTGGCTTTTGCGTAGGTAAGAAACGGTCTTGCTAGAAACCCATAGCAGCCACGTAAAACATGCAACAACAATTAGAGGACGTCTAACTTGTTTTTGCAGGGTATGCTATGTGATGTGATATGGCCAAAAGGATGTGATGAATGATATATGTGATGTATGAAATTGATCATGTTCTTGTAATAGGAATCACGACTTGCATGTTGATGAGTATGACAACCGGCAGGAGCCATAGGAGTTGTCTTAAATTATTGTATGACCTGCGTGTCAATGAAAAATGCCATGTAATTACTTTACTTTATTGCTAACCGTTAGCCATAGTAGTAGAAGTAATAGTTGGCGAGACAACTTCATGAAGACACGATGATGGAGATCATGGTGTCATGCCGGTGACGAAGGTGATCATGCCGCGCCTCGAAGATGGAGATCAAAGGCGCAAGATGATATTGGCCATATCATGTCACTTTATGATTTGCATGTGATGTTTGTCATGTTTACATCTTATTTTCTTAGAACGACGGTAGCATAAATAAGATGATCCCTCACTAAAATTTCAAGAGATGTGTTCCCCCTAACTGTGCACCGTTGCGAAGGTTCGTTGTTTCGAAGCACCACGTGATGATCGGGTGTGATAGATTCTAACATTCGCATACAACGGGTGTAAGCCAGATTTACACATGCGAAACACTTAGGTTGACTTGACGAGCCTAGCATGTACAGACATGGCCTCGGAACACGGAAGACCGAAAGGTCGAACATGAGTCGTATAGCAGATACGATCAACATGAAGATGTTCACCGATGATGACTAGTCCGTCTCACGTGATGATCGGACACGGCCTAGTTGACTCGGATCATGTATCACTTAGATGACTAGAGGGATGTCTATCTGAGTGGGAGTTCATTAAAAAAATTGATTAGATGAACTTAATTATCATGAACATAGTCAAAAGGTCTTTGCAAATTATGTCGTAGCTTACGCTTTAGTTCTACTAAGATATGTTCCCAGAGAAAATTTAGTTGAAAGTTGATAGTAGCAATTATGCGGACTGGGTCCGTAAACTGAGGATTGTCCTCATTGCTGCACAGAAGGCTTATGTCCTTAATGCACCGCTCGGTGTGCTGAACCTCGAGCGTCGTTTGTGGATGTTGCGAACATCTGACATACACGTTTTGATGACTACGTGGTAGTTCAGTGCGTAATGTTAAAACGGTATAGAATTGAGGCACCGAAGAAGTTTTTGAAACGTCGCAGAACATATGAGACGTTCCCAAGACTAAAATTGGGATTTCAGACTAGTGCCCATGTCAAGAGGTATGAGACCTCTGACAAGTTTCTTAAGCCTGCAAACTAAGGGAGAAAAGCTCAATCGTTGTGCATGTGCTCAGATTGTCTAAGTACTACAATCGCTTGAATCGAGTGGGAGTTAATCTTCCAGATGAGATAGTGATGGTTCTCCATAGCCACTGCCACCAAGCTATTAGAGCTTCGTGATGAACTATAACATATCAGGGATAGACATGATGATCCTTGAGCAACTCGCGATGTTTGACACCGCGAAAGTAGAAATCAAGTAGGAGCATCAATTGTTGATGGTTAGTAAAACCACTAGTTTCAAGAAGGGCACGGGCAACAAGGGATACTTCATGAAACGGCAAATCAGTTGCAGCTCTAGTGAAGAAAGCCAAGGTTGAACCCAAACCCGAGACTAAGTGCTTCTGAGATGAGGGAACGGTCACTGAAGCAGAACTACCCTAGATACTTCATAGATGAGAAGGCTGGTAATGTCGACAGAAGTATATTGGATATACATTATATTAATGTGTACTTTACTAGTACTCCTAGTAGCACGAGGGTATTAGATACCGGTTCGGTTGCTAAGTGTTAGTAACTCGAAATAAAAGCTGCGGAATAAACGGAGACTAGCTAAAGGTGAGATGACGATATGTGTTGGAAGTGTTTCCAAGGTTGATGTGATCAAGCATCGCATGCTCCCTCTACCATCGGGATTGGTATTAAACCTAAATAATTGTTATTTGGTGTTTGCGTTGAGCATAGACATGATTGGATTATGTTTATCGCAGTACGGTTATTCATTTAAGGAGAATAATGGTTACTCTATTTATTTGAATAATACCTTCAATGGTCTTGCACCTAAAATGAATGGTTTATTGAATCTCGATCGTAGTGATACACATGTTCATGGCAAAAGATATAAAATAGTAATGATAGTACCACATACTTGTGGCACTGCCACTTGAGTCATATTGGTATAAAACGCATGAAGAAGCTCCATGTTGATGGATCTTTGGACTCACTCGTTTTTGAAAAGATTGAGACATGCGAACCATGTCTATTGGTATATATGCATGAAGAAACTCCATACAGATGGATCGTTTGGACTCACTTGATTTTGAATCACTTGAGACATGCAAATCATACCACATGGGCAAGATGACTGAAAGGCCTCGTTTTCAGTGAGATGAAACAAGAGAGCAACTTGTTTGAAGTAATACATTTGATGTGTGCAATCCAATGAGTGCTGAGGCACGCAGTGGATATCGTTATGTTCTTACTTCACAGATGATTTGAGTAGATGCTGAGTATATTTACTTGATGAAACACAAGTCTGAATTATTGAAAGGTTCAAGTAATTTCAGAGTGAAGTTGAAGATCGTCGTGACAAGAGGATAAAATGTCTATGATATGATCATAGAGATGAATATCTGAGTTACGAGTTTGGCACACAATTAAGACATTGTGGAAATTGTTTCACAACTAATACCGCCTGGAACACCATAGTGTGATGGTGTGTCCGAACATCATAACTGCACCCTATTGGATATGGTGCATACCATGATGTCTCTTATCGAATTACCACTATCGTTTATGGGTTAGGCATTAGAGACAACTGCATTCACTTTAAATAGGGCACCACGCAATTCCGTTGAGATGACACCATATGAACTATGGTTTAGAGAAACCTAAGTTGTCGTTTCTTAAAAGTTTGGGGCTGCGACGCTTATGTGGAAAAGTTTCAGGCTGATAAGCTCGAACCCAAAGCGGATAAATGCATCTTCATAGAATACCCAAAACAGTTGGGGATACCTCCTATTTCAGATCTGGAAGCAAAAGTGATTGTTTCTAGAAACGGGTCCTTTCTCGAGGAAAAGTTTCTCTCGAAAGAATTGAGTGGGAGGATGGTGGAGACTTGATGAGGTTATTGAACCGTCACTTCAACTAGTGTGTAGCAGGGCACAAGAAGTTGTTCCTGTGGCACCTACACCAATTGAAGTGGAAGCTTATGATAGTGATCATGAAACTTTGGATCAAGTCACTACCAAACCTCGTAGGACGACAAGGATGCATGCTACTTCAGAGTGGTACGTAATCCTGTCTTGGAAGTCATGTTGCTAGACAACAATGAACCTACGAGCTATGGAGAAACGATGGTGGGCCCGGATTCCGACGAATGGCTCGAGGCCATAAAATCCGAGAGAGGATCCATGTATAAAAACAAAGTGTAGACTTTGGAAGAACTACTTGATGGTCATAAGGCTGTTGGGTGCAGATGGATTTTAAAAGGAAGACAGACAATGATGGTATGTGTAACCATTAAGAAAGCTCGACTTGTCGTTAAGATGTTTTCCGGCAAGTTCAAGGAGTTGACTGCGATGAGAATTTCTCACTCGTAGCATTGCTAAGAGTCTGTTAGAATTATATTAGCAGTTACTGCATTATTTATGAAATCTTGCAGATAGGATGTCAAAACATTGTTTCCTCGACGATTTTCTTGAGGAAAGGTTGTATGCGATACAACCAGAAGGTTGGAATGTACGCTTTGATGAGATGATCAAAGATTTTGGGTTTATACAAAGTTTATGAGAAACTTGTATTTCCAAAGAAGTGAGTGGGAGCACTATAGAATTTCTGATGAGTATATGTTGTTGACATATTGTTGATCAGAAATGATGTAGAATTTCTGGAAAACATACAGGGTTATTTGAAAAGTGTTTTTCAATGCAAAACCTAGATTAAGCTACTTGAACATTGAGCATCAAGATCTATAAGGATAGATCAAAAATGCTTAATAGTACTTTCAAATGAATACATACCGTGACAAGATTTTGAAGGAGTTCAAAATAGATCAGCAAAGGAGGAGTTCTTGGCAGTGTTACAAGGTGTGAGTATTGAGTAAGACTCAAGACCTGACCACGGAAGAAGAGAGAGCAAGGACGAAGGTCGTCCCCTATGCTTTAGACGTAGGCTCTACAGTATGCTATGCTGTGTACCGCACCTGAAGTGTGCCTTGCCATGAATTAGTCAAGGGGTACAAGAGTGATCCAGGAATGGATCACATGACAGCGGTCGAACTTATCCTTAGTAATTAGTGGACTAAGGAATTTTCTCGATTATGGACGTGGTAAAAGAGTTCGTCGTAAAGGGTTACGTCGATGCAAACTTTGACACTAATCCGGATGACTCTGAGTAGTAAATCGGATTCGTATAGTAGAGCAGTTATTTGGAATAGCTCCAAGTAGCGCGTGGTAGCTGCATCTACAAGATGACATAGAGATTTGTAAAGCACACACGGATCTGAAAGGTTCAGACCCGTTCACTAGTAACCTCTCTCACAAGCGAGATATGAACAAACCCCATGGGTGTTGCATTCATTACAATCACATAGTGATGTGAACTAGATTATTGACTCTAGTGCAAGTGGGAGACTGTTGGAAATATGCCCTAGAGGCAATAATAAAATGGTTATTATTGTATTTCCTTGTTCATGATAATTGTCTATTGTTCATGCTATAATTGTATTAACTGGAAACCGTAATACATGTGTGAATACATAGACCACAACATGTCCCTAGTAAGCCTCTAGTTGACTAGATCGTTGATCAATAGATGGTTATGGTTTCTTGACCATGGACATTGGATGTCATTGATAACGGGATCACATCATTAGGAGAATGATGTGATGGACAAGACCCAATCCCAGGCATAGCACAAGATCGTGTAGTTCGTTTGCTAGAGCTTTTCTAATGTCAAGTATCATTTCCTTAGACCATGAGATTGTGCAACTCCCGGATACCGTAGGAATGCTTTGGGTGTATCAAACGTCACAACGTAACTGGGTGGCTATAAAGGTGCACTACAGGTATCTCCGAAAGTGTCTGTTGGGTTGGCACGAATCGAGACTGGGATTTGTCACTCCGTATGACGGAGAGGTATCTCTGGGCCCACTCGGTAATGCATCATCATAATGAGCTCAATGTGACTAAGGAGTTAGCCACGGGATCATGCGTTACGGAACGAGTAAAGAGACTTGCCGGTAACAAGAATGAACGAGGTATTGGGATACCGACGATCGAATCTCGGGCAAGCAACATGCCGATAGACAAAGGGAATTGTATACGGGATTGATTGAATCCCCGACATCGTGGTTCATCCGATGAGATCATCGTGGAACATATGGGAGCCAATATGGGTATCCAGATCCCACTATTGGTTATTGGCCGGAGAGGTGTCTCGGTCATGTCTGCATGGTTCCCGAACCCGTAGGGTCTACACACTTAAGGTTCGGTGACGCTAGAGTTGTTATGGGAAATAGTATGTGGTTACCGAAGGTTGTTCGGAGTCCCGGATGAGATCCCGGACATCACGAGGAGTTCCGGAATGGTCCGGCGGTGAAGATCGATATATTGGACGAAGGGTATTGGAGTCCGGAAGTGTTCCGGGGGTACCAGGCTATGGCCAGCATGACCGAAAGGTGTTTCGAGAGCCCCGGCAAGTGTTGGAGGGCCTCATGGGCCAAAGGGGAAGGGGCAAACCAGCCCACTAAGGGGTGGTGCGCCCCCCACACCCTTTCCCACATTACTTGGGGTGGTGGGGTGCCTCCACCTGGCTTGGGAGGCAAGCCTCCACCTGCTTGGCTTGGGGGGCAAGTCTCCCTAGGATTTTCCCTAGGGAGATCCAATCTGCTTGCCCGCCGCCCCCTAGGGGAAACCCTAGGGCGCCTCCCCCTCTCCCCTTGCCCCTATATATAGTGGAGGGGTGGGAGGGCAGCCGCACCTCTTCCCTGGCGCAGCCCTCCCTCCTCCTACACCTCCTGCTCCTCCTCCATAGTGCTTGGCGAAGCCCTGCTGGAGAACCACGAGCTCCATTGCCCCCATGCCGTCGTGCTGCTGGAGTTCTCCCCCAACTTCTCCTCTCCCCTTGCTGGATCAAGAAGGAGGAGACGTCCCCGGGCTGTACGTGTGTTGAACACGGAGGCGCCGTCTGTTCGGCGCTAGATCGGATCTTCCGCGATTTGAATCGCCGCGAGTACGACTCCATCAACCGCGTTCTTGTAACGCTTCCGCTTAGCGATCTTCGAGGGTATGAAGATGCACTCCCTCTCTCTCTCGTTGCTAGCATCTCCAAGATTGATCTTGGTGACACGTAGGAAAATTTTGAATTATTGCTACGTTCCCCAACACATTTAACATAGTCATCGGATCGCTGACCAGTTTACGCTTATTGTGACAGTCAGTTTTCGGCTTTCTCCACTGAGGTGCTTAACCATGCGACCTGGAAGCACAATCGCAGTGATTCTCCCTTTGCACACCTAGCCGAACAAAGCGGAACGTAGGAGGCAAGCACAGGAGCCGGGCAACCCAACTATTGACCGAAGACACAATTCGAAACCAATGCATATATAGCAATATATGAGAATGTTTTTGCCGAATCTCTAAAGGTGTCCGGCGTTGCACTGCGAGACTTATGCTGGAAACACACAAATAGTTTAAAAGTGCCATAGGCTTGGAAAACCAAAAAAACTTCATTAAAAACATGACGTCCGAACTAGATCAAGTGTTCGGTGCCAATCCGAAAATTGGTCTTAAAATTTTTGTGTTTCTGTCGTGCATTAATATAACACATCCGATCTCAAGACTTCAAGCGGGTCAGCCGACGGCTTCAACCTCCTTATCCCGAAGGCGGAGTGCTTCTCTAAGGCTAGTTTAGCAAACTAAACTCGAGCGGCTTTAGAGAGAAGCAAGGCTATCCGGCTATTGACCACACACTTGCGTCGAGAAAGCAGTGATAGAAAAAGACTTTGCAACGACTAAGAAGAAAAACAGCTCATGCTAATTTAAGAGCCCCCAAGTGACTTGGGTAAAAGAATTTTATATATAATGATTGTATGTACTGAAGTACTTATATCATATCTGTGTTCACCCAAACTTTAAACGCGTCTTAACCGACCATCGGCTTTTCCCTCTCCGGCCATGGGCCGAAAAGTGTTATGTACTCCACCTCTCGAGAATATCGACGGTGTTTCCGATAACCAGGCAATTAGGCCATAAGGCTGTAACAGACAAAGTGCGCTCAGGGAACTTATGCTATATTACTGACGAAGTGTAAGAAGCATCTTCAAAGAAAATAGTACCTCCACCGATACCTTTCTTCGGTTGCTCATTGTTACTATGAGACTTGTGCAATAGATTTTTTGTACTCATGAGTTCTGTTTTGTGCCGACCATGATTGAAAACAATAAGAGCGCTAGCTTTCGGCTTCACCCAGTTTGAGGTCCGAGCTCGGATGACCCGATCGTGACAATCGCAGAGGTGCTCCCTTTACTCCCTAGCCGAACAATCAGGAATGTAGGGGTAAGCACAGGAGCCAGGCAACCCAGCTTGCGGAACACTTAAGTCAACATGGTGCATATTGTGGCATAATACACGAACAAGGAATGAAGCCATACAAGTATAATCATATGCAAGAGGAAAGGCTTCATAAAGGAAGCCCCCAAGTAAACAGGGTATTTGAATTTGCTTGCAACAAACAAGGTTTTGACAAAGAAAGTTTTTCGCAAATGACTTTTTGTCAAAAAAGCATAATGCTTGGTCGAACCGAACGAAATTTAAAACTGAAGGTATTTAAGCATGGAAGCGACTTAGCTGGTTAATGTGCTCGGTGTCGATGCACGGCCCGAGCTTACGGCGGGACAAGGTCCCCGCCCCCAAGCCGGTCCCGAGGTGGCGGAGCGAAGAGCTCGGCACTCCGAAGTGGCAACATAGCACGGCCAATGCAGGCCGGCAGTGTGACGCCGCAGTCCTCGGTGTGGCTTAATGAAGTAATGACGAAGCCCTCGGTCCAGGCGATGTGACGTGGTACGTCGGTACGCCGAGGTGACAGCGCTGCCCGACCCGGATCCTTTACCTGTGCACAGAAAATAGTGCAAGCCGGAGATAATAGGAATAATAATAAACAAAATTGTTGCATAATTAACAATTTACGCAAAGTGAGTAATAAAAGAAATATGGCATGTGTGCCGAACACACGATGAGGTAGAGCTCTCTCAACGATGCCGAAGTCCCCGAGGCAACCGAACATGTCGGTATGGCGATTCGACCAACAAGGTGATCACGCGAGCCGATTTATGCCGATTGGGACAACGACGTCGGCTTGCCGAAGTGACCGTGTGACGCAGTCGAAGTCGATTACCTACACACATAAAATAGTGCGGTCCAAAAAGGATAATTGCTTTTCGCAAAAATAATTCTTTTAAAGAGATGTGGCCTGGAGGCGAAGTCATGTCGATGCAGGGCGTCGGCGTGACGCGGTGAAGGCGTGGCCAAGCCTGAATTCGCAGGCCGGACCGAGTTCCGGATGCGGCATTCGCCGAACTGTATACGGAAACTGACTGAACCACCACGCAACCGTTGTTAATGCGGCCACCATTTGATAGACCTGTGTACCGATGATGAAACAAACCAGAGTAATAATTCCTTGGGAAAAATAAAACCCAAGCAAGAAAAAATACTAGGATTAATAGCACCTGGTTTATGTGTTGTAGCAATCTGAAGAAAGGTTACTCCTAAAATTGGGACTCGATCCACACACCCATTGCCTGATGGGCGGTAAAGCGACGGCATGGCGATGCTGGCAAAGGTGGGCTCGCCGAGGCAAAGCCCCCGGTCCAGCTAACGTGACGAAGCTGGTCGGCTGGTGACGCCGAAGTCACCGGAGTATGTTGATGAAGAAATAGCAAAGTCCCCGGTCTAGCCGAGATGACGGAGCGGGTCAGTAAGGATACGTTGCAGCTGCCATGTCAGTCGAGGTGTTGAAGCAGTTCGGCGTGATGGACATCAGCTTGAAAAAGCAACAGTGCAGCCATGCCGACGCTGGTCATAACTTGTGACGCGGTCAATGCCGGATTGATGAAGTGACTGAGCAGCGATGTCGGCGCGCCTGACCCGTGCAATTTGTGGGGCGATGGTGTTGGTGATGATTTATCCTTCGCGATGCCAAACTCTTGTTCGGCTTGCCGAGCTGATGATCTGATAAGGTTAGGCTCGGCTCGATGAAGCGACGATCTGTCTAGCGCAGGTCGGCAAACATGGAGCAATGTTACCGGACTGGTGTGACACCAGCGCGATGGTGAAGAGTGCCTCAAAGAAGGCTTAAAATTTTATGGGCACGTGTTAAAAACAATGCACAATACCATAGAAGAATATTCCTTTAAAAAGGTTGTCCAATATCACGTTCATAAAGAAACATGAATTCTGGTTGGATCCGTATTCGCGCAGAAAACAGATCCAAAAAGTGATGCACTAATCGGAAGGTTTCCGGAGTTTGGACGGTCGGATCGAGCTGAAATTTTGAGGGGTGGTAGATATAGGAATTCCGCAGCCGATCAAGGGTTGGATCTTCCAAAGGACGTCCGAGCTAGGTGCTGGAGACCACGCCCTAAACTCGTCACGATTCCCGTCCAGATTTGACAGGGCTCCGGTATATCGTAGATTGCCGGAGATTCCTCCATCTGAACTCGACGAAATTTTGCATGGTTGTTGTAGACCCAATTCCACACAATTCCACCAAAGGAATCGTCGAAGCGATGCTCGAGGAGGTGGTGGCCGCGGATACAAGTTCGCTATTTGAAAAAAAGCACGGTCGCCCGAGGGCAATGTTGGCGTTGAGCCCCCGAGCTCCATGGATGATTCCTCCATGATCTTGATAGAGATCGGAGTTGATTTTGATGAAGGCCCCCGTCCGAACATGACGATCGGAGATGGAGCACGGTCCTCGGTCGAGCCAAGGTGACCAGTCGAGCCGGCGATGAAGATGCCGGCGTCGCAGTTGATCTGTGGCGAGCCATTGATCCTTTGCCGATCACACAGCGGAACTCTCAATGAAAGCACCATTGTCGGTGTCAAAACCGGCAGATCTCGGGTAGGGTGTCCCAAGCTGTGGACCATGGATCGATGGGTAACAGGAGACAGGGGACACAATGTTTACCCAGGTTCGGGCCCTCTCTATGGAGGTAATACCCTACTTCCTGCTTGATTGATCTTGATGAATATAAAGATTACAAGAGTTGATCTACCTCGAGATCATATGTTGTGGTCTAAACCCTAGAGATATGATGAGTAATGTCATAATGATCTATCGACTAGCCTGGCCTCGGTTTATATAATGTACCGGAGGCCTGGGATAACAAGAGTCCTAGTCGAATACGCCGGTTGGGAGGAGTCCTTGTCTTGATCACCAAGTCTTGTGGAATCTTCCTCATACATGTCATCGGCTGTCCGAACTGGCCCATGAGTATACAACCATGGGGTCCTCGGCCCAATCTAACTGATCGGGAGACGACGTGGTGAGTACCCCCTAGTCCAGGACACCGTCACCAACCGGACGGGCCATCGTATTTCGCGAAAAAAAAACATTCCCCCCTGACTGCTGGGACCCACGAGCTACATCTTCGCATGCAAGGAAATGCCTGACAGTCGGGACCCACCTGGTCGAAGCGTACGTAGCGATGTCATTCTGGTCGCGGACGAGTAAGTACATATTGGTCGATGTAGAGGCGCGCACGTGTCGTAGTAGAGGCGCGCACGTGTCATAGTAGAGGCGCGCACGTAGCATGTACACGTACGTACAGCGGGCAGGGTACAAGAAAGAAAATACGACCACATACGGGTGGGTTCTCGAACGCCTACTCGTGCATACGTACGGCCAGGGGTCGAGTACAAGGCTGGATCGGAACGGAGAAACTGCGGTGTCATCGTGTACATGGTGAGGCAACGGAATGCATTATGTTCATCAGGAGGCAACGGAACGCGTGCTGTTCATCGGCAGCCAACCGGCTTGGACGGAATAGGTGATGGAAACAAGGCCTAGCGTATCGCAGAACGGAGGAAACAGCCTTGTGTTCGACCGGCCACGGTGGAAACGGTATCCTGTTCATCGGGAGGGCTCTGGCGTACCGCAAAACGGAGGAAACGGACCTCCTACGGTGGAAACGGGGTCCTATTGATCGGGAGGGTTGTGGCGTACCGCAAAACGGAGGAAACGGACTTGTGTTGGAGCGCTACGGTCGAAATGGGGGTCCTGTTCATCGGGAGGGGGTGTGGCGTACTGCAAAACGGGACTCCACGGGATACTGTTCATCTCCACCGTCGACTGCCTCCACGGGCTACTGTTCATCCACCGTCGACCTCCTCCAGCCTCCACCTACGACTGTTCATCCACGGGCTCCTGTTCATCCAGCCTCCACCGCGCGCTCCTCCACCGGCTACTGTTCAACCAACCCTCTCCACGGGAGTCCTGTTCAACCACCCCTCCACGGGCTACTGTTCATCCAGCCCTCCACCGGCTACTGTTCAATCAGCCCTCCACCGGCTACTGTTCAACCAGCCCTCCACGGGGTCCTGTTCATCCACCGGCTCGATCGATCGAGGTACTGTTCATCTAGTGGCAACGGCCTCTACTACCACGGGGTCCTGTTCATCCAACCCCCATCGGGAACTGTTCATCCAAACCCCCCAACAATGCTCATTGTTCATCAAGGGAAGGAGGCAACCGTGTTTGATCGGCTTCAGTTAGCAGCAGTAGCGAAGGAATCACTCAGGTTCAGTTAACAGTAAGGGATTGGTCGACCGCTCGGGTTCAGTAACGCGTAGCCTGCAGTGCAGTCGCTTGGGTTCAGTTAGAGCGCAACGCCTCGCTAGGGTTCAGTTAGAGTGCAACGCCTCGCACACACGCGCGTACGTATGGAGAAACGCGCATCGACCGGCCCCGACCACCCACCGTAACCGGGAACTCCCCCGATATTTTCCTCGCCCTCGCTTCTACCACGGTTTTCTCCATCATGGACAGCCCAAAGAATGTCATGCAGCTGCGTCTCCGGCCCGCCCAGGACGAAAAGCCCATTTTCTGTCATGATTTTTTGTCATAGAAGTAGGAGCCCACCACATCTATGATGATACCTGGTTTTGTCACAATTATCGTCATAGAAGTGTCATAAGTATGACAGAAAAAATCATTCGGCCCAAAATGTCACGGATGTGTCTTTTTTTTGTAGTGCCTACTTGGGCTCCTCCCAAGCCACGCGCCCCACCTGCCATATTTGTCGGAGGGGGAAGGAAAGAGGGGGAGAGAGAGAAGGAAGGGGGAATCCTATTCCACTCTTTCCTTTCCCTTCCCCTCTTTCCTTCTCCTCTTAGGCCGTCCCATATGGGGGGCGCACCAGCCCCTTGTGGCTGGTGCGTTTCCCCTCTTGGCCCATAAGGCCCATATCTTTTGCCGGGGGTGCCTGGAACCCCTTCCGGTGACCCGATAAGTACCCGGTACCCCCTGAAACACTTTCCAGTGTCTGAATACTATCGTCCTATATATCAATCTTTACCTATAGACCATTTCAAGACTCCTCGTCATGTCCGTGATCTCATCCAGGACTCTGAACAACATTCGGTCACCAAATCATAGAACTCATATAATACTATATCGTCATCGAACGTTAAGCGTGCGGACCCTACAGGTTCGAGAACTATGTAGACATGACCGAGACAACTCTCTTATAAATAACCAATAGCGGAACCTGGATGCCCATATTGGCTCCTACATAATCTACGAAGATCTTTATCGGTCGAACCGTTATGACAACATCGTAATTCCCTTTGTCCATCGGTATGTTACTTGCCCGAGATTCGATCGTCGGTATCTTCATACCTAGTTTAATCTCGCTACGGCAAGTCTCTTTACTCATTCCATAATACATCATCTCGAGACTAACTCCTTAGTCATTTGCTTGCAAGCTTATGATGTGTATTACCGAGAGGGCCCAGAGATACCTCTCCGATACTCGGAGTGACAAATCCTAATCTCGATCTATGCCAACTCAACAAACACCTTCGGAGATACCTTTAGAGCATCTTTATAATCACCCAGTTATGTTGTGATGTTTGATAGCACACAAGGCATTCCTCCGGTATTCGGGAGTTGCATAATCTCATAGTCGAAGTAATATGTATTTGACATGAAGAAAGCAATAGCAACAAAACTGAATGATCATTATGCTAAGCTAACGGACGGGTCTTGTCCATCACATCATTCTCCTAATGATGTGATCCCGTTATCAAATGACAACACATGTCCATGGTTAGGAAACCTCAACCATCTTTTATCAATGAGCTAGTCTAGTAGAGGCTCACTAGGGACACAGTATTTGTTTATGTATTCACACATGTATTTAAGTTTCCGATCAATACAATTCTAGCATGCATAATAAACCTTTATCATGAATAAGGAAATATAAAACAACAACTTTATTATTGCCTCTAGGGCATATTTTCTTCAGTCTCCCACTTGCACTAGAGTCAATAATCTAGTTCACATCATCATGTGATTAACACCCATAGTTAAAATCTCCATGTGACCAATACCCAAAGAGTTTACTAGAGTCAATAATCTAGTTCACATTGCTATGTGATTAACACCCAAAGATTACTAAGGTGTGATCATGTTTTGCTTATGAGAGAGGTTTAGTCAACGGGTCTGCTACATTCAGATCCGTACGTATTTTGCAAATTTCTATGTCTACAATGCTTTGCATGGACCTACTCTAGCTAATTGCTCCCACTTTCAATATGTATCCAGATTGAGACTCAGAGTCATCTGGATCGGTGTAAAAGCTTGCATCGACATAACCTTTACGACAAACTCTTTATCACCTAGCCGAGAACTATTTCCTTAGTCCTCTAAGGATAATTTTGGCTGTTTTCTAGTGATCTACTCCTCGGTCACCATTGTACCCTCTTGCCAAAATCATTGGCAAGGTACACAATAGGTCTGGTACACAGCATGGCATACTTTATAGAACCTATGGCCGAGGCATAGGGAATGACTTTCATTCTCTCTCTATCTTTTGCCGTGGTCTGGTTTTGAGTCTTACTCAACTTCACACCTTACAGTACAGGCTCGAACTCCTTCTTTGACTGATCCATTTTGAACTCCATCAAAATCTTTGTCAAGGTATGTACTCATTGAAAATCTTATCAAGCGTTTTGATCTATCTCTATAGATCTTGATGCCTAATATGTAAGCAGCTTCACCGAGGTCTTTCATTGAAAATTCTTATTCAAGTATCCTTTTATGCTATCCAGAAATTCTATATCATTTCCAATCAGTAATATGTCATCCACATATAATATCAGAAATGCTACAGAGCTCCCACTCACTTTATTGTAAATACAGGCTTCACCATAAGTCTGCATAAAACCATATGCTTTGATCACCTCATCAAAGCGTATATTCCAACTCTGAGATGCTTGCACCAGTCCATAGATGGACCGCTGGAGCTTGCACACTTTGTTAGCACCTTTAGATCGACAAAACCTTCTGGTTGCATCATATACAACTCTTCTTTAAGAAATCCATGAAGGAATGCAATTTTGACGTCCATTTGCCAGAATTCATAATTTTAAAATTCGGCAATTGCTAACATGATTCGGACTGACTTAAGCATCACTACATGTGAGAAGGTCTCAGCGTAGTTAACCCCTTGAACTTGTCGAAAACTTTTCGCAACAAGTCGAGCTTTGTAGATGGTGACATTACCATCAGCGTATGTCTTCTTCTTGAAGATCCATTTATTCTCAATGACTTGCCAATCCTCGGGAAGTCCACCAAAGTCCATACATTGTTCTCATACATGGATCCTATCTCAGATTTCATGGCCTTAAGCCATTTATCGGAATCTGGGCTCATCATAGCTTCTTCATAGTTTGTAGGTTCACCATGGTCTAATAACATGACTTCCAGGACAGAATTATCATACCACTCTGGTGCAGAACATGCTCTGTTGGACCTACGAGGTCCAGTAGTAACTTGATCTGAAGTGTCATGATCATCATCATTAGCTTCCTCTCTAGTTGGTGTAGGCATCACGGGAACGGATTTCTCTGATGTACTACTTTCCAAATTGAGAGAAGGTACAATTACCTCATCAAGTTCTACTTTCCTCCCACTCACTTCTTTCGAGACAAACTCCTTCACTAGAAATGTTCCATTCTTGGCAACAAAGATCTTGCCTTCGGATATGTGGTACAAGGTGTACCAAGTTGTTTCCTTAAGGTATCCAATGAAGACGCACTCCTCCGATTTGGGTTCGCGCTTATCAGGCTGAAGCCTTTTGTAATAAGTGTCGCAAGAAAAAACTTTAAGAAACGACAGCTTAGGTTTCTTGCCAAACCATAGTTCATACGGTGTCATCTCAACGCATTTAGACGGTGCCCTTTTTAATGTGAATGCGGCTGTCTCTAATGCATAACCCCAAAACAATAGTGGTAAATCGGTAAGTGTTGGTGAACCTAGTAATTCAAAAATTTGCCTACGATCACGCAAGATCTATCTAGGAGAAGCATAGCAAAGAGCAGGGAGAGTGTGTCCATGTACCCTCATAGACCGAAAGAGGAAGCGTTTAGTAATGCGGTTGATGTAGTCAAACGTCTTCGCGATCCAACCGATCAAGTACCGAACACACGGCACCTCCGCAATCTGCACACGTATAGCTCGGTGACGTCCCTTGAACTCTTGATCCAGCTGAGGCCGAGGGAGAGTTTTGTCAGCACGACAGCGTGGTGACGGTGATGATGAAGTTACCGGCGCAGGGCTTCGCCTAAGCACTACGATGATATGACCGAGGTGTAAAACTGTGGAGGGGGGCACCGCACACGGCTAAAGATCAACTTGTGTGTCTATGGGGTGTCCCCCTCCCCACGTATATAAAGGAGGGAGGAGGAGGCCGGCCAGGGGAGGCGCGCCCAAGGGGGGGAGTCCTACTCCAAGTAGGATTCGGCCCCCCCTTTCCTACTTCCACAAGGAGAAGGGGGGAGGAGGAGGAGGAGAGAAGGAAAGGCCCCCCCAACCCTAGTACAATTCCGTTTGGGCTAAGCGGGGGTGCGCGCCACTCCTTGGCCTGCCTCCTCTCTTCCACCAATAGGCCCATGAGGCCCAATAACCCCCCGGGGGGTTCCGGTAACCCTCCGGTACTCCGGAAAAAACCCGATACACTTCGGAACCATTCCGGTGTCCGAATATAACCTTCCAATATATCAATCTTTATGTCTCGGCCATTTTGAGACTCCTCGTCATGTCTGTGATCTCATCTGGGACTCCGAACAACCTTTGGTACATCAAAACACATAAACTCATAATACGAATTGTCATCGAACGTTAAGCGTGCGGACCCTACGGGTTCGAGAACTATGTAGACATGACCGAGACACATCTCTGGTCAATAACCAATAGCGGAACCTGGATGCTCATATTGGCTCCTACATATTGTAAGAAGACCTTTATTGGTCAAACCGAATAACAACATACGTTGTTCCCTTTGTCATCAGTATGTTACTTGCCCGAGATTCGATCGTCGGTATCACCATACCTAGTTCAATCTCGTTACCGGCAAGTCTCTTTACTCGTTCCGTAATGCATCATCCCGTAACTAACTCATTAGTCACATTGCTTGCAAGGCTCATAGTGATGTGCATTACCGAGAGGGCCCAGAGATACCCCTCCGATACACGGAGTGACAAATCCTAATCTCGATCTATGCCAACTCAACAAACACCATCGGAGACACCTGTAGAGCATCTTTAGTTATGTTGTGACGTTTGATAGCACACTAAGTGTTCCTCCAGTATTCAGGAGTTGCATAATCTCATAGTCAGAGGAACATGTAAAAGTCATGAAGAAAGCAATAGCAATAAACTAAACGATCATAGTGCTAAGCTAACGGATGGGTCTTGTGCATCACATCATTCTCTAATGATGTGATCCCGTTCATCAAATGACAACTCATGTCTATGACTAGGAAACTTAACCATCTTTGATTAACGAGCTAGTCAAGTAGAGGCATACTAGGGACACTCTGTTTGTCTATGTATTCACACATGTACTAACTTTCCGGTTAATACAATTCTAGCATGAATAATAAACATTTATCATGATATAAGGAAATATAAATAACAACTTTATTATTGCCTCTAGGGCATATTTCCTTCAGTCTCCCACTTGCACTAGAGTCAATAATCTAGATTACATAGTAATGATTCTAACACCCATGTCGTGAGAGAGGCTTAGTCAATGGGTCTGCAACATTCAGATCCGTATGTATTTTGCAAATCTCTATGTCTCCCTCCTTGACTTGATCGCGGATGGAATTGAAGCATCTCTTGATGTGTTTGGTTCTCTTGTGAAATCTGGATTCCTTCACCAATGCTATTGCTCCAGTATTGTCACAAAATATTTTCATTGGACCCGATGCACTAGGTATTACACCTAGATCGGATATGAACTCATTCATCCAGACTCCTTCGTTTGCTGCTTCCGAAGCAGCTATGTACTCCGCTTCACACGTAGATCCCGCCACGACGCTTTGCTTGGAACTACACCAACTGACAGCTCCACCGTTCAATATAAATACGTATCCGGTCAGTGTCAAAGGTTGCATCGACGTAACCATTTACGCCGAGCTCTTTGTCACCTCCATAAACGAGAAACATATCCTTAGTCCTCTTCAGGTATTTCAGGATGTTCTTGACTGTTGTCAAGTGATCCACTCCTGGATTACTTTGGTACCTCCCTGCTAAACTAATAGCAAGACACACATCAGGTCTGGTACACAGCATTGCATACATGATAGAACCTATGGCTGAAGCATAGGGAATGACTTTCATTTTCTCTCTATCTTCTGCAGTGGTCGGGCATTGAGTCCAACTCAACTTCACACCTTGTAACACAGGCAAGAACCCTTTATTGCTTGATCCATTTTGAACTTCTTCAAAACTTTATCAAGGTATGTGCTTTGTGAAAGTCCAATTAAGCGTCTTGATCTATCTCTATAGATCTTGATGCCCAATACATAAGCAGCTTTACCGAGGTCTTTCATTGAAAAACTCTTATTCAAGTATCCTTTTATGATATCCCGAAATTCTATATCATTTCCAATCAACAATATGTCATCCACATATAATATTAGAAATGCTACAGAGCACCCACTCACTTTCTTGTAAATAAAGGCTTCTCCAAAAGTCTGTATAAAACCATATGCTTTGATCACACTATCAAAACGTTATTCCAACTCCGAGATGCTTGCACCAGTCCAAAAGTCTGGAGCTTGCACACTTTGTTAGCATCCTTTGGATCAATAAAACATTCTGGTTGCATCATATACAACTCTTCTTCCCAAAATCCATTCACGAATGCAGCTTTGACATCCAATTGCCAAATTTCATAATCATAAAATGCGGCAATTGCTAACATGATTCGGACGGACTTAAGCATCGCTACGGGTGAGAAGGTCTCATCGTAGTCAACTCCTTGAACTTGTCGAAAACCTTTCGCAACAAGTCGAGCTTTGTAGACAGTAAAATTACCGTCTGCGTCAGTCTTCTTCTTGAAGATCCATTTATTCTATATGGCTTGCCGATCATCGGGCAAGTCAACCAAAGTCCACACTTTGTTCTCATACATGGATCCCATCTCAGATTTCATGGCCTCAAGTCATTTCACGGAATCTGGGCTCATCATCGCTTCCTCATAGTTCGTAGGTTCGTCATGGTCAAGTAACATGACCTCCAGAACAGGATTACCGTACCACTCTGGTGCGGATCTTACTCTGGTTGACCTACGATGTTCGGTAGTAACTTGATCTGAAGTTTCATGATCATCATCATTAGCTTCCTCCCTAATTGGTGTAGGAATCACTGGAACTGATTTCTGTGATGAACTACTTTCCAATAAGGGAGCAGGTACAATTACCTCATCAAGTTCTACTTTCCTCCCACTCACTTCTTTCGAGAGAAACTCCTCCAGAAAAGTCCATTCTTAGCAACAAATATCTTGCCTTCGGATCTGTGATAGAAGGTGTACCCAACAGTTTCCTTTGGGTATCCTATGAAGTCACATTTCTCCGATTTGGCTTCGAGCTTATCAGGTTGAAGCTTTTTAACATAAGCGTCGCAGCCCCAGACTTTAAGAAACGACAACTTGGGTTTCTTGCCAAACCACAGTTCATATGGTGTCGTCTCAACTGATTTAGATGGTACCCTATTTAACGTGAATGCAGCCGTCTCTAAATCATAACCCCAAAACGATAGCGGTAAATCAGTAAGAGACATCATAGATCGCACCATATCTAATAAAGTGCGGTTACGACGTTCGGACACACCATTATGCTGTGGTGTTCCGGGTGGCGTGAGTTGCGAAACTACTGTTTCAAATGAAGACCAAACTCGTAACTCAAATACTCTCCTCCACGATTAGATCGTAGAAACTTTATTTTCTTGTTACGATGATTTTCCACTTCACTCAATTCTTTGAATTTTTCAAATGTTTCAGATCTATGTTTCATTAAGTAGATATACCCATATCTGCTCAAATCATCTGTGAAGGTCAGAAAATAACGATACCCGCCACGAGCCTCAACACTCATCGGACCGCATACATCAGTATGTATTATTTCCAATAAGTCTGTTGCTCGCTCCATAGTTTCGGAGAATGGAGTCTTAGTCATCTTGCCCATGAGGCATGGTTCGCAAGCATCTAGTGATTCATAATCAAGTGATTCCAAAAGCCCATCAGCATGGAGTTTCTTCATGCGCTTTACACCAATATGACCTAAACGGCAGTGCCACAAATAGGTTGCACTATAATTATTAAACTTATATCTTTTGGCTTCAATACAATGAATATGTGTTTCGCTACTATCTTGAACAAAAATAGACCTCTCATCAAGGGTGCATGACCATAAAAGATATTACTCATATAAATAGAACAACCATTATTCTCTGATTTAAATGAATAACTGTCTCCCATCAAACAAGATCTAGATATAATGTTCATGCTTAACGCTGGCACCAAATAAAAATTATTCAAGTCTAAAACTAATCCCGAAGGTAGATGTAGAGGTAGCGTGCCGACGGCGATCACATCGACTTTGGAACCATTTCCCACGCGCATCGTCACCTCGTCCTTAGCCAATCTTCACTTAATCCGTAGCCCCTGTTTCAAGTTGCAAATATGAGCAACAGAACCAGTATCAAATGCCCAGGCACTACTATGAGCATTAGTAAGGTACACATCAATAACATGTATATCAAATACACCTTTCACTTTGCCATCCTTCTTATCCGCCAAATACTTGGGGTAGTTCCGCTTCCAGTGACCAGTCCCTTTGAAGTAGAAGCACTCAGTCTCAGGCTTAGGTCCAGACTTGGGCTTCTTCACTTGAGCAGCAACTTGCTTGCCGTTCTTCTTGAACTTCCCCTTCTTCCCTTTGCCCTTTTTCTTCAAACTAGTGGTCTTGTTGACCATCAACACTTGATGCTCCTTCTTGATTTCTACCTCCGCAACCTTTAGCATTGCGAAGAGCTTGGGAATTATCTTATCCATCCCTTGCATATTATAGTTCATGATGAACCTTTTGTAGCTTGGTGGCAGTGATTGAAGAACTCTGTCAATGACACTATCAACCTGAAGATTAACTCCCAGTTGAGTCAAGTGGTTGTGGTACCCAGATATTCTGAGTATATGTTCACTGACACAACTATTCTCCTCCATTTTGCAGCTACAGAACTTATTGGAGACTTCATATCTCTCAATCTGGCCATTTTCTTGGAATATTAACTTCAACTCCTGGAACATCTCATATGCTCCATGACGTTCAAAACGTCGTTGAAGTTCCGGTTCTAAGCCGTAAAGAATGCACACTGAACTATCGAGTAGTCAACAGCTTTGCTCTGCCAGGCATTCATAACGTCCGGTGTTGCTCCTGCAGCAGGTCTTGCACCTAGCGGTGCTTCCAGGACATAATTCTTCTGTGCAGCAATGAGGATAATCCTCAAGTTATGGACCCAGTCCGTGTAGTTGCTACCATCATCTTTCAACTTAGCTTTCTCGAGGAACGCATTAAAAATCAAAGGAACAGTAGCACGGGCCATTGATCTACAACAACATAGACATGCAAAATACTATCAGGTACTAAGTTCATGATAAATTAAAGTTCAATTAATCATATTAATTAAGAACTCCCACTTAGATAGACATCCCTCTAATCATCTAAGTGATCACGTGATCCAAATCAACTAAACCATGTCCGATCATCACGTGAGATGGAGTAGTTTTCAATGGTGAACATCACTATGTTGATCATATCCACTATATGATTCACACTCGACCTTTCGGTCTCAGTGTTCCGATGCCATATCTGCATATGCTAGGCTCGTCAAGTTTAACCCGAGTATTCTGCGTATGCAAAACTAGCTTGCACCCGTTGTATGTGAACGTAGAGCTTATCACACCCGATCATGACGTGGTGTCTCGGCACGACGAACTGTCGCAACGGTGTATACTCAGGGAGAACACTTATACCTTGAAATTTAATGAGAGATCATCTTATAATGCTACCGCCGTACTAAGCAAAATAAGATGCATAAAGGATAAACATCACATGCAATCAATATAAGTTATATGATATGTCCATCATCATCTTGTGCCTTTGATCTCGATCTCCAAAGCACCGTCATGATCACCATCGTCACCGGCTTGACACCTTGATCTCCATCGAAGCATCGTTGTCTTCTCGCCAACTATTGCTTCTACGACTATCACTACCGCTTAGTGATAAAGTAAAGCAATTACATGGCGATTGCATTTCATACAATAAAGCGACAACCATACAGAACAACAACATATATATATACACACTTATAAGGACATGCTTGCATAACCAAATTAAACATCCACTTACATAGGTGGCTACTACAACCATGGCATTTGCACACACCAAAGTAAACTATTACATGCATAATTACATAGGTGGCTACTACACACATGACATTTCCACACACCAATAAAGTAAACTATATATTGCATGCATGATTAACTAGCATAAACGATCATCTGATCATCATCTACTTCTTGTGACGCTTGCTCGGCTTGTGGCTCGATCTGGGCTCGTCGATTTGGGTAACAAGGCACTTCCTCATGTCAACGATCCGCCTGTGCATCTCGTAGCATGTGTACACGCTCTTGGCCGCGAACCTGAGGTGAGGTTCATCCAGTTTGCCGCATCTAGGCCCTGTGCCAGGATAGGGGGCTTGTTCTCTGGGCATCCTACTTCATCTTTTTGTAGTAGGGGTTGATGATGGCCGAGGCGAGTTCGACCAGGGAGTCCTTCGTGCTGCCCCAGACCCTGTAGTGGTCATGGATTTCGACAAGGTTCTTGCAGGCCAAGCCCGTAACACTGAGCGCTTTTACATCGTCCATGGTTTCCACCATGGCGAACTTGTAGTCGGTGCTATTGACAAACTTGTTGAAACGGTCGCAAGGCTCTGTGGCCATGTAGTAGTGGTAGATGAGGACACGATGGTGCACGCACAACTGGGCGACGACAACCTTCTGATCTATGCTGGGACGACTGGTGGTGTACTAGAGGTCCATGCTGACCACCTTGTACTTGTCTCGAGCAAGCAACTGCTCAACGCTATTGATGTAGTCGTCCACCACGGCCGAGTCAATGGTGTACACCACCGAGAGATCCGTCTCCCTCGCGTGGGTCTCCACTCTATGCTCGCCGAACTCCATTGGAGCACCGCTGGACATCCCCTCTCTATGTGTCATCATGGGTGTGCTTGTTGTGTTGTGGGGCGCGATCGAAGGGTTGAAGAGACTAAGGTTATAATGGCCGCGGGAATTAAAGGGGAAGCCGGATGGCCAGGAATATCAACTGGCCCTGATGGCAGTTCTAATTTGCAGCGCGTAACTCCATCGTGCCACACGTAACTGCATCGCGTGGCAACACGCGCAGCGCAACCGCATGCATACGGGGGCCCCGACATGATCGTGCACAGACCCAACCGTTGGCAGAGCGCGCGCGGAGGGATGCGAGCAGAGCGCTCTGCGGTCGCCTCAACGGCGAGCAACCATATATATATGCATATAGCAGTTGAACACGCAAGGAAAAGCTGTCCACAAGCCGAGCGCGCCGACGGACGCGAGCAGAGCGCGCCGCGGCGCCTAACGGCGGGATAGACCTTCATTCAAGCCAATCAAAATAAGACTGGAACGGACATGTCTGTATTGAGCAAAGGGATCGCACATGTCTGTATTGACTAGAACGAGAATGCAATAGCAAAATAAGAATTGAGGCCACGATGATGTGATCCCAGTGGTGGTTACAGGAGGCAAGAATAAAGATGCATCCATCAACGTACGACCTCCTCCTCCTCAACTCAGCGCGCCGGTCGGACCACCGACCGGCGGCTAAGGAGTGGCGGCTTGTGTGGCGAGGTTAAGGTGCTTCTGAGCTAAGACATCCAAGGCTTCCAGCCGGCTGAAGAAGGCTAATGTCGTAGCGTCCTCACTGGCCTTGTAGATACCTATGTACACGATTCGCTCGTACACATGGATGTGTTGGTCGACGGTTTCTTTTAAATGGAGGCGCCTCGCGGCGAGCACGACCTCCAGGTGGACATTCTTCGTGGCGTCGGCGGGCAGTCGCATGGCCACCAGTGCTTGAAAGAGGTTCCGACCATGGAGGCCGATTAGGGTGGCAGGCAATGAGGAGCCCGAGCGCGCGGGCTGGAGGAGTACGGCAATGTCGTCCGCGAGTTTCTTGAAGACGGTGAACCTGTTGGTGGTGCGAACGATCATCTGGTCCAACTGAGAGTCGTAGCTGGCGTCGACGGCGGCCATCCACCAGCCGATCGCCAACACCGTACGGAGACGATCAACAGTGGCATGCTGCAGGACGGCGTCGTGGACCATCTGGCACATCCGCTGGCTGCTCGCGCTCATTGCCGCCATGGGTCTGGAGTGGGCACTTTTGCGCTTATTAGTGTAGGTGCTTAGGCAAATGCTTAGGCGCGTACGATGTGGTAGATGCTTTGGAATGGAGGGGCGCCTTATATGAGTGCAAACTGCGTTGCATTCACATCGTGCCACCTCTTTTCCCGGTCCTCCCATTACTTCCCTCATGCATTCACATGATGCTAATTGAAGGAGGATGCATCATTGGTCGTTCAACATTTCGGGAACCGCTACCCTCTCCCTCATCTGCATTAAAGCCGTATCGGGTACTGCGCCGCCCGCTACACGCCTGGCTGAAGACGCCTCCTCGCCTCCATCTATGCTTAATTACTGAATTTTAGTTGCAAAAATTAGATACTGCTAGTGATTTTTAGCTTCATATTTTGACAAATCGTAGTGTCACAAGGTTGGCAAATGGCAATATTACTAGATCAACAAATGTCAATCTTTCTGGTTTGACAAATGGCAACATACCCAATATGACAGATGCAAATCACACCAAATTGTTTGTAAGTGGTTCACACAGGTCATCCAAAAGAACCATTTGTGTTCAAGAGATGCACAAATCCTGCTCTCACTTAGCATATGAGTGTTCTATCTGAAACCATCATGCTTGTTGTGAGAAGCTCTGGTTTGTGAGAAGCATATACCCAAACCTGCCCCAAATGGGACAAAAACTTTACCATGGCATGTTGATGTCGCTCCATGATAGCATGCCAAGTTTCATGAATTTCAGACGAGTTTTGGATTTACTAGAAGGTATCTCAATGTTTGCGGCCGAGTGACGGTGGCAGGGTGTTTGACATTCATTCCCATTTCTTGCATGGGACCTAAGCATGCACCCAAGGACAAAGACTTGATTTTTTTCAACCAATTTATATGCACCGGAGCATGTGCATGTAGTTCAAATTTGAATTATGCACATAAATGCATTGAAAACTCACTTAATGCATAAAAATGTCCAAACGAACCCCGAAAAATCACAAAAATTAACACAACACTCCTGTTGTTCTATGTTGACATGAGAAAAAAATTTGAAAGCAATGCGAGGCAATGGATATCGTTTCGCCCCCAAAGTTGGGGCGTTCCCTACCAAAACCATTATGCTTGTCGTGAGAAGCTCTGGTTTGTGATAAGCATATACCCAAACCTGCCCCAAATGGGAAAAAAACTTTACCACATCATGTTGATGCCGCTCCATCATAGCATGCCAAGTTTCATGAATTTCAGACGAGTTTTGGATTTACTAGAATTTAAAAACCAGGCATGTCAATGTTTGCGGCCGAGTGATGGTGACAGGGTGTTTGACATTCATTCCCATTTCTTGCATGGGACCTAAGCATGCACCCAAGGACAAAAGATTTGATTTTTCAACCAATTTATATGCATCGGAGCATGTGCATGTAGTTCAAATTTGAATTATGCACATAAATGCATTGAAAACTCACTTAATGCATAAAAATGTCCAAACGAACCCCAAAAAATGACAAAAAATAACACAACACTCCTGTTGTTCTATGTTGACACGATAAAAAATTTGAAAGCAATACAAGGCAATGGATATCGTTTCGCCCCCAAAGTTGGGGCGTTCCCTACCGAAACCATCATGTTGGTTGTGAGAAGCTCTGGTTTGTGAGAAGCTCTGGTTTGTGAGAAGCTCTGGTTTGTGAGAAGCATATGCCCAAACCTGCCCCAAATGGGACAAAAACTTTACCACACCATGTTGATGCCGCTCCATGATAGCATGCCAAGTTTCATGAATTTCAGACAAGTTTTGGATTTACTAGAAGGTATCTCAATGTTTGCGGCCGAGTGACGGTGGCAGGGTGTTTGACATTCATTCCAATTTCTTGCATGGGACCTAAGCATGCACCCAAGGACAAAGATTTGTTTTTTCAACCAATTTATATGCACCGGACCACGTGTATGTAGTTCAATTTGAATTATGCACATAAATGCATTGAAAACTCACTTAATGCATAAAAATGTCCAAATGAACCCCAAAAAATCACAAAAATTAACACAACACTCCTGTTGTTCTATGTTGACACAAGAAAAAATTTGAATGCAATAAGAGGCAATGGATATCATTTCGCCCCCAAAGTTGGGGCGTTCCCTACCGAAACCATCATGCTTGTTGTGAGAAGCTCTCGTTTGTAAGAAGCATATACCCAAACCTACCCCAAATGGGACTAAAACTTTACCACGTCATGTTGATGCCGCTCCATGATAGCATGCCAAGTTTCATGAATTTCAGACGAGTTTTGGATTTACTAGAATTTAAAAACCAGGTAGGTCAATGTTTGCGGCCGAGTGACGGTGGCAGGGTGTTTGAAATTCATTCCCATTTCTTGCATGGGAACTAAGCATGCACCCAAGGACAAAAGATTTGATTTTTCAACCAATTTATATGCATCGGAGCATGTGCATGTAGTTCAAATTTGAATTATGCACATAAATGCATTGAAAACTCACTTAATGCATAAAAATGTCCTAACGAACCCCGAAAAATCACAAAAAATAACACAACACTCCTGTTGTTCTATGTTGACACGAGAAATAATTTGAAAGCAATACGAGGCAATGGATATCGTTTTGCCCCCAAAGTTGTTGCGTTCCCTACCGAAACCATCATGCTTGTTGTGAGAAGCTCTGGTTTGTGAGAAGCATATACCCAAACCTGCCCCAAATGGGACAAAAACTTTACCACAGCATGTTGATGCCGCTCCATGATAGCATGCCCAGTTTCATGAATTTCAGACGAGTTTTGGATTTACCAGAATTTAGAAACCATGTATCTCAATGTTTGCGGCCGAGTGACGGTGGCAGGGTGTTTGACATTCATTCCCATTTCTTGCATGGGACCTAAGAATGCAGACATGGACAAAAGAATTGATTTTTCAACCAATTTATATGCACCGGAGCATGTGCATTTAGTTGAAATTTGAATTATGCACATAAATGCATTGAAAACTCACTTAATGCATAAAAATGTCCACACGAACCCCAAAAATCACAAAAAATAACACAACACTACTGTTGTTCTATGTTGACATGAGAAAAAATATGAAAGCAATTAGAGGCAATGGATATTCTTTCGTCCCCAAAGTTGGGGCGTTCCCTACCGAAACCATCATGCTTGTTGTGAGAAGCTTTTGTTTGTTAGAAGCATATACCCAAACCTGCCCCAAATGGGACAAAAACTTTACCATGGCATGTTGATGTCGCTCCATGATAGCATGCCCAGTTTCATGAATTTCAGACGAGTTTTGGATTTACTAGAATTTAAAAACCAGGTATCCTAATGTTTGTGGTCGAGTGACGGTGGCGGGTGTTTGACATTCATTCCCATTTCTTGCATGGGACCTAAGCATGCACCCAAGGACAAAGATTTGATTTTTCAACCAATTTATGTGCACGAGAGCATGTGCATGTAGTTCAAATTTGAATTATGTACATAAATTCATTAAAAACGCACTTAATGCATAAAAATGTCCAAGCGAACCATGAATAATTCTAATTCTTTTATGATTACTGCAGATAAAAGGTCTAGCAATTCAAACACCGTCCACGGTCGCTGTGACCCCATTATGTAATTCAAATCAAGACGAAAAATCAAGTAGATCCCACACAGTTTATTATAACCAACCGTGTAAGATGCAGCACAAAATATCTTGGAGCACCGTACCGTGAGAAGGTGCGACGGCTACAGTCCACAGCCCGCTCTGAATAAGGGACTGTGTCTGATGTCACTTTGCGCGCCAGTTTTTTGGCTGAAGCGATTCCAAATTTTCGGCTTCGCGGAAATATCTACCTCCCCGCCCCCTCCCCCTTACCAAAAGCCACATTTCCCCCTCTTTCCGCCTTCCTTTCCAAGTTGAAACCTTCACTCCTTGCTTGCAGCACCGCCGCCTCCTCGCCGGTGACCCTCCTTCACGCTATTCGCCTCGCCTATCCAGGCAGGTAATCCACACCCGACCCCCATCCTCCTCCTCCTCCTTCCACATCCCACATGCCCCGACCGCCGGCGCGAGCATGACACCTTCAACCCAAATCACCGACACCTCCACCAAATAAGCACCGGCCTAAGCCATGGTGCACGCAGTATAGCCAGGACCTCAAGGAGCATTTGGCAGCGGAGAAGCAAATCGCGGCCGCATGCGCGGATGAGGTCGCGATGGCTGCCATTCGTGCCGATCCCCAGATCTTGGAGGAGCACCTCGCCGTCAAGGCCACCGTTGACGCCTCGCGCGCCGACACCGCGACGCGGTTGGCTGGTTTAAACGACAGTTCGTGGCGTTTTTTCGAGGCCACCGTCGGTGCCTTCGACGGAGACTACGCGGTGTTTTCTCAGTGTGCGCGTGCTTACCTCATCTCGAGAGCCAGCAGGCTGGTGCCCGGAGCGGCTCAGGCAACTCACCACTACAACGAGGGCACCCACGATGCGGAGGCCTCGCCATCTTCCATGTCCAAGGAGCCAATCGTCATCGATATCTCCGACAATGAGGAGTAGCTTGTCTTATTAGCTCACTATAAGGACCCATGTTCAGTTTGCTAGCTATTGCCTTTCCTTAACAAATTCTAGTGAATTGTGCTATCTACTTTTACCATGCAATCTTCTGCTATAGTGTATATGTTCTATATGTCGTGCAATGTGGTGTTCAATTAACTGATTGGTTCAATTCTGCAAATGTGATGTTCAATTCTTCAGGGTGCAATATTTCCAAGTTGTTAAGAATGCTTGGTTTGGTTAACTGTCTGATCTTCTACTAGGAGTATGTTATATTGTTCAATTGGTGTTTAGTTAACTGCTTGGTTCATTTGTTGTGGCTTGGTTCACTTGTTGTGGTGCTTAGTTAACTGCTTGGTTCAATTCTGCAATGCGATGTTCAATTGTTGTGGCCGCATTCTGTTATTGTATACCATGTGAGGAATAAATCGAATTTGGTTGTACTAAATACATGAGAAACAAATACAATTGCTATATTTCCAAGTTGTTAAGCATGCTTGGTTTGGTTAACTGTCTGATCTTCTATTAGGAGTATGTTATATTGTGCAATGTGGTGCTCAGTTAATGTTTGGTTCATTTGTTGTGGTGTTTAGTTAACTGCTTGGTTCAATTCTGCAATGCGATGTTCAATTGATGTGGCTGTATTCTCTTATTGTATACCATGTGAGGAATAAATCGAATCTGGTTGCACTTAATACATGAGAAACATATACAAGTGCTATATTTCCTAGTTCTTAATCATGCTTGGTTTGGATAAATGGGTTTTCCATGTGGCTTGAATTAATCTGATGAATCTGTAACGTGCTTATTTTTCATCAACATATTTTACTTATAGCATGTGAACCCTTACTTAACCTGATGACTAACTACCTTATATGTGTTGCAGGGAAACAATGGGAAGCACTGAGGTTTACAACATGGTACTAACTATTATACCTTGCATTTTTGTATTCCTTTGCCCCATTTCCAATATAAAGACATTTATGCACATCCTTGTTTTCAGGCTTCACTGATGATTACCTCTCAAACCACCTCTGTGGTCAGGAGGCGAGGAAAATTTTCATACAACACCCACGATTCAATATTGAAGTGTTCCTGAAGAGGTCGAAGGATGGACAGTCAATCATCCACAGGCACTAGCCTAAAGTTGTAAAGACCTTCAGCCGTTTTCCAGATGAGATGCATCTCTCTATGTACCGTCTATGATGCTAATTTCGAAAAGTTCTAGATGTTGCATGTGAAACTTGTTGCTGGTGCAGTTGTGAATGGGGTGGCTGAATGCTGAAGCTATATCATGTTGTACTACGATGTATTTCAATTAGGAAATTCGGCTTCCTTAATATGGAAATGGAATATATTATGTGCTTAATATGAATGTCAATTAGATTAGTACATGGATTATTAATAATAGGGCAATTAGCCTGCTAATTGGGTTTTCCTATTGCAAACGGTTACTGAGAAAACACCGTGGGCGATGACCTCAGGCAACGCACACAGTTTCTAGAAATAAACCATGTTGGATCAATGAACAATCACACACGACATTCTATTGAAAATTGTTTGCGTTACGCCACCTTGCGCAAACGTTTTTCTAGGAGTGGCTGTGTGGGATGTATATACGAACGGAAATGTTTAGCCGTGACTGACTTTGTGATGTACTTACAACCGGAAATGATTTCGCCTGTATAATTTTATTTTTTAGCACTACTGTACGTATTTCTGTATTTGAGTGCTCGCTGGTCGCACACGACCTCATTTTGCCGAGCGTGTGTGCCAAGACGGCATATCCCCGATGGTTTCTGGGTCATGTGGGAAGGACCCCCCTATCACCCACACTCACTTGGCGACGGTTCCGAATGCCGTCGCGGAAAGGGGTTAAAAATCGTTTGTTTAGGACCGACGCGTACCAGTGATAAGGCTCCTGCCAGTTGCCGATAACTTTTACAAAACATGATCATCTCATACAACAATTTATATATCATCACGTCTTGACCATATCACATCACAGCAAGCCCTGCAAAAACAAGTTAGACGTCCTCTACTTTGTTGTTGCAAGTTTTACGTGGCTGCTACGGGCTTAGCAAGAACCGTTCTTACCTACGCATGAAAACCACAACGATTTTTCATCAAGTGTGTTGTTTTAACCTTCAACAAGGATCAGGCGTAGTCACACTCGATTCAACTAAAGTTGGAGAAACATACACCCACTAGCCACCTTTGTGCAAAGCATGGTGGTAGAACCAGTCTCATGAACGCAGTCATGTAATGTCGGTCTGGGCCGCTTGATACGTCTCCGTCGTATCTATAATTTTTTATTGTTCCATGCCAATATTCTACAACTTTTACATACTTTTGGAAACTTTTCATACTATTTTTGGGACTAACATATTGATCCAGTGCCCAGTGCCAGTTCCTGTTTGTTGTATGTTTTTTTGTTTCGCAGAAAATCCATATCAAATGGAGTCCAAACGGGATGAAAACTGACGGAGATTTTTTTGGAATATATGTGAATTTTGGTAAGTGGAATCAACGCGAGACGATGTCCGAGGGACCCACGAGGGTGAGGGGCGCGCCCTGGGCCCTCGTGGCCACTCTGTAAGGAGGGTGGTGCCCTTCTTTCGCCGCAAGAAAGCCAATATCCGGATAGAAATCGTGTCCAAATTTCAGCCCAATCGGAGTTATGGATCTCCGGGAATATAAGAAACGGTGAAGGTCAGAATCTGGGAACGCAGAAACTGAGAGAGACAGAGAGACAGATCCAATCTCGGAGGGGCTCTCGCCCCTCCGCCGCCATGGAGGCCATGGACCAGAGGGGAAACCCTTCTCCCATCTAGGGAGAAGGTCAAGGAAGAAGAAGAAGAAGAAGAAGAAGAAGGGGGCTCTCTCTCCCTCTCTCCCGGTGGCGCCGGAATGCCGTCGGGGCCATCATCATCACCTCAATCTACACCAACAGCTCTGTCATCTTCACCAACACCTTCATCACCTTCCCCCATCTATCTACAGCGGTCCACTCTCCCGCAACCCGTTGTACCCTCTACTTGAACATGGTGCTTTATGCTTCATATTATTATCCAATGATGTGTTGCCATCCCATGAGGTCTGAGTAGATTTTAGTTGTCCTATCGGTAATTGGTGAATTTCTATGATTGGTTTAAATTGCTTGTGGTTATGTTGTTGTCCTTTGGTGCCCATCATATGAGTGCGCGCGTGGATCACACCATAGGGTTAGTTGTATGTTGGTAGGACTATGTATTGGAGGGCAGGAGTGACAGAAGCTTCAACCTAGCATAGAAATTGATGCATACGGGATTGAAGGGGGGCCAATATATCTTAATGCTATGGTTGGGTTTTACCTTAATGAACGTTAGTAGTTGCGGATGCTTGCTAATAGTTCCAATCGTAAGTGCATAGAACTCCAAGTCAGGGATGACATGCTAGCAGTGGCCTCTCCCACATAAAACTTGCTATCGGTCTAGTAAAGTAGTCAATTGCTTAGGGACAATTTCGCAACTCCTACCACCACTTTTCCACACTCGCTATACTAACTTTATTGTGTCTTTATCTAAACAGCCCCTAGTTTTTATTTACGTGCTCTTTATGTTCTTGCAACCTATCCAACAACACCTACAAAGTACTTTTAGTTTCATACTTGTTTTAGGTAAAGCGAACATTAAGCGTGCGTAGAGTTGTATCGGTGGTCGATAGAACTTGAGGGAATATTTGTTCTACCTTTAGCTCCTCGTTGGGTTCGACACTCTTACTTATCGAAAGAGGCTACAATTGATCCCCTATACTTGTGGGTTATCACCGCTTCATCCAACAATACCACCGAATCAAAGTATGACATGCTGGTAAGCAGTATGACTATTATCGCCCACAACTCTTTGTGTTCTACTCGTGCATATAACATCTACGCATAGACCTGGCTCTGATACCACTGTTGGTGAACGTAGTATTTCAAAAAATTTGCCTATGATCATGCAAGATCTATCTAGGAGAAGCATAGTAACGAGCGGGGAGAGTGTGTCCACGTAACCTCGTAGACCAAAAGCGGAAGCGTTTAGTAATGCGGTTGATGTAGTCGAACGTCTTCGCGATCCAACCATCAAGTACCGAATGCACGGCACCTCGCGATCTGCACACGTACAGCTCGGTGACGTCCCTCGAACTCTTGATCCAGCTGAGGCCGAGGGAGAGTTTTGTCAGCACGACGTTGTGGTGACGGTGATGATGAAGTTACCGGCGTAGGGCTTTGCCTAAGCACTACGTCAATATGACCGAGGTGTAAAACCGTGGAGGGGGGCACCGCACACGGCTAAAGATCAACTTGTGTGTCTATGGGGTGCCCCCCTCCCCACGTATATAAAGGAGGGAGGGAGGAGGAGGCCGGCCAAGGGAGGCGCGCCCAAGGGGGGAGTCCTACTCCAAGTAGGATTCGCCCCCCCCCCTTTCCTACTTCCCCAAGGAGAAGGGGGGAAGGAGGAGGAGGAGAGAAGTAAAGGGGGGCGCCCCCCCCCCCCAACCCTAGTCTAATTCGGTTTGGGCTAAGGGGTGCATGCACCACTCCTTGGCCTGCCTCCTCTCTTCCACCACTAGGCCCATGAGGCCCAATAACCCCCCGGGGGGTTCCAGTAACCCCCCGGTACTCCGGGAAATACCCGATACACTTCGGAACCATTCCGGTGTCCGAATATAACCTTCCAATATATCAATCTTCATGTCTTGACCATTTCGAGACTCCTCGTCATGTCCGTGATCTCATCCGGGACTCCGAACAACCTTCGGTACATCAAAACACATAAACTCATAATACGAATTGTCAACGAACGTTAAGCGTGCGGACCCTACGGGTTCGAGAACTATGTAGACATGACCGAGACACATCTCTGGTCAATAACCAATAGCGAAACCTGGATGCTCATATTGGCTCCTATATATTCTACGAAGATCTTTATCGGTCAAACTGCATTTCAACATGCGTTGTTCCCTTTGTCATCGGTATGTTACTTGCCCAAGATTCGATCGTCGGTATCACCATACCTGGTTCAATCTCGTTACCGGCAAGTCTCTTTACTCGTTCCGTGATGCATCATCCCGTAACTAACTCATTAGTCACATTGCTTGCAAGGCTCATAGTGATGTGCATTACCGAGAGGGCCCAGAGATACCTCTTCGATACATGGAGTGACAAATCCTAATCTCGATCTATGCCAACGCAACAAACACCATCGGAGACACCTGTAGAGCATCTTTATAATCACCCAGTTACGTTGTGACGTTTGATAGCACACTAAGTGTTCCTCCGGTATTCGGGAGTTGCATAATCTCATAGTCATAGGAACATGTATAAATCATGAAGAAAGCAATAGCAATAAACTAAATGATCATAGTGCTAAGATAACGGATGGGTCTTGTCCATCACATCATTCTCTAATGATGTGATCCCGTTCATCAAATGACAACTCATGTCTATGGCTAGGAAACTTAACCATCTTTGATTAACGAGCTAGTCAAGTAGAAGCATACTAGGGACACTCTGTTTGTCTATGTATTCACACATGTACTAAGTTTCCGGTTAATACAATTCTAGCATGAATAATAAACATTTATCATGATATAAGGAAATATAAATAACAACTTTATTATTGCCTCTAGGGCATATTTCCTTCAGTAAGAGACATCATAGATCGCACCATATCTAATAAAGTACGGTTACGGCATTTGGAAACACCATTATGTTGTGGTCTTCCAGGTGGCGTGAGTTGTGAAACTATTCCACATTGTTTTAGATGAAGGCCAAACTTGTAACTCAAATATTTGCCTCTGCGATCAGATCGTAGAAACTTTATTTTCTTGTTACGATGATTCTCCACTTCACTCTGAAATTCTTTGAACTTTTCAAATGTTTCAGACTTGTGTTTCATTAAGTAGATATATCCATATCTGCTCAAATCATCTGTGAAGGTCAGAAAATATCGATACCCGCCGCGTGCCTCAACACTCATCGGACCGCATACATCGGTATGTATTATTTCCAATAAGTCATTGGCTCGCTCCATGGTTCTGGAGAACGGAGTTTTAGTCATCTTGCCCATGAGGCATGGTTCGTAAGTATCAAATGATTCATAATCAAGTGATTCCAAAAGCCCATCTGCATGGAGTTTCTTCATGCGCTTTACACCAATATGACCTAAACGGCAATGCCACAAATATGTTGCACTATCATTATCAACTTTGCATCTTTTGGCAACAATATTATGAATATGTGTATCACTATGATCGAGATTCAATAAACCATTCACCTTGGGTGTATGACCACGGAAGGTTTTATTCATGTAAATAGAACAGCAATTATTCTCTCACTTCAATGAATAATTGTATTGCAATAAACATGATCTAATCATATTCATGCTCAACGCAAACACCAAATAACATTTACTTTAGGTTCAACACTAATCCTGAAGGTAGAGGGAGTGTGCGATGATGATTGTATCAACCTTGGAATCACTTCCAACACACATCGTCACTTTGCCCTTAACTTGTCTCTGTTCATTCTGCAACTCTTGTTTCGAGTTACTAATCTCAGCAACTGAACCGGTATCAAATACCCAGGGGTTGCTACGAACACTAGTAAAGTACACATCAATAACATGTATATCATATATACCTTTGTTCACATTGCCATCCTTCTTATCCGCCAAGTATTTGGGGCAGTTCCGCTTCCAGTGACCATTTCCTTTGTAGTAGAAGCACTCAGTTTCAGGCTTGGGTCTAGCTTTTGGCTTGTTCATGGGAGTGGCAACTTGCTTGCCATTCTTCTTGAAGTTCTCTTTCTTTCCCTTGCCCTTTTTCTTGAAACTAGTGGTCTTATTAACCATCGACACTTGATGCTCTTTCTTGATCTCTACCTTCATCGATTTCAGCATCGCGAAGAGCTCGGGAATCGTTTTCGTCATCCCTTGCATATTATAGTTCATCATTAAGTTCTAGTAGCTTGGTGATAGTGACTAGAGAACTCTGTCAATCACTATCTTATATGGAAGATTAACTCCCACTTGATTCAAGCGATTGTACTACCCAGACATTCTGAGCACATGCTCACTAGCTGAGCTATTGACCTCCATCTTGTAGGCAAAGTACTTGTCAGAGGTCTCATACCTCTCAACACGGGCATGAGTCTGAAATACCAATTTTAGCTCTTGGAACATCTCATATGCTCCGTGGCATTCAAAACATTTTTGAAGTCCCGATACTAAGCCGTAAAGCATGGCGCACAAAACTATCAAGTAGTCATCATATCGAGCTTGCCAAACGTTCATAACGTCTGCATCTGCTCCTGCAACAGGTCTGTCACCTAGCGGTGCATCAGGGACATAATTATTCTGTGCAGCAATGAGGATAATCCTCATATCACGGACCCAGTCCGCATCATTGCTACTATCATCTTTCAACTTTGTTTTCTCTAGGAACATATCAAAAGTATAGAGGAGCTATATCGCGAGCTATTGATCTACAACATAGATATGCAAAACTATAAGACTAAGTTCATGATATATTAAGTTCAATTAATCAAATTATTAAAGAACTCCCACTTAAATAGACATCCCTCAGGTCATCTAAGTGATACATGACCCAAATCAACTAACCCATGTCTGATCATCATGTGAGATGGGGTATTCATAAATGGTGAACATCTCTATGCTGATCATATCTACTATATGACTCACGTTCGACCTTTCGGTCTCCAGTGTTCCGAGGCCATGCCTGTACATGCTAGGCTCTTCAAGTTTAACCCAAGTATCCCGCATGTGCAAAACTATCTTGCACCCGTTGTATGTGAATGTAGAGTCTATCACACCCGATCATCACTTGGTGTCTCAACATGACGAACTGTAGCAACGGTGCATACTCAGGGAGAACACTTTTAATTACCTTGAAATTTAGTGAAGGGATCATCTTATAATGCTACCGCCCTTCTAAGCAAAATAAGATGCATAAAAGATAAACATCACATGCAATCAAAATATGTGACATGATATGGCCATCATTATCTCGTGCTTTTAATCTCCATCTCCAAAGCATCGTCATGATCTCCATCGTCACCGGCTCGACACCTTGATCTCCATCGTTGCGTCGTGGTCGTCTTGCCAACTATTTCTTCTACAACTATCACTAACGCATAGTGATAAAGTAAATCAATTACATGGCGTTGGCATTTCATACAATAAATAGACAACCATAAGGCTCCTGCCGGTTACCGATAACTTACAAAACATGATCATCTCATACAATAACGTATATCACATCATGTCTTGACCATATCACATCACAACATACCCTGTAAAAACAAGTTAGACGTCCTCTACTTTGTTGTTGCAAGTTTTACGTGGCTGCTACGGGCTTCTAGCAAGACACGTTCTTACCTACGGCCAAAACCACAACGGTGATTCATCAAGTTTGCCGTTTTAACCTTCTTCAAGGACCGGCCATAGTCAAATTTGATTCAACTAAAGTAGGAGAAACAGACACCCGCCAGCCACCTTTATGCAAAACTAGTTGCATGTCAGTCGGTGGAACCGGTCTCATGTGCGTGGACATGTAAGGTTGGTCCGAGCAACTTCATCCCACAATACCGCCGAATCAAAATAAGACGTTGGTGGTAATGAAGGAAATATGCCCTAGAGGCAATAATAATTTTATTATTTATTTCCTTATTTCATGATAAATGTTTAACGGCAAAGGGACTGGTCACTGGAAGCGGAACTGCCCCAAGTATTTGGCGGATAAGAAGGATGGCAAAGTGAACAAAAGTATATTTGATGTACATGTTATTGATGTGTACTTAACTAGTGTTTATAGCAACCCCTCGGTATTTGATATTGGTTCAGTTGCTAAGAGTAGTAACTTGAAACGGGAGTTGCAGAATGAACAGAAACTAGTTAAGGATGAAGTGACGATGTGTGTTGGAAGTAGTTCCAAGATTGATATGATCATCATCGCACACTCCATATAACTTTCGGGATTAGTGTTGAACCTAAATAAATGTTATTTGGTGTTTGCCTTAAGCATGAATATGATTTGATCATGTTTATTGCAATACGGTTATTCATTTAAGTCAAAGAATAATTGTTATTCTGTTTACATGAATAAAACCTTCAATGGTCATACACCCAATATAAATGGTTTATTGAATCTTGATCGTAGTGATACACATATTCATAATATTGAAGCCAAAAGATGCAAAGTTAATAATGATAGTGCAACTTATTTGTGGCACTGCCGTTTAGGTCACATTGATGTAAAGCGCATGAAGAAACTCCATGTTGATGGGTTTTTGGAATCACTTGATTATGAATCATTTGATGCTTGCGAACCATGCCTCATGGGCAAGATGACTAAACTCCGTTCTACGGAACAATGGAACGAGCTACTGACTTATTGGAAATAATACATACCGATGTATGGGGTCCGATGAGTATTAAGGCTCGTGGCGGGTATCATTATTTTCTGACCTTCACAAATGATTTGAGCAGATATGGGTATATCTTCTTGATGAAACATAAGTCTGAAACATTTGAAAAGTTCAAAGAATTTCAGAGTGAAGTGGAAAATCATCGTAACAAGAAAATAAAGTTTTCTGCGATTTGATCGCGGAGACGAATATTTGAGTTACGAGTTTGGTCTTCATTTGAAACAATGCGGAATAGTTTCGCAACTCACGCCACCCGGAACACCACAAAGTAATGGTGTGTTCGAACGTCATAACCGCACTTTATTAGATATGGTGTGATCTATGATATCTCTTACTGATTTACCGCTATCGTTTTGGGATTATGCATTAGAGATAGCTGCATTCACGTTAAATAGGGCACCATCAAAATCCGTTGAGACGGCGCCTTATGAACTGTGGTTTGGCAAGAAACCAAAGTTGTCGTTTCTTAAAGTTTGGGGCTGTTGTGCTTATGTGAAAAAGCTTCAACCTGATAAGCTTGAACCCAAATCGGAGAAGTGCGTCTTCATAGGATTCCCAAAATGTTGGGTACACCTTCTATCACAGATCCAAAGGCAAGATCTTTGTTGCTAAGAATGGATCCTTTCTAGAGAAGGAGTTTCTCTCGAAAGAAGCGAGTGGGAGGAAAGTAGAACTTGATGAGGTAACTGTACCTGCTCCCTTATTGGAAAGTAGTTTATCACAGAAATCTGTTCTTGTGACTCCTATACCAATTAGTGAGGAAGCTAATGATGATGATCATGTAACTTCAGATCAAGTTACTACCGAACCTCGTAGGTCAACCAGAATAAGATCCGCACCAGAGTGGTGCGGTAATCCTGTTCTGGAGGTCATGTTACTTGACCATGACGAACCTACGAACTATTAGGAAGCGATGATGAGCCCAGGTTCCGCAAAATGGCTTGAGGCCATGAAATCTGAGATGGGATCTATGTATGAGAACAAAGTGTGGACTTTGGTTGACTTGCCCGATGATCGGCAAGCCATAGAAAATAAATGGATCTTCAAGAGGAAGACGGACGCTGATAGTAGTGTTACTATCTACAAAGCTAGACTTGTCGAAAAAGGTTTTTGACAAAGTTCAAGGTGTTGACTACGATGAGACTTTCTCACTCATAGCGATGCTTAAGTCTGTCCGAATCATGTTAGCATAATTGCCACATTTTATGAAATCTGGCAAATGGATGTCAAAACTACATTCCTTAATGGATTTATTAAAGAAGAGTTGTATATGATGCAACCAGAAGGTTTTGTCAATCCTAAAAGTGCTAACAAAATATGCAAGCTCCAGTGATCCATCTATGGATTGGTGCAAGCATCTCGGAGTTGGAATATACGCTTTGATGAGTTGATCAAAGCATATAGTTTTATACAGACTTGTGGTGAAGCCTGTATTTACAAGAAAGTGAGTGGGAGCACTACAGCATTTCTGATAAGTATATGTGATTGACATATTGTTGATCGGAAATAATGTAGAATTTTCTGGAAAGCATAAAGGAGTATTTGAAAGGAGTTTTTCAAAGAAAGACCTCCGTGAAGCTGCTTACATATTAAGCATCAAGATCTATAGAGATAGCTTAAGACGCTTGATAAGTTTTTTCAATGAGTACATACCTTGACAAGATTTTGAAGTAGTTCAAAATGGAACAGTCAAAGAAAGAGTTCTTGCCTGTGTTACAAAGTGTGAAATTGAGTAAGACTCAAAGCCCGACCACGGCAGAAGATAGAAAGAGAATGAAAGTCATTCCCTATGCCTCAGCCATAGGTTCTATAAAGTATGCCATGCTATTTACCAGATCTATTGTATGCCCTACACTGAGTTTGGCAAGGGAGTACAATAGTGATCTAGGAGTAGTCACTGGACAGCGGTCAAAATTATCCTTAGCGGAATAAGGATATGTTTCTCGATTATGGAGGTGACAAAAGGTTCGTCGTAAAGAGTTACGTCGATGCAAGCTTTGACACCGATCTAGATGACTCTAAGTCTCGATCTAGATACATATTGAAAGTGGGAGCAATTAGATAGAGTAGCTCCGTGCAGAGCATTGTTGACATAGAAATTTGCAAAATACATACGGATCTAAATATGGCAGACCCGTTGACTAAACTTCTCTCACAAGCAAAACATGATCACACCTTAGTACTCTTTGGGTGTTAATCACATAGCGTTGTGAACTAGATTATTGACTCTAGTAAACCCTTTGGGTGTTGGTCACATGACGATGTGAACTATGGGTGTTAATCACATGGTGATGTGAACTATTGGTGTTAAATCACATGGCGATGTGAACTAGATTATTGACTCTAGTGCAAGTGGGAGACTGAAGGAAATATGCACTAGAGGCAATAATAAAGTTATTATTTATTTCCTTATTTCATGATAAATGTTTATTATTCATGCTAGAATTGTATTAACCGGAAACTTAGTACATGTGTGAATACATAGACAAACATAATGTCACTAGTATGCCTCTACTTGACTAGCTCGTTGGATCAAAGATGGTTAAGTTTCCTAGCCATAGACATGAGTTGTCATTTGATCAACGGGATCACATCATTAGAGAATGATGTGATTGACTTGACCCATTCCGTTAGCTTAGCACTTGATCGTTTAGTATGTTGCTATTGCTTTCTTCATGACTTATACATGTTCCTATGACTATGAGATTATGCAACTCCCGTTTACCGGAGGAACACTTTGTGTGCTACCAAACGTCACAACGACTGGGTGATTATAAAGGTGCTCTACAGGTGTCTCCGAAGGTACTTGTTGGGTTGGCGTATTTCGAGATTAGGATTTGTCACTCCGATTGTCGGAGAGGTATCTCTAGGCCCACTCGGTAGTGCACATCACTTAAGCCTTGCAAGCATTGCAACTAATGAGTTAGTTGCGGGATGATGTATTACGGAACGAGTAAAGAGACTTTCCAGTAACGAGATTGAAGTAGGTATTGAGATACCGACGATCGAATCTCGGGCAAGTAACATACCAATGACAAAGGGAACAACGCATGTTGTTATGCGGTCTGACCGATAAAGATCTTCGTAGAATATGTAGGAGCCAATATGGGCATCCAGGTTCCGCTATTGGTTATTGACCAGAGAGGTGTCTCGGTCATGTCTACATAGTTCTCAAACCCGTAGGGTCCGCACGATTAACGTTCGTTGACGATATAGTACTATGAGTTATGTATGTTGGTGACCGAATGTTGTTCGGAGTTTCGGATGAGATCACGGATATGATGAGGAACTCCAGAATGGTCCGGAAGTAAAGATTGATATGTGGATAGTAGTGTTTGATCTCCGAAAGGGTTCCGGAATCCATCGGAAGGGGTTCCGGATGTTTCCCAAAATGTTTGGGCACGAGAACACTTTATCTGGGCCAAAGGGGAAAGCCCACAAGGTTTTTGGAAAGCGCAAAAGGAAGTTTTGCGGAGTCCAGGGGCCAGACGCCAGGGTGGCATCTGGGTCCAGACGCCGGGAATCCTGGCGTCTGGCCCTGGAGTCCGAGAAGGACTCTTGCCTTTCGGGTGAAACCGACTTTGTGGAGGCTTTTACTCCAAGTTTCGACCCCAAGGCTCAACATATAAATAGAGGGGTAGGGCTAGCACCCAAGACACATCAAGAAACACCAAGTCGTGTGCCGGCAACCCCGTCCCCTCTAGTTTATTCTCCGTCATAGTTTTCGTAGTGCTTAGGCGAAGCCCTGCGGAGATTGTACTTCACCAACACCATCACCACGTCGTCGTGCTGCCGGAACTCATCCACTACTTCGCCCCTCTTGCTGGATCGAGAAGGCGAGGACGTCATCGAGCTGAACGTGTGCTGAACACGGAGGTGCCGTACGGTCGGTACTTGATCGGGACGGATCGTGAAGGTGCACGACTACATCAACCGCGTTGATAAACGCTTCCGCTTACGGTCTACGAGGGTACGTAGACAACACTCTCCCCTCTCGTTGCTATGCATCACCATGATCTTGCGTGTGCGTAGGAAATTTTTTGAAATTACTACGTTCCCCAACAGGTAAGCAGTATGACTAACACCGCCCACAACTCTTTGTGTTCTACTCGTGCATATCATCTATGCATAGACCTGGCTCATGATGCCACTGTTGGGAATCGTTGCGTGGAAAAACAAAAAAAATCTACGCATACGCAATGATCTATCCATGGAGATGCATAGCAACGAGGAGGAGAGTGTGTCTGCGTACCCTCGTAGACCGTAAGCGAAAAGATTTCACAATGCGGTTGATGTAGTCGAACTTCTTCGCGCTTCAACCGATCAAGTACCGAGCGCACAGCACCTCCGCGTTCTGCACACGTTCAGCTCGGTGACGTCCCTCGCCTTCTTGGTCCAGCAAGACGTCGAGGTAGTAGATGAGTTCCATCAGCACGACGGCATGGTGACAATGATGGTGAAGTTGAAGGAAATATGCCCTAGAGGCAATAATAAAGTTATTTTTTTCCTTATTTCATGATAAATGTTTATTATTCATGCTAGAATTGTATTAACCGGAAACTTGATACATGTGAGAATACATAGACAAACATAGTGTCACTAGTATGCCTCTACTTGACTAGCTCGTTGATCAAAGATGGTTGAGTTTCCTAGCCATATACATGAGTTGTCATTTGATTAACGGGATCACATCATTAGAGAATGATGTGATTGACTTGACCCATCCGTTAGCTTAGCACGATGATCGTTTAGTTTGTTGCTATTGCTTTCTTCATAACTTATACGTGTTCCTATGACTATGAGATTATGCAACTCCCGAATACCGGAGGAACACTTTGTGTGCTATCAAACGTCACAACGTAACTGGGTGATTATAAAGATGCTCTAAAGGTGTCTCCGATGGTGTTTGTTGAGTTGGCATAGATCGAGATTAGGATTTGTCACTCCGAGTATCAGAGAGGTATCTCTGGGCCCTCTCGGTAATGCACATCACTATAAGCCTTGCAAGCAGTGTGACTAATGAGTTAGTTACGGGATGATGCATTACGGAATGAGTAGAGAGACTTGCCGGTAACAAGATTGAACTAGGTATTGAGATACCAACGATCGAATCTCGGGCAAGTAACATACCGATGACAAAGGGAACAACGTATGTTGTTATGCGGTTTGACCGATAAAGATCTTCGTAGAATATGTAGGAACCAATATGAGCATCCAAGGTGGGGGCACGCCCCCCAAGCCCAATCCGAATTGGGAGGGGGGCGGCCCCCCTTTCCTTCTCTCCCTCTCCCTCTTCCTTCTCCTCCTACTCCAACTAGGGAAAGGGGGAATCCTACTCCCACCAGGAGTAGGACTCCCCCCTTGGGCGCTCCATGAGAGGGTCGGCCCTCCCCTCCTCCACTCCTTTATATACGGTCGAGGGGGGCACCCCATAGACACACAAGTTGATTCTTTAGCCGTGTGCGGTGCCCCCCTCCACAGATTTCCACCTCAGTCATATTGTTGTAGTGCTTAGGTGAAGCCCTGCGTCGGTAACTTCATCATCACCGTCATCACGCCATCGTGCTGATGAAACTCTCCCTCGACCTCAGCTGGATCTAGAGTTCATGAGACGTCACCGAGCTGAACGTGTGCAGATCGCGGAGGTGCCATACTTTCGGTACTAGGATCGGTCGGATCGTGAAGACGTACGACTACATCAACCGCGTTATCATAACGCTTCCGCTTTCGGTCTACGCGGGTACGTGGACAACACTCTCCCCTCTCGTTGCTATGCATCACCTAGATGGATCTTGCGTGTGCGTAGGAATTTTTTTGAAATTACTGCGTTCCCAACAGTGGTATCAAAGCCAAGTCTATGCGTAGATGTTATATGCACGAGTAGAACAAAAAGAGTTGTGGGCGATAATAGTCATACTGCTTACCAGCATGTCATAATTTGGTTCGGCGGTATTGTTGGATGAAGCGGCCCGGACCGACATTACGCGTACGCTTACGCGAGACTGGTTCTACCGACGTGCTTTGCACACAGGTGGCTGGCGGGTGTCAGTTTCTCCAACTTTAGTTGAATCGAGTGTGACTATTCCTGATCCTTGTTGAAGGTTAAAACAGCACGCTTGACGAAAAATCGTTGTGGTTTTGATGCGTAGGTAAGAACGGTTCTTGCTCAGCCCGTAGCAGCCACGTAAAACTTGCAACAAAAAAGTAGAGGATGTCTAACTTGTTTTTGCAGGGCAAGTTGTGATTTGATATGGTCAAGACATGATGCTAAATTTTATTGTATGGGATGATCATGTTTTGTAACAGAGTTATCGACAACTGGCAGGAGCCATATGGTTGTCGCTTTATTGTATGCAATGCAATCGCCCTATAATTGTTTTTACTTTATCACTAAGCGGTAGCGATAGTCGCAGAAGCAATAGTTGGCGAGACGACAACGATGCTACGATGGAGATCAAGGTGTCGCGCCGGTGACGATGGTGATCATGACGGTGCTTTGGAGATGGAGATCAAAGGCACAAGATGATGATGGCCATATCATATCACTTATATTGATTGCATGTGATGTTTATCCTTTATGCATCTTATTTTGCTTAGTTTGGCGGTAGCATTATAAGATGATCTCTCACTAAATTTCAAGGTACAAGTGTTCTCCCTGAGTATGCAGCATTACGGAAGTTCGTCGTGCCGAGACACCACGTGATGATCGGGTGTGATAAGCTCTACGTTCACATACAACGGGTGCAAGCAAGTTTTGCACACGCAGAATACTCGGGTTAAACTTGACGAGCCTAGCATATGCAGATATGGCCTCAGAACACTGAGACCGAAAGGTCGAGCGTGAATCATATAGTAGTGATGATCGGACATGGTTTAGTTGATTTGGATCACGTGATCACTTAGATGATTAGAGAGATGTCTATCTAAGTGGGAGTTCTTAAGCAATATGATTAACTGAACTTTAATTTATCATGAACTTAGTACCTGATAGTATTTTGCATCTCTATGTTGTTGTAGATCAATGGCCCGTGCTACTGTTCCTTTGAATTTTAATGTGTTCCTAGAGAAAGCTAAGTTGAAAGTTGATGGAGCAACTACACGGACTGGGTCCGTAACTTGAGGATTATCCTCATTACTACACAGAAGAATTACATCCTGGAAGCACTGCCAGGTGCCAGGCCTGCTGCAGATGCTGCTGATGACGTTAAGAACGTCTGGCAAAGCAAAGTTGATGACTACTCTATAGTTTAGTGTTCCATGCTTTACGGCTTAGAACCGGGACTTCAACGTTGTTTTGAACGTCATGGAGCATGTGAGATGTTCTAGGAGTTGAAGTTAATATTTCAAGCAAATGTCGGGATTGAGAGATATGAAGTCTCCAATAAGTTCTACAGCTGCAAAATGGAGGAGAATAGTTATGTCAGTGAACATATACCTAGAATGTCTGGGTACCACAACCACTTGACTCAGCTGGGAGTTAATCTTCCTGATGATAGTGTCATTGACAGAGTTCTTCAATCACTGCCACCAAGCTACAAGAGCTTCGTGATGAACTATAATATGCAAGGGATGGATAAGACAATTTCCGAGCTCTTCGCAATGCTAAAAGCTGCGGAGGTAGAAATCAAGAAGGAGCATCAAGTGTTGATGGTCAACAAGACCACCAGTTTTAAGAAAAAAGGTAAAGGGAAGAAGGGGAACTTCAAGAAGAACGTCAAGCAAGTTGCTTCTCAAGTGAAGAAGCCCAAGTCTGGACCTAAGCCTGAGACTGAGTGCTTCTACTGCAAAGGGATTGGTCACTGGAAACGGAACTGCCCCAAGTATTTGGCAGATAAGAAGGATGGCAAGGTGAACAAAGGTATATGTGATATACATGTTATTGATGGGTACCTTACTAATGCTCGCGGTAGTGCCAGGGTATTTGATACTGGTTCTGTTGCTAATATTTGCAACTCGAAACAGGGACTACGGATTAAGCAAAGATTGGCTAAGGACGAGGTGACGATGCGCGTGGGAAATGGTTCCAAAGTCGATGTGATCGCCGTTGGCACGCTACCTCTACAACTACCTTAGGGATTAGTTTTAGACCTAAATAATTGTTATTTGGTGCCAGCGTTAAGCATGAACATTATATCTGGATCTTGTTTGATGCGAGACGGTTATTCATTTAAATCCGAGAATAATGGTTGTTCTATTTATATAAGTAATATCTTATATGGTCATGCACCCTTGACGAGTGGTCTATTTTTGTTGAATCTCGATAGTAGTGACACACATATTCATAATATTGAAGCCAAAAGATGCAGAGTTGATAATGATAGTGCAACTTATTTGTGGCACTGCCGTTTCGGTCATATTGGTGTAAAGCGCATGAAGAAACTCCATTCTGATGGACTTTTGGAATCACTTGATTATGAATCACTTGGTACTTGCGAAGCATGCCTTCTAGGCAAGATGACTAAAACTCCGTTCTCTGGAACAATGGAGCGAGCAACAGATTTATTGGAAATCATACATACTGATGTATGTGCTCCAATGAACATTGACGCTCGCGGCGGGTATTTTTATTTTCTGACCTTCATAGATGATTTGAGCAGAGGGTATATCTACTTGATGAAACATAAGTGTGAAACATTTGAAAAGTTCAAAGAATTTTAGAGAGAAGTGGAAAATCATCATAACAAGAATATAAAGTTTCTACGATCTGATCGTGGAGGAGAATTTTGAGTTACGAGTTTGGTCTTCATTTAAAACAATGTGGAATAACTTCACAACTCACGCCACCCGGAACACCACAGCGTAATGGTGTGTCCGAACGTTGTAATCGCACTTTATTAGATATGGTGCGATATATGATGTCTCTTACTGATTTACCGCTATCATTTTGGGGTTATGCTTTAGAGACAGCTGCATTCACGTTAAGTAGAGCACCATCTAAATCCGTTGAGATGACACCTTATGAACTGTGGTTTGGCAAGAAACCCAAGTTGTCGTTTCTTAAAGTTTGGGGCTGCGATGCTTATGTGAAAAAGCTTCAACCTGATAAGCTAGAACCCAATTCGGAGAAATGTGTCTTCATAGGATACCCAAAGGAGACTGTTGGGTACACATTCTATCACAGATCCGAAGGCGAGACATTCGTTGCTAAGAATGGATCCTTTCTAGAGAAGGAGTTTCTCTCGAAAGAAGTGAGTGGGAGGAAAGTAGAACTTGATGAGGTAACTGTACCTGCTCCCTTATTGGAAAGTAGTTCATCACAGAAATCAGTTCCTGTGACTACTACACCAATTAGTGAGGAAGCTAATGATAATGATTATGTAACTTCAGATCAAGTTACTACTGAACCTCGTAGGTCAACCAGAGTAAGATCCGCACCAGAGTGGTATGGTAATCCATTTCTCAAGGTCATGTTACTTGACCATGACGAACCTACAAACTATGAGGAAGCGATGATGAGCCCAGATTCCGCGAAATGGCTTGAGGCCATGAAATCTGAGATGGGATCCATGCATGAGAACAAAGTGTGGACTTTGGTTGACTTGCCCGATGATCGGCTAGCCATCGATAATAAATGGATCTTCAAGAAGAAGACTGACGCTGACGGTAATGTTACTGTCTACAAAGCTCGGCTTGTTGCGAAAGGTTTTTGACAAGTTCAAGGAGTTGACTACTATGAGACCTTCTCACCCGTAGCGATGCTTAAATCCGTCCTAATCATATTAACAATTGCTGCATTTTATGATTATGAAATTTGGCAAACGGATGTAAAGACTGCATTCCTGAATGGATTTCTGGAAGAAGAGTTGTATATGATGCAACCTGAAGGTTTTATCAATCCAAAGGATGCTAACAAAGTGTGCAAGCTCCAGCGATCCATTTATGGGCTGGTGCAAGCATCTCAGGGTTGGAATAAACATTTTGATAGTGTGATCAAAGCATATGGTTTTATACATACTTTTGGAGAAGCCTGTATTTACAAGATAGTGAGTGGGAGTTCTGTAGCATTTCTAATATTATATGTGGATGACATATTGTTGATTGGAAATGATATAGAATTTCTGGATAGCATAAAAGGATACTTGAATAAGAGTTTTTCAATGAAAGACCTCGGTGAAGTTGCTTATATATTGGGCATCAAGATCTATAGAGATAGATCAAGACGCTTAATTGGACTTTCACAAAGCACATACCTTGATAAAGTTTTGAAGAAGTTCAAAATGGATCAAGCAAAGAAAGGGTTCTTGCCTGTGTTACAAGGTGTGAATTTGAGTCAGACTCAATGCCCGACCAATGCAGAAGATAGAGAGAAAATGAAAGGCATTCCCTATGCTTCAGCCATAGGATCTATCATGTATGCAATGTTGTGTACCAGACCTGATGTGTGCCTTGCTATTAGTTTAGCAGGGAGGTACCAAAGTAATCCAGGAGTGGATCTCTGGACAGCGGTCAAGAACATCCTAAAATACCTGAAAAGGACTAAGGATATGTTTCTCGTTTATGGAGGTGACGAAGAACTCATCATAAATGGTTGCGCCGATGCAAGATTTGACACTGATCCGGATGACTCTAAGTCACAAACCGGATACGTATTTATATTGAACGGTGGAGCTGTAAGTTGGTGCGGTTCTAAGCAAAGCGTCGTGGCGGGATCTACGTGTGAAGCGGAGTACATAGCTTCTTCGAAGCAGCAAATGAAGGAGTCTGGATGAAGGAGTTCATATCCGATCTTGGTGTCATACCTAGTGCTTCGGGTCCTATGAAAATCTTTTGTGACAATACTGGTGCAATTGCCTTGGCAAAGGAATCCAGATTTCACAAAAGAACCAAGCACATCAAGAGACGCTTCAATTCCATTCGCGATCAAGTCAAGGAGGGAGACATAGAGATTTGCAAGATACATACTGATCTGAATGTTGCAGACCCGTTGACTAAGCCTCTCTCACGAGCAAAACATGATCAGCACCAAGACTCCATGGGTGTTAGAATCATTACTGTATAATCTAGATTATTGACTCTAGTGCAAGTGGGAGACTGAAGGAAATATGCCCTAGAGAGAATAATAAAGTTGTTATTTATATTTCCTTATATCATGATAAATGTTTATTGTTCATGCTAGAATTGTATTAACCGGAAACTTAGTACATGTGTGAATACATAGACAAACAGAGTGTCACTAGTATGCCTCTACTTGACTAGCTCGTTGAATCAAAGATGGTTAAGTTTCCTAGCCATAGACATGAGTTGTCATTTGATTAACGGGATCACATCATTAGAGAATGATGTGATTAACTTGACCCATCCATTAGCTTAGCACGATGATCGTTTAGTTTGTTACTATTGCTTTCTTCATAACTTATACATGTTCCTATGACTATGAGATTATGCAACTCCCGAATACCGGAGGAACACTTTGTGTGATATCAAACGTCACAACGTAACTGGGTGATTATAAAGATGCTCTACAGGTGTCTCCGATGGTGTTTGTTGAGTTGGCATAGATCGAGATTAGGATTTGTCACTCCGATATTTAGAGAGGTATCTCTGGGGCCTCTCGGTAATGCACATCATTATAAGCCTTGCAAGCAATGTGATTAATGAGTTAGTTACGGGATGATGCATTACGGAACGAGTAAAGAGACTTGCCGGTAACGCGATTGAACTAGGTATTGAGATACCAATGATCGAATATCGGGCAAGTAACATACCGATGACAAAGGGAACAATGTATGTTGTTATGCGGTTTGGCCGATAAAGATCTTCGTAGAATATGTAGCAACCAATATGAGCATCCAGTTTCCGCTATTGGTTATTGACCAGAGACGAGTCTCGATCATGTCTACATAGTTCTCGAACCCGTAGGGTCCGCACGCTTAGCGTTCGATGACGATCGGTATTATGAGTTTATGTGTTTTGATGTACCGAAGGTTTTTCAGAGTCCCAGATCTGATCACGGACATGACGAGGAGTCTCGAAATGGTCGAGACATAAATATCAATATATTGGAAGGCTATGTTTGGACATCGGAATGGTTCTGGGTGAGTGCGGGCATTTACCGGAGTACTGGGGGGTTACCGGAACCCCCCGGGGGTTACCGGAACCCCCCGGGAGTCATTGGGCCTTAATGGGCCTTAGTGGGAGAGAGGAGGAGGCGGCCAAGGTGGGGGCACGTCCCCTCCCCAAGCCCAATCCAAATTGGGAGGGGGGCCGGCCCCCCTTTCCTTCTCTCCCTCTCCCTCTTCCTTCTTCTCCTACTCCAACTAGGGAAAGGGGGAATCCTACTCCCACCAGGAGTAGGACTCCCCCCTTGGGCGTGCCATGAGAGGGCCGGCCCTTCCCTCCTCCACTCCTATATATACGGGGGAGGGGGGCACCCCATAGACACACAAGTTGATTGTTTAGCCGTGTGCGGTGCCCCCCTCCACAGATTTCCACCTCGGTCATATCGTTCTAGTGCTTAGGTGAAGCCCTGCGTCGGTAACTTCATCATCACCGTCATCATGCCGTCGTGCTGACGAAACTATCCCTCGACCTAAGCTGGATCTAGAGTTCGTGGGACGTCACCGAGCTGAACGTGTGCAGATCACGGAGGTGCCGTACTTTCGGTACTAGGATCGGTCGGATCATGAAGACGTACGACTACATCAACCGCGTTATCATAACGCTTCCGCTTTCGGTCTACAAGGGTACGTGGACAACACTCTCCCCTCTCGTTGCTATGCATCACCGATATGGATCTTGCGTGTGTGTAGGAATTTTTTTGAAATTACTGCATTCCCAACAGAAGTGATCCTCGCAGGGCTTTGCTTAAGCACTACGAAGATATGACTCGGGGTATAAACGGTGGAGGGGGGTGCCACACACGGCTAAACAATTGTCTGGGGTGTGCTAGGCGCCCCCCCCCCCCACATATATATATAGGTGGGAGGGGAGAGGAGACGCTAGGAGGCACCCCAAGCAGGACCGAATCCTAGTTGGGCTCCTCCCAAGCCGTGCCCCCCTGCCATATTTGTCGGAGGGGGAAGGAAAGAGGGGGAGAGAGGGAAGGAAGGGGGAATCCTATTCCACTCTTTCCTTTTTGTTCCCCTCTTTCCTTCTCTTAGGCTGGCCTATATGGGGGGCGCACCAGCCCCTTGTGGCTGGTGCGTTCCCCCTCTTGGCCCATAAGGCCCATATCTTTTGTCGGGGGTGCCCGGAACCCCTTCCGGTGACTCGATAAGTACCTGGTACCCCCCGAAACACTTCCGGTGTCTGAATACTATCGTCCTATATATCAATCTTTACCTCTCGACCATTTCAAGACTCCTCGTCATGTTCGTGATCTCATCCGGTACTCCGAACAACATTCGGTCACCAAATCACAAAAGTCATATAATACTATATCGTCGAAGGAATATGTATTTGACATGAAGAAAGAAATAGCAATAAAACTGAACGATCATTATGCTAAGCTAACGGATGGGTCTTGTCCATCACATCATTCTCCTAATGATGTGGTCCCGTTATCAAATGACAACACATGTCCATGGTTAGGAAACCTTAACCATCTTTGATCAACGAGCTAGTCTAATAGGGGCTCACTAGGGACACGGTATTTGTTTATGTATTCACACATGTATTTAAGTTTCCGATCAATAAAATTCTAGCATGAATAATAAACCTTTATCATGAATAAGGAAATATAAAACAACAACTTTATTATTGCCTCTAGGGCATATTTCCTTCATATGCATGTTACATGTTCTTCCAAAGCTTTACTTACTACTCTTCATATCACTTACTTGAAGATTTGATGTATGTTGTCATCAATTACCAAAAAGGGGGAGATTGAAAGCACAACTGCTCCCTCGGTGATGTTGGTAATTAATGTCAACATATTGGTTGTTGGACTAATAGTTTTATCAAGTATATTTCAGATAAGTTCAACAGTGGAGTGGCAAGCACAAGAGGATGTGGAACCCCTTCAAAATGTTAAGGATAAAGATTGGAAAAAGCTCAAGACTCTTCATTTATTTTTAAGTAATCCAAGATCACATTGAGTCCATAGGAAATCCAATACTATTAAAAGGGGATGAGGTGATGCTTAATGGTCTACTTGCTCAAAGTGCTTAGTGATATTGCTCCAAAACCCTCAGCCACTTTCTCCATCCAAATATGTCCAAACCCTAATTCCAAACTCGGCCCCACCGATTCTTTCTACCTGGAGCCACCAAGTTCATTTGACATAGCCACTGCCAGAAACCCTAACGATTTGGTCACATCGATACGGATCTCGGTCCCACCGAGATGGCCTTGCCAACGCTCCGTGATCTGTTCCATTCACTTCGGTCCCACCAAGTTTATGCAAGCGGTCTCACCGAGTTGGCTTGATAGATTCTCCGTTGCTTATTGCTTCACTTCGGTCCCACCGAGTTGATGCAATCGGCGCCTCCGAGATGATGTTTTCCCTAAGCCCTAGCACATCGGTCCCACCGAGTTGTCCCAGTCGGTCCCATCGAGATTCCTAACGTTCATATTTTTGAACAGATTGGTGCCACCGAGTTTCCTAACGGTGCCACCGAGATGAGTCAAAAGTGTGTAAGGGTTGGATTTTGTGTGGAGGCTATATATACCCCTCCACCCCTTCTTCCTCATTGAGGAGAGCCATCAGAACGTGTCTACACTTTCACCATTCATTTTTTGAGAGAGAACCACCTACTCATGTGTTGAGATCAAGAGATTCCATTCCAACCTTTTGAACCTTGATTCCTAGCCTTCCCCAAGTTGCTTTCCACTCAAATCCTTCTTCCACCATAGCCAAATCTGTGAGAGAGAGTTGATTGTTGGGTAGACTATCATTTGAAGCACAAGAGCGAGGAGTTCATCATTTACACACCATCTATTACCTTTTGGAGAGTGGTGTCTCCTAGATTGGTTAGGTGTCGCTTGCGAGCCTCCGTCATGATGTGGAGTTGAACCAAGAAGTTTGTAAGGGCAAGGACATTGCCTACTTTGTGAAGATCTACCCGAGTGAGGCAAGTACTTCGTGAACGATGGCCATGGTGGGATGGACAAGGTTGCTTCTTTGTGGACCCTTCGTGGGTGGAGCCCTCTGTGGACTCGCACAACCGTTACCCTTCGTGGGGTGAAGTCTCCATCAACGTGGACGTACGACAGCACCACCTATCGGAACCACGCCAAAAATTCTCCGCATCTCCATTGCGTTTGCACACTCCAATCTCATCCCTTTACATTCTTGCAACTTGCATGCTTTACTCTTTCCGCTGCCTATACTCTTGTCATGCTTGCTTGAGATGTATCGTGTGTGCTTTAACATGTGCTAAACTCAACCTTAACTTGAAGAAATTAAAAATTGCCACTTTTCCTTGTTAAGGGTCTAATCCACACCCTTCCCCCCCTCTAGACCCCTCTTCTCGATCCTTTCAATAGTACCTCGGCAACATGGAGAGATGACAAGTTGCAACAGTTTTTTCTTCCCTATGATATTCAAGCAATAAAGAACATACCACTTTGTACGACCTCGATGACAGATTTCCTGGAATGACAATTTGAAAAGAAAGGAGAATTTTCTATTAGGCCTGCATACCGCTTGCTTGTCAACTTAAGAAACACCAGGGATGATTTGCTAGGTCAGAGAGGGGCTACTTCCAATGGTAAAGTTCCTAGAAAGCTCAGGACTTCCCTTTGGAGATTGGCAAGGCATTCTTTGCTATTAGAGGATGTGAAACATGAACGAAAAATATGTGACACAGATTCTTGCCAGTTGTGTGAAGCTGTTGATTCCTTGAGGCACTCATTGATTGACTGTACGGTTTCCATGTGCGTTTGGGTTATAGGTGATGAAGAGTTAACTGACCTTATTGTAGAGATTCACGGACCCAATGCAAAAAACTCGCTTTTTAACATGATAGATGCATTATCATGTGTGGACTTCGTGAAAATGGCCATCACACTTTGGGCAGTTTGGACTGCATGTAGAAAAGCTATTCATGAGTCAATTTTTCAAAGCCCAAAGTCAAATCACCTATTCATCAAAAAATTCATCGCTGAGTTGGATGCCTTGAATACGCAGTCCATTGCGGCCAATCCGGCGAGACACACACATGTGGTCAATGTGCAAAGAGCTTGGAAACCACCTCCGATTGGCCACGTTAAAATCCATGTAGACGGTGGACTGTCTCATGATGGGACTGTTGGAGTTGTTGCTGCAATTTGCAGAAATGAACAAGGTCGGTACCTTGAGTCTTCAGCTATTATTTTACCTGGTGTTTATAATCCAACAACTCTAGAGGCCATAGCATGTCGCGAGGCCTTGGCACTTGCGGCTGATCTATCTTTGGATCATTTGGTAATTGTCTGTGACTGTGGACCAATTGTGGATGACGTCAAGAAGGAGTTTGGAGGGGCCCATATCACTATTGTGAAAGAATAAACAGGAGAAGAGTATGTTTTGCCAGCTATGATTTTATGTTTGAAGGTCGAGCTTCGAATCAGGAGGCACATGATATTGTAAAATTTGATGTATCGCTTCCTCAGGGTCGCCATGTGTGGCTTCTATCCCCTCATGACCATGTTTGGATCCCATTGAATATTGTTCAATTTTAATAAACTTTGGGATGCCTTAAAAAGCAATAGGCAAGATACAAACACAATCATCTACGGTGTAAAGCCATTTTTCGAATCTAAGCGGACCTCGGAGTTCGGAGACCGAAGATCTTATATCCCACTTTACACGACGATCATAGTCTCGCCTGAAGCGACCCGTTAGTGGGTCGGCCCAGTAGCATGCTCCTTCACTCCTTCATTTGTCAGTTTATTTTGTTCCGCTAAAAAAGGTTTTGCTATATTGCTTTTATTTTTGTTTATATTAGAAAAATATCCATATGTATATATTTATTTATTTACTTCAATTATTAAGTTAAAAAAATAAAAACATTGACCACTCATTTAAATCATGTCATGTAGTGTAAAAAGATTATTCGCACAATTTTTAGAAATATTGTACTTTTCAAAAACATTTCTATGCCATTTAAAGTTTTTCGCACATCTAAAACTTTGTTCATGACTATTTAAAAAATGAAAATATAAATTTTTGTTCGTTCCATTCAGAACAATGTTCATGGCATTATAATATGGTAACAAAATTTAAAACTATCATGACATTTTAGAAAAAATGTTCATGAAATGTAAATAATTGTTCTTGCAATGTTGGAATTTTTTTCAAAATGTATAAAAAATGATTGTGAGATTTAAGAAATATATGTTCACACACGTAAGAAATGTTTGCATGTTTAAAAAAATGGTTGTGATATTTTTGAAAAATGTATAACGTGTGTTTAATTTTTTTCATTGTGTATTGAAAATAATGTGGAATGCGTGTTTTACAAATGTTCAAAACGTATTCAGATAAATGTTCAACATTTATTAAGAAAATGATCAGCGTGTATCTAAAAAATGTTCGATTTGTATACGGAAAATGTTCAAAACAGAAAAAATATCTGATTTATGAACGTGTGTGTATCTAACCGATTTGTCATCTATTGTTCTGCTATAAATGTTCTACTTATCAACATTTATATAACTGAATTATCTAGTGTTCGAATAGAGTACAGGCTGATTTTACTTTCAAATAGAAAATGCAAAGTCAATCGACCTTTTTTTTTTTTATGATAACCCAGAGGGTCAGGTCTGGCTAGTTACAATCTTTGGTTACAATCTCCTTTAGTGCTTCAGGGACTGATCCAAGGTGAAAGAAGTCGCCAGTGCTCCTTGCTCGGGCAGCAAGGTGGTGAGCAGCTTTGTTCTGTTCTCGTTTGATCCAGCTTATATTATATTGTATGAACGGAATCCCCTCAAAGTTGCTTTGATGTCTACAATGACTGGGAATAGGTATGATCTATTTGTGTCCCCTGGGGAGAGCATGTTTGACAGTATTTGATAGTCCACCTCGATTTCGATTGGGCCATTAAAATACTTTGCCAGTTCCCGGAGTCCGTGAAGTAGCGCCATGCCCTCAGCTTCTTCCACTGTCTCACAGTGACCCAGATTATGTCCCATCGACATATAAACTAGGCCTTGGTCATTTCTTGCAATCGCACCACCTGCACTTTGTCCCGATGCAGCTTCAAAAGTCGCATCTGTATTTAACTTGGCTACACCAGCCGGAGGGGGATCCACCAGATGCTGTCAGAGACTGACTGTATTTGTGGCTGTTCCTCGAACAGGCTCTGGCAACAGATACTATTGGTGGTGTTCCTTTTGTCCTGTGAGGCTCGCACTTCCTCATCGAACTTCTTTAAAAACGCCACTGATCTCTGTTGGGGAACGTAGCAGAAATTCAAAATTTTCTACGCATCACCAAGATCAATCTATGGAGTAATCTAGCAACGAGGAAAAGGGGAGTGCATTTACATACCCTTGTAGATCGCGAGCGGAAGCGTTCAAGAGAACGGGGTTGATGGAGTCGTACTCGTCGTGATCCAAATCACCGATGATCCTAGCGCCGAACGGACGGCACCTCCGCGTTCAACACACGTACGGAGCAGCGACGTCTCCTCCTTCTTGATCCAGCAAGGGGGAGGAGAGGTTGATGGAGATCCAGCAGCACGACGGCGTGGTGGTGGAAGTTGCGGGATTCCAACAGGGCTTCGCCAAGCGCTGCGGGAGGAGGGAGGTGTGTCACGGGAGGGAGAGGGAGGCGCCAGGGCTTAGATATTGCTGCCCTCCCTTCCCCCCACTATATATAGGGCCAAGGGAGAGGGGGGCGCAGCCTTGGCCCTTCCTCCAAGGAAGGGTGCGGCCAGGGAGGAGTCCTTCCCCCCCCCCCCCCCCCAAGGCACCTCGGAGGTGCCTTCCCCCTTTAGGACTCTCCCTTTTCCTTATCTCTTGGCGCATGGGCCTCTTGGGGCTGGTGCCCTTGGCCCATATAGGCCAAGGCGCACCCCCTACAGCCCATGTGGCCCCCCGGGGCTGGTGGACCCCCTTGGTGGACCCCCGGACCCCTTTCGGCACTCCCGGTACAATACCGATAAAGTGCGAAACTTTTCCGGCGACCAAAATAAGACTTCCCATATATAAATCTTTACCTCCGGACCATTCCGGAACTCCTCGTGACGTCCGGGGTCTCATCCGGGACTCCGAACAACTTTCGGGTTACCGCATACTAATATCTCTATAACCCTAGCGTCACCGAACCTTAAGTGTGTAGACCCTACGGGTTCGGGAGACATGCAGACATGACCGAGACGACTCTCCGGTCAATAACCAACAGCGGGATCTAGATACCCATGTTGGTTCCCACATGCTCCTCGATGATCTCATCAGATGAACCATGATGTCGAGGATTCAATCAATCCCGTACACAATTCCTTTTGTCAATCGGTATGGTACTTGCCCGAGATTCGATCGTCGGTATCCCGATACCTTGTTCAATCTCGTTACCGGCAAGTCTCTTTACTCGTTCCGTAACTCACATCATCCCGTGATCAACTCCTTGGTCACATTGTGCACATTATGATGATGTCCTACCGAGTGGGCCCAGAGATACCTCTCCGTTTACACGGAGTGACAAATCCCAGTCTCGATTCGTGCCAACCCAACAGACACTTTCGGAGATACCTTTAGTGCACCTTTATAGCCACCCAGTTACGTTGTGACGTTTGGTACACCCAAAGCATTCCTACGGTATCCGGGAGTTGCACAATCTCATGGTCTAAGGAACTGATACTTGACATTAGAAAAGCTCTGAGCAAACGAACTACACGATCTTGTGCTAGGCTTAGGATTGGGTCTCGTCCATCACATCATTCTCCTAATGATGTGATCCCGTTATCAACGACATCCAATGTCCATGGTCAGGAAACCGTAACCATCTATTGATCAACGAGCTAGTCAATTAGAGGCTTACTAGGGACATGGTGTTGTCTATGTATCCACACATGTATCTGAGTTTCCTATCAATACAATTCTAGCATGGATAATAAACGATTATCATGAACAAGGAAATATAATAATAACCTATTTATTATTGCCTCTAGGGCATATTTCCAACAATCTCAAGATACATTCTTTCCCATTCCCGTGGATTATGTCCTCCCGGAGAAACCATGCACGCCACAGTAACATTAGCACTCTGCTTTTCTCCTCGTCATCACATGCAATAAGGAGGCCCTGAAGCCAGTCTTCCCCCGTATGCCAGAATGATCTTTCCTTCGGAATCTTCCAGTGCTTCCTCATCTCTTCCCTGAGTGCTCTGCTCTTTGTGCAAGTTACTACCGCATGGTATTCATTCTCTTCCGTAGTACCGCAGATGTCGCATGTTTTGTCCGTTGCCAACGTACGTCTGCATTTGTTCACCTTGGTTGCTAAGGTGTTAGTGGCTACCCTCCACGCAAATATTTTGATCTTCTCCGGCACTCTCGATTTCCAGATGCTATCCCAGATACTTCTATTATCTCTGCTTGCAGTAGAACTAGAGGTCTGCGGACCCGGTCCCTTGTCGCGCATGGCAAGTTTGTAAGCGCTTCTTACCGTGAAGACGCCGTTTCTTTCATAATGCCATGCTACACAGTCCTCGGCCTCTTATTGCGGTATCTTGATCTTGAGGATCTCCGTGGCATCGACCGGGTTGAAGATCCGATGGATGAGTTCTTGGTTCCAACTCCTAGTGATGGGGTCTATGAGTTGGTTTACCCATCTTATCCTTGATCTGCATGTGAAGTTGGCTGCTCTCAAACCTTCGCTTCTCGGTATCCATTGATCCCTCTGTATTTGTATGCTCTTCCCATTCCCCACTCGCCATATGAGTCCCTTCTTGAGGAGTTCAAGGCCAAACTCAATCCCTCTCCATGTCTGAGAAGCATCGGAGGCAAAAACCGTGTCCAGTAGCTCACCATTAGGGTAGTACTTGGATTTTAGTACTCTTGCACACAGGCTCTCCGGCCTCTGGATTAACCTCCAACCTTGCCTTGCCAACAAAGCTTGGTTAAAGTAGTGCATATCTCTAAATCCAATGCCCCCACCTCTCTTTGCTCTTATCATTTTGTCCCACGCCATCCAATGCACTCTGCGATGGCCGTCCTCCTCTCCCCACCAGAATTCCCTTATCAATCTTTCATACTTTTCGCAAAATCCCATTGACAGCTTGAACACCCCCATCGTAAAAGTTGGCAAAGCTTGGACAATCGATTTTACGTGCACCTCCTTTGCTGCGTAGGACATTTGTCTCCCTGACCTATTATCACATCTTTTCATGAACCTCTCCATAATTGGCTGGAATTTCTCATTTTTCATTCTGCCCTTTGGAGTTGGCAAGCCAAGATACTTGTTCTCGAAAGTGGATGTTTCAACCTCCAAAACCCTTTTGATACCCACTTGGATAGAATTTGGGCATTTTTCCGAAAAAAGTATGGAGCACTTATTTGTACTTAGAAGTTGACCCGTACTTCTCTGGAAAGTGTTAAGAGCGTCCTTCACTTCCTTTGCTTGTTCAATAGTCCCTTTAAAGAACAGCAAGCTATCATCCGGAAAAAGCAAGTTCGAGATACCTGGACTATTGCGTGCAACCTTGATCGGTGTAATGTGACCTTCATCAATCTTCTTCTTCATGACACGGGTTAGGCCCTCTGCAATAAACAGAAACAAATAGGGGCTCAAGGGGTCCCCCTGTCTAAGGCCTCGCGACGGTACAAAATTCTCCAGCAGCTCACCATTGAATTTTACTGCATACCTCACTGACCTGACACACACCACCACCCAATCGACCCATTTCTTACTAAAGCCATATTTTCCTAAGACACCCTCCAGAAAATTCCAGTCCACTCTGTCATAAGCTTTTGCGAGGTCAAGCTTGTACGCACAATGTGTATTCTGCGGGTGTTTGCTATGCTGGATCTTGTGAAAACATTCAAATGCAATCAGGGCATTATCTGTGATCATCCGTCCTGGGATGAATGCACTTTGGGTCTCCGAGATGAGCTCATTCAAGAACGGTCGTAGCCGGTTTACCAAACATTTTGAGATCACCTTGTATATTACGTTGCATAGGCTGATTGGCCTGAAGTCTTTCAGGCTTCTCGGATCATTGCCCTTCGGGATTAGAACGATGACCGTGTCGTTGAGCCCCTCTGGCATGATTCCATCTATGAAGAACTTCCTTACTGGAATAACTTATATGGGTTGCGCTGTCTACATCAAGTTCTTGGAGATCTGGGCTGGATTTGCTGCTGAGTTGAAGTTATTGATTGGCCTTCTACTTGTATCTATAATCTAGAGTTTGTATACTCTACAATCTATCCTGAAAAATTGTATACTCTACAATCTAAAGATTAAAGATTGGTCTTGCATGTCTGGTCTGGAAGTTCGTTTTGGGGCTAAAGTATGGCATGGCCTTCTATTGATTTTTGTTTAAGGACATCACCATATGATATATGGAGATATATCTATCTCAGAACTAATGGCTATTATTTGTACATATATACTTGACGTGGTAGACAATGCGTGTGGTTTTTTTCTTCGAAAGGAGGATAATCCCGGCCTGATAATGCTTGTGGTGTATAGCAAAAAGCACATTATCTTTTACTTCGCAGGCATTATATACTGTATCCAGCAGTACATTATTCGTCAACGGCGTGAAATGCACCCCGGATTGGCTGCGACGATTTGGTTATGCATTGACTTTGTTTGTGTATTATAACTGACGTTTCAACAGCAGAACACCGTGAGACAGTTTGTAATAGTACACCAAGTAGCAAAGTCAGATTCTAAAGAATTCGAAAATGAATTCAGCAAGTACTCGGTTGTACTAGCTGCGTTTACTTTTAAATCTGGTGTACGGATTAGATACAAATGCAAGCAGAAATGGGTCAAATAAACTCTAAAGTAGGCAAAATGGGTTGGGCAAACGGATTTACTATAATCTACCACAATGTAAAGCACAACCTTGGGTGGGGGGTTCTTCAGTTAACTGCATATTCCTGCAATTAAACCTGTATCAGTAGGATTATAACTGTTCATCTAGCAGCTTCTTCAGTTTTACCTTGTGCTTTCCCATTTGTGACTTTTCTTCCAATACCTACACCCCTGCATCAAGAGTAGAACCAGTTGTCGAATTTATAAGAATATTTTAACATCTGAATTTCCTTTCGGTTATAAAGTTTTTGTTTTATAGCTTCCGCGGGTATTGATAAAGTTTTTAGGAAATGTGCATGCTGGGAGCTTAACCAAAGTGAGCTTCTTTCCATCAAAAAGGAGATCCTTTACCGAACTAGTAGTACTTTGGATATGTTCGGTTATTCGGCAAGTGCGGTGTGCCACTTCCGCTCTGAACACTGCAAGTGTTAATCTATTGACAGATAACTAGATAAGCACTTTACCTCTGTCCATCCTGGTACAGTTCCTTCGCTTCAAACAGATTCTTCAAGGACGGTTGACACATGACAGCACATAGCAAAGTACACCGTACTAGTACTCCCTCCGTCCGAAAATACTTGTCGAAGAAATGAATGTATCTAGACATATTTTAGTTCTAGATACATTCACTTTTACCCATTTGTGCGACAAGTATTTTCGGACGTAGGGAGTAATACGGAGCAGTGTGCATTGACAAGAGCACTGACAAAGATGCATGTATATCGGCCATAGCACTCAGTCATTCAGAGCAAGTACAATAGAGTGACATAAGCAGGCTATAAAAAATAGAATAATATATATCTGCTTAGTTGGAGGAAAGAGAAGAGGAGAGAGAAGAGAAGCGGACCCTTGGTTAGTAGCCAGCTGCAACACGAGACCCAAGACACTCCGTGAGGATGTAAGGTGGGCCAACTATTGATAAACTAATACATATTTAAAACTTATTATTGTACATACCGGCTAAGAGGTTGGCTATATATGCATGACAACTTCTTATAGCCGACCGTTGGCTGTATTATTAACTATGCTCTCACCACAACCAACAGAACCTCCATCGGAGGGCACCCCCCCTGGACGGAACCGGTGCGAGTTCCAATCATTTTGAAACCAGCCTGTAGTGCTAAACTATTGAGACGCATAATCAACAGTCAACACACCACCTCCTATCATCTCCATGCATATGCATGAGCGCTCCTTTTCCTTGCATTATTATCGTCTTCCGAGATTCTGATTCCGCACTCGTTGCTCCCTCGCCCTCATGGCTGCTCTGCCCAGTTCTGTCCTAGGACGAATGAAGCCCTAGACAATGTGATCCCTCAAACGACGATTGTTTTACTAGCTTATCCCAGCTGATTGATATGCTAAACAAACCCATCTAAGCTAAGAAAAAGGCTTATCCACGCCCATACATTACGAATTTAGGCAGCAGACTGGTGCAGTACAGTAGAGTGGCTATACCCGATACTAGTACATGGTAGCCATATGAAACCTTATCTTTGCGGGTTATCTATCTAACTTTCTGTATTTTTGGTCGTCGAGCTTGACATTCCCCAGCCAAGCGAACGTGCTCCTTGAGCAGCGACGAGGAATCGGGGAGAAGAAAACGATATCTCCCCGCCTCTTCTCCCGCGCTGCACCCGTCGCCGGTTGACGAGGCGTGGCTCATGCAAGTTAACGGAACCCGGATTCAATCAAACCTTAAATTATGGCCCTAAATACAGTAATTCAAGGTGGCAACTGCTGCAGCCTGATTTTGACAGCAGTACCAAAGTCCTCGTGCGACCGTCCGTGCGTGCGTGCGTACATGTAGGAACGGAAGAAGATTAGACCAGCATCTGGAAGAAGCAAATCAGGAGGAGAGCGAGAGTAGATGACCGAGACTGAAGATTTTACGTGTCTCGGGCCGAAACGGATAGCAACACGACATGGTACGGTCAGACATGTATTGCCAACCTTGTGCTTGGACTGGGTCATACGTACGTACCGGGGAATCACCTGGCTGGTTCGTATCAGTAAGCTTCTTCAGGTTTTTCCATCATTCCTCAAGGTTGGGCCGAGACCGGAAAAGGCTGGTGCCGACGGGCGACGGCGCTGAATGTTTCCTCGGAAGCAACCAATTCAGCGGTCCAGCTTGGGCGCCCCGAGTACGACCGCCGGCGCGTCGTCGGCGGCCGTCTAATGACCGCCCGCGCCCGCCCCGACGCACCAACCAACCGCTCGCTGTCACGACTTTCCACCGGTGCAAGTGCAACGCGGCCCGGCCCATCACCACCCCCTTCCACAACTGGCCAGCAGCGACGCACGGAACGGATGGATCCACCTCCATCACCCGACTGGATTTTTTCCCGGATCGCCCCGTGCTCCCCGCCACCAGACACGGCCATCACGAGCCCCTCGCCCCTCCGCGGACGTGCCCCCGGCCGGTGCAGAAAAGGCAAAACCAGCTCACGGGTCACGAGGCCCGTCGCCCTCAGCCGCATCTCCCGATCGACGTGCGTGGTTTCTCTTCCCCCCCTTAGCCTGGCTGGCTTGGCTGCCGCTGTTCAAAGCGCGGCGGTGTTGCGGCCGCGGCAAGATAGATAGGCACGTTCGTTCTTTTCGCCAGCCCGGCCGGCAACGGCGGGTTTGCCGTGGCGGAATTGAATTGACCACACTAGTTTACAGTTCGTGTTTTAGGCATCAGTCCATCTTAAATGCGCACGGGTCATCGACAGCTTTTCGCTCGTTCCACGGCCGCACGAAAATGGCGTGCGTGCGTCGCGGTGGTGTCATAGTCTCCGGATGCGTCCCGGAAGCTGAAACCGGTCATCGGAAGCGACGGATCCTACTGGACACAAACGCCGCCGAACCGAGGACGAAGGTCTCATCGCTCCACTACCACGAGGGAGCTGTTTGTTTCTTCGAGTGTTCTCCCGTTGAAACTAATAAGTCGCCATGCATGCATGCGATGCGATGCGATTACTAGTATTCAGCTGCCGCCGCCGGCCGGCCGGCCGTGCGCCGGGCCGATCGAAGATGCATGCATGGCCAGGTACGATCTATCGGCGTCGCTGTACGAGTCGGTGGATATCGGGTCCTGTGAGTTTGACAGGAATTGCGCGGCCGGTCGCCGGTCCGGCCGCCGTACTTGCACCGCTGACTCGTTTTTTTTTGTTGAGGGACTCGTTTTTTCTCTATGTATAATCGGAGCCACGCAACGCAAGTACGTACGAGCGAAACAATTGAAATACCAACGCAAGGACGTGGCCTGACGGCACAAGATAGGGGCCGTGCGTACGTGCCGACGTGGCGCATGCCATCATGCAAGTAAAATACTCCCATTGTCGCCTTGGATGAGCAAAAATATCGAATCTATCACAGGTCGTGCAGCTGTTAACAACGTCGAGTTGCCTTGGAGACGCGTACATGCATACAGCTACATGACGATGGTAACGTGCGGGCGAGGCAAGTTTTTCTAGTATTTGTTTTCCCCTTGACGTGATCCGGACGAGATGTCGACGTGGTCGATTGGCTCCATCGCCCATCGGTGAAGATATGCACGGACGCCGCAACTCGAAGCTGGCGGCGGTGAACTAGAAGAAGCAAAAGGCTAGTTTCGTTAAGAGAGAGAGAGATAAGCACCAAGTGTGAAACGCGGTGATTCGTCTGTGTCCTCTAGTATCTTACGATAATCTTCTCACTATATATTATTATCATGAGAGAAGGTCCATAGGCTGGCCAAGACGTGATAGAGGACATAGAATGATGCATAGGAGGAATAAGTTGAACGGTGACACGGTATAATTTACGTCTTTTATATCAAAGAAAAAGATTGTGTGTGTGTGTGGTGGGGGGGGGGGGGGGGGGGGTGAGGGGGGTGCATACCGACAAAGATGAAATATCAAGCAATGTACCGCTGGTTTTTCTAGTCTTTGGTGCCCACTTCGACAACAAGGAGAGAAGGGGCATGGGGACGACGGAGAAGTGTCGGATTGCCGTCTAATATTTCTTCATGATGTATGTTGTCTATCTATGGTATGAGGTCTTGACAGTGTAGGCAATGTCGTATCATACACAACAAGAGTCACATTCCCAACCATCATCCTAATGATAATCATAGCTGACATGACACACTTTGGGAAGACTATGGTTTTTCTCCCCGTGGATCTTTTTCCCTAGATTTGATAGGTTATCGTCCGACGATTCGGCCTGTTAAGGCGACAGTGAGGCTGACTTTGTTCAGACAGTGTGGTTCTCCAGTTTCACTTTTTTTTGTGTGTTCCCAATCTTTCTTCCCTAAATACGGTAATGAAACAACAACTCGGGATCCTGTCTTGTGGTGTATGTCTCCTTCGATCATAGTGCGTTCAACGGTATTATGTTCTTACCTATTGGGGTGGGCAACACATACGGCCTTATAAACATATGTGGTCAATCTAGCCTTTGCAGTTCCTCTATAGTTTTTCCACCATTGGCTCAAAATTCAAAAGATGGAGCCACATGAATCGACTCGAAGAACTTTCATGTATGTTTTGGTGCATCAATTATGGAATCGACTTCGAAGAACTTTCTTGTATGTTTTGGTGCATCACTTATGTCTCAAGTCCTTCCTTGTTCTATTAGTAAAAACGAGAATTCTAGTTAACATTCCAATTTTTTCTGATTTTATAGCATGTGACTAGGAATCCACTTTTTCTCCCTTTTCATCTCAATAGAAAGAAACGAGAAGTTTCCTCCATCCGACGTAATTTATTTATTTAATATATAGATATGAGTTCTTTTAAAAATTATACTTCAATCTTTACAATGTGGAGCTTACCTTACTTCGAACACTTAGAAGTAAAATACCCTTTTGGTTTATCGACACGACGACGCATCTTTGGTATAGTCTAATTATGCCATAGATGTCTGATGTTAATATAAAAACAAATGGGATAAATGGTATAAGTGGGACTAGTAAAAAGATCTTTGAACTTTAGTGCTAGAGACATCAAATATGCCCCAAAACGTCTGAGCGTTGCTAGCCTATTTCGTAAACAAATCGTTCGATATGTGAAAGCTATATATTTCTAATAGCATGGTTCATTACATATGTAAGTGGTACTCCTCGCCTTTTCCTTGAGTGGTACTCCCTTCATCCCGAATTAGTTGTCCTAGACACCTTTTAGTATTAGATACATCCATGTATAGACAAATCTAAAACAACTAATTTGAGACGGAGATAATACCATTGAAGTATTTAACTTAGGTCGTCGTGTAGCAGTTCCTTAAATTTAACCTAGATCAAGTAGGCCTGGAGCAGTGTACCGATGGACGATTAAGTATTGAGCCTACGCGGGCAAACCGTACAAAGTGGGAAGAGTAATCAACTTCTCCCTCCAATGGGATGTAGGCGTCATGATCCATGCATACATTGAGGAAGAGCCATGATTCGCCTATACATAAACACATTTCTATCTGCTGGAGACACCTCCCGGGCTTGGCCAAGAAGCAGGGGACATGACCTTGGAGAACGGAGAAGGGGATCAAGCCGGCCGGGAACGAATCATTGGCACCAATCCCTCAGATGTATATCCGCCAATTGGGCGATTAGCGCGCCTGCAGATTATAGTCCCTTTGATGATCCACGAGGCCAAGCTAAACAGTTGGCTACTGGCCACGACGGAGGATTCCTTCCACGCCAGCAGCATGCATGCATGCCGGCGTGATTCGGCGGGAGTAGCACAACATAACGCCAACCACATTGGTAGTGGCACAGCATTTCCCAGTGCACACGAGGGGAGCTCAAATCAGATGCGTGCAAATGGAACAAAAATGCAAATACATTACTCCTCGGCATGTTACCAACGGGAGCTGCGTAATTTCCTTTTTCTTTTAGCATGGTCAGTGCCGCCTACTATACGTAGCCAAGGGCTCCAAGCTACGGCCGTGGCCTTTGGGGCCTCGAAACAGTGCCCCATCTTCTCGGTGCTCCAAGGAGCGGAGATGATGAGCGGGCGAGTCCTTTTTAATGTGGCCGTGCCGGCGCCGGCGCCGGTGAATGCCGGTCGACCGGTGCAGATGCGGATGCTGGTGCCATCCGTCGCACGCCCGAGCTGAGCTGAACCGGTCTAAGGCCGGCGGACATCCTTGTACACTTCCGGCCGGCGGACGGGCGCATCCACGTGGCCCCGGTGCGTCGCTGCTCGCCGTGGGCGGCCGCCCTTGCCTCCGCGGGGCGGCCACTGGCCGGCCCTGGAACCAAATGACGGGAGCATCAGAGGAATCTTTCCCGGGTGCTCGCTTTCATTTTATTTTTGTGTTTGTTGCCGCGGAGATGCTCGTTTTCAATTTGAGGACTTCAGTCCGGATGGTTTTAAAGTGGTTGACATCTCAGCCCGTGAATCCCTTTGTCCGATGAGCTATAATATTTCTTAAACTAATAGAAAATAGGTGGTCCTAGTTCCCAGATTTAGAAGAGTGATAGAATACAAAAAATTATTTAACCAGAAAATAACAAATGCACGCACAGTAGTACTTTATAGTAAAACTTGTAACGACAAACAACATAAAAAATATCTAGATCTCAACACGCATAAACTAATGCTGGATACCGTGCAGTACAGATCGGGACGTCCAAAGCATGCTTAGTTTTACATACATGGTTACTATTAAGATCATTTGCCATCATGCACGGGGATGAGTTGCCCACTCATTTGCCATGATCTAGATAGCAATTTTGTCTGAATATGCCATGTGAATATCACACGCAATTTCTGAATTTGTCCTCATGTTCGAAGAAAAAACCTCTAAATTTTCCATGTGAAATGTCACAACATTTTCTGAATTTGGCATCATGTACAAAATATATTTTAATTTTGCCATGCAACTAGTGAAAACATTTTATTTTCTAAAATTGCCAAGTGTTACAAAACATTCTTGTTTGCAAAGTTGCCATGTTGTGGAGAATATTTTTTTTTTCAAAATTTGCCAGGTTTCCATTATGTTCCAGAATTATGAACAAACAATATAATTGACATGATATACAATTAAATTTGCCATGTGACCCTCACATGGTTTCCTAAAACTTGCCATGTTTTGTTCAACAAAAATCTTAAACTTGCCATGTCAACATTACATTTTTTCTTAATTTGCCATTAGGTACGAAAACATTTTTAAAAAATCGCCATGTGATCAGTCCAGTTTTTTCTTTCTAAAATTGCCATGTGTTACAAAATAATTTTTTTTCAAAATTGTCATCATGCGTACAACATATTTTTCCTGAATTTTCCATGTGTCCATGATTTTTTCCAAAGTTTATGTACAAACAATATAGTTGCCATGATATAAATTAAATTTGCTACGTGACCATTACATATTTTCGGAAAATTGCCATGTCACCACTACAATTTTTCTTAATTTGCCACGATTTTAGGAAATTAATATCGTCTAAATTTGTCATGTGACTTTTTTACAATATTTTCTAACCTTGCTTTTGGTTTATCAAATTATTTTTTCTAAAACTTTCATGTGACCAAATTAAAACATTTTCCAAAATTTTCTATGCTTTTAGAGGAAAAAACCCTAAATTTGATCATGTGACCAATACAACATTTCTCTAAATTTGTGAAGATTTAGGGCACAAATTCGTCTATATTTGCCATGAGATTGTATAAATTTTCCATGAGTTAGAGAACAAATTTCCCAAATTTGCAGTGAGTGTCATTATCTTTCATGTAAATATAGATATCTGTCGCCAGTCAAATAATTTTCTTAATTTTCCATAATTTTAGAGGAAATTCTAAAGTTTTTGCCATGTTTATCTTTGGAAGATCTTGGTGTTTTTAGAAATATCGCTTTTCTAAAAATATTCCCATGCGAATTTTTTTGTTGTCGATTGTAGGGCGGAAAAGGTAGAAAAGTGAGGTTGCCATGATTTGTTGAGTAATTAAATCAAAATTTACCATGATATTACGACATGGCAATGCTGTCAGCATAGAGAATTGTCATGCTAAAGAATGTTGTCATGTGTCCAAGAATTGGCATCCCGTGACACAAAGATTTGCCATGCTTTTTTGTTTCTTTAAGATTGTTTTCGATGGCAGTTCTAGGGTCCCTGCAAAATGTATGCATTTTTTTTTAACTTTTTGGTTATGGCTATGGTTTTTGAGATGGCAATTTTATGCCATTTTTTCACTTGTCAAGATTTCTTGCCCTTTTTGTATCACAATACAATTTTTGTGTGTGGCAATTCTTTGTTAAAAGTAGCTAATTGGGCCAGCCCCTTTTTGTTTTCCCCGGTCGCTTGAATTATGTTCGGCTGCCCGTAGCACAGAAACTAACTGGAGCGAACATTCTAGCCGCTAAATCGCGTCATATCAATAAACCAGCTGGAGCAAATGTTAGCTCGCTGCCCCCGGGAACCGTCGCTTGCACGTTAATGACGCCCAGAAATATAATTTTATTTGAGAGAAAAAACTTATTTCCCAAATCAATTTTGCAAAGTTGCTCCTAATCATCTAAAAGAACATTCCTCGTGTTATGTTTGTATTTATTTGGTGCAAAAATGTATTTGTTCTTAGAGAATCGACAGAGCATAATTGGTTTGGTGCCAACATTTGGCATTGCCAATATTTGGCAAAATCAAAAGTTGCCAAATATTGATAACTTTTTGTGAGGCTGACAAGAAAAGTTGGTAGTCAACCATTCACTAGCCAAACCAATCATGTTTCATTAGCTGGCAGGACAATATTGCATGTTTTTTTCTTCGAAAATCATAGTAGGAGCAAATGTCGGAGCAATCGTGTAATAAAACCGTACTTTTCTTAACTTTATCCTGACGGTTATGCTTAGGGCAATAAATCACTCTTTAAATCTTTTTTTTTGAACTTCAATCATGCCTTTATTTAAGCGTCCCAAACAGGGATTTCGTCTGAAATTGTCTGCAAAAGAAAGTCTGGGGGCACATGCAGCCACACCTTGCTTAACTTAGTTGAAGCTGCTTCCCTAGCTAACAAGTGGGCAGCTTTATTAGCATCCCGCCTAACCCACGCGATCTTCCAGCTCTCCCTCGAGGCCAGCAGGCGCTTGACCTCCTCCACCACAGGCCCTAGCGGTGAGAAGTCCTTTTGCGTGCCCTGGAGCTTACATACGATCTCCTTGCAGTCCATCTCGATGTGTAAGTTGGCGATGTTCAGCTCCTTGGCCACCTGTGCGGCCCTTCTGCACGCTAGGAGTTCAGTCCTTGTGGGGTCACTTCCCAGTGGAAGGACATGGCAAAAACCTCCTAAGAAAGCACCGTCATGGTTACGAAAAACCAGCCCGGCCCCACCGCTGTCCCCTCCTTTCGATGTGGCTCCGTCGATGTTTACCTTCACCCACCCCTCCTCCGGGGGCCTCCATTTCTCCTTCACCGCCGCCGTGTTCTGCTTGCTCTTCCGGCCATGTATCGGTTGCCACTCGACCATTAGATGGAAGACTCTTTTGGCTATCAACTCTGCCTCCTCGATCCGCTGCCCATCGCGTGCATTATTCCTCGCGAGCCAGAGCGCGTATGCACCCTGAACCATGACCGCTCGCTCATCATCCGTAGCCTCCGCGAACCATGTCATCAACCATCTCGACAATGCACTCTAGGAGCTAGCTGACTCCGGCGGGATCGCCATCGGTACCCCCAATTCCGACTGCATTGCCTTCCAAAACTTAGCAGAGTGATAGCACCCCCAGAATCTGTGATAGTTTGTTTCTTCCCACCCACACGTCGTACAAAAGACTCCCTGCTTGATCTTCCTCCTTAATAGTTCCGCCCCCACTGCAAGGCCGTTCCTAATCAACCGCCACATGTGGATTTTAACTTTGCCCGGCGCTATCGTATCCCAAAGACTCAGCCAAGACTTGTGGTCCGCCACTGGGGAGGAAGACTCCGGCCGTCCGGATCTTACCCTCTTCTGGCTCATGCGGAGATGGTATGCTGAGCGGACCGTGAAGACACCATTCTTGGTGTAGTTCCAAGCTTGGTAGTCTTGCACCCCCGGTCCCCCAACTGGTATTTGAAGAATCTCTTGAGCCTCATCTGGGGCGAACATTTCCTATACTTTTTGTTTGTCCCATGAGGAACCATCGGCTTCGAGCAGGTCCCCAACACGAGTAATGCGTGCGATCTAGCTCTGGCCCAGTGGCTTGAGGCTACCGCTCCTTGGGAGCCAATTATCATGGTGGATCAGTATTCGCGACCCGTCTCCAATACGCCATATCAGGCCGTCCGAGAGGAGATCACAGCCATGCAATATGCTTCTGAATGTGTATGACCCGCCGGCAGGGCACGTTGCATTAAGAATCGACCCATGGGGAAAATACCGCGCCCTTAGAACACGTCCACACAGCGAGTTTGGCACTTGCAGCAAGCGCCAAGCTGCTTTGGCAAGCATGGCTTGGTTGAAAGCTTCTGGGTCCCTAAAACCCAGCCCTCCTTCATGCTTTCGCGTGCACATTTTGTCCCACCCAATCCAGCGCACCTTCTTATGACCATCTGTTTCACCCCACCAGAAGTTTGAAGGAATTGATGACAGGTTCCCGCATATTTTCTTCGTGAGTTGAAAACAGCTCATGGTAAAAGTTGGTGTGGATTGCAGTCCGGATTTGACTAAGACCTCCCTCGCCATTTTTGATAAACCTTGACCCTTCCATCCCGATACTTTGCCCTTAGCACTATCCTTGACGTACTTAAATGTACCATCCTTAGCTCTCCCCACTACCATAGGGAGGCCTAAATATCGTTCACTCAGGGCCTCCTCTGTTATATCCAGCACTTGCTTGAGCTCGTTCTTGTCCTCATCCGGGGTGTCTTTACCAAAGAATATCGCCGACTTATGGAGATTTACTTTCTGGCCCGATGCGGCTTCATAGTCATGCAATATAGAGCGTAGAGTCTCGAAATTTGCCCTTGAGCCCTCCACGAAGACCACGCTATCGTCAGCAAACAATAGGTGAGTGACCGTTGGGCCACCACCTCCAAACGACACCCCCTTGATGTGTCCCTCTCTCTGAGCCTCCTTTGGTAATGCGGAGAAGCCCTCCACACAAAACAAGAACAGGTATGGGGAAAGCGGATCCCCTTGTCGAAGCCCTCTGGTAGGATCAAAACTCTCAGAGAGCCCGCCTTTAAGTTTCACCGAGAATTTTGCAGACTTCACGCATCTCATGACCATCTCTGTCCAGTGACCAGAGAAGCCAAATTTCAACAACATCTGTTCAAGAAAGTCCCACTCAACCCTGTCATATGCCTTCATCATGTCCAGCTTGACTGCACAGATGGGTTTTCTCCTTTTCCTCTTCCTTATAGCATGGACACACTCATAGGCAACTAGCACATTATCGATAATCAGTCTACCTGGCACAGACACACTTTGCTCCTCAGAGATCATGAAAGGAAGAACAACCTTCAAGCGATTGGCCAGTGCCTTCGCCGCAATCTTATATAGAACGTTACATAAACTGATTGGGCGGAATTACGCCAACAATTCAGGTGACTTAACTTTCGGGATCATTACAATTATCGTGTCATTGAAGCCGTCGGGGGCCGCAGATCCGGCGAGGAAATCACGGACCGCAGCACACACATCGTCCTTGACCAGCGCCCAGTGGCGTTGGTAGAACATGGTCGGGAGGCCGTCCGGGCCCGGCGCCTTCGTAGGCCCCATCTGGAAGAGAGCGAGCTCTATCTCCGCATCAGTGAACGGAGCATCAAGTTTTGCATTCATCTTCTCTGTCACGGATTCCTCAATGTGTTGCAGCACGTTTTCTCCACCCCTCGAGCCCTCGGAAGCAAATAAGTGCGCATAGAATTGGGCAGCCATCTTCCTCATCCCTTCATCATCCGAACACTTCGACCCGTCCTCGCGCCGAAGTGCCTTGACTGTGTTCTTTCGTTTTTGGTGTGAGGCACGGTTTTGAAAATATTTAGTGTTTTGATCGCCCTCTTGCAACCAGTCTACGCGCGAACGTTGTTTGTAAAACACCTCCTCTCTTTCATACAACTCATGTAGCTGGTCTTCGATCTCCTTGATCTCCGTTCTGTAACCCGTCCTGGCAGCCCTCTCTTTTGCATCAATCAGTTGCGCTTTGAGATGCCCAATTTGCTTCCTGATAGAGCCAAAAACCCTTCGGCTCCATTCCTGCATGGATTTCGTGGCGGCCCGCAGGCTGTTGCATGTCGTCGCTAGCCGGCCTCCTCCCTGGTTGGCTGCATGTGCCTCCTCCCATGCAGCGGCCACCATTGTCTCATACTGCTCATGCCGCACCCACACTGCCTCGTACATGAAAGGACGCTGCCCGCGCTCGACTTTGTCCCCGGTCATTTTCAAAGCTTTTATAACTAGCGCATGGTGGTCTGATTCCTCCGTCATGACATGGATCACTTCAGTGGCCGGGAAAAGCTGAGCAAAATCCCCGTTACACGTTGCCCGGTCCAGCCGTACCTGAATGTTCTCCACGCCCTCTCTCTTGTTGTCCCATGTAAAAGGGTACCCCAAAAAGCCGAGATATGCCAAACCGCAGTCGGTTAGGCAGTCCTCAAACTGTTCCATTTGCCCTCTGTTTCTTGGGTTACCCCCTAGTTGCTCATCCTGGCATCGCGCCTCATTAAAGTCGCCCGCACACAACCACGACAGGTTATCTTGGGTACGAAGATAGCGCAGTGCATCCCACGTCCGCGATCTTTTATCCACACATGGCTCTCCATAGATTCCAGTGAATCTAAAGGAGGTTCCATCACACGCAATCGTAGCATCAATGTAATATTGGCACCACGGCTTAACTGTGACCTCAATATGATCTCTCCACCATAGCGCCAAACCTCCACTCTTTCCTTTACAGTCCACAGCCACCCCTTTTGTGAACCCCAAGCTCCACTTGAGTCTCTCCATCGCTCCCGATCTTTTTTTAGTTTCTGATAAAAAAATCACCTCTGGGTTGTATGACCTAATCAGGTCTCGTAGCTCGCCGACTGCCGAGTCCAACCCCAATCCCCGGCAGTTCCAGGCAAAGATAATCATTGCTCTCGGCGGCCCTGCCCAGTGGCAGGGTCCGTCGTTAGCTTGTCAGTCTCCTCAATACGATCAAACACCGAGGATGTCTTCTGTCTAGTATCACGAATGAATGACTCATCCCCCTCGTGCCTTTCACCATCCGCTTTTGGCACCCACATCTGCCGCGGCCTTCTTTTCCTTGAGCCAGGAGTGTCACGGGGGCTGTCTCCCCTCCTCCTTCTTTCATCAAACTCTTGCCTGGGCTTTCGGACGTAGTACCCCCTCTTCCTCTCTTGCGGATAGGTCGAATGGTACCCTTGCCCGTTCTCGTCTCCTCTGCTCAAAGACCCCCTCTCCCAATGGCTCCTTTCTTCATATTGCTTCCGTTCGTACTCCCGTTGCCACTGCTGCGCCTTGAGCTGTTCCCTGAGATCCCTCTCTTTCTTCCTCTCAATTTCATGTCTCAGATCTCTCTCTTCTGGCCAGCCACCCCTGTGCTTCTCCTTGCTTGGGGAAAAAACTATCCCTTTCACTCGCCGGTTCTGCCCACCAGTGCGGGTATCCCCGGGACGATCGAACTCGGCATTCAGATTGCGTTTCACAGGTACATCTCGAGCGCGAGCATGGCTGTCCTGATCCCTGTTGTTTCCATCGGATTGTGAACTCATAAAGCTACTGGCGCTGGCATTGTTTTTTTCCACCTTTTACCTCGTTCTTGGAGCCAGTGCTCCTCCCCGGTGATGCTCGTAGCCAGCCCCCCCATTGCGCTTCTTTGTCAACAGGTGGGACACATCGTCCGTTTTCATGCACCAAACGCCCACATTCGAAACAGAAGTGGGGAATCTTCTCATAGTGAAAGTCATACCAAGTACTCACTTTGTCCTCTTGAGAGTTTTTGAGGAAAAACCCCCGCACCAGTGGCTCAAAAAGCATGATCCTTGCTCTGACACGCAGTTGGCTCCCTCTAGCCATTCCATCCTTGTCAACATCCACTTTTACCACTTCTCCAAGCCAATTGCCCAAAGCCTTTCCGAAGGCCTCCGTCCTCTTGCCTGGTGGGAGATCAGCGATTTTAACCCACACATCTATCCTATCAAAAACCATCTCCGATGGCCGGACATTGCTCTCATACTCCTTCAAGGCCAGGACGTTAAAATCATATTGCCATGGTCCATTATTCATTGCATGTCTCCAATCCCCTTTCGCTCCCAAAGTGCACAACGAAGACGTTGTCGCCCATGTCCCGGAACCGAGCCTCATGGTGAAGACCCCAAGCCCTCTGCATCGTTTTCTCCAGCACAGTCATGTTCAGCGGACGCGGGGAGAACGCCTTTCCCACCGCTGACCACTTCATATTCTTGGGCAAGATCTGATCCGGTTCCTCGAAGACGAAACCCTCCGCCTCCTTATCCAGCAAAACCATCCCTCCCATCCTAGCTGAGAGGCTTGCGGTAGGATCTGGCGTCTTGCATGTGATCGGGGAGCTAGAAGAGCCCCCACTCGTTGCTTTTCCCGGGGTCGTTGTCGCCGCCGGGTTTGCCTTTGTCGCCGGGATCTCCGCAGATTGCACCATCGCCTTCTCCGCCATGGCTCCGCACCGTGGAGGAGGGAGGCTACACCAGTCCGTGTCGAGGGAGACGCAGTCGCCGCCCCAGACACCACCGTAATCTCACCACCCCCGTAGTCAAAACCCTAACCCTAGCGCCGTCAGGAGATCGCCTCGCAATCGCCCTTCAGTCGCCGCTTAGCGTTTCACCCGTGGTGGACCCATCACTCTTTAAATCTTGCTATACATGTTAGACAACAGTCGCTTACTCCACAAATCACGTGGTTCTAGCGAAAAACAAATCACGTGGTATATAAACTGGATTCATTTCTGGGCGGGTCCCGCCGGCGCAAAGTAAGCCGCGAGCGATGGCCGACGGCTGCGATGCGCAAAGCGGCGGGTCCCTGCAGGATGGTCTAGCCAAGGAAGCCACGCGACTTTAGACCTGGTGGTGCGTGCGGTTTTACTGGGTGGCCCGGTGACCTGGTCGTCACGCGGCCGGCCTCCCTGGACCAGACACCGACCCGGCCGGAGCAAGCGAAAGGGAAGCAGGGGACGGATTGTTCCTCTGTCTCAAAACTTCCTTCCTTCGAACAAGTACCACTACGTACTAGGAGGAGCAGATATTTTCTTTTCTCCATCTTCTCTAATAACAATCAGCAAAATCTTTACATGGCTACATTAGCAAATGTGAACAAAATTTGTCAGGCCCTAGCTCCTCCCCCACCGCCCAAAATATGGCCAGCGGGGGAGGAAATAAAAATGGTAAAAATAAGAAGAGGGAGTAGATTACAATGCACACGCCCCCCGGCTCAAGCTGTGTTGTGGTGGTAGCTATCAACACCGATCGTTCGGCCGCTCGATGTCCGCGTCTCCGTCGATAAGCAGCCGCGACTTCTCGTCTCCGTCGGCCGCGCCAACTTTGCCCTGGGCGTCGGAGCCGGTGAGCTGCCTCGACCGCTTGGCCTCGGCCGCCCAGTCCGTGCGCCCGATCACCAGGAGCATGCGCACCATGCAGGTGGCCTGCGCCGCCAGCAGCCCCAGCCACAGGCCCTCGAAGTCGTAGTGGAACCAGAAGGCCAGCACCAGCGCCACCGGCGTCCCCACCAGGTAGAACGACCGGAGGTTGATGTTGGCCGCGTCCTTTGGCCGCGCGCTGCCGCGCAGCACGCCGCACCCCGTCGTCTGCGGGCAGTTGCCCAGCTCGCACAGGCCCAGGATCGGCAGCACCGACGCGGTGAGCGCGATGATCGCCGGGTCGGCCGTGAACATGCTGGCCCACACGTTCCGGACGAGGAATGCGAACGCGGAGGCGAAGGCGCCGAACGCGAAGCCGAGCATGATCCCCGCCGTCGCGGCGCGGCTCGCCTGCTCGGGCTGCCCGGCGCCCAGCTCGTTGCTGACGCGGGTCGACACGCCGAAGCTGAGCGACGAAGGGAAGATGTATATGAGCGACGTGGTCTGGATCAGGATGCCCATGGACGCCACCGTGGCCTGCGGGTTCAGGAGCAGGCCGCACAGCAGGATCATGATCTCGTACCACCACCACTCGAGGCACACGCTCACGCAGCTCGGCAGAGCCAGGCTGATGAGCTCGCCCCAGCCGCGGAAGCTCTCGGCGGAGAGTGCGAAGCCGCCGGTGCGCTTGTGGACGCCTTTGAAGAAGATGTAGGCGAGAAGCAAGAGGAGCAGGTTCAGGTTGGCCAGCACGGACGCCATTGCCACTCCCTTGACGCCGAGCCCGAGCACGGTCACGAGGACATAGTTGATGGGCAGGTGGATGGCAATGGCGAGCGTGGCGCACACGGTGAGTGGCAGGTTTATGGACTGCATCCGGAGATATATCCTCACGGGATGGAGGAATGCCTGGAGGAGGAGGTCTGGCAGCGAGGCAAGAATGTAGGTCTCGGCGACCGCGGCGATGGCGGCGTCCTGTCCGCAGAGGAGGAGCAGAGGCCGCATGTGCATCCACAGGCCACCGATAGGGACGGCGGCCGCGATGAGGAGGAGCACCGTCCGCTGCACGGTGACACCAATGAGCGAGTAGTTGCCCGCGCCGAATGCCTGGCCACATATCGGCTCCATGCCCATGGCGAGGCCGGAGAGGACAGAGTATCCGGTGATGTTGGCGAAGCCGATGGCGAGGGAGCCGCCGGCGAGTGCCAGCCCGCCGAGACGGCCGAGGAAGAGCATCGAAATCATGGAGCGGAGGTAGAGCAGCAGCCCGGTGAGGATCATCGGGAATGCGAGGCCGAGAATGGAGCGCGCCTCGTCGCGGGCCGCGGTGGCCGACACGGGCGGCATCATCGGGAGCGCGATGCCCAAAGAAACGGACCAGGCTTCCTTCACCGCCCTGGCAAGCCGGCCGGGCGGCTTGCACGTGAGCACCGGCGCGGCCGCCTCGTCACCGTAGACCGGGATGACGACCTCCCCCGCCTTGGCGAGCAAGGGGGCGGTGACGACGCATCCATCCGGGCATGCCGCGGTGGCGCCTCCGCAGGACGTCATGGACGGAAACAGAGGAGCGCCCTGCCGCTCGTGCGGTTTCGCAGAGCTTTTACGGCGCCGGGCGGTGTAACTCCCGGGCGATTTACCGCCTACTCAAGTACGCAGTCCAGTTTTGGGGGGGGGGGGGGGGGGGGGGGGAGAGGGAGCGTTTTTTCCCTTGTCTCCTCTACGGAGGCGGGTAGTGTTTGGTTGGTGGAGCTCTGCGCCGCGCGGGGATTTGGGAGGCTCGGCAGTGCCGTTTTATAGGCGCCGGAGGCGAGAGGGGTGCCGTTTACAATTACAATTGACAGTTCTTTCTCGGGATGGTTTTGTCGTTGCTGCTGGCCGCCCGTGTTAATTACCTGCGTGTTCGGCACCAGCATCAACTCCCCCCCCCAGTTACACACCTTCGCTTTAGCTTCTCTTTTCTTTTTTTTGCCAATTTTGCCTTAACTAACTCAGTAACAGTCGCTAGTCGCATTGTCTGCAAAGGCTAGTCGCACTGGTCTAAGGTAATAAATCATAAGTACTACTAGTTGACAGGACTATTAATTTCATTAAAACCTTTGCTGTTGTCGGTTAACCAAATTTTAAGAGGATTGGACAGGGTTCTTGATCGGATGCATTTTGTCATGTCCGTGACAAAATATCCAGATACTAGAAAACATGGCATATGAACAAAGCTGGGTTCACAGGTACGGCTAGAGCAGTAGTGCTAGCTGTGCATTAGAATGTAGGCATTGGACGAGATTTTGGTTCTCCATTTTCTTTATATTTGACCCACATTCGTTGTACTGAAACTTTTAAAAACTGCTTCTTTCAACATACAAAACTATCAGGAAATGTAGACAAGCGAATGCGAATGTGTGTTATTTTACTAGACCTGGAGGGACAATGACATTGTCTAAAGTTTTGCTTTCGGTTGTGCGTTGAGCTGATACATGGCCACGTTGCGAGAGGCAACCAACTTATCTCTTTGGAGCTGTAATGGTTTCTTTTATGCGTTGACAACGACAATTGCAGGCTTGAGACGAGAAAACAAAACACAAAGTCCACTGCAGGCAGGCTGGTGTATTGAAGACGCAAAAATACGGGTAGATTTTAAAGTCAACTAGGCCCTACCGATTCAGCGTGTTTTCTAAGAAAAGCCTCTGAATCGGCGGCATCACGCCGTACCTCGCCGGCCTGCAGCTGATAGACGGCCGGGAATAGCTAAAATACGAAGTTGAGCATGAGATAATGGGTTCCATAGACAAATGCCGTCTTCGATTTTATATGTGTATACCCGTCATCTGTTGTGTCTGTCATCTTGTACTTTTCTACTCACAAAATACAGCTCCGATACTGCAAAACGATATTGTAAAAAACTGTTTGAAAAAGAAAAGTACAACCTTGCTATGGCTTAGAGCATCTACAGCCGAACGTCTCAAACCGGTCTCAAATGCCCGGACCGCCCGCCCAGTCATGAAAATCTGACCCAGTCGGGCGCCTCAAACGGTTCTCAAACGTCCGGGCTGTCCAGGCTCCTAATATCCAGTCCAAATATGGGGCAGATATGGGGGTGTCCGGACACGCCCGCCATATCGGCCCGGCCCATCCCGACCCCACTCTGTCCCCACAAATATCCCCAATCCGGAAATCCTAACTCACTCCACTCGCGATCCATCCCTTCTTCCTCCCTCCGATTTCTCCGATTCGATCCACTCCGACTACTCAGGTGACTGCGGCGATCATGGAGCGCCGGCAGCCGCTCCTCCTCCTCGACGAAGATCAAGCCCTCCGCATTGCCCTCGAGAGGTCCAAGGTGGACACGGGTGGCAGTTCCGGATCGGCTTCGCCTCTCCCCCGCCGGCCGAGCGAGGAAGCCGGCGCTGGCTCCTCCCGGGCCGCGCTTGGCTCCGAGCGGGCTGCGCAATCCATGCCCCCCGCACGCAGTCCCCTGGCCCCACCGCCTGCTGCTCCCCCATGCGGGCAGCGGTGGGTGCTTCTGCCCGCCCCGCCAACCGGGACACGCACGCCGGAGTCAGAGGCGCGCGCCGCGCGCCGCAAGAAGCAGCGGGCAAGGGAGAGGGATGAGGAGAAGAGCTCTGTTCGCCACAACCGCGGGTTACCCGCGGAGCTCGACGACGACCATAGGCTCCTCGCGTGGGTCTACCGCCGGTCGCTTACAACGGCGGAGACAGACGCCCGGCGGCTCCGTCGGAAGAATGCGAAGGCTCTCCGGCTAGCTATCGAGCAGTCCGAGCGCGAGGCCAGGAAGAAGGCGACGGAGGCGGCTCGGCTGGCGAAGCTCAAGTGCCAGCAGGACCGGGCCGTCCGGCGCCTCAAGGGCCTCATCATCGTCTCCTCCTCCTCCTCCGACGACGACGGCTCCTCGTCCGACGACTCAGACGATCCCCCACCAGCCGCCGATGGCTACAACTGTGCCCGCGACCGGAAGGGGAAGGGGCCGGCCCGGAAGTGGTGAAGATCCGCTTTTCTTCAATTTAATATCAAGCTTTAGATGTAGTTTCAAGTTGTCCGTGGTTTATTTGAACTTTGATGGTCGTTTGAACATCTGATCGTGATCTTTTGCTGAAAGTATTGTGCTTGCCCATGTCTGTTTGCTGATATACGAAGTTTGATCGACGTTGCATGGTTTACTATGAATATAGGGGATTAGATATGAGATACACAAATGTGGACGATGCTATCTGAAGAGTGCCCGGTCAGTGCCCACGGAAGCGCCCGGACGCGTCCGCGGACGTTTGAGGGGCCGGATTTTCACGTCCGACTGTAGATGCTCTTAGTTGAGAGATTGATGCCCCTTAGCTTAAACCGATGCTTGAATTTTGATGAGTGACAGAGTGTGCCTTTTCTTTTTCTTTTCTGTCTTTGGGAGAGAGACACAGGCACAGCTAGCGTACTTGAATATAGTTCTTTCATGCTAACGACTACTAGTACGATCAAGAGCGGATATCGGCGGCATGGCGCTGTGGAGGCTCAGCGTCCGATGCACGGAGATGGACTCGCGCAGGAGGAGGTTGCTGTCTGGCGTCATGGTGACGTCGATGGCAGAGTGGCCAGACAAGGTAGAAGCCTCAATATGATCTGAAGACGGACATGTGGAAGATGGCGGCGACGACACACGAGTGCGTCTGACCGGATTGTGCCCCAGACCAGGTATGTGGCTCGGCTGGGGCTTCCGAATATGTTTCGGCTTCCGGCTTTTGATGTTAGGCTTAGGTGAGTGGTTTGGGTAGTGGCCCAGCTAGCACCCCTTCATCATTTTGGATAGGAGTAACGGCATGGGTTGTCAAGATGATGGATTCAGGCACATTGTTGTAATACTTTGTAAGGTCCTCGAGAATAATCAATAAAGTGGCCGTATGCATCTCCCAGATGCAGAGGCCGGGGATCATCCTCTTTTTCTAAAAAAGAAAGAATTTCATTTACCCAAGATGTTTATGGATCAATCGGGGTAAAGACCGCAACCGCAATAGGTCATACTAGGGTCGGCCATATGTGAGAAAAGTTATTGAACTAGACCTACCACAGTACTCCCTCCGTCCCGTAATATAAGAGCGTTCTTGACACTATCTAGTGTCAAGAACGCTCTTATATTATGGGACGGAGGGAGTAGTTGGCTAGTGGTAAAATTAGGCACTACTTGGAATCTTTACGGCTTGTTGTTAGCTACTACTAGTGGCGATGTGAGGGCCTAACTAAAGCTAAGCTAAGCCAAGGTGCTCTGCATCTTGCCGCCCTTGGTGCATCTTGCCCATAAAAGAAGAGGCAGGAACTTGTAGTTGGGCCGTGAGAAGCGGCAAGAAGCTTGCTTAAAACCAGGTGATTGGGAAACGATGGGCAGGTTCTCTCTCTCTCTCGGTGAGTTGCTGATGGAGATGCAAGTGTACATGTGGTTTTCACTTGCCCGATCCAGCAACGACCTAATCATTTCTGCCGCGATGCTACCCATATCAAGTAGCCTCTCTCACCCAACCCACTCGCTTGTTTCGGTTTTGGAGCAGATGCACACTAAGAATAGTAATATGGGCCTGCGTATAGGGATTTCAATCATCATTATCTTGGATAGGTGCGCCGTGCAACATGCCATGTTACGCGTGAGCAAATCTAGGCCTCTCTGCCCTGCAACTTGCATTGTGTGAGGTCCGGTCGAAGCCAGCATGCATGCATGCATGCAGTATGTGCGGCTTGCTTACCTGCGCATACATGGGGATTGGGGAACTCGATTAGTGCATGCACCTTAGGACACTACACTAATTTGCAATTTGCAAAGACCGAGTGGGTGCATTATAGTATATATAACCTACATACAGTATGACGGAAATTTATCAGGGTCCATTGAGGACTAGTAGCAGCAACAGCATCGTCCTTGTCTTGACCGAGGAGAGGACCAACCGGGCGGGCAGGATGGTCCAGGTCTCCAGGACGCACGGCTGGGATTGGGCGACGCAGATGCAGCCATGCATGCAGGTCCGTGGTACGTCAGGTCTCTCTGCGTCCATCGTTTTGGACTCGGACGCCCTGCTGCCGCTACGGCCGAGACGACGCTGGACAAGAGATCGAGTCATCAACAAATCTTTTGCATTGTTGGCCTGCCCGCCTCGGTGAATCGATGTGGTGGTTGCATGTGTCGGGCGGCCGATGGTCCACGCCCTACACCACCGCCTACGTGCCTTGTTGGATGTATTTTTAGCCGGCGTCAAGGCGCCATTGGCCCGCTCGTGCTCGAGCGTAGACAAGCGAGCGCGCACATATGTATCCGCCTGCCCGCCCGCCCGGCTCCCCGTTTGTCGTGGAGAGCCAGGCACTGTGCCCTTTTTTTGTTGCTTTGCTCCTGGCCGAAGCCAATATATCATCCATCCACGGAGCGGCAGTCGAGGCGACCTCATTTCGTTTCACTTGGGATTTGTCTATCGGCGCCTTTGGTTTCTGGGTTAAGGTTAAGACGAGGCGAGGCGGGCCAAAACCCGTGGGCGCGTGCGCTATTTCTGCATATGTTTTGTCGATGCCTACGCGGCACCGTGAGAGGCTGTGGAGACGGGGCGTCGTCGCGTTCCGCCCCCTTTTGGCGCGTCCGCGCCACCGGTGGAACCGTGGACGCCGCTCGTTGTCGCCGTGTGTGCAGGCGCCAAAAATATTGTTACAGGCGGGAGTGCGCCACGTCGTTTTTCTTCCTTTTATTTACTACTCCCTCCATTTCAAATTACTTGTCGCGGGTATGAATGTATCTAGATGTATTTTAGTTCTAGATACATTTATTTGTGCGACGAGTAATTTAGAACGGAGGGAGTACATTACTATAGGATTAGGAGGAGGACAAAAAAGGATTAGGAGGAGGAAGGGGGGAAAGCATAGCATATCCTCCCCCGGCCGGGCGGGGTTTGGTTTTGAAGCTTACCAAGCGCCTAATCAGGGGGAGCTCGTCCTCACCGTGCATGACAAAAATGCTTCGTATTCAAGAGCTGCGCCGTCCACATGGGGCACTTCACCCGTCAGGGATTCTGTCTGGTCCAGGTGCTGACAAAGGGGCCCACGGCTGGTGCTGGATGGACTTTTTCTTTTCTTTTGAGAAACTGGTGCTGGATAGATATCGCCATTTGCCAATGCCAGGCCTGCAGCCGCGACAGCCAGCCTTTTGTTATATCGATCTATCCATCTTGGAGCAAGGTTGGACTATGTTATTACGGGAGTTGCGTAATTTGATTTGTCCTTTTCTTTGTTGTTTTTTTGTTAATATGGAGGCGGATTTTCGAGAGCCTTGACCTTGAGCAAAGTCCACTAGGGATATTGTCGATGCCTGTGTCGTTTGATCGATAATTATAAGGAAAGTCATAGGCGCACCTCGTCTTTGATGATGTTCTTAATCCCAATGGCGCTGGCCTTAGCCCATAGGCGCACCTCGTCTTTGATGGTTGCGGAGATACGGGAAACTAATGGTTGATCACCCTCGAAATGCATATGTTGCGGTGCTTCCTTAGCCACCATGCACCTAGGATGATGCGGTAGGCCAATGCCTTGCGGATAGATGTAAGGGCGCGATTGCAGGATGTGGCCCACCAAGACTGGAAGAGCGTGTTGGCGTGCAGCACCTTCTAGCTGGTTCCTCCTTCTCCCGGCAGGTTTAGCATGAGATTCTAGGATGGGCGAGAGCAACTACTTCCCGCACTTCGACATGCTCAATATTAAGATCAATATTAAGACGATACCAATTACTCAGCCTCTGCAACAAGACAATATTGAGATCAAGTCAAGACATCGAGAATGTACACAACAACAAAGAAGGCTAACAAGAAGAAGGAAAAACAAAGATAACCGACACAACCAACAACATACAACAGATAAGCAAGAACAACATCCATCGTCCTTGACAACACACGAACAATAAGGAAGGTTCTATGAAATCCATGCCTCGAGTAAGGAATCGTGGCGCAGGTGCAGGGTCGAGCGACCGAGGGTCAAAATCTTGATATTTCACCTAAGAGAGCACGCTTGGGTAGAGTCCAAAGAAATGCCTTCCACAAGGACATAGTGTGTAAACAACGTCACTGGCAGGTGCAACCATCAAAGACCAGACCTAGGGTTTTTACTATAGAGCTTGACAACCGGTGCTCGAAGATCACCACCAAGACGAAGTCATTGTGTGTTGTCGCACCCCTTTCCAAAGAAGACGATGTTGTAAAGGACGAGCACACACACCATGGTCGTGGGAAATTGAAGTCTGAACCATTCCCAGAGGCAGCTGCTCGTATGCATGTCCATGTCGTGGACATCATCATGCACTGAAATCCATGCTTGGGAACACATAACCGCTGCAAAATGGGGAGAGCCGAACATTATCAACATATTCAACTCACAAGCATGTGCTCCAAAGCCACCTTGGCAGGGGTCGCTGACACGACGTCAATTCCGTGGCCACTGCAAGCCATAGTCGCACCACTCTCGCCCGACCGTTGCACCATCTCGTGTTGCCGCCCTTGCGGCCGATCGTTGTTGTCACCCTTGCGGCCGATCGTTGTTGTCACCACCGAGTAGGTTACCAAACAACCCTTGAGTCACCGGCAACGATCGACGCGTAGATCTGGGCACTGGATGCCACCCACAACAGTCACCCCACCCACGCAACATAGTAGCAAGGTCACACTCTTTGTCCAAGCTCGATCATGTCGTACGATCGGAGTGCTCCAGGCATGAGGAGGCAACCCCACCCCCCGAGCCGCCGTCCTCCGGCGGCAGCGGGTGTCGGTGTCAAAACCGGCGGATCTCGGGTAGGGGGTCCCGAATTATGCGTCTAAGGTCGATGGTTACAGGAGACAGGGGACACAATGTTTACCCAGGTTCGGGCCCTCTCTATGGAGGTAATACCCTACTTCCTGCTTGATTGATCTTGATGAATATGAGTGTTACAAGAGTTGATCTACCACGAGATCATAATGACTAAACCCTAGAAGTCTAGCCTGTATGACTACGATTATGATTGTATATGCCTCCATCCGGACTAAGCCCTCCGGTTTATATAGACACCGGAGGGGACTAGGGTTACACAAAGTCGGTTACATAGAAAGGAAATCTTCATATTTGGTCGCCAAGCTTGCCTTCCACGCCAAGGAGAGTCCCATCCGGACACGTGTAAAGTCTTCGGTCTTTGTATCTTCACAGCCCGTTAGTCCGGCCCATGTCCAACAGGCCGGACGCCCGAGGACCCCTTAGTCCAGGACTCCGTCAGTAGCCCCTGAAGCAGACTTCAATGACGAGGTGTCCGACGCGCAGATTGTCTTCGGCATTGCAAGGCGGGTTCCCCTTTTCGAATACTCCAGGATAGTCTTCGGACGAACGTGTCTGGATCTGCAACACAAGTACCACACATAACCGCAGAGAGTATAATATTTCACGAGTCCAATCCGCTGACAACTTTTTGTAACGTGACATCACGCTTGTCCGGTCATTATTTCGAACCGTTTCTTGTCCTGCCGTTCCATGTTTCGAGGTGCGGTTTTTATTGGCACGTCTTGTCGAAGCAGAGATCGTGTCCCCCTTATCGCGGGATTCTCATCAATGCGAGCGTGGGTAACCCAACCGTTCCACTGGAAAGATTCCTTAGGAATAGGCAGGTTTTCAGGCTTAGGAGGAGGCGTTCGATACCCATTGTCTTTATAAAGGAGACAAGGGCCGTCTCTTTTTACGCCACACCTCTCCTCGGCCTTTCCAACCTCGAGTTTTAGCATCTCAGGTTCCACTTCATCGCTTCAAGCTCCCCAATCATGTCCGGACCCAGCCCACAGGGCTGATGGGTGGCTTCCTCTATTACAGAGGAGGACATTGCAAAGCTTCAGGCGGCCAGATACCTGACCGCAGAGGTCCCCCACAGGCTTCCTGCTCAAGGACAGGTTATTCCGACTCCCAGATCCGGCGAGAGGGTCGTTTTCATCTCTCACCTCCTCCGAGGGCTAGGATTCGCTCTTCACCCCTTCGTCTGGGGGCTCATGTTTTATTACGGACTAGATTTTCACGATCTAGCCCCAGATTCTTTCCTCCACATCTCGACATTTATCATCACGTGTGAGGCCTTCCTCCAAATTCCCCCACACTTCAGCTTATGGCTCAAGACCTTTAATGTGAAGCCAAAGGTGATCGAAGGGAAACAGGCGGAGTGCGGCGGTGCTGTAGTGAGCAAGCTTACCAATACTCTCTGGCCAAAAGGCTCTTTCACCGAAACTTCCAACCAATGGCAGCGGGAGTGGTTTTACATCACAGAACCTCGCGGTACCAAGTGGGCAGCTATACCTGCGTTCCGTTCTGGCCCTCCGTTACAGCTTGCATCATGGATTAATAAGGGGCTGGACTGGGGATCCGTTAATGAAGTGCAGACTCTACAGAGCCGCATCCGAAGCCTCCTTGAGAAGGACATCGATCTCTTCAACATGATTCAAGTAATGCTAGTCTGCCGAGCTCTGCCATGCCAGCCTCGGCCTCTCCGTATGTGGGAGTTTAATCCGGAAGGACCACAGACCCTCCAACACTTCTTTGGCACTACGCACAAAGGAATGTGGAAGTTGTTTTTCAGGAAACGAAAACAATGGCCGGACACCACCGAGGACATCGGCCTCGACTGCAATCATCCGGATACCTCGATAAGCGCTCGACTCCCGAACTCTTTCTAGTTAAGTATGTCGTAATATGTTGCTGAGCAAACTGTCTTCTTCCAAGGCTGGATAAAGAAAACGGAGCAAATTAGGTGTTCGGCCCCCCTTCCCGAAGACTCAGCGGATCCGGTACTAACAAGGATGCTGGCCCCGGCACCGTACCAGGTGCCTGTGAAGGGAGACAAGGCGGAGAGCGGGAAGGCCAAAGGTGGCCTCCCTTCCGAGGGTATATCAGACATCATGTCCGGGGAGATCAAGATTAAAGCGAAGGAGAAGCCAACACCCCTTTTCCCCATGGTAAGAAGAGGGCGGCCTCCGAAGAATGGGAGGAAAGGGCTCCTAAGCGGGGCAGGATGCCCCTGTCGGGTGGCTCGGGCCTGGAGGATGACATCGTCGCACAGTCCCATGATGAGGACGAGCCTCTAGCCAAATCGTAAGTGAACAAGGGTGTTTTAAACATGTCCCGTTCCTTTCCTGTTACCAAGGTAACATCTAGAATATATGTTGTTGCAGCTCGGCACACAACCTTCTTCACCAATCCTCTTCCTCGGGGGATCTTCTCCCGGAGATGATGGAAAGCGAGACACCTCCACCGGTCTCCTCGCCCAATAGGGCGGACGACCTCGAGGTGTCGTCCCGGAGGGTCTCCCCCGATCAACAAGTGGTGCGAGGGGTGATGAAGACACTACTCGAAGGTGATACTTCAGCAGCCCAGGGTCCGGGGGCCAACAACTAAGGCCCCGAACTGTCCGGCCTACGGCCGGAGACAACTTCATGGACGAATAAACGGATCCCTTCAAAGGGAGGCCGTACTCCTACATCAGCTTCCGGAGGTCCAGAAGCACCAGATATATTGACGAACATGCTGCGACAGGCGTCCGTCTCGGAGGAACATCGTACCTTGATGGGTACGGTGGTTGAAAAGGTTATGTCCGCGAAAAGCGGATTGACTGAAGCCTGCACGAGCCTGCTAAGAGGCTTCGAGGTTTGTACTGTAAAATTTTTGATTGTTTTTTATTCACAAACTGCACCTGTGTATAGGTAGTAGCCCCTGAGACTCTGATTGGCTTCCCAAGGGAGGCGATCAGAGGATCAAAAAGATATGCCCAGGAAATAATCTAATTAATTGAAACGCAGGCTGTTACCTCCCTGACGACTGCCCGAACTACAGAGGTTGTAGATCTGTAGCGGAAGCTCGATGTAGCGGATGATGACATCACGCTTATCAACAGGCGGCTTGACGAGGCGCAAGGTATGTCTTGGGGGTAGTCATTACATGCACGTGCTTATAATATAAGCATGACTCTGAAGATTGTATACTGAGATATGCATGACTACAGATGGTCCCGCCGCAGTTGAAATTCTTCGGGCGGAGCTAGTCCGGGCCAAGGAGCAGGCCCGGTTTTGTAATGTTGCTGCCGAAAAGGCGTCTGCCGAGTTAAAGGCTGAACAGGCTGCTCGGCGCCAAAACGAGGAGAAAATATCCACGATGGTGCGTGAACTAAAGGATGCCGCTGGCCGCTGTGAATTCCTTGAGAAGGATAATAAAGCCAAAACGGCTGATCTTGACAAGGTCTTACGAGAGGCAAAAGAAGCGTGGTCCGAATCTAGAGCGGCCCGGGAGGAGATCCGGCAAGCTGGGGAGATCGCGGCTGGTAGGCCATTTTTATTACAAACTAAGTTCGGCGATCCGAATTATGCCCCGCTTAATCAAGTGTGGAGTTCTCCAGACGCTTTATTGGATTTGCCGAAGAGTGCTTCCGATGCAGCGCAGTTTTACCAAGCACAAGAAGGGTATGCAACGGAGAAGCTTTTCTGGTCACAATTCGGTGCGTCAAAGCGCCCACTGTTGCTGAACGAACAGATGACCCAATGGGCCGAGTTTCACCGGATATCCGGCGCTGCCATAAAGGACGTCGTGGTCCGGCTGTGGCCGACCGAGCCAATTCCGGATAGTTATTTTGGTTTGGTGTGGCGACTTGCTGACACGGTGTCGCGTATCGATGCCGTTAAGCGGTCAATGTGCATTGAAGGTGCACGGATGGCCTTTGCCCGTGCTAAGACATACTGGACGAAGATGAAGGCCATCGATGTTGCAGCGAAGAGTCCACCCAAGGGCAAGGACCACCACGCACTAGAGCATTGTTTCGAGGATGTCTTAGAGGCTGCCCGCTTGATAGAGGGTCAATGCTCGAAAGACATAATATTCGAGTGAAGTGTATGGAAATTGTAAAAGACAATATTATGATATAATAAAGTTATTTTCATTTTAGTGTTCCCTAAAAGCTTTGGTTCCTCCTGTGCGGCCGTTTTTGTATAATCTGAAAGTTTTCCAGTCATCGGCTTCAGCCCCCTCGTAGGAAGTACGGGGTTGTTCGGAAAAGCATTTGATCACTCTTAATCCAACGTCTTGGTCCATGAAGGAGGTGTCAATGCGGCGAACGAGGCAATCGGACTATAGGGCGTTAACACTTTCACTTAGCCATAGGAGTTTTACGGTGGGTCTACGATATAGCCCCTGGTATGTACGCGGTTATCCCAATACGGTGCGTTACATGTATGACCTGAAGAAAGGTCCTTCGTGTAATACGGAGGGAATCGCGAAAGATTCCAATAAGTCATCGAATGGTTGACCAGCTCTCGCCGCATCATGACAGTCAGTTTTCAGCTTTCTCTACTGAGGTGCTTGACCAGATGAACTGGAAGCACAATCGTAGTAGTTCTCCCTTTACTACCTTAGCCGATAGAGCGGAACGTAAGGTAGCAAGCACAAGAGCCGGGCAACCCAACTATTGACCCAAGACATGATTCGGAGCTGATGCATATAAGGCCAAACTCACGACGCCGAAGTGTGCTATAAAGCTGTTCGGACTTGTCGGCAACTCATTTGTTCCCATACCGAGCCCCTGACAAGTTATGCCGAGGTGTGTGTGAAACAACCAAAGGAGCAAAATTCAGTTCTTTAGAAAAAACGAATACCGAATGCGGATTATGTTCACTGGGACCTGAGTGATATGCCAATCGTTATTTTATAGATGACAAAGCCGCAACCCCGACGATTTGACATGCCGGGGGTCGAAGGCTGAGGAAAAAGGCACTTTACAGGCTCAAGATAGAGAGTGCGATCTCCAAAAAATTATTTTGGACTTCCTGTCGCACGTCTGCGCCGCCTGTCCTCGGTGAAGGGGTTCCTTGACGGGAATAGCCTTTGGGTGAGTATACGAACCCGAACTTCGATAGAGTCCGTGGGATGACCCGCCTTTGAGCCACCTGTGGTAGAGGATAATGAAAAGGAAAGAGTAGTTAGAAAAGAAAAAAGAGGTTATGGGAGTACTTGCAGGCTCATCCGTATATTGCTTCCGCCGATGCCCAGGGTATCTTGAGTGCATAGTTATGTACGCGCGGTACCGATTTCGCAGGTATATGAGGCAGACGACGGAAGCCGAACTGCTACTCCAGTTCTGAAATTGGTTGATCCTGTTGAATGGAAACTGGTGGCTTAATGGCCGACAAGCTATGCGGTTTAATAAGACCGCTTTGTACTTCGGCTAAGGTTGCCGTAGTATGATCCTCAGTCTGGAGGGATTGTTTCTCTTGCTCCCCTTTAGAGTTATGTGTCGCGTATACCATGTTCACTGTTTTTACTTCGGGGGGAAATTGCTTCTGACCCCCGGTGTTTGGTTGGCGAGTCTCTTCGTCGTCGCTGTCGCCGGGCGGCCTCTTCCCCTTGTGTTCGACATTTAACTTGCCGGCCTGTTTGAAGACCCAACAGCTTCTGTTGGTGTGATTAGCTGGTTTATTGGGGTGGCCATGAATCTGGCAGGGCCTACCAATATCTTGTCTAAATTGGATGGTCCGTCTCTATTTGCCCTAAATGGCTTTTTCGTTGACCCGGTTTGGGGCCGCTGAATCCGGCGTTGACCGCCGTGTCGTGCGTTCCCTCATTAGTATTACCACGTTTGTGTTTATTGCGTCGTGGTTTCCCATTGCCGTCTCGAACTTCGGAAGTGCCCGGATCGCTGGCGCTGTTGCTTCTACGAGCGAGCCAACTGTCTTCTCCCGCGCAAAAGCGGGTCATCAGAGCGGTAAGGGCTGACATGGATTTTGGTTTTTCCTGACCGAGGTGGCGGGTGAGCCACTCGTCCCGGACACTGTGTTTGAAGGCCGCTAGGGCTTCCGCGTCCGGACAGTCTATGATTTGGTTCTTTTTAACTAATAACCTAGTCCAGAGCTTCCTGGCCGACTCTCCGGGCTGCTGGACGATGTGACTTAAGTCATCGGCATCTGGTGGCCGGACATATGTACCTTGGAAGTTGTCGCGGAAGGCGTCTTCCAGATCCTCCCAGCTGCCGATAGAGTTTCAGGCAGACTGTTTAACCAGTACCTTGCTGGTCCTTTGAGTTTTAGTGGGAGGTATTTGATGGCGTGAAGGTCATATCCGCGAGCCATATGAATATGGAGAAAAAAAATCCTCGATCCATACCGCGGGATCAGTTGTTCCATCATATGATTCGATATTCACGGATTTAAACCCTTCTGGGAATTCATGCTCCATTACTTCGTGAGTGAAGCAAAGTGGGTGTGCGGCGCCTCTATATTGGGCCACGTCGCGACGTAGTTCAGATGGAGTCCGTCTGCGGTTTTCGGCCCGGGCGTGACTAAACTTGTCACGTCCGAATAGGTAGCCGATGTCACGTGTCGAGCACGTCCTTGCGATCCGTAGATCGATCTGGTATGTCCTGCTCTACTGTCCAGGTTTTGCAGAGGGTCGTGTGTATATCCCCGAGCTGTTTTATCTCTATTTTTATGTTGAGGTGGGGCGGGCTGCTGTTCGGCTTGAGTTGCCACTTTATCCCGACCGCGTAGTGTTCGGTCAGCCACATTGACACGACCGCGTGGTGGTCGGTCGGCTGCATTGCGCGAGGGAGGTACGGGCTCCGGTGCCTCCTCATCGAACTGAGGTAGCAATTTGCGCTTCAGGTAACTCTTGGCCGGGCGCTTGAGGCCGTACTCTTCGGCTGTCAGCACATCAGTCCATCTGTCGTTGAAAAGATCTTGGTCAGTTTGAAGCTGCTGCTGCTTCTTTTTCAGGCTCCTTGCAGTGGCTATTAGCTGGCGCTTGAAGCGCTCCTGCTTGAGAGGTTCCTCGGGCACGATGAAATCCTCGTTGCCGAGGCTCTCCTCGTCCTCGGAGAGCGGGAGATAATTACTGTCCTCCGAGTCTTCGTGTATGGCCTGTTCATCAGGGCTAACGTGCCTGTCTTGCCGTTTGTCCTTTTCGGAAGTTGCCTCAACGAGGTATTCATTGTCTTCGGCGTCGTTCGGAGTATTGTTTTCTCCCGTGCCGGTATTGCTGTCTTTTGCGTGACGTGACTTAGAGTGGTGCCGCTGACGCCGGCGCTTAGGCTGTGTCTCAGCAGGTTTATCCTTGACTGGATCTTCTTTGTCATCGTCGCTAGGTTCTTTAGGTGTATCCACCATGTACACGTCGTACGAAGAAGTGGTCGTCTAGCGTCCGGTGAACGGCGGGTTTTGGCTATGCTCCTCATCTGCATCGTCGTCCATACCGTCGATGTCTTCGGAGCCGTAATCGAGCATGTCGGTTAAGTCCTCGACAGTGGCTATGAAGTGGGTGGCGGGTGGGAAGCGAAATTCCCCGTCATCAGCCTCCAGTTCGAACCGGATATAGTTTGGCTGTGAGTCCCCGCTAAGGATAAATTTTTTAATGAGTTCAGCACGTCGCCTAAAGGCGAGTGCTGGAAGATGTCTGCGGCGCTGAATTCGACGATCGATGACTGGTCCAGCTTGACGTATGCGGACGCACATGGTTCGGAACTTATAGCCGGAAACGAGTCCGAGGTTCCGGTGACACAGGTATCACCCGAGGTTAGGTCTGTGTGCGGCTCCAACGCCGCGGAGTTGCGGCTTCCGTGGCGGGGTTGAGCTTCCCGTCCTCGGATGGCGCGATCTGCTCCGGATCTAAGGCCAGAGCGGCTACAGGTCAATTTCCTGGGTATGGCCCGATGACAGATTTAAGTCATGTTCATCATGGTGACGGGGAGCGACTGCCGTGGTCTCGAATCCGTCGATCAAGTCTCCGCGGATATCCGCGACGTAGTTCAAGCTCCCAAATCTGACCTGACGGCCAGGGGCGTAGCTATCGATCTGCTCTAGATGGCCAAGCGAGTTGGCCCGCAGTGCGAAGCCGCCGAACACGAAGATCTGTCCGGGGATGAAGACTTCTCCTTGGACAGCATTGTTATGGATGATTGAAGGAGCCATCAAACCTTTTGAGGACGGCATAATGGAACTCTCAATGAAAGCACCAATGTCGGTGTCAAAACCGGCGGATCTCGGGTAGGGGGCCCCGAACTGTGCGTCTAAGGTCGATGGTTACAGGAGACGGGGGACACAATGTTTACCCAGGTTCGGGCCCTCTCTATGGAGGTAATACCCTACTTCCTGCTTGATTATCTTGATAAATATGAGTGTTACAAGAGTTGATCTACCACGAGATCGTAATGGCTAAACCCTAGAAGTCTAGTCTGTATGACTACGATTATGATTGTATATGCCTCCATCCGGACTAAGCCCTCCGGTTTATATAGACACCGGAGGGGACTACGGTTACACAAAGTCGGTTACAGAGAAAGGAAATCTTCATATTTGGTCGCCAAGCTTGCCTTCCATGCTAAGGAGAGTCCCATCCGGACACAAGTAAAGTCTTTGATCTTTGTATCTTCACAACCCATTAGTCCGGCCCATGTCCAACAGGCCGGACGCCCGAGGACCCCTTAGTCCAGGACTCCCTCGGCGGGAGGAGGAGGAGAGTGCTGCGGGCGTTCTTTTGCGTTTCATATAGAAAATAATTCTGATGTATTTATTTTGTAGGTGTGATATCATAATACCTTATTTAATTGAGTGCGTGTGTGTAAGGAAAATAGATGCTACCACCCAGGGGTAGTTACCCCACAATGTCCCATATACTATCAGGTGGTAATATATACTACTTTATTATTCTAAATATGTTCATATACTATACATAAGATATTTCAAAGCAAACTATACAATTTTTTGCATGTGAGTCCATAGTTTTTTATATGTTTTGAAAATACCTTCATATTTGTATGTATAAAACAATATACTGAAAAAAATACTACATACTACCTAAAAAGTGGGATATACTACCCAAATATTCTTATATATTACTACATACTACACGTGCATACTCTTAGTTTTGAAAGATACTATATACAACATACAAAACTCTTGTGATATATACACACTCAATAATTATATATACTTAAATCTGATATCTATATATATGCCGTGGCTTACAGTTTACGCTTTTGCAAATTGTGTAGTCGCCTGGAGTAAGTATATTTTTCTTAAAGGCTGGGTTTCGGTGGATGCAACGGTGTGGCAAAGTCAATGCCTTCATCTTTTCCAGATGTGGATCGTACTGTGCCTGGAAAATAGCTGAACGGGAAAACACCCTCTTTTTTCAGATATAGAATGAATCATTTGCAGAAAAGAGATGCAATGATTTGGCGATGCAGCAGGCATGTGCCGTTGTCGCTGTGCCTTGTAGACACATCATGCTGCCTTAAAAATAGACGAACACTTGTTGCTCAGATTGACGGAAGGAGTTAGCGTTGCCCGGGAATCACAGGAATTAGACACGCCTGTCTCCAAATGTGGACGCAAGACGAGGGACACCACACAAGCCGATGTCAGAACTTTTTATTCTGCTGATGACCCAGGCATTTGGCAAATGGATGGATGTAAAAACTGGAATCCAATACCATTCGACTAATTAATTAATTAATTAGCTGCGTTTGATCTAAGCAGGGATAATCCAGTAAAAAAATTGCCGCCGAAAGCAAACACATTTATCACCTCCCAAGGAATCAACACGGCAGCAGCAGCAGTCTGAACTCTGAAGGCCTTTCTGGAGATGGAAAAGATATTCTTAGATTCTTAGATCACCATGAATTTCTGGAATAAAGGTTCAATATGTTTGCTGGTAGTTCACCGTGTCCCCCTCCTTTATGCTCTAAATAAATAAACTTATTGTTTTTGATGGAGGTTTGGGCTTTCTTTTTATTTCATGAAACTTGGCCTGAAAACCATCAGAAATAAATATTGCTTAATTGCTTGATGGCTTCAGGTAACTGAACTCGCTTCAATCCGAGGGAACGGAGGAAATTGATTATGTTGTCCTTGCATGGTTCCATAGTCTTTGAAAACCATGGGTGGTATTTAATGGTGGGCGGGAACAGCATCCAGGGAAAGCAAACAGATTTGGAATTGACGACATTTGCTTGCAGCTAAATTTCAATAGTAAAGAGGAATAAACGTACAAGTCAATACTCCGGATCTTTCGTTCATGTGAACAGAGTTAGTGCTGTTTGACATTGAAAAATGGCAAGGGTGCACAGCGAAGCTCCTTTTTTTCTCCTCCGGGAAGGGTCGGTCGGTTGTTTGAAGTGAAAAAGCAGATGGCTACTCTTCAAAAAGAGCAGGGGATAGCTACGTGCCAGGGCTCGTCGAGAGCTGTACAGATCACGGAACAAGTGTACAAGCTTCTCCCTCTCTCGCTCTCTCCGGGACGTGTCGATGCGTTGGCTGCCATGTTCCATGCATTCATACGCCCAAGTCAAGCCGCTCCACAACACAACACAATCTAAAACACTGCCGGAAGATCGCGGGGCGTGACCATGCACGCAGCATTGCTCTCCGCTCTGCGCTGCCCATCACCGCTCATGCAGACACGGACGTCGAAACTAACTGTACGGCCACCGTCCTGAAACTACGAAGTTGAGACGTACGAGTAACAGGGAACCACAACCCGACAGTGGAGCTCGCCTGTTCGTCAAGGTTTAGGTGAGAGCTAAGTGAGTGGCGTGCGAGAGGAAGGCAGATGGTCTTTATGGCCTTTGAGACTGACTGTTTTTTCTTTTCTTTTGGAAAGATCGGACTGACTGGGTGTGGAGAGTGTGCTCCGTGGGAGGCACGGCCACGGTTACGACGGTCGCGGCGGGGCAAGCGACGTCCTCTCCGGCGACTCCGAGGCAGCCCACGCACGTACCCGCGCGGTCTGGACTGGCCCGGCGCAGCGCCATCACGCGACGTCTCCCTGTCTCCGTGCTCGGTTGGCCGCAGGGCACCAGTCCACCACCGCCGCGGCTCCCGTCGAGCGACCCGCGCATTCAAGATTGAACCGTTCCCAACTACTACTCCTACTGTGGTACCACGTGGCAACGAGGCGACGACGTCGGCGTGTCATGTCATGTCACCTCCCTCGCTTGCTCGGGTCGTTTTAACCGTGGGACGCCCGGGAATACCGTTTCAAAGTCTTGCGTGCGACCGCACAAGCCTCGCTCGGCTTAGTTATTTTTCTTCTCTTCTTTCTGTTTTAAAACAGTACAAACGCAGAGTTTATACGTAGGCGTGTATACTCACCCTTTTTAACACACGCACACACACTATCCTTATGAGCACGAGAGGCTAAGTCGTCGTATCATTTTAAGATTGACGAAATTGTCACAAATGCCTTCCTAGTTGGCAGGGACGTCTCCTCACACTGCACAACGTCGGAAGGCCTAAAATAAATCTAGAAATAATGCGAGCATCAATATCACGTCTCTGGTGGGTTGGGGATACCACCGTCCTCCTAACTATGATTCGCTTTTTCTTTTCTTTCTTATATACTAGACTAGACTAGAAGGAGACATCCGACACATATACTCCGGATTGCTATTTTTCAACGAATTGAGAACTACACCTTCCGCCCCAAAATATTAGATGTTATTAGTTCTTAATCAACTTCAAATTGCTAGATCATTCTTTTCATATATTTTGGATTGCTATTTCTTTCTTGTTGCACGCTTATATCTTTTTTCCGAGTTTCTTTAGCTCTCCTCTGGATGAGATTTAATTAAATTTCACTATACATGATATCAACAAACCCCATCCTCCCTCTCCGTAGTCTCCGCCTCCTACATCCCCATCTAAAGACCGTGCACGGTTTGACATTGAGGATATTGGTGCGGATGGTCTTAGTCATGCATAGACCGGTTGTGTGCCCATTGTGTTTCTATCCCTTGATGTTTTATTTTGAGCCAATAGCCCCCCCCCCCCCATCAGAAAACACACGACACATCTTACGATTTTAATGTTATTTCCTTCCTTTTTTCCTTTTCTTTCAATTTTTGTTTGTTTAATTTCTATATACTTCCTTTTTCAGAAAAAATACATAGACGCAGTTGTGCACGACCGGCGGGGATACCACTATAGTTGCACGCAGTCGAGGGACATGTAATTGTGGACAACTGGTGGCATGCAACTGCAATAGCGTGCTGATGTGCCGGCGTGCAACTGCAATTGCGCATGGTCGCTGGACATGCATCACCATGCCCGTCGTCGCCACCACGTCACAGATCCAGTTGTCGTGCCCCTGTCATGGCAAGCACACACACGGATCCAACACTCGTGCCCCGTCTCCACTACCATGGCGTCGATCCACCAACCGCGCCCTGTCCCCACCACAACCATAGTGCATGGAGCTCGCGTGTCATGTATTCTGACGGCATATAATGAGATATGGTGGTTGTGGAGGTATGGTTCATCGAGGTATTCATGTCGATGAAGGAGAGGCGGGTCCCCGAGGAGATCCACGGGTTCATACATCACCATCCAGTCGAATGCCCGCTGCAACCATATTGTTAGGACATTTCCCGTCTTTGTGTTTTGGGTGATGATGACAACTCTCCTTGTGGTCTAATCATGTGTTAAGTTCTTCAGGCTCTCTATGCTCAGGTTCGCATCGGTTAGACATTCTCTCTGGAAGGAAAAGATCGAAGATGGAGTTTTCTGCGTGTTTATTTCCTTGGTCGTAGGAAACCCGTACTATCAAGAGGGAATCCACATCGGAAGGCATGGGGTGAATCATTGCACGTACACTCTTCTTGTCACCCACCTTTACCTTCCGTTTCGTGTAGAGAGAGGTTCCCTTTAGTTCTTTCTGGTGCAGTAGTTTCTCCTCAGCGGTTGTACCGCTGGCCTGTTGTACTGGCCCAACCACCGCTCCAGGGGTGATACCCTAGGGTGCACCTCCCAGGTTCCACTACAAAAAAGACACATCCGTGACATTTTGGGCCGAACGAATTTTTTCCTTTCATACTTATGACACTTCTATGACGATAATTGTGACAAAACCCGGTATCATCATAGATGTGGTGGGCTCCTACTTCTATGACAAAAATCATGACAGAAAATGGGCTTTTCGTCCTGGGCGGGCCGGAGACGCAACTGCATGACATTCTTTGGGCCGTCCATGACGAAAAAAACCGTGGTAGAAGCGAGGGCGAGGAAAATATCGGGGTGTTCCCGGTTACGGTGGGTGGTCGGGGCCGAGCGATGCATGAAGGTTTTCGCGTTTCTCTCGTACACGCACGCGCGTGGGTGCGAGGCGTTGGGCTCTAACTGAACCCGGGCGAGGCGTTCGCCTACTGAACCCAATTGATTGCACTGCAGGCTACGCGTTACTGAACCCGAGCGATCGACCGATGGCTGTTAACTGAACCCGATCGAGTGATTCCTTCGCTACTGCTGCTAACGGAAGCCGGTCGATGCTGCCTCTGGATGAATAGTGAGCGTTGCTGGGGGGGGGGGGGTTGGATGAAAAGTTCCCGGTGGGGATGGATGAACAGGACCCCGTGGTGTTGCCTCTGGATGAACAGGACCCCGATCGATCGAGCCGGTTAAGGCTGGATGAACAGGACCCCGTGGAGGGCTGGATGAACAGGACCACCCCGTGGAGGGTTGGATGAACAGTAGACGGTGGAGGGCTGGATGAACAGTAGCTCGTGGAGGGGTGGTTGAACAGGAGCCCGTGGAGAGGGCTGGTTGAACAGTAGCCGGTGGAGTAGCGCGCGGTGGAGGCTGGATGAACAGGAGCCTGTGGATGAACAGTCGCAGGTCGAGGCTGGAGGAGGTCGACGGTGGATGAACAGTAGCCCGTGGAGGCTGGAGGGGGTCGACGGTGGAGATGAACAATATCCCGTGGAGTCCTGTTTTGCGGTGCGCCACACCCCTCCCGATGAACAGGACCCCCGTTTCGACCGTAACGCTCCAACACAAGCCCGTTTCCTCCGTTTTGCGGTACGCCACACCCCTCCCGATCAACAGGACCCCGTTTCGACCGTAGGAGGTCCGTTTCCTCCGTTTTGCGGTACGCCAGACCCCTCCCGATGAACAGGATCCCGTTTCGACCGTGGTCGGTCGAACACAAGGCCGTTTCCTCCGTTCTGCGGTACGCCAGGCCTCGTTTCCATCGGCTGTTCCGTTCAAGCCCTCCCGATGAACACGACGACGCATTCCGTTCCGACCCAGCCGGTTGGCTCCCCATGAACACGAAGACGACGCTGTTTCTCCGTTCCGACCCAGCCATGTACACGAGCCCTGGCGATACGTATGCACGAGTAGGCGTTCGAGACCCGCCCGTATGTACGTACGTGGCCGTATTTTCTTTCTTGCACCCTGGCCGCTGTACGTACGTGTACATGCTATGTGCGCGCCTCTACTATGACACGTGTGCGCCTCTACATCGACCAGTATGTACGTACACGTTCGCGGCCAGAATGGCAACGCTACGTACGCTTCGACCAGGTGGGTCCCGACTGTCAGGCACTTCCTTCCGTGCGAAGATGTAGCTAGTGGGTCCCAGCAGTCAGGGGGGCGCACTACAAGGAAAATGCTTATACATAGAATTTTAGCAGTAGCGCCTGTTTGGGCGCCCACGCTACTGGTATGTACCAGTAGCGCCGGCCAAAACGGGCGCTACTGCTACTGAATAGCAGCAGCGCTGGTTTGCGTGGGCCGCGCTGCTGTTTAGCGGGCCGCCGGGGCCAAAAGGGCAGGCCACTTAGCTGTAGCGTGTGATGTGCGCCGGCGCTACAGGTAGTGGGCTTAGCAGTAGCGCTGGCCCATTACCCGCGCTGCTGTTAAGCCCACTCCCTCCCCCGTGCGCCGGCCGGCCTGCTCGCGCCCCCGGCCTCATCACTCAGCTCACTCACACACTCCACACTCCTCCGTCAACCCCCCGCGCGCCGCCGTCGACCCCCGCACGCTGCCGTCCCCCGCGCCGGTCCTCCTCCCTGCGTCGGCTGCCCTCGCCCGCGCCGGCCCTCCTCCCCGCCGGCCGCCCTCTCCCGCATCGGCCTCCTCCCCCGCCGGCCGCCCCGACCCCCGCGCCAGCTCTCCTCCCGCGCCGGCCGCCCCCCCGCGCCGGCCCTCCTCCACCGAGAGGTACATCCTCCTCCCTCCTTCCTCCTCCTCCCTAGTTTCTTTTGAACCCTAGCAAGTTAAAAAATTTAGGTTTTTAATCTTAGTTGTTTATGCTGGGGAACGTAGTAATTTCAAAAAATTTCCTACGCACACAAAGGATCATGGTGATGCATAGCAACGAGAGGGGAGAGTGTGTCCACGTACCCTCATAGACCGAAAGCGGAAGCGTTAGCACAACGCGGTTGATGTAGTCGTACGTCTTCACGATCCGACCGATCCAAGTACCGAGCGTACGGCACCTCCGAGTTCAGCACACGTTCAGCTCGATGACGTCCCGCGAACTCCGATCCAGCAGAGCTTCACGGGAGAGTTCCGTCAGCACAACGGCGTGATGACGGTGATGATGATGCTACCGACGCAGGGCTTCGCCTAAGCACCGCTACGATATGATCGAGGTGGATTATGGTGGAGGGGGGCACCGCACACGGCTAAGAGATCAAGAGATCAATTGTTGTGTCTATGGGGTGCCCCTGCCCCCGTATATAAAGGAGCAAGGGAGAGGCCGGCCCTAGAGGGGGCGCGCCAAGTGTGGGGAGTTCTACTAGGACTCCCAAGTCCTAGTAGGATTCCCCTTTCCTTTCCGGAGTAGGAGAGAAGGAAAGAGGGGGAGAGGGAGAAGGAAAAGGGGGCTGCACCTCTTGTCCATTTCGGACCAGAGGGGGGGGGGGCGCCTACTTCCTTTTGGCCTCTCTCCTCTATTCCCGTATGGCCCAATAAGGCCCAATACTTCTCCCGGTGAATTCCCGTAACTCCCCGGTACTCCGAAAATACCCGAATCACTCGGAACCTTTCCGATGTCCGAATATAGTCGTCCAATATATCAATCTTTACGTCTCGACCATTTCGAGACTCCTCGTCATGTCCCCAATCTCATCCGGGACACTGAACTACCTTCGGTACATCAAATCACATAACTCATAATATAAATCGTCATCGAACTTTAAGCGTGCGGACCCTACGGTTCGAGAACTATGTAGACATGACTGAGACACGTCTCCTGTCAATAACAAATAGCGGAACCTGGATGCTCATATTGGCTCCTACATACTCAACGAAGATCTTTATCGGTCAAACCGCATAACAACATACGTTGTTCCCTTTGTCATCGGTATGTTACTTGCCCGAGATTCGATCGTCGGTATCTCAATACCTAGTTCAACCTCGTTACCGGCAAGTCTCTTTACTCGTTCCGTAATACATCATCCCCCAACTAACTCATTAGTTACAATGCTTGCAAGGCTTATAGTGATGTGCATTACCGAGTGGGCCCAGAGATACCTCTCCGACAATCGGAGTGACAAATCCTAATCTCGAAATACGCCAACCCAACAAGTACCTTCGGAGACAGCTGTAGAGCACCTTTATAATCACCCAGTTACGTTGTGACGTTTGGTAGCACACAAAGTGTTCCTCCGGTAAACGGGAGTTGCATAATCTCATAGTCATAGGAACATGCATAAGTCATGAAGAAAGCAATAGCAGAATACTAAACGATCAAGTGCTAAGCTAACGGAATGGGTCAAGTCAATCACATCATTCTCCTAATGATGTGATCCCGTTAATCAAATGACAACTCATGACTATGGCTAGGAAACATAACCATCTTTGATCAACAAGCTAGTCAAGTAGAGGCATACTAGTGACACTCTGTTTGTCTATGTATTCACACATGTATCATGTTTCCGGTTAATACAATTCTAGCATGAATAATAAACATCTATCATGTAATACGGAAATAAATAATAACTTTATTATTGCCTCTAGGGCATATTTCCTTCAGTTTAATCATAGGAAAATGTAGTATGAAACCTAGCTAGTTAATGTTAGGATAATGTAGTATGAATCTTAGTATAATGTAGTATGAATCTTAGGATAATGTAGGTTTTTAATCTTAGTTGTTTAATCTTAGGTGGTTAATCTTCGGATAATGTAGTATGAATCTTAGGATAATGTAGGTTTTTAATCTTAGTTGTCTTAGGTGTTTAATCTTAGTTGTTTAATATTAGGATAATGTAGTATGAACCCTAGCTAGTTAATCTTAGGATAATGTAGTATGAATCTTAGGATAATGTAGTATGAACCCTAGCTAGTTAATCTTAGGATCATATTTTGAACTATCACATTTGTTGTTATTTTTGAAGTAAAAACAATTATTCCTGTGTATGCAAATTTGAAGTGGATATATGTCATATTTTGAACATGTCACAATCTTAGTTTTTTAACCGAGTGGCCTATGTTTTTCCAGAAATGTCGGTTCATTTACGTTCTGGCAACAGGCGCTCGATATGTCCTGCTTTTGGAAAAGGTCATGCCGAATTTTGCTAAGTGTTTATTAATTTTGTTTTCATAATTAAGCATTTTGTTATCGACGTCGACGATGCCTATCACGCATCCTCGTCGTCGACTCGGTGGAGGACTCCTGCTTGATCCGAGGGGCCATGTCCGGGACTGGGCTCCGCCGGGCTGGTACTGGGTTGTGCTACCTTCTAGTGAGCGCAGCTTAGTGAGGAACCAGCCCGTCGTCGACCCGGAGCTTCTTTGGTGGCGGTCACTGAAGGAAATATGCCCTAGAGGCAATAATAAAGTTATTATTTATTTCCTTATATCATGATAAATGTTTATTATTCATGCAAGAATTGTATTAACCGAAAACATGATACATGTGTGAATACATAGACAAACAGAGTGTTACTAGTATGCCTCTACTTGACTAGCTCGTTAATGAAAGATAGTTATGTTTCCTAGCCATAGACAAAGAGTTGTCATTTGATTAACGGGATCACATCATTAGGAGAATGATGTGATTGACTTGACCCATTTCATTAGCTTAGCACTTGATCGTTTAGTATGTTGCTATTACTTTCTTCATGACTTATACATGTTCCTATGACTATGAGATTATGCAACTCCCGTTTACCGGAGGAACACTTTGTGTGCTACCAAACGTCACAACGTAACTGGGTGATTATAAAGGTGCTCTACAGCTGTCTCCGAAGGTACTTGTTGGGTTGGCGTATTTCGAGATTAGGATTTGTCACTCCGATTGTCGGAGAGGTATCTCTGGGCCCACTCGGTAATGCACATCACTTAAGCCTTGCAAGCATTGCAACTAATGAGTTAGTTGCGGGATGATGTATTACCGAACGAGTAAAGAGACTTGCCGGTAACGAGATTGAACTAGGTATTGAGATAACGACGATCGAATCTTGGGCAAGTAACATACCGATGACAAAGGGAACAACGTATGTTTTTATGCGGTTTGACCGATAAAGATCTTCGTAGAGTATGTGGGAGCCAATATGAGCATCCAGGTTCCGCTATTGGTTATTGACCGGAGACGTGTCTCGGTCATGTCTACATAGTTCTCGAACCCGTAGGGTACGCACGCTTAAAGTTCGATGAAGGTTATATTACGAGTTTATGTGTTTTTATGTACCAAAGGTAGTTCGGAGTCCCGGATGTGATGACGGACATGACGAGGAGTCTCGAAATGGTCGAGACGTAATGATCGATATATTGGACGACTATATTTGGATACCGGAATGGTTCCGGGTGAGATCGAGATAATACCGGATCACCGGGAGGTTATCGGAACCCCCCGGGAGGTATATGTGCCTTAATGGGCTTTAGTGGAAAGGAGGGGAAAGGAGCAAGGGAGGCCCCCCCAAAGCCCAATCCGAATTGGGAGGGGGGCCGGCCCCCCTTTCCTTCCTCCCTCCTTCGTCTTCCTCCCCTCTCCCTCTCCAAATAGGAAAAGGAGGAGTCCTACTCCCGGTGGGACTAGGACTCCCCCCTTGGGTGCGCCTCCTCCCCTTGGCCGGCCCTCTCCTCCCCCCATTTATATACGGAGGAGAGGGGCACCCCATAGACACAACAATTGATCTCTTGGATCTTTTAGCCGTGTGCGGTGCCCCTCTCCACCATAGTCCACCTCGATAATATCGTAGTGGTGCTTAGGCGAAGCCCTGCGTCGGTAGAACATCATCATCGTCACCACGCCGTCGTGCTTACTGAACTCTCCCTCAAAGCTCGGCTGGATCGGAGTTCGAGGGACGTCATCGAGTTGAATGTGTGTAGAACTCGGAGGTGCCGTGCGTTCGGTACTTGATCGGTCGGATCGTGAAGACGTACGACTACATCAACCGTGTTGTGCTAACGCTTCCGCTTTCGGTCTACGAGGGTACGTGGACACACTCTCCCCTCTCGTTACTATGCACCACCATGATCTTGCGTGTGCGTAGGAATTTTTTGAAATTACTACGTTCCCCAACAGTGGCAGCCGAGCCTGGTTTTATGCGTTGATGTTATATGTACGAGTATAACACAAGTGAGTTGTGGGCGATACAAGTCATACTGCTTACCAGCATGTCACACTTTGATTCGGCGGTATTGTTGTGTAGCGGCCTGGACCGACATTACGCGTACGCTTACGCGAGACTGGTTCTGCCGACGTGCTTTGCACACAGGTGGCTAGCGGGTGTCAGTTTCTTCAACTTTAGTTGAACCGAGTGTGCCCCGTCCTTGAGAAGGTTAAAACAACACTAACTTGACGAACTATCGTTGTGGTTTTGATGCGTAGGTAAGAATGGTTCTTGCTCAGCCCGTAGCAGCCACGTAAAACTTGGAACAACAAAGTAGAGGACGCCTAACTTGTTTTTGCAGGGCATGTTGTGATGTGATATGGTCAAGGCATGATGCTATATTTTATTGTATGAGATGATCATGTTTTTTAACCGAGTTATCGGCAACTGGCAGCAGCCATATGGTTGTCGCTTTATTGTATGCAATGCAATCACCCTGTAATTTCTTTACTTTATCACTAAGCGGTAGCGATAGTCGTAGAAGCAATAGTTGGCGAGACGACAACAATGCTACGATGGAGATCAAGGTGTCGCGTCGGTGAAGATGTTGATCATGACGGTGCTTCAGAGTTGGAGATCACAAGCACAAGATGATGATGGCCATATCATATCACTTATATTGATTGCATGTGATGTTTATCTTTTATGCATCTTATTTTGCTTTGATTGGCGGTAGCATTATAAGATGATCTCTCACTAAATTTCAAGATAAAAGTGTTCTCCCTGAGTATGCACCATTGTCAAAGTTCGTCGTGCCCAGACACCACGTGATGATCGGGTGTGATAAGCTCTACGTCCATCTACAACGGGTGCAAGCCAGTTTTGCACACGCATAATACTCAGGTTAAACTTGACGAGCCTAGCATATGCAAATATGGCCTCGGAACACTGTGGCCGAAAGGTCGAGCGTGAATCATATAGTATATATGATCAACATAGTGATGTTCACCATTGAAAACTACTCCATTTCATGTGATGATTGGTTATGGTTTAGTTGATTTGGATCATGTGATCACTTAGATGATTAGAGGGATGTCTATCTAAGTGGGAGTTCATAAGTAATAGGATTAATTGAACTTAAAATTTATCATGAACTTAGTACCTGATAGTATTTTGCATGTCTATGTTTGTTGTAGATAGATGGCTCGTGCTGTTGTTCCGATGAATTTTAATGCGTTCCTTGAGAAAGCAAAGTTGAAAGATGATGGTAGCAATTACACGGACTGGGTCCATAACTTGAGGATTATCCTCATTGCTGCACAGAATAATTACGTCCTGGAAGCACCGCTAGGTGCCAAACCTGCTGCAGGAGCAACACCAGATGTTATGAATGTCTGGCAGAGCAAAGCTGATGACTACTCGATAGTTCAGTGTGCCATGCTTTACGACTTAGAACCGGGACTTCAATGATGTTTTGAACGTCATGGAGCATATGAGATGTTCCAGGAGTTGAAGTTAATATTTCAAGCAAATGCCCGGATTGAGAGATATGAAGTCTCCAATAAGTTCTACAGCTGCAAGATGGAGGAGAATAGTTCTGTCAGTGAGCATATACTCAGAATGTCTGGGTATAACAATCACTTATTTCAACTGGGAGTTAATCTTCCGGATGATAGCGTCATTGACAGAATTCTTCAATCACTGCCACCAAGCTACAAGAGCTTCGTGATGAACTATAACATGCAAGGGATGGATAAGACGATTCCCGAGCTCTTCGCAATGCTAAAGGCTGCGGAAGTAGAAATCAAGAAGGAGCATCAAGTGTTGATGGTCAATAAGACCACCAGTTTCAAGAAAAAGGGCAAAGGGAAGAAGAAGGGGAATTTCAAGAAGAATAGCAAACAAGTTGCTGCTCAAGAGAAGAAACCCAAGTCTGGACCTAAGCCTGAGACTGAGTGTTTCTACTGCAAGCAGACTGGTCACTGGAAGCGAAACTGCCCCAAGTATTTGGCGGATAAGAAAGATGGCAAGGTGAACAAAGGTATATGTGATATACATGTTATTGATGTGTACCTTAACAGAGCTCGCAGTAGCACCTGGGTATTTGATATTGGTTCTGTTGCTAATATTTGCAACTCAAAACAGGGACTATGGATTAAGCGAACACTGGCTAAGGACGAGGTGACGATGCGCGTGGGAAATGGTTCCAAAGTCGATGTGATCGCCGTCGGCACGCTACCTATACATCTACCTTCGGGAATAGTTTTAGACCTAAATAATTGTTATTTGGTGCCAGCGTTGAGCATGAACATTATATCTGGATCTTGTTTGATGCGAGACGGTTATTCATTTAAATCTGAGAATAATGGTTGTTCTATTTATATGAGTAATATCTTTTATGGTCATGCACCCTTGAAGAGTGGTCTCTTTTTGATGAATCTCGATAGTAGTGATACACATATTCATAATGTTGAAGCCAAAAGATGCAGAGTTGATAATGATAGTGCAACTTATTTGTGGCACTGCCGTTTCGGTCATATTGGTGTAAAGCGCATGAAGAAACTCCATACTGATGGACTTTTGGAATCACTTGATTATGAATCACTTGGTACTTGCGAACCATGCCTCATGGGCAAGATGACTAAAACGCCGTTCTCCGGAACTATGGAGCGAGCAACTGATTTGTTGGAGATCATACATACTGATGTATGTGGTCCAATGAATGGTGAGGCTCGCGGCGGGTATCGTTATTTTCTCACCTTCACAGATGATTTAAGCAGATATGGGTATATCTACTTAATGAAACATAAGTCTGAAACATTTGAAAAGTTCAAAGAATTTCAGAGTGAAGTTGAAAATCATTGTAACAAGAAAATAAAGTTTCTGCGATCTGATCGTGGAGGAGAATATTTGAGTTACGAGTTTCGTCTACATTTGAAACAATGTGGAATAGTTTCGCAACTCACGCCACCCGGAACACCACAGCGTAATGGTGTGTCCGAACGTCGTAATCGTACTTTACTAGATATGGTGCGATCTATGATGTCTCTTACTGATTTACCGCTATCGTTTTGGGGTTATGCTTTAGAGACAGCCGCATTCACGTTAAATAGGACACCATCAAAATCCGTTGAGACGACGCCTTATGAACTGTGGTTTGGCAAGAAACCAAAGTTGTCGTTTCTTAAAGTTTGGGGCTGCGATGCTTATGTGAAAAAGCTTCAACCTGATAAGCTCGAACCCAAATCGGAGAAATGTGTCTTCATAGGATACCCAAAGGAAACTGTTGGGTACACCTTCTATCACAGACCCGAAGGCAAGACATTCGTTGCCAAGAATGGATCCTTTCTAGAGAAGGAGTTTCTCTCGAAAGAAGTGAGTGGGAGGAAAGTAGAACTTGATGAGGTAACAGTACCTGCTCCCTTATTGGAAAATAGTTCATCACAGAAACCGGTTCGTGTGACGTCTGCACCAATTAGTGAGGAAGTTAATGATGATGATCATGAAACTTCAGATCAAGTTGTTACTGAACCTCGTAGGTCAACCAGAGTAAGATCCTCACCAGAGTGGTACGATAATCCTGTTCTGGAGGTTATGTTACTAGACCATGACGGACCTACGAACTATGAAGAAGCGATGGTGAGCCCAGATTCTGCAAAATGGCTTGAGGCCATGAAATCTGAGATGGGATCCATGTATGAGAACAAAGTATGGACTTTGGTTGACTTGCCCGATGATCGGCAAGCCATCGAGAATAAATGGATCTTCAAGAAGAAGACTGACGCTGACGGTAATGTTACTGTCTATAAAGCTCGACTTGTTGCAAAAGGTTTTCGATAAGTTCAAGGGATTGACTACGATGAGACCTTCTCACCTGTAGCGATGCTTAAGTCTGTCCGAATCATGTTAGCAATTCCCGCATTTTATGATTATGAAATTTGGCGAATGGATGTCAAAACTGCATTCCTAAATGGATTTCTGGAAGAAGAGTTGTATATGATGCAACCGGAAGGTTTTGTCGATCCAAAGGGAACTAACGAAGTGTGCAAGCTCCAGCGATCCATTTATGGACTGGTGCAAGCTTCTCGGAGTTGGAATAAACGTTTTGATAGTGTGACCAAAGCATATGGTTTTATACAAACTTTTGGAGAAGCTTGTATTTACAAGAAAGTGAGTGGGAGCTCTGTAGCATTTCTGATATTATATGTGGATGACATATTGTTGATTGGCAATGATATAGAATTTCTGGATAGCATAAAAGGATATTTGAATAAGAGTTTTTCAATGAAGGACCTCGGTGAAGCTGCTTATATATTGGGCATCAAGATCTATAGAGATAGATCGAGACGCTTAATTGGACTTTCAGAAAGCACATACCTTGACAAAGTTGTGAAGAAGTTCAAAATGGCTCAAGCAAAGAAAGGGTTCTTGCCTGTGTTACAAGGTGTGAACTTGAGTAAGACTCAATGCCCGACCACTCCAGAAGATAGAGAGAAAATGAAAGATGTTCCCTATGCTTCAGCCAGAGGCTCTATCATGTATGCAATGCTGTGTACCAGACCTGATGTGTGCCTTGCTATTAGTTTAGTAGGGAGGTACCAAAGTAATCCAGGAGTGGATCACTGGACAGCGGTCAAGAACATCCTAAAATACCTGAAAAGGAATATGGATATGTTTCTCGTTTATGGAGGTGACAAAGAGCTCGTCGTAAATGGTTACGTCGATGCAAGCTTTGACACTGATCCGGACGATTATAAATCGCAAACCGGATACGTGTTTTTATTGAACGGTGGAGCTGTCAGTTGGTGCAGTTCTAAACAAAGCGTCGTAGCGGGATCTACATGTGAAGCGGAGTACATAACTGCTTCGGAAGCAGCAAATGAAGGAGTCTGGATGAAGGAGTTCATATCCGATCTAGGTGTCATACTAGTGCATCGGGTCCAATGAAAATCTTTCGTGACAATACTGGTGCAATTGCTTTGGCAAAGGAATCCAGATTTCACAAGAGAACCAAGCACATCAAGAGACGCTTCAACTCCATTCGGGATTATGTCCAGGTGGGAGACATAAGGATTTGCAAGATACATACGGATCTGAATGTTGCAGACCCATTGACTAAGCCTCTTCCACGAGCAAACATGATCAGCACCAAGGCTCCATGGGTGTTAGAATCATTACCGTGTAATCTAGATTATTGACTCTAGTGCAAGTGGGAGACTGAAGGAAATATGCCCTAGAGGCAATAATAAAGTTATTATTTATTTCCTTATATCATGATAAATGTTTATTATTCATGCTAGAATTTTATTAACCGAAAACATGATACATGTGTGAATACATAGACAAACAGAGTGTCACTAGTATGCCTCTACTTGACTAGCTCGTTAATCAAAGATGGTTATGTTTCCTAGCCATAGACAAAGAGTTGTCATTTGATTAACGGGATCACATCATTAGGATAATGATGTGATTGACTTGACCCATTCCGTTAGCTTAGCACTTGATCGTTTAGTACGTTGCTATTGCTTTCTTCATGACTTATACATGTTCCTATGACTATGAGATTATGCAACTCCCGTTTACCGGAGGAACACTTTGTGTGCTACCAAACGTCACAACGTAACTGGGTGATTATAAAGGTGCTCTACAGGTGTCTCCGAAGGTACTTGTTGGGTTGGCCTATTTCGAGATTAGGATTTGTCACTCCGATTGTCGGAGAGGTATCTCTGGGCCCACTCGGTAATGCACATCACTTAAGGCTTGCAAGCATTGCAACTAATGAGTTAGTTGCGGGATGATGTATTACGGAACAAGTAAAGAGACTTGCCAGTAACGAGATTGAACTAGGTATTGAGATACCGACGATCGAATCTCGGGCAAGTAACATACCGATGACAAAGGGAACTCCGTATGTTGTTATGCGGTTTGACCAATAAAGATCTTCGTAGAATATGTGGGAGCCAATATGAGCATCCAGGTTCCGCTATTGGTTATTGACCGGAGACATGTCTCGGTCATGTCTACATAGTTCTCGAACCCGTAGGGTCCGCACGCTTAAAGTTCGATGACGATTATATTATGAGTTTATGTGTTTTGATGTACCGAAGGTAGTTCGGAGTCCCGGATGTGATCACAGACATGACGAGGAGGCTCGAAATGGTCGAGACATAAAGATCGATATATTGGACGACTATATTTGGATACCAGAATGGTTCCGGGTCTTGCTGGAGGAGTTTTATTCAAGGCGAACTGTCAAGGGGTCCCCATAACACCCAACCGCGTTAGGAACACAAAATCAAGGAACATAACACCGGTATGACAGAAAATAGGGCGGCAAGAGTGGAACAAAACACCAGGCATAAGGCCGAGCCTTCCACCCTTTACCAAGTATATAGGTGCATTAATAATATAAGAGATATTGTGATATCCCAACATAAACATAATCCAACATGGAGCAAACTTCATCTTCACCTGCAACTAGCAACGCTATAACAGGGGCTGAGCAAAAGCGGTAACATAGCCAAACAACGGTTTGCTAAGAAGGGTGACAAAGGTTAGAGGCCGCAAATCGAAGAAGTTTAGAACGTCTCTAAAAAACTTTGAGCCGGGCAGTGCGAAGCCCCGGCTCATGTGATCCGCAAAAATCACTACCTCCCCATCCTTTGGTTGTGGTCTCTCTTCTGACGGGTCAGGGGCACGGTAGGACATGACGTCTTTCTTGGGCAGATATCCAGACTTAACAAAATCTGCTAGTGTATCACTGGTGACATTGGATCTCATCCAGTTGCAAGTGATGGAGGCCTTGGGAGCTTTGGGAGGCATGGTGAAAGTCGGCAGTCTATGATAAAAGGAAAAATGTCCGGGTTAACTATGAGCCGGAAGAAATCTACAGTTCAATGTCAATGTGGCGGCTTATGAAGGGGACTAATGGTATACACTTAAGTGCATCGGGTTATTTAAGCCGCCGCGGGATTGAGAGTAATTTGATTGTCTACAGGCCTTATCACAGCTAAGCCGGCAATTTTTATGGCGCATGGCTTTCTTTAAGCCGGACGGTTCTACGGCGCGTGGTTTCTTTAAACCGGAACTGTAAACCGCCGAGATTCAATGATTGCAGTTTTTTACTAAGTGTGGTAAAACAGGTTTCACACATCGCAGTAAAACTTTTGGATCAAAATGGTCGGATAAAAGAAAAGTTTCTAGACCTAGAAACAGACGCACGGATGTTCTTGAGCTCGAATGAGGCCTTTATGCAGTGAAAAGAGACCTACTGGCATTTGAAATGAGTACTAAACAACCGCCGTACTAGTTCTATACAAGGCTAAGATCAAACAGGGGCAGTAACTATGAGAACTACCGGAGCTTGCGGACGAACACGGACGAACACGGATGAACCCTACTGCAGATCTGCTCTACGGGGTAGTGAGGACTTACCGGTGCTGAAGAGGTGCGGGGGTGGTCGCCGTTTGTCTGGACCGAGTCAGGGTGATGCAGCGGCCAAGGTTGACGAAGACCGGGGGCGAGGCGACGGCGGCAGAGTTCGAGCTCGGGTCGAGGAGCAGTGGCGCGAGGAGGAAGAAGGGTGGCAGAGAAGCCCGTCGGGCCGGCCTATTTATAAGGGCGAGCTCATGAGTGGGCGCGAGGATCAAGGAGTCCACGGCGTGGTTATCTCCTCATGAAACGCCTCGATTTTCGGGATGACAGTAAATGCAAAGATCCGTTGCGGATCTGGCGGAGTAAAAACGGATTATCCGGAGTCCAGAGGATGACGTCACGCCGGGTTATGGCCTTCACACGATTGTAAGCCGGAGGTTTTCTGTTGAAGGAATGGAAGATTGACATGAGCCGGCTCAAATCAATCTGGGGCCTAATGTTGAGGATATAGACCTTAGAGTCACCCGCCAGGAGGGGCCGGGTTACTCTAATGGTCATTGCCAGAAGCCCGACGCCAAGCTTAAAGACGGTGGGCCGAAGATGGGCTTAAGACCCGGATACGGCTTAAAAGCCCGTAGTTATAATCATTATTATGGTAGAACTTGTAGTGTAAGGCAAGAATAGTTGAGAGTCCGAGCCGGACACTCTTATGAGCCGGCCGGGACTCTGAGAGCTGCTGGGCGTCAGCCTCCCTATATAACAGGAGGACCCGGCAGCGGTTTAGGGACAAGAACAATCTCATCGAGAGCCGGGCATAGCAGTTTAGCTCCTGGTGATCGTAACCCTAATCAATACCACCTCAAACTGGACGTAGGCTTTTACTTTCACCGTAAGGGGCCGAACCAGTATAAACCCTCGTGTTCCTTGTCCCGCATTAACCCCTTCAAGCTTCCTAGTTGCGATGGCTCCACGACTAAGTCCTATCACGAGGACATCTGCCGTGACAATTCCACGACAGCAGGGGTGTCCCAACTTAGCCCATCATAAGCTCTCACGGTCAACGAAGGATAAACCTTCTCCCGGAAAGACCCGATCAGTCTCGGAATCCCGGTTTACAAGACATTTCGACAATGGTAAAACAAGACCAGCAAAGCCGCCCAAATGTGCCGACAAATCCCGATAGGAGCTGCACATATCTCGTTCTCAGGGCACACCGGATGAACACTACGTACAGCTAAAACCAATCCTCGAGTTTCCCCAAGGTGGCACTGCAAGTGGCTCTAGTTTGGACCAGCACTCAGAGGAACACTGGCCCGGGGGTTTAAATAAAGATGACCCTCGGGCTCGCGAAAACCCGGGGGAAAAGGCTTAGGCGGCAAATGGTAAAACCAAGGTTGGGCCTTGCTGGAGGAGTTTTATTCAAGGCGAACTGTCAAGGGGGTCCCATAAATCACCCGACCGCGTAAGGAACGCAAACTCAAGGAACATAATCCCGGTATCTCAGAAACTAGGGCGGCAAGAGTGGAACAAAACACCAGGCATAAGGCCGAGCCTTCCACCCTTTACCAAATATATAGATGCATTAATTAAATAAGAGATATTGTGATATCCCAACATATCCGTGTTCCAACATGGAACAAACTTCAACTTCACTTGCAACTAGCAACGCTATAAGAGGGCTGAGCAAAAGCGGTAACTTAGCCAAACAACGGTTTGCTAGGAAAAGATGGTTAGAGGCTGACATGGCAATATGGGAGACATGATATAGTAAGTGATTGGTAGCGCAGCATGGCAATAGAGCGAACAACTAGCAAAGCAAAGATAGAAGTGATTTCGAGGGGTGGTCATCTTGCCTGCAAGGTTCTCAGAGTTGTCGAAGGCTTGAACCTCGTAAGCGTACTCAACAGGTTCCTCGTTCACGAACTCGTCTCCCGGCTCTACCCAAGACAAGAACACAAACAAACGGAACCACAATCAACCACGAGAAATGCACAAGCAACATGATGCAAAACATGTATGATATGCAAGATATGATATGCGATGCATATGCGTGACCCGGAAGGAAAATGATGAACATGGCAGTAACTTGGCAAACTAAGCATGCCACTGGAAATATGAGATGATTTCGGTCGAAATCGATATAAAGATCACCGGAAACGGATGCACGGTTTGCAAATGGCAAGCAAAACAAAAATGACACGAATCTGCGATTAACAGCATGATAGCACTTGAAATGCAATAAGTAACAATGCTACAGCACTCCAACATAGTAACAAAGCATATTAGAGTAATATACAGGAGATGCTCGACAAAAGATGAACACTGAGCTACTGCTAGTTCACAACATATCAAGCTCAAACAAGCATGGCAAAAGTGCAAAAGATAACAGGATCACAGACTTGGTGAAAAACTGGACATGGCAGAAAACAGCATCAGGTAGCAATGTTCAGAGCACAAAATCAAAATTCTACAAGAACTTAACATAGCAAAACAAGGCATAGAAGTGTTCTACTAAATGCATATGACAAAAGTCCCTTACTGACCATAAGCCAAAAAGGACCAGAAGATATGATGGAAAGCATGTAAACATAGCAAGTTTCGTTATCAGGTTTCAGACTTGGCAGAAAAACAGAGCATGGCAGAAACAATAATATGAAGGCCTCTTTGTGAGCTTGATGCACTCACTACAGAGCAGTGCATGACATACCAAGCACACCTACAGCAAGATGGCATATTTATGAAGCTAACCATGGCAAGAGAAAAAGCATAGCATGTATGGATCAACTACACTAAGGTTGGCAATATTGCATATCATGTTAAGAATCTGCCAGAAATATTTTATAGCAAAAGTAGAGCAAGATTGAGTCATGCTATGGCACTCCATAATTGCAAACAAGAGTAGGAATGGATCACTTACAACTATAGCTACAAAACATCCTTACTGAACATCTCCAAAATATGCATGGATCTCTCTGTATCATCAAGTTTACATGGCAACAAAATAACAGCAGACAAGGACTTAGAGAAATCACTAAGTCCCTGAAATCAGAAACATTATGGAGCCTACTTTGCATGCTTGTGTAGTCACCACATAGATCACAAAAATACATGTCATACACCCTTGGAAAGATGGCATGGCATACAACAAAACACATGTAGAGCTCATGCCCATAAGATGCACAGATTTAAAGATACAAAAATGACAAATCTCCAAGTTCTGCTAAGAACCAGAGAATAACAGCAACTAGCCCTCTTGCAACAGAGATTTGGGCATCAAGATGACCTCTAATGAACATGGTGCAATTGAACAAAATGTAGAGCATCACGAGACGAACAATTTGACATATTACACACGCGAATCGGAGCTACATGCAAGAAGTTATGCACTGATGAACATGGCAATATGCTGTAAAAGTTCAAGGACTTGGCAAAAACGGGGGGGGGGGGGGGGGGCGGGGTTTGGGTCAACCTCTGCGTTGACCCCGATCGGATCTGGCCGAGGGCTGAGCTCGAGCTCGCCGGGGCTCTGGCCGGCGCTGGAGGCTGCCGCCGGCGGGGACGTGCGGCGAGTGGAAGGAGGAGACCGGAGGGAGGGGCGCGGTGCGGCGCCGGCGGAGGGGGCCGGAGGAAGGAGGCGGTGGAGCTCGGGCCCCGTCGGCTGGAGGCGGCGCCGGCGAGGTGACGCGCAACGGCGGCGGTCGGCGGCGGAGACGGGACCCGTCGGCGGGCGGCGGAGACGGCAGGGCGGCGCGGGGCCCGGGAGGAGCGGCGGCGCTGGGCTCGGGCGGGCCGCGGGCGAGCCCGTGGGCCTCGGCGGCGGCGACGAACGGCGACGTGCCACGTGGCGGTGGCGGCGCGGGTGGACGCGTCCGGCTGCGCGAGGTGGAAGACGCTAGGGTTTGATCTGCGATCCGTTTTCGGGGGAGATGCTCTTTTATAGCTAGAGGGAGCTAGGAGGCTCCAAATGAGGTGCGGTTTTCGCCCACACGATCGTGATCAAACGACCTAGAGCATGGAAGAGAGTTTGGTGGGTTTTGGGCTGGTTTTGAGGGGGGGTTTTGCTGGACACTCAAATGGACATTGCGGATGCCCGGTTAACCGTTGTAGTACCAAACGACCTCCAAATGGAACGAAACTTTACCGGTGGTCTCCGGGTGGTATGTTAAGGCCACTTGACAAGCCTCGGTCCATTCCGAGAAATTTTGACACCCACACACGAAAGAAAACAAGAGGGGTGCACCGGAGGAGATAGGAGCGCCGGATTGCAAAACAGACAACGGGGAAAATGCTCGGATGCATGAGACGAACACGTATGCAAATGCAATGCACATGATGACATGATATGAAAATGCATGACATGAAAAAATGCAAAACGAAAGACAAAACCCGACCACGGAGGGAATATCATAACACATAGCCGGAAATGGCAAGAGTCGGAGTTACAAATATGGCAAGTTACATGCGGGGTGTTACACAACTGCAGTGCCCAAAGCACGAGGACCACCACTCCGAACCCCAAGTCAACGCTTTGGTTCCGTAGCTATGGTTCATACTACTTTGCTCTTGCATCACTGTATTTACTCATACCAACTAATTTCAAATTTGAAGGATGTAATTGAAACTCCAATGGCGCAATAGGTATGTTTTAAACCTGTTTCTTTAACGTGTTTGCTGTTGTAAATTGATCTATGTTGATTTCAGTTTCAATTGAATAAGCAGTAATGTTCTCATGCCATGCACATTACAAGTGTTGTTATTGCTATGTAGTTTCCCACACTTATATTCTGTCTATGCTGCTTTGTCATAAATAGATATGATTCGAACTGTATCTATCTTGATTTGGCAACATAAACTAGAATGATATAGACCATACAGTGACCATACTACATAGATATATGTTTGTTTCATGTTGTTATCCTGTCCACCTTACTACTGAACTGGTTTACCAAAATGAGTTTCATATACTACATTGTAAACCTGTGATGTGTTTGTTTGTTTCTCTTTTAGAACGCGGATAAAATATTGGAGAAGAGTACCCCGTTATGCAATGGTAAAGGAAGTAATGCAGATAAGGTTCAAGATAGTGAGACATCCCTGTTGGCCTCCAAGAAAGCTAATAAAAACTATATTGAAGACACTAAGACAACCCCAAAGTCCTGTCTTGATGTAGTGTTCGAGTTACTGGCTACTACTGCTGGCACCAGCTCTTCGAACTCGCTGCCTGAATTAGTTCGGCTTCTTGAGTCTCAACTTCAAGTTGAAAGACATCGATCAGATGTTATGCGATAGGAAGCCGAAGGACTAAGGAAGTCCCTGCAAAATTCAGATGCATACTTTCTGGTGCAACAGCAAGTGCTGGAGGATATAAGCGCCAAACAAGAGAAAGTTAATAAGCTTGCTAAGCATCTTGCCAGCATTATGGGTACCCAGGATATTGTTTCGTGAGCTCTTCTGAAGTGGTTTCAGTTCTGGACTTGTTTTGCTGCAGCGTTTATATGCTGCTTTGTTCCCTATATTTGCACTGGTGGCGAACTTTGATGCCCAGTGGATGTAATATGTGTAATAGCCGTGATAGCCTAGCGTAAGTTGCTTGCTTATTTATTTCATTATTGTCTTGTTTATTTGTTTTCTTGTAGTCAGTGCAGTTCTTTCCGTGGTTTGCTAGTGGCCGCAATAACCTATTTTTTAAAACTAGTCCACAATAACCATGGGCTACATATTTACTGTAGTTAACATGGGCCTCCTACGGGCCGTAGAAACAATGCACCTTCTAAGGGCCGTAGAAACAATGGGCCTTCTGCGGCGTAGAAACAATGGGCCTTATACGGGTCGTAGACACAATGGGCCTTCTACGGGCCGTATCATCAATGGGCCTTCTACGGGCCGTATGATTGGTTGGCCAAACATGGGCCAATAACAGACCACATTATGGCCGTAAATGGGCTAGATTTGAAATCGTCCGTTCATGGGCCGACCATAACGGGCCGTCGTTAATCGGCCGTATTTTATGACGCTATGAAAATGGCCCAACGTATTAACGGGCCACAAACGGGCCGACTGTAACCACGGGCTGAATTTGGCCCACAAGCAGAAAATGACAGTAACGGGTCGTAAGTAAACGAATGCTGGAAATGAGCCCAAGAATAAATGGGCCCTGAGAAGGCCGAAATATAGCATGGGCTAAAAACGGCCCAACGGAATAACGGGCCGTTAATGGGTATAAAGTGATACACTGTTCATTACGGGCCAGTTTCACCATGTGCCGTTAATGGGTATAAAGTGATACACTGTTCATTACGGACCAGTTTTACCATGGGCCGTTAATGGGTCGAGAGTTGCCAAGGGCCTCATATGGGCCGAAAGACGTCATGGCCCATACATGGGCCGGAAGTTAAAATGGGCTGGAATTATATTGGACGGCCCGGATGACGCTACGGGGCCTAATTCAGATAGGCCGTAAATGGGCCCTGGGTTAGCGGGCTGTAAATGGCCTATATGTGAACAGGCCGTTAACAGGCTTGCCGTGGGCCGGCCCGCCACCTTTTGACCAAGTCAAACGGGCCGGCCTTTACACAGGAATGGGCCTCTGTTGGGCCGTGCCACGTGTCGACGAATCATAGGTGCTTTGGGTCCAATGGGTGGATGACAACTGTCCCAACGGTGAGCCGACACGTGTTTCCTCCAGCCAATGATGATTTTACACGTGGAAAATCTCCATTGGCCGGGGCTGTTAATGGGTTATCGGATCCAAAACCGGACCCGATAGCTTAATGGCGTTCCGTTACGGTCGATGCCACGTGTCGGTCACCCTTGACGAAAGCACTTCTGTGACGCACGATTTATCGTCAAGGAAGTGGACACTTCCGTGATGATAATTTTGGTAATGTCATGGAACACTTCTACGACAGCACAGGTATGACTATCTTGATTCTGTCATAAAATCATCATGGATGTACATGCATGACAGAAAACGTGAACTATTGTGACAAACACGTATCATCACGGAAGTGTATTTTTTGTAGTATTCTTGTCAAGCGGTTGTACCGCTGCCCCTGAGCGGTGGTACCGCCCTCCCACTGGAAGAACTCTGGTGTGGTGCTTCGGGAGGTTGCACCGGTCGGGTACCGCCCAACCACCGGACTAGCTTCTGTGATGGGGCGGTACTTGAGCGGTGGTGACCCGGTTGTGCTCTGCACACCGGTACTACCGGGTGTCCAAACGGTTGTACCGCTTGGGACTTAGCCACCCCGTACACCAGGAGCAGGCGGTTGTTCCGGAGCACTACCGCTCGACCACCGCCCATGGGGGTGACTCCCCTCTGGTCCAAGGCGGTTGTTGAGCGGTAGGGAAGCGGTTGGTCCGGTTATTCCCAATAACCGGTACTACCGCTTCGGCATCCGGTTGTACGGCCTGCTAGGGTGTCAGCAGCTTACCTGTGATTCCCGGTTGTACCGGGGAGAGGAGCGGTTGTACCTCTGCTGTGTAAAAACTACTGTAACTGTTGGATCTTAGGGTTTCCTATATAAAGGGGGTTCTTCCACCTACCGTCTTTACCTCTTGCCTCTCTCTCTCCACCATTAATGCCCTTCAAGCTTTCTTGCCCGATCTCTCTGTCTAGACACTCAAACTTGTTGATTTGCTAGGGATTGAAAGAGGAGACCTATATCTACACTTCCACCAAAGGATATTTGTTTCCCCCCATACTTTCTTGTGTGGATTTTGTTACTCTTGGGTGTTTGAGCACCCTAGACGGTTGAGGTCACCTCGGAGCCATATTCCATTGTGGTGAAGCTCCATGGTTTCGTTGGAGCCTCCAATTCGGTTGTGGAGAGAGCCCCAACCTTGTTTGTAAAGGTTCGGTTGCCGCCTTCAAGGGCACAACTAGTGGAATCACGGCATCTCGCATTGTGTGAGGGTGTGAGGAGAATACGGTGGCCCTAGTGGCTTCTTGGGGAGCATTGTGCCTCCACACCGCTCCAACGGAGACGTACTTCCCCCAAAGGGAAGGAACTTTGGTAACACATCCTCGTCTCCACCGGTTCCACTTGTGGTTATCTCTTTCCTTTACTTTGTGCAAGCTATTATTGTGTTGTATCATTTGCTTGCATTTGTTGTTGTTGTTGTTTGCATCATATAGGTTGTTCACCTAGTTGCACATCTAGACAACCTATTTGTTGCTAAACCTAATTTGTTAAGAAAAGCTAAAAATTGGTAGTTGCCTATTCACCCCCCTTCTAGTCAACCATATCGATCATTTCAATTGGTATCAGAGCCTCGTCTCTTTATTAAGGGTTTCACCACCCGAAGAGTATGGTTGACACTGAGTAGGAAGTGCCCGAGGCCGTGGAGTTGACATCGACCACTCAAGACAACTTAAATGAAGCTATGTATTCACTTAAGACGTCTATGATGGCCGAAGTCAAGTCCATGCTTAAAGAATTACTTGAGGGGATGAAATCCTCTCCCGGTCCATTGCTTGTGGTTAATCCCACGGCATCAGAGTCGGAGGCCAATTCCGCCAAGGAAGCAGCTAAAGGTACTCATGTTCCTTCCCCTCATGACAAGAATGGGATAGGAACCTTTGCCTCGGTTCCCCCTCCCCCGATCTATGGAGGACTGGTGCCCACAACTCACGTTAATATTCATGGTCCTCCTGCCAAGCTTGTTGAGGGTGATTTTGCTAATTGGATCTTTCGCATTAAGTCTCATTTGAATCATTGCTCAACTAACCTTTGGAGAATCATTGAGCAATGCTTCTACCTGCATGATCCAAACAACTTCACCCCAAGAGAAGAAGTGGACAACCAATACAATCACTCAGCATTGTTCATCCTTCAAGAAGCAGTCCCTCCCGAAGACCTAGATCACCTTCGACCTTTCACTCGTGCAAAGGATTGTTGGGAGCACATTGTTTCAATGTACAAGGGGAGTTCAAGCATCCAACGATCCAACTTTGAAGTGGTTCTTGATGAGGCCGATGAATTTGTGATGCTTGAAGATGAGGATCCACGTGATCTTTACCGGAGGGTGACTACTCTTGCAGTTGCTCTCCAAGACCATTGAAGTAAGGATACGGATGACACTTGGATCAAACGCAAGCAAGGCCATCATGCCTTTCAACAAGGCCATGTCTTCCGTGATTCGTCAAAGGCCGGACTTTCACTCCTTAACCTCAAGTGAAGTGTTGGATGAGTTTATTGCTATGAACATCATGAACAAGACCGCCGACAATGCTCTTGCTCGGGTCCGGTCGAAGAAAAGCAATCCCACTCTTGCTTTGAAAGCCAAGGTGATTCTGGAAGAAGAAGAGGAACATGAAGAGGAGTGTGGCCCCGAGGATACCAAATATGCTTACCATGAGCACATGGCTCTTGCATCAAGGCATTTTTGGAGCAACAAGAGGAACTCAAGGCCCAACTCCAACAAGAACAACTCTAGTGGATCAAAGAACAAGCAACGTGTAAGAACTTGCTACAATTGTGGCAATGTGAGTCACTTTGTAGTGGATTGCCCTTACGAGAAGAGGGAAGACAATGGTGGCAAAGTCATTCGTAAAGATAAAGCCAAGTCCTTCCCTAGCAAGAACAACTTCACCAAGAAGCCACCTCCAAAGGGTTTGGTGGCACATGAAGAGTACCCCTCTGATGATGAGGTGGAAGATACAAGTGGAGAAGGAATGGAAACGGCAACCATTGCCATTGCTACATCTTCTCCCTCCAAGGTGTCTCTCTTCGGCGCCCCCAACGAAAACACCATTGCCAAGTGTCTCATGCCCAAAGGTATCAACAAGGTAACTCCGAACATCAAAACCACCATCATTACTACACCTTCATTGTTAGATTGTGTTGATGATAGTGAGGTGGAGAAAGTTGATGAGAATGAGTTCACCAAGTTTGTGAGCAAGCTCAAGGGTGAATCCAAGAAGCACTTTGTTGCTTTCTTGGAATAACTTGGAGAGGCCAATGATATCATTGAGTCTCATGAGGACACTATCTCCAAGTTGGAGGAGCATAGTTGTGACTATGCCGATGAAATTGTGGATCTTTCCATTGCTCTAAAGAAAGAGCAAGATCTTCATTTGACTCTTGAGGAGTCACACAACGTTGGTCATGCTAAATTACAAAAAGATCTTGATCATGCTATTGTTCTTACTCGTGTGCTTAAATCCGAGAAAGCCGAACTTGGGGTTGGCCATGATAGACTCAAAGAAGAGTTTGATACACTTGACAAGGTTCACAAGGTCTTGAACGGTGTTCATGCCTCTCTCAAAGAGTCTCATGATCAACTCCAAGTGAAGCTATCCAAGGAGATTTCCACTTGACCTCCTTTTGTTCTAATTGATAACGCCCATGCTACTAACCCTTGTTATGAGCATGTGCATCTTGTGGAGGAAAATGCTAAGTTGAAAGGGCAACTTGAGAAGGGCCTTGTGACCTGCATACAAGGCGAGAAGAACCTAAACGACCTTTTGAGCAATCAAAAGGAATTTGTAGGAAAGGAAGGACTTGGGTTTGCACCCAAGTCAAAGAAGAAGAAGAAGAAGAACAAGACCAAGCAATCTCTCCCATTAAAGGAGACCTTTGTCAAGGTAGGAGAGGTTACTCATGAAAAGAAGAAGAACAAGGAAGTGGGTGGTAATGCCAAGAAGGGCAAAACCGCTACCAACAACAAAGCCGACGATTTTAACCCTTCTTACATTTTATGTCATGCTAGTGATGGACATGTTTATGGCAAATTCGTTGGTTCTTACTATGAGTACATTGAATGGTCTATTTTGGTTCCTAAGACCCTTGTTGCTAACATCAAAGGACCCATTCAAAAATGGGTACCTAAATCCAAGTATTGATCTCTTGTAGGAGTTTGCTTCTGGTGGAGTGTCATGGTTGCTTGATAGTGGAGCAACAAATCATATGACCGGGAGCATGGACTTGGTGGTGGATGTGCGTATCTAATTCCATCTATGCCCACCCATGTCCAATTTGGTGATGCCTCAACTTCTAAGGTATTGGGACTTGGCAAGGTGGTCATCTCTCAAGATTTAACTATTGAGAAGGTCATGCTTATTGAGTCCCTTGCATACAATTTACTTTCCGTTTGTCAACTTGCACTTATGCTCTTTGCAACATTCTTTGATCTTGATACCGTGGCCCTTCTGTGGAGGAAGACTCTTAAAGTAGCCTTTGTTGGGCACGTCGAGAACGGTCTCTATGTGGTGAAATTTTTGGAATGACCCACTAAGGCCGCGACTTGCCTAATGGCTAAAGTTGATGTGGGTTGGCTTTGGCATGGCCGACTAGCCCATGCCAATATGAGATCTTTGAAAAGTCTTCTCAAAGGTGACCACGTGCGCGGACTAAAAAATGTGAGTTTTGCCAAAGACCGTGCTAGCAGTGCCTGTATCGAAGGAAAGCTTCATGAAATGGCTCACCGTCCATCGACTATCATCTACTCAAAGAGGCCCTTGGAGCTCCTACACATGGATCTCTTTGGTCCTCCATCCATTGATAGTCTTGGTGGAAGAAAGTATTGCTTGGTGATTGTGGATGACTACTCAAGATACACATGGGTATACTTCTTCAAGAGGAAGAGTGAGACTCAACAAACCATCATCAACTTTGCAAATGAAGCTCAACGTAAACATAATGCAAAGATCTTGATGATTAGAAGTGACAATGGCACCGAGTTCAAGAACTACACCTTGGATGAGTTTCTTAGTGACGAGGGGATCAAGCACCAATATGCCGCACCCTATACGCCTCAACAAAATGGTGTGGCGGAGAGGAATAACCAGACGTTGGTGGATGCGGCAAGGACCATGACGGCGAAATTCAAGTCTCCGTACAACTTTTGGGCCGAAGCCATCAACACTGCATGCCATGCATCCAATAGGCTCTACCTTCGCAAAGGCTTGCACTAGACTCCATATGAGATACTTACCAGCAACAAGCCCAATCTCAAGTACTTCCGGGTGTTCGGTTGTATGTGTTTCATTCTCAAGAAAGGTGTCCGTTTGTCTAAATTCGAACCTAGAGCTCAAGAGGGCATATTTGTTGGTTATGCTACAAACTCTCATGCTTACCGTGTCCTCAACAAGTCCGCCAGACTCATTGAGGAGATGTGTAACGTGGAGTTTGATGAGAATAACGGCTCCCAAGTGGAGCAAAGTGGTCTTTGTGATGTAGGTGATGAAATTCCTCCTCAAGCCATAAGAAGAATGGGGATTGGTCAAATACTCCCCATTGAGGAACCCCTGTGGCCGAAGGAGAAGGACAATACTCTATTCAAGTGGAGCCATCACCTACACTAGACCCACACGCTTCCGAAGAACAAAATGAAGGCGCTCAACCCAATGAACAAGATCAAGGGCAAGATCAACTCCATGGAGGTGGTGATGCACCAAACGATGCCCAAGATCAAGTTCACGCCTCCGAGCGCGCTCAAGGTCAAGAGCAAGCTCAAGATGGTGCTCAAGATCAAGATCAAACTCAAGGTCAAGAGCAAGCTCAAGATGGTGCTCAAGATCAAGAGCAAGCTCAAGATCAAGAGCAAACTCAAGACGGTGCTCAAGATGTGCAAGATGATCCTCAAATGCCCATTGAGGAACTTTTGGAGCGTCGTGCCGCTAAGGTGGCTTCCAAGCAAAAGCATCAACAACATGTCATGAACAATGTGCTTGGAAGCTTGAGAAAAGGGTTAAATACTCGCAAACAATTGTCAAACTTTTGTGAGCATCACGCGTTTGTTTCATGTGTTGAACCCCAAAAGGTACATGGGGTGCTTGATGATGAGGATTGGCTTGAAGAAATGCACGATGAACTCAACGACTTTGAGCGCAATCAAGTTTGGGATTTAGTGCCAAGGCCAACGGAGGAACATAATGTTATTGGAACCAAATGGATCTTCAAGAACAAGCAAGATGCAAATGGTGTGGTTGTTCGAAACAAGGCAAGGTTGGTGGCACAAGGCTACTCACAAGTCGAGGGTATCGACTACGGTGAAACCTCTGCCCCCGTTGCTCATCTTGAAACCATTCGCATGTTGATTGCTTATGCTTCTCATCATGACTTTAAATTGCAACAAATGGATGTGAAAAGTGCATTTCTTAATGGTCCTTTGAATGAGTTGGTATATGTCAAACAACCTTCGGGATTCGAGGATCCCAAATTCCCCACTCATGTATGCAAACTCAAAAAGGCGCTCTATGGCCTTAAGCAAGCCCCACGTGCGTGGTATGAGCACCTTACCGAGTTGTTGCAAGATCGTGAGTTTGAAATTGGGAAAATCGATCCCACTCTTTTTACTAAGAGGGTCAAAGGGGATTTGTTCATATGCCAACTATATGTTGATGATATTATCTTTGGTTATCCTAACAAATCTTTCAATGATGAGTTTGCCGCACTAATGACCGAGAAAATTTTAAGATGTCTATGATGGGAGAGTTGAAGTTCTTTCTCGGGTTCGAAGTCAAGCAAAGAAGAGAAGGAACATTCGTCAACCAAGCGAAATACACCCAAAACATGCTCAAGAAATTCGAGCTAGATGATGTCAAACCGGTCAAGTTCCCAATGCCCACCAAATGCAAGCTTGACAGTGATCCCAATGGTAAAGCGGTGGATCAAAAGGTATATCGTTCCATCAATGGATCTTTGCTTTACCTTTGTGCATCTAGATCGGATATCATGTTGAGTGTAGGAATTTGTGCACGGTTTCAAGCCGCACCTAAGGAAAGCCACTATGTGGCGGTCAAGCCAATCTTTCGATATTTGGCTCATACCCCAAACTTTGGCTTATGGTACCCCAAAGGAGCAGGCTTTGATCTCATTGGTTACTAGGATTCGGATTGGGCGGGAGATTGTGTGGTTAGGAAGTCAACTTTCGGAGGGTGCCAATTCCTTGGCCGCTCTTTGGTGAGTTGGTCTTCAAAGAAGCAAAATTGTATATCTCTCTCATCCACCGAGGCCGAGTATGTTGCCGCCGCAAGCTGTTGTGCAGAATTGCTATGGATGAGGCAAACTTTAAAGGATTACGGTGTCACTTGTGACAAAGTGCCTCTTCTATGTGACAATGAAAGTGCTATCAAGATCTCTCACAACCTTGTGCAACATAGCAAGATGAAGAACATTGAGATTCATCATCATTTCATTAGGGATCACATCAAGCGGGGAGATATTGATCTCGTCTACATCAGCACTCAAGAGCAACTTGCGGATATTTTCACCAAGCCTCTAGATGAAGCAATATTTCGCGAGTTAAGGCATGAGATAAATATCATTGATTTGAGCAATGTGGCTTGAATCTAGGCACACCCCACCGCAGTCATCATCATATGTTGTTCTAGATGTAGGCATGGACATAGGGGGAGTGTTGTTCTCTCAATGAACTCTCCCTCCCCCCATTATGCATAAATCGATCAAGTCTTTCACATTAGCCATTTTTGGATGGTACTTGTGGTTCAAAGATGAGTTTTGGTCATGGGCCCAAGGTTAAAATCTTCGTGGTGCCATACCTTTTCACTCAAACATAGGTGGCCTCGGCCACCGCCCCTTTTTCTTTAAAAGGGTTGGTTTCTTCGGATCTTTTTCGCTCTTGCTAGTTTTTTTGTTAGGTCCTAGGTGTTGTGATCTCCAAGTAATGGTTTTCGTTGGTTGCTTCTTGCACTCCTGGAGGTCATCACACCCTATTTCAGTGACTTTCTCCATCCCAAGCCTTTCTCTACCTAATAACCATCTATTCCAATTGCACACAACTTGATCTTGGTATGGGTGATGTTGACTGGGCAGTACAACCGGTGCCCCTGGCAGTTCAACCGCTAGGACACTCGATTGTGTTGTCCCAGGGGTACTACCAGGGGTGTCTGGGTGGTTCCACCGCTGGCCCCCAGGTCGTGCTCCTGGCCGGTACTACCGCTCGGTTTCTGGCGGTACTACCACTGCCTTCCAGGCGACAGAAGTACCACCCACAACCGCTGGTATGTACCAGGGAGCGGTACAACCGCTTCTAGGAGCGGTACAACCGCTTCGCGGTCTACGGGTATTTATAGGGGTCGGGGCCGAGGGGGTATCCTCTTCCTCCCCTCGCCCCCTTTCCCCTCGCCTACCCTAGGCGCCAGTCGCCATTGCCCCTGCTCCGGAGTGCTCTTCGGTGCTCCGGATCCATGGGCCCTCCTTGGATCCGCTCCATGGAGGCCCCCTCCCTCCTGAGATCTTCCCATGGATGCCGGTAATGCCCCACTTCTTCTCTCTAGGGTTTCATACCTTGTTTCCTTCTTCTTAGGGCATTGCTTGATATCCCACATTTTTTGTTCAAACTATTGGGTAGAAGAGATCTATATATGCTCCTGCTAGTGTTTATGTTTTCTTAGAACTTAGAATATTGCTAGGTTGATTCAAATCCCGTAGGTAGTTGTTCTCCACTTGGTGGTTCTGCTCGTTTCCAGCGGTTCTACCGCCCCTATGGGCGGAACAACCGCTTGAGCGGTTCTACCGGCTGTAGAACTGGTACAACCGGGATTTCTGAACCATGTAGCACTGTTTTACCTTCTCTGATTCACAAGCATTATATTCTCTTGCTCTTGTGTGCAATCCTCTCATCTTTCCTGGGTCTCTTGTGTTCTTCCCGTGTGTGTTTGCAGGTGGCTCTAGTTCTTGTTCTGCCCCTTGTACCAAGACCAAGAAACGAGCTCGAAGACTCCAGCGCCCTGCTGAGTCCGATGGGGAGGAGGAGGTTGTGATTCCAACCAGGCCAACCCGTCGTGAGAAGTCTGCCGCTGCCATGCAACGTGTGGTCATGCCTTTGCACAAATGGAAAGCCAAGGAGTGGGATACCTTCCGAAAAAGGAATCCGTACACTATTCCTATTGCTCCTCGTTGGACAAATGTTCACTTCCGGAATGAGATGCAAGAGAGGATTGTTCATGAGCTATTCGAGCACAACAAGAATTGGTACACCAAGAAATGGACCATTGACCTTGACCATTGGAGGAGCAACATGGAGTACTTTGGGGAGGCCTTGGCCCTTTGTGAGGAGTTTGATTTGGTCAAACTTATGTGTGTCAACTGCGACTTTGATGTTCAACTTATCCATCAGTTTTATGCAACCGTACACTTTGATGAAGATGATGGTCGCACTCTCTCTTTCATGTGCCGTGATGAGTTCTTCCATGTGCACCGGAGGGCTTTCGGCAATGCACTTGGCTATGAGGATACCAGTCTTGAAGGGAATGGTGGTATTCGTCCTCACGACCGTCCCCATTCCATGCCTAAGGAGAAGCTTGCTCCTCTGTACATTAGTGGACGATGCATTATTGGTGAGTCTAAGGATCTTTAGAAGGTTTATGACATCATGCATTGCGTGTTTCGCAATGTGCTTCTGCCCAAGGTTGGGAATCAGGATGAGATCTATGGGTATCTTGTTGACTTGCTTGTTGCTATGAAGAGCAAAGTGGGGATTGGTGCTACTTTTGATGTGTCCAACTGGCCGTGGCAGGAGATGTACAATATGGTCATCTACAGAAAGGTTCCCATCTATGCTCCATTTGGCATGTGCTTTCTGAACTCTGTTTGGGCTGTTCGCCATCCTGGAGAGCTCATCACCCCACGAGATAACCTTACCGTGTATGAGGTCAAGCAACTTAAGAAGAAGAAGCATGCTGAGCCCCGCTTTCCTGCTGATGACCCCGAGGATGTGTATGCCACCTCCGATGATGAGGACTTTGAGATGGTGCCTGGTGCCAAGCCCTCCTGGGTGACCAAGCTCACTGCTAAAGTGAAGAAGACCTTTTGCCTTCAGACTAACATTCAAAAGAAGATGTATGAGGCTCATGTCAATGAGAAGCTTGCTCGGCGCCGTCAGATTGCCATGATGAAGCACCTCAATATGGCAGTGAAGAGTTGATCTGAGAAGAGCATCACTCCAGAGGACCGGTGGACCTCTTCCGACAACACCTAGACTGATGATGAAGCGGAAGCATCTGGTCATCCTGCTACCTCCACGTCTGCTGCGGTTGATGATACTATGGAAGAAGATGCAAGGTCCGACGATCATGATTTAGATGAGGCCGAGGGGCAGACGAGATCTACTGAGCTCTGGGGCGTTAGCATCGCTCTTTTCCTTTTTGGTGTCTTGATGCCAAAGGGGGAGATAGTTCTATTAGGTCTCCGGATTTGCATGGGAGTTGCTTGCGTTGTGTTTCCTTGTCTAGTGGAACTTGTGTTTCTTTGTCTTTAGCTGTGGACCCTGTGGTGTGTGACTCGTCTTGCATGGTGTGAGACATACTTTCTCTATCTATCTACTGTATTTGTTTGTCCTTTGCTTATCTTTCTCGGTTAGTAGGATTGGTGGGTCTATAAAATCTAATGGGAGCTTTGTTCCTATTGTGTGACTTTGCATTCCAAAAGCAAAATCAAAATAGCGCACACATCTAGGGGGTGCCCGTCTATATTTTCTAGACCTCTTGTGCAAATCTTGTTGTTGTCATCATCCACCAAAAAGGGGGAGATTATTAGGACATTTCCCGTCTTTGTGTTTTGGGTGATGATGACAACTCTCCTTGTGGTCTAATCACGTGTTAAGTTCTTCAGGCTCTCTATGCTCAGGTTCGCATCGGTTAGACATTCTCTTTGGAAGGAAAAGATCGAAGACGGAGTTTTTTGCGTGTTTATTTCCTTGGTCGTAGGAAACCCGTACTATCAAGAGGGAATCCACATCAAAAGGCATGGGGTGAATCATTGCACGTACACTCTTCTTGTCACCCACCTTTACCTTCCGTTCCGTGTAGAGAGAGGTTCCCTTTAGTTCTTTCTGGTGCAGTAGTTTCTCCTCAGCGGTTGTACCGCCCATCTGGGCGCGGTTGTACCGCTGGCCGGTTGTACCGGCCCAACCACCGCTCCAGGGGTGATACCCTGGGTTGCACCTCCCAGGTTCTTGTCAAGCGGTTGTACCGCTGCCCCTGGGCGGTGGTACCGCCCTCCCACTGGAAGAACTCTAGTGTGGTGCTTCGGGTGGTTGTACCGGTCGGGTGCCGCCCAACCACCGGACTAGCTTCTGTGATGGGGCGATACTTGGGCGGTGGTGGCCCGGTTGTCCCGGTTGTGCTCTGCACACCGGTACTACCGGGTGTCCGAACGGTTGTACCGCTTGGGACTTAGCCACCCCGTACACCAGGAGCAGGCGGTTGTTCCGGAGCACTACCGCTCGACCACCGCCCATGCGGGTGACTCCCCTCTGGTCCAAGGCGGTTGTTGAGCGGTAGGGAAGCGGTTGGTCCGGTTATTCCCAATAACCGGTACTACCACTCCGGCGTCCGGTTGTACTACTTGCTAGGGTTTCAGCAGCATACCCGTGATTCCCGGTTGTACCGTGGAGAGGAGCAATTGTACCGCTGCTGTGTAAAACCTGCTGTAACGGTTGGATCTTAGGGTTTCCTATAAAAAGGGGGTTCTTCCACCTACCGTCTTTACCTCTTGCCTCTCTCTCTCTCCACCATTAATGCCCTACAAGCTTTCTTGCCCGATCTCTCTGTCTAGCCACTCAAACTTGTTGATTTGCTAGGGATTGAAAGAGGAGACCTATATCTACACTTCCACCAAAGGATATTTGTTTCCCCCATACTTTCTTGTGTGGATTTTGTTACTCTTGGGTGTTTGAGCACCCTAGACGGTTGAGGTCACCTCGGAGCCATATTCCATTGTGGTGAAGCTCCGTGGTTTCGTTGGAGCCTCCAATTCGGTTGTGGAGAGAGCCCCAACCTTGTTTGTAAAGGTTCGGTTGCCTCCTTCAAGGGCACCACTAGTGGAATCACGGCATCTCGCATTGTGTGAGGGTGTGAGGAGAATACGGTGGCCCTAGTGGCTTCTTGGGGAGCATTGTGCCTCCACACCGCTCCAACGGAGAATTACTTCCCCCAAAGGGAAGGAACTTTGGTAACACATCCTCGTCTCCACCGGTTCCACTTGTGGTTATCTCTTTCCTTTACTTTGTGCAAGCTATTATTGTGTTGTATCATTTGCTTGCATTTGTTGTTGTTGTTATTGTTTGCATCATATATGTTCACCTAGTTGCACATCTAGGGAACATATTTGTTGCTAAACCTAATTTGTTAAGAAAACCTAAAAATTGGTAGTTGCCTATTCATCCACCCCCCTCTAGTCAACCATATCGATCCTTTCACATATCAATGCTAACGTCGTCGCCACGACCTCAGAAAGCGACGATGATGATAATTGGAGCATCTCCTCCTCGGACGATGCCAACGGTGGCATGGTCGTCCAAGTTAAACTCAAGACTCATCGTTAGGCATGTTTTACTTTATAGATTAACTATGTTCTATGTATATTTATTCTCGTACTACAATGATGTATGTATATTTATCCTCAAACTATGTTCTCGTTTAGCTATGTTTGTCATTTAATTTGAATGTTGTTTATTCGGATTTGACAAAATTTCGGCCCTTGAAAGAAGGTGGTGGACAACTGGGTTATCTGAATTGGTGCTGCCATAAGTACTTACTGTATATAAGTCTATAGCTAGGGATGATACCCCGCACGTTGCTGCGGAAACTGGATGTAGTTATTTCTACGAGATTTGGCAGTATGGAATTTTAGTATTTGGAATAGCATTATGAGAATTAAGACTAAATTACATACAATTTACTCCCTTTAGTTTTATTTAGTCCGCATATTAGCTTTGACCTGAGTCAAACTTATTTACATTTAAAGTTTATTAAAAAGAATCTAAAATTTCACAATAATAAATATATATGGTATGAGAATATATTGAATGATGATTCTAATGTTATTGAATTGGTATTATGGATGTTAATATTTTTTTGTATAAGCTTGGTCAAAGTATAGAAATTTGACTCGAGGCAAAACTAATATGTGAAGTAAATAAAAACAAAGAGAGTACAATATCTAATTATTATATAGTTGTAAGATGGATGGTGCATAGAGATTTTTTTTTTCATGCATAGTGACATGGCAAGCTGGCATAGTTGCATAATAAGATAATTAAATTTAGTTGCGCATTCATGATGGCATGGTAAGTTGGCATAGCTGCATGTTAAGATAATTGAGAGGATTAACTATTTGGTATATAGGATTTGGAGATGTCCACAGAAATGTTGGAACGTCTCCACAGAAATTGAGAGGGGCAGATTTAGTGCATCCCATGGTCTCAGAGATGACCAGTGACGGAACACATTTATTGGTCTTGCATACCTAGCTTGTTTCCACGTGAAAAATACTACAAGCGGTTGAAAGCAGAAAACGAAACACCATCGCCGTCAACGTGTTGCCAAGAACTTCTAGAAACGAAAAAGAACATGTCCTTGTCCTTGATTTACTTAACGAGTTGATACACTATGGGCCGGTGCCCAGTTGAGACGAGGACGGCTAAGCTGGGATTCACTACAGCCCCTGCTTGTGCCAAGTGCCAACAGGGGACCCCTTTTTTGCGGCAACAAGTTAGAATAACATTTGACTTGTGATGGTGATCAGACGAAAATGATTAAGTTTGCTCCATACGACCAAGACAACAAACAGTATATATATTATTTATATCTGCTCATTTATTTCCGGATGAAACATATAAGTACTATATCAACATCGATCCAGCGGCCAGCGGCCGCTAGGATTCTAATTCGGGTACAAAGTACAGCACTGTAATGGGAAGTACGTACAATGTAGGGGCCGGCCGGCGTCCTAGAGATTCCCTGATAAGAGTGCGGATCTTTTCTCTCTTCCTTTTTTACATTCTCAGAAGCAAAGGCGACAGGACTTCCACGAGGCAGTCCTCGCCCCCTGGCCACGTATGGCACCATGTATCCCGGTGGCAATGGGAGGTCGACACGTGCGTACCCGTAGAATACTGTGTACGCCGCTGGCGACCCCTGATACCTGAACCCCTGATGCCCGGCAGCGGCAGGCCTGGGCGCCATAAAAGTGCGGGCGCGCAGGGGTCGTCGTCGTCTGCTTTGCAGAAAGTGATCAAAGGAACGACCGGACCCGTCTTCGCGCCATCATGCACCGGACACTGCGGACAGCATGCATGCATGCTGTGCTACCCCTCCGCCAGAAACTCAGCTGTCGTCGCGGCCGGCCGCTCGCTCGCCGGTGACGCACCACGTGACGGTAGACGCCTCGTCTTTTCCGCGAGATACCAGCACGTACTGAGCTGTATTCTGTTTCGGCGAGGGTACCAGCTGCCCGCGTAGCGTACGTATACGAGTGGGATACGATGGCAACGATGCTCGTGAACGATTTGAAGGCGCCGGCTGGTGTTGGGGAGCTTTCAGAAAAGCATCTTGCATGGTCACATGAATTCCTTTGATACATCCCATTGTGCAAGAGCAAATCTAAGGCGAACTCTAACGCGCGACCTCAAACGGACGTTTGTTTTTCGTCCGTTTGGAGGTGACAATGGGTCATATCCGCCCGGATTCATGGATGTGCCGGCCGTGCGCCCAACGCGCGGCCGCATCTCGTCCGCATGCATTTCTTTTTCCGTAAACACATATTTTTTATTTTAGTCGTTGATTTTTGATACATGGAAGCACATCACCAAATTTGACTAAAAAAGCAACCCAAAGAAAACAAGAACGAAAAGAAGACATTTTAGAAGATAACCAACTTTCATAACTGTTCCCGTAAGTTGGATTAGTGTCTTCTCGATGCATTCATTGTTGATCTGCGGAGGCTCGATCTTGTGTGTTTCTTTCTTCTTTGAGTCTAAAGAAGTAGACGTTGCTTCCTCGCATCTAGTCTCATCTCTAGCCTCTATTCTAGCAACAAGTGCACTAGTCTCATCTCTAGCCTCTATTCTAGCTAAAAGTGCACGAACATCAACTAATTTGCGAGTTATCAATCTATCGATGTGTTCTTCTTCCCATTACAAAAAGTTGCATCCATTCTACACAATAAAAGTTTAAGTTAGTACAACTAGTCAAAATTAGAGAGCACAACCGAAGCTAAAGTAGCACATACCCCACCGTTTGAGCACTTGATGAACACCCATCCGGGATGTTCCGGCGTTGTAGACACGCGGCGCAAGACCTTCCTTGGGCAGTCGTCACAATTTATAAGTGGCAACGGTGCGCCGGCGAGCCTTTGGGCCAGCACCGAACCCGGTCGGTGGCCGTTCGTGTATCTGCCGGCGAAACGCCGACGGTGTAGATCCGAGCGGCTAGAGGCGGAGTCAGTACCTGCATGCGGCCATGCGGCATTGCTGGGGCCTTGCAGCCCGGTGCCCGGCCAGTCCATGGCATGGCGCGACCCCCCGCCGCCAGCGAGCTCAAATCCCGCCGGATCCGCTGCAAATCCGATCGCCGGGTGCGCAAATCAGGTGGTTGTGGTTGGGAGCTCGGGGGGGGGGGGGGGGTGGAGCATCGAGGGAACGGGGGTTGCGACAAGGGTTGGGGCGAGCGCGCGACTGAGCTGCACAGCGGCAATGGCGGGGGTGCGGCTGGAGCCCGGGGAGGGGGATAGAAAAAGGGAGGTCTGCGTGCCCGACGGGTGGGCTAGGGGAGGACATGGGCAGGCACCACACGCCGTCCGCGCATGTCCATTCGACCGCAAACTCGGCCAAAATTTGGGCCAGCAATGGGTCGAAAGCGGACAGAAAACGGACGACGGTCCGTTTGCGGCTGCGCGTTGGGAGGCCTGCTTTGTCCGTTTACCCCCAAACGGTGTGGGCGGATAGGATGGGGTCGCGCATTGGAGTTGACCTAAGGCCTAAGGCCAACTACAACGCACGACCCCAAACGGACGTCCGTTTCGTCCGAATTTCGTTCGTTTGGAGCAGGAAACAGACACGGTCGCCCGCTTGTGGTTGGGCGGCCGTTGGTGCGCCCAACGGGCCGATCGCACCCTAAACTGTCCGTTTTTTGACGTGAATTTAAACACCCAAAACCAAATAAACATTGAAAATAACTCAAAAACATTAATATAAACATCAAAACGTCCACATTACCCAAGTTCAACACATTAATATAAACAAAAACATTAAATAACTAGATAAGGGTCGTCGTCGCCGCCGTCGCCTTCCGTAGCCGCCGTCTACTCGTCGTCATCGTCGCCAGTGAGGTCGACGTATGGAGGTGGCTGCCAGAGGTGGGATGGAGGCCCCTGCCAGGCCGGAGGCGCTTGCTGTGCATGTTGCGGTGACGCCTGCACGACCTCTTCTCGCAGCGGGGATGGTGACCAATGGCCGACGTCCACCTCGGGCGTGCACGGCACGGTCTCCGTCCACGTCCAGGACTGCTCGACCAATGCCGGGTTTCATCCTGTCGGCTCCTCCTTCACCGCCTCTGGCCGCACCTCCTCCATGGCGTCCTCCTTGACGTAGGCATCGAGCTCGGGGAAGGCGACGTCGCGGGCTGCTGACAGGGCCATCATCTCCTCGAGGCCCTGGCATTGGCGCTCGTCGTGGGTGTGGAGGGAGTCCTCGATCACCTGCCTCATGAGGTCCTCCTCCTCGGCGGCCGTCATTGGCTCGGGTGCCGGCAGGGACGGAGGCGGCGACGACATAGGGGTAAGGCCGCGAACCAGCCTGCGCCCGCGCGACTGGGGCGGGCTGGGAGCGTGCGCGCGGCAGTCAGAGTGCGCTCGCCGCGGGCTCGGTGGACGGCCTGCAAAGAACAACTGACGCTAGTTGTTGTGCTCGTCGTGGAGCCACGTATCCCATAGTGGCGAGTCGGTGATGTACCTTCAGTCGTCGATGAGGTCCGGGGGCAGGTGGGAGCTGTCGGTTCTATATCCGGCATATCTCGTAGTAGGGGTCCGAACTGTGGATCTTGGATCGATGGTAAGACGGACACAGGATTTTACCCAGGTTCGGGCTCTCTCGAAAAGATAATACCTTACGTCCTGCTTTTGATTGTATTCATATGGGGTGTAGTACAGAGTACATGTATCTACCACGTGATTGTTCTAACGAATATGAGTTGATCTATTGACTAGCCTGGCCTCGACTTATATAATAGACCGGAGGCCTAGGATTTAGGAGAGTCCTCGTCTTGTGCGCCAAGTCTTGTGGAGTCTTCCTTGTATGCGTCATGGCACTACAAAAAAAGACACATCCGTGACATTTTGGGCCGAATGATTTTTTTTCTGTCATGCTTATGACACTTCTATGACGATAATTGTGACAAAACCCGGTATCATCATAGATGTGGTGGGCTCCTACTTCTATGACAAAGAATCATGACAGAAAATGGGCTTTTCGTCCTAGGCGGGCTGGAGACGCAGCTGCATGACATTCTTTGGGCCGTCTATGACGGAAAAAACCGTGGTAGAAGCGAGGGCGAGGAAAATATCGAGGAGTTCCCGGTTACGGTCGGTGGTCGGGGCCGAGCGATGCACGGAGGGATTGTGCGTTTCTCTCGTAGATGTACGCGCGTGGGTGCGAGGTGTGGGGCTCTAACTGAACCTGAGTGAAGCGTTCGCCTACTGAACCCGAGCGATTGCACTGCAGGCTACGCATTACTAAACCTGAGCGATCGATTGATCTGGCAATTAACTGAACCCGATCGAGCGATTCCTTCGCTACTACTGCTAACTGAAGTCGATCGAACATGCTGCCTCTTGATGAACAGTGAGCGTTGTTGGGGGTTGGATGAACAGTTCCCGATGGGGGTTGGATGAACAGGACCCCGTGGTAGTAGAGGATGATACGTCTCCAACGTATCTATAATCTTTTATTGTTCCATGCTATTATATTATCTATCTTGGATGTTTCAGATGCATTTATATGCTATTTTATATGATTTTTGGGACTAACCTATTAACCTAGAGCCCAGTGTCAGTTTCTGTTTTTTCCTTGTTTTTGAGTTTCGCGGAAAAGGAATATCAAACGGAGTCCAAATGACGTGAAAATTTATGGTGATTTTTTATGGACCAGAAGAAGCCCCCGAAGCAAAAGAGTTGGGCTAGAAGAGCCACGAGGCCTCCACAAGGGTGGAGGGCGCCCCCTATCCCCCTTGGGGGGGGGGCCTCCGGTCTCGTGGGCTCCTCGTGGACCCCCTGACTTGTTCTCTACGCCAAAAATTCCTATAAATATAGAAACCCCAGAAATAAACCTAGACCGGGAGTTCCGCCGCCGTAAGCCTCTGTAGCCACGAAAAACCAATCTAGGCCCTCTCTGGTACCCTGCCGGAGGGGGCCATCATCACCGGAGGCCATGGAGGAGGATCTCGGAGGGGGCCATCATCACCATGGAGGCCAAGAACCAGAGGGAAAACCTCTCCCCATCTAGGGGGGAGGCCATGGAGGAGGAAGCACAAGGGGCAGACTCTCTCCCCCTCTCTTTCGGTGGCGCCGGAGTGCCATCAGGGGAACTATCGCCGCGGTGATCATCTGCATCAACATCACCATCCTCATCTCTTTTACGCGGTCCACTCTCCCGCACCCCGTTGTAATCCCCTACTTGAACATGGTGTTTTATGCCACATATTATGATCCAATGATGCGTTGCCATCCTATGATGTTTTGAGTAGATTTCTTGTGTCTTTTGGGTTGATTGATGATCTAGATTGGTTTGAGTTGTATGTTTTATTTTGGTGCTGTCCTATGGTGCCTTCTGTGCCGCGCACATGTGAAGGATTCCCGCTGTAGGATGTTGCAATACGTTCATGATTTGTTTATAGTGGGTTGCTAGAGTGACAAAAGCTTAAACCCGAGTAAGGGGGTTGTTGCGTATGGGATAAAAGGGACTTGATGCTTTAATGCTATGGTTGGGTTTTACCTTAATGATCTTTAGTAGTTGCGAATGCTTACTAGAGTTCCAATCATAAGTGCATATGATCCATGGAGAGAAAGTATGTTAGATTATGCCTCTCCCTCATATAAAAATGCAATGACGACTACCGATCTTGTCAACAATTGCCTAGGACAATTCCGCACACCGATCCATCATTATTCGACACTCGCTATTTGTAATATATTATAATATTTTCTAACTTTATGTTAACAACACCTACTTTTATATTTTAGTTCTCCGATATCATGCAAAGTTATCCTCTTCATACACACAACATAGTTTTCTTTCTCGTTTCTAGATGGAAGCAAATGTTCGGTGTACGTAGAGTCGTATCAGTGGTAGATAGGACTTGAGAGAATATTGATCTTACCTTTAGCTCCTTGTGGGTTCGACACTCCATACTTATCACTTCCACCTTTGGAAATTGCTACAATGATTCCTTGCACTTGGGGATTATTAGAGGTCGTTGCCGCTGGATGAACAAGACCCCGATCAAGCCGGTTGGGGGTGGATGAACAAGACCCTGTGGAGGGCTGATTGAACAGTAGCCGGTGGAGGGCTGGATGAACAGTAGCCCATGGAGGGGTGGTTGAATAGTAGCCGGTGGAGGCTAGATGAACAGGAGCCCGTGGATGAACATTAACTGGTGGAGGCAGAAGGGAGACGTCGTGGATGAGCAGTCGCACGTGGAGGCTGGAGGAGGTCGACGGTGGATGAACAGTAGCCCATGGAGGCTGGAGCGAGGCAGTAGATGGTGGATGAACAGTAGCCCGTGGAGTCCCGTTTTGCAGTACGCCACACCCCTCCCGATGAATAGGACCCCCGTTTCGACCATAGGCGCTCCAACGCAAGTCCGTTTCCTCCATTTTGCGGTACGCCACACCCCTCCCGATCAACAGGACCCCCGTTTCGACCGTAGCGCTCCAACACAAGTCCGCTTCCTCCGTTTTGTGGTACGCCAGACCCCTCCCGGTGAACATGATCCCGTTTCAACCGTAGGTGGTTGAACAGAAGGCCGTTTCCTCCTTTCTGCGGTACGCAAGGCCTCGTTTCGGCTGTTCTGTCTAAGCCGGTTGGCTCCCGATGAACAGGATGCATTCCGTTGCCTCCCGATGAACACGACGTAGTTTCTCCATTCCGACCCAGCCGGTTGGCTGCCAATGAACAGGACACCGTTGCTGCTCTCCGCTGCCTCTCCATGTACACGAGCCCTGGCCGTACGTATGCGCAAGTAGGCGTTCGAGACCCCGCCCGTATGTACGTACGTAGCCGTATTTACTTTCTTGCATCCTGGCTGTACATACATGTACATGATATTGACGGGACTGCGTGACATGCTACGTCCACGCCTCTACTACGACATGTGCCCTTCCTTACTCAGCCACGGTTCATCGCTGCAGCCTGCAGACAGACCGATCGACCAGTATGTACATACACATTTGCGACCAGAATGACAACGCTACGTACACTTCGACCAGGTGGGTCCCGACTGTCAGGGAGTTTAAGGAGGCACTTCCTTGCGTGCGAAGTTATTGCTGGTGGGTCCTAGCTGTCAGGGGGAGAATCATTTTTTTGCCTGTAATATGGACGCACTTCCTTGTGTGCGAAGATGTAGCTGGTGGGTCCCAGCAGTTAGGGGGGAACATTTTTTCATGAAATACGGTGGCCCGTTCGGTGGGTCCCTGCTGTCAGGTGGCAGAATAATTATTTTACGCATAATAAGGTTGCACTTCCTTGCTACGGCCGTGGACCCAGCTGTCAGCCTCTACAGGTATAGTATTCTTCCGATGGAAGTCGTTCCTTGACCACATTGACCACGCCGCACCGAGAGCACCAAGGCGGTGGACAAAGGAGAGGCCTAGGAAGGGGACGACGCGGAGCCGAGGAAGACGCGACAGTGGATGCCCACGCGGAGAGGAGTACGAGGATTGACTGGTTCGGCTGCGGTGTGAGGCTGCTGTCGCCGCAGAATAATATGGGGTGTGGGTGAGTAGAGGGATGGCCTGGCCAGCGGTGGGAGTAGTAGGGGGCGGTGAGGCCTCCGCGGCAGCACAGCCAGCCACGGGAGGCAGGATCACGCGGTGGTTTGGACGTCTGGAGCAAGAAAATCAGAGGTTGAAGAAGCACTACGACCGTTGGATGTTAACAATCCAACGGTCACTGGTGATATAATTGTTTGTTGACTAAGTTGACAACGCCCTCCGTACGCCTTAACTTAGTAAGGCCACAAGTCAGCCTCCAAATCTGATGGGCCCCAGCTGTCATGGGGAGCACTCATTTTTTTGCTTAATAAGGAGGCACTTCCTTCCGTGCCAAGATATAGCTGGTGGGTCCCAGCTGTCATTGGGAGGATTCAGTTTTTTGGCGTAATAAGGAGGTACTTGCTTGCGTGCGGCCATGGACCATGTGGGTCCCAACTGTCAGCCTCTCCATGTACATCCCTCTTCCGATGTTGTCGTTTGTTGACAACGTTGACCACGCCGTGCCGAGAACACCAGCGCGATGGACGGTGGTGAGACCCAGGAAGGGAATGACCCGGAGGCGGCGAAGCCACAACAGTGGAGAGATGTGGGTGAGTAGAGGGATGGCCTGGCCAGCGATGGGAGTAGTAGGGGTCGGTGAGGCCTGCGCGGCAGCACAGCCGGCCACGGGAGGCGGGAGCAGGCGGTCCCGCCGGCGCTGCATTTGGCGGCTAGAGCAAGAAGATCAGAGATTGAAGAAGTACGACGGCCGTTGGATTGACATCCAACGGTTACGTCTGCTAGAATCATTTGTTGACGTATATAATAAGTAAAAAAATCTTGCATATGCGTCAACTTAATAGGCCCACAAGTCAGACCATTACCTATTTTTTAAATAATTTACAGCTCATTGCAACTTCTTATGCAATTTATTGCAATCCTTTTTTTGTTGGCCAGGGCCACAGTTAAAAATTAAAACGAAATTTCGCATATTTCAGTGGAGTCCAAACTTATTTTAATACCAAAATGTCGAGCCAGATTTAAAGTAGTTTGAAGATATATTTAAATTAGGTTACAACCCAGTGAAATTGGAATCTAAAAATGTGAAAAAATTCAGAAATTATAAAGTAATTGCCAATTTGTCATATATTTTTTATATGGGATAATTGGTTTTATACCCTTAGTTTTCTCCCCCTCGTCAGGATTGCCCCTAGTTTCTAAAACACATGGTCTTGCCCAACCCACTTTGGCGTTTTGTGCTTTTGCCCTTTTACCGTCACTTTGAAAACTTCATAGCTAATTCACACTAAATCAGAAAAATGCAAATAAGATACCAAAATGTCTGAAAAAACATCACCTGTATGTCAATGTCACTTGTATTCCTGACAAAAGGTTGGTAAGTGCCCATCCGAGTTTTAGCTCTTACGATACCTACATGAACAATAAAATCTTAAAAAATTCAAAAAAATTCTAATAAAGTTGGTAGCAAAGAATGACAAATTCTTGAAGTGCTTGCCAAGTTTCATCAGGGAATGACATTCGTCGAAGCCATGGCAAAAGAAAATAGTCAACATTAGAAAATAGATTGTTTTTTTGCCACGACTTCCAAGAATGTCATTCCCTGATGAAACTTGGCAAGCACTTAAAACATTTGTCATTCTTTGACACGAACCTTTTTTTTGAATTTTTTGAATTTTTAGATTTTATTATTCATGGTGGTATCATAAGAGCTAAAACTCGGATGGGCACTTACCAACACTTTTTTCATGAATGCAATTGACATTGACATATAGGTGATGTTTTTCCGAACATTTTGGTATCTTATTTGCGTTTCTCTGATTTAGTATGAATTAGTTATGAAGTTTTCAAAGTGATGGTCAAATAGTCAAAGGGCAAAAACACAAGATGCCAAAGTGGGTTGGCCAAGACCGCGTGTTTTCAGAGACTAGGGGCAATCCCGACGATGGTGACACAACTAAGGGTATAAAACCAATTATTCCTTTTTATATTTACAGCCCATTTCATATCACTTTCAAGATTTGTAGCCGCCTTGAAAGAGTTGTAGCCCATCAGGACGTACAAAAATAAGTAGGCCTGGATTGGGTATTCTTCAGAAAAAATACTGGGCTCATTTTCACAAAGAAAAAATAGCTGGGCTGGTCATGTGGTGAACATAAAATATAAGCCTGGGCTAGACAGGCCACAACCCAGTTGAAACCCTGCTCTGTCTCAACAATAACAAAAAAAATACCGCTCGAGCAACTACGTCCCAGGTGTCAGCCGATCTTTTGCTGTTCTCTTGTCTACTGACTCTATACGCTGACAATGTCGTGGGTTCCAGATGTCAGGAAACCACTAGGAGGAAGCATTTTTTCTATACGCTGAAAATGGAGTATATATAACAAAAAATGAGGAACTTCCTTACGTACGACCATGGACATGGTGGGCTCCTACTGTCATCCTCTCCACGTACAGTCCTCTCCCGATTCCTCTTGTCTGTTGACCATGTTGACAATGCGAGAGGGCGGCACCGCGGCGAGTGCACCAAAGCACGTGGAGGACGACAGCGAGGCCTTGAACGTCAGCGTTAACGATTTAGCAGACGGTGGGGTGGCGATGCGTGCGCTGAGGTGCAACCAGCCATGGGAGGCAGAAGTAGGCGGCCCCGCCGGTGCTGGTTTGGTTTTGGCGGCTGGAGGAAGATAGGACTGAAGAAACATGACAGACTGTAAAAGTAGCAGGAGTACTTAACAACCTTAACTGAAACCAGTAGGGGCACTTAACAACCATAGCTAAAAGCAGTATGAGTACTTATATAGGTTCAAACGTACAAAGCACGCCTCAAACAGTGCTACTTTGCCTACAGTTAACCAAGGGTGAGGCCACCAAGCCCCAGGGCAAGGCCAAGGCGCCACCCCACGCATCCACAACCTTCTGAAAGCGGCTTCATCTCGCAATGTGGTCAATAAACAGGATATCCGCTTTAGAGCCATGGAAAAGCATGAGCATAACCTTTTGTCCTATTCTCCAAGATGGACGCGCCTTCATTATTTGAGACCACCCATGAATAAGTATCTTTTCACCTCCGAGGGGAATGGAGTAGGTCGACATAAACATCATGTTGTGACCAAGCGCAAGTCTGACCCGACCATGGTCAGGCATCCGTATAGGAACAATAGAACTCGGCAGTTTCTGTTTCAAGAAGATCACAGTTGTAAAACTGTGTATAAGCAAGAGTTTATGAACAACATATATAACAGAAAACAACTCATACCATAAGTTTCTCGACACAGTTGGACCTGTTCAACGTGTGCAGCAGTGGTACACATATCCCACATTGCCTTCCACCATTGAAACGGCCCACAAGGACCTCAAGATGATCAATAAAGTGTAGGAACTTGTGGATGTCGTCCCAGTCAACTTCAGTGCCATCAGTAATAGTCGAGTTCTTATAGAATAACAAACGAGTAGCGTGCTTAACTTTGAAATAACCTACACGTGCCACCAATTTTAAGAAATATTCGTTAGAAGTAGCATCTTCGTGAGAGAAGGGAATCACAAATCATTGCTACTTCTAAAGTTAAATTGTGATTACTTAGACAAAATAGGTGGATTAAGAAGTAATCGAGGCAACAAGCAAGAACCAGATACAAAACTAACATAGATGAACTACTGGAACGACATCGGGGTGGAAGATCATAGTGAAGATGAGATCAGGTTCTGCGCCAACTTTCAGTCCGTAACACTTGAGAAAGTTTATCCAAGTTCGGCCATAAAAAGCAGCGATCTTCTTGGTTCATGGACCCAACTCCGAACTTATATCCATGGCTTGTCTTCAATGTGACCATTAAACTGGTGTATTCAGTTATGGCAAGGCCAACCATCTTGAGTACATGTGTTCTGGCAGAGCAAGGAATGCTACAGGAAAAATAATATGAGAACGCAATGTATTCGCTATCCAAATTTAGAAATAATTTCCAACTTCACGCCAGTGTTGACCATGGTACTAGTACCTTTTATCCAAATATAGCAATCCAAATTTCCAAATTAGTCGACAACATGTTCAAAAACCCCCCACCCTCCCGGATAGAAAAGAGGATTCTAGGAACATACTGTGCGCGTTTTAAAATCCTGTGTTGGGATGACAAGGAACAAGTGTGGCGTCTCGCCAAGGGCACAGAAACCTGTAGGGTCCTTGCACTTTTGGGCACTGCAAATGAAACACACTAGATTCAGTAGGAAGAAAAATGCATCAATGGCGGCAGCTGCCATCCTAGGATTACCCGCGACCAAGGGACTTGAATTTATCGGGGATGGATGAAGAATTCGTACCTGGTTCTCCATGAGAAAACCCTACGCAATCGCCGAGAGGGGTTTTTCTCTGAACAAGCAGACCACGGAGAAGGGGATTCATGCCTAGTGAAATATTGCTGCTTCGTCCGTCCAGCTTACTGCTAAAGCTGGAAAGGTGGTTTTTTTTGTGATTTGACGGCTCATTGGGCATTACTGTGGTGCTACGACCGGGGTGAGTCTATCGTGTAGTTGTGCACTCTAATTTGGTGCATGGCGCGTGGACCCCGTTGCCGGATGCCCCACATATCAGCGAAAGGAAGTAGAAAGGCAGAAGTAACTAGTTACACATAAATTTATTTTTGATAGAGAGATACTCCCTCTGTAAACAAATATAAAAATCTTTTATATCACAACTTTATACATAAGAAAATCAAGGGGAATATATATAACATAATATGGGGGTTCAACTGAGAATATAATACTCAGACAGGCTCACGGTTATGGACTTTGGGCCACAGGCCGGTGGGCCTGCATGTTTGGGGGCCCATGTGTTCTAACTCAGCGCATTTCATATTGCAAGAGATCGGTACGGATCTGGTTTTAGATGGTGTCGCAAGGCGAATACAGAAAATTGAATAAAGCCCGGCAGCTGTTAGAATGAAATCGAACAATAGTTCCTAACTAGCAATCAGAGTTGCAATTCTTTCACGATATCCTATGTGATAAATAGTACTATCGTACTACTTATACACACAGGACACTTGTTTCACCATGCCATATTATTACATCAAAATCTCTCGGAGGATAGATCAGTTCAGTAGTTGCGTGCTGCTACTGAAGAATTTCAAAGTTGATTTGGACTAGCTCTCCTTGCCGAGAAAGTTCGATTTTGACATCATCCATAACCGCAAGATTTGATGTAGATTTGAACCTTGACCATCCTTTAGCATCAATCATCATGCGACCATCCTTTGTACTTATGGTATATTGAGCAGGTTCATTCACACCAAGCCTGCGCATGGTAAGAGAAACTTGGCCACGGTCGCCCGGATTGTTGAACGACTCCCTCGTTGCTCTAGGAATTCTCTGTTTGCAAACAAGAAGACATACACAAACAGTTAGATCAACACAGTGAATCATGTGAAACAACATGGAAAGAAACTAGAACAAAGCACTTGGGCCGCCAATGCTTACCAAGAAGGTGGAGATGTCGGTTTTTGTAAGGACTTTAGTATATGCAGTTCAAACTGTAGCCCAGTCTGCTGCCGGTGCGACTGCTGTTTCCGTTGCCACTGCACGGGCCGGAGCAGATGGAAGTACAACTTCCAGTGTTGGTGCAGGTCCCTGAGCCGTTGCTGGTGCCCGTGCCGGTGCGACTGCAAGTGCTGCCGCTATTGCCGGTGATGGTGCTCCCTGTGGCGCTGGTGCCGGTGTCGATGCCCGATCCTTCGGTAAATCAGCCTGATCCGCTGACGCGGTCGGTGCCCAATCCTCAGGTGGATCAGACTGAGCTGCTGCCGCTGTCAGTGCTAGAGCAAGTGCCGTCGGAGAAGGTGCAGTGCTCGATCCGTTGTTGAAGGTGGTACCGATGTGCCAGACAGCATCGATTGAGGGAGTCCTGGATTATGGGGTCCTCGGGCGTCCGGGCTATGCGACATGGGCCAGACACATGGGCCGTGAAGATACAAGATGGAAGGCTTTCCCCGTGTCCGGATGGGACTCTCCTTGGCGTGCGGATATGAAGATTCCTTTCTCTGTAAACCAACTTTGTACAACCCTAGCCCCCTCTAGTGTGTATATAAACCGGACGGTATAGTCCGTCGAGGCAATCATAATCATACATGCTAGACATCTAGGGTTTAGCCATTACGATCTCGAGGTAGATCAACTCTTGTAACCCCTATACCCATCAAAGTCAATCAAGCAGGAAGTAGGGTATTACCTCCATCAAGAGGGCCCAAACCTGGGTAAACATTGTGTCCCTTGCCTCCTGTTACCTTCGATCCTTAGACGCACAGTTCGGGACCCCCTACCCGAAATCTGCCGGTTTTGACACCAACATTGGTGCTTTCATTTAGAGTTCCTCTATGTCGTCGATAGAAGGATTGATGGCTCGCCTTGTCATCAACGACAACATCACTTCCAGAGGAGACCTAGATTCAGGGCAGACCCTCCGGCTTGGCAGCTTCACCATGGGCGCCCGTTTGGCTGTTAAGCGGAAGGCAGCCCCCCAAGCCGCCAAAAATCATCTCCACATCGGCCCCGAATACTCCGACAAGATGGATCCGGCAGACGTAGCGTCTTTGAACGAGCTGCTAGATCGCATCGCCGCCTTGGGAGTCGCAACTGACTATGATCGGATTGGGCTTAAACCCGACCTAAGAGAAATTAAATCTCCGCCGATCACCCATCTAGTAGCAGTTGTGAGGAACAGGCCAACAATAACTCTTCTCCTACGTTGAGAACGAGCTAAGTTCAGGTTTCCGAGCCCGGAGGGCTGGACACCCTTCTCCGGGAGGACACTCCCTGTTCTCCGAACATAGGACCGGACGTTAAGTCCGAAAACTCACCGGACACTCTGGAGCCCGAGCTGGTGACCTCGAAAATTCAGCAAACTCCGGATTCCACAATGGGTCAGAGCACGAATTTAAGCCCGCCCACCCACCACAGACAATATTCCCCAAGCAATTCCGGTCCACCAGACATATGCGACCTAATGTATGTGCGGCAGCAGCCTCAGGAAACAGTCCATCATTTTTGGGCTAGATTCCTCCTTGTTAAAAACAAGATCAAAGATTGCTGCGACGACGACGCGATCTCAGTATTCCGCAACAACTGTACAGACGAGGGAATACTTAATGCCCTCAACCTCCATCGCGTAATGCACTTTGCAGATTTGACACACATAGTACTGAAGTACTGCGCAATGGAAAGCGCTTGGAAAACTTAGACAGCCCGCTGGGAACCGCAGGCCTTTAAGCCATCTCCCAGACGAGCAAAAAAGATGCACCCTCGCGGGGCACCTAACCATCGTCCCGTGGACAAGAAAATTAAGCCCTTTACGGGACACAGAACCGTTTTCGAAGAATGGCTCGATTGGCCCTGTCAAATACACATGATGCCGAATACCGAACCAACGCATAGCCTACGGGCATGTTGGATACTCCGGCAAGTGGCCATGAGCGGCGAGGGTATCCTCACCAACACTACCCCAGATAAGTACTCTTCGGAGGACGAGGATCTCAACGTATTCATGATCTTCAAGACCTTCTCATCAAATAATCGGCGCAAAAGGGCGCTCTGCGACCTCGCCGAAGTCTGCCAAGTGGCAGCAATAAACCCCTGGAACGATACGGCGATTACTTTCAATGTCGATGACAAACCAAGATCCCGCTTAGTCCGGGCACCAGCCGCTCTGGTCCTAAACCCAATCGTGGACGGCTTTCGGCTCACTAAAGTGCTAATGGACGGCGGCAGCAAACTGAACCTCATCTATGAGGACACGCTTAATAAAATGCAAATGGACAGGAGTCGCATTGAGCAGAGTAATACATCCTTCAGGGGAATCATCCCTAGTAGGGAAGCAAGATGCTCAGGGAAAATTAAATTGGATGTGGTATTCGGAACACCAGAAAACTATAGGTCCGAAGAGATAATCTTCCAGGTGGCTCCTTTCAACAGTGGATATCATGCCCTGTTAGGGAGAGATGCATTCACACACTTTCAAGCTACACCTCATTACGGGTATATGAAGCTTAAAATGCCCGGGCCCAATGGTGTTACCACTATCTCCAGTGATCCAGACATAGCACTCCGCGCCGAAAATAAAACCGCATCCCTGGCCCTTGAGGCACTGTCCGAAGCCCTAGCGGCCGAAGAACTCACCGCTCTGCGCTCCACAGTGGATAGGGACGACGTCATTCTTGATAAAAGGTCCAAATCGACCTCTTTCAAGCCAGCTGACAAAATAGTAAAATTTCAGGTTCACCCGACGGATCCCAAGAAAACAACTTCCATTGGGGCATAGCTGGACCCAACGGTCGACGCCGCATTACGCGCGTTCCTGCGCGAGAACTAGGACATCTTCGCCTGGCACCCCTCGGATATGCCAGAAATCCCACGCGCGCTGGCCGAACATAGTCTCAATATACTGAAGGGATACAAGCCGGTCAAGCAAACGCTCCGGCGATTTTCTGAACCCAAACGACATGCTATGGGGGAGGAGCTAGCCAAGCTACTCGAAGCCGGGTTTATCAGAGAGATCAAGCATCCGGATTGGCTAGCAAACCTGGTCATGGTAACAAAGAAGGATAAATCCTGGCGCCTGTGTGTCGACTTCAAAGACCTTAACAAGGCCTGCCCCAAGGACCCCTTCCCACTACCGCGTATCGACCAGATTATCGATGCAACCACAGGACACGATTCACTATGTTTCCTCGACGCATACTCCAGATACCATTAAATTAAGATGAAGGAATCCTACCAAGCCGCAACGGTATTCATCACCCCGTATGGACCTTTCTGCTTTAACACTATGCCTTTCGGGCTCAAGAACGCCAACGCCACTTACCAACGCATGATTCAAATGTGCCTGGAAAAACAAATCGGCAAGACCGTGGAGGCATATGTAGATGACGTAGTCATCAAAACCAAGCATGTTGGTAGACGACTTACGCCTTACATTCGACAACCTTCGAACATATGACATAAGGCTCAATCCGGAAAAGTGCGTTTTCGGCGTTCCCGCCGGCAAACTGCTCGGGTTAATTGTCTCCAATAGAGGAATTGAAGCAAACCCAGCCAAAATCTGAGCCCTGTCACAATTGGCAACACCAACTGACCTCAAGCAGGTCCAAAAACTAGCCGGGTGCGTGGCAGCTTTGAGCCGCTTTATCTCCAGATTAGGAGAAAAGGCATTGCCTTTGTATCACCTGCTCCGACGCACAGACCACTTTGTGTGGACGGATGCTGCAATAGCCGGACTGGAGGAAACAAAAACTTTGCTAGCAAGCAACCCCATCCTGGCCGCACCAAACGTCGGAGAACCAATGTTTCTCTACATATCTGCAACTCACCAGGTGGTGAGTGCGGTGCTCGTCGTAGAACGAGAGGAAGAGGGACATACATTCCCACTCCAGAAACCAGTATACTATGTATCGACGGTCCTTACACCGTGCAAATCCCGATGCCCGCATTATCAAAAGATAGCCTATGCGGTCTTTATGGCATCCCGCAAACTGCGGCACTACTTCCAAGAATGCTCAATCACGGTGGCCTCAGAAGTACCACTCAATGATATTATAAACAACTGGGACGCCACCGGCCGGATTGCCAAATGGGCCATTGAGCTCTTACCATTTGAAATAACGTACAAACCACGCCGAGCCATTAAATCTCAGGTGTTGTCTGACTTCGTCGCCGAATGGATAGAGGCCGAACTCCCTAAAGAGTACGACACGTATTCCAACTGGGTGATGCACTTCGATGGCTCCAAAATGTTAGCCGGACTTGGGCTGGTGTCGTTTTGACATCCCCCAGAGGAGACACGGTCTATTATGTGCTCCAAATATTGTATACAGACTCTAACAACGCAGCCGAATACGAGGCCCTCTTGCATGGTCTCCGGATCGCTGTCTCCATGGGCATAGAATGCCTTGAGGTGCACGGGGATTCAAACCTGGCAATATCCCAAATAAACGGAGAATTCGACGCAAAAGACCCAAAGATGGCGGCTTACCGCAATGCCATACTCAAAATATCAGCTCGGTTTGAGGGGCTCAAGTTTCATCATGTGGCTCGAGAGAGTAATCAAGCCGCAGACATCCTTGCTCGCATGGGTGCTAAACGCGATCCCGTCCCACCTAACACTTTTGTGGAAAGGCCCTTCAAGACATCAGTGGTGTGGCAGGACGAGAGCGGCAACCCTGGTCCGGAACCGATCACACCCGCAGATTCCGAACAAAGCTCCGATATCATCAGGGGCTCGGACGCCCAAATAACACCCTTGGCCCATGAAATCATGGCTATAACTGCCCCATGGACTGAACCTTTCCTCACCTACCTTACTAGGAACGAGCTCCCTGATGATCAGACTGAGGCCCGTCGTATCGTTTGACGCTCAAAGGCCTACAAAGTCCATGAAGGAGAACTATAAAAGAAAAGTACTACCGGAGTCCTTCAAAGATGTATCTCCGAAGAGGAGGGACGACATCTCCTGAAGGCTGAAGAACACGCTGGTCTTGGTGGCCATCATGCCGCAGCTCGGGCCCTTGTAAGTAAAGCCTTCCGTCCGTGTTTCTATTAGCCCACGGCCTGAGCAAACGCTCAGGACCTCGTACAGCGCTGCGTTGGATGCCAGCTCTTTGTCAATCAAAGCCATATGCCGCCCACTGCCCTACGAACAATCCCCATTACTTGGCCTTTTGCGGTCTGGGGGCTAGACATGGTCGGACCCCTTAAAGGGGGAAGCCATAAGAAGAAATATTTACTGGTTATTGTGGACAAGTTCACTAAATGGATAGAAGCCAAACCAGTCAAAACAGCCGAGGCCGGACCGGTGATAGACTTTATATCCGGTGTCGTACACCTTTACGGTGTCCCACACGGTATTATTACTGACAATGGCTCTAACTTTATGGCCAATGAGGTGAAAACTTGGTGCGCTAATTTGGGCATTAAGCTCGATTACGCCTCCGTATACCACCCTCAAACAAACGGCCAGGTCGAACAAGCGAACGGCCTAATAATGAGCGGCATCAAACCCAGACTAGTGCGATCTCTGAAGGAATCGGACAAGCACTGGGTTGAGGAACTCGATTTCGTACTTTGGGGGCTGTGGACCACGCCCAATCGCACGACCGGATATACAACTTTCTTCATGGTGTACGGCGCGGAGGCAGTTTTGCCTTGCGATATTATTCATGACTCACCTCGAGTGCGCATGTATGAAGAGAGAGAAGCCGAGCTCGATCGGCAGGACGATCTGGACGGCCTGGAAGAGGAGCGCGATGTCACGAAGGCCCGTTCCGCATTCTATCAACAGCAGGCTCGGCGATATCAAAGCAGGGAAGTACGGGCAAAGACTTATAATGTCGTTGAACTCGTTCTACGCCTACCAGAGAAGAAAAAGGATAAGCTGAAGCCCAAATGGGAGGGTCCCTTCATTATAGCTAGATGAAGTTCCCACTGGTGGAGCCTATCGCCTTCGCAATGCTTCGTATAATCGCTTGGAACCAAACCCATGGAACGTTGCCCGACTCCAAAGATTCTACGCCTAAGTCCGCACATGTACCCTTTTCCTTTTTCCTCTCTTTCACTTTTTTCCTCTTTTTTCGTTTTTATACGACTTCTAGCTTTTGATCGGATAAACCGTACACTTGAGGGGTATACATCTTTAAATGTACATACCCCACAATACCTGGGGGCTTCTTTTCACAAAAGCTTATTTTCATTTTTCGAGCATCTAGCTCACCGTATATATGTGCTGTCCACTCATATATGTCTTTCTATCGGGTGGTAGGTGCGACATATGCCAACGGGTGGCTTATCATTGTGGGAGCCAGTAAGACGTCGCCGGTGCCTGGAAACGGGATGAGGCGAAGACATGCACGCCGGCGAATCTTACCCAGGTTCGGGGCTCTCCGTGGAGATAACACCCCTAGTCCTGCTCTGCGGGGTCTCCGCATGATCACTAGATCAAGACAAGTAGCTACAAGTGCTCCCTGAGCTGTCGGGTTAGAGGGAGAAGAAGGGCAAGGCTAGCTCTCCTTTTCTCTCTATGTGGTGTGTGTAATTCTATGAGACCAACCCTTTGCATGGGTGTCCCGGGGGGTTTATATAGGCCTACCCCCCAGGGGTACAATGGTAATCCGTCTAGGCGCGGGTCCCAGCCATCAGTGTCTATGCTTGCCGGCTTCTCCGCCAGTCATGGGGGCCCGCCGACTGGTGGGTCCCTCCGGCTGCCGGCTTCTTGGCCAGAACGCCGGCCCCACCGCATGGGGGCTTTGTCGGCGGCTGGTTACTGTTGCCTCGCCTCTGATGACGAGGGCTTTGTCGAGGTAAGCATGGCTACAGTTTCGCCGCCTTGGCGAGCTCTCACTGTAGCCTTACCTCGTCTTGTCTCCTTAATAGGGCGCATGCTTCGAGGGAGGGAGGTAGCCGGCGGTTGGGAGCCGGCCACATCCCTGGCCGACTAGAGGAGGCCGGGCCGTCTCCAGATGTCTCCCTGGCAAAGGGGCCCGCCGCCCGCGGGCCGTCCTGGCACATGTCGTGGGTGACGTCGGGGCCAACATGGCTATAGTGCCACGCCGGACGGGGGGATGGCTGGCCCGTACGGCGCCCTGTGGCCATGCCTGTTCCGGGATTTGGGGGTAGTGGGCTGTACTGCGGCCACGCCCCATCCTATCATCGTTATGTGGGTACAGTCTTAGTGGGTGCAGTCTTGGCTGGCTTCTGGGAGTCGGTCCTCTTGGGGCCGGCTTCCTGGAGTCGGCTATCTCGTATCTTTCTTGGGGGAGGTTTTCTGGGACTGGGTCGCCTTCTGGGAGTCGGCCCTGGGGATAGCCGGCCGGAGGAAGGCGGCCCTATGCTTTGTGTGCTTGAAGGCTTGAATGGCCTGATAATTTTTCGAAGAGCCAGGGGAGTCGGTATGGCTACCCGTGGCCATTTACTCCGACACTTTCCTTCACCATTATATGCACCTTTTATGACTTAAGATTTTGCCAAGCTGGGTTGCCTCACTCCTATGCTTATGCCCTACGTTCCCGCTTGTTCGGCTAGGGCATAAAGGGAGCACCTCTACGATTGTTACAACCCGTGGCCATTTACTCCGACAGTAGTCCCCGAAGCTGATTGGGCTTCGAGGTTGAGTGGAGGTCGAGAAGCTCGGGCAGCTTCTTATCTTGACGAGCCGGCAGCTGGGAGCCGGCTTCGGTTGGGCGCGCCGTCTTGGCGAAAATTTTTTAAAGTCGGAGGGCGGGAGTTTGTTGGCGCGCGCGCCGAGCTGCAGGCCGGCCGCTCGCCGCCTGCGACAAGACGTCGCCGCAGGTCGGGGGCCCACCACTCCTACGCCCAGGCCCAGGCGCGGATTTTCTGCGGCGCAAAGCCGTCCGCACGTCTTCCTGTGGCGGTTTCGGCACGTCTTTAGGGCGCAGTAATCGCGGGACGTGGGGGAGTGGGTGCAGTTAATCCCACGTCCCACCCCATGCCTCGCCTCCTCGGCTTCTCCGCACGAGGCTATAAGTAGGGGGAAGAGGGGAAGCGGCAGACGCTCGCACGCTCCTCTCCTCTCCGCCATCTTCTTCCTCCTGCTTTCCCTCACTACAGCGTCTCGCCACCGCGCCGTCCCACCATTCTTTTCCCCGCCGCCGCGCTCATTCTTGCCAGCCTCACGCCGCCATGCAGTACGGCGGGGACTGGGACGGCTCCAACGTCCACGAGGACCACGTCAAGTTCCTCCGCAAGGCGCGGATAAGGTGCGGGTCCGTCTCACGCCTGAGAAGGAGATCACGCCGGAGCCGGAGGAAGGCGAGCGGGTGGTCTTCCGCTCGCATTTCTTGCGCGGCATCGGCTTGCCAGCGAGCGCTTTCTTCCGTTCCTTTCTTGAATTCTATCAACTCCAGCCGCACCACCTCACCCCGAACACGGTGGTGCTGCTGTCCGCCTTCGTCACCTTATGCGAAGGCTATCTTGGCGTTCTCCCCACCCTCGAGCTCTGGGGGGAGTTCTTCCAGTCCAAGCTGGGCACGCGTATGCAGGGCGTGCCGGCTCAGAGTGGCGCCTTCATCGCGATGCGGAGGGTGGCAGCCGACAACCCCTTCCCCGTCATCACGCTAATCCAGTCGGTGAAGCTCTGGCAGAAGTCATACTTCTACGTGAAGAACGTCGCCCCGCAAGGCGACTACGTCAATTTGCCGGCTTATGTAGCCGGCCCGCCAGCGGGTAGGCGGCCCCAGTGGTCCTACCGGGCCGTGACGCTGACGCCGGCTGGAGCCGCGGCCGTCGCCCGACTGCGGGTGATGATCCAGTCGGAGGGCCTGACTGGGCCCGACTTGCTGGCCGCCTTCGTCACGCGCCGGGTGCTTCCGCTTCAGAGCCGCCCTCACCTGATCTGTCAGATGAGCGGCCAGCTCGATCCGAGTCGGATGTGCACCAAGGACATGCGGCACGACGAGGTGGCCCATATGGTGAATTACCTTGCGAACTGCAAGCTCTCCGCAGAATGGCAGTTTGGCAAGGAGCCATATTCCCGAGCACATCCGCCGCCCACGGTATGTTCTCTTTTTCCCTCTCTTCTCGTAATTTTGTCACCGAGTCCCTTTTGGCCGACTCTGACTAGTCGGCATGTCTCGGCAGAGCCCTCTCCTTCGTCCTGCAAGCGGGTCGGGGGCGGAGCGCCGATTCCTCCCCGACCAGACGGAGCACGACCTGGAGCACCCCGACTTGGGGGCGGCCGCCATGGATGACAACACCGAGGCAGGTGGCGGCCAAGCCGGCCGCAAGGCAGGCGCCTCCGGGCTTGGAGTCAGCTTCGACGACTGGCCGGATGACGACGAGGCGGAAGTCGTCCCACGCCGCCAGCCGGCGTTTGGCCACGGCGCGGGTTCCTCCGCCGTGCCGCCTGCTCGGGGTGGCGGGCAGAAGCGTCGTGCCGCGTCGGGCTTGTTCGGCAGTCGGCCAAAGAAGCCCAAGGGCGGGACAGCGGCGACCAGGCGGGAAGAGGCGGCCGCGAAGGCGGCCCGCTTCCGCAAGGCGGTGAAGCAGCCGCAGACGGTGTCGGCGTAAGTGTATACTCCTTCGTGTATTCTTTCTTCTTTTCTCTGGTAGTTCCTGAATCCTTGTCCTTTCTCAAAAAATCAGGGCTCCACTGTCGCTCGAGCGGGTTGCTGCCCCCTCCGTCGTTGGATCGCCGGGAGGATCCGGGAGCACCACTCGCCGCGTAGACCCCGTGCCGAGCTTCAGGCGGCGACGGAGTGACATGCGCGGGAGGCGCGTGAGGAGCGGGAGGCGGAGGAGTTGAGGGCGGCCGCCGCCAAGGCGGCGCAGGAGGAGGAGGCGGCGAAGGCGCGCGCCGATGCAGCGGCCAAGGCCCAAGCGGAGGCTGCGGCCGCGGCGATGGCGGAGGAGGCCTTGCTAGTCACCCCTCTGCCCGTCGCGGCGCCTGAGGCTCCAGAGCCCCTAGCAGAAGAAGCCAGTGGTGACCAGCCGGGACTGGAGAGGGAGGACGACGTCGTCGTCCCGGAGAGGAAGGCAGCACCGGCCCCACCGACTGGGGCGGCCCAAGGCGGCCGGCCTAACTTGCCTCCTGCGCAATCGGCCGGGGGCGAGCCGGCCGCGAGGACTGATCTGGTGGTCCAGACGCCGTCGCGCCAGCGCGCGGGGAAGGCTGTATGGGAGCTGCAGACGGCCGCGGCTCCAGCTCGTCGGCCCAGGATATGGAGGCGGCCAGCGCCAGCTCGGGGTGGACGCCGGGTGGCGGGACGGCTGTGGTGAACGTGGCCGCGCAGGACGTCCGGAATCGGCTTCAAGCCCAGGCTGCGGCGCTGAGGAAAGATAATGACGAGTTCCTTGCGACGCGGGCGGCCATTCGGGTTAGTCTTCTTGTCTTTGCTTTTTTGATCTTGGTTTCTTCCGTGGGGGCGCGTCAGCGCACCCACTCGGTGTAGTCCCCGAGTTCCGAGTCGGCTGCTGAGCAGGTGGCTTGGAACTTCCTAGCGGGCCTTGTTTTGCTATTCTTGTTCTCATTCGCTCCACTGCCTGACTTGCAGGACTACCACAACCTCCGCGCGGCTGCCTTCAACTCCCAGGCTCGGGAGCTGACCCAGAAGACTGCTGACCTATCTGAGAGCCGGGGTGAGTGCTTCGTCTTTTATCTCACGTGGGGGCGCGTCAGCGCACCCACTGGGTGTAGTCCCCGAGATTCGGGCCGACTGCTGAGCAGTCGGGTCGGATCTTCGTTGACGACTTCTTCCTTATTGCTTCTTTCTTTTCTGCCATCCCTGCAGCGGCCAACGCCGGTCTAAGGGAGCAGCTGGGCGGGACCCAGGCCGCCCTCCGCGCTAAGGAGGCCGAGTTTGCTGCCTTGGCACACGAGCGCGACCGCCTGGCCAAGAGGTTGGCTGACCAGGAGGAGAGCCACAAGGCGGCCCTGAAGGCGGTGCAGGACAGCGAGGCCGCCCTCCAAGCCGAGTATGAGATAGAGGCGGCCAGCTGGGCCGAAGCGAAGCAGACGCTGATCAACGGTTATGGCCAGATCGAAGACTTGGTTGACGGTAGGCCGCCTTCCTCTTCGTCCTTGCCTGCCGCTTGCCGTTTTAACTTGTTTTCTGACTTGGTGTTTTTCTCTTCTTTCTCTTTCTTCCTTGCGTAGAGTACTTCCCTGGCTACTCTACCGCTGCCAACCAGGTCGTCGAGGCCCACCGCGAGGCACAAAGGCAGGCTGGCGCCGAAATCGCACCAAACGCTCGCCGGTCGATGGAGGAGCAGCTCTTGGCGATCCAGGCCCGCCTCCAGCCGGCTCATCGCCTGCTCCGTCAGCTTCAGCGTGTTGGGGCGCAGGTGTTGGCCGCTCTCTGGCCTGGTGAAGTGATTTCCCGCACCCCCAGTCGGACTGCCGACTGGCTGGAGGTGGCGGTCGGCCGCTTCGAGGCCTGGAAGGCTTCGGCGGTTCGGTCCGACGCCAGGCGGGCGCTGGAGTTCGCCAAGGCCTGGTATCCCGAGCTGAGTCTGGACCAGCTGGCCACCTGGCGGCAGGAGGCCGACACGGAGCTGGAGCCGGCGCGGCCGGCTATCATCCAGCGGGCTTCGGCGATCGCTGATTACACCGACACCAGCGCCTTCGCTCCTGAGGTGGACGACAACGGTGTTGCCCAGCCGGAGGAGTGTTTCGGGCTGAACCCGGCAGACGGCGAGGACTCGGCGGAGGAGATCGACTCCAGCGATGAGGGCGAGGAGGAGGAGGAGGGTGAAGACGCCGGGCCAGATGGTGGAGCGGCCGGTCAGCCTCAGCTTGACCATGCCTCCAACAACAAGGCACGCGCGGGTGCACCGCCTGCAGCCGGCGATGATCAAGCTGAGACCCGTCAGCCGGCCACTCCTCCAGCCGGTGGCGCCGTCTCCATCGACCAACCCGGCTCCCACACTGTGCCCTTAGTCTAGTCTGCTGCCTCTATTTTCCTATTTTACCACTCTTGAAACAGTATTTTTTTAGGTTTGCACAATTCCACCCACTGGGGGTGTATTCGAACTACATGGATTACCGGCATGTTGGGGGCCTTATGTGTAAATATGATTATGCATGCGTTTGGCTTTCCCTTGTTCTTTGCTTTTCATCCTTCTGCTGTTTCCTTTGCCGCCCTCCCTTGGTTGCCGCCTCCCCAGTCGGACAGTTGCTCTGCAATCTGTGGCTGGAGGAGTGCTTGGCCAGTTGGGAGGGCAAGTACTCTATCTTTGTTGGATTATAGCGAAGTGATTGGGAGGCCAACCAGCCGGCTGTTTTGACAGCCAGCAAGCGTGGTTGGAGGCCGTCTTTTCGTTATACAAGTTCGTCAGTCCTTAGCCGTTTTTCATGTGGGCATCCTTTCTGCCTTTGGCTCTTGCTAGTCGAACAGTCGGTTCTTCGAGCTGCGACTTTCAACAAGAGAGGGCTCGGGTGCCGGCACACTACTTGTTTGACTGCAGGTAGAACTTTATTATAACTTAAGGCGGCCAGTCCCCGGGCCGACTAGTCGGACCCGGTGCCAGACAGAAAATCAAATGTAATAATACATTCATGAATATGACACTCGTCATTCATAGATAAAGGAGGGCAGTCCCCGAGTGCTCCTCGGGGGGCCCGTTGTTTCGTACTTAATACAAAAAGGTAGCTTGATACATACTGCTTTCAACTGTAAAATCTTCTCAGGAGGTTCGCGTTCCATGGTCGCTCCGACTCCTTGCCGGAATCATCCCTCTTGCGTGCTCTTGGTTTTTGTGCGTCGATCAGGTAGTAGGAGTCGTTGCCTAGCGCCTTGCTGATGACGAAAGGGCCTTCCCAAGGGGCCGAGAGCTTGTGCTGGCCGGCTATTCGCTGGATCAGCCGAAGCACAAGGTCGCCCTCTTGGAAAGATCTTGGCTTGACCTTGCGGTTGTGGTAATGGCGCAAACCCTGCTGGTAGATAGCGGACTAGCTGAGTGCTAACAGCCAGCCTTCTTCAAGCAGGTCGACGCCGTCTTCTCGCGCTTCCTTGGCCTCCGCCTCCCTGTACATGGTGACCCGAGGCGAGTCGAACTCGATGTCGGTTGGGATGACGGCCTCGGCACCATATACAAGGAAGAACGGAGTGAAGCCGGTTGACTTGTTAGGAGTAGTACGCAGACTCCAGAGGACAGCCGGCAGCTCATCGAGCCAGCAGCCGGCCGATCGTTCCAGTGGTACGACCAGTCGAGGCTTGATGCCGGAGAGGATGAGTCCATTTGCTCGTTCGACCTGGCCGTTTGACTGCGGGTGGGCAACGGACGCTAAATCCAGTCGGATACCCTGCGTCGCGCAGAAACGTGCCAGTGCTTCTTTGGCAAAGTTTGTGCCGTTGTCGGTGATGATGCTGTGCGGCACGCCGTACCGAGTAGTGATGTCGGCAATGAACGTCACGGCAGTCGGCCCGTTCAGCTTCTTGATCGGCTTTGCTTCAATCCACTTGGTAAATTTTTCCACGGCGACAAGCAAATGTGTCAGGCCGCCGCGGGCTGTCTTGAATGGGCCCACCATGTCCAGCCCCCAGACGGCAAAGGGCCAGGTGAGGGGGATGGTCTTGAGTGCAGAAGCCGGCAGGTGTTGCTTGGAACTGAAGACTTGGCATCCTTTGCAGCTTTTGACTATCTCTTTGGCATCTTCCAAAGCAGTCGGCCAAAAGTAACCGTGGCAGAAAGCTTTGGCCATAAGTGATCTTGAGGCTGCGTGGTGGCCGCATTCGCCTTGATGGATATCCTTGAGGATTGCCACACCTTTCTCTGGCTCGACGCAGCGCTGGAAGACTCCAATGACGCTGCGCTTGACAAGTTCTCTGTTTATTATTGCATATGCTCCGGCTCGACGTTGCACTAGGCTTGCCGAGATCTCATCAGCCGGCAGCTCTCTATTGACTGGGAAGTTGAGGATGGGCTGGGCCCATGATGGAGCTGTGACTTCTTCTACTGTCAGTACGGCCACTGTGACTCGGGTGGGCGGGTTGGGTGGTGGGGAGTTGGAGTCGGCCACCGCTTCTTGTGTCGCTGCAGTCCCGGGGCCGACTGCTGCAGTCCCCGGGCCGGGTTCTGAAGTCCCCGGGCCGGGTGCGACTACGGCAGTCCCCGGGCCGGTTGTCGAAGTCCCCGAGACACTGCTGGGTTCCTCCAGTCGGATCTGGCTGCATCGGTGGCAGGCGGTACGAAGATAGAGTCCGACTCTGGAGACGGCTTGATGGACGGTTTGAGGAGGCGCTGGAGAGAGACACCGGTCGGTATAGCCTGTCGGGTAGAGCCGATCCGCGCCAGGGCATCTGCTTGGTCGTTGTCGGCCCGTGGCACGTGAAGGAACTCGCACCCTTTGAAGTACCCACTGATCTGCTGGACGAGGAATCGATAGCTCGCCATGTTTGCATCCTTGGCGTCCCAGTCGCCAGATGACTGCTGGACCACCAAGTCTGAGTCGCCATAGCACAGGATCCGGCGTATGCCGAGCTCTTTGGCTAGCCGGAGCCCGTGTATGAGTGCCTCGTACTCAGCCACGTTGTTGGAGGCGGCGAAGTGGATTTGCAGCGTGTATCTGTGTTTGTCGCCTTTGGGAGAGGTGAGGACGATGTCGGCTCCCAAGTCGGTGCGCATCTTGGACCCGTCGAAGTGCATCCGCCAACGGGTAGAGTCGGGAGCCGGCGGTAGGTACTGGGTCTCGGCCCAGTCGACGAGGAAGTCGGCCAATGCTTGGGACTTGATGGCGGTGCGGGGCTGGTAGAAGATTGTGTAAGGTGCCAGCGCAATGGCCCATTTAGCCACCCGGCCGGATGCATCCCGGCTGCCTATGATCTCGGCAAGCGGGGCGGTGCACATGACCGTGATGGGATGCTCTTGAAAGTAGGGCGTCAGCTTCTTGGCGGTGAAGTACACTCCATAGCACATCTTCTGGTAGTGCGGGTAGTTTTGCTTTGAGCTGGATAGTACTTCGCTTAGATAATACACCAGCCTCTGGACTAGCTGGGCTCGGCCTTCTTCCGGGCGCTGGACCACGACAACTGTACTGACCACTCGGCTAGTCGCGGCAATGTAAAGGAGCATCGGCTCCTTCTCAGTCGGCGCCGCCAGGACAGGTGAAGTAGTCAGCATCTTCTTCAACTCATGGAAGGCATGGTCTGCTTGGTCATTCCACTCAAAATGAGTGGATTTCTTCATCAGTCGGTACATGGGGAGAGCCTTCTCTCCTAGCCGGCTGATAAAGCGGTTTAAGGAGGCCAGGCACCCAGTGAACTTCTGCACGTCCCGCAACTTGGTGGGAATCTCCATTCTCTCAATGGCCTTGATCTTCACAGGGTTGCACTCAATGCCGCGTTCGGAGACCAGAAAACCTAGAAGTTGGCTGGCTGGTACTCCGAACACGCATTTCTCGGGGTTGAGCTTGATCTGGAATCGGCGCAAGTTGGCAAATGTTTCTTTGAGGTCCTCCAGCAGGGTGCCGCGCTTCTCTGTCTTCACCACAATATCGTCTACGTAGACGTGGGCATTTTTGCCGAGTTGCTTGAGGAGGCATTTCTGCATGCAACGCTGAAAAGTGGCACCGGCATTCCTCAAGCCGAATGTCATAGTCAGGTAACGGAAAGCTCCGAATGGTGTGATGAAGGCAGTCGTCAGGCGGTCTGCTGGGTCCAACTTGATCTGGTGGTATCCTGAGTAGGCATCCAAAAAACTCAACAACTCGCATCCGGCCGTGGAGTCTATCACTTCATCAATCCATGGCAAAGCAAACGGATCTTTTTGGCAGGCCTTGTTGAGGCTGGTGTAGTCTATACACATACGCCATTTGTTGTTCTTCTTCAACACCAAGACTGGGTTGGCAAGCCACTCTGGGAAAAATACTTCCATAATAAAGCCGGCGGCGAGGAGCCGGGCTATCTCTTCTCCTACGATTCTTCGCTTCTCTTCTGACAGTCTGCGGAGGGGCTGCTTGACCGGCTTCGCGTCGGCTCGGACGTGCAATTTGTGCTCGGCGAAATCCTTCGGAACACCCGGCATGTCCTTTTGGGACCATGCAAAGATGTCTCAATTCTCACGGAGGAAGTCGACGAGCTCGCCTTCCTATTTACTGTCCAGGTCTGCACCAATGACTGCAAACCTTTCCGGGTTCTCCGGGTCCAGAGGTGTCTTCTTCGTCTCCTTGGCCGGCTGGAAGGAGCCCTGCGCATCATAATCCTTGGGGTTGGGAGACTAGGCCGGCTGCTTGCCGACCATGGCCACAACTCGCTCCAACATCTTCTTCTCTTCTGCCACTATGAGGGACTCGGCCAGCCGACTGCTGGCTGCGGTGCACTCGATGGACTTATTGTAGTCGCCGGCTATAGTGATGATTCCCTTCGAGCTCGGCATCTTCATCTTCAGGTAGGCGTAGTGGGGCACAGCCATGAACTTGGCCAGAGCAGGTCGGCCAAGCAAGGCGTGGTAAGGGCTCTCCAGATCTACTACCTCGAACGAGATTGCTTCTCGGCGAAAGTGATCCTTGTCTCCAAAGAGAACATCCATCTTGATCTTGCCGATCGGGGAACAGGACAGGCCGGGTACGATGCCATGGAACACGGTCCGTGTTGGCATGAGTTGCTTTGCCTTGAGGTTCAGCTTCTCCATGGTATCGCGGTACAGTATATTGATACTGCTTCCGCCATCAATCAGAACGCGGGAGAACCAGGCAGCTTGCCTCTCTGTTGCGAGGATGACGTCCAATACTAATGCGTAGGAGCCAGGGGACGACATCACCTCTGGGTGGTCGGGCCGGCTCCAGTTGATAGGCTTCTCGGACCAATGCATGAACTCGGGGTTGCTGGAGGCGACTGCGTTGACCTCTTGGTGCTGTCGGCGCCGGCTGCGCTTGTCTTCAACTTGGCTCGTGAAGACGATGTAGGCGGCGTGCTCTTCAGGGAACTCATCTTGAATGGTTCTGAATGCTGGGCGAGCAGCCGGCTGCTGGGGGGCTGGAGGCGGCGGGCCGGGAGGCGGAGGCGGCACCAGCCCCTCGCCCTTGGAGATCCGTGTGAGCCAGTGGCACTTTCGAGTCGTGTGGTTGGACGGCTTCGCAACGCTATGGAAGTTGCAGGGGCATCGAGAGTCTGCTCGTAGGAGAAGGGCGGCTGCCAAGCCGGCCTGCCGCCCTTCTTCTTGGGAGCGGGCCGTTCTTCGGGCTGCTCATCTTCGACTGTGCCACCTGCCGACTGGTGGAAGGCGGCATAGGGGCCTTGCGCTTGTGGTCATTCTGGTAGGGGCGCCGATTGGGGTCGCCAGCCGGTGTCTTGGGAGCCGGAGCGAGCACCTTCCCAGAGGCGTCCACTCGGAGCTCGGTCTTCATCGAGGAGTCGGCCGTGGCGAACTTGTCCGCGGTGATCAGCAGCTCATCGAGGGTAGCCGGTTCGTCGCAGAGGAGTCGGTGCTTGAGGAGGGTGCCCTCTCGGCACCCGGCGGTGAAGTATTCGATGGCCTAAACCTCGTGCACCCCCTCGCAGGAGTTGCGGAGCTCATCCCACCGCGTGAGGTAGTCGTGGGTCGACTCGTTGGGCCCTTGGACACACAGGGAGAGCTGGCGGGGCTTGGGAGGCCGCTTGTACGTGCTGGTGAAGTTACGGACGAAGACTTCCGTGGAGTCCAGCCAGCTGTTGACGCTGTAGGGCTTGAGGCTGTTGAGCCAGGTGCGAGCCGTGCCTTGCAGCATGAGGGGGACGTATTTCACGGCTACGCGCCGGTTGCCGTTTGCTATGCGGACAGTAGTAGAGTAGTCGATGACCAATCTTCTGGCTTCACAGAGCCGTTGTACTTGGGCGTGTCCGTGGGGAGCGAGAACCCTTTGGGGAAGGGCTCGTCGCGGATGCGGGGGCCAAAGCATGGCGGGCCGACATCGTCTTCTTCTTCTAGCGCCAGGGATCGAGCTAGGCGGTCGATCCGGTGGCGGGCGTCGTTCTCGCCGACTCCTTCGCGGTGGCCTAGTCGACCACCGAGAGTCGGATGCGTGACAGGCGGCGGGGTGGGATATCTCTCCCCTTGAGGCGGGGGAGGAGGCGGATTTCCTTGGCGCTCCACTGCTCGAGGGCGGCCTTCCGCGTCGCGCTCGATGGTGATCCGAGTCCGGCTGTGGCTAGCAGCTGGCTCCTTGTCTTTCCTTGCGCGGGCGCCGCTTGCAGTCGGCGACCGGGATGTCGCGGCATGCTCTCGGCGCGGGGGAGGACTCTCAGCGCGGGCGCCGGCTTCGTGCCGTTCTGCGGCCGCGTCGATCAGCTGCTGGATTCGCCTTGTCATGTAGCGGAGCTCATCAGCTCCCAGCCCATTTAGCTCTTCAGTGGCCGCCTGAGCGGCTCGCAGATTCTCAAGCGGGGTGGCGTAGACGGGGCGGTCTGCCCCCAGCATGCTGGCGATGGCCGCGCCGCGCTTCTTGACGAGGCCGGCTCGGCTCGGCCTGCCATGAGGCGGCGTGCCAAAGGCGGCGCTGTCGACTTCGCGCTGGTGACCCTCGGTGATGCGTCTCATGGAGGCTATCTTCTGGCCCTCCGCGATGAGGGCGAGGCGGCGTGCTTCCCGGGTCTCGGCATCGGCGTCGGCCGGGATGGGGACGGATATGTCATGCATCGCCACTTGTAGGGCGTCGTGGGCGTTCTCGCCCGAGTTGGCGACGTGGCTGATGACCAGCACCTCAGTGACAGCGCTGCTGCCGCTATCGGCTCGAGGGAGAGGGTCGTCGAAGACTACCACGTCGGAGGGGTAGGCGTCGAGCGATGCCGTGTCGGAGTCGACAAGCATCGGGTCGGTGGAGCCGACCGACTCCAAGTCTACAGCAGGCTCGCTGGAGACGTGAAGTTGGTCGAGGAGGCTGACGAGGCGGCTCTCGGGGTAGTCCGTGCCTGCGTCGGATGCGGGCTCGTCGGAGTTGCGAGCCTCGCCAAGAAGATCGGCGAGGCAGCTCGCTGCGCAGACGTCGTCAACGCCTTGCAGCGCGTCGGGGCAAGTGCCATCGGGTGCAGCGGGCTGGCTGCGCTCGCGGGGGAGGAAAAGGGTTCCCGTCCAGAACAGGTCTCCGGACGACGGTGCACCTGGCCCCACGGTGGGCGCCAAATGTCGGGTGGTAGGTGCTTCATATGCCAACGGGTGGCTTATCATTGTGGGAGCCAGTAAGACGTCGCCGGTGCCTGGAAACGGGATGAGGCGAAGACATGCACGCCGGCGAATCTTACCCAGGTTCGGGGCTCTCCGTGGGGATAACACCCCTAGTCCTACTCTGCGGGCTCTCCGCATGATCACTAGATCAAGACAAGTAGCTACAAGTGCTCCTTGAGCTGTCAGGTTAGAGGGAGAAGAAGGGCAAGGCTAGCTCTCCTTTTCTCTCTATGTGGTGTGTGTAATTCTATGAGACCAACCCTTTGCATGGGTGTCCCGGGGGGTTTATATAGGCCTACCCCCAGGGGTACAATGGTAATCCGGCTAGGCGCGGGTCCCAGCCATCAGTGTCTATGCTTGCCGGCTTCTCCGCCGGTCATTGGGGCCCGCCGACTGGTGGGTCCCGCCGGCTGCCGGCTTCTTGGCCGGCACGCCGGCCCCACCGCATGGGGGCTTTGTCGGCGGCTGGTTACTGTTGCCTCGCCTCTGATGATGAGGGCTTTGTCGAGGTAAGCATGGCTACAGTGTCGCCGCCTTGGCGAGCTCTCACTGTAGCCTTACCTCGTCTTGTCTCCTTAATAGGGCGCATGCTTGGAGGGAGGGAGGTAGCCGGCGGTTGGGAGCCGGCCACATCCCTGGCCGACTAGAGGTGGCCGGGCCGTCTCCAGACACTAGTAGAAAAGGGGGCTTTTGGCCCGGTTGGTAAGGGCCTTTAGTCCCGGTTTTTGAACCGGGACTAAAGGGTCGTTACTAATGCCTCCCGCCTTTAGTCCTGGTTCCTACATGAACCGGGACTAAAGGTCGCGGCCACGTGGAGCTCCACCTTTAGTCCCGGTTGGTAACACCAACCGGGACTAAAGGAAATTTTATGATTTTTTTTTGAAAAAAAAATTTGCGAATTTTTTTTTGAATTTCAAATTTCTGAATTATTTTAACCTCTAATCTCTAATGACCACCCCTCATCACTGCTCAATTTATCCTCTAATCTCTAATCACCCCTCATCATTCCAAATCATCTAACTTCCCGGACGGTCACCCATCCTCTCACTACTCTAGCCTGAGCACGCTTAACTTCCGGTTTCTATTCTCCCCGTTTCCAAGTCTGCACTTGTTGTTTTCCTGACAATAGTAAGATGTCAATCCTATTAACCCTCAGGAATTTAGCTTGAGCATGAAGTGACACATTTCACTGTTTGAGTTTGAAACTATTATTTTAAAAAACAATAATTATTTAGTAACAATAATATTTCTGGAATAATTAGTTTGACCATTGTTTGACCACAGTTTGACCAGATTTGACCAAAATTCAAAAAAAACTGAAATAATTATTTAGTAACACTAATATTCTAGAATAATTAGTTTGACCATTGTTTGACCACAGTTTGAATTTTTTTGCCTCTCCAGATCTTAAAAGCCCCGTAACTTTTTTTCTGTTAGGTTTTTGAGGATTTTGAAAAGGTTTTTGAGGATTTTGAAAATCAGATGTAACTTTCCGAGTAGATGATTTTTCATATAAAAAACTTTTTAATCCGAGTTCGTATGCAAAAGTTATGCCCATTTTACAAATTCCAGAGAGATTTTGCAAATAAAGTCAAAATTCATATTTGTAAATTTTCCCAACAACTAGACCACATATCACATGGGAAACTTATTTTATTTTATTTTTTTTACATTTCCATCATTTTCTTTTGTTTTTTCTAAAACTGAAAAGAAGGTCCACCGGGGGGGGTTAGAGTTTGAAAATGGGACCTTTAGTACCGGTTCGTGCCATGAACCGGTACTAATGCCTCAAAGCCCATTAGTACCGGTTGGTGGCACCAACCGGGACTAAAGGTCTAACCTTTAGTCCCGGTTGGTGCCACCAACCGATACTAATGGGCATCGCACCCTTTAGTCCCGGTTCGTGGCACCAACCGGGACTAAAGGGCCCAGGTGAACCGGGACTAATGCCTTAGCCGCACGAACCGGGACCAATGCTCACATTAGTCCCGGTTCGTGACTGAACCGGGACTAATGTGAATATTGCCCTGTGACGGAAGCCCTGTTTTGTACTAGTGAGATGTCTCCCTGGCAAAGGGGCCCGCCGCCCGCGGGCCGTCCTGGCACATGTCGTGGGTGACGTCGGGGCCAACATGGCTATAGTGCCGTGCCGGACGGGGGGATGGCTGGCCCGCGCCTGTGTGTCGACTTCAAAGACCTTAACAAGGCCTGCCCCAAGGACCCCTTCCCACTACCGCGTATCGACCAGATTATCGATGCAACCACAGGACACGATTCACTATGTTTCCTCGACGCATACTCCAGATACCATTAAATTAAGATGAAGGAATCCTACCAAGCCGCAACGGTATTCATCACCCCGTATGGACCTTTCTGCTTTAACACTATGCCTTTCGGGCTCAAGAACGCCAACGCCACTTACCAACGCATGATTCAAATGTGCCTGGAAAAACAAATCGGCAAGACCGTGGAGGCATATGTAGATGACGTAGTCATCAAAACCAAGCATGTTGGTAGACGACTTACGCCTTACATTCGACAACCTTCGAACATATGACATAAGGCTCAATCCGGAAAAGTGCGTTTTCGGCGTTCCCGCCGGCAAACTGCTCGGGTTAATTGTCTCCAATAGAGGAATTGAAGCAAACCCAGCCAAAATCTGAGCCCTGTCACAATTGGCAACACCAACTGACCTCAAGCAGGTCCAAAAACTAGCCGGGTGCGTGGCAGCTTTGAGCCGCTTTATCTCCAGATTAGGAGAAAAGGCATTGCCTTTGTATCACCTGCTCCGACGCACAGACCACTTTGTGTGGACGGATGCTGCAATAGCCGGACTGGAGGAAACAAAAACTTTGCTAGCAAGCAACCCCATCCTGGCCGCACCAAACGTCGGAGAACCAATGTTTCTCTACATATCTGCAACTCACCAGGTGGTGAGTGCGGTGCTCGTCGTAGAACGAGAGGAAGAGGGACATACATTCCCACTCCAGAAACCAGTATACTATGTATCGACGGTCCTTACACCGTGCAAATCCCGATGCCCGCATTATCAAAAGATAGCCTATGCGGTCTTTATGGCATCCCGCAAACTGCGGCACTACTTCCAAGAATGCTCAATCACGGTGGCCTCAGAAGTACCACTCAATGATATTATAAACAACTGGGACGCCACCGGCCGGATTGCCAAATGGGCCATTGAGCTCTTACCATTTGAAATAACGTACAAACCACGCCGAGCCATTAAATCTCAGGTGTTGTCTGACTTCGTCGCCGAATGGATAGAGGCCGAACTCCCTAAAGAGTACGACACGTATTCCAACTGGGTGATGCACTTCGATGGCTCCAAAATGTTAGCCGGACTTGGGCTGGTGTCGTTTTGACATCCCCCAGAGGAGACACGGTCTATTATGTGCTCCAAATATTGTATACAGACTCTAACAACGCAGCCGAATACGAGGCCCTCTTGCATGGTCTCCGGATCGCTGTCTCCATGGGCATAGAATGCCTTGAGGTGCACGGGGATTCAAACCTGGCAATATCCCAAATAAACGGAGAATTCGACGCAAAAGACCCAAAGATGGCGGCTTACCGCAATGCCATACTCAAAATATCAGCTCGGTTTGAGGGGCTCAAGTTTCATCATGTGGCTCGAGAGAGTAATCAAGCCGCAGACATCCTTGCTCGCATGGGTGCTAAACGCGATCCCGTCCCACCTAACACTTTTGTGGAAAGGCCCTTCAAGACATCAGTGGTGTGGCAGGACGAGAGCGGCAACCCTGGTCCGGAACCGATCACACCCGCAGATTCCGAACAAAGCTCCGATATCATCAGGGGCTCGGACGCCCAAATAACACCCTTGGCCCATGAAATCATGGCTATAACTGCCCCATGGACTGAACCTTTCCTCACCTACCTTACTAGGAACGAGCTCCCTGATGATCAGACTGAGGCCCGTCGTATCGTTTGACGCTCAAAGGCCTACAAAGTCCATGAAGGAGAACTATAAAAGAAAAGTACTACCGGAGTCCTTCAAAGATGTATCTCCGAAGAGGAGGGACGACATCTCCTGAAGGCTGAAGAACACGCTGGTCTTGGTGGCCATCATGCCGCAGCTCGGGCCCTTGTAAGTAAAGCCTTCCGTCCGTGTTTCTATTAGCCCACGGCCTGAGCAAACGCTCAGGACCTCGTACAGCGCTGCGTTGGATGCCAGCTCTTTGTCAATCAAAGCCATATGCCGCCCACTGCCCTACGAACAATCCCCATTACTTGGCCTTTTGCGGTCTGGGGGCTAGACATGGTCGGACCCCTTAAAGGGGGAAGCCATAAGAAGAAATATTTACTGGTTATTGTGGACAAGTTCACTAAATGGATAGAAGCCAAACCAGTCAAAACAGCCGAGGCCGGACCGGTGATAGACTTTATATCCGGTGTCGTACACCTTTACGGTGTCCCACACGGTATTATTACTGACAATGGCTCTAACTTTATGGCCAATGAGGTGAAAACTTGGTGCGCTAATTTGGGCATTAAGCTCGATTACGCCTCCGTATACCACCCTCAAACAAACGGCCAGGTCGAACAAGCGAACGGCCTAATAATGAGCGGCATCAAACCCAGACTAGTGCGATCTCTGAAGGAATCGGACAAGCACTGGGTTGAGGAACTCGATTTCGTACTTTGGGGGCTGTGGACCACGCCCAATCGCACGACCGGATATACAACTTTCTTCATGGTGTACGGCGCGGAGGCAGTTTTGCCTTGCGATATTATTCATGACTCACCTCGAGTGCGCATGTATGAAGAGAGAGAAGCCGAGCTCGATCGGCAGGACGATCTGGACGGCCTGGAAGAGGAGCGCGATGTCACGAAGGCCCGTTCCGCATTCTATCAACAGCAGGCTCGGCGATATCAAAGCAGGGAAGTACGGGCAAAGACTTATAATGTCGTTGAACTCGTTCTACGCCTACCAGAGAAGAAAAAGGATAAGCTGAAGCCCAAATGGGAGGGTCCCTTCATTATAGCTAGATGAAGTTCCCACTGGTGGAGCCTATCGCCTTCGCAATGCTTCGTATAATCGCTTGGAACCAAACCCATGGAACGTTGCCCGACTCCAAAGATTCTACGCCTAAGTCCGCACATGTACCCTTTTCCTTTTTCCTCTCTTTCACTTTTTTCCTCTTTTTTCGTTTTTATACGACTTCTAGCTTTTGATCGGATAAACCGTACACTTGAGGGGTATACATCTTTAAATGTACATACCCCACAATACCTGGGGGCTTCTTTTCACAAAAGCTTATTTTCATTTTTCGAGCATCTAGCTCACCGTATATATGTGCTGTCCACTCATATATGTCTTTCTATCGGGTGGTAGGTGCGACATATGCCAACGGGTGGCTTATCATTGTGGGAGCCAGTAAGACGTCGCCGGTGCCTGGAAACGGGATGAGGCGAAGACATGCACGCCGGCGAATCTTACCCAGGTTCGGGGCTCTCCGTGGAGATAACACCCCTAGTCCTGCTCTGCGGGGTCTCCGCATGATCACTAGATCAAGACAAGTAGCTACAAGTGCTCCCTGAGCTGTCGGGTTAGAGGGAGAAGAAGGGCAAGGCTAGCTCTCCTTTTCTCTCTATGTGGTGTGTGTAATTCTATGAGACCAACCCTTTGCATGGGTGTCCCGGGGGGTTTATATAGGCCTACCCCCCAGGGGTACAATGGTAATCCGTCTAGGCGCGGGTCCCAGCCATCAGTGTCTATGCTTGCCGGCTTCTCCGCCAGTCATGGGGGCCCGCCGACTGGTGGGTCCCTCCGGCTGCCGGCTTCTTGGCCAGAACGCCGGCCCCACCGCATGGGGGCTTTGTCGGCGGCTGGTTACTGTTGCCTCGCCTCTGATGACGAGGGCTTTGTCGAGGTAAGCATGGCTACAGTTTCGCCGCCTTGGCGAGCTCTCACTGTAGCCTTACCTCGTCTTGTCTCCTTAATAGGGCGCATGCTTCGAGGGAGGGAGGTAGCCGGCGGTTGGGAGCCGGCCACATCCCTGGCCGACTAGAGGAGGCCGGGCCGTCTCCAGATGTCTCCCTGGCAAAGGGGCCCGCCGCCCGCGGGCCGTCCTGGCACATGTCGTGGGTGACGTCGGGGCCAACATGGCTATAGTGCCACGCCGGACGGGGGGATGGCTGGCCCGTACGGCGCCCTGTGGCCATGCCTGTTCCGGGATTCGGGGGTAGTGGGCTGTACTGCGGCCACGCCCCATCCTATCACCGTTATGTGGGTACAGTCTTAGTGGGTGCAGTCTTGGCCGGCTTCTGGGAGTCGGCCTTCTTCATGGCCGGCTTCTGGGAGTCGGTCCTCTTGGGGCCGACTTCCTCGAGTCGGCTATCTCGTATCTTTCTTGGGGGAGGTTTTCTGGGACTGGGTCGCCTTCTGGGAGTCGGCCCTGGGGATAGCCGGTCGGAGGAAGATGACCCTATGCTTTCTGTGCTTGAAGGCTTGAATGGCCTGATAATTTTTCGAAGAGCCAGGGGGAGTCGGTATGGCTACCCGTGGCCATTTACTTCGACACTTTCCTTCGCCATTATATGCACCTTTTATGACTTAAGATTTTGCCAAGCTGGGTTGCCTCGCTCCTATGCTTATGCCCTACGTTCCCGCTTGTTCGGCTAGGGCATAAAGGGAGCACCTCTGCGATTGTTACAACCGGGTTATCCGGACATGTACCTCAGACTGGGTGAAGCTGAAAGCTAGCGTTCTTAAGAGAATAAGTGGTCGGCGAACAAAAGACGAATTGCCCTCGTTGCAATACACAACCCCCAGACTATACCGTACACTGTGATCTTTAGCATCACAGCTTCGGCATGCAAACAAACAACGCATGCTGGCCCAGGGAAAGGAACCCTTAACAGAACTATTCTCCCTGGAAGATGTTTCTTACAATTAAGTGTAATATAACATAACTCCCCGAACACAACTTGTCTATTCAAGCAACTATGACCGGACTGCCTGGTTTCGAAGGACGCATGCCGCCCTGTTAGCACACCTACGGTATAGTATTCGAAAACACTCCAACCCTCGGGTCTTCGAAGGTCGAAGCAGAAAGTCTGCCATGACAATAGTTTTACAAATTCGGTTGGAGACAAGTTTGTCGTTGAAAGTACATTGCTACTTGGACTAAAAAACTTCTTCTTCCTCTAGACCCTCTAACATCTTGTCTAGTTCACAATCTTGTTGTGAATACTTGGCGGCCATCTTCACTTGGTCGTACACCAGGCTGACCGGAATTTCCTGTCCATCGGATCCCCGAGGTCCGACCCACGCCATATGATTCAGATCAAGTTTGGTGTACCGTGTTTTTACCATGGCCCAGGTTTCCCGAGCACCTTCTCGGCATGCTGATATCTTCCATAGCGCAAAACGGCGCTGGGCTCCCTTGAATAAATTGATGAGTTCTTCCATACTTCCTGGAGGAGAATCGGCTGGCCATAAAGCCTTAGCAATGTTTCTCATTGCCTTCCGAGCTCGCTCATGCATCTTGGATAGCTCTTGTAGCAGGTCGCCTTGAAATCTGGACACCTCTTGTTCGGGCCGCCCTGTTAGCACACCTACAGAAATAAACTTGTTACGATTCGCTTTACCAAACTGTACAAAAATAAGTTTACATGCATACTGAATATGCCGCCTCTCAGCTTTCTATTCTCCTTCAAGGCATCCGCTAGTTGGGCTCGCATGTCTTTCAGCTCTTCGCCGAGCTGGGTGTTGGCATCCTGCAGCTTGTTCTTCTCGTCCCTGGCCCGTGTAAGTACACGTTGATCAGCGGCCTCTTGCCTTTCGGCATGTTCTTTATCATCCTGTGCGGCCTTCAGTTTCTCTTAGAGCTGATCTGACGATCCTGCTATCATAAAATACAACAGTGTTTATTCGCATAAACATTACAGACACATGATCATATTTCCCGGACTGAAGTGGACATTACCAGTCGGTGCCTCCTTGGATTTCGCCAGTTCGGCGGTAACGGCAGCTAGCTGGGTCTGGCACTGTTCTAGCTCCTGAGATAGCATGTTCTTCTTCTCCGTGAGTACCTGATTATACATCGATCCTTAAAATCAGTTGCTTCAACTATTTTCAAGTCTCGGGGGCTACTGGTATTTGAATATTGAATCTACACAAAATAATCTTACCCGCATATCCTTTGAAAGCTGGTAAGTGGCTCCAGCAAGCCCATCCCGAGCAGCTCGGATATATGCATCTGCCGAGCTAAAGGCATTGAATGCCTCTTCAGTAAAGTTAGGATCACGCATAGCTGCCCTCCGGCGCCGATGGTTCATTGCACTCTCCACTGCGGAGTTGGTGACGGATACATTATCCGAATCATCGGAGATAGGACAATCAGGCATTGCACCCGTATCAACTCTAGCCCTAGAGGCAGGGTCCGGGGTCGGATTGGTTGATCCGGCAGTATCTCCGGATACAGTCCGATGAATGCTCTTCCTGAAATAGGGCACAACAGAAAACGTCACAGTTCAGTATGTTTGCCGCCGGACGTATTAAAGACCGTACCTTTTTGATGAAGGTAGCGGTTTGGAAGTATCACCGTCCGCCTTTCTTTTCGAAGACCCGCCTTGTGTCGGCGTCCCCTTCTTAAGGGACGATCCCGATGCGGCGTGGCGAGACGAGCGCCACCCCTTTGAAGCACGAGACAGTGCAGTGGGTGAGGCGTGATGGGAAAACTCTTTTGGAGGAGACGCTCCCTGGGCACTTACATGGGAAGAAGGGAGAAGGCCGGGGTAATCTGCTACAATGGCCACTTCTCTGCCGTCGCAGCTTGCCTGATAGAAGACCCCCTCCTTGAGCTCTACGGATATATCCGAATCCTCCTCAAATCCGGGATCTAGGTCCCGAATATGGTCCCCCAGCTGCGGCGCAGGGCTATAGATCCCCGCAGTAGCCCTCCTCCATTCCTGTTAAAAGTGGTCGGGTTAAGTTCAACTAGTTGCGACTCAGGAAGAAGATTGAGTGAGGTTTTGTATTAAAGGCTTACCCAGCTAGGGGGGTTGTACATGGAAAAGCCATCTCGGCACTTAAGGCAGCTGAATTCTTCTTTCTCCCCTTTAAAAAGATCAGCCAACATGGCGGCCAGGGCAGCAAAGTTATCCTGACCCTTGCGTCCGTAGCGAGATGTATCGTCCTCCCCGTTGTAGTTCCACATGGGGAGTCATCTGGATTGGAGTGGTTGAACACCTCGCGTTATGGAAATCACCATGACCTCAATTATGGACAGTCCGGATTGGGCGAGAATTTTTATCTTGTCCATTAACATCTTAACCTCCGCACTATCTGCCTCCTCGAGGCTCCGGGGGCGCCAGCTGTGGCGCTTCTTTAACGGAGCATTGGAAAATTCAGGAAGGCCTTGTCAGATTGGGTCTGAGAGAAAGACGTCTTCAATATAAAACCACTCCAAGGGCCACTCTTCGGATGCCTTCTTCGGAGTGCCGGATGGGTATTCTGTCTCGGCTATGCGCCATACTTCGGCACCGCCCACCTCGAATATGGATCCCTTTTGGGAGTCAGGGACGAGGCAGAAAAGCTTCCTCCACAGCTCGAAATGGGCCTCGCATCCTAGGAACAACTCGCAGAGAGCGACGAAACCCGCGATATGCAGAATGGAGCCGCGCATGAGATTGTGCAGTTGGAGGCCATAGTACTCCAGGAGACCTCGGAGGAAAGGATGGATTGGAAGTCCAACGCCTCTCAAGAGAAAGGAAACAAAGCACAGTCGCTCCCCTTCCGAAGGATTCGGGAAATTTTCTGCCTGGGCTTCGCCAGTAAAAGAGGTTAATCCCGCCCGAACGGGGACTAGATCCGTAGGGGGGAGATAACCCTGCGCCTGAAGCTTGGTCAGCTGGGCATGGGATACAGAGCAGCTCTCCCAATCGCCATTTTGAGGGCCATGGGGCAGGAGGAAGAACTAGGAGCGCTGGTGATACGTCTCTGTCGTATCTACTTTTCCACACACTTTTGCCCTTGTTTTGGACTCTAACTTGCATGATTTGAATGGAACTAACCCGGACTGACGCTGTTTTCAGTAGAATTTCCATGGTGTTATTTATGTGCAGAAACAAAAGTTCTCGGAATGACCTGCAACTCCACGGAACATATTTTTGGAAAATATTAAAAATACTGGAAGAAGAATCCACGTCAAGGGGCCCACACCCTGTCCACGAGGGTGGGGGGCATGCCCCCTGCCTCGTGGGCCCCCTGACGCTCCACCGACCTCAACTCCAACTCCATATATTCACTTTCGGGGAGAGAAAAATCAGAGAGAAGGATTCATCACGTTTTACGATACGGAGCCGCCGCCAAGCCCTAAAACCTCTCGGGAGGGCTGATCTGGAGTCCATTCAGGGCTCCGGAGAGGGGCATCCGTCGCCATCGTCATCATCAACCATCCTCCATCACCAATTTCATGATGCTCACCGCCATGCGTGAGTAATTCCATCGTAGGCTTGCTTGACGGTGATGGGTTGGATGAGATTTATCATGTAATCGAGCTAGTTTTGTTAGGGTTTGATCCCTAGTATCCACTATGTTCTGAGATTGATGTTATGCTTAATGCTTGTCACTAGGGCCCGAGTGCCATGATTTCAGATCTGAACCTATTATGTTTTCATGAATATATGTGAGTTCTTGATCCTATCTTGCAAGTATATAGTCACCTACTATGTGTTATGATCCGGGAACCCCGAAGTGACAAGAATTGGGACCACTCCTGGTGATGACCATAGTTTGAGGAGTTCATGTATTCACTATGTGTTAATGCTTTGGTCCGGTACTCTATTAAAAGGAGGCCTTAATATCCCTTAGTTTCCATTAGGACCCCGCTGCCACGGGAGGGTAGGACAAAAAATGTCATACAAGTTCTTTTCCATAAGCACGTATGACTATATTCGGAATACATGCCTACATTACATTGATGAATTGGAGCTAGTTCTGTGTCACCCTATGTTATGACTGTTACATGATGAACTGCATCCGGCATAATTCTCCATCACTGATCCATTGCCTACGAGCTTTTCACATATTGTTCTCCGCTTATTTACTTTTCCGTTGCTACTGTTACAATCACTACAAAACCCAAAAATATTACTTTTGCTACCGTTACCGTTACTTCCATATTACTTTGCTACTAAATACTTTGCTGCAGATACTAAGTTATCCAGGTGTGGTTGAATTGACAACTCAACTTCTAAAACTTGAGAATATTCTTTGGCTCCCCGTGTGTCGAATCAATAAATTTGGGTTGAATACTCTACCCTCGAAAACTGTTGCGATCCCCTATACTTGTGGGTTATCAAGACTATTTTCTGGCGCCGTTGCCGGGAAGCATAGCTCTATTCTTTGAGTCGCTTGGGATTTATATCTGCTGGTCACTATGAAGAACTTGAAAGACGCGAAAACAAAAATTTATCCCTCAACTACGAGGGGAGGTAAGGAACTGCCATCTAGCTCTGCACTTGATTCACCTTCTGTTTTGAGTAAGCTTGCGACACCTAAACCTGCTTCTGCTATTCATTCTGATATGTCACATGTTATTGATGATGCCACTTCTGCTATGCATGATACTTATGATGAAACTACTTCTATGCTTGGTACTACTGTGCCACTTGGTGAATTTCTTAATGAACAACTTGCTAGGGCTAGAGAGAATGAAATTATTGAAACTGATAATATTGAAGATAGTGATGATGAAGACTCTTCCCCTAATAAATATGAATTGCCTGTTGTGCCTAAGGGTTATGTTCTGGATGAAGAATCTGCTAGAGCTATTCTTGCTTGCAATGATAGAAGTGATATTAAGAAGCTATTAGCTAAATGGAAGCAGCGATCTCTAAATGCTAGAATGAAACCTGATCCTGCTTTTGCTACTTCGCCTATCTGTGTTACTGATAAGGATTATGAATTCTCCGTTGATCCTGATATAATTACTTTGGTTGAATCTGAAACTGTTGTGGCACATCTTACTAAATTAAATGATATAGCCACCCTGTTCACTAATGATGAGAGAATTCCCTACCTTTATATCCTTAAAATATTTCTATTCTCATTAAAGGGTGATGCTAAGATATGGTTTAATTCTCTTGATCCTGGTTGTGTGCGTACTCCCCAGGATATGATTTATTACTTCTCTGCTAAATATTTCCCTGCTCATAAGAAACAAGCTGCTTTAAGGGAAATATATAATTTTGTGCAAATTGAAGAAGAGAGTCTCCCACAAGCTTGGGGGAGGCTTCTCCAATTACTTAATGCTTTGCCTGATCATCCTCTTAAGAAAAATGAAATACTTGATATCTTTTATATTGGACTAACCGATGCTTCCAGAGACCACCTGGATAGTTGTGCTAGTTCTGTTTTCAGGGAAAGAACACCGGATGAAGCTGAAATTTTATTGAATTATATGTTGACCAATGAAAATAATTGGACACTTCCTGCGCCAATTCCTGAGCCTATTCCTAAACCAACTCCGAAGAAGAGAGGTGTTCTATTTCTCAGTCTGGAAGATATGCAAGAGGCAAAGAAATCTATGAAAGAAAAGGGATTAAAGCTGAAGATGTTAAGAATTTACCTCCTACTGAAGAAATACATGGTCTTAATTTACCGCCTATTGAAGAAACACATGGTCTTGATAACCCGACACAGGTAGTAAAGGTAAATTCTCTCTATAGATATGATAAAGCTGAAATCCCTCCTACTAAGTTTGCTAGCCAATGTTTGGATGAGTTTGATAACTTTATGGTTAGGCAAGAAGATTTTAATGCTTATTTTGGTAGACAATGAAAACAAAATGCTTATATGATTGAACACTTGGGTGATTATATGTCTAGAGTTAAAGGTGAACTTAAACTCATTAGTAAACATGCTTCTGTGGTTACCACTCAAGTAGAACAAGTACTTAAAGCTCAAAATGATTTGCTCAATGAATTAAATAGTAAGAATAATGATTATGCTGTTAGAGTGGCTACTAGAACTGGTAAAATGACTCAGGAACCTTTGTATCCCGAAGGCCACCCTAAGAGAATTGAGCAAGATTCTCAGAGAAATAATATAGATGCACCTAGTCCTTCTAAAAAGAAGAAAAATAAAAATGATAGGACTTTGCATGCTTCTAGTGAACCTATTGCTGAACCACCTGAGAATCCAAATGATATTTCTATTTCTGATGCTGAAACACAATCTGGTAATGAACATGAACCTAGTGATAATGTTAATGATGATGTTCATTATGATGCTCAACCTAGTAATGATAACGATGTAGAAATTGAACCTGCTGTTGATCTTGATAACCCACAATCAAAGAATCAATGTTATGATAAGAGAGACTTTGTTGCTAGGAAGCATGGTAAAGAAAGAGAACCTTGGGTTCAGAAACCCATGCCTTTTCCTCCCAAACCATCCAAGAAAAAGGATGATGAAGATTTTGAGCGCTTTGCTGAAATGATTAGACCTATCTTTTTGCGTATGCGTTTGACTGATATGCTCAAAATGAATCCTTATGCTAAGTATATGAAAGAAATTGTTACAAATAAAAGAAAGATACCGGAAGCTAAAATTTCCACCATGGTTGCTAATTATACTTTTAAGGGTGGAATACCTAAGAAACTTGGAGATCCAGGAGTACCTACTATACCATGCTCCACTAAAAGAAACTATGTTAAAACTGCTTTATGTGATCTTGGAGCCGGTGTTAGTGTTATGCCTCTCTCTTTATATCGTAGACTTGATTTGAATAAGTTCACACCTACTGAAATATCTTTGCAAATGGCTGATAAATCAACTGCTATACCTGTAGGTATTTGTGAGGATGTGCCTGTTGTGGTTGCAAACGTTACTATTTTAACGGACTTTGTTATTCTTGATATTCCCGAGGACGATAGTATGTCCATTATTCTTGGAAGACCCTTTTTGAATACTGCAGGGGCTGTTATTGATTGCAACAAAGGCAATGTCACTTTTCATGTTAATGGTAATGAGCATACGGTACACTTTCCGAGGAAGCAACCTCAAGTTCATAGTATCAACTCTATTGGAAAAATTCCATCGATTATTTTTGGAGGTTTTGAATTTCCTCTTCCTACTGTCAAGAAGAAATATGATATTCTTATTATTGGGGATGTGCATATCCCCGTTGAGGTAACATAGTGTTATTCGAAATTTCTCCGGTTCCATGTTATTCAGAATGAGTTTGTTAACAAGACCTGATCAACCTTGTTAGTGGATTCCTTTTGATGAGCATGAGATGGATGAAACTAGAAGGCACAACCTTCTGTACCCTTCTTTTACTTTCTGTTATTTAGTTGAAATAAAGTAAAATTAGTATTTTCTCTCTGTTTCCTGAATTATCCGTGCAATATAAAAATACCCCGAAAATAAAAGTTCTCCAAATGCCCTGCCAGTTTAATATGATTTTTTCTGGAATATTTGAGATTATCTGGCACCGAGAACACAACAGGGGGAGCAAGCACCTGGCCACGATGGTCCAGGGCGCGCCCACCCCTACAGGGCGTACCCCCTGCCTCGTGGGCCCACGGTGGCTCCCCTCCACTTATTCCTGCACCCATTCACTTCTTCTTCCTCCCAAAAAATCACTATCCAGCTCAAGCACGAGTTCCAGCTCATTTTGCTGCGATTTTTGAGCTCCTTGCTCAAAGCACCTCTCACAAAACTGCTTTGGGGGGATTGTTCCTTGGTATGTGACTCCTGCATTGGTCCAATTAGTTTTTGTTCTAGTGCTTTATTCATTGCAAATTTGTGCTGCCTAAGTGACCATGTTCTTGAGCTTGCATGTCAAATTTATATGGTTCCATGTAGTTCTAATGCATGATATAGGCTCTAGGCACTTGTAGGAGTAGTTGCTATCAATTTTGTTGAGATTGGTTCACTTTTATTTGAAGTTACTAAAAATTTCAGAAATTTTTCAGAGGAAGAAGTATGCTTAGGAAAATGTACCAAGGTGGTCCTTCAAGGAAGCAAGGACCCAGGATCGCAATGCGCGATGCCGATGATGAGCCACCAAGGAACGCACCCGTGCGGCCTTGTGAATGGCCTTCAGAAGACTTTATGGATCGAGCGGGAATCAAGGAAGAATTTAACGCATATTTGCGTAACGCTGATCTTGTGAGCTCCGAGGAGGAAAAGTGCCGTTAGTACCACTATCTCACTAGTTCATTTGTGAGGAGGTTTGAATTTTCATCTTCACGCAATTCTCAAACTGTCCTATTTGATCTCTATGAAAAATCTTACACCATGGACTTAGGGGATTTTACCATTGCTTGCAAACTTCCACAATGGGGTAGTACTAGTGAACCTCGCAAATCTGAATTTAGAGAATTTCTTGGTAGTATAACTGTGGGCGAATCTAGAGACATAACACAAGCTACCATAGGGAGTATTCATTTTCCTGCTATACATTATTTTGCTCTCTTCATAGGTAGATGCATAAATGGTAAGGATGAAGCATGTCACATGTGTGTCCCTGATCTCAGTATTCTTAGGAGTGCTGTGTTAGGAGATAAATCTTATAACCTGGGAGCCATTGTTGCACGTAGGTTGCATCATAATAGATTTAATGGAGATTTCTTTGGTGGAATTTATGCAACCCGCTTAGCTGATTTTCTTGGTGTAACCATACGCAATGATGATATTGAATTGCCTCCTACTTATCTAGACTTTAATGCTATGGTTCACCATCAGTTTGTCGAGAGGAATGAATCACCTCTCCGGTATCGCTTAATCTTTGATAGACGTCGTGCTGTCCGTATTACTCTCCCTGCTCCTACCTTCTTTGATTATCAGGCAAAAGGAAGACATTTTATTACCAGAGAGGAGGCAGATGAGTACGAGAGGAGGGCGGAGGCAGCTCGCCGTCACGCTGCAGCTCAGGAGGCAATAGCCGCTGCATCGCAGACGACCCCAGCTACAACTATGGATATTTGCCAGGCCATCCGTGGCAATAAACCATCTTAGGCCAAATGCCCAAGCTTGGGGGAGTACGTATTTCCCACCGACATTACATTCATGTTCACACACACTCATTGCTAGATGTCGGTGCTCATACTTTTTCACTGTACTATCCATGCTAGTTTATTTTCTTTTTGCTGCTTTCTTCTTGTGTGTTTGATAAACCTTAAGAAAACCAAAAAAATTAGTAATAGTTTTAGCTAGTTTACTTTTCTTGCTGTAGTAGTAATAATTAAAAATAAAACCCAAAAAGATTTCCTGTTCTTCTTTTGCTTGTTGGGAGCTTTCCCGTGTAAATAGTTTTATTTCTTTTCTTTTCTTTGGGGGTCGATACGAGAAGACCATAATTAAATTGTTGAAGTGGCTCTTTCATGCATTATTGTTGATTTAACCAAGAGCCCATATTGCCTTGTCTTCTCTTGTTTATTGAATGCTTGCAGATTCCAGCTTAGTCCAATGCACGTGCACTATTATTATTATTCACATCGTTCGGTCGTGCAAGTGAAAGGCAATTATGACGATATATGATGGACTGATTGAGATGAGAGAAGCTGGTATGAACTCGACCTCTCTTGTTTTTGTAAATATGATTAGTTCATCGTTCCTGATTCAGCCTATTATGAATGAACATGTTTGCAATGACAATTACAGATCATAGTTGCTCGTGCCATGCTTGATTAGCTATGAGTTATAATGGTTTACTTTGCGTGCCAACATGCTATTAAAATGGTTGTGATGTGGTATGATGGGGTGGTATCCTCCTTTGAATGATTTAAGTGACTCGACTTGGCACATGTTCACACATGTAGTTGAAACAAATCAACATAGCCTTCATGATATTTATGTTCATGGTGGATTATATCCTACTCATGCTTGTACTCCATATTTATTAATTTTAATGCATGTTCATGACTGTTGTCGCTCTCTAGTTGGTCGCTTCCTAGTCTTTTGCTAGCCTTCACTTGTACTAAGCGGGAATACTGCTTGTGCATCCAATTCCTTAAACCCCAAAGTTATGCCATATGAGTCCACTATACCTTCCTATATGCGGTATCTACCGGCCGTTACAAGTAAATTTGTATGTGCCAAACTCTAAACCTTCAAATAAACATTCTGTTTTGTATGCTCGAATAGCTCATGTATCAACTAGGGCTGTCCGTATCTTCCATGCTAGGCGGGTTATTCTCAAGATGAGTGGACTCCGCTCCTCACTCACGAGAAAATGGCTGGTCACCGGGATGCCCAGTCCTATGCTTTATGCAAATCAAATCAAAATAATTGCAAACAAAACTCCCCCTGGGACTGTTGTTAGTTGGAGGCACTCGTTGTTTCGAGCAAGCCATGGATTGATGCTTGTTGGTGGAGGGGGAGTATAAACTTTACCATTCTGTTTGGGAACCGCCTATAATGTGTGTAGCATGGAAGATATCACCATCTCTTGGTTGTTATGTTGACAATGAAAGTATGCCGCTCAAAATATTATTTATCCCTGCTTTAAAATCGATCTCTGGCACCTCTACAAATCCCTGCTTCCCTCTGCGAAGGGCCTATCTATTTACTTTTATGTTGATTCATCACCCTCTTATTAAAAAGCACCAGCTGGAGAGAACCGCTGTCATTTGCATCCATTACTATTAATTTATATTGGGCATGACTATGATTGGATCTCTTTTACCATGAATTACAATGTCTAGTCAGTCCTTGATCTTTAAAGGTGCTCTGCATTTATGTTTTCCGGTCTCAGAAAGGGCTAGCGAGATACCATCTTGTTATATCATATCATGATTGTTTTGAGAAAGTGTTGTCATCCGAGATTTATTATTATTGCTCGCTAGTTGATTATGCCATTGACATGAGTAAACATGAGACCTAAATGTTATTGTGAATGTGGTTAGTCATAATCTTTGCTGAAAACTTGAATGCTGGCTTTACATATTTACAACAACAAGAGCAAACAGAATTTGTAATAGTTTTTCTTTATCACTTTCAGTTTATCAACTGAATTGCTTGAGGACAAGCAAAGGTTTAAGCTTGGGGGATTTGATACGTCTCCGTCGTATCTACTTTTCCGAACACTTTTGCCCTTGTTTTGGACTCTAACTTGCATGATTTGAATGGAACTAACCCGGACTGACGCTGTTTTCAGCAGACTTTCCATGGTGTTATTTATGTGCAGAAACAGAAGTTCTCGGAATGACCTGAAACTCCACGGAACATATTTTTGGAAAATATTAAAAATACTGGAAGAAGAATCCACGTCAGGGGCCCACACCCTGTCCACGAGGGTGGGGGTGCGCCTGCCCCCTTGGGAGCGCCCCCTGCCTCGTGGGCCCCCTGACACTCCACCGACCTCAAGTCCAACTCCATATATTCACTTTCGGGGAGAAAAAAATCAGAGAGAAGGATTCATCGCGTTTTACGATACGGAGCCGGCGCCAAGCCCTAAAACCTCTCAAGAGGGCTGATATGGAGTCCGTTCGGGGCTCCGGAGAGGGGAATCCGTCGCCATCGTCATCATCAACCATCCTCCATCACCAATTTCATGATGCTCACCGCCGTGCGTGAGTAATTCCATTGTAGGCTTGCTGGACGGTGATGGGTTGGATGAGATTTATCATGTAATCGAGTTAGTTTTGTTAGGGTTTGATCCCTAGTATCCACTCTGTTCTGAGATTGATGTTGCTATGACTTTGCTATGCTTAAAGCTTGTCACTAGGGCCCGAGTGGCATGATTCCAGATCTGAACCTATTATGTTTTCATGAATATATGTGAGTTCTTGATCCTATCTTGCAAGTCTATAGTCACCTACTATGTGTTATGATCCGGCAACCCCGAAGTGACAATAATCGGGACCACTCCCGGTGATGACCATAGTTTGAGGAGTTGATGTATTCACTATGTGTTAATGCTTTGGTCTGGTACTCTATTAAAAGGAGGCCTTAATATCCCTTAGTTTCCATTAGGACCCCGCTGCCACGGGAGGGTATGACAAAAGATGGCATGCAAGTTCTTTTCCATAAGCACGTATGACTATATTCGGAATACATGCCTACATTACATTGATGAATTGGAGCTAGTTCTGTGTCACCCTATGTTATGATTGTTACATGATGAACCGCATCTGGCATAATTCTCCATCACTGATCCATTGCCTACGAGCTTTCCACATATTGTTCTCCGCTTATTTACTTTTCCGTTGCTACTGTTACAATCACTACAAAACCCAAAAATATTACTTTTGCTACCGTTACCATTACTTCCATATTACTTTGCTACTAAATACTTTGCTGCAGATACTAAGTTATCCAGGTGTGGTTGAATTGACAACTCAACTGCTAATACTTGAGAATATTCTTTGGCTCCCCTTGTGTCGAATCAATAAATTTGGGTTGAATACTCTACCCTCAAAAACTGTTGCGATCCCCTATACTTGTGGGTTATGAGCTGGCCATGATTGCGTGGTTCCTTGAGGCAAGATTGAAGGATATCCGTTTGGTATGGAATAGCATCTGAGATCTAATCTCCTTAAATAGACACCTTCGGTACGCTGTTGAGGGGTTATTTGTAAAAGAGCTTGGACCCTTCGTATTCGTTTGCCACGCGGAAGCTGAGGCGATGGAAGCACAGAAGCCGAAGGGTATAGCATTTAATGTAACGCTGGGTTGTTCGAAGAATTCACCATACCAAGACCGAAGATGTAAAAGACAATATACAATCCTTTGGTTCAGATGCTTTGAAGTATTTGGAGGAGGAACCCGCCTTGCAATGCCGAAGACAATGTGCGCACCGGATACATCGTCATTGAAGACTTGTTCGGGGGCTACTGAGGGAGTCCTAGATTACGGGGTCCTCGGGCGTCCGGGCTATGCGACATGGGCCGGACTCATGGGCCGTGAAGGTACAAGATGGAAGGCTTTCCCCCGTGTTCGGATGGGACTCTCCTTGGCGTGGAAGGCAAGCTTGGCGTGCGGATATGAAGATTCTTTTCTCTGTAAACCGACTTTGTACAACCCGAGCCCCCTCCGGTGTCTATATAAACCATACAGGCTAGACATCTAGGGTTTAACCATTACGATCTCGAGGTAGATCAACTCTTGTAACCCCTATACCCATTAAAGTCAATCAAGCAGGAAGTAGGGTATTACCTCCATCAAGAGGGCCCGAACCTGGGTAAACATTGTGTCCCCTGCCTCCTGTTACCTTCGATCCTTAGACGCACAGTTCGGGACCCCCTACCCGAGATCTGCCGGTTTTTGACACCGACAGCGATCATCTCTGGTCTGCTATGATTAGCTTTCTAACTTGACTAGTCTCCGTGACCTAGATCCAGTCTTTTTCTTCATTTCTTTTATACGCGACAAGGACTAATTGTGGCGTGTTTGTTAAACCAAACTGCAGTTCATCATAGGGCTTCAGATTGTAGTCAAACAACAGACTGATCCAATTGTGTCCAGTAATATAAGTGATGGACAGTGCCTTTGTTACTGACACGACATAAGAAGTGAAACCTGCAAAAATAACCATCATACAGCAAACCAAACGGTTTATTCTGTGACGAATGTCACATGGCAAAACCTGCATCGTAAAATTGCAGCAAAAGTAGGAAAGCATGACATTAAATCAATAAGATTTAGACAGTAAATCAATAAGATTTACTTGATGTGACACGAGTGAATCATTACCAGGAAATCACTATGTTCAAGTTCTAAACTGAAGATTGATCCTCCAATTACGCGTGGCATGCAGGGCCCCCGCTTACTCCCACAACCAGGACAGTCCAAAGGTCGTGACAAATCATATGGACCGAGCATCCATGGGACTGGAAATCCTGGTGGGTGCGATAAACCCTGCAATGCATACAGATATTGGAGTGTAACCATAATTGATAAACCGTCCTCACAAAAAAATGATCTGGATACTTCAAAATATACAGACTGAATTGAGTGGATAGACATTAACATAGAGTGTTCTCAGGACTCACCACACAACAAAAGCGGTAGTACTAAATAATACAGGGTTCACACACACAAATCAAGTACTAAACAATAGTGCTTACTACAGACAAGCAAAGTGGCACTAATTAAACTCAGCAGACTATTTCTTGCCACCGACCTACGGGATGTACCCCGCATAACTGACTAGGCCATAGACTTCGTGAGAGATGTCACTACTAGGAAAAGGCCTACTAATGGCGCACCTAATTTGGCCATTAATGGCGCATTAGTGGTGCGCCATTAGTAGCACGCCATTAGTATATTTTACTAATGGCGCACCACTCGTGCGCCATTACTATCTGGTATACTAATGGCGCACCCCAGATGCGCCATTAGTATATACAACAGTGCGCCATTAGTATGCCTCCCAGGGGGCCATGTATACCCAGGTGCTTTGGCATACTAATGGCGCACCATCCCACGGTGGGCCATTAGTAATATTTTTTCATTTTTTTAAATTTTTTTCAAATTTTGTCAAATTTTTTTTTTCAATTTTTTTTAAATTTTTTTCAAATTTTGTCAATTTTTTTCTTAATCTCGGGTCACTATGGCTTAATCTCGGGTCAATATGCTTAATCTCAAGTCAAATCGCAACTAAGTGGTCAAACTTCCCGGAAGGTCACCCATCCTCACACTACTCCAGCCCGAGCACGCTTAACTTCGCAGTTCTATCCAACCCCAGCACCACCTCACTTAACAGCCACTTGTTGATATATCTATCATATCAATCGTATTAAACCTTGTTGATGTCTAGGACTTTGTTCATATTCATGAGTATGATGAAATTTTGAAAAATATTTGAAACTTCCCTGTCATATTACGAATCATTTTTTGAAAAAAAAATCCAAAAAAAATTCAAAACAAATATTTTTTTCTGTTACTAGTGGCGCACCTAGCAACCGGTGCGCCACTAGTAAGTTTGAAATTTTTTGAATTTTTTTGCCTCTAGATCTTGAAAGCCCCGTAACTTTTTTTCTGTTAGGTTTTTGAGGATTTTTTTGCCTCTAGATCTTGAAAGCCCCTGTTAAATTCGGATGTAACTTTTCGAGTAGATGATTTTTCATATAAAAAACTTTTTCATCCGAGTTCGTATGCAAAAGTTATGCCCATTTTAAGAAATTCCAGAGAGATTTTGCAAATAAAGTCGAAATTCATATTTGTTAATTTTCCCAACAACTAGACCACATATCACATGGGAAACTTATTTTATTTTATTTTTTTGACATTTGCATCATTTTCTTTTATTTTTTAAAACTGAAAAGGCGGTCGGGGGGGTGCATTCGGTGGAATGGGCCAAGTTACTAATGGCGCACCGTGGGAGTGGTGCGCCATTAGTAGTTGAACTACTAATGGCGCACCGTGGGCAGGTGCGCCATTAGTAGTTTAAAAATAAAAATAAAAAAAATTGAAAAAAAAATTTGAAACATAATTACTAATGGCGCACCGTGGGCAGGTGCGCCATTACTAGTTACAACTAGTAATGGCGCACTGTGTCTGGATGCGCCATTAGTATGTTTGGACAGGCGCAGTACTTAAATTTTTTTTTTTGATACTAATGGCGCACCCTGGGCCAGGTGCGCCATTAGTAGTTTCAACTACTAATGGCGCACTGTGTCTGGATGCGCCATTAGTATGTTTGGACAGGCGCACCAGTTAAATTTTTTTTTGATACTAATGGCGCACCCTGGGCCAGGTGCGCCATTAGTAGTTTCAACTACTAATGGCGCACTGTGTCTGGATGCGCCATTAGATGGCGGACCGGCTGAGGGCTAACAGCCGGCCTTCTTCCAGTAGGTCGACGCCGTCTTCTCTTGCTTCTTTAGCTTCCTCCTCCGTGTACATGGTGATCCGAGGCGAGTCGAACTCGATGTCTGTTGGGATGACAGCCTCGGCACCATACACGAGGACGAATGGAGTGAAGCCGGTTGACTTGTTGGGTGTAGTGCGCAGACTCCAGAGGACAGCCGGCAGCTCTTCAAGCCAGCAGCCGGCCGATCGCTCAAGTGGTACAACCAGTCGGGGCTTGATGCCGGAGAGGATAAGTCCATTTGCTCGCTCGACCTGGCCGTTTGACTGTGGGTGGGCAACGGACGCTAAGTCCAGTCGGATGCCCTGTGTCGCGCAGAAACGTGCCAGTGC